>NC_091476.1:143371827-144825414 GCF_036971445.1 Narcine bancroftii
TCCCCCTCCTCCCCTCCCTCTCTTTCCCCCTCCTCCCTCCCTTCCCCCCCTCCTCCCTCCCTCTCTTCCCCCCCCTCCTCCCTCCCTCTCTTCCCCCCCTCCTCCCTCCCTCTCTTCCCCCCCTCCTCCCTCCCTCTCTTCCCCCCCCTCCTCCCTCCCTCTCTTCCCCCCCTCCTCCCTCCCTCTCTTCCCCCCCTCCTCCCTCCCTCTCTTCCCCCCCTCCTCCCTCCCTCTCTTCCCCCCCTCCTCCCTCCTCTCTTCCCCCCCTCCTCCCTCCCTCTCTTCCCCCCCTCCTCCCTCCCTCTCTTCCCCCCTCCTCCCCCCCCTCCTCCCTCCCTCTCTCACTCTCTCTCTCCCAACCCCCGCCCCCGCCTCCGCTTTCCTTCTTCCTAACCCCGGGCACCACTTTTACTCCCTCACTCTCCACCCCCCCACCCCCCCGCCACGGGACGCCGCTCTCCCCCCCCCCCCACGAGACGCCGCTCTCTCCCCCCCCCCCCCACGGGACGCCGCTCTCCCCCCCCCCCCCCCCCCCACGGGACGCGCGCTCTCCCCCCCCCCCACGGACGCCGCTCTCCCCCCCCCCCCCACGGACGCCGCTCTCCCCCCCCCCCACGGGACGCCGCTCTCCCCCCCCCCCCCCACGGGACGCCCCTGCACTCGGCTCTCCCCCACTGCCACTCGGCTCTCCCCCCTGCCACTCGGCTCTCCCCACCCTGCCTACTCGGCTCTCCCCCCCTGCCACTCGGCTCTCCCCCCTGCCACTCGGCTCTCCCCCCTGCACTCGGCTCTCCCCCCTGCCACTCGGCTCTCCCCCCCTGCCACTCGCTCTCCCCCCTGCCACTCGGCTCTCCCCCCTGCCACTCGGCTCTCCCCCCTGCCACTCGGCTCTCCCCCCTGCCACTCGGCTCTCCCCCCTGCCACTCGGCTCTCCCCCCTGCCACTCGGCTCTCCCCCCTGCCACTCGGCTCTCCCCCCTGCCACTCGGCTCTCCCCCCTGCCACTCGCTCTCCCCCCTGCCACTCGGCTCTCCCCCCTGCCACTCGGCTCTCCCCCCTGCCACTCGGCTCTCCCCCCTGCCACTCGGCTCTCCCCCCCTGCCACTCGGCTCTCCCCCCTGCCACTCGGCTCTCCCCCCTGCCACTCGGCTCTCCCCCCTGCCACTCGGCTCTCCCCCCTGCCACTCGGCTCTCCCCCCTGCCACTCGGCTCTCCCCCCTGCCACTCGGCTCTCCCCCCTGCCACTCGGCTCTCCCCCCTGCCACTCGGCTCTCCCCCCTGCCACTCGGCTCTCCCCCTGCCACTCGGCTCTCCCCCCCTGCCACTCGGCTCTCCCCACTCGGCCAGCACTCGGCTCTCCCCCCTGCCACTCGGCTCTCCCCCCCTGCCACTCGGCTCTCCCCCCTGCCACTCGGCTCTCCCCCCTGCCACTCGGTCGCTCTCCCCCCTGCCACTACGGCTCTCCCCCTGCCACTCGGCTCTCCCCCCTGCCACTCGGCTCTCCCCCCTGCCACTCGGCTCTCCCCCCTGCCACTCGCTCTCCCCCCTGCCACTCGGCTCTCCCCCCTGCCACTCGGCTCTCCCCCCTGCCACTCGGCTCTCCCCCCCTGCCACTCGGCTCTCCCCCCTGCCACTCGGCTCTCCCCCCTGCCACTCGGCTCTCCCCCCTGCCACTCGCTCTCCCCCCTGCCACTCCGCTCTCCCCCCTGCCACTCGCTCTCCCCCCTGCCACTCCGCTCTCCCCCCTGCCACTCCGCTCTCCCCCCTGCCACTCCGCTCTCCCCCCTGCCACCGCTCTCCCCCCCTGCCACTCCGCTCTCCCCCCTGCCACTACCGCTCTCCCCCCGGCCACTCCGCTCTCACCCCCTGACAGCACTCGCTACCGCCTCGGGACGCCCCTCTCCCCCCCCCCCCCACGGACGCCCTCTCCCCCCCCCCACGGACGCCCCTCTCCCCCCCCCCCCCCACGGGACTCCCCCTGCCACTCGGCTCTCCCCCCTGCCACTCGGCTCTCCCCCCTGCCACTCGGCTCTCCCCCCCTGCCACTCGCTCTCCCCCCCGCCACTCGGCTCTCCCCCCGCCACTCGGCTCTCCCCCCCTGCCACTCGCATCCGCCATCGCTCCCCCCACTCGCTCTCCCCCCCCGCACTCGGCTCTCCCCCCGCACTCCGGCTCTCCCCCCCGCCACTCGGCTGCTCTCCCCCCACACCTCGGCTGCTCTCCCCCCCGCCACTCGGCATGCTCTCCCCCCCCCACTCCGCTGCTCTCCCCCCGCCACTACGCTGCTCTCCCCACGCCACTCCGCTGCTCTCCCCCCCGCCACTCCGCTGCTCTCCCCCCTCCGCCACTTCCCGCCTCGCTCTCCCCCCCGCCACTCCGCTGCTCTCCCCCCCGCCACTCCGCTGCTCTCCCCCCCGCCACTCCGCTGCTCTCCCCCCCCGCCACTCCGCTGCTCTCCCCCCCGCCACTCCGCTGCTCTCCCCCCCGCCACTCCGCTGCTCTCCCCCCCGCCACTCCGCTGCTCTCCCCCCCGCCACTCCGCTGCTCTCCCCCCCGCCACTCCGCTGCTCTCCCCCCCGCCACTCCGCTGCTCTCCCCCCCCGCCACTCCGCTGCTCTCCCCCCCGCCACTCCGCTGCTCTCCCCCCCCGCCACTCCGCTGCTCTCCCCCCCGCCACTCCTCCGCTGCTCTCCCCCCCGCCACTCCGCTGCTCTCCCCCCCGCACTCCGCTGCTCTCCCCCCCGCCACTCCGCTGCTCTCCCCCCCCGCCACTCCGCTGCTCTCCCCCCCGCCACTCCGCTGCTCTCCCCCCGCCACTCCCCGCTGCTCTCCCCCCCGCCACTCCGCTGCTCTCCCCCCCGCCACTCCGCTGCTCTCCCCCCGCCACTTCCGCTGCTCTCCCCCCGCCACTCCGCTGCTCTCCCCCCCGCCACTCCGCTGCTCTCCCCCCCGCCACTCCGCTGCTCTCTCCCCCCGCCACTCCGCTGCTCTCCCCCCCGCCACTCCGCTGCTCTCCCCCCCGCCACTCCGCTGCTCTCCCCCCCCGCCACTCCGCTGCTCTCCCCCCCGCCACTCCGCTGCTCTCCCCCCCGCCACTCCGCTGCTCTCCCCCCCGCCACTCCGCTGCTCTCCCCCCGCCACTCCGCTGCTCTCCCCCCCGCCACTCCGCTGCTCTCCCCCCCGCCACTCCGCTGCTCTCCCCCCCCGCCACTCCGCTGCTCTCCCCCCCGCCACTCCGCTGCTCTCCCCCCGCCACTCCGCTGCTCTCCCCCCGCCACTCCGCTGCTCTCCCCCCCGCCACTCGCTGCTCTCCCCCGCACTCGCTGCTCTCCCCCCCGCCACTCCGCTGCTCTCCCCCCGCCACTCCGCTGCTCTCCCCCCCGCCACTCCGCTGCTCTCCCCCCCGCCACTCCGCTGCTCTCCCCCCCGCCACTCCGCTGCTCTCCCCCCGCCACTCCGCTGCTCTCCCCCCCCGCCACTCCGCTGCTCTCCCCCCCGCCACTCCGCTGCTCTCCCCCCCGCCACTCCGCTGCTCTCCCCCCCGCCACTCCGCTGCTCTCCCCCCCGCCACTCGCTGCTCTCCCCCCCGCCACTCCCGCTGCTCTCCCCCCCGCCACTCCGCTGCTCTCCCCCCCGCCACTCCGCTGCTCTCCCCCCCCGCCACTCCGCTGCTCTCCCCCCCGCCACTCCGCTGCTCTCCCCCCCCGCCACTCCGCTGCTCTCACCCCCCGCCACTCCGCTGCTCTCCCCCCCGCCACTCCGCTGCTCTCCCCCCCGCCACTCCGCTGCTCTCCCCCCCGCCACTCCGCTGCTCTCCCCCCCCGCCACTCCGCTGCTCTCCCCCCCCGCCACTCCGCTGCTCTCCCCCCCGCCACTCCGCTGCTCTCCCCCCCGCCACTCCGCTGCTCTCCCCCCGCCACTCCGCTGCTCTCCCCCCCGCCACTCCGCTGCTCTCCCCCCCGCCACTCCGCTGCTCTCCCCCCCGCCACTCCGCTGCTCTCCCCCCCGCCACTCCGCTGCTCTCCCCCCCGCCACTCCGCTGCTCTCCCCCCCGCCACTCCGCTGCTCTCCCCCCCGCCACTCCGCTGCTCTCCCCCCCCGCCACTCCGCTGCTCTCCCCCCCGCCACTCCGCTGCTCTCCCCCCGCACTCCGCTGCTCTCCCCCCCGCCACTCCGCTGCTCTCCCCCCCGCCACTCCGCTGCTCTCCCCCCGCCACTCGCTGCTCTCCCCCCCGCCACTCCGCTGCTCTCCCCCCCGCCACTCCGCTGCTCTCCCCCCCCGCCACTCCGCTGCTCTCCCCCCCGCCACTCCGCTGCTCTCCCCCCCGCCACTCCGCTGCTCTCCCCCCCGCCACTCCGCTGCTCTCCCCCCCGCCACTCCGCTGCTCTCCCCCCCCGCCACTCCGCTGCTCTCCCCCCCGCCACTCCGCTGCTCTCCCCCCCGCCACTCCGCTGCTCTCCCCCCCCGCCACTCCGCTGCTCTCCCCCCCGCCACTCCCGCTGCTCTCCCCCCCCGCCACTCCGCTGCTCTCCCCCCCGCCACTCCGCTGCTCTCCCCCCCGCCACTCCGCTGCTCTCCCCCCCGCCACTCCGCTGCTCTCCCCCCCGCCACTCCGCTGCTCTCCCCCCCGCCACTTCCGCTGCTCTCCCCCCCGCCACTCCGCTGCTCTCCCCCCCGCACGTGCTCTCCGCTCGCTGCTCTCCCCCCGCCACTCCCGCTGCTCTCCCCCCCGCCACTTCCGCTGCTCTCCCCCCCGCCACTCCGCTGCTCTCCCCCCCGCCACTCCGCTGCTCTCCCCCCCGCCACTCCGCTGCTCTCCCCCCCGCCACTCCGCTGCCTCTCTCCCCCCCGCCACTCCGCTGCTCTCCCCCCCGCACTCCGCTGCTCTCCCCCCCGCCACTCCGCTGCTCTCCCCCCGCCACTCGCAGCTCTCACCGCTGCTCTCCCCCCGCCACTCCGCTGCTCTCCCCCCCGCCACTCCGCTGCTCTCCCCCCCCGCCACTCCGCTGCTCTCCCCCCCGCCACTCCGCTGCTCTCCCCCCCGCCACTCCGCTGCTCTCCCCCCCGCCACTCCGCTGCTCTCCCCCCCGCCACTCCGCTGCTCTCCCCCCCGCCACTCCGCTGCTCTCCCCCCCGCCACTCCGCTGCTCTCCCCCCCGCCACTCCGCTGCTCTCCCCCCCGCCACTCCGCTGCTCTCCCCCCCGCCACTCCGCTGCTCTCCCCCCGCCACTCCGCTGCTCTCCCCCCCGCCACTCGCTGCTCTCCCCCCGCCCTCGCTCTCTCCCCCCGCCACTCCGCTGCTCTCCCCCCCCCGCTCACTCCGCTGCTCTCCCCCCCGCCACTCCGCTGCTCTCCCCCCCGCCACTCCGCTGCTCTCCCCCCGCCCTCCGCTGCTCTCCCCCTCCACTCCGCTGCTCTCCCCCCCGCCACTCCGCTGCTCTCCCCCCGCCACTCCGCTGCTCTCCCCCCCCGCCACTCCGCTGCTCTCCCCCCCGCCACTCCGCTGCTCTCCCCCCCGCCACTCCGCTGCTCTCCCCCCCGCCACTCCGCTGCTCTCCCCCCCGCCACTCCGCTGCTCTCCCCCCCGCCACTCCGCTGCTCTCCCCCCCCGCCACTCCGCTGCTCTCCCCCCCGCCACACTCCGCTGCTCTCCCCCCGCCACTCCGCTGCTCTCCCCCCCGCCACTCCGCTGCTCTCCCACCCGCCACTCCGCTGCTCTCCCCCCCGCCACTCCGCTGCTCTCCCCCCGCCACTCCGCTGCTCTCCCCCCCGCCACTCCGCCTGCTCTCCCCCCCGCCACTCCGCTGCTCTCCCCCCCGCCACTCCGCTGCTCTCCCCCCCGCCACTCCGCTGCTCTCCCCCCCCCCCGCCACTCCGCTGCTCTCCCCCCGCCCACTCCGCTGCTCTCCCCCCCGCCACTCCGCTGCTCTCCCCCCCGCCACTCGCTGCTCTCCCCCCCGCCACTCCGCTGCTCTCCCCCCCGCCACTCCGCTGCTCTCCCCCCGCCACTCCGCTGCTCTCCCCCCCGCCACTCCGCTGCTCTCCCCCCCGCCACTCCGCTGCTCTCCCCCCCCGCCACTCCGCTGCTCTCCCCCCCGCCACTCCGCTGCTCTCCCCCCCCGCCACTCCGCTGCTCTCCCCCCCGCCACTCCGCTGCTCTCCCCCCGCCACTCCGCTGCTCTCCCCCCACCGCCACTCCGCTGCTCTCCCCCCCGCCACTCCGCTGCTCTCCCCCCCGCCACTCCGCTGCTCTCCCCCCCGCCACTCCGCTGCTCTCCCCCCCGCCACTCCGCTGCTCTCCCCCCGCCACTCGCTGCTCTCCCCCCCGCCACTCCGCTGCTCTCCCCCCCGCCACTCCGCTGCTCTCCCCCGCCACTCCGCTGCTCTCCCCCCGCCACTCCGCTGCTCTCCCCCCCGCCACTCCGCTGCTCTCCCCCCCGCCACTCCGCTGCTCTCCCCCCGCCACTCCGCTGCTCTCCCCCCCGCCACTCCGCTGCTCTCCCCCCCGCCACTCGCTGCTCTCCCCCCCCGCCACTCCGCTGCTCTCCCCCCCCGCCACTCCGCTGCTCTCCCCCCCGCCACTCCGCTGCTCTCCCCCCCGCCACTCCGCTGCTCTCCCCGCCCCGCCACTCCGCTGCTCTCCCCCCCGCCACTCCGCTGCTCTCCCCCCCCCCGCCACTCCGCTGCTCTCCCCCCCGCCACTCCGCTGCTCTCCCCCCCGCCACTCCGCTGCTCTCCCCCCCGCCACTCCGCTGCTCTCCCCCCCGCCACTCCGCTGCTCTCCCCCGCCACTCCGCTGCTCTCCCCCCCCGCCACTCCGCTGCTCTCCCCCCCGCCACTCCGCTGCTCTCCTCCCCCCGCCACTCCGCTGCTCTCCCCCCCGCCACTCCGCTGCTCTCCCCCCCGCCACTCCGCTGCTCTCCCCCCCGCCACTCCGCTGCTCTCCCCCCCGCCACTCCGCTGCTCTCCCCCCCGCCACTCCGCTGCTCTCCCCCCGCCACTCCGCTGCTCTCCCCCCGCCACTCCGCTGCTCTCCCCCCCGCCACTCCGCTGCTCTCCCCCCCGCCACTGTGCTTCCGCTGCTCGCGCTCCCCCCGCCACTCCGCTGCTCTCCCCCCGCCACTCCGCTGCTCTCCCCCCCGCCACTCCGCTGCTCTCCCCCCCGCCACTCCGCTGCTCTCCCCCCCGCCACTCCGCTGCTCTCCCCCCCGCCACTCCGCTGCTCTCCCCCCCGCCACTCCGCTGCTCTCCCCCCCGCCACTGTCCCGCTGCTCTCCCCCCCGCCACTCCGCTGCTCTCCCCCCCGCCACTCCGCTGCTCTCCCCCCCCGCCACTCCGCTGCTCTCCCCCCCGCCACTCCGCTGCTCTCCCCCCGCCACTACCGCTGCTCTCCCCCCCCGCCACTCCGCTGCTCTCCCCCCCGCCACTCCGCTGCTCTCCCCCCCGCCACTCCGCTGCTCTCCCCCCGCCACTTCCGCTGCTCTCCCCCCCGCCACTCCGCTGCTCTCCCCCCCGCCACTCCGCTGCTCTCCCCCCCGCCACTCCGCTGCTCTCCCCCCCCGCCACTCCGCTGCTCTCCCCCGCCACCGCTCACTCCGCTGCTCTCCCCCCCGCCACTCCGCTGCTCTCCCCCCCGCCACTCCGCTGCTCTCCCCCCCGCCACTCCGCTGCTCTCCCCCCCGCCACTCCGCTGCTCTCCCCCCGCCACTCCGCTGCTCTCCCCCCCGCCACTCCGCTGCTCTCCCCCCGCCACTCCGCTGCTCTCCCCCCCGCCACTCCGCTGCTCTCCCCCCCGCCACTACTCCGCTGCTCTCCCCCCCGCCACTCCGCTGCTCTCCCCCCCGCCACTCCGCTGCTCTCCCCCCCGCCACTCCGCTGCTCTCCCCCCGCCTCGGCTCCCCCGCCACTCCGCTGCTCTCCCCCCCGCCACTCCGCTGCTCTCCCCCCGCCACTCCGCTGCTCTCCCCCCCGCCACTCCGCTGCTCTCCCCCCCCGCCACTCCGCTGCTCTCCCCCCCGCCACTCCGCTGCTCTCCCCCCCCCGCCTCTCCCCCCACTCCGCTGCTCTCCCCCCCCGCCCACTCCGCTGCTCTCCCCCCCGCCACTCCGCTGCTCTCCCCCCCGCCACTCCGCTGCTCTCCCCCCGCCACTCCTGCACTCCTCGCTCTCCCCCCCGCCACTCCGCTGCTCTCCCCCCCCGCCACTCCGCTGCTCTCCCCCCCGCCACTCCGCTGCTCTCCCCCCCGCCACTCCGCTGCTCTCCCCCCCCCGCCACTCCGCTGCTCTCCCCCCCCGCCACTCCGCTGCTCTCCCCCCCGCCACTCGAGCTTCGCCGCTGCTCTCCCCCCCCGCCACTCCGCTGCTCTCCCCCCCGCCACTCCGCTGCTCTCCCCCCCGCCACTCCGCTGCTCTCCCCCCCGCCACTCCGCTGCTCTCCCCCCGCCACTCCGCTGCTCTCCCCCCCGCCACGACTCCGCTGCTCTCCCCCCCGCCACTCCGCTGCTCTCCCCCCCGCCACTCCGCTGCTCTCCCCCCCGCCACTCCGCTGCTCTCCCCCCCGCCACTCCGCTGCTCTCCCCCCCGCCACTCCGCTGCTCTCCCCCCCGCCACTCCGCTGCTCTCCCCCCCGCCACTCCGCTGCTCTCCCCCCCGCCACTCCGCTGCTCTCCCCCCCGCCACTCCGCTGCTCTCCCCCCCGCCACTCCGCTGCTCTCCCCCCCGCCACTCCGCTGCTCTCCCCCCCGCCACTCCGCTGCTCTCCCCCCCGCCACTCTCCGCTGCTCTCCCCCCCCGCCACTCCCGCTGCTCTCCCCCCCGCCACTCCGCTGCTCTCCCCCCCGCCACTCCGCTGCTCTCCCCCCCGCCACTCCGCTGCTCTCCCCCCCGCCACTCCGCTGCTCTCCCCCCGCCACTCCGCTGCTCTCCCCCCCGCCACTCTGCGCTCCCCCACCCCCGAGGCCCTTGCCTCCGCTTTCTTTCTTCTTAACTCCGGGCACCACTTTTTTTCTCTCTCTCTCTTCTTCCCCCCCCTCCCCGGGACTCCGCACCCTCTTCCCTCCCCAACGGGACGCCGCTCTCCCCCCCCCCACCACGCACCTCATCTTTCGCCCCGCCACGCGCCGCGTCTTCCGCCCCCGCACGCCCCACGTCTTCCGCCCCCGCACGCCCCGCGTCTTCCGCCCCCGCACGCCCCGCGTCTTCCGCCCCCGCACGCCCCGCGTCTTCCGCCCCCGCACGCCCCGGCGTCTTCCGCCCCCGCACGCCCCGCGTCTTCCGCCCCCGCACGCCCCGCGTCTTCCGCCCCCGCACGCCCCGCGTCTTCCGCCCCCCGCACGCCCCGCGTCTTCCGCCCCCGCACGCCCCGCGTCTTCCGCCCCCGCACGCCCCGCGTCTTCCGCCCCCCGCACGCCCCGCGTCTTCCGCCCCGCACGCCCCGCGTCTTCCGCCCCCGCACGCCCCGCGTCTTCCGCCCCCGCACGCCCCGCGTCTTCCGCCCCCGCACGCCCCGCGTCTTCCGCCCCCGCACGCCCCGCGTCTTCCGCCCCCGCACGCCCCGCGTCTTCCGCCCCCGCACGCCCCGCGTCTTCCGCCCCCGCACGCCCCGCGTCTTCCGCCCCCGCACGCCCCGCGTCTTCCGCCCCCGCACGCCCCGCGTCTTCCGCCCCCGCACGCCCCGCGTCTTCCGCCCCCGCACGCCCCGCGTCTTCCGCCCCCGCACGCCCCGCGTCTTCCGCCCCCGCACGCCCCGCGTCTTCCGCCCCCGCACGCCCCGCGTCTTCCGCCCCCGCACGCCCCGCGTCTTCGCCCCCGCACGCCCCGCGTCTTCCGCCCCCGCACGCCCCGCGTCTTCTGCCCCCGCACGCCCCGCGTCTTCCGCCCCCGCACGCCCCGCGTCTTCCGCCCCCGCACGCCCCGCGTCTTCCGCCCCCGCACGCCCCGCGTCTTCCGCCCCCGCACGCCCCGCGTCTTCCGCCCCCGCACGTCCCGCGTCTTCCGCCCCCGCACGCCCCGCGTCTTCTGCCCCGCACGCCCCGCGTCTTCCGCCCCCGCACGCCCCGCGTCTTCCGCCCCCGCACGCCCCGCGTCTTCCGCCCCCCGCACGCCCCGCGTCTTCCGCCCCCGCACGCCCCGCGTCTTCCGCCCCCGCACGCCCCGCGTCTTCCGCCCCCGCACGCCCCGCGTCTTCCGCCCCCGCACGCCCCGCGTCTTCCGCCCCCGCACGCCCCGCGTCTTCCGCCCCCGCACGCCCCGCGTCTTCCGCCCCCGCACGCCCCGCGTCTTCCGCCCCCCGCACGCCCCGCCCAACCCCTCCCTCCCCAGATGAAATTCACATGCCAATCAATGAACTTGTTCCTCATGCCATGGGAATGGGGATGGAAGGGGAGATAAAGAGGAGGAGGGAAGGGGAACAGGAGTGAAGGTGGTGAAGACGAGGGGAGAGATAAAGGTGAAAGGGAGGGGCAAGAGAGAAGGGAGGGATGGATGAAGAAGGGGAAGTGGGGAAGGTGGTGCTTAAAAGGGGAGGTGAGAGGGGAGGGGGAAGAGGGGATTAAGAAAGATTGGGGGTGAGAAGGAGCGGGTAGGGAGTGAGGGGTGGGAGAGGAGATGTGGGGGGGTAAGAAAAAGGGGGAAGAGAAAGCACATAGAAGAGAGGGGGAGGGACAGAGGTGGAAGGGAGTGGAGGAAGGGGAGGGAAGGAGTGTGGGGAGAGAGGGTAAGGGACGGGGGGAAGGAAAGAGAAAGGGGAGGGAAGACTGCAGTTGTGGGTTTCTTTGTCCCCTCCCTCCAGCTTGTAAGGGAAATCATGCTTTATGTGTCTGTCTGCAGAAATGAGCAATTAATATCTCTTTTCCATTCCTCCCCCTTGTAAAATGTAGATACTATAATTTAAGAACTGCAACAAAAGTAGGTGGAAGGATAGGCAGATGAAGCAAGTTAACGCAAAACTCAGGCACTGCCTTCAGTCAAATGTTACGACATGACACCTGGCTGGGAGTCCCACTGATGTACACTGACCGGAACCTTGGGCAATCTCACCAGGGAGCCGCCAGGCCAGGCCAGTCTTGTTTCAAGCCTCTTGGTGTTTCCTTAGCGAAACTGTTGCTGCGTCTCTAAACACCACCGATTTGATCATCTTCAAAGCAGTCGGCAGTCAAATGTGACGGCCTGCAGTAGGGATGTTGTGGGAACTGGGCAGCTCCAAGCAGCAAAAGTTTTCCCTGGTAGAGTCTCCTGCTCAAAGTCATTATGACCCTTTCCCATTGTAGCAAGGCCAGCAGACTGTTTAACCATATAACCGTTTACAGCACGGAAACAGGCCATGTCAGCCCTTCAAGTCCGTACCGGTTCACTTGAACAACTCCACTAGCTCCTCCGCAAACTCCTGAGGAAGTAGAGGCTTTCTTCATGATGCCATTGGTGTGTTGGTTCCAGGAAAGATCTTCCGAGAATCCACCAAAAATATGCTGGTTTTGCTTTATTTAAAACATATCACTGTGCAGAAGTATATAACTGGTGGGGGCCCATCTAATTTCAGAGGTTGAGAGAATTGCACTCAACGTTAGCACAGTGATAAGTTTTAAATAAAGCAAAACCAGCATATTTTTGGTGGATTCTCGGAAGATCTTTAGATTGAAAATTTCAGAGGTTGAGAGAATTGCACTCAACGTTAGCCAGAATCAAGGAGATGAATGTGGACTTCAGGAGGAAGTCAGGAGAACACGAACCAGTCCACATTGAAGGGTCAACAGTGGAGAGGGTCAAAAACTTCAAATTCCTGGGAGTCAACATCTCTGAGGGTCTGTCTTGGCACCTCTGTGTCTTTCCAATCATGAGGAAGGCTCACTAGTGGCTAAATTTTGTTGAGATTTGGAATGTCATCAAAGCACATTTCGACAGGTGTACCGTGGAAAGAATTCTGACTGGTTGCATCACTGTGCATTTCGGAAGTGCCTAAGTTCAAGACAAGAAAAATCTCCAGAGGGTTGTTAGCTCGCCATGTGACATCACGGGCACTGGACTTCATCAAAGACATCTCCAGGCCATTCCCTCTTCACTCCGCTATCATTGGGGAAAAAGGTACAGGAGCCTGAAGATGAACACTCAGCAGCTCATGGACAGTTTCTTCCCTTCTGCCATCAAATTCCTAAATGATCAATGAACCAAAGACACTGCTTTACTTTGACTTTACGTGCATTATTTTAATTTTTGCAAGGTGATTTTTTTCATAAACGTTTGCACTGTGTGACGCTGCTGCAAAATAACAAATTTTGTGACTTGTTCATGACAATAAATTCTGATTCTGATTTCTAACATGACCAGGCCTGAGAGATGTCCAGGTTTTGCATGATCTGAGCCAGATGTTGATTCCATTCCTGGTCATGGTGCTGTGTCCATATGGTGTGACTCTGAAGATTGGGTTCCATTTACTGAAGGGTCTGCACAGTGGATTTATTTTTTAAAAATCGTTTGAAAGTGTTCCAAGGCATGTGTTGAACAGAGTTGGAGTCTCTACCACGGGTTCCTTGGTTGGATTGTCAGTGGTTCAGGAGAGGTTCTCTGGGGTACGTCAGTTCATCTGCATGGGCTACAGATGACACAAGGACAGAAAAGGTTGGATGTTGCCTGGACTTCAGGAACTGAGTTACAGGGAAACGGTTTGGATTTTATTCCCTGGAGCAGAGAAGAATGAGGGGATATTTATTAGAGGTATTTAAAATTATGTGGGGGATAGATCGAGAAAATATAGGTAGGCTTTTTTCTGCTGAGGGCAGGTGAGATATTGTAAGGAGTTTGTACATTCTCCCCGAATCTGCATGGGCTCTAGTTTCCTACCACTATTCAAATCGTAGGGGGGGGGGGTTAGGTTAATTGGGTGTAAATTGGGCAGCATGGACTCATGGACCAAAATGGCCTGTTGTCATAATGTATGTCTAAATTTAAATTTAAACCAGAGGACATGGGTTAAGAGTGAAAGGGGAAAAGTTTAGGGCAGTGGTTCCCAACCATTTTCTTTCCACTCACATTCCATCCACTTCCCTATACCATCGGTGCCCCGTGATTAGTAAGGGATTGCTTAGGGTGGGATGTGAGTGGGAAGGGAAGGTTGAGAATCATTGCTCTAGACCCAATTGTTACTGAAATATTTTGCTTGGGAAAAATTGTCATTGGCCCATTTCCTTTGGAGTTATGAAACCGGGCACATTAACGAGTCAATTAGGTATGATTAAAACAGTGGTTTTCAAGCTTTTTCTTTCCATCCACATGCCACCTTAATCAATCCCTTACTAATCACAGAGCACCTATGGCATAGGAAATACCTAGTGGTATGTGAGTGGAAAGAAAAAGGTTTGGTTTAGAGCAGTGGTTCCCAACCTTTTACTTTCCACTCACATACCACTTTAAGTATTCCCTATGCCATAAGTGTTCTGTGATTAGTAAGGGATTGATTAAGGTGGTATGTGGGTGGAAAGAAAAAGTTTGAAAACCACTGTTTTAATCATTCCAAATTGATTCGTTATGCCCAGTTTCATAACGCCAAAGGAAATGGGTCAATGACAATTTATCTCAAGCAAAATATTTCAGTAATAATTGGGTCCATTTCCACCCACATACCACCTTAAGCAATCACTTACTAATCACAGAACACATGGCATAGGGAACACTTAAAGTGGTATGTGCGTGGAAAGTAAAAGGTTGGGAACCACTGGTTTAGAGGGAACTTCTTCACAAAGAGACTGGTGGAAGTGGGGATAAGCTCCCAGCTGAAGTGGTGAATGCAGGCTCAATTTTAAGAAGAATTTGGACAATTACATGGATGGGAGAGGTATGGAAGGCTATGGACTGGGAGTAAGTCAGTGGGACTAGGCGGAAAAATGGTTCAACACAGACTAGAAGGGCTGAAGGGGCCTGTTTCTGTGCTATAATGTTCTATGGTTCTCAGCAGATCAGTCAGGATCTGTGGAGGGAGAGCTGAAGCTAATGATGCAGATCAATGAACTTTTCTTCAGAGGGTGTTTGCTGAGGAGGAGAGTGGAATCCATAATCACCAGGAATGGTTGGTGACTTAGGACAGCCTTCTGTGCCAAGGTTGCCCAGGTTACACCCTAGCACTCCAGTTTGCCACAACGGGCATTGCTGCAGAGTTCATTGAGAAGAGATGAGATCTCTAACTTCATTTCCTGTAAACAGGTCCTGGTAGATGTAACACCATCTGTTTCCCCAAATGTGTATTGTCAGAAAAATCAAAATTTATTGTCATAAACGTGTCACAAAATTCTCTGTGGCAACATTACATACAGCACAAATATTGCTATAAATTATTTTTCAAGAGTAAATAAATAGTACCAAGAAAATAGGAGAAAGTGAGGTAGAGTCTGTGGTTCATTGTCTGTTCAGAAATCTGATGGTGGATGGGAAAAAGCTGTCCTTGTGCTGTTGGGTGTTTGGTTCAGGCTCCTGTATCTCTTTCCTGATGGTAGCAGAGTGAAGAGGGCATGGCCTGAGTGGTGAGGTTCCTTGAGGATAGAAGCTGCTTCTATTGTAAATGTCCTTGATGGAGTGAAGTCTGATGCCCATGATGGCACTGGCCGAGTTCTCAACTCTCTGTAGTCTTTTCCAGTCCTGTGCATTGGCACCTCCATAGCAGACAGTGATGCAACCAGCCAGACTGTTCTCCACTGTACACCTGTAGAAGTTTTTGAGTCTTTGGTGACATACAGAATCTCCTGACACTCCTCAAGCCACTAAGAAATTTTTTTGCAGCAGTTCACTTCCTACTGTCACATTTCAAATGAGCTCAGATTGGCACCAGCCTGCATCCAGGTTCGACCCAGTCCCACGTGGTCTTGCAGCCAGTCAAAGCTGGACTAATGAGGCAAGAAAGATGGAAGACAGTGTAGAGGTGCCTTGCGTGGAGAATGGGAATGACTGATGGTGGGAAACCTGTTGTCTTAACAGTGGGAATAGGTTTGAAATGGGGAGGAACTTGCATTGTGTGAAAATAATTATTATTTATTATCCAATTGAGTTCTAAATGAGTACAGAGTAAGTTTTGTCATCATTATCTCTTCTTGGGTTTACATTGAGATAGGAAGGTTTATGCACCAAATGCAGGCAAGTGGGACAAGCTCAGAATGCCAGTTTTGTCAGGATAGATGAGTTGGGCCAAAAGGCCTGTTCTGTGCTGTATGGTTGTGTATATTTATCTGAACTTTTGGTGCCTTTACAGTTGCATTTTTATTTCAAATTGCAGAGAATTTATTCTCCTGAGAGCTTCTTGCTTCAAGACATCCCATGCAACAAGATCATTAACTGGATTTGAATGTGAGGATTGCAAGCAACTGACCAAATGTGGAGGATTTTGCCGTTCTTGGTGCTGCTTGGTTGAGAACTGAAATCTAAATGAATGCAGATTCACAGTAAATCGCAAGCAGTTTGGCTTCACCTGAGCACAGAACTTCTGAAGGTACAGTGAGTTTTTTAAAAAATTTAGACGAACTGTACAGTTACAGCCTTCAAGCCCATGCTGCCCAATTACACCCAATTGACCTAAAATTTCCGGTGCTTTTTTTGAATGGATCTGAAGGAAACCCATGCAGACATAGGGAGAACGTACAAACTCCTTACAGACCACGCAGTATTTCGAACCCCTGTCCTGGCCACTGGCACTGTAACAGTATTGCGCTAACCACCTCGCTAAACTGTGCCACACTTGAGGCTGTAAAGAAAGTCAGTGGTATATGAGGGCCATCTAATTCCACTCTTGCAAATCAGATCATATACTATTTATTGTCATGTAATAAAACTGAAATGTAATATTACACTAAAATTTGCCTTTAGTCAGCCATAAGGCAGGTAAAGATTTGCCATTAACATTGCCCGATGCCTATTACAGTAAGAGAAAGAGAAGCAAAAGAGAGTCTCTCTAGAGTCACCGAGCACCCCTGGATTCACCTCCAGCTTCTCCGCAGCCTGTGAAGCTGACAGCCCCCTGTTCAAACTGTCGCCAGTCCTGACCCAGATCCAAACCGCCGACACGATGAGGAAGCCTTCAGCTTTTTGGGAACCCTCCTTGCCCTCTGCATCCTTTCAAATCCCAGTTCTAATATCTGGTTCCAATGAGCCAGTCTCCAGCAGCCCACAATCTGGTGTGAGTCATTTGACCTAGAGTTGCCCACAGCCTGTATGGATTCCTCGCTTGCGTCACCAATAGGTCACTGCCTGTGTGGGTCTTTTAGTCGCAGAGCTCTTCACTCGTCCACCCATCAGGGTTATCTCTGCTTCTCCTTCTCAACGTGGGGTGTTCTCCCCGTGACTGGTGGTTTCCCCCCACCCCCCCACCCCCTCCTGAGTCTGCAACCCCTCAAGGCCACTGCTGAAATCCTGCAGTCGCAGGATTTTAAATAAAATGCTGTTTAAACCCAGTAGCAAGCCGCCGGCAGTAGGACCCTGTGGTGGAGTGCTGTGCCTCTGCTCTCAGCTCTTCCAAGTCTGCACCAGCGACAACACTGCCGTTACAGCAGCTTTGGCAGCGCTGCCATTATTTTTGTATGTATTCCAGAAGGATATATTTGACTGCTCCCAGTACCTCACCCCATGGTTTGTTATTGAATGCCTTTAAATGTGTGACCCATGTTTGATAACCTTCAGCAAAAGTCCCATGAGTCTTCTCTGATTCCCTGATTTAGTGCTTTGAACACAGGTTTGACCAAGTCACTTGGTTCTGATTATTTTTCATGCAATAACTTGCTCTCCAACTTATTTTGTACCAAAATTATAAAAGCAGATATAATATCTGCACAAATAATGTAAAAAAAAATCTGAAGTGGGGTTTTTTTTGAGTTTTTTGGGTCCTGTTCCAGTTCCTGCTTTCATTTAGAATTCAGGTTGGAACTGGTCACTGGTGTCGCAAAATAAGTGGGAAATATTTTTGGTCTGACCGCCGAATCTCTGGAGCTTTGCCATTTCCGTTCCACCCATGGTCCGACAGATTCAGAAGATGAGACGATTGGTGCCCTCTTTGACCTAGAGCTGTGTTTATGTGTTCTGTCACCAAGGCTACCCATTTCTACATCCGTCATATCATTCCTCCTTAACACCCTCCTGCGGCTGCTGCAATTCTCCAGCCATCTTTGCAGCCCCCCACCACCACACCCTCCTGAGTTTGTATCTACACAAACTGCAGCTTCTGTTGCATTGATTCCATGACATTTTCTTTGATGAAGTTCTATTGGTTAATGTGAAGTTTGAGAAGAATTTGAGCAAGGGAAACCCCCTCAAATTTGCCAGGAGTCGTCTGGATTTTTATTGTTGGCTTTCATTAGGACTGACTCATAATGCAGAGACTGTTAATTCAGTTGGATAGTTTAACAATTGCTTTTATCAGCCTTTAAAGTCATACTAGTATTACAAAATATAACAGGAATATAATTTTAAAATATGCGCGTCATAACATTTCGATATTGAGCATTAGGATCTGCAGTGCGTCCTATGTCAGGTTTGATCTTTCTCAGCACTGTCCCAACAGTACTTTATAATCACTGCATAGAGTTGGCCAAGGAAGAGGTAATTCAAACATCTCTGGAAGTTAATTGCTCATGGATTTGTGACGTCCATCAATTGTTCATGACATCAGATCCTTTCACTGAAGGAAGATCTTTAATAGTTGTGTTACTGCTGCCACCCCCAATGCTTGTGCACTGGCCATCAGTGTATATTGTTACAACTTCATACAGAAGTTCATCTGTATGAACTACATTTAATGTTTATTCCAAGGACATTTTGTATTTAAATTTTAAATTTATTTTTCAAATTTAGACATGCAGCATAGTACAGGCCCTTCTAGCCCTCAAGCCTGTGTCACCCAATTACACCCAATTATCCTACAATCCCTGTGCTTTTTGGGAGGAAACTGGACCATCCAGAGGAAACCCAGGCAGATACGGGGAGAACTTACAAACTCCTTACAGAGAAGGCGGGATTCGAACCCAGGTCGCTGGCGCTGCAACGGCATTGTGTAAATCACTTCAATTCACTACACTAATCATGATGGCGAACATCTAGAAAAATAGAATAAGTTGCTAAACGACATGTCCGGTCATCTCTTCATGGATTTCTTGGCCTATATTTTGATGCATTAAAAATGACAAAAAACATGTCTGTTTTGTGGTTGTTGTACTGTGGAATTGACAGCTACTTCAGTGTTCCCATGTGTGCAACTTAAAGTGGAGATCTTTGGGGTTGACTCCATAGGTGTTCAGTGATTGTTCTGTGTGCAGCCATTCCCCATGCAATGAAAGGGAGCTACTTAAAGCAAAGTGGATTCAAGCTGCTCACAAATTAGCTCCCCGTAAAACACCCAAAACATCCTCAGCTTTATGCTCGATTTAACTGGGTTCTAAAGTGGCCTCATGAATTCTCTTTGCTGCTCACCAAGCACTTGCCCTCAAAAGTACTGTGATTTCTCTGCATGAACATCTTAAAGGATTTATATATAACCTACAACTTAAAAATCACATTTTCATAAAGTTCACAAGTCTGATTAAAACATGCTTCCAGCCACAATGATACAAGAATTATTTTACAGCACAGGAGATAGGGTGGCTTGCTACCGGTTGGGTCGCACTTGTGAGCAGTTCAGGTTGCCCACCTGGAGGAAGGATGCCATGAAGCTGGGGAGGGGGCAGAAAAGATTCACAAAGGTGTTAGCAGGGCTGGGGTTATGGAACAAGCTGCCAGATGAAGTTAAAGCAATGGGGACAATTATGGCTTTTAAAAGACATTATAGATGGGTATGTAGATAGGAAAGATTTAGAGGGTTTAGGGTAGCGGTTCTCAACCTTTTTTTCCCATTCACATACCACCTTAAGTCATCCCTTACTAACCACAGAACACTGATACCATAGGTATTTTGTGGTATATGATTGGATTTTTTTAAAAAAGGTTAAAAACCACTGGATTGTGGGAAGGATGGTTAGCACATCATTGCAGTGCCAGTGACTAGGGTTAGAATCGTGCTCTGCCTGTAAGGAGTTTGTACATTCTGTTCATGTCTGCATGGCTTTCCTCCGAGTGTTGCCATTTACTTCCGCCTTTCAAAAATGTACTGGGATTGTAGGTTAATTTGGTGTAATTGGGCTCGTGGGCCAGAAGGGCCTGTTATTGTGCTGTGGACAACATGGTTAGTATGGATAAGCTGGGCTGAAGGGCTTGATTCTATCATATCCACGGCTCCCTGGAATTCCTGACTGGCTGCAAACAGTTCAATTGTTAAGGAGACAACAAGGGCATCAGGAAGAGAAGTTTTGTTTATGGGAATTGCTTGTTCTTGGAAGGCAAAACCACATCAAAATTCCGTCCCACGGAGGGTAGTGAATCTCTGGAAATCTCTGAGCCAGTTGGCGGTGGGAGCTGGTTTACTAGAAGAGGAGGTGGGTAAATATTAGATTGGCGAATTAGAGGGCTATGGAGGAATGGCACAAGAGAGGTGTTGAGACCAGCATCTATGACCACATGAAATGGTGGGACAGTCTTGAAGGGCCCGATGTCCTCCTCCTGTTCCTATTTTCACCTCATTGATAACTGCAGTTCCCGGCTCCATAAGATATTTTGCAAATGTGAAAGTCCAAGATAATTACAAAAACTGGCAGGAAGTAAACTTTAAAAATATCTCCTAGTGAAGCAAATAGAAATTTTAAAAAAGATTCAATCTTTTGTGTGCGAAGGATTAAATGCATTAGTGTAATGCTTGTTAAATGCTCACAGGCAGGAAAACTGTTCCATTTTGAGAAGAATTTGATGGAAAAAGATGCCTATCTGTCTCCAAACGGGCATCAGGCTCGGAATTACAATATTGTGTCTGCACTTTCTGAGGGGTGTCTGCCATTTTGATTTCTCGCTCAGTCTGAATGACCTTGCAGTTGTATTTGAACCTTTAGCAAAGAGACGCACTTCACTCACTGACCACCATAGGCATGGCAAGGTGAACAGCTGCAAAGGAGGTTTTTATAACAAGGATGTGACCTGGCAATGCTAGGGGATGAGAGATGTGTTTGTGTGGAGAAATGTCCCCAAGTTACCAGTTAATGCAAGTACAAGATGGATAACTTTCACAGCTGTGCTGTGATTAACTGGATTGCAAAGAAGTGGAGACAATGGAAAAGTGAAACATAGAAGTCTGCAGACGCTATAATTGTAGTGAAACACAAAGATGCCGGAGGAACTCGCCTGGTCTTGGATCGTCCATAGGAGGTAAAGATATATTACTGATGTTTTGAGCCTGAGCCCTTCCTCAAGGAATGAGTAAAAAGCAGGCAGGACCCTAAATTAAAAGGCTGGGAGAGAAGGAAAGAAAGGGTAGGGGAGGAGTACAGACAAAACATGTTAAGTGGATGTGGATGGGGGAGAGGAGGGGAAAGGTGAGAATTGATAGAGGGAGGGTAGTGGAAGATTGGAGGAATAACACTTTGTATTCACTCTTGGCAGACTCCAACCAGACGGCATCAACATTAACTTACAACTTCTGTTTATCTCCTCTCCTAAGCTCTCTCTTTCCCTCACCCCCTCTCCCACTCTCCTTTCCTCTGGCTCCCCAACTCCTTCCATCCTTTCTTACATCAGAGAGCTATCTCTCTGCTCTCTTCCCCATCACTTCTCAGCTTTCCTTTCTTTCCTGTTAACCTGTACTCCACTCCCCCGCCCCCACCCCCATCGTTTTTATTCAGGGCTCTGTTCGATTTTCAGCACTCCTGGAAAAAAGGGCTGGGGTCCGAAACATTGACTGCCTTTAGCTTTTTATGGATGCTGCTGAGTTTTTCCAGCACTTTTGTGCGTAGTGCGAAAAAGAAAACCCCACCAGTAACCAATTCACATAATAGTTATAGTGGAAACAGTCAAGGCCTCCAAAAGTGGGCGGGCACAAAGGTTAGTTGCTGCATGATGGGGAAAGAGCAGAGGGCCGGCAAAGCATCTAATCACTTTGTTACTACTTCCAGGCTTTGCTGCAACTTTTTAGTTTAATTTTAATTTAGATGTACACCGTGATTACAGGCACGAGTCCTTGCCGTTCAAATACCCCATTAACCTACAACCCCTGGACATTCTGCACCTGCTCCCAACCTCAATTGCACTCTGCCTGAAGAGCCTCCTGGTGGAATCTCTATCTTCATGAGAGAGGCTGAAATGAAGTAGATCAGAGAGGAAGTACATGCAGGCCTGTGTTTTCAGCCCCGACATATCTGCCGTCTATCTGCAGTGTACTGTCTGACATTTCTGGTTTGTTTAATAATACTGGTGTCTCCTCTCTCAGGAAATTCAACTTTATGTACTTGAGGTCAATGCCACAGATCTCTAGTGTTTGTCTGGAGAGAAATTTGTTTAATATGCTTTCAGTCTGTCAGCAACCTTGTCATCTTTCAGGAACTTCAAATGAGCACCAACGAGCTCCCTTGCCCCAGCAAAGCGTACTAGCGCACATCACTGAGCAACAGTCTTGCAGGATCTCAGTTTAAAAATGCAGACCTGAAAGGGATCTGAGATGTCAAATCGCAAAGAAACCTGGAGTGTTTTTTCCTTACAGTAATGTGTTTCTAGAACTGCAGCCCAGTTCTCGTGTGTCTTTGCTCACACTCTAATCGTTGGCTTTTCATTATTATTAAACTCTTTTTAATCTTTAAACCTTATTTTCATTTAGTCCCATGCTAATCCTTTTAGATTTAAATGTATTTTTTTTAATTTAGCCATACAGCACGCTAACAGGCCCTTCCTGCTCTTGACCCCATGCTGCCCAAATCCCCCAATTAACCCATAGACTCCCTTGTGTTTTTGAACAGTGGGAGGAAACTGGAGCACCTGGAGGAAATCACATATAGAGGAACCTCTTCCGAGAACGGTGGAGAACCTGAGGAGAGTTTAGGCATTCTGTAGAAGGTGGTTCAGTGGCCAATGGGAGTCCACGGCCAGATCAGCCATGATGTTATTGAAATGGAGAGCAGGCTCGGCAGACTAAATGTTCTTGTGAGCACGACTTTGGAGTTTGAGCCAGTTTTCTTTCATTACATTCTCTGAACCATGATCCGCCATGTACGGCTTTACCTCATTGGCCAGTGAGAGCAGTTGAAATGACAGGAATGCTGCCCTCGCTGAGATGGGTAGTGAGAGAGGCCAAGACCTCCCAGATCTCTGTGGTGAATTAATGAGCAATGCTATGCACAACAGCAGAGCTCTCAGTTTTGTGGTCTGAATTGGATGTTTCTCTCCCTGGGTCTCGCTCCCTCTCCCTGGGTCTCGCTCCCTCTCCCTGGGTCTCGCTCCCTCTCCCTGGGTCTCGCTCCCTCTCCCTGGGTCTCGCTCCCTCTCCCTGGGTCTCGCTCCCTCTCCCTGGGTCTCGCTCCCTCTCCCTGGGTCTCGCTCCCTCTCCCTGGGTCTCGCTCCCTCTCCCTGGGTCTCGCTCCCTCTCCCTGGGTCTCGCTCCCTCTCCCTGGGTCTCGCTCCCTCTCCCTGGGTCTCGCTCCCTCTCCCTGGGTCTCGCTCCCTCTCCCTGGGTCTCGCTCCCTCTCCCTGGGTCTCGCTCCCTCTCCCTGGGTCTCGCTCCCTCTCCCTGGGTCTCGCTCCCTCTCCCTGGGTCTCGCTCCCTCTCCCTGGGTCTCGCTCCCTCTCCCTGGGTCTCGCTCCCTCTCCCTGGGTCTCGCTCCCTCTCCCTGGGTCTCGCTCCCTCTCCCTGGGTCTCGCTCCCTCTCCCTGGGTCTCGCTCCCTCTCCCTGGGTCTCGCTCCCTCTCCCTGGGTCTCGCTCCCTCTCCCTGGGTCTCGCTCCCTCTCCCTGGGTCTCGCTCCCTCTCCCTGGGTCTCGCTCCCTCTCCCTGGGTCTCGCTCCCTCTCCCTGGGTCTCGCTCCCTCTCCCTGGGTCTCGCTCCCTCTCCCTGGGTCTCGCTCCCTCTCCCTGGGTCTCGCTCCCTCTCCCTGGGTCTCGCTCCCTCTCCCTGGGTCTCGCTCCCTCTCCCTGGGTCTCGCTCCCTCTCCCTGGGTCTCGCTCCCTCTCCCTGGGTCTCGCTCCCTCTCCCTGGGTCTCGCTCCCTCTCCCTGGGTCTCGCTCCCTCTCCCTGGGTCTCGCTCCCTCTCCCTGGGTCTCGCTCCCTCTCCCTGGGTCTCGCTCCCTCTCCCTGGGTCTCGCTCCCTCTCCCTGGGTCTCGCTCCCTCTCCCTGGGTCTCGCTCCCTCTCCCTGGGTCTCGCTCCCTCTCCCTGGGTCTCGCTCCCTCTCCCTGGGTCTCGCTCCCTCTCCCTGGGTCTCGCTCCCTCTCCCTGGGTCTCGCTCCCTCTCCCTGGGTCTCGCTCCCTCTCCCTGGGTCTCGCTCCCTCTCCCTGGGTCTCGCTCCCTCTCCCTGGGTCTCGCTCCCTCTCCCTGGGTCTCGCTCCCTCTCCCTGGGTCTCGCTCTCTCTGTCACTCCCTCTGTTCCTGGTTATTCCTCTGTCTCTGCCACTCTCTCTGGGCAATGTGTTGAACAGTTCGACTTTAACAGTGGAAAATAAAAATATTAAATCCAAATGTGTCCCAGGTGTAATAATTGCTGTAAGTTTTCAAAGAGTGATAAACTTCATGGCAGACGGGATTTGCTGCAAGGAACTATAGTCTGCTTGGGGAAGCTCCAATAAATTAGGTTCAACTGATTCATCCACTTCATAAAGCCCTACACAATGTATTATCAAGCCTTAACTTGGAGGAATGGCCTTCCTTCCTGCACCTCTTATTCCACCTTCACTGGTCACTTTCTTCTTTTATTCCTTGTAGATAGTTTTAGATGAATATGAAATTTGTAATTTAAAAAATGGATTGTATTTGAAAGGGTTTTTGAGTATGTTGTGCCTCTTAGTTTAATGTAGGGGAAGTACAAATAGGGAGGTATATGGTGATGGTCCATGGTGGGTTTTTTCTGCAATGAACACAAATCATTTCCGTTTCAGACCGTTGTCGGAGAAAGGGACGGAGCTGATGGTTAGGAAGTTGGTTTTGGTCTTCCGAATAATTAGTTATAAGACACCCACTTGTCCAGTACTGATGGTGCACCTGCAGTGATATACCTCGGGGATGATGGAGGATCAAGAAGGTGTGAAGTTGTAGGCTGAGGCGCTTTCTCTCCATATCCATTAACATCTCTTCAGCATTCCGCGCTTCCAACAGAGCTGCGTTCCCAATAGCACAGCCAAGTATGTATCCAATTCTTGGTAAAGGTTCCACAATAGTCATGTAATACCTCATTTATAATGTAACATACATGAAATTCTTTAACTTCTGAGATCATAGAATCCCAGGCATATTCTGGCTATTACATGCTGTGGAATGTACGCTATGGATCCAGGAGTAGGCCATTTGGTCCCCCATACCTGCTCCATTACTCAATAAGTTCATGACTGATCTTTTACCCTCTGTAACACTTTCTTGTTTCAATTCCTGAGCCCTTGATTTCCAAAAATTCTTGCCTTGAATACTCTCAGTGGTGAGGATCCCCAGGCCAATCGGATGGCATCTTCCAAAGATTCAGCAATCTTTGGATGAAGGCATGTCTTCTCATCATTCTGCCGAATGGCCAACTCCAGTGACCCTAGATTCCTTTTGGAATTGGACCCGATCTGATAATTTATTAATGAAAGTTCTCGAGGAACTGAAATCTATTTTGACCCTTACAACTGACAAATAAAGTTATCTTATTAAGCTTTTTTTAAAAATATTTTTATTGATTTTATCAAAGAACATTTAAAAAAAATGTACAGTTAAATAAGAAGATATGGACAGTTACACAAACTAAAGAGGACATTCCGTATAGCACTAACATACATAAATTGTAAATCGTATCCATAATTCACACTCTAGTGCACATCTTTTTTAAAGAAAACTAATAACGTAAAAAAAGAAAATAGTAAAGAAAAACTCAAACCCCTTACCTAACCTCATTGTCAGTTTCTATGGTAGTAAAAGGAAAACAAAAGTTAAAAAAAATAAAGAATGTGGAAAAGATACGTGTCGGACAATTTAATTACATTGGAATCAAATTATAAAGTAAGATAGTGAGTCACAAGTGACCCCATAACTTCTGGAAACTTGCATCTGAATTATTAACTGAATAACAAATCTTTTCTATGTTCGTACAGGACATGATGTCCCACAACCACTGGTCATGAGTGTGCGGGGTAGCATCCTTCCATTTAGGTAAAATCACACGCCTCGCCAAAAGAGAGGCAAGAAAAATAGCACGACTCTGAACCAGAGGCCCCGAAGAATCATTTCTTCCCATTGTACTGAAGAGGCCACCAAAGGGGTTCGGTGTTAAATCTATATTGTAAAGAAGAGTATGGAAAACCTCTCTCCAGTATTTTTCTAGACTAAGACCTTTTTATTAAGCAAAGTAATTTGTTATATATTTGCTGCATTAACTCCAATCTTAGTTTTTGAAGACAGACTTCTTTGCCGTTTAGAATGATTGAATAATGTGCAGAAACTGTGCTGGTGCTTGTAAACAGCTCTCCCATTTCTCCCTTTCCTGAGAACAATTCTTCTTTGCATAATTATCGAATTGCCTTTGAAAGTTATGAACAGACCTACTTCCAACGCCCTTTCAGGCTTCCATGTTTCAGATCAGACTTATCCTTTTGCTCGTTATCTTCAATCTGTTCCATCAAAACATTGCCACTGGAGAGAATTACCAGTGACCACCCCACCTCGTGATTTTGAGCGCTATTGTTAAATTGTATCTCAACACGAGCCCCTTCACCATTCTCCCATATAGCTGAATTTAGAGCTCCATCGCAAAAGAACACGGCACAGTTGGCGTAGCGGTTACCGCAACACCTTTACGGCACCAGTGATTGGGACTGGAATTTGAATCCCACGCTGTCTGTAAAGAGTTTGTACGTTCTCCCCATGTCTGTGTGGGTTTTACCCAGATCTCCAGTTTCCTTCCACTGTTCAAAACGCACCGTGGGCTTGGGTTAATTGGGTGTAAATTGGACGGTACGGACACGTGGGCTGTTTCCGTGCTATTTGTTGAAATAAAAAAAAATTTAAACATTTATCTCGAGGTCTAGGATTGAGAGAGAGCCATTGTCCCTTCAATGAGAGGCTGGCAGATCAGCTTCTTCAGCACTATTGAACTTTGATTTTTATTTTTAGCATTTAGAAATCTACAGATCTCGGTTTTGAATAAAGTCAATCCCTATCTCTCTCTGGGGTAGAGAGTTTTGAATATTCATCATTATCTCAGTGGAAGGATATCTCCACCTCTGCTAAAAATGGCCTGCCCCTTAATCGGAGCTCGACCTCTGATTTTAGAGTTGTCAGCAAGGGGGCAAATATCTCCCTTTCATTTGGCATGTCGAACCCTGGAAGAATTATGTAAGGTACACTGAGATTTCCTTTTATTCTTTCAAAGCCTGGATCAGCCATTCTCAATCTCTTTTGGCTGTGTCCCTCTTGGGCCCCCTTCCTTGTTGGTTTCTTCTGTACTTCTTTCCTATTGACTGCATACAAAAAAAATAATTAATATGATTTCAGTCATCCCCTCCTTAAATGTGTGGCAGTCCCCATTGAGAATGGCTGGTCAACAAGAATGCAGAGCTCAATAGCAAACCCACCTTCCCAGGAACCAACCTAGTGAATTTTCAGAACACTTTGTGAAGTGTACCTTTAGTAAGCAAAAAGACCATAACTCTGCACAATATCCCAGGTTGCATCAGGACCCACTGTAGCTAGAGAAGCCATCTGATGCAAATGGCATATTGTTGGTGGAGATGGCAAAATTAGAAGGCTCTAGGAACTCAAAGTTCAGATTTACTGACAAAGTACATATATGATATCACATACAACCCTGAGATTCTTTTTACTGCAGGCCAGGCAGAATTTCTACTTAGAAGTCTTGCAAAAAAATGTACTCAAGAAAGAAAAGATTTATATAAAACAAAGAAAGAAATATACATATACCGTGCAATTCAGCAATACTATTCAATAATAAATAACGTGCAAAGTATTTAAATAAGTCTTTATTAGGTTTATTCTTTACGTCCTGATGGTAGAGTGGTAGCAAAGAGCTGTCATCAGCTAATATACTTGGCTATTAAATTTAAAGTTTTGCTTGGCTCTGAGGTGCTTGGTACATCGTCTTCTATAACTTGGAGAATTGCTCCATGATAAGAATTGTCCATCCAGGAGTGTGGTCATTGGGTGTAGATTTTGGGGCATTGCTTTGTTCATGGGGCTGCATTACTCTGAACCTGCCTCGCAGCCTGGTTTTCTGCCTGCATGAACCCCCCCCTTTTCCAGGTGAAGAGGAATCATGAGCTGGTGCTCCAAGGGGTGTCCCACAGGCAAAGTAGGGTACAAAGAGTGATTGGGCCTTGGATAGTCGATCTCGAGTCCCTATCCTTGGAGCTCCTTGGAGGCCTTCACTCTCTTTATGCATGTTGTTAACCATCAGTGGTTTTTAATATTTATTCAAATACAAATGTATATTTTACCAACTGCATTCCAAAAGCATTTTATTTAAAAAAGAACAAAGTAAAGTTGGGAATGGTGCTAGACTCCCATCAGGAAGCCACTGTTACATTGGATTTAAATTTTATATTTAATTTGCTTGTCACATTAAAAGTTATATGCTACCATTATTGTGATTAATCATGTGTTAACTTCAGTCAGCTTCCTGGATAGCACGTCAAACTAAGCTTTTTACTATATCGTGGCATATGTGGCAACAAGTAAGTTATCCATTAAAAGCCCTTTTCAGTGGATGGAGTGGTATTCCAGCGGACCTGCTCCTTCTCCAGCATGTCAATCTCCTGCCTCTGGACTCTGAGTCCATTGGTGAAGGGAGGACCTGTGTTTGGCCAAGCACCTGCTGAAATCCAAGTCGAGCTCGGCTGTGAGCCACTGGAGAGCTGGCTGTTGCCTTGGGAAACGCCAGCGGTCATCTGTTTGGATGTGGCACATAAACTGGAATTGATCTACAGGATTGGCTGCTACCTTTCCTGTTGGCGGTTAGCACGCCATTACAGTGCCAGCAACCCAGTTTTGAATCTGGTGCTGTCTGTAAGGAGTTTATAGGTTCTCTCCGAGTCCGCATGGGTTTCCTCCGGTGCTCCTGTGTGCTCCCACCCTCCAAAACAATCGGGTTGTAGGTCAATTGGGTGGCACGGGTTCCGATAGCTAGAATCTGCTTTTATCATGATGTAAATTATTATTTATTTTAATTAAGAATAATTTAATTCTTATTGAATGGCAGAGAATATTCTAGGTATATGCCCCAATCCTATTGTTTTGGAGATGCACAAGATACTGCAGATGTCAGAATCTGAAGGAAAAATCCAACCTAATGGAGAAATTCAGCGAGTCAAGTTGCACCAGTGAGAGAGCGTGGACCATTCTTGACCTTCCACTGATGCTGCTCGACCTGCTGATTTCCTCCATGTTGTTGGCTTTTGTTCGGGCATAGGTTTTCTGTTCTCCCTGCTTCGCTCTTTATATTTGAGTCTGTATGACTGGTTTGCATTCCAATGCTCAGGGCCTTCCCATCAAACTTTTTGATATGAATCAGTATATAGTTGCAGGTTTTCTTGCATACAGCAGGTTGCTTCTTGGCAGTTTGCAATGTGAATGATTAAAAGTCCACGTAATTTGGTTGTTGTTGATTGTTGAGTAATCCTGTGTCTTATTTACTGTTTGCAGGAACCCAGTGCAGGTGGGTTTGACCCTTCCCAGCAATGAGAAAACCAGGACCTCAAAAAGGTGAGTGTTCGCAATGTGCTGCATGAAGCAAGATATTCTATAAACTCACCATGGTTGCAAAACATTGGCCAAACTTCAAGGTACGGTTTCAACAAGGAAATAATAGTATAATGCTCACAGCTAATTTGGGGATTGGTGGAATTGTCGCCATGTGCTGATGTATCAGTCAGCAGCCATTGGTCCACTGGGAAAACCGCCTTGTCCCTCTCTATTTAAGTTTTTGCTCGTGTTTCCTGATGCTGAATTTACAGCAGGACTGGAACATTCCAGACAATGCAAAGAACCTCATTACAAGAGGACAGGTAAAGTAATGGATGTCCACTACAGTCAAGAAAAGTCTAAGGTGATGCTTCGATACTGTGCCATGGGATCGTTGCACTGTCGCAGATGTGGCTTCTTAGATGAAACATTACACCAAGGCCCTGGTGCCATGGGATCTTTTCCAAGAGTGGATATCTTTTCCTTGAGAGTAATAGGATTATTCATGGTAACCTGACCAATGTTATCCCTCAGCCATTTGATTATGATTAAGTTTCTGATGACACAGGAATATAGAATCGTATAGAGACCTTTTGGCATGTTTGGCCTTCATAAATCAAATAATTAAGTATTGGAGTTGGGATGTTTTGGCAAAGTTGTACAAGACATGGGTGAGGCCGAATTTGGAGTATTGTATGCAGTTTTGGTCACCTTACTACAGAAAAAATATCAATAAGATTGGAAAAAAATGCATAAGAGATTTACAAGGATGTTGCCAAGACTTGCTAAACTGAGTTACAGGACAAGGTTAAACAAGTTAGGACTTTATTCCCTGGAGCACAGACAAATGAGGGGAGATTTGATAGAGGCATATAAAATTATGATGGGTTTATGATAAATGCCAGCAGGCTTTTTCTGCTGTGGGTATGTGAGATACAAACCAGAGGAAGTTCGTCACGTAGAGTGGTAGGAAAGTAGAATGAGCTGCCAGCTGAATCGGCAAATGCTACTGAATTTTGGCATTTAAGGAAAATTTGGACAGGTATATGGACAGGAGGGGTATGGTTCTAGTGTAGGTCAGTGGGACTAGGCAGAATAATAATTCGGCACAGACCAGAAGGTCCAAAGGGCCCATTTCTGTGAAGTAGTGTACTGTGGTTCTGTGGGAATCTGCTACTTATGAATTAATTACAACACAGACTGCATTTTAGAAGTTTGTCATTAGCTGTAAAATGTTCTGAGAGGGATGCAAAAAGTTGCTAGAGAAAAGCACATCTTTTGTTCTACCCAGTCCTTCAGGTAGCAAAGGCTAAAGGGGAACACATAGGCAAAATGAATCAATCTGGATGAGGGAGTCTTCAAAAAGTACCTGGGGTTTTAGGTCAACTGGGTGTAGTTGGGCGGCACCAGCTCGAGGGTCGATAGGGCCTGTTGCCATGCTGTATGTCTAAAATTTTTAAAAACAATTGATTCTGACCCAAAATATCAACCATTCTTTTTCTCTCACTGATGCTGCTCGACCCACCGAGTTCCTCCAGCAGACTGGTTTTTACTCTGGATTCCAGTGACTGCAGTCTCTTGTCTCTAGCGAAAGGGATCTATTCTGTGAAGATTTTGTCTTTTTTTTACATACATTAATGATAATCCAAAGGGATGGGAATTGAAGGAAGTGGGAAAGCCAAAAGATTATTGAAATAATGTTGAAGATGAAGGAACTTAGAAATGGGGTAAATCTTTGCGCGTAGTAGGTTCAGCTATTATTTTCAGTACATACTTAAAGGCAGCATGGTTAGCGTAGTGGTTAGCACAATACTCTAACGGCGCCAGCGGTTGGGACCCATGCTGTCTGTCAGGAGTTTGTACATTCTCCCCATGTCTGCATGAGTTTTCCCCGGGTGCACTGGTTTCCTCCCACTGTTCAAAACGTACTGGGAATTGTAGGTCAATTGGCTGGCACAGGCTCATGGGCCAAAAGGGCCTATTAGCATGCTGTATGTATAAATTAAAATAAAAAAAATAAAATTAGAAAAAATATATACTGAGCCAATAGTTTTATAAGAGGAGTGGTTGACTCAGCATGGTAGAAATGGTATCAGCATGGTATCTGCATCATGACTTCCTTATTTTATACTTGGTGCCCTGGGCAGCAAAGCTCAGCATTCATCTTCTTAGTCATCCCATCTTGCGTGGCCTCTTTTGAGGATCTGTGAAACTGAACCCCCAGGTCCCCCTGTGCATTAAAATTTTCACCTGTCTTCCTTTCATTCCCAACCCCCCCCCCCACCCACCTCCCCCCTTTCTCCCTACCCATCACACAACCCAACCACACCCTGTTCTCTCACAGCCCTCTCGTTCGTCGTGTCTTTCCCCCTACATCAGCCTGTTTCCACCCATGCCTTCCCACTCCAATGGAAGGACCCTCTTCAGACACGTGCTAATTCCCCATGGAAAGGTCTGGTTTAAATGCCAGTCCTCTTGAGATTTGAACTTGAGTCTTCCACTTGACCCAATGTTCTGATAAGGTAGATGCCTGCCACCATTTACTAGAATCCTTCATTGAAATGTTTTATGCTGTTGTTTTCCGCAGTGGTTGATGTACCATCAAAGTCTGCGCTTTGAGCACAGCTGTCAACAGGAGTATTAACACAATGCCATCCACTGTTTGAGACATTCTCTTGAACTTAAGGTATAAAAGGCCATCATTTTTTTTAATGTGTGTATATTTACAGACACATATACTGGGTTAGTTATGTTGTGCAAAGAGATGCAAATCCAGAAAACAGTCAAAACTGCTGATTTTTTTTGTCCATTCTGTCTTGATTAAAATCTTTGAGGAAATTCTCTGAGAAAGTAAATTTTATAAGCTTCATTCCTTACCTATCCCTTCCTGGAATCCCTAACCTCTGCAGTACCAATGGACGTTCTCCATTAAATGTGTAATTTATGACTGTGTCCATTCTAATGCCACCATTGGGAAAGGTCCCTGCACATCTACATGGAAGGTGAATAGATGGATGCACTTCTTAAGTTACATATGCAAATATCCTGGGAATGAAGAACCAATCCATTTTCTTTTCTTCTTTGTTCTAGTTGCAGATTGGAAAGATGGGAGAAGACAAAAGTACGGTCGGAGTGGTCGCCCATCCAATACTCCATCTCCATATCAAGGTAAGGCAGTGGTCTGATCTCAAGGGTGTAAGAAGCCAACGTAGACCTGAAGCCTTGTGTTGATTTTTGAACTATTTCATTGAGGGGCAAGTCTGTTTGTGGAATTGGATGTTATTGGAACTGCAGAAGAGTTGAGGTCCGGATAGAATGTTGAGGCAGGATTGAGGGGCAGGGTGGCCTAATTCTGTAGTTTTCTTGGGTTCTTTCATTGGCTTATGGCGAGGGAGGAAGAAGCAGCAGACTCCTTTGCCCACTACAGGATAGTTAAGAATAGATCAGTTTGACTGGGTAGCATTGGAGGACGAGGCTAACAGCCTTTCATTGAGCAGCGAGCATTCTCAGCAGTGCAGGACTCCACTTCTGACCTTGTTGGCCAGTTTACTACTGGGGTGTTTCGGAGGTGCTCGGAAACAGAATTTAAATAAAAGGCCCCAGGGTGGTAGTAGCAAACACCAGAGGACATCTGTACCAAGTGAAGAGAGGAGCATTGAGGGGAGATATCAGGTGCAAATTTTTATTTACACAGAGATTTATGGGTGCCTGGAATTCCTTGCCGGGGTGGTGGTGGAGGCTGAAACATTAGGGGCATTTAAGAGACTCTTAGGTACATGGATGAAAGAAAGATAGAGGGTTACGAGGTAGGGAGGTTTTAGTTATTTTGGGGGTGCAGAGGAATATATAGACTGGTACCACGTCAAGGGCTGAAGGGCCTGTACTGTCCTGTAGTGATCTATGTTGTATGTCCCTGAAGGTTTGATGGAGGCCAACATTTACTATGAAGCACACCATTAAAGAATTTCATGTAAAATGCTACCCATGTTGATTTCTTAACTTCAATGTTCAACTGATATAAACCATTGAGGGATGCAGACAATTTAAGAAGACACCTGGTGACATTGGGAAGGGGATTGGTGACTCTGGCTTGTATATGTTATGTTAAGTGCAGAGTGATGGAAGTCAGCCTTAGTAATTTAAAACATTGTCAACCACAGGGTGTGAGGCTTCAGCAAGAGGGCTGAAGAGTACTTCAGGTAAGAAGAAGCAAGGTCTTTGAGGCTTAGTGTGACGGAGCTGATGTTTGCTCCTTCTGCAAGATGTGGGACATTGGGAGACTTCCCGTGTCCCTGGGGACGACTCCTGCAAGAAGTGGGACATTGGGAGACTTCCAGTGTCCCTGGGGATGACTCCTGCAAGAAGTGGGACATCGGGAGACTTCCAGTGTCCCTGGGGGACGACTCATGCAAGAAGTGGGACATCGGGAGACTTCCAGCGTCCCTGGGGACGACTCCTGCAAGAAGTGGGACATCGTGAGACTTCTAGTGTCCCTGGGGACTACTCCTGCAAGATGTGCATCCAGCTGGAGCTCCTCAAGGAACACATTAAGAAATCGTAGTTGGATTTGGATACTCAGGATTATCCGAGAGGGGAAGAAAGTCATTGATTGCAGCTGTACGGATGTGGTCAAGCCTCAGGTACAGGCTACAGGGCGACCACTAGAAAGAATAGGGGGGCAGTAGGGTTAGCGAAGCAGTTAGCGCAATGCTGTTACAGTCCCAGCGACCCGTGTTGAAGTGCAGTGCTGTATGTAAGTAGTTTGTACATTCTTCCTGTGTCTGTGCAAGTTTCCTTCCACTATTCAAAAACGTACCAGGGTCTTATGTTAATTGGGCAGCATTGGGCTCATGGGCCGAAAGGGCCTGTTACCGTGTTGTGCTTTCCAAATTTAAAAAAATATATAATCAGGGAGAAAGCAGAGTTCCCTTGTTGCCATTCCCCTCGGTAACGAGAATACCAGTTAGGATACTGTTGGGAATAAGGCCTTTCAGAGGGCAGCTGCAGTAACCAGGTCATTGGCATCAGTACCATCATGTTCCAGTTCAAAGGAAGGAGAAAACTGGCCAAGTAAGAGTAAGATTCGCACTTTCCTCTCTCCTGTCCTATCCAATTGACACCTGTTGGTCTGTTATCCTCCTTCCTTTTTTCCCAGCCTTTTGATTCAGGTGTCTGTCTGCTTTTTAACTCATTCCTTGAGGAAGGGCTTAGATCTGGAATATCAGTTATCTAAATTTATCTCCTATGAACACTACAAGAATGGTTGAGTTCCTCCAGCATTTCTGTGTTATTAGTACATCACAGCATCTGTAGACTTTCGTGTTTCACTCCTGGCAAGGTAAGAGAACCTCGAATGATGAAAGTCATGAACTTAACTAATAGGAAAAGAAGATGTGTTTAAGGTTCAGGGAGCCTTTGGAGATGTATTGGACAATTGGTTCGTACTTTTGCTCTTCAAGGTTTACTTTCTGATGCATCAATGGGTCGTCAGGAAAAGCCCAAACGTAAGAGAAGTTTTGTTAGAATGTGTTGCACATGAATATTAGAAATCTGTAATGGTTTGGGGATTTGCTGGGGTTTTAGTTTCCTGTTTATCTGTACATTAATAAAAGAAGTGGTTTGGAATTGATTTTTGACCAGGCTTTTAGATGTAGTCTGACTTCATCTCATTCTCTAAGTAATGGGCCCCACAGTATCTTAAGAATGGAGACTATAGATCTCAAACCAATATGCTCTTGCATTTGTTCAATTATTTTAAAGTATGGCAAGAATTTCAATACGTAAAGTGTGAGTCAGATACCAAATATATTCAGATAATGATAGGCAAATGAGCATTGTACCTGTAAAAGGAATGGAGTGGCATTGAAAATCAGTTATGAACAGATGTACAGACTAGTCTTTTCTTTGGCTTGGCTTCGCGGACGAAGATTTATGGAGGGGGTAAAAAGTCCACGTCAGCTGCAGGCTCGTTTGTGGCTGACCAGTCCGATGCGGGACAGGCAGACACGATTGCAGCGGTTGCAAGGGAAAATTGGTTGGTTGGGGTTGGGTGTTGGGTTTTTCCTCCTTTGCCTTTTGTCAGTGAGGTGGGCTCTGCGGTCTTCTTCAAAGGAGGCTGCTGCCCGCCAAACTGTGAGGCGCCAAGATGCACGGTTTGAGGCGTTATCAGCCCACTGGCGGTGGTCAATGTGGCAGGCACCAAGAGATTTCTTTAGGCAGTCCTTGTACCTTTTCTTTGGTGCACCTCTGTCACGGTGGCCAGTGGAGAGCTCGCCATATAATACGATCTTGGGAAGGCGATGGTCCTCCATTCTGGAGACGTGACCCATCCAGCGCAGCTGGATCTTCAGCAGCGTGGACTCGATGCTGTCGACCTCTGCCATCTCGAGTACCTCGACGTTAGGGGTGTGAGCGCTCCAATGGATGTTGAGGATGGAGCGGAGACAACGCTGGTGGAAGCGTTCTAGGAGCCGTAGGTGGTGCCGGTAGAGGACCCATGATTCGGAGCCGAACAGGAGTGTGGGTATGACAACGGCTCTGTATACGCTTATCTTTGTGAGGTTTTTCAGTTGGTTGTTTTTCCAGACTCTTTTGTGTAGTCTTCCAAAGGCGCTATTTGCCTTGGCGAGTCTGTTGTCTATCTCATTGTCGATCCTTGCATCTGATGAAATGGTGCAGCCGAGATAGGTAAACTGGTTGACCGTTTTGAGTTTTGTGTGCCCGATGGAGATGTGGGGGGGCTGGTAGTCATGGTGGGGAGCTGGCTGATGGAGGACCTCAGTTTTCTTCAGGCTGACTTCCAGGCCAAACATTTTGGCAGTTTCCGCAAAGCAGGACGTCAAGCGCTGAAGAGCTGGCTCTGAATGGGCTTGTAATGAAAGAATATTTCTAGTAACCCCAGCTGACTGGTTTTATTGAATCATTGGGAGTCAGATGATTAGATCTTATAAAAACTTGGTGATTGAAGAGTAAAATTAACCCAGGAATGTCAGTGAGCATTGAGCCCTGAGGTTAGATTGCTTATCTTTCTGAATCCTGGCACCTGGAAAAGAATTTGCCTTGCAACTGCAGTTGGAGATGAATTTTTCATTCTCATGTGTGGGCACAATGGAACTTGCTGCCTGAGCTGTTTGGAATCTCTCTACCTGATTTTGATTTTCCTTTCAATGTATCATTTCATCATCTATTTTGTAATATTTAATATCTTCTGCTGCTTGTTCAATGCTCATTTTTCTGCCCTTTTCCCCCACATAAAGTTGATGTGTTCTGTAAATGTCCCTGAAGCAATTGGTTTGCTTTTTCTGCTTTTTCTTCCTAAACCCCCTCAGAAAGAAAGAAAACAAATTTATTTGTATAGCCCTGTTCACGAACTTGATCAATCCAATGAAGTCAGTCCATTGTTACGATGTGTAATCTGTGGCACCTATTTGCTGTACAGCAAGCTCCCAGAGTGCTCAAACTCTCGACATTATTTTTGAGTCTTGATTTACAGATGAGTATTGGTTGGGACACTGGGGAGAAGCTTTGCACTGTTTTAAAAGAGTGCCGTGCAATTTTCACACACACCAAGGAAAAAGATGAAGCCCTTGTTGCCCATTTTATAGCCCTTTTGGCCTACTTTATCCATCCTGACTACTCATCTCTTCATTGTCCCTGCCTCTCTCTCCCCCCCACCCCGGGTGGAAAGTGACAGTTTACGTTAAAAGTAATTTCTGCTGTTGTCACAATGAATAAATTTCTTTTCCCCACTTTATTAATAGGGCTTTTATAAAGCAAATCAGATGTGGTCTTGGTTCTTGTTTCTATCTCCATTGATCGAGCCTTTCTCACTAGTCCAACCTTCAACTCCTGTTCGCTTGACTCCCAAACACTTGGGTATAATTTTATTGCATAGTCAGAATCAGACCTCTTAGGATCAGACAGGGCCTGTGGGTGTGGGGAAGTTTCAAGGTTCAGATTTATTGTCAGAGTACATAGATGACATCACATAACCTTGAGATTCTTTTTCATGCAGATGAAGTCAAATTTACACTTATCAATAGAGCAAAAATAACTGTACTCATGAGAAATGCATATGCAAAAGGGAGAAATGGTCTATTATCAGGGGTAGCCAACTTTTATATTCTATGTGCCAATTTTTTCATGCACAAGTTCAGATGTACCATACAACTCTTGTACCCCCATTCAGTTCTCATAAAAATATGTTAATATAGACATATTTATCATTTTTACGTGATATATTGATTTAGTCGAGGCGGGATCATTGGTTACATTTAAGGAAAGACTGGATAGTTACATGGATGGGAGAGGACTGGAGGGGTATGGACCGGGTGCTGGTCAGTGGGACGAGGAGGGTGGGGATTTGTTACGGCATGGACTAGTAGGGCCGAACTGGCCTGTTCTGTGCTGTAAGTGGTTATATGGTTATTACTTGCCTTAATGAGACTTTTGAGTCTGTTTTGATTTTGCCAAGTTTTTAATGTCTGGAGTTAAATTAGTTACTGAGTTTAGCAGAGAATTCTTCAAATTTGAATCAGTCAATTGCGAATTGCGACCTTGTTTTGTTTTTAATCAATTTCATGGCTGAAAATGTTTCTTCACATCTGTACGTCATTCCGAAATAACAGATGTAACTTTGGGCAAATTTTCTTAGTTCTGGAAAATGTTCACAAGGTAATGATTGCCAAAAATTAATCACGTCAGAAGCTTTTGGGACTGAGGGAAGCTAATCAAATTTCATGTTCAATAATGAATTTGTTTTCAAGACGATAAGTTCCATTTGTATGTTACTGGGCATCTTCATAATTTTTTTGTTCACCGAGTGAAAATGGGTTTATAAATGCAAGCAGCAGTCTCCTTTGGTAAAATCACAAAAATGACTTTCAAATTACTCTTGAAATAACTTGATTTTTTTTTCAACATATTTTGTAAAATTGCCATTATCTTTAGCACATTCACTCGGCTCTTTTCAAGTGTGGAAACTGGCTCAAATCCTCATTATCTACAGTTTTAACTTCATCTTGAATGCATTGATATCATTTACTAAGCTAGGAAACAATTTGCTCTTGCCCTGGAGTTTCAAATTTAGATAATTGAGATGGCTGGTAACATCAACTAAAAATGCTAAATCAAATAGCCATTTGTTAACACATAAAAGGCCTCTTTCCTCAGGAAGATCATTTTTCTCTTCTAGAAAATTAGGAACAGTATTTTTCAGTTTCCAAAATCTATTCAGAACCTGTCATCTAGAAAGCCAATGAAGGATGAGATGGCCATATTCCAAATCTAACATTTCACAATATCCTCTGAATTCTCATCTGTTTAATCCTTTTGCTCTAATTTTATTCAGGCATTTCACAACCAGTAACGTAACTTGCTGCAAATTTAAAAGTTTTTCCACACAGTGACTCAGTGCATACTGCAGTAATATTTTAGTAAAGGTTTTCAAGCAAAGTTTTAGTACCAGTGGTTTTACTATGATTGATGGCCCTCTGTCAGAACAAACACCAATAAGTTTACTAGAATCTAGTTGTAGATTTTCTTTTCTTTTTAATATATTCTTAGTGATTTAAAAGAGAGAAATATTATAAGTCATATATTGAACAAAAAGTAATCATCAATAAATTTATGATAACTAAATAAAGTAATCTTTTCTAAGTGTAAAGAATAAAAGGAAAAACACAAATTGAAAAGATAAAAGAGAAAAAAAGGAGAAAAGAAAGGAAAAGGAAAGACACCCCCCCCCCACCCCGTACTAGTCCTACCCTCCCTCTAAACATGGTCATCAGCAAAAGAAAGAAAAAGTAAGGAATGAATTGAGTGTTGTAGATTTTCTAGGCATGATTTTACTTTGTCAAATATGTCTGATCCACTTGTTTTTTTTCCATGAAGCGACTCAAGACAGATAAGTTCTTCAAAGACACTAAAATCATCTTCATTTTCTTTTATAAAAATGCTTAACAGGGCTACAACACATGTCAGCAGATTTGTCAAAAGCTAAAGAAAAGAAACTACAAGCATGGACATGATCTTTCAGTTGCTCAGTTACATCGTGAGAGAGTTCTTCGGGGCATCTCGTAACTGTTTTGACAGAGCAATTTGGTCTACTTTCCTTTTGATATTTTTATCACCAAGACATCTTGCAAATATTTGGAGCCAAGGCTTAACAATTTTGTCTCCATTAGAAAAAGGCTTCCATTTTTTTGGTCAACGCTAAAGCAATTTTACTGGGTGCTTCTCCCATCACTAAACTATATATGGTCTTCTTTCGCTTTCTTCCTTTTTCTTAATCACACATTCTTTCCATAAATCAGACCCATGCACTAGCTTCAGTTTTCCTTCTATTTCAGTCTGATATTGTGTTTTATAGTGTCTATTAAGATCATGTCTTCTATTACGTGAGGAAGTGTTTTCACAAACAATTCACAACTGTTTTCCTGATGGACCTGCTATAAAGGAAAAATCATTTTCCCACTCTTCATTGAATTCACGCCTTCTATCATTTTCTGCTTTTCGTTTGCTTATTTTCTTTTGTGCTGTGCTGGGGAACTAAATGTATAAATAAGGCTTAATTTTTGAAAAAGTACAAAACTGCAAATGTTCACCAAGGATGAACAAAGCACAACTCCGTGGCGCACGAGTGTCAATTGTAAACTGGCTGGCAAATACCTGCAATGCTCCACTGCTGCAGATGTCTGGCACCGCAGGACCAAACAAGAATCAAAGATGTTTTGAACAGTTATGGAACGACTGTAGAACAAAAATCCTTCTTTTCTAGTTTGACTCATTGAACATTTAAAAAAAAATTTAAAACAGATTAATGAGAAAGATAACATTCGTCAAAAGATGTGCACGAAATAATAAGTAAAAACACAAAATGCTGGAGAAGCCCAGCAGGTCAAACAGTGACCTTTATGTAGCAGAAGCAGAAATACATGACCTATGTTTCGGGGTCCTGAAACATCAGTTCTGTATCTCTGCCTTTGCTACATAAAGGTCCCTGTTTGACCTGCTGAGTTTCTCCAGCATTTTTTGTTTTTACTTCAACCATGGTGTCTACAGAATTTTGTGATTTACTTCTTGCATGAAATAATAAAATCGCTAAAAAATAATTGCTACGTTTTAGATCTATTCTCAGTAAAACGCATTTCTAGCACTAAGCTACTTGAATTCCTGTTAGTGTATTTTTTCTACACTTTGGTTTTTGGTTAATACTTTTTGCATGATTAGGGTTACTTTATTATTATCACTGGGGTGCAATGTGCTACCTCTAATCATCCAATGCGCCACTTTTGGCGCATGTCCCACAGGTTTGCCATCCCTGGTCGATATGGATTTTAGTAAGGCACTGGGGAGGCACAGTTAGCGTAGCAGATAGAGCAATGCCTTTACAGCCCAAGCAATCAGCAGTGGGGTTTCAATCCCACGCTGTCTGTGAGGAATTTGTACGTTCTCCCTATGTGTGCGTGGGTTTTCCCCAGGGGCTCTTTTCCTCCCACTGTTAGAAACGTTGGGGGGGGGTGGGTGTGGGTTAATTGGGTGTAAATTGGGCAGCACGGACTCATGGGCCAAAATGGCCTGTTACCGCGCTGTATGTGTAAATTTAAATTTAAAATTTGACAAGGTTTCCCATGAGAGACTCATTCAGAAAGTCATGAGGCATCAGATCCATATAAAGCCTTGGCTGTGTGGATTAAAAATCGGCTTGCATGTAGAAAGCAGATAGTGTAGACATGAAGTATTCTACCTGGAGTGACTAATGGACCACCTCAAGGATCTGTTCTGGGACCTCTGGTCTTTGTGATTTTTATAAATGACCTCGATAAAGAATTGGAAGGATGGGTCAGTAAGTTTGTAGATGATACGAGGAGTTGTGGATGGTGCTGAAGGTTGTCGTAGATTACAAAACAATATAGACAGGATGCAGAAGTAAAACACAGAATTCTGCAGACACTGTAGTTGAAATAAAAACACAAAATGCTGGAGAAACTCAGCAGGTCAAGCCCAAAACGTCAGTTATGTATCTCTACCTTTGCTACATAAAGGATACAGTTTGACCTGTTGAGTTTCTCCAGCATTTTGTGTTTTTACTAGACAGAGTTGAGTGGAAAATTGGCAGATGGAGTTCAATCTGGATAAGTATGAGATGATGCATTTTGGAAGCTGAGTAGAGGGTTAATGGTCGAATACTTAAACAGTGTGGAGGAACAGAGGGACCTTGGAGTCCAAATCCATGCATCTCTCAAGGTTGCTGTGTAGGTTGACGGATGTTGGGCTTCATTAATAGGGGGTTGATTTCAAGAGTCAAGAGATCATATCGCCAGTATACAAATCTTTGGTGAGTCCAGTGTATTGTGTTCAGTTCTGGTCACCTCATTATAGGAAGGATGTGGAAACATCCTTATAGAGATGGTGCAGAGGAGATTTACCAGGATGTTGCCTGGATTGGAAAATAAGACTCAAGAGGCAAGATTAGCAGAGCTTGGATTTTTCTCTTTGGAGTATAAAAGGATGAGAAGAGACATAGAAACATAGAAGATAGGAGCACGATATAGATCTACAAGATTCTAAGAAGCATAGATAAGGTGGGCAGTCAGTGCCTGTTTCCCAGGGAGGGAGTAACAAATACCAAAGGATAGCTGTACAACGTGAAGAGAGGAAAGTTTAGGGGAGACATTTTGGTAAGATTTTTACCCTGGAATGCCTTACTTGGGGGGGAGGGGGGGTGGTGGTGGTGGAGGCTGAAACATAAGGGACATTTAAGAGACTGTTAGACAAGCACATGGATGGATGAAAGAAAAATAGGAGGTTATGAGGTATGAATGGCTTAATTTGTTTTTGGTAGGAATATATAGGTTGGGACAACATCAAGGGTTGAAGGGCCTGTACTGTTGTGAAGTGTTTTATGTTCTACGTTAAATATTAACAAGAAATGAAAACAAATTGTGTAATACAGAAATAAATATTCAATAATAAATAATGTGCACAAGTAAGAGTCCTTAAATAACTCCCTGATTGAGTTTGTTGTTGTTTTTTAAAAAAAAATTATAATTTTTTATTTTTCACACTATGAACCATATCAACCAAAATATGTACAAACGTTTCTCATTAAATTTACACAGTGGTCTTTTCTCCCCTTTTTTTGCCCCCTTTCCCTCCCTCCCTCTCCTCTACCCACCCCCCTCCAAAACCCATAAATATTCAACATATACAATACAATAAAACCATAAAACAATATCTTCACACAAAGGAAAATAAACGAAAAATGCATCATCTATTTATTACACACTGAATCTAGTCGTTTTGTAAGTTATAATTTTCATTCTCATTTTAGGGGATGGAGGTCGTAGGCAAGCTCTCTCTGATATGTTCCATGTATGGTTCCCAAATTTGTTCAAACATTGTGACTTTTTAAAAAATTATATGTTTTTTTTTTCCAATGGAATACATTTATTCATTTCCATGTACCATTGCTGTATACTCATGCTCTCTTCCATTTTCCAAGTTGACAATACATTTTTTTGCTATCGCTAAGGCTATCATAATGAATATTTTTTGCACTTTATCCAATTTGAGGCCTAATTCTCTACTTCTTATGTTACTTAAAAGAAAGATCTTTGGTTTTTTTGGTATGTTATTTTTTGTAATTTTATTTGTATCTGATTGAATTCTTCCCAAAATGTATTTACTTTCGTACATGCCCAAGTTGCACGTAATGTTGTTCCCATTTCCTTCTTACAGTGAAAACATCTATCCGATAACGTTGAATCCCATTTTTTTAATTTTTGAGGAGTAATATATACCCTGTGTAACCAATTCTACTGTATCATGCGTAACCTTGTGTTTATTGTATTCTTCATAGTTCCAGAACATACCTTTTCCCATACTTCATTTTTTTATCTTTATGTTTAGATCCTTTTCCCACTTCTGCTTAGGTTTATAGTTTATTTCATTTTCCTATCTTGCAGCTTAATGTACATATTGGTTATAAATCTTTTAATTATCATTGTGTCTGTAATCACGTATTCAAAGCTGCTTCCTTCAGGTAATCTCAAGCTGTTTCCCAATTTATCCTTTAAATAAGCTTTCAATTGATGATATGCAAATATTGTACCATGAGTTATTCCATATTTGTACTTCAACTGTTCAAATGTTAATAAATTATTTCCCAAAAAACAATATTCTATTCTTTTGATTCCTTTTCCCTCCCATTCTCTCATGGAAAGGTTGTCTATTGTAAAAGGGATTAGCAGATTTTACATTAATAATAATTTTGTTATTTGATCATTCGTTTTTTTTTCTAAGTGGATCTTCTTCCTTGTATTAAATAAATGATGCAGTACTGGTGAGTTTTTATATTGCACCAGCTTTTCATCCCACTTATAAAATATATGTTCCGGTACCTTTTTCCCTATTTTATCTAGTTCTATCTTAGTCCAGTCTGGTTTTTCCCTTGTCTGGTAAAAATCTGATAAATACCTTAATTGTGTGGCTTTATAATAATTTCTAAAATTTGGTAACTGCAAACCACCTTGATTATACCTCTCTGCTAATTTATCTAACACTACCCTTGGATTTCTCCCTTTGCACAAGAATTTCCTTATTATTCTCTTGAGTTCCTTAAATAATTTTTCTGTTAAAGGAATTGGTAACGTTTGAAATAAGTATTGTATCCTTGGGAACACGTTCATTTTAATGCAGTTTACCCTCCCTATCAACATTAGTGGTAATTCTTTCCAATGTTCTAAGTTTTCCTGCAATTTCTTTATTAGTGGCTGATAATTTAGTTTGTACAAGTGGCTTAAGTTATTAACTAACCTGATCCCTAGGTATCGGAATTGCTTATGCTTGCCATTTAAATGGTGATTCTTTTTAAAATTCTGTACAGTCTGCATTACTCATTGGCATCACTTCACTTTTATTTGTGTTGATCTTGTACCCGATATTTCTCTATATTCCTTCAATTTTTTATGTAATTCTTTTACTGATACCTCTGGTTCTGTTAGGTATACTATGATGTCATCTGCAAATAAGCTGATTTTGTACTCCTCCTCCTTTATTTTTATCCCTTTTATTTTATTTTCTATTCTTATCAGTTCTGCCAAAGGTTTTATTGCTAAGGCGAACATTGAGGGGGATAATGGACATCCCTGTCTAGTTGACCTACTTAATTTAAAGTGATTTGATACATATCCATTTTCTGTTATGTTTGCCAATGTTCCATTATGCAATCCTTTAATCCAATTTATATATTTTTCTGGTAGATTGAACTTCTTTAATACTTTAAATAAGTAATTCCACTCTACTCTGTCAAAGACTTTTTCTGCGCCTAGAGCAACAGCCACTGTTGGTTTCTTATTTCCTTGAACTGTGTGGATTAAATTAATAAGTTTGCAGACATTGTCCACTGTTCGTCTTTTCTTAATAAATCCAGTTTGATCTTGTTTTACTATTTTAGGTACACAATCGGCCAATGTTTTGTGTTTCTTCTATCTGGTTCATTACTTGATGAGATGAGGAATTAATAAATCTTTAAATGTTTTATAAAATTTTAGTAGTAGTAGTATTCTAGCTTTATACTCAGTTTTCCTAACTCTCCCTTGAATATGGGCTGACAACAAAAACATATCAATCCTTGAGTAAGTTTTGTGCCTACTCGAATAATATGAAAATTCCTTCTCTCTTGGGTGTTTCCTCCCCCATATATCCATAAGTTTCATTTCCTGCATTGATTTAACCATAAATTTGGCTACTTTATTCTTTTTACTTGTCTTTTGTCCAGTTTTATCCAACATTGGGTCCAAATTAAGGCTAAAATCCCTTCCTATCAATATATTTCCTTGTGTATCTGCATAAACTTTTGATCCTCCTCGTTAGGCGCGTATATATATTGAGCAAATTTCAAAATTCTGAGTATATCTGACACTTTATCATTGCATACCTCCCTGCTGGATCTATTATTTCCTCCTCTATTTTGATTGGTACATTTTTGTTAACTAGTATGGCTACATCTCTAGCTTTTGAATTATAGGATGCTGCCGTTACGTGTCCTACCCAGTCACTCTTTAGTTTGTTATGTTCCGTTTCAGTTAGATGCATTTCCTACACAAATGCTATATCTATTTTTTTCCTTCTTCAATAAATTTAGTAGCCTCTTCCTTTTAATTTGGTTATGTATTCCATTAATGTTTATAGTCGTATAGTTCAACATGGCTATCTTATATCTTGCATACACCTCTTCCACCTCTTTGCCACCTTCATCCCCTCTTCCCCATTTTCATCTTTTAGTTTTCTCTGATTACACTTTTTGCAGCATCAACTGATTTTGCAGTTATTCCCCCTCTACCCAGCCCTCTCCAGAAAGCACTTTTTAAAATCACATATAACAAAGCTCTCTCTCTTCTTCCCCCCCCCTTTACTCCCTTCCTTCCTTTCTCTTTTCCCTCTTTAGTTCTTTACATATACATTGTTTTTACATCTTTATATATACTTTATCGCCGTTCTTCATTCTTGTTACATCTCTTCATCTCTTCTCCTATCCTGCAAACGTTCTGTGAATTCTTGCGCTTTCTCTGGATCCGAGAACAGTCTGTTTTGCTCCCTGGGTATAAATATTTTAAACATGGCTGGATGTCTTAATATGAATTTGTAACCTTTTTTCCATAAAATCGATTTTGCTGTATTAAACTCCTTCCTCGTTAAGAGTTCAAAACTAATGTCTGGGTAAAAAAATATTTTTTGACCTTTGTATTCCAATGTTTTATTATCTTCTCTAACTTTATTCCTTGCCCGTTCCAGTATATTGTCTCTTGTCGTGTATCTCAAAAATTTTACTGATACGTATCCTGGTTTTTGATGTGCTAATGTTTCAGAGCTAATGCTCTGTGCGCCCTTTCTATTTCCATTTCTTCCTACATTTCTGTCGTTCCCTTCATGTCTGTGCCCCCTTCAGGCCCACTATTTTTATGTTGTCTCACCTACTATAATTTTCCAATATATCAATTTTCTGAGGTAACAACTCTTGTGTCTCTTTAATTTTTTTTGTCAATTTCTTCCAATTTCTCTCTTAAGTCCTTTACTTCCATTTTAACAGCCGTTTCCCACTCTTCCACATTCTCTACTCTTTTCCCTATTTCTGTCATTACCAGTTCTAACCTTTGCATTTTATCTTCTGTTCTTTTCATTTTCCTTTTAATTGCATAAAATTTTAATGATAACCATTCTTTTAGTGATCTCATTTGTTCTAAAAAAAAACTTTATCTATATTCTGTTCATCAGTTTTACCTTTTATTTCTCTTTGTCCATCAGTTTTACCTTCTATTTCTCTGTGAAGATCTTGGTTGTCTTCTTCCTCTTCTGTGTCTGTATCTGTGTATCTCTTCTTTGTGTCTGTGTCTCTTCTGTTTTTCCTGATGAGCTGCTTGTATCTCTTTGTCGGGCCTCTTCTTGCTGGGCCTCTTGTTGCTGGTCCTCCCTTGCTGGGCTGCTCGTCTGTTGTGCTTCCCTTTTTTTTTTGGATGAAGAATTTTTATTTTTCTCAACATCCCTTTTACAAGCATGTAGTTCGGTTGTCAGATTAATACTTTACGACACTCCAAAACTTCACAAAGTTTGCTCCCAAGAGGTTGTGTTTTGCTTTGGAGAACATTTCCTTTTACAATTTTTTTTTTTTTTTTTTTAAATTTTTTATTTTTCACACCATAAATCACAATAGCCATGATATACACTTTTTCTTTGTCTGTTGTGCTTCCTGACGTTGGTCTTCTTGTCGGTCATCCCTTCGTCTATCTCCCACATCTGCTTCATCGCTCCCTCTTCTGCTGCCGCCTTCGTCCTCCAGTTGAGCGCCCTGGTGTACGGTGTCCCTCAGCTGTTTGCTCTGTGACAGCCCGCTCCTCTGCTGAGCCCCCTTCCCGCCAGTGTCCTCTTTCTCCTTTGATTGCGCAGTTGCACACTTTTGTTTGGCTCCGGGAGCCATTTTTGTAGTGCACCGGCTGGTGGGTCATGACTCCGCAGGGCAAGCACTAACCTCAAGGGTTGGGCGCTCCTCGCCACCACAGCATCCTGTTCCTTCGTGCAGGTAAAGCCTTCTTCTTTCTTCTCCGGCAACTTTTCGACTTCTTTTTTTCCAGTTGTTTTTACTTTCTCCTTCTAGGAAGCTATCTTCTTTATCTTCTCTGCATCTTTATCTTATATTTCTTGTATTTTATTTTTTGTTATGCTTTGCTTTTTCCTAACTTTTTTCTTATTTTCCTGGAGAGGGCTGGTTTTTCCTACCGGCCACTACGCCATCACATGACTCCTTATCGATTGAGTTTGTTGTTGAGGAGTCTGATGGTGGAGGGGTAGCAGCTGTTCCTGAACCAGGTGGTGTGAGTCTTGTGGCAACTATACCTCTTTCCTGATAACTGCAGCGAAGACAGATCATCTGCCGGATGGTGTGGATCCTTGATGATTGCTGCTGCTCTCCAATGGCAGTGTTCCCTGCAGATGTTCTCGATGGTGGGGAGAGTTTTGCCTGTGATGTCCTGGGCTGTGTCCACTATCTTTTCCAGGGATTTATGCTCAGAGACTTATTGATCCCCGAACCAGGTTGTGATGCAGCTGGTCAGCTCTGAGCTTTAGTGAAGTGTTGTTCAAATGTGTGTCCGTTCCAGCAATCCTGCTGCATGATGTCAGTAGTTCTTTGAGAGCCACAGCCTCCTTGCCCTTTCTGGAACAGCAGCATGAGGAGTTGAGGGAGAACCACAGCAGTTTGGGCAGAACCTGTGGCGACAGAAATAAGTTGTAAATATGTTGACAAATACAAAGTTAACTTAAACTCCAAAATCATCACCATCTTCCAGTTTGGTATGAAGCTGTCAGTGCACCAGGCAGCAAGGTCCAATCAGACCAAGTGTGAACATTTCACTCCTTGTGGTTAATGGTGACTTGCTTCCACTCCTCTGACAGGCCAGTTCAACTGCACAAACTTGGAGCACGAAGATGTGCAAACCTGTGGATACGTACAAGTATGTAAAAGCACACTGCATGAGCACATGGACTGGAGAGCGCATGTCATATGCAGTTTGATCTCTACCCTTTCCTCCTCACCTCTTACCTTGGAGCCACCTCCACCCTAATACTTTCTTCACCCTCCCATATTCATCTCTTTTATCCTGTTTCTTCTTTGTTGATTCTCTGTCCCTACCCAATTCTCCCATTGTCATTTCTTTACATAATGGATAATTTATTGTAGTTGTGTGTTTTTCAGAATCAGATCTATTGTCATAAACATGTCATGAAATGAAAATGGCAATGCTGCTGCAGTTATCGATCTTAGCACGTTTCCCAAGAGTGAGCCACCCTCAGATCATGTGTTCTGTTCATGGCAACCCTTGCACTTTTCATACTCCTATCCCAGTATCCATCCTGCCCTCTCTGTGAACCAAGCCGAGATCCACCATATCTCAAGTCCATCTTCAGCCATCCATCGGTTGCTACCTCCTGTCAGCCAATCCCCTGCAGGCAGTGTGGTGGCCGCTAGCCTGGTGTTTTCAGCCTTCTCTGAAGAGATGGAAAAGTCCTGATGAAGTGTTCTCTTTATCAACCACTCCTTTTCTTCCACTGATGCTGCTCGACCTTCCTCCAGCAGGTTGTGCTCCTCCAGCAGCGCTAATACAATGTATTAATGCACTGAAATTCAAACTTGCTGCCACCAAACAGGTAATTTGTAAATAATTTCTCATTGCTACCTTCAGGAAGGAGGAACAGGAACCTGAAGACACACTCAACGTTACACAAACAGTTTCTTCCCCTCAGCCATCAAATGGAAAATGAACCTATTGACCTTTCTCTTTTTCGCACTACTTATTTTTTTTAAATCTTGTACTTACACAATTGTAATTTTGTACTAATTTTCCACTTTGTTTTGTACAATAGTGCTGCCTCAAAGCAACACATTGCATTCAAGATTCAATTTATGTAATAGTATCATATTACATAAAATTGCTTTTGCCTGCTGTAAGGCAGACAGATTCACCATCAGCAGAAATTGCCTGAAGTGCCTTTTACAGTCAGAGAAAGAGAAGCAAAGGAGAGTCCCCCTAGAATCACCGAATGTCCATAGATTCGCCTCCAGTGCTTCCGCAGCCTCCGCAGCCACACAGAGTCCAGTCCAAGCAGTTGGTAAGCCGAGCTCCAGATCCGAACCTCTGTGCCTTCGGCACCCTCTCGCATCCCTCTTCAGCCAGTCACCAGCAGTCTGCAGCCCGGCATGGGATCTCCCACAGCGGACTCCAGCAGCCCCCAGCCTCTGTGGGTTCATCGCCTCAAGTTGCCAGCAGCTTGCGTCATGCATGGCTCTTTAAGCCGCAGAGCCCCCTCACTGGTCCGCCACCATGGTCACTGTCCTGAGTTTCTCCTCAGACGGGGGATGGTCTTCCCTGTTTTCTGGTGCCCTGCACCAGTCCTCCGCTCCCCTGGAGTCTGCAACCCCTCATGGCTGTTGCTGATCACAGATGCCACCATCTTGGACGCAGACCCCACAGAACTACTGACGGCTCCTTTAACAGGCTGTTCAAGCCCGTGCGGAGCTGAGAGCAGTTGACTGGGTGGTTGGACCACGTGGGAGCACTGTTTCTCCACTCCTCGCTCCCCGCAGGTCTGCACCACCTGCAGCAGTATTGGCATTTTCATTTCATGATATGTTTATGATAATAGATCTGATTCTGAAAAACACACAACTACAATAAATTATCCCATTATGTAAAGAGATGATAAATATTAGAGATGGGGTATTTAATCGTTATAGTTAGTACAAGTAAATAAAAGTGATGTTTCAGTAGTGCAGGCAGAACTTTTTTTATGGTGTACAGTGAGGTTCAAGAGCCTGATTGCCATTGGGGGGAAATCTTTCCTTAAACACAGAAGTGCCAGCCTTTGGGCTTCTCTTCCCCTCTGCCTGAAGGCAGCTGCACTAAGAGGTGGTGATCAGGGTGATGAGGATCCTTTATGATGCTGCCTGCCTTCTTGAGGAACCCCCTCACAGCTGTCTTCAGCAGATGGGAGTCACGTGCGTGAGTTATTTTCACGTAATTACAGAGGCTTAACAAAGCAAGGTCTTGATTGCTTAAAGGTCGGTGGCAGGTGAGAGGATAGGCAGGAAAAAAGAATGCAACATGGAACAACTAAAAAATAATAAGGAAGTTTCAAAAGAAAATCAGTGCATCAGACAAACTGTGCTGGAAGTCTAAAATTGGCCAGCAAGTCTTCCTGTGGCTATTTATAAAGGTAAATGTTAAAGTTGGGTAATTAATAATGCAAAGCAAGGGGACCACAGATGGATAAAATGAGTGTTTTGCACTCAGATTCTCTACAAAAGGAAATAAGTTACATCTCAGAAAAAGCTGTACATCAGGAATGGAGGGGTGGTGGGGGGGGGGGGGTGCAAAGCTGAGATAATGACTGCCATTTAGGGAGATGAGGGAGCTGTGGACTGACAAGTTTCTATGTTCTTCATCCATGCATCTAAAAGAGGTGATGTCAATGAGATAATTAACAGATGGATTTTAATTCTCAAAAATTCCCTGGATTTGTGGAAGGTTTCAGCCAATTGGAGAACAGCACATATAATTCTTTTATTCAAAAAGGGAGCAAAACAGAACACAAGAAACTATAGACAAGTTAACTCAAAAATATTGGTAAAAGCTATTTCTGAAGACATGATTGCAGAGCACTGTGAAAAATGCAGAGAAATCAGCAAGTCTGCAAGGTTTTGTGAAAGAAAAATCATATTTGAACAACTTAGCGGAGTACTCTGAAGTCTGTTGACATGGGGAAATCGGTAGATCAAGTTTATTCTAACTGCACATATTCAAGCAGACGAAACAGCATTTCTCTGGACCTTGGTGCACATACATGAACACAATACATATTGCACATATGGATATAATTCAAAATAAATATTTTGGGATGATTTACTCCATTACAAGATACTGTTTATCAATCCCACAGGCTGCAGGAAGAAGCTATTTCCCAGCCTGGCAGTCCTGCTCCTCTACCAGCTCCTTGATGGTAACTGTGTGCTGGATGGAAGTGGTCTAATATAATTCTTTGAGCCCTATTTAAGCAATGCTCCCAGTAAATGTTAATAGTGGAAAGGGAGTCCCCAGTGACCTTCTCAATCATTTTGTTGGTCCTCCATACTGGCTTCCAGCCCGATGCTTTGCAGTGTCCATACCACGTAATGACGCAGCCAGACAGGACATTCTCAACTGTGCTCCTGCGAAAAGTTGTCACGGTGGGGGCTGATTGCCTTGCCCTCCTCAACGTCAGGAAGTGTAGACACTGCTGGTCCTTCCTGAATAATGAGGCGGTGGTGTGGGTCCAGGATAGATCGTAGTTTATATACACACCGAAGAACTTTGAGCTCTCAACGATGGAACTGTTGATATGTAGAAGTGGTCAGCCTCTGTCGTCCTGAAGTCCATAATCATCTCCTTTGTCTTGCCAACGTTGAGACACAGGCTGTTGTTCTCAGACTATTTTACAAGCCTTCCAACATGCACTGAAAAAAATTTTCTGGGAAGGTCTTGTATTTGATAAGGTCTGGCATCAAAGGTTATTGCAGTAATAAAATCTCACTGAGCAGGAGGTGTGGTGTGGAGCTGGCTAGCAGGACAGGGGAGAGAAGATTATGAACAAGCCTCGTTTTCTGAACAAGATGAAATGATTGGTATGTGCTACAGGAGTCAATGATGGGACTTCTTTTTCTAAAATTCATACAAGTGATTTTGGATGAATAAAATTATAATTAATCATCGCTAGTCTAGCATTAATTAATTTCCGAATACTATTCTGACAAATTTCCATCCAAGCTTCTTCAGCTATTTTATGTCCTAAATCTTTTTCTCATTTCAACTTATCTTTATCCCAGTCTTTTTTACTATCAATTTCTTTTAAAATACAATACAAATCAGATATATATCCCTTTTTTGGTATTGAAAGTACATATTCTTCAAAACTAGATTCAGGCAATAAAATCATATGTCGACCATATAACTGTTTTACAAAAGATCTTAATTGATAATATACAAATATAGAATTTGCACTAATACCATATTTCCTTTGTAATTCGTCAAAGGAACAAAAACAACCCTCAGAAAAACAATCAGATAATTTTTTTATTCCCTTCTTTTCCCATTGTTTCAAAGTGGCATTGGAGACCGTAAAAGGAACAAGTTGATTATTATATAATGGCAATCTTCCAGAATATCAGCTATATTTAACGCCAGAGAAATTTAAAAAAATTGGTCTTAGTAAGTTGGATTCTTGTTTTCGATGTGATCAGACAGCCAATACTTTTTTGCGTACTGTTTGGCTTTGTGATCGATAGCAACAGTTTTGGAAAGGTATTCAATCTATTTTTAACAGTTTATATAATATCCATCTTGTATTAGATCCCGATATATTTTTTATTAGGGAACATGCAATCATTAATTGATTTAGGTTTAGAGGATTATCAGATTTCATTTATCTATTTAGCTTTAGTCGTGGCTAAGAAATGTATAGCACTTACTTGGAAAGATAGAAATATACTAACTTTAGATGAGTGGTATTTGGAAATGAAATTTTGTTTGACTATGGAAAGGATATCTTTTTCAATTCAGGATAAGATGTCTTTTTATAAGTTAAAGTGGACTCCGTTTGCTAATTATATGCATTTAAGTTTGATTTAAATATATGTTTAAGCGTGATATTTTAGTATTGACAATTTTTTTTGTTGTTAGATTTTTTTTAGGTTAAGTTTTATCTCTTTTTTTGTAAGTGGGTATTTTTTTCCATATATAATATTGTTAATTTTATTAACTCTTCACTCTTTATGTTTTGGGGGGGCGAGGGTTGGACTAATTTTAAGTTAGACTATTAATATTGTTTTACAATTAATGGGGGGGGGGTTATTTTGTGTAGTTTTCTGATGTAATATTGTAATCATACCATTTTAATTTTTTAAAAATCTTTCTTTAAATGTAATTCTCTATTGTATTCATGTTATAAAATTTTAAATAAAGTCTTCAAAAAAAACAAGTGATTTTAGATATAACTAATGTTTTATTTGCTAAATACGTTATTAACACAAAGATTGGTAGGAAGACAAGTTAGCTTGAACTTGATTGAAGAAGCTTAATAATACTCCATTTTCCTGTCAAATGTAATCCACTTGCCAATCATATTTTCCAAATAGCAACACAGGTTTGATGTTTGAATTTACTGACTTTTGGCGAGATGCATGTAAATCTCTGGTGTTACTGAGTAAGTCTCTGTATGCTGCCGTGATTATATACTTATCAACAGCTACAAAGTTATTGAACATCCTTGTATCACCTGAACACAAACACCACTGCAAGATCTGTTTGTGCCACGGACAAAAACCACTTCTTGTGCTACCAGTCAAATGTGAATATTTATTTTAAATTTTACATTTTATTTAAATTTCAAATTTAAATTGATTTTTCTTTAATTTTAAATTTAGATAAACAGCATAGTAACAGGCCATTTCAGTCCATGAGCCTGAGGGACCCAATTACCGCCAATTAACCTACACCCCCAGTTCATTTCGAATGGTGGGAGGAAATCGGAGCTCCCGGGGAAAACCTACACAGACACAGGGAGTGCGTACCAACTCCTTACAAACAGTGTGGGATTTGAGCGCCAGTCCTGATCGCTGGTGTTGTTACAGCATTGCACTAATCGCTACGCCAACCGTGCCATTATTTCTTTATCTTTTTTCTCCCTTTCATACTTGCTCTCCTTTTTATTTTCAATTGTCTTAGTTATATGGTTGTGTTTTTACTGTCATGTAATTAAAAAAATGTAATATTACACAAAATTGCCATTAGCCTGCTGGAGGGCAAAGTTTCGCCATTAGCATTGCCTGAGCCCCTTATAATCGGAGAAAGAAGATCCCCTCAGTGTCATTGAGTGTCTATGGATTTGCCTCTCACGCTCCCACAGCCTCTGTAGCTGCGCAAGACTCCAGTTCATTTAATCAGCAAACCAAGCCCAGATCCATACCTTTAATATGTAACTGTGAAGCCGCAGCAAGTTAGAGATTCATTGCCTCTACCCATTAAACTCTCTATCATAGAGGTTGGTGGAGTTGGGCTGAAGGGTATAGTGGCCTTGTATCCCTGTCTGCCCCTTATAAATACTGCTGGGCTTTGCTGCCATTGGGAGCACTGGAAGCGAAGTGTATTGGTGAGGATGCTAGATCAATGCGCAGAGATTTGAAGAGTTGTGCTGAGGGGAAGGGGAAAAAGGTCCAGTAGAACATGGAAGGATTTATTTCTGTGCTGTAGCTTTCAGTTATTATCAAGCTAACATATGATTTGGGTAACCATAATGCTTTGTTCTTTAACCAGATCTTTTTAGCTCTCTTTGGCGCAACAATGTGATATCATTCCCAAGTGCATGACTTGCTAACTGAGTTTGTGAAATTGCCTCACAAGCTTTTTATTCTTATTTCAATTCTCAATAGTGAGAAGGAATCTTGTGTTCTCACCAGCTAATTAATTAATTTTTCCATTATTGTAGTAAAATATTCTGTCATTTCTGGACATTCTGTTTTGAGAGTGTATGGATTTTGCACATTTATTAATTGCATAATTTGTGGTGTGTAAGCCATGCAAGATGCTCCTGACGACTCCCTCTATGATAGGGACACAAAAAGAAGAAAGATGCCGAATTTCTGTAGCACCTTGCCTAACATCCCAAGGCACCTTTCAACGAGTGAAGTCCTACTGGAGTGTAGTTCCTTTCGTAATATGAGAACTGGCAACCAATTTCAATACCCACAAGCACTGAGGTGAGACCTATATAATGTGCTTTAATATATTGTAGTGGGGATCTCTGAACACCAGTGTAAAATCTGCTGGTCTTCAGAAACCAGAGGACATGGGTTTAAGGTGAGAGGTGAAGATTTAAGGGCGACCTGAGAGGCTGTGCTTTTTATGGAGAGTGTGGTGGGTGTGTGGATGGAGCTGTAGAAGCAGGTACAATTATGACATTTAAAAGGTATTTAGGCTGGTACCCAGATGGGAAGGGTTTAGAGGGATACAAACCAACAGGATCTAGTTTAGGTAGGCAGCATGGGCAAGTTGGGCTGGTAGGGCCTATGTTTCTGTGTTGTAGAACCCTGAGATTCAACTCGTCTGGTGGGGAGGGGGGGTGTCTTTCACAATTGGGATTGGGCTGAGGGGTTTGATCGCTTTGTATCCCTGTCAGCCCCTTACAAATACTGCTGGGCAAGAATGTAATGTTGGGAACACTAGGTGCGAAGTGTATTGGTGAGAATGCCAGATAGATGTGCTATAATTTGTAGAGTTGAGTCGAGAAGGAAGAGGAGAAAGGTTCAGTGGAACCTGGAAGGTAGTTTCTATTTAGTTCCTCATCCAAAATCATCTCCTTCAACAACACAGGTGCGGTCGGATTCTTGGTCTGGATTATGTCAAGTCAAGTTAATTGTCATCTGATTGCACAAGTACAACCTGACAAAACAGCATTCTCTGGTCCTTGATGCAAAACATGCAGACACACAACTAGACATAACACACATACAGACAAATAATACATATGCAGGACAAGCATTTTTATCTGTAAAAATAAATAAATGTTGTACAAATGAGAATCTTGGATGGTTAATGTGAGCTATTCCTTTGGTCGTTCAGCATTCTCACTGCCCGAGGGAAGAAGCTGTACCTCCATCTGGCAGCAGTGGATCTGATGCTCCTAAAGCTCTTTCCTGATGAGAGCTGCTGAAAGATAGTGTGCAGGGTGGAAAGGGTCTTCATTAATTTTGTCCGCTCTCTAGATACAACAATCCTAGTAGATCACATCCATGGGTGGGGTGGGGGGGGGTGGGGGGTGAGGAAGACTCCAGTGATCCTCTCTGCCACTTTTACCCTGTGGATTGACCTCCGATCTATTTTTTTGCAGCAACCTTACCACACTGTGATGCTGCCGGACAGAACTGTCTCGATAGAGGTCCTATAGAAGGTTGACGTAATAGTAGCCTGTACCCTTGCCCGCTTCAGTCTTCTCAGGAATTGAAGTCACTGTTGCGCCTTCCTGACAAGTGAGGAGATGTTGAGTGTCCACGATAGGTCACTAGTTAAGTGACTGCCAAGGAAGTGCTTGGATCTTTGGATTGGAACTTGAACCCAAATTAGTGATGGTACCATGCCACTCAAAAATGTTTTGTATCAGGGAGACCTTATAGAGGAGAGATTTCAAGGGGTTAAGATCTGATTGGGCATTAGCCAAACAATTTTCTTTTTGAGACACGAGACCATAGATGCTGTAAACTCGAGCAAAACAAACTCCCAGAAGAACTCGAGAACCTATCAACTTCTGCTTTAAATATACCAATATGACAAAGTAGATGTTGAATGAGAATCTTGAACAAGGGGAGATGGTTGAAAAATGAGGGGGCGGTTACTTAAAACAGAGTTGTGAGAATTTATTCTCACCAAGGATACTGAATGTCAGGAATCTTCCATCCCAAATGATGTGGCAGCGAGGATCTTGAGGGAATTTAAGGAGGAAGTAGGAAAATTTTGATAGATCAGAGAATGAGGGCTAGGGGATACTGACGAAGAAGAGGAGATAACATGTGGGACAGATTGGCTATTATGGGACAAATGTGTAGGCTTTGGAAAGGTACCAACCAGATTATCCAGGATGTTACCTGGTTTAGAGGGTAGGAGAAACAAGGAGAGGTTGAATGAACTTGGGTTGTTTTCTCTGGAACATTGGAGACTAATAGGAACATTATAAAATTATGAGAAGCATTAAAAAGGAAGAAAGTTAGAATCTTTTTCCCAGGGTAAAAGTATCATATATGTGGGACATTCATTTTACATGAGAGGAGGAATCTTTGGGAAGGGGTCTTAGAAATGTGATTACAGCAGATTTGTTTTCTCCTGAAGGTCTGGAACTGATCAGAAGCAGGGAGTCTGCAGAGGGCCTGGGCTAGGTTGGGAGAATGGGCAAGTTTTTTTTAGTGGTAAGTGAGTGGAATGGACCACCAGGAGGTGTGGTGAAACCAGATACAATTGTAGCATTTAAACAACGTCTAGACTGGCACATGAAAATATGATTCACCTGCAAGCGACAGAATTTTACCTTGACTTCGGCATCGTGTTCAGCGTGGATAAGGCGGGCTGAAGGACCTGCTCCTGTGTTTTACTGTTTCATTGTACTGAATGCTGGAATAAGCTCAAGGGACAGGGTTCCCTTTTACTACTATTTTCTTCTGCTTCCACGTACCTGCATTGACTTGAAATTTATCTTTTCAGTAATTTGGGGAAGGGTGGGGGGAGGAGAGAACTGCAGGGAGTAGGGGGATGGTGAAGTGAGCCTGTTCCTGTTTGAACCAATTAGGATCAGTGGTTGATATCTGGATGTGTGCATAATGGCCTTGTATTATAGATTGCTGGTTCTATAAGCAGTCTCCAGAGTCTGTGCTGGGTTAGTTTTGATATTCAAACACACGCCTGATTAAATGATGCTCTGCTGTATAGGCTAACTGTGCCATCTTGATGAATAAAACAATTTCACACTGAGCCTCTGTTCCAGCAAATGCATTCAATCTTAAAAATGGGTACCATTATACATTTTAAGTATTAAAGGCAAGCAACGTGTTTAATCTGATTTCGTGCACTGGCTTATTCTGTTTCTATGAACTTTGACCTGAATATTATATGTATTAGTTTTCACCATAAAGTATTCACTTGCTGAGGAGTAGAACAGGGAAGGCAGATGTGGATGTTGGAAGATTATTCATTTCCTGGAGGGATATGAAGTAGAGAATGTTTTGCCAGAGGTTATTACTGAAGATAATTTTGTTGAATATTTCGTGAAGATAAAGCTCGCAGAGATTTGGGAAGGGGGTCTCAGAAATGTGATTACAGCAGATATTTTTTCCTCTGAAGGGCTTGAACTGTTCGGAGTCTGCAGAGGGATTTGGATAGGTTGGGAGAATGGGCAAAGAAGTGGGAGATGGTGTATGGTCATACCCCTTGGTACAAAAAATAAACAAGTTAATGAACTTAGAGATATTGTCCATTGTTTGTCTTTTCTTAATAAATCCAGTTTCGTCGAGTTTTACTATTTTTGGTACACAGACAGCCAATCTGTTTGCTCATAGTTTTGCTATTATCTGATTCCACCTGCATTGAATTCGCCCATCGTTATTGAATGAAGATCTACTGGGACCAATGCCTGAAGAGGGCGCACAAAATCAGTGAACCAGTGCGGACTCGAAAGGCCAACATGTCCTGTTTCCGCTCCGCAAATGGTTATATGGTTATATAAGTGGGAAAAGCTTCAAAAGGACAAGAGTCCAAGTGCAGGATTCCTTAAAGGTCAACTTAATGGTACATCTAGTCTTTCAACCGTCAGCAGACTTTGCTAGTGTTAGGTAATGCTGACCTGATTAGCAGTGTGGTTGCACATTGCTGGGCATAGTTCATTTTTCAGGATCTAGGTGTAGCTATCCTGGTATCCTTGAGCCCATTTGCTTGCTGAGTCCTTTTGAAGGCTTGAGAGTCGATCACATTGGTAGTTCTGGAGTTGCCTGACTGGATAAGAACAGATTCCCTCCCTTGAAGGACTCTGGTCAACATGTAGGTTTTGCAACAATCCATTTGATTTGCAATCATAATACAGTTTAAGTCAATAGTAAGGAAGGTAAATGCAATGTTAGCATTCATTTTGAGAGGATTAGAATATAAAAACAAAAATGTCATGCTGAGGCTTTGAAGGTTTTGGTCAGATCACATGTGGGGTACTGTGATAAGTAAAAACACACTGCTGGAGAAACTCAGCAAGTCAAACAGTGTCCTTTATAGAGCAAAGGAAAAAAATATATAACTGATGTTTCAGGCTTGAGCCCTTCATAAAGGTATGGAAAAATGTCAGCAGGCGTCCGAATAAAAGAGTAAGCTGGGGGTGTGGTCGCAAAGGCAGGAGATAATAGGTGGAGAAAGGAGGAAGGGGACAGCAGCAAGCAAGGGGAGGAGGGATGGCTAAGTGAATAGAGAGGGAAGGGGGGAAGAGAGCAGGTTAGCAGAAAGTGGAAAAGTGGATATTCATCCCAACTGAGTAGAGAGTGCCCAGACGGGAAATCAAGTAGTGTTCCTCCAATTTACCGAGAGTGTTGGTGGGATTGTACATGAGGCCATGGACAGACATGAGAATGGAAGTGTGACACACAACTGAAATGGTTGGCTTCTGGGAGGTCCCTGTCACGGATGTGGAGGAGTGATGGTGCTCAGCAAAGCGATCTGTTTAGGGCCCCAGGTGGTGGTGAGGGGAGGAGGTGTGGGCGCAAGTGTTGCACCTCCTGCAACCACAGGGGAAGGTGCCGGAGGGGCGATTGGTGGGGAGAGATGAGTTCACAAGGGAGTCATGGAGGGTGTAATCCCTATAAAAGGCAGAGAGGGGAATATGTGTCTGGTGGTGAAATCCTGTTGTAAAGGCTGTAAATACCCAAGGACAATATGTTGGATGCAGAGGCTGGTGGGGCGGTAGGTGAGGACAAGGGGAATCCTGAGTTTGTGTCTGGGGGCAGAGGAGGCCAGGGCAGATGAGTGAGAAATGGAGGAGATGTGGATGAGGGCTGAGTTGATGATGGTGGAGGGGAAGCCACATTTTTGGAAGAAGGCAGACATTTCGGAAGATCTGGACTGGAAGACCTCATCTTGGAAACAAATGAGGTGGAGATGAGAGAAATTGAGAGAAGGGGATGGAATCTTTGCAGATGACAGGGTGTGAGGAAGTGTAGTCAAGGTAGTTGTGATGTCAGTGAAAAGCTTGTCTACCAAGATGGAGACATCTCCCAGGAAGGGGAGAGTGTTGTCAGAGATGTACCAGATTAGTTTAACATCATGGTGGAAGTTGGCCATGAAGTGAATGAAGTTGAAAAGCTCATCACAGGTGCATGAGGTAGCCCCAATGTAGTCGTCTATATACCAGAGAAAGAGTTGAGGGCCTTGCCTGTGTAGGTTTGCAGCATGGATTGCCCCACAAAGCCCACAAACAGGCAGACATAGCTGGGATCCATGCGGGTGCCCATGGCTGCTCCTTTGATTTGGAGCAAGTGAAATGAATTAAAGGAGAAGTTGTTTAGAGTGAGGACAAATTCTTCCAGGTGGAGGAAGGTGTTAGTACAGGGTGACTGGTTGGGTTTTTATTCGGGGAAGAAGTGAAGTGCTTTAAAATCTTCTATATGGGAAATGGAGGTAGAAAAGGATTGGACATCCATCATGAAGATGAGGATCGGAAATCATTGAAGAGAGGGAGTGTAGATGGAGATGGAGTGTGATGAAGATGGGGAGGGATTGGACCAGGGGTAAAAAGACAGAGTCAAGGTAAAATTAAACTAGTTTGGTGAGGCAAGAGCAAGTGGAAACAATGGATCTACCCAGATGGTTGGGTTTGTGTATCTTGGGTAGAAGGTAGAAACGAGCAGTGTGGGGATGGGAAACAATGGGGTTGGCGGCCGTGGGAAGGAGGTGACCAGAGGTGAAGTTGGAGATGGTGTTGGAGACAGTGGCTTGTTGCCTCTCCCCTACTCTTTGGTTTGGACTCCTGCTGACATTTTTCCACATCTTGATAAAGGGCTTGAGCCTGAAACATCGGTTATGTATTTTTACCTTTGCTATATGAAGGATACCGTTTGACTGACTAAGTTTCTCCACCATTGTGTTGTTACTTCACCAAGGTGTCCACAGATTAAAGTGATTTACCTTTGGAGTATTGCGAGCAGTTTAGGCCCCATATCTAAGAAAGGATTTGCTGGTGCAGGAGAGGGACCAGAGTATGTTTGCGATAATGATCCCAGGGATGAGAGTTTTAATGTATGAGGAACATTTGATGGCTTTTGGCCAAATTTTGAGTTTGGGAGGATCTGATCCGACCATTCCGAATACTAGAGGGGCTGGATAGAGTGGATGTAGAGAAGATATTTCCCGATGTGGGAGAGTCTGAGACCAGAGGGCACAGTCTCAGAATAAAAGAATGTCAGAGGGTGGTGAATCTGAGATAGTTCTTCAGTCAGAGGGTGGTGAATCTGTGGAATTTGTTGCCACAGGTGACTGTGGAGGCCAAGTCATTGTGTGGATTTAAGCAGAGATTGATAAGTTCTTGATTAGTAAGGGCATCAAAGACTATGGAGAATGGGGTTAAAAGTGAAAGGGCAGTATGGTTAGCATAGCAGTTAGTGCAAGGATGTTACAGCACCAGCGACTGGGACTGGGGTTTGAATCCCACACTGTAAGGAGTTTGTAACCTGTGTCTGCCTGGGTTTTCCCCAGAGGCTCCGGTTTGCTCCCACCATTGTAGGCCAATTGGGTGTAATTGACAGCACAGTCTCATGGGCTGAAAGAGCCTGTTACCGTGTCATGCGTTTGTTCGTTCTCTCCTTGTCTGCATGGGTTTGTGCCTCGTACATTGAAAGATTGGAGCGACTGGGCTTGTATACGCTGGAATTTAGAAGGATGAGGGAGAACTGATTGAAACATGTACGATTATTAAGGGAATGGACACACTACAGGCAGGAAACGTGTTCCTGATGTTGGGGGGTGGGGGGGGGGGTCCAGAACCAGAGGCCACAGTTTAAGAATAAGGGGTATGCCATTTTGAATGGAGTTGAGGAAAAACTTTTTCACCCAGAGAGTTATGGATCTGTGGAATGCTCTGCCTCAGAAGTCAGTGGAGGCCAATTCTCTGGACTGGAGGTCAATTCTCTAACTAAGAAAGAGTAGGATAGAGCTCTTAAAAATAGTAGAGTCGAGGGATTATAGGGAGAAGGCAGGAACTGAGTGTGGAACATCAGCATAATCGCAGTAAATGGCGATACTGGCTTGAGGGGCTGAATGGCCTACTCCTGCACCTATTGTCTATTAAATTAACTTTTAGAAAAAGCATCATTCATGATTTGAATGGTGGAGTAAACAATGGGCTAATTCTGGGGATGGTGAGGAAAAAGGGGGATGTTCTGAACCTTCAAGTCTTTTTATTCACTCTGCTGCAAAGTTTAATGAAGGAGCCAGTGCAGTAATTTTCTGGCCAGACTCGGGGTGGCAGTTGTGAGCAAAATAAATGGCGACAAGGTGTTCTCGTGACAGCTGGTCTCAGTGGTTGCCACATTGTACTGGTATAACTACCCCCACTCAGTGCCGCCACTAAACCCCCCCCCCCCTTCTCCCCACTCAGTGCTGTCACAAGCCCGTCACTAAACCCTGTCCACCCCCCACCCCAGTGCCATTGTATGGGGATGAGGTGCTTGGCAAGTGGCCTGGAGGCCAAGATGGCGGCAGCCAGTAAAAGTCTGGGAACCACTGGTCTAAAATAAATCACCACAAATAATGAGCAAACAAAATATTATTAAAAAAGGATCATCATCCATTGTTCAACATCCACTCTCTAATTATAGTTACTATTCTAGTATAGGAAATAGATCACAGCCAGCTCCTATGAATAGCAGCATCATATTGCAAAGATAATCCTCTTTTGGCGATGTAAATTGAGAGGGGACATCTAGGGCTCTATTGAACTGAAACAAGTAAATTTGCAAAGGCAGGGTTCAAGTACAGTACAAAACTGTGCTGGAGAAATTTAGCAGGTCACTCTGGGAAGTAAAAGATTCTATTCTAGTGCAAAGTAACACAATGGAATTTTAATATCTACGTGAAAGGCCAGTGTGACATCTCTGAAAGAAGGTGTGCTGACAAAACTGTTTACACGAGAGTGTTGGTCAGGAATTGTGTACTTCTGTCTCTGCAATGGTACGTTGTCTTCCAACTGACAGCAGATTTTGCTAGTGTTAGGTAATACTACCAGCTTTGCAGTGCGGTTGCACCTTGCTGGGAATAATTCATTTTTCAGGATCTGGATGTGGCTGCCCTGGTATCTTTGAGCCTATTTTTTTGCTGTGTCCTTTCGAAGGCATTTTGTGAATCGATCACATTGGTGGTTCTGAAGTTGCATACAACCCAGATGGGATAAGAACAGATTCACTCTCCGGAGGACTCTGGTCAACATGTGTTTTGCAACAATCCGATTGGTTTGTGGTCATCCTAATACAGGAGCTTTCATCTTAAATTTCACAGCTGCTATTAGTCCAGGTCTCCAGACGGCAGGTTCAATGGGTGGCACAGTTAGTGAAGTGGTGAGCGCAATGCTATTACCTCACTAGCGACCTGGGTTCAAAACCGGCGCTGTCTATGAGGAGTTGGTATGTTCTCTCCATGTCTGCATGGGTTTCCTCCGGTGCTCTTGTTTCCTCCCACCCTCAAACCGTAGGGGGGTATGCAGATAAATTGGGGTATTTGGGTGACACTGGCTTCTGGGCTGGAGGGGTCTGTTACTGTGCTGTATGTCCAAATTTTAAAAATATATATAATAACTTCATCACAATGCCACCATAAGGGGGAGAAAAACATTGGTGCTGCTAGTTTTGAGAGGAAAATTTAAATTTAGCTATTTTTGAAATTGATTGTCCACTCTGTCTTCATTTTGACCATAGATGTCCCAACATGAAGCAGGAATTGCTTTCCATCTGATCTCAAGTCTAATCAGTGAGGTCATGGCTAATTTGGTGGTATCCTCACTTACGTGTTCCTGACTACCCTATTAGATCCTAGATTTTGAAGTACCTGTCAATCCCTCCTATGAAAGGTATAAGAGAGTTACAAAGCCTCTAAAACAAATTTCCTCATTGTCATCTTGAATGGGTGGTTCCTTAATTTTAGCCAATTCTGAATCCTCAATGCCTCTTAGGTTGAATTTGTGCAGTTTTCTTCCCTGACACCTCCTGTATATCCAAGGCTTTTGAAAACTGTTCACATTTCCGTTCAGGATTTTTATTGCTGAAGTTTGCCTTTTTCTCATCAAGAGGACCCTCTGCATTTGAATGCTGTTGGAAGCTCAGGATATAAGGGCTTTCATTCAAGGATCTGGCCTTTGCAAAAATTGGCATTAATTCAGGAAGAAAACATTTGGATTGGCAACTGGTCATTGAAGTGTTCAATGCAAATTTGTTTTCGGGTAACAGCGAGGCCGAGTGTTTCAGCTCATAGTTAAGTTGGGTACCTTGAAACAAAGCAAACCAGCCTGGTTGCATCACAGTCTGGTTTGGTCATTCAAGTGCCCAGGAATGCAGAAGGCTGCAAAGTATCAAACATAGCCATAAAACATGGGAACAGAAATAGACTATTCAGCCCGTCGAGTCTACCCTGCCCTTTAATCATGAGCTCATCCATTTTCCCACCCAGCCCCACTATCCACCTTCTCTCCATAACCTTTGATGCTCCGGCTAATCAGGAACCTATCAATCTCTTTCTTAAATACATTTACTGACCCAGGTTTATGGCAGGCCCTGAACTCCCATCCATTGCCAACATTGATGTGAGGTGCTGCTTCAAGAAGACCTATCACCCTGGTCACAACCTCTTCTCGCTGCTTCCTTTGTGTGGAGTGTACAGAAGCCTGAAGACCAGCACCCCCAAGTTCAGGAATCGTTTCACTTCAACAGCTAACAGGGTCTTCAAACCTCCTGTCGTAACACCAATCAGGGACTGCTCTAACACCGCAAAAGTACTGTCTGTAATATTGCAAATCTCTTTTTATGCACTAGGATTCCTGTGAATATCTATTGTCTATCTCCTTAGAATATTTGTCCCTTTTAATTTAATTCAATTACAGTTCTTCTTTGCAAGTCCCTTTTTGGTGCATATGTACATTGATTTGAGATCTAGTGTCTAAGAGTACATATATTACATCACATATAACCGTGAGATTCCTTTTTCCCCCACAGGCCAGGCAGAATGACCAGTTATTGGTAATACAAAAAAAATTACCCAACGTACATGTATAAACAAATAAAGAATGGTAAACAACTGTGCAATAGAGAGAGAGGGAAAAAAATCAATAAAGTGCAAAACTAAAAGTCCTTACATGAGGCCCTGATTGAGTTTGTTGTTGAGGAGTCTGATGGTAGAGGGGTAGCAGCTGTTCCTGAACCTGGTGGTGCGAGACTTGTGGCACCTAGACCTCTTTCCTGATGGTAGCAGTTGGATCCTTGATGATTGCTGCTGCTCTCTGACGCCAGCATTCCCTGTAGATGCTCTCAATGTTGGGTAGGGGGTTTTGCCTGTGATGTGGTTTTTACGCTCTGAGGTATTGGTGTTCCCATACCAGACCATGATGTAGCTGGTCAGTGCACTTCTCACCGCAAACTCCTGAGGAAGTAGAGGCGCTGATGTGCATATATATTGAACAATATTTTTGATGATAAACTCATAAGATTGTCATAAAGTTTGACCAAGGTATTATTATACAGGAAAACCCCACTTTACGCGATTAATTCATCCAATTTTTACTCGTAAAATGAATTAACGTTAAGCGATCAATAGAATCAAGGGAATAATTACAATTAATCCCCATCCTTTCAGATTATCCCTCAAAAATGTTTTTAAAACTTTCAGCTGCATATAATGCCAAAACTGTTAAAGTTAATAAAAATAATTATATTTTTCATTTATTCCATAATTACATCATAACAAAACTATTTCTTAGAAAAAATATTTGTCCCAAGTTGACTGCACAGATTTTGATTTTTTTTTCTCCTCATTATACAATTTCCTCTAGCTAGCGATCACTTTTTCAAAATTGCTGTGAATTTTCATGCTTCTTTCCATGATAGAATTGACATTTAGATTTAAAAATCCTTGGTGGCTTCAACAAATTCAAATCCTGTTTGAAAGTTTTCTGGGAATTTTGCAGCAGCATTTTTTTTATCAGCGCTGGCAGCTTCCTCTGGAATTCCCACGTTGTGTAATCCCGTTCGATGTTTAAACCCGTCAAACCAACTCAAACTTGCAGCAGAAGTTTCAGTATTCCCTTGAAATGTATCATCGAAAAATGTTTAAGCCTTTAGTTTGAATGCTTTTTGTACAAAGTGGTATTCGCTTTTGGTTACAATCTTCAATCAAAAGACGAAGTAGCCATTCAATTTCAGTCATAAGTGGACTTCTGCGCTTATAGAAGCTGGAGCAACTTCACCTTGTTCTTTATATTTGTGCTTCTTACTTAAAATTGTACGAACTGTTGACTCGTAGCCCTGATCATGTCCAATTTTCACATTGCTAGCACCTTCTTCATGTTTAATAACTTCAAGTTTTTCTTCGGAAGTAATTGCCTTTCTTTTTAATATCATTGTCAGATTCTTTTCCACATTTTCTTTTATCCGTATTTACTGGGGAGCACACACTGGGTCTGACTGTCATTTGTGCCTATTCTATTTAGGGCCGTTCACACAGTCTACTCGTAACTCGAGTTTTCCAGAAAGATCTCGCGGTAACTGAATAATTACACACGTAAAGCAGGAAATGGTCAGTTTTCCAAATCACGGTGACTGAATTTCGCGTTGATTGAAGTAGTATTTAGTGGGGTTTGACTGTAGTTTTGTCCCTTTCTCCTCTGTGCCCCATGTTGCTGTCATACAGGGCGTTCCTCTGTTCATCTGGGGCTCGATGTGAACATGCATGTTCTTTTCAGCGGAGGTTATCCCACTCCTGAATCTCAGTACGTGCTTCAATTCTTTTGGGCCACAATGAGACAGATGCCTGTGCTGGGAGGGCTCATGGAAACTAATTTGGAATTGAAATGCTACAATTTTCATTGTGCATGTAAGCATGAATGTGTGTTTTAAAATGGGTAAAGATTAAATTGCTTATTTCCTGTGAATATTAACACATTTATTGAGTGGCAGTTTTTCTACTCTTAAACAAATTTGGTACAAATGCTTTGGAGAAGATTTATGGGATGCTTTACAGTCGTCTATAGAAAAGCAAGACGAAGGTGATCGAAAAACTGTCAACATGGGAAATTTGAAATAAAGCAAAAACTAGAAGTGGCCAAGTTCAAATTTGGCATTTGTGGAGAGGGACTAGTTAATATTTCAGGTTGATGAAGGGTGTTTGACCTGAAATGTTAACCCCGCTGCTCTCTCTACAGATGCTGCCCGTTTTGCTGTGGCAGGTAATGCAGCTGGCCTGGGGCTCTCGAGACTGCTGCGATTCTGACCTGTGTTGCTGACTGCCGTGGAGTTTCACATTTTCCCTGCGACCGTGGGGGCTTCACCAGCCAGATATATGCAGGTTGTTAGGTAATTGGCTGCGATTTTTGTTTTTTAATTTTAAAAAAATTTTATTTGCAACTCGGAAGAAGCTGATTGTGCCCTGTATGGGCTACAACCCCGTATATTTTTAAAGGGTGGGAGGAAACCGGAACAACTGGCAGAAAACCACGCAGACATGGGGTGAACATACAAATAGTGCCAGATTCAAACATGAGTGATGGGGTAATAGGAGAACTGAGGGGTGGGGCAATGACTATGGGGGTTGGATGGGCATCTGATAGAGAAAAGATTGATTGCTCTGAAGGACAATATAGACTTAGTGAGCTGAATGGTGGTCTTCTACATCTGGTGGCATTCAAGTGAATCCCTACATTTTGGGTAGGTTGCATTCCCAAATGGACATGCAATTTTTTGAAGTGCGAAGCCACATCGTCTGCACCAATAAATGCGAGCTCAAAATAAAATAGAGATTGATACACATGTAAGAGTGTTATATCACGGATTTATCTGAGCTTTGTGAATTTCCGTTGCCCACTCCGCTGTTTCACAAGGGGCTCCCAATGTGCAATACAAACTGCTGAGTGTTTCCAATATTTTCTTTTTTTAAAATTCTTATGAGGGGTGTGAGGGTAAAGCATGTCTCAGCAGAACAGTTTGCATCTGGAATTTAAAAATTTTATTTACAGCATGGTTGAGCCCTTTCCAGCCATTTAAAGCTGTGCCACCCAATTATTCCTAAATTAATGTACCCCCCCCCCATATGTTTTGAATGGTGGTGGAAATTGGAGCGCCTGGAGGAAACCCCATGCAGACACGGGGCAGCGTTAGATTCAAACCCGGGTCATTAGCATTGAAATAGTGTTGCGCTAACCGTGCCACACTAACTCGACGATGAAAACAATCAGGGTCTTGGAAGGAGAATTGAGGGTTGTTTTGTTGGGAACTTGGAGCTAGGAGCTCATTGCAAGAGGGGCCACGTGGCAAACATCTGCACCAGAGCCATTCTGTGGTGGGAGCTGAGTTTTGGGGCTCCCTCCTCACTGGACAGAGGAACTGTTTGCTGAAATTCGCTCTTGATCTCAGGCAGCTGATTCCTTTCAGGACTCTGCGTAATCATAAAAAGTGAGGAGAGGTTGTACCGACTGAGGCGAATAAACAGGACCAGCCAACTAGCAGGACCATTCTGCCACTCTGAGTCAATTATGCGTGGATTACTGCATCAGCTGTTCTTTGGAGATACAGTAGTGAACAATCTGTTTAATCAGGACTGAAGTTAAATGGCCAATGTGTTTACTACGCTTGCAGTTTTGCCAAAAGTCAAATGGCACAAACCCACCAAACATATTTTGTGTTTAGTGCCAGCAGTTAATTGATTTAATATTTTTTTAAAAATCTGCCTGGTACAGTGTGGCTCTGTTCGACATTGCTAATTTTCAGTGGTCTAAATATCAAATGACTTGTTTGTGCCAATGATATTTCCAAGGCCCAGGGGATTTTGCAGTTTCTGTTTTCTGTCAGCGAGAGTAAAAAATTTGAAGTATGTTGAGGTCTAATCTTGAATATCTTGCAAATTCCCACCCATGATGACCTTGTACCAATTTTACCTCCCAATTTTCTTTTTCAATATTTTTTATTAACATTGAAATTTCACATCAAAAAGAATATAGTGGACATAAGGATATATGTTAAAAGTCAAAAAGAATCATTACACTTAAATCATATCATTTCCTCCAAGGTACCCCACATTTTCAATCAAACAAATTACATGGTATTAATATTTTATTTTTAATAAAAAAGAAAATCTAAACCCTCTACCAAGAAAGAAGCTGTTTGGCCAAAATAAAGGAAGACAGAATTCTTATCAGAGTGAAAATTACATCATTAATCAACAGTTGACCTGGCGGAGTAAGATCCCTCCATCTGAGCAACAGTGCCCACCTAGCCATAAGATAAATACAGTGGAACCCCGATTTAACATGACCTGATTTAATGCGAATTTGGATATAACGCGAAAAGTCATTGGGCTCATGGGCAGGAGAGGGGATGTCCATGTATTAACTACAGAGAATGGGTAAGTGGTGGTGGTATTTAAAGATGAGTAATTGAGGATCAAAGAAGAGAAATAAGAAAATTGTAACAATTAAATTCCAAAAAAAATCCATATTTGACAGTCTTCACAATTAATATAGCCAAAACGTAAGATTTTGTATATTGACTGCTCAATAATAAAACTTAAAGTTTGGTAAGGCTAAACCTCCATTCTTTTTAATTTTTTGTAAATGGACTTGATTTTAGGCATGGATGTTTATTCTTCCTTTTATAACAATAAGATAGAATCAAGGGCAATCAAAAACGAGTTTGAAATAAAGATGGGCAAAGCCTACAAAAGGTACAAAAAATTTTGGTAACATATTCATTTTAATAGTTAATTTCACCAACCAATAATAAAGCGAGGGGCGACCAAATTGATAACGGCTCTTTAAAGCGTTCGATTATGGTGAGAAAATTTTCTTCGAATAAATTTTTTATAGTTTTTAGTAATTGTTATATCCAAATATGTAAATTGGTTTCTTACAATTTTAAAAGTAAGTGCCAACTTATTCAAAGGAAAAAAAGTTCACTCTTATATAGATATAACCTGAAAATTGACAAAAATTAGAAATTAAAGAAGGGATAGAAGGTGATGAGGTCTGAAGGTTAGAAATAAAAAAAAAAACAATCATCAGCATAAAGAAAAACTTTATGGGGCTGTGGCTTTCCTTAAAATATCATTAGATTCTCGAAAAGCGATAGCTAAGGGTTCTGAAGCCAGGTCAAAGATCAATGGACTTGAAGGGCATCCTCGTCTATTCCACGCTGAAGTCTAAATGGTTTAGAATTCTGAAAATTAGTAAGAACAGAGCCAGAAGGGAATAAATATAGTAACTTAATCCATTGAATAAAACCAGTCCCAAAATTATTTTTTTCTAAAAATCTTAAATAAATAATTCCATTCTACCCGTTCAAAAGCCTTCTCTGATTTTTTTTTATGTATGAAAAAATTGTTTTAGGGCAATGAGCGTGAAGAATGGCCAGTGTGAGGTGTATTATAATGCCCTTTTGATGGATTTACTCAGCGAACTCTACCCTCAAGTGTGCAGCAGTTTTCAGTCCTTGCCAAGGACTGCACAAGCCACTGGTTATCTGTCAGATTGTCAGTACACTTGTTGATCTTAGATTTGTACCAAAAATATCCAGGTACCAATGAATGAGAATTTATTGTCATATGCATAATTACAGTGTACCGATGCACCTAAATTCTTCCTTACTGTGGCCACACAGGTAAGATAAACTAAAATAGTATCAATGAAATTGTCACAAAAAGCCATAAGGCACAAAGGAAATGATAAATAATGAGTGATAGAAAAACATCTATGCACAATTGCAATTAGTGCAAACAAAAGTAATGTTGCAATAGTGCAGACATATCTTTTGGTAGTCCCAGAGTAGTTTATGGTTAGGATTAGAGAAGTTTAGGGAGGTTCAAGACCCTGATAGCTGCTGGGAAAAAAAATGGTTCATGAACCTGGAGGTGATGGTCTTCAGGCTTCTGTACCTTCTGCCTGAAGGGAGCAGTGAGAAGAATGGAGGTGTTGTTGACTGTAAGGAAGGCTTTCAAAGCCTGCAAAGGGACGTGGACCAGCTGGAAAAATAAGCTGAAAATTGGCAGATGAAATTTAATGTAGACAAGTGTGAGGTGTTGCAATTTGGAAAAACAAACCAAGAAAGGACATGTACATTAAATCGTAGGACACTGAGATGTGCGGTAGAACAGAGGGACATGGGAATAGAGATACATAATTTCCTGAAAGTGGCATCACAGGTACTGTAGGGTTGTAAATAGCTTTGGACATATTGAACTTCATAAATCAAAGTATTGAGTATCAGAGTTGGGATGTGATGGTAAAATTGTTCAAGACATTGGTGAGGCCAAATTAGGAGTATTGTGTGCAGTTTTGGTCACCTAACTGCAGGAAAGATATCAATAAGATAGAAAGAGTGAAGATAAGGTTTACTAGGATGCTTAATTTAATTTAGACATATAGCACGGTAACAGGCCCTTTCGGCCCACGAGCCCCTGCTCTCCATTTACACCCAATTAACCTACACCTCAGTACGTTTCGAACAGTGGGAAGAAATGAAGCCCCGGGGGAAAACCCACTCAGACACAGGGAGAATGTAAAAACTCCTTACAGACAGCATGAATTTCGAATTCCAGTCCCGATCATTGGCGCTGTAATAGCGTTGCGCTAACCATTTACACCAATCGTCCTTGCCTCTAATGTTGCACGGACTTCAGGAACTGAGTTACAGGGAAAGGTTAAACAGGTTAGGTTAGGACTTTATTCCATGAGTTTGGAAGAATGAGATATTTAAAATTATGAGGGTGATAGAGTAAATGTAGATAGGCTTTTCCACTGAGGGTAGGTGAGATACAAACCAGAGGATATGGGTGAAAGGTGAAAGAGGAAAAGTTGAGAGGGAACTTCTTCAAACAGAGAGTGGTGGGAGCGTGGACAAGCTGCCAGCTGAAGTGGTGAATGCGGGTTCAATTTTAATTTTTAAGAATTTGAACAGGTACAGGGACTGGAGGGCTATGGTCATGGTGCAGATCAGTGGGACTAGGGAGGATAATAGTTTGGCATGGACTAAAAGGGCTGAAAGACCTGTTTCTGCGCTGTATTGTTCAATGGTTCTAAAAGCTTGTGACCAGGGTGATGAGGGTCATTTATGATGTTGGCTGCCTTCTTGAGGCAGCGCCTCATAGATGTCTTCAGTGTAACCAGTTGATGCCATTGTCTGTGTACTGGGCTCCAGAGCTATTGACATTCAACAGAGTTAGTACTTTATGCCCCTCCGTATCAAATTTAGCACAGTTATCTTGCCTGACTCATCCATTGCAGTGTACAAGGTGTAGTGAACTGGCTGTACCCATTTCCAAAAGCAGTGCATGCTTGGAATATGTTTTTATCAATAATTCATAATTTTTAAAAGAGGGGAGGATTAAATAATAGGTATTTTAGGATTGCTTAGGCAAAGTATAGCAAAATTAATGAATTCCTAAATCATAAAGATGTACCCTAATCAAAATCAAAAGTGTCGCAACAAAGGTTTATAAATTGAAAGTTCAAAAATCAATCAAATCTGTTGGATGAAATGTGAAACCAAGGCTCAGGTAAAACAGTTCCTCCACTGGCATGTTTCACCTAATGTCCTCTCAATACTGATTACTGGAACTGATTATCTGGTCTTAATCAGTCTGTAGGAGCTTTCTGGTTTTGAATCTGCTGCTGCATTTCCTAAATTATGTCATAAATTGTGGTTCAAAAAATATTTTAGGTGTAAAGTTTTTTATTCAGTTACTCATAGATGCAGACATTTCCTGGAATTCGAGCACATTGCCCACCCCGAATTGTCCCTCGTTAGGCCTTTTTCAGGGACTCCAAAAAAGTCATTTAGGTTACCATGATATAGTAGAATCTGAGAAACCACAGCAGGTTATCTCCCCCATGGGGCTTGGTGAACCAGAATGGTTTTTTACGGCAATCTAGTAAATTTACGGAGATGGCAGACGCTGCAATCTGCAGCAACAAGCACTCTGCTGGAGGAGCTCAGTGGGACAAGCAGCAGTAGTGGGAGAGAAAGAACATTTGGGGCTGGAACCCTCCCTCTGGTGCTCCTTGACCCGTTGAAGTCCCCAGCAGATTGTTTGTTTGTTGGGAGTAGATTTGCAGTCACCTTTATGCATACCAATGATTTGAATCCAGCTTTGGTTCCTCAAGTTTAAATTTCCAGACCTTCACAGTGAGATTTGTCCTATTCGACAGCCAGAGTTCAGCTTAAATCCTGTAACTGATCTGGTTCCCGGCCACACGGGGATATTTAGAAACCTGATGAGTGCTCTAGAACACAGTGAAGAAAATATCACACCCTGATTTAATCAGCCCCAAGTACTGAATCGTTATTTCGACCTGTTGCACGCTGCAGGTTTGACTTTCAATACGTGGAGGGAAATGCCAAGTACATTTTCTAAAATTGCAGGTTTGTGTTATTATTGGGGACTTGAGAGGAAATAGTTTTATTTTCCCTTTAGTCTTCCCTATTGTTGAATTTCATTTACTTATCATTTTGTTTCTGCTTTCAGGTCATTTCAGTTGGGACAAATACCTTAAGGAGACAGGCGCTGTTGCTGCCCCTTCCTACTGCTTTAAGCAGGTGAAATAGGCTTTTATTGTATTAAAGTGTGTTGTAATCATAAATGTAGACTTAGAATTCTCTGCAATGCACTGGTCACCAGCATGAATTACTTCTAACAACGTACACCGTTAGTTATTAAAGTGAGTGACACAACCTGTCACTGGTATCCATCTGGTTTGCTGGTGATGCTCAAGAGTCCTTATCTAATAGTTCCTTTGAATTCAAGTCATGTGATCTCTGTGCCCATCCCTTCTCCCATTTGTTTTCCTGTGTTGGAAATTGGTTCTCGATTGGGCAAAATGTTTTGCGCATTATGATTGGTAGAGAAATTTGAATGCCAAGGTTGATGGTCAGGGTAGGGGGCAGGAGGGATGTGAAGGTAAAGTGCTGGAGAACCTTAGCAGGCCACGCAGAGGGTAAAAAGGCAGGCGGCCATTCAAAGCTGGGCCCTTCTTCAGGTTCCTTTTTAAGATCTCGAGCACAAAACGCCGTCTACCTTTTACTTCCTATGGATGCTGCATGGCCTGTTGGGGTTCTCCGGCATGTTTATGTACTGCAGGGAGCATGTGAAGTTAGTGATCTCAAATTGGGACTTCACTGAAAGTAAGTAGTCGGTGTAGACCTTGTGGCCTCTCGGTCCTTCTCCGTTCAATAGGATCACCCTCCTCTGATCTGGGGTGGTGATCACTTGCTCTCACAACTCCCCTTTGGCTCAAAAGCAGATTGAATGATACTTCTTGAATAAATTTAACACTGCTTACTGGAGTAGAGAATTCTCAGAGAAGAATTTCCACCTCATGGTGACCCCTGATTTTGAAGCTCTACTGTTCTGGTTCTAGATTTACCATGAAGGGAATCACCTATCCTGCAAAGGTTCCTTGGAATTTTCTATGTTCCTCTCATTCTTCAGATTCTAATCATAAGATAAAGAAGGCCTTCAGCCTGTCGTCCACTCCACCATCCTATCATGAGCTGATCTATTCTCCCACTCAGCCCCACTCCCCTGCCTTCTCACCATAACCTTTGATACCATGATACGCCCAACGACTTGGCCTCCATTAGCTGCCCGTGACAGCAAATTTCAGAGGTTCACCACTCTGGCTAAAGAAATTCCTCAGCATCTCTGTTTTAAATGGGCGCCCTTTGATCCTGAAGTTGTGCCCTCTTGTCCTTGTCTCCCCAACCATGGGAAAACAACTTTGTCACATCTGTTCAGTTTTATTCTTCAGGAGATAAATGCTTCATCAGCAATTGATCTCTATGGGCAGTTTATTTCTTCTTATAAAAGACCAGAACTGTTCACACTACTGCAGGTATTATCTCCTAACATTAGTCTATTGGTAACAGGACGTTCTGCTCCGCCTTCCTGACAGTAAAGCCAATATTCTCTTTCCTTGCTGAACCTGTGTGCTAACTGACTGTGTTACTGTGTTAATGTGCAAGGAGACCCCTATCTTGAAGAGCAGCATTCTGAAGCCAGTTTCCATGTACATAATATTGTGCATTTCTACATTTCCTCCCATTATTTGCCACCTGTCACACTTGCCCACTCAAGTAACCATCAGTGCTCCTTTTGAAGTGCTTGGTGTCACCCTTGCATATCATTGTATCTGTTTCAGACCTTCAGTTACTGAACATCTGAGTAAAGGTACTTATGTTAAAATCATCAAATCGTGACACGGAACAGGCCCTTCGACCCAACCCGTCACTACCATTCTGGGCTAGGCCCATTCAGCTGCATTTGGTCCAAATTCCTTGTAAACCTTTCCTATCCTTGTATCTAATAAAAACACACCAAAATGCTGGAGGAACTCAGCCGGTCTTTCATCATCTATAGGAGACGAAGATTTATTGCCAATGGAAATAAGAAGCCTGGCTGCTTTTTGCTTGTACCTTGAGGAAGGACTCTGGCCCGAAACGTTGGTAATATAGCTTTACCTCCTAGAGACACTTCCAGCACTTCTCTGTGGTTTTTATTAGTCTGCAGACTTTCGTGTTTCACTGCGGAGTCTCTTTCCATGGGGGGGAGTGGGGGGGGAAACCTGATAGAGCTATGTAAAATCGTGAGGGGAATAGATAAGGTGAGTGCTCCTTTTCCCAGAGTTGGGGAATCTAAAATAAGATGGCACAGATTTAAGGTGGGAAGGGAACAATTTAAAAGGGAGCTGAGGGGGAATTTTTTTCCCCCCACACAGAAGGTGGAACGAGCTACGGCATTTAAAAGATTTAAGACATTGACATAGTTTGGAGGAAACATTCCTAAAGCAAGCGAATGGGTCCACATCAAGTAGTCAGCCTGGATGAATTGGGGTGAAAGGCCTGCTCCAAATTAACATGCCTTAAATTCAACATGCAATATCATATTCTGGTCCCCTCCAGGAAAGGAATAGTTTATCACTTGCAATGAGAGCCAGCTGGCTGTATTGGAGGAGAAAAGTTCAAGTTATCATTGGTCAAGGGCATGCCTTTCACTTGTTTAGGGGACTGACGATGCTGAAGTGAAGCGCCAGTCGATGGAACCAGTGCATATCACCACGAGAGTTTTCCATCTTGTCAAATTCGAATCTTTCCATCTATCTCATGTATTTATTGTCTCTTTTAATTTAATTCAATTAGTTTACTATTAATTTTTTTTTCTTTACAAGTACCATTTTGGCTGCAGTAAGTTAAAATTTCAGCACATAATGTACATTGCAGAGCGTATATGACAATAAAGCTATCATGAGGCAGTGCGTTCAATACTTGGGGAATCGTGGCTGTTTGTGAGCGACTTGTGTTTTCGTGAAAAACAAGTTCATTCCTTTTTTTTTAAAATTTAGTCGTATAGCACGGTAACAGGCCATTTTGGCCCACAAGCCCATGCCACCAAATTTACACCCAATTAACCTACCTTTTTTGAACAGAGGGAGGAAACTGGAGCCCCCAGACACAGGGAGAATGTACAAACACCTTACAGAGAGCACGGGATTTAAACCCCGCTCCCGATCGCTGGCACTGTAAAGGCTTTGCGCTAACTGCATAAACCGCGTAAACGACTGGCTTCCAAAATCAAGGCTCATGGGATTGGGGGCAAAGTATTGATGTGGATTGAGAACTGGCTGGCAGGTAGAAGACAGAGAGTTGGGATAAATGGGATAAATGGCTCGTTTTCTGAGTGGCAGGCGGTGACCAGTGGGGTGCCACAGGGATCTGTACTGGGACCCCAGCTGTTCACAATTTACATTAATAATCTGGATGAGGGGATTGGATGTAATATCTCCAAATTTGCAGATGACACTAAGCTAGGAGGGGTTGTGTGCACGGAAGAGGGGGTCAGGAAGCTCCAGTGTGATTTGGATAAATTGAGGGACTGGGCAGATACATGGCAAATGCACTACAATGTGGATAAATGTGAGGTTATCCACTTTGGTAATACAAACCGGAGGGCAGATTACTATTTGAATGACAATAGATTAAGAGGTGGGGAAGTGCAGAGAGACCTAGGGTTACTTGTACACCAGTCTCTGAAGGCGAGCATGCAGGTACAGCAGGCGGTTAAAAAGGCAAATGGTATGTTGGCCTTCATATCAAGAGGGTTTGAGTATAGGAACAAGGATACCTTACTGCAGCTGTACAGGGCCTTGGTGAGACCCCACCTGGAGTATTGTGTGCAGTTTTGGTCACCTTATCTAAGGAAGGATGTTCTTGCAATGGAGGGAGTGCAGAGGCGATTCACCAGGCTGATACCTGGAATGGCAGGAATGACTTTTGAGGAAAGATTGCGCAAATTGGGATTGTACTCGCTGGAGTTTAGAAGATTGAGAGGGGATCTCATAGAGACCTATAAAATTCTGGCAGGACTGGACAGAATGGATGCAGATGGGATGTTTCCAATGATGGGAAAATCCAGAACCCGGGGCCATGGTTTGAGGATAATAGTCAAACCATTTAGGACCGAGATGAGGAGGAATTTCTTTACCCAGAGGGTGGTGAATCTGTGGAATTCATTGCCCAGAGGGCAGTAGAGGCAGGTTCATTAAATATATTTAAGAGGGAATTAGATCTATTTCTTCAGTATAAGGGTATTAAAGGTTACGGAGAGAAGGCGGGGACGGGGTACTGAACTTTAAGATCAGCCATGATCTCGTTGAATGGCGGAGCAGGCTCGAAAGGTCGAATGACCTACTCCTGCTCCTATCTTCTATGTTTCTATGCTACATCAACCGTGATTATGAAATAAAAACAAAGTTGAACCCAGCAGATGATGTCTCTGGAAAGAGAAGCACAATTGAATACTTTGGGTCTGAACTGTGTTGAAGGGTGCTAAGCCAGGAAGGCGGCACAGCTAGTAGAGTTACTTGCTTGCGGGGCCGCTGACTCCGGTTTGGTCCTGACCTCTGGTGCTGACATTGTGGAGTTTGCATGCTCTCCCTGTGATTGTATGGGTTTCCTTGTAGAATCTGGGGAGGAACACCAAGACTGGCCTGGCCACCACTCATCCTACCTGAACCCATTTTATCTCCCCACATTTCCATTAATTCCTCCAAATTCTGCTGCACAGCTGTACACCAGGCCCACTCCCCAGTGGCCAATTAACCTGCAAGTCTTTGGGAGGTGGGAGGAGCCCGGACTATCTGGAGGAAGCCAATGTAGTCATGGGAAAAACATGCAGATGCCCCTCAGACAGCGGTGGAAATCAGGGCTGTGTCGGGGGGGAGAGGGGGGTGGTGTGACACAGCAGCTTGACTCAGAATACCACTGTGCAGGGATGTGGGGAGAGCAAAATGGGAGAGATGAAAATGTGAACTTGATGGTCAGTGGGACCTGAAGGTGAGAGGGCCTCTTTGTTGTGTACTCTAACTCCAAAACCACGCTTTGTCCACCTTGAACAATCTATGGCCAACTTGTTTGCTTTCTGACTTGATTCCTTTTAGGGTTGTGTGCATGCGTATTTTTGTGTGTGTGCGTGTTTGCGTTTATATGTTTGCGTCCAAGCGTGTTTGTGTGGTGTGCTTATGTGTGTGTGCTGCAGCAGCGTTTGCCTTGTGGCCTGCTGTGTGAATAAATCCATTGCATTGCAGTGAAGAGACAGCATTTGGTCACAGAGTCATCCTGCATCGATGCCAGTGCTTGGCCCATTGTATGTATTGGCTCCATGACTAAATGTCTTTGCTTACCACCTTGATGCAGTGTATTTTACCAGTTGGGAGCAGAATCCTGATCCCCGCTAACGTTCCTGCATTTGAAGCTTGTGTATTCTGCAGAAAACATGAGTTAAAACTGAATCCCAGACGCTAGGCTAAGTTCAGAACTACCAGCTCTTGTACATCAAACCTCAAGACTCAAAAATCCAGCTGTAGTTTTCGTGTATCACTATTCAGTCATGATACTTTGCAGTTTGTGGCAGCTTGCTGTGAGTAGTTGACATCTGAACTTCTGGGATTATAGTAGTGACTGCACTGCAGGAAGAACTTCCTTGATGGAAACTTAATGCTGGGACATGGTGAGTTTATAAAAGGTTCTGTAAGGAAATGCATGTCATTATGCTTATTAAGCACAATTATCGTAGCAGTTAGCGCAACACCATTACAGTGCCAACGACCTGGGTTTGAATCCACCGTTATCTGTAAGGAGCTTGTACGTTCCTCCCGTGTCTGCGTGGGTTTCCTCCGGGAGCTCCCACCTTTCAAAAATGTACGCAGGTTGTAGGTTGGGGTATTTGGGTGGCACCGGCTTAGGGTGTGGAAGGGTCTGTTACCTTGCTGTATGTATAATTTTAAAAATATTTTAAAAAAATCTTTTTGTTTCCTCCAAGCTACTTTTTCAGAGAATCTTTGGCTGGCGGTGGCCTTTGGAAAGGGGCATTCCCTTCTTGTTTTCCATTTTCCTTTCTCAGAAGATGAAAATGATCAGCACGTTTGCAGATGACACTAAAGAGTTTGGTGTTCTCGGTAGTGAAGACGGTGGGCAAAGATTGCAGCAGGATTTTGATTAGTTGGACAGAGGCATAGTTGATAGAGAAATGTGAGTTGTTGAATTTCAGGAGGTCTAATGTGGGTAGGACCTATTTGGTAAATGGTAGGGACCTGGGGAGTGTTGTAGAGCAGAAGGATCAAGGAGTATGGGCTCATAGTACCTTGAAAGATGCATCACAGGTAGATAGTGTGGTCAAAACGGATTTTGGCACATTGGACTTCAGAAGTTGGGAGGTCATGCTGCAGTTTCAGAGACGTTGGTGAGGCCCCATTTGGAGTATTGCATTTAGTTTTGGTCACTGTGCTACAGGAAAGATGTTGTCAAGCTGGAGAGGGTGCAAAGAAGATGTTTACGAGGATGTTGCCAGGGCTGAGCTATAGAGAGAACTTCAGCAGGTGGGGACTTTTTATTCCTTGGAGCACAGAAGGATGAGGTGGTGATCCAATAGAGGGGTACAAAATTATGAGAGGAATATTGTGCGTCTTTTGCCCAGAGTAAGGGAATCGGTTACCAGATGACATGGGTTTAAGGTGGGGGGGGGGGGTTGGGGAGAGATTTAACAAGAACCTGAGGGGTAACTATTTTTTTTACACTGAGGGTGGTGGGTGTGAGGAACGGGCTGCCAGAGGAGGTGGTTGAGGCAGTTTAAGAAACATTTTTATAGATGGATAGGATGGGTTTAGAGGGATATGGGTGTGGGTGGGGATTTTGGGTCAGCATGGGAAGGTTGGACCAGATGGTCTTTTTCCACCCTCTAGGACTGTGCGACTAATTGCAGTGTTGCTGAAGCCCCCTCCTATCAACCAAAGAAAGCCGTCCACTGATTTCAAAATGGTTCTGGCAGAGACTCGGTGGGCTAAACTGCCTCCTGCACAGCAACCATCTGATTCTTTTTTTCCACAATAATAACTGAGAGACACTTCAAGCACAAGGAGCATTGGTGATTTATTTTCTAGCTGATGGTGATCTTAAAGAATCTGTTTTGAATTTTTTTTTTAGTATGTTATTGAGCATGAAATGACTGGAGTCCCTGTATCTTGCTGGCTCTTATCCCATTGCACAACCAAGCTGCTTGTTGCTGTGAGTGAACTGACTATTGAATAGGAACATTGCTGTTTCTTTCTCCTCTGAGTCCCTCAACCAAAGCAAATGTGCCATAACTTGCCCACGCGCCAAACCAGTGAAGAAAAAACTTGCTCCTGTCATCCAGTGTGATCACCCTGCCTTCAAGAGGCCAATCCATTGCACACTTGCTGGTATTTCAAAACTTTTGCTGTGGTTTGGCAGTGACCCCAAGAAGACTAAAAATGCAGCATGAACACAGCTATGTTTCTAACACTTTAAAATGCAACAGAAAAAATTATTTGTGGCCAAAATGCTTTCCCATTTATTGAAAGAAATGACAAGCAGGCTTTCCTGTGTGATTGCATCTTCAAACAGCATAACCATGAAGAAAATGAATACAACATGAATTAATTTAGGAAAATGTAGGCTGATAAAGATTGTACATGAAGATAGGGTCTTTGGCAGAAGGCCAAGATTTGGTGGTTAATGTTTAAGAGGTTCTACATGCTTTGGAGCAGACCGCGAGGGTTTGTGGCTCCAGGCGAACAATGAACCGGGCTCTTGAAGTGGGAGAGCACACCTGCTCCCCATCTCCACTGACAAGATGGATTTGAGAGTGTGCTGCGGGCAAGAAAGGTTCTCAAAGGAGCCTCATAAACTGAAGGCCTCCTGGTCGCATCAGAGGTCTAGATCTTGGAGCTCGGGTTCACTACTGAAACGGACAGGAGGCCGTGTGGCTGCAGGAGGCAGACCCATGGACACTCAGTGACTCTGAAGGGACTCTTGCTTCTCTTTCTCTTATTGGTGGGGTCTCTGTGTGTGCCTTTACAGCAGGCAAAAGTTGACAAATATTGTATACAGTAGTAAAACAAGCAACCGGCAAAAAAATTGTGGAAAATGAATAGGTAAAAAGCACGGAAGTTTAAAATTAGCGCGCCTCACCATTAGTGTGCCAATCACACAACACACAATCTCAGGCAACTGGAAAATATACCTTTTAAAATTTAAATTTAGATGGGAACAGGTGATTTCAGCCCACAAGCCCATGTCGCCCAATTACACCCAATTAACCTACAACCAAGCTGCTTGTCGCTGTGAGTGAACTGACTATTGAATAGGAACGTCACTGTTTGTTTCTCCTCTGAGTCCCTCAATGGTGAGAAGAAACTGGGAAAACCCACGCAGACTCAGGGAGATCGTACAAACTCCTTACAGACAGCGCAGGAATCGAACCATGGTCCCAATCACTGGCGCTGTAACAGTTGCGCTAACCGGAAAACCCCATAGCTACTGGATATCTGGGGTTTTACTGTATTTATTACATACTGTGAAACTATCTTGAATCTTGAGAATCCAATGTGTGGACGCTGGTCCTGTGGCTCAACTGGTCTTTGCTGGTACAGTATGTTTCCGATTATCCAAAATGCTTGGGACCGGACCTATTTCGGTTAAGTCAATTTTTCAGATATTTGGGAATTTTCTCTAAAGCAGACCAGTAGCATCAGGAGAATACTTGTATTGCCGATCCCTGACACCTCCCCACTGCCGTCACCAATCCTGTCCGAGAGCTCAAGGTCCCCACTCCTGCCCAGGAGCCTGCGGTCTCACCTCACATGTAAGCAGTAGGAGATTGCACAGGGATTGGCAGTCAGCAGAATTCCAGCGACCCCGCTGAAAGGGTATATCACGGAGGGAGTAGCTCAGGAGAACGGGGAGAGAGTTTGGCTCGGACGTCAAGCAGGGACAGAGTGCGGCTCGGGCGGGGAGAGAGAAGCTCCGCGGCTGAGATGGGTGAACGGGGAGAGAGTGGGGTATTCATTTCAAATTCTGAGAATGCCACAATGAATTTTATCACAAAATTACAGTAACTCATGACAAAAAAAATGACAATCTATAAATAAATAATCAGTGCTATCCTGTCCGATGTGAAACCTGTGGACAAATGTCTCCTTTGTAAAATTGATTCCTCGAGTACAGTAGGTAAATTTTTTTTAAATTACCCCACTTAAAAAAAAACTTTTGAATATTTGGAATTTTGGTTCATTGGTTTTTGGTTAATTGGAAAGTACTGTATGAACAAATTACACTATTTATTGTACAGAGATACAGTGAAATCTTTGTTTCCTGAGATATCCAAGCAAGTCCACCCATACCCAATAACAGCAGGTGGTACAATAATAAAACTGCAGTGCAGGTGTAGTGTTAGCGTAAATCAAGCGTGTTACAAAGTGCAGGTATAGACAAGTTGAAGACACTAAACTTGCTGAAGGAAAAGGTGCTGGAGAAAGGGAGATGCCTATGTGCTGATCCCAGCCGATCTTTTGACAACCTTATTTCTGCAAAATAATTCATCCAGCATGACTAGTGCTCCGCTTTTTAAATATTCTTTCACACTTAGCATAAAATAAGGTTGCCCTAAGTCTGTTTGAGCTGAACTAAATTTAGACATACAACGTGGACAAGGGCCCTTTCAGCCCAGGAGCCCATGCTACCCAATGACATCCAATTGACCTAAAACCCCTGGTTCTTTTTGAAGGGTGGATGGGGAATGGAGCACCTGGAGGAAACCCACGCAGGCACGGGGAGAACATTTAAGCTCCTTACAGACAGCCAGATTTGAACCCTGGTCACTGGCACTGTAAAAGCGTTGCCCTAACTGCTATGTTAACCATACCGCCCTCTAATACTACAGTATTAGAGTACAGTGTGCACTGTTACTCCACTGTATTCCAATCTTGCTGGATAGCACACAGCACAAACTTTTTCACTGCACCCCAGCAAGCGTGCTGATAAACGTAAACTTGAACGTGGTTGTTATTAATAGTTCTCAACTCTGGACTGCATTGCTGCATGGCGGTGAGAGTGTCAGGGATCGCAACAGTCTTCTACATTTACCTAATCACCCTGTTTGTTTACTTTCCTTCCACACTCTTTCCCCCTCCCCCACCCCCGCCCCTCCTCCCCCACTCCAGTCATTCATTCCACCCATCAACGAGTTCCAGATCGGCATGAAGCTGGAAGCCAAGGACCCCCGGAACATCACCTCAACCTGTATCGCCACAGTGGTCGGAATTACCGGTGCACGGCTGCGATTGCGTCTCGATGGAAGCGACAACAAGAATGACTTCTGGCGCTTGGTGTACTCGTCTGATATTCAGCCAATCGGAAGCTGTGAAAAGAATGCGGGCATGCTGCAGCCACCCCTGGGTAAGGCACGAAAGCTGGAGTTAATTCCTCATTCTCGTGGGATACACGGGCAGCAGCTTGCTTGCTTGTCCTCCTGTCATGTTGTCCTGGGTCGTGCTCCAAAAGCTGCTCCCCAATTCTCAAATGTGACAACACCAGAATTGTTCTGTTGACTAGAAAACCCTCTGGGATGTACTGAAAGGTTGTTTGCAGAGGGTTGTGGATGTGGCTCAATCCATCATACCTCCTCCTCTCCATCGAGTCCATCCATACCTCCAACCTCTCGTGTCGGGCTCATTACCCCCTCTTTGCTCGCACTCTCCCCTCTCAAGGTTTGCTCACTTGTATTGGTTAAAAAACATACAGAAATGCTGAAGGAACTCGGCCGGTCTCTCATTGACCAAAGGAGGTAAAGATATATTGCCTTCATTTTGGGCTTGAGCCCTTCTTCAAGGTATAAGCAATGAACAGGATGGTGTCTGAATAAAGAGGAGGAGTCCAGATCAACAAAAGGTCTTAAATGGACACGATAAGAGGAAAGATGAGATATATCTTCACTTCTCATGAACAAACGCTGTGAGATCAGTTGAGTTCCTCCAGCATTTCTGTGTATTTTTATTACAATCACAGTGTCTGCAGACTTTCGTGTTTCATTTGTATTGGTTCCTGAGATTTGCTGCCCTTTGTTAATCTCTGATCCTCTCCCTCCCTGTCCTCCATTCCCCCGAAGGACTGGTACATCCCTGTTAGAAGCCTGGACACTATAGTGGATACCCTCCCTCAGAACCTGGGTGATGAGTCATGAGGGGAACATATCATAGATCAGCTTTGCACCTTGAATGCGGGTTATTTTCCACCAAGGACAAATATTTATCAAAACTCTTATACTAGTGGTCTGTATGGTCTGTTGCTTCATGAACTATACTCTTTATCATTCTTCCTCACTTCAAGCCTGCACTCCCCTGTAACAAAGATATTTTAATTTATTGTCGTTCCTTATCCCTGACCTGGGTCAGTCTTCAGAAGTTTGGATTGCGGCCAACCTGGCTGAATGGATCCAAAATCACTGATGTCCACGTCTATCCATAAACTAATTTTTTAGTAATGCACTAGTTATTTAATGCAGTGATGGAAAGCAATTACTAGGCACTTTCAAGTGGCCAAAATCTCCCATTGTAAAGCCGCATATTATGCCCATATGCGGATGTCGGGAGGCCATTTGAAAGCGCAGGAGGCGCATGTGAGGTGAACTTTGTAACTCTCCTCTGGGAGGGATAATCGCCGGACACTGAGGTCCCCCCCAGCACGTCAATGCAGCCGCCTGAAAGTGGCTGCTAAGTGGATGACAATCAGCTGGCGAGCGCCTGACAGCCCCCCTCCCAGCTGCCCCGTCCCCCGGTGTGGGACGCAGGGCAGGGGCAGCCAGTGCAGGCTGTCAACGATGGGGCAGCCAGTGTGAGCTGTCCCCATACTGATCCCACTTCCCCGCTCTCTCCCCACAGCCCCGTATCAGTTCCCACACTGTGGGGTGGCCGGTGCAGGCTGTCAACACAGGGGCAGCCAGCACAGGACGTCCCCAATCTGACAGCCTACGCCGGCCGCCCCACAATGTGGGGACTGATATAGGGCTGTGGGGAGAGAGTGGGGCAGTGGGATCAGTGTGGGGACGTCCCGCGCGGGCCACCCCCGCGCTGACAGCCTGCCCTGGCCACCCCAAAGTGTGGGGACTGCTATAAGGCTGTGGGGAGAGAGCGGGACAGTGGGTTCAGTGTGCGGACGACCTGCATCGGCTGCCCTAGCACCGACAGCCTGCGCCGGCTGACCCAGCTCTGACAGCCAGCATCCCAACCCTAACAGCCCGAAGGGACAGGAGCCGGAGTGCGCTCCGAGGCGCCTCCCACGAAGCTGCTACTTTCAGATGGCCAGCGCTGCGCTATCAGCGCTGCCACCTGAACAGCCATTTCACAGGTCTGAATCCGCTTCTGTAGGCACATTCTTGGCGGAGAATGCACCTCAAGAAGCCTACTGTAAAACCCATTATCCAGAATTCATGCTACTGGCAGTCTCAAACAATGGGCAAAAAAAATTGTGGTAAAAAATATGGAACTTTAAAAATGGAACACCTCTTCTTTAGTTCACCAACCCATGCAACACACATTCTCAAGCAACCAGAAAATACACTTATCCAGCATTTTCCAATCCCGGATACCAGGGGTTTAACTGGATTTATAAAATTTCTATTGTGGCAAAATTGTATATTTAATAATCTGAGTATTTGTATGGTGACCTCTCCCTTGGATATTTCAATTCTCTTGTCCTGTTGCATCTGTTCTTCTCTAAGATGCTGTGTCCTCAATGACTTCTTGCTGTTGCGAGCATCCAAACACTGCAATTTATGGCAACTGTTAGAGTGTAAAATTGAGTGGAGTTTGGGACCAGGTCTCAACTGCAGCCCTTACTGACAGGTTAAAACTGGAGGCTGAACACGTGGTGGAATTGTATTCCAATGATATAACCAGAGACTGTCACTTTGTCAGGGTTGAAGCCCCTTGGGCTAGCTATTGTTAAACAATAGATGCAGAGCAGTCGGGGAGGAGTTGGTGTAAATGATGGCTTCTTACTCCTTTTCGATACTCAAGTGTGGTGGAGAAACTCAGCAGGTCATGCAGCATCCATAGGAAATAAAGGGTTACCGACAAAGGGCTCAGGCCAGAAGCATTGGTTACCTTTTGCTTCCGATGGATGCTGTGTGACCTGCTGAGTTTCTCCAATGGATGTGTGTATTGCACTTGGCCCGAGTGTCTGTAGATTTTCTCGGTTAATTCTCACTCCCTGTGTTCATATTGTGGAAGCAGCATTCCCTCATCCAGCAGGCTGAAAAATAGCTGGGCATTTGTCTTTTCGATGTAGACACAAACAAAGGAGCAGCCAGGTCATCCAAGTTAGTAAAGCCACAATCCTGGAGACACTCAGCAGGTCATGCAGCGTACTTTAGGAAGCAAAGATAAAGATGCATGCCAAGCCTTTTGGTCCTGGGCCCTTCATGAGCAAAATGGAAGCTGGTGCCCGAACAAGATGATGGGGGAAGGGGGCGGGGGGGGTAGCGCAGACCTTCAAGCAAGAGGTAGTCGGTGGATGGGGAGGGGATATAGCTCTGTGAATGGAGAGCAATGGGGGTGGAGGGCTGGAGGAAAGGAGACCGAAGAATGAGAAAGAATGGGGGTGGTCTCGCAAAAACTGGTGGTCGATGTTAATGCCATCCTGTTGGAGAGGGGCCACTTTCACAGGTGGATAGGGTTATAAAGAGAACTTTTGGCATATTTGGCTTTCGTAAATCAAAGTAGTGAGTACATGAGTTGGGATGTTATGCTAAAGTTGTATAAGAATTTGTTGAGGCCAAATTTGGAGTAGTGTGTGCAGTTTTGGTCACCTAACTACAGGAAAGATCTGATAGAAAGAGTGCAGAAAAGATTTACCTAGGATGTTGCCCAGACTTCAGGAACTGGGTTACGGGAAAAGGTTAAACAGGTTAGGACTTTAACATCTTGCAATGTCCCACGATTCTTTGCAATATATATATAGCGAATTGAAGCGGTGGTAAAGAGTCAACTATATTGAGCAATTTGCAGTCACAGATAGTCCAGACCAATGAATTTCCTTGCCAATATCCACTCGTGAACCTGATGGGTTTTCTCTGTCGCATCTTTCATCTGTTTCCCTGAGGGTGTGATGAGAAAGATCAGAAGTAACAGGGACGGTGGCCATGAACCCAGCCTGCTCCTGTGTGGATGTAGTAGCTGTCAGCTGGGCAAAATGAGCAGCCCCAGCTGTTTGCCCTCAATCCAGAGTAAAGCATACATTCACTTCTCCTCTGCTGCATTTCCTGAATGCTGCAGCTCAATCTCCAAAGGTTTCTTTTGCCTGTTGCTAGAACACAAACCTTTTTTTTAGCCAATACTGCACACCCTCGAGTGCCTTCCATCTGTTGATGAGAGAGTGCTCACTTGGAGGTTGGCAACCCTTATATCGTTCAGAATAAACTGCAGTGATTTTAAATTTAAATTTTTTAATTTAGAAATAAATCATGGTAAAAGGCCCTTCTGACCCATGAGCCTGTGCGACATAATTACACCCAATTTAACTTACAACCCTCGATACGCTTTGAAGGCTGGGAGGAAACTCACGCAGACACGAGGAGAATGTACAAGCTCCTTCCCAACGGCACCAGATTCAAATCCAGGTTACTAGCTTCGTGCTAACCGTGCCGCCCAATCTTCCTGAAAACTAAGCTTCAGAATCCAGATGAAGGCTTGCATTTATATGATGCCTTTTGTTGACTGGGTATGTCCCTAAACAGTTTATCGATGAGGAAGAATTTTCAAACCATTCTGTGCATTGTATTTGGGGGAAACACCGCAAGGTTCCACAGATTACAGGGGGGATAATTGGGAAGACCTATATTCAGTAGTGTTGAATGGCGGGGGGGGGTAAAAATTGGTCAGGACACTGAGGTTAACGTCGTTACTCTTCTACAGCAGCATGTCATGGAACGTTTCCTTTCAGCTGAGAGGTGTCACAGAAGTTCAGCCTGGAACTAGGTCCTTCAGTCTGTTGAGTTTACTCTGACCTTCACCCATCCATTTTGATTCGTTTTAAACCTCCACCTCTCCAGCAGCTTTACCTTCTGCTCCTTAACCCTGCCCTCACCCCAAATTCTACAGTTTATATGGGGGCAATTTACAGCAGCTTTACCTCTACATTAACCGTGCCTCTCTTTATTTGGAAAATAGGGCAAAATGGGAGACTTGCAACTTGGGATATTTAAACGACAGTAAGTATTCCATCTGAAGGCAGATTAGTTCCTTCTTCTTGTCTCACTGCTGGGAATGACTGTGTTAGGACATCGAAAAATACAGGCCCTTTGGCCCATGTCTAGGCTAAACATGATTCCCTAATTGCACGATGCAAACCCCTCTATTCTCTGCACATTTGTGTGTGTCTCTCTCTAGAAGCCTCTTAAACTTATTTATTTGCCAGTCATAACTGAAGGATGTATGGAGCATTTTATGCATGGCTTGTGGCAGTATTTGATTCCATGGGGAGATGCCTGTGGGAACCGATGCATTGCCTATTGGCTTTGTATATTGGCCACTGGATCATTGGTTCACCCTTGGATTGGCAGAGAGAATGACACTCATGCTGCAAGTTAGAATTTTTTTGTTGCATTATTACTAATAAGTGAGTCAGGTTCTTCTGCGAGCAGACTAGCAAGTCAACTTCAACATTCGCACAACTGTTGAAAGCAGCAAGACAGCAGCACAGTTGCAGAGCATGGGGTTACAGTAAGATCCATTAGCACCAAGCAAGTGCTGTAGGAGAGCGCTGATGTGAGGTTCATTCAATAGCCTGATGGCTGTGGGGAAGGAACTGTTACTTAAGCCTGATGGTGCAAGATTTCAGACTTTTGAAACTTCTAACCAATGGGAGGAGGGTTTTCAGGGTGGGATGTATCCTTCGGCGACTGCTGGCTCAATTGCCCGGATAACAGGAGGTGTAGATGGAGTCCGTGTGACGTTCTGAGCTGCATTATCCTCCTTCTGCAGCAGCTTCTGCCCTTGAGCAGAGCAGCCCCCATCCCATGTTTGGGGAGGGGGGGGTGGGCGGGGTATGTTGAACTCCCTTACATTTCTAAGATAGTAGAGGCACTGGTGCATCAGTGTCACATCTTAAGAGTATCTTTGTGTCAAACCAAATGGATTCAGCCAACAATACAAAACGAAGAAAACGATTGACATGCTTAGAAACCCTTGTAACTCCTCTCCACGACCCTCACCCTCCCCTCTCCTAATCAAGTCCATCATGGCTGATCTGAATTGGAATCCTTCTGATCATGACCCAATCCTCCTGCTCTCTCAGGTGGCCAGAGACAGGTAGCAGTTTCCCTACCTGATCTATCCTTCACGTCCTGACCAATATTTATCTTCTTAAGTCATGGTCACTACCAGTGGATTAACTGTTCCCTCTGACATTGCTACTGTGCAGAGTTTATCATGTATAAATTGGCTGCAGTGTTTCCAACAATTTGATTGTGAATGACTTTCAGACAGAAGCTCATTGACTGTGGAATCCTTTGGGACACCTTGTGGCTGAGAGGATCAAATCCTTTCCTCGGTGGCAAAGACCACACTTTTGGGCACTGCAGAGGAAATTAGGATAATAAATATGAATTCCAACCCCCGAATGATCTCTGGCAGCATTGCAAGTACCTGGAAATGTTTTGAGTAACTTTATAGCCTTGAGCTTCTGGTATTGTGTTTCATGGCATATTCTGTGGATTCAGCGTGTTTAAAATTGACTTGACTACAACAGTGTCCCCCAGGCTTACATCTGCTGTCATGTTTCACGCCAGCTGCTTTTTCTGAAGGTCATTATTGCTTAAGAGTTTTCAAATTTGGCTACTAGAGTTGAAAAGGTTCTAAACCTTCCTTGGGATTATTTATTGAGTCTTTTAGCAGTTTGGAAGCAGGGGTTTAGCGATTGTTACCCACATAGTGCAGAGCCAAGTTAAACGGGTGGTTGAATGTTTCCTCTTGCTAGATCTTACTCGTTTCCTCCATATCTGCCCTTTGTCGTCTCTGATTTGAATTGTTCCACCATTGGTGGCTGTGCCTTCAGCTGCCAGCACTATTCCTTCCCTGAACCTTGCTCCTTCTTCTCATTGTTTAAACACTTGGTTCTATGTTCAGTCTGATAATAGTCCCATATACAGTGCCTAGACCAGGAGTGACCAAATTTGCTTAATGGAAGAGCCACCAACAATAATGTTCAGATGTTTGAGAGCCACAAGACATGAAAAGCTATGACATGCATGTTTTACTCTTGCACATTTCATTAGAAAAATGTTATATAAATATTTTAATATGTAATAATATTTATTCATTATGTAGTTTTTAAACTCCTCATTTGAATTAGTTTTAATCATCAAAAAAGTACACACATACATCAAATTCTTTTGTCAGAGTACATCACAACCCTGAGATTCTTTATCCTGCAGGCCAGGCAGAATTGCCACTTATTGGTAGTGCAAAAAAAACCTCTATACTGTGTAGACATGTAAACAAATAAAAATTGTAAACAGATAATGAATGTAAACAAACTGTGCAAGACAGAAAATCAATATTCAACAATAAATAATGTGCAGTCCTTAAATGAGTCTCTGATTGAATTTGTCGTTGAGGAGTCTGATGGTAGAGGGGTAGCAGCTGCTTCTAAACCTGGTGGTGTGAGTCTTGTGGCACCTAGACCTCTTTCCTGATGGCAGCAGCGAGAACAGAGCATGTGTTGGTTGATGCAGATCCTTGATGAGGCTGCTGCTCTTCGTCGACAGTGTTTCCTGTAGATGTGTTTTCAATGGTGGAGAAGATTTTACCTGTGATCGCCTGGGTTGTGTCCATGACCTTTTGGAGGGTTTTATGCTCAAGGATATTGGTGACCCCATCCAGACCGTGATGCAGCCTGCCAGCACACTCTCCACCACACATCTGTAGGAATTTGCCAGTGTATCTTTTGAAATATTTAAAAAATCCTGATTGGTTATTTTGAGTCATTGACTTGGCTGTGAGTCATTGAAAATCCGGCTGATATGTTGTCAAGGCTGAACGAATTGTCTCTGTCAGTTGTTGATTTTTAAGTCCACGTTCAAGATGTTGAGAGCTTGGATGGGTGGGCGGCCAGGGCCTGGACCAGAGTTCCCAGTCGCTGAATCGGGAGCTCCAGCGAGTGGGCGGCTGGGTCCTAGGTGAGAGATGGTGGAAGTAGCATCAGGAGCTTGGGTGGCTGGGCGGCCGGGGGCAATAAAAGTGGGGTCGACCTTAACATAGTATCGACTATTACACACATATGTATACGTACCAAATATTTTCAATCGCAAGCCACTCCCAATAAAACTACCATTGTGAGCATTGCCTCGTGTGATTCCTATCTCAACCAATATATTTTCGCGAGCAGCATATTATACAATATGTAAAGGAGCCGCATATGGCTCGCAAATGGCGGTTTGGCCACTCCTACCTAGAGGTTAGTACATATCTGGAACAAGCTATATAAATTGGTACAATTTTGACATTCAGAAGACATTTGGATGGATTATGGGATAGTAAAGGCCTAGAAGGATTTGGACGAAATGCAGGCAAATGGGACCAGTCTGCAGTGCTATCTTGCCCTGCACACAATAGATGGGCTAAAAGGGCCTGTTGTGCACTGCATTGACACTATGTGAGAGGAGCTGTGGGTATCAATCATGCAGACTGGGAAGGGTGACAGATTTCCTTCCCCACAGAGAGGTGGCCAGATGGGGTTTTCATAACAAATTAGCAGTTTTATTGAAGTAAAACATGAAGGTCTGCAGACACCGTGATTGAAGTAAAAACACCATGCTGGAGAAACTCAGCAGGTCATACAGGGTCCTTTATAGAGCAAAGATACATAACCAACATTTTGAGCTTGAGCCCTTCATTAAGGTATGGAAAAATTGTTGGCATGTGCTGTGTACTTTATATAACAAAGTAAAGGTAGATAAACCAATGGCAGCTGCCTGCCTACATTTTGCTCATACATTGATGAAGGGCTCAATCCCAAAATGTTGGTTTTGCTCTATAAAGTGCACTGTTTGGCCTGGTGAGTTTCTCCACCATTGTGTTTTTATTTATAGTAGTTATATTGGTCATGATTATTCAAAGACTATGTTTCTCATGTTTAAGAGAATGTAATTAACGGAGAGAAAGATAGGTGGCGGGGTGAAAAGGAGGTTATTAACTGGTTGCAGGAAGGTAAAAGAGGGTGGGAATGGACATCATATGAAAACCTATCAATCTCATGAGAATTTTTCACTTGACCTTCCTGCTATGAGAGAGCTCTAAATCACTGGCTGTTGTCTTGCTCTGGCCTCTGATGTTACAAATCCAGATGTCACCGAAGTGGTCACAACGCCCTCAGCTGATATCTAGGCTCAGTGGGAATGTGGCCATGAGTTGCAGTGGGAAATGTTGTATGTGAGTGGGAGTCTTGCCAACAGAGGTTTGGGATACTCACAGTGTTCAGGCTCATTGTCACACGTGCCAAAGTTACAGTGATTGAAGTTGTTTTGCCAGTGGACCAATCTGACATCTCACAGTCAGACACAGCACAAATGTGCACAGGGTTTTTGAGGTCTGTTCAGGAGTCTGATAACAGCAGGAAAGAAACTATCCTTGAACTTGCTGGTACACCATCTCACACTTGTGAATCTTCTCCCTGACAAGAGGGGGGTGAAGGCCGAGGTGAGATAACACCTTGCAAGGCAGTGGGAGTCATGGGCATTAGTCTTCAATCCATTAAGGACATCCTTAAGAGATGGTATCTCAAGAAAACAGCCTCTATCCTCAAAGACCCTCACCTCCAGTCCATGCCCTTGTCTCACTGCTACCAACAGGAAAGGGGTACAGGAGCCTGAATACGAACACCCAATGTTACAAAAACAGCTTCTTCCACTCCACCATCAGATTTCTGAACAGACAATGAAACACAGACACTACCTCATTATTTTAGCTTCTTTTGCACTAATTACTTATTTTAAAATGTAATTTATAGCTATTTTTTTTACCTGTAACGTGCAATACCGCTGCTGGAAAACAACAAATTTTGTGACATTTGTTTATGACAACAAAACCTGATTCTGATTTATCGGGAGGGGATTTTGGGGTGGTATGAGCCATGTTCGCAACCCTTTGCAGCTTCTTGCCACACCAAATGTAAGTTAGTGATTGCCATATTCTACTTTGAATGCAGTTTTGTGAATGAGATATTCTGCATCAGAAGCTAATCCCCTGTAACATTTTCTCTTTTAACCAACTCCCAAAGGATTTCGACTGAATGCATCTTCGTGGCCCATGTTCTTGCTGAAGACTTTAAGTGGAGCAGAAATGGCCCCAGGACGAATATTTCACAAGGTAGGCATTCTTTCTTGGATATTTGATGTATCCATTTGTAATTTCTATGCGATAAGTTTTATTCATTTTGTAAAAGTAGTTTCCCACCCCCTTGCTCCTATCTCTAAGATTTCCTTAAGCAGTTCCTCACTGACCCTTGAAGTTGCCTTCAGATGATGGCATCGAGTGGTGATGCCTATTTCCTTCATGTGTGATCAGCTGAGGAACTTGCTGAACTTGAGATCCAGGTCCAACGTTCATCTGTTTCTTGGGTCCTTAAGTGCGACAGCACCTCAGTCTTTAATGAGATTCATGCTTTTCCCCAACTTTACCCATGAACATTGGAGCAAGTTTCTGGCCTTATTATCAGGGAGGCTTCATGCAGTTATTTGTGTATTTAATACAGATAAAACTCTTGGCTGACTCCCACACAAAAAAATTGGAATTTAACCCTTGCACATGTAACTTACTGTTTGTTTATTACAATGCAGAGGAGGCCATTCAGCCCACCTGGTCCATTCTGTCTGTCAGTAGAGCAATCTCATTAGTCTCTTTGTCCCTCAAACCCATCTAGCTCTGAGCTCATGCATGGTCTTCATCTTCTCTTAGATTTCTGTACTTGCAGTCACTGAGGGGTAATCTGCAGTCATTAATTAACCCTTGAGCAGAGCTTTGTGATGCGGGAGAAAACCCATGGGCTCACAGAGAGAGTGGAGCGTGCAAACCCATCCATGCAGACCACCTCATCCAAGGTGGAATCCAGGATGGAGAAGCCGGTTCTCATCATGTTACAGTGCAGGGTGCAGAACGAGTATCAGAGCCAAAGGCTGTACAGCACAGACACTAGCCCTTCAGCCCAACTTACCCATACTGACCTGGTTCCCCACAAGTTAGCATGCACTTGGCCCATATCCCCTGAAACCTTTCCTGTCCATGTATCTGCCCAAATGTCTTTTAAATGTCATAATTGTATCCATCTCTATCACTCCCTATGGCAGCTTGGCCATCCCTGTGGGGGAAAAGTTACCCCCCAGGTCCTTTCAAATCTTTCTCTTCTCGTCTTAAGCTTGTGCTTTCAAACTCCCCTACCCTAGAAAAAAAAGACCGTGACCATTCATCCTTTCCACACTCATAATTTTGTAAACCTCTACAGCCTCCCACACTCCAGGGAATATAGTCCCAATCTATCCTGCCTCTCCCTATAACTCAAGTCTTCCAGTCCTGTGATATCCTCGTGGATTGTTCAGGCGGACGTGGCCCTCTCCTTTTGCAAGTAGCTGATATTGTGTGTTAACCATTTGAAATTCTTTCACTTCATCTGAACATGCTGAAGCCTGGTGAGCTGAGCCTAGTCTCTGTCGCGGTGAGGCAGGGCTGAGTATGTCAACAATCCATTGTCAGCGAGAGAGTTTCGAGAAACCACTGTGATCTCCTCGTCGGATTGCAGGTTAATAGCTTCTGGTTCTTCCTCTTGCTCCCCTTTCCTTGCCCAGGTGTTACAAAGTGGTTCTTAATTTGTGTTCTGATGAAACCTCCAAACGCTGCTCAGAGTTGGTCAGGCAGCATCTGTGCAGTAAAAAGCAAGAGATGATGTTTCGTGAGACCTGAGAAAGGAAACCACTTGGCTTACAAAGGGAGCCATCGGAAGTGTACCCCAGCTGAATTATTTTCCCCACTTCTTCCAGGAATCCCATAAGGTGTAGGAGCAGAGGTGGGCCATTTGGCCCATCGAATCAGCTCCATCCTTCCATCTTGAGCTGATCCATTCCTCCACATAGCCCCAGTTTCCCGCTCCTCATAACCTTTGATACCCTGACTATTCAGATACCTGTCAATCTCTGTCTTAAATACATCCAAAGACCTGGCCAACACAATAAAAAAAAATTCATGATTTTCTGGCTAAAGATATTCCTCCGCATCTCTGTTATAAATCCTTGTTCTGCCCTCTTGTCCTTGACTCCCTTACCATGGCAAACAACTTTGCCACATCTAGTTTGTCCAGTCCTTTTGACATTTTAGTTATTCTCTGCCTATTTCCCATTCCGGTAGCAAGTAGCGATAGTTACATTTTTGTTGTCTTACACAGAAGGATTTTTTTTTGTTGGTTTCCTTTCCCCAAGGGGTTTCAGAGGTCAATAACATTGAGATCTGCTACTCAAATGCTCGGCACCAGTTGGTATCTGGAGCCTGTCGAGGGACCAAGTCTTCACACCTCTCCAATCGGCTGAGGGAAGGTTTGGTATGAAAGCTCTGTGGCCTGCATCTGCCAGGAGGTGCACAGTGTAACTTGGACTGTGTATGAGACACTGCATAAACAACTGGCTTCTGCTCTGATGGTCCCATGATTAGAAATGAGGGCGCCATGTGTCAAACTTTCCTCTCAAACGTGCTTTAGATGAATCTCGAATGCAAATGTGTCATTCCTTTAGATTCTAAAGGAGGTTTGAAAAGCAAAGGTGGTTTGATTCGAAAGGAAAAATTTGAAACCACTGTTTTAATCGTACCTAATTGATTTCAAAGGAAATGGGCCAATGACAATTTTTCTTAAGCAAGATATTTCAGTAACAATTAGAGCAACGGTTTTCAACACTGCTTTAGAAGAATATTTTGATGCAACAGACCTGTTCATTTAGAGGCCATCTTAAGTTAATAAATTCAACACTCTCACAGAAGGGGCATGTGGCTGAAAATGGTCTCAGGTTTGTCTGGGACTTCTCAAAGGTGGGAGGTGGAACACACAAATTTGCAGACGCTTTGATTGTAGTAAGAACGCAGAGAAATTCTGGAGGGACTCGGCTGGACTTGCAGCATTCATAGGATATGTAACCGACATTTCGGGCCTGAGCCCTTCTTCAAGGTGTAAGCAAAAAAAAAAAACCAAGAAAGCATCTGAATAAAAACTAAAGAATGGCAGGGGGAGGAGGCCAGACCAATCGGCAAAAGGGTTTAATTGGATCTGATAAGGTAATTCACCTCATGGCACAATTGAGGCTCTAAGATGTCTGGAGGTCCCTTGGCCAAAGTATCCTAACCTGCACTGCACAGAACAGAACCATGGGGTGAAAAGAATCTCAGGGTTGCATGTGGTATCATGTGTGGACTCTGACAATAATACTGAATTTTGATTCGTTTCACCCTATAAGGAGAAAAGGAGGGGACAAGAGAAGGAGGGACTAACTTCAGGAATCATTCTAAGTTCAATTATTTGAGAGATTTTGACATTTTCCTAGTGGCTCTTGAACTCTTTGTCATGCTTTCCCCGTTCCCTTTTCCGCCATTGTTAACTCTCTGCATTCCCTCTGTGGGCAGATTGAATAGGCATCCAAGTCTCTTGAGCTATTGAAAGTTGAGCTAATGTGTTTTAACAGCAAAAGATATTTCCAGGAATACTGTTTGCTTTAACAATTGGTTTGGGGTGTTGCTCAGGGTTTGACCTCTCAAAGTCATTGTGTGCCATGTCATCCACAGGAGCCACCTTCACCCTCACAAAACTACTACAAAGTGGGGATGAAACTGGAGGCAGTTGATAGGAAGAACCCGCACTTTATCTGCCCTGCAACCATTGGCGAGGTGAGAGGGTCGGAAGTGCTGGTGACGTTTGATGGCTGGCGGGGAGCTTTCGATTATTGGTGTCGCTATGACTCCGGGGACATCTTCCCTGTCGGATGGTGCTCCATGACTGGAGACAATTTGCAACCACCAGGAGCAAAGGGTAAGACAGTTATATGCTGGGATAGCACACTGCTGGAACCTCATGATAATGTTGTCTTTGATCCATACTGACTGCTCTCTCTATAACTGTGCTTTTTTACTGCATTATCTGTGATCTCTAACTGAACTGCTTGCAAAATGACCTTCACCACTGCATCCTTGTACATGAGACAATAAACTTGGGGCAAGGTGAGGGGAAGTTGCCTTGCTGTGGGTGTCCTCTTGCAGCGATGTGGTCTATCAGATGGGTTTGAAAGGTTCCACGGCACAATTTCGAAAAAGAGCGGTGGATTTTTCAAGGCAGTCAAAATTCAGATTATTTATTGATTATCATGTTGTTCTTTTTGTGGCATTTTCACTCTCACTCTCTCTCGCTCGTGCCACCCAAATACACCATGTGACCAATTACCTCTTAACCCCCTACGTCTTCGGAATGTGGGAGTTCTTGGAGGAACGTAAACGTGGTCACAGGGAGAACGTTCAAGCACCCGACAGCACCCGATTTGAATTTAGGTCACCGGCGGTGTAATAGCCTTGCCCTAAAGAAAATACTTCTGTAATTATACCACCTACCATAATCTTGGGCCATCTCAAACACTTAATAACTAATGAGAATAATTTTTGAAGTGATATCATTGATGTGTAATGCAGGCAATAAAGCAATCGATTTGTGCAGGACAAGCTTCTGCAAATCGTAGATTATTGTTCTACATTCAATGCAGTTCTGCTTTTACAGTAGCCAGAAAGATATCGTTGAGCTGGAAAAGGTGTAGAAAAGATTCACGAGTGTGTTTCCAGGGTTAGAGAGCTTGAATTATAATGAGAGGATGGATTAGCTGGAAGTTTTCTCTCTACAGGAGGCTGAGGGGTGACCTGATAGTAGTGTGTCTAAGTTGGTGAGAGACAGAATAAAATAATCCAAGGCCCATGATAAGGATATTACAAACAAAAGGGCTTGAATGTAAGGTGAGAGGAGTAATTTTTAAAGGGATCTTTGGGGTGTTTTTTTTTTAAGAGCTCAGAGAGTGGTTAATATTTGTTTTCTATGAATATTTGTTGTGCATATATGTTGCCTGCATGTGAGTTACCTCTTTTGCGCGTCTACGTGTTTTGCATCGAGGACTAGAGAACACTGATCAGATTGTACTAGTCAAGTTTATTGTCATCTGATTGTACAAGAACAGCCTGATAAAACAGCATTCTCCAGTCCTCGGTGCAAAACATGCAGACACACAACCAGGCATAACACACATGCAGCCAGATAATACATATGCAGATCAAATATTTTATCTATACAAATAAATAAATATTGTTTTGTACAAATTAGAGTTTTGGATGGTTAGTGTGAGCAGTTCCTTTGGTCGTTCAGCATTCTCACTCCCCGTGGGAAGAAGCTGTTCCTCAGCCTGGTGGTGCTGGCTCTGATCCTCCTGTTTCTCTCTCCAGATGGGAGCAGCAGAAAGATGCTGTGTGCAGCTTGAAAAGGGTCCTCATTGATATTCCACTTCCTCTTCAGACAACAATCCTCATAAATTGATGGGGGGAGGGGAGCGTGAGGGGGGGGAATGAGATTCCAATGATCCTCTCTGCCACGCCTGTGGTCCTGTGAATTAACCTCTGATCCATCTCTCTGCAGCAACCATGCCACACTGTAATGAAGCTGCCAGGATGCTCTCGATAGAGCTCCTATAGAAGATTGGTGTAATGGCGACCGGTAGCCTTACCCGCTTCAGTCTTCTCAGGAAGAGCAGTCACTGTTGCACCTTCCTGACAAGTGAGGAGATGTTGAACATCCACAATAGGCCGCTAATTAAGTGAATGCCAAGGAATTTGGTGCTCTCCACTCTCTCTACTAGAGAGTTGATGTGTTGTGGTGGGTGGTCGTTTCTGGACCTCCTGAAGTCCAATATCATCTCCTTTGTCTTGTCCATGTTGAGACTCAGGTTGTTGCTTTCACACCATATCATGAGATTTTCCAGTTCTTCTCTGCAGTGTTGTTGATGAGGCCAACGACTATGGTGTCATCTGCAAACTTGATGACCCAGTTGGAACTGGGTCTGGCGATCAATGACCAATAAACTTGACTTGATATGTGGAAATCATCGCAGGGAAATTGATAAGAGTCGGATCCAATCAAAAGTCTCTGGTATAGGCAAGGATATGGATCTAATGTGGGCAAATAGGATACATATAGATGTCCATAGGGGTCAGTATGGATTTAGTGGGATAAAGGACCAGTTTCTGTGCTCTTGTTTGTTTAAATAAGAGAGTATCAAGATGTTCTTCGTTTTCTTTTTCATCCTTATTGTATCCTGACATCTTTTACATGCATCTGCGAGATTAGGCAGGACCTTGGATTAAATCCCATCATAAAGGCAGCACATTTGACATTGCAGCACTTTGCTGAAACTCCATTCGTGCCAATGGATCTTGATTGGGACGATCCCAGACCTAATTTCAGGTGGGTTAACCATCAGAAATAATGGAGGGTGTCCCAGGTTTGCAAGAATAGCTCTTGGCTCTGCTGTCCTCTGCTCCTGTGTGGTTAAAACATGTACTGGTGATGTTTCTGCAGTTTTGACAGTCGGCACAAGATGTCACCATTTTCTCTGACACCGGAATCATTTAACCCTCGGTATTGACTGCTTGGAACCAATGTGGGAATCTTTGAAAGACCAAGATGTGTGAGAGCCTGGAGATTACCAGTCTTAGCTTTGACAGCACATAGAGGGTTCCACAGTGCACTCCAAGCCCAGAGTTCAATAGAAGTGGACTGTTAAGCATTTTTAAGGCAGCGGTAGACAGATTCTGGTTTACTGAAGGGATGCAGGACTACCACGGAGAGATGGGAATGCAGAGTTGAGTCCAGCCACGATAGCTAAATGGCAGAGCAGGCTTAAGCAACCCATGCCCTTCCCCAAGGCATAGTTTGCAAAGTAATGGTTGTAAACTTGAATAAAATGGATGGTGGGGAAGGAGATGATTCTGCAAGTGTAATCCAGAAGTCTCAGCAGGCCTCTGGGTGGCCGATCCATCAGAAGTAGGGGAATTGAAATGTTCAGAATCTTGTTTGTTATCATTCACGTGTCACACAATTGGTTGTTTTTGCAGCAATAAACATGCATTATAGGTGCAAAATTGCTATGAATTACAGTTCTGTAAGTACAACATTTATATTTTAAAAATTGGGCAAAAAAAACCAAAGTTCTGTGCTCCATTGTCTGTTCAGAAACCTGATGCCAGAGGGGAAGAAGCTGTTTTTGTACTGTTGTGTGTTCGTCTTCAGGTTCCTGTACCACCACCTTGATGGTAGCAGTGTGAAGAGGGCATGGCCTGGGTGGTGGGGGTCCTCGAGGATAGAGGCTGCTTTCTTAAGATATCGCCTCTTGTCGATGCCCATGATGGCGCTGGCGGAGTTTACAACCCTCTGTAGCCTTTTCCTATCTTGTGGATTGGCCTCTCCATACCGGACAGTGATGCAGCCAGTCAGAATGCTCTCCGCAAACTCCCGACCAAATAAACTGCTGGTGAACTATTCTTCATTATTGCATCAACATGGATAGATTTTCAGTGATGTTGATACCCAGGAATTTGAAGTTTCCTACCTCCTCCATTGCTGACCCCTCGATGAGGGCTGGTTTATGTCCTCCTTGTCTACCCTTCCTGAAGAGTTAAAAGCACTCATTCTTTTTTTTAATTTTTTTTTTAAATTTTTTATTTTTCACACCATAAATCACATTAGCCATGATATACACTTTTTAAAAGCACTCATTCTTGATACAGCAGCAGCTTCAGCTTTAAAGGTTTGGTTGCCCTGGAAACAAATACTAAGACACAGTAATTTGCAGCAGAAAACTCTGTGTTTCTTTTTTCCGTTTTACGGTGCTGGAATTAATTGAGTGCTTTAAATGCCAGAAAATGTTAATGATTGAATTGTAAGACCAGCATATTATTTATCTGTATTGGTTACATGAAGGTTGTGACCGTTACTCCTTTAAATACACAATAACTGTTCTGCTGAAGGTGTGGCGTTGATGTGAAGCACTTGTGTGAGTTCGGCTCACAAGAAATAGGAGCAGGAGTAGGCCGTTCGGCACATCGGGCCTGCTCCCACCATTCAATGAGGTCACGGCTAATCTGATCATCCCCACCCTACTTTTCTCCATATCCCTTAATGCCCCTATGTCCTGGGTAAACTTGTACCTCTCACTTTGTTCGTTTTAGATTGGTCACAGTGTTTGAGCCACCGAAAGAAAATAGACACACACACTGAGAGCAGTTCAGTTTATACAAATGTTTATTACATATTCAAAAGCTGATTTCAAACTACAATATGCTAGCCCTTCCCAACTATACTTATCAACGCCTGGACTGGTCCCAACTGCCGAAGCGAGGCAACGACCGCACACTTGTAGTAGGTTGTCGGAGCGCCGGTAGCAGTTTCTCCACCTCCCACGACCGGGACGTTAGCTGGACTCTAGAAGTTCTTCTTCTTGCTGAGAGATGTTGCCACCTCTCGGAGAGTCTCAAATTTCAGCAGCGGAACCATGGCTTATATTACCCAAAAACTGCTTACCCAAGCACCTATTCCTAGCACAACAAGAAAGATAAGCGAGCAAGCTAGCATGCCTAGGCTTCTATCAAATAACGTAATTTTCAGCTTATCACTTTGAATACAATGGTTTATTTTGCATCAAGGCTAGGCCTCTGACAGTCTGTGACCAAAACAAGCAGGAAGATTAAATGTTCTTGGTACACAGATGTCCTTTCGTCAGATAACTACATCTCTGGCCCCTCGGTAGAATTTAGCTTATGTCTGCTGATTCTAAAAAAACAAGCAGGTTCTCAGCCTTCCAAAAGCAAAGGCTGCAAAAGTAAAAAAAAAACACGGTTTAAATCTTCCATTACACCCTACTATGTAGAAATCTATCCAATCTCATCTTAAATATATTTACTGGCCAAGTGGCGTGTCTGTAAAATACTCTTCTCAACAAGAAGCTCTGTGATCCAGGAGGGTGTGGCTTCAAGCCCCACACCAAACCTCCCCCACCCCAACACCCCCACAAGCAACCATCTCACCCCAGCCACACTCTTTTCATATCCCCCTCCCCCCCCCCCCCCCCCCCGGTCAGGAACATTCACGAGTGTGACTTCATGCTCTGCCAGATTCAATGAAAATCTCTTTCTCTTTCCAAAGTTCTGACTTGCTGCAGCTGAACAGGTATCGGAAGAAAAATATGGTGGTAAACTTCATGGAATCATAAAGGACAATAAATTCTTAAGATGAAGAATATTCACAGTAATCCTAGTGTAAAATAAATGACTTTGCAATATTTTACATTTAAAATTTTAACTTCAAAAAAATTTAGACATACAGCACAGTAACAGGCTCTTCTGGCCCACGAGCCCAATTGACCTACAACCTACATTGTGGAGGATGGGAAGAAACTGGAGCACCTAGAAAAAAACCCACGCAGACATGGGGTGAACATACAATATCTTTACAGATAGCACCGATTCTAATCCCAGTCGCTGGTGCTGTAACAGCTTGGTGCTAACCGCTAGGCTAACTGTCGTCCAGTCATGCAGACGGTCTTTTGCAACTTTAGCTCTGTGCCAACTGATCTCCTCAGTAACTCCACGCTTCAGCGCTATATCTTGTTTGTTGTAGTATGTATGTGATGTCTAACTGGGTCTGCTCATAAAGCAACCTCCATCATTGTATTTTTGGTATATGCGAGATAAACATGAACGTGGCGGGCTAAAAGATATCCTTCCGTGCTGGATGGATCTCTGAAGGCATACACCCCCAGAAATAATGGCTTGAGGCATTTATAGGTCCAGCGGAGGTTGCAGAAGCAGCAGCTCAGCTGGAAGGAAGTTGCACTGGATAAGGAGGGTGTTATCCTGGGCTCGGTCATCTGCCAGGCCCTTGGCACCAGGCCATTGGAATCAGTACTGACTGGAAGGGTGAGGAGAACATGCAGCTTATCACAGGGAAGCAGACTCTGAAGGAACTTTCATTTCTCCTGTTGTTTTGTGTGGCGTCGTGGTGAGTCTTTGGCAGCACAAAAAAAAACTTTTCACTGCATCCCAGTGCAGGGGACAGTAATAATAAATGTAAATCTATGACTCCACCTGTGAGCGGAGAAATTTGCTCAGGTTTCTCGTGGTGAAGGGTAGCTCCTAATCCAACCACAGCTCAACTTTAAAATCCCCACCATTGACCTCTCCATCATTTTTGGGGGCCTTATTTGATAAAAGGCGAGCTGGCATTGGAGAGTTCGGAGAAGATTTGCTAGAATAATACGAGGAATGAAAGGGTAGGCTTATGAGGAGTGATTGACAGCTTTTGGACTGTACTTGTTGGAATACAGAAGGATGAGGAGAGATATTTCGAATGCTGAAAGGCCTGGACAGAGGAGATGTAGCAAGGTTGTTTCCCGTAGTTGGGGAGTCGCGGACAAAGAGGGCACAACTTCAGGATAAAAATGAATCTAAAGGTTCCATTATTGACACATAATACAGTTCTACATTTAGAATGTAGTATACATGAGATTCTTTAACTTTTGTCTACCTACAACAGGTGTTCCGAGAGAGTCTCACTTCCAAGTACTGACCAGCCCTTGGTCAGGAAAGCCTGCTGAGCTTTCGAGATCAGACAATCTCATGCATATTCAGGCTATTTGGTGTCTATTCAGGCTCTTGGGTGTTTACAGGGCATCAATTTAAAATAGAGTTAGGGAGTCATGAGTCTGTGGAAATTGATGCCACAGGCAGCTGTGGAAGCAAGGTTGTTGGGTGTATTTAAGGCGGAGATTGACAGGCATTTGATGAGTCAGGGCACCAAGGGTTATGGGGAGAAGAGTGGGAAGTGGGAGGATGGATCAACTCACGATTCAATGGGCTTGTTGGCCAATTTCTGCTTGTCTATCTTTTGATCTTGCCGATCTCTGGAATGAAATCAAGCCCTCTAAATCCCCCATGTTTTGGTGCATCTCAAATTCTTGTTGAGTGTGGGAAACCCTCCTCAATTTAACCACTCCCCTGTTGGCCACTGTCTCTTCAGTTTTCAAAACCCAAACTGTAGAATTTGCTCCCTAAACATCTCCTCCTTAAAACTCACCTCTTCAACCAAGCTTTAAGACTTCCACTATAATCTTTCTTTATGTTGCTCACCATAAACATCTTATCCTTTACTATCAATCTGCTTATTTCCTTGGGACCTTCCTCTACAAGACAAACAGATGTAAAGGATTTTGTATGGGTGACAACAAATGGAATCTTGATCTTGAAATTTACGTGCAAATTATTGTTGGACTGAAGCTTTAATTTAGACATATTCAGCACAGTAACAGGCCCTTCCGGCTCTCAAGCCCTTGCCCCCAATTAACCTACAACCCCCGTACACTTTGGAGGGTGGGATGAATTTGGAGCACCTGGAGGAAACCCACGCAGACAGGGAGAATGTAAGAAGACTCCTTACAGACAGAGCTGGATTCGAAAACCGTACCTGAGGATCAGAGTTGGAGAGAAGGGGTGTGGAACCTTGTACTCCAAGAGAAAGCATTTGGCCATTATATTGAATGGCAATGCTTGCAGATATAAAGTCAAGCAGTGATTGGGGAGTGGTACGTAGTGATGTCTTAGATAGGAAGGGACTGTAATTCCTTGTTTTGTGGGCATCCCAAATTCCTTAGTTTTTATTTCATACGGGGACCTCAACACCTTGTATGAGTGCATCACTGTGTTCTGCAGGAACTTCTCTGCCCAACACTGCAAGAAAACTCAGAAGGTTGTGAGTGTGGCTCAGACCATTGCATAAATCTCCCTCCCCTCCATTGACTCCATGTAAACATATTATAGACCATCCCATCCCAGTCATGCTTGCTTTCTCCTCCTGTGAGATCACGCACCTGCAGATTCAAGGACAATTTCTTCCTGCTGTTATCAGACTCCTGAATGAACCTCACACCAGTCATGTTCCCTTTGCTCTCTTCTAACTGATCTCCCTCAGTAATCATGTACTGGGTTTTTATTGCTGTGCCATGCAAGGGTTGACTAACTGGATTGTTCACAAAACTTTCTCACCTGATAATAAATTTGAACCTTGAACTATTGGAAGCAGCCCCTTCCTTGGGGCATCCTGATCTCTTCAGTTCCCCTTCATTGTCACGTCAGTGTGAACACAGAGACCCATCGGTTCCTGCACACTCCAGCAGTGGCAATCCAAACCTGCAAAACATTTTCGCTTTTCACTGGCATTTTATTCAAATTATCCAACTTGAACTGTGCCAAGTGGACGCCTACAGAGGATTAATGAGCCGAATTTGATTCAAACCGACGTGGAACAGCGCATAAGCACCACAGCCCTCAGAAGTCATGATAGGCTTGATCATTGCTGCTTTTGGGCCTCTGCCCATGGAACAAACAAAGGAGACATTATTTCCTTTCCCAATGGTTCAACTTCACTGTAGGGTGGTCCTCTGGCATAAGAAGTGTTTAAGCAGGTTCCTGCCTTGCAGGTAGCACCGGCTCAACTAATATATATGTCAAAGGGATGGATTTAAATTCTTGTTCACAGTTCCTTCTCCTATCCCCCAAATAGCTATGTAAATCCCCTGTGCTGACTGACCCAGGCAGATTCCAGTTAAGCAGAGTGTTTGTCCTTTCTGAATCTCCCCTGAGTTTGCCATCCGCAAATCAGTACAGAGGCAATGGGACATCCCACAATCTCAGTGATCTCTCGGTGGGTGGCTCAGGAACCCAGTTATTCAAGCTGCTGTCTCGTTGCTGGAACAATACTCACTGACGTTTAGAAGGGGCATCTTGTGGAAACACAAAGAAAGGGATAGACAAGATGGAAGCAGGAAAGTCATTTCCACTGGCAAGTGAGTCTGGAACCAGAGGACATAGTCTCAAGGTTCCAGGGAGTAGCTCTAAGAGATAAGGAAAACTGCCTTGCCCAGAGAGTAGTGAATCTGTGGAATTCTCTGTTCAGGGAAGTAGTAGAGGCTGCCTCATTAAATGTATTTAAATTATAGATAAATTTTTGAATAATGGGGCCATTAAGAGTGAAGGAAAACAGGCAGATAAGTGGAGCTGGGAATGATGTTGAGTAGTGAGCATGCTAGTTGGGCCAGACGGCTGAACCCTAGCAATTAAACCAAGATAGTTTTGTGAATTCTCTTCAATTAGTCATCACACTACAATAGGATTCCATTCAGTCAATTGTATGTATGCTATACTAATCCTATGGATCCTATTCCCAGCTCATTCCTCACAGCTTTACCAGTAGTTTCCTCATCTCTTCCAAAGGCAATGTTTCTGCCTCTGTCACCCTGGTTGACGCAGTTCCCCCGTCACATTACTCATATAGAAACATAGAAGATAGGAGCAGGAGTAGGTCATTCGACCCTTCGAGCCTGCTCCGCCATTCAACGAGATCATGGCTGATCTTAAAGTTCAGTACCCCGTCCCCGCCTTCTCTCCGTAACCTTTAATACCCTTATACTGAAGAAATAGATCTAATTCCCTCTTAAATATATTTAATGAACCTGCCTCTACTGCCCTCTGTGGCAATGAATTCCACAGATTCACCACGCTCTGGGTAAAGAAATTCCTCCTCATCTCGGTCCTAAATGGTTTGCCTATTATCCTCAAACCATGGCCCCGGGTTCTGGATTTTCCCATCGTTGGAAACATCCCATCTGCATCCATTCTGTCCAGTCCTGCCAGAATTTTATATGTCTCTATGAGATCCCCTCTCAATCTTCTAAACTCCAGGGAGTACAATCCCAATTTGCGCAATCTTTCCTCATAAGTCATTCCTGCCATTCCAGGTATCAGCCTGGTGAATCGCCTCTGCACTCCCTCCATTGCAAGAACATCCTTCCTTAGATAAGGTGACCAAAACTGCACACAATACTCCAGGTGGGGTCTCACCAAGGCCCTGTACAGCTGCAGTAAGGTATCCTTGTTCCTATACTCAAACCCTCTTGATATGAAGGCCAACATACCATTTGCCTTTTTAACCGCCTGCTGTACATGCATGCTCGCCTTCAGAGACTGATGTACAAGTACCCCTAGGTCTCTCTGCACTTCTCCATCTCTTAATCTATTGCCATTCAAATAGTAATCTGCCCTCTGGTTTGTATTACCAAAGTGGATAACCTCACATTTATCCACATTGTAGTGCATTTGCCATGTATCTGCCCAGTCCCTCAATTTATCCAAATCACACTGGAGCTTCCTGACCCCCTCTTCCGTGCACACAACCCCTCCTAGCTTAGTGTCATCTGCAAATTTGGAGATATTACATCCAATCCCCTCATCCAGATCATTAATGTAAATTGTGAACAGCTGGGGCCCCAGTACAGATCCCTGTGGCACCCCACTGTTCACCGCCTGCCACTCAGAAAATGAGCCATTTATCCCTACTCTCTGTCTTCTACCTGCCAGCCAGTTCTCAATCCACATCAATACTTTGTCCCCAATCCCATGAGCCTTGATTTTGGAAGCCAGTCGTTTATGCGGGACCTTATCGAAGGCCTTTTGGAAGTCCAGGTACACCACATCCACTGGCTCTCCCCCATCTATTTTACCTGTCACCATCTCAAAGAATTCCAATAGATTTGGCAAGCACGATTTACCTTTTGTAAATCCATGTTGACTCCGTCCGATCCCTTCTCTGCTAGTCATATGCTCCGCTATTACATCCTTAATAATGGATTCCATCATTTTGCCCACTACTGATGTAAGGCTCACTGGCCTATAGTTCCCCGCTTTTTCTCTACCCCCATTTTTAAATAGTGGGGTAACATTAGCTACCCTCCAATCCATGGGTAGTGATCCTGAGTCTATCGAGTTCTGGAAAATAATTCTTAAAGCATCTGCTATCTGAATGGCTACTTCCTTGAGTACCCTAGGATGTAGATTATCAGGCCCTTGGGATTTATCTGCCTTCAATCCCATCAATTTCCCCAAGACCATGTCCTTAGAGATACTGATTTCTTTCAGTTCCTCCCTTGCATTAGTCTCTATGTTTCCCAACATCCTTGGAAGGTTATTTGTATCCTCTCTTGTAAAAACAGAACTAAAGTAAGAATTTAATTGGTCTGCCATTTCCTTATTCCCCATTATATATTCCCCTGATTCCGACTGCAAGGGACCTATCTTTTACCCACATTTCTACATTGTCCCATCAACATTTCCAAGACGTCTGGGGTTAGTAGGGCACATGGGTGTATTTGGGCGGCGCGGGCTCATGGGCCAGAGGGCCTGCTACGGGGCTGTGCCTCTAAATTAAATTCACCCCATCTAACCAATCATAATCTTGTCTGCCTCTTTCAAATCTCTGCCCAACCTTCCTTGCACCAAGGAGCACAACTCCAGCTTCTCCCTGCTAACTTTTAACCAAAATCCCTGAAGCCATTCTCAAACTTTTTTTTTCTCAGCAACCTCTTTTAAGTCCTCTGTGCCCTTCCTAAAATATGATATCCAAACTTGGTCCTGTGGTCAAAACCCCTGTGTCTTTGGTGTTCATCGTAGCCTCCCTGCTTTTGTACTCTCTCCTTTTTGTGCTTCTGTTCTTTAATGCCAGGATCTCGTGGCTTTGATTAATGTTCTTCAACAAGCCCTGTCATTTTTCAAAGACTTATCCATGTGCATTCCCAAGTGACTCTGTTCTTGCTCACACCTTAGATCTCTGTTGGACTTCAACGGAACCTCTTTTTTTATTCTCTTTTCCAAAATGTTTCAGTGCTTATTTATCTGCTAGGTGTTTGTTTTTCTTTTAATCTCACAGTAAGGACATTTAATGAGTGTGAGTGAGAGAGAAGATGTGCACCTGGTAGCTATAAGGCTAGTTTACCAGCAGCCGTACTCTTTTCCCTTCATTCACTCCAACTGTCTCCAGCTCCGAATATCAATGTTATCACTAACCTGTGGAGGTGCAAGACACGGTCCTGAAATCCCGAGGTGTGAGCTACTTCTCAACGAAGACCAGGATTCTGACTTGGGACCTCCTGCACGGCCCTCTGTTCCTGAGCTGTTGTTTAAAAACCCGGAGACCAAGAGAGTTGCTCTCCAACTGTCCTCCTCTTGCGCCGATGGTCAGTTCCTCCGCAGCAGGTGACGCCAACTAAATGAAGTCAAAGTGATGGTGGAAATCCCAACACATCTAAGTCAGGGTCCTGAAGCCAACGATACAAAATGCACTGGAGGAGCTCAGCGGGAGAAAAAGAATGGTCAACGTTTTGGGCCGGGACCCTTCATTAATGGATGGAGCGCACACAAAAGATTTGATTTTGACTGTGCTTTTTAACTCCCTCCCAAGGGCATTTTGCATGTATTGAATCACTTTTGGAATGTACCATGGAAAAGTAGGGCAATTTTTGCAGAAGTTCAAACCACAGATTTTGCAAATGACTAGAATCTCTTACTGCTTTCAGTGGAGAGGATTGGCCAGAATATCAGGAAAAACTGCTCTGCTCAAATCAAAATAATAGTGTGGGATATTTAATATCTTGAGATATTTAATATCTTGAGACAACAGATAGGGCCTTAGTTTGTGTGCCTTCTGTGAGACAACTGCCTTGTAATTGGACTTTAGTTCCTTTGTCTCAATGTGTAGCTCCAAGGGGAGAAGGAAAGAAATTGCAACATTGACACAGGATTGCTTTAAAAATAAATCCCAATTGTGGTTTAGTGACCTGCACTTTCCAATTTGGCAGCTGTAGCATCACAGAAAGCCCCACAGGTAACTCGAGATGGTGAGCACAGGTGGAGAAGGAACAGGCCTCTCGGGAGGGGGGGGTGGGGGATCGCCACGTCCCCACAGCATCCCATTGGGTCCACAGATTGACGGAGCGGGGAATCTGCATCAACCAGTTCGTGGAAGGTTCGATCTTTATTAGAGGTTTGTCCCTGCTAATTTTTATAAAATAATTAACAAAGGTTGTAAGTCACAAAAGTTTGGTCCAATTTCCGTGGTAAATTAAAACAAGATGAACATGAATGAAACATCGAGTGAGTGAGGGATCAGAACACCAAGTCCAATTTCTTGGGCAGAACGGGCAGATTTTTGGTTTATAACGCACAATCAGCTCTGGTTTTGAGACAGACATCAGTACTATATGAATTGGTAGGATCAGCCCAGATTACCACACAAATCTTACTGAGCTACAAAATCAGACTCTACAAAATGCAGATGCTGGCATATATCTTTTAAAACAAAATCTGTAATTTTTTAAAAAGTGACTCAAACCTTGTTGCAGACTTGAGTGAAGGCTGCATTGGCTCTTGGCCTTTGGCACGTGGACAACAAAGTTCCATTGAGGCTCATTGGATGGAGCATTATCTAACATAGTCATACTTATTTTCTAAAATAGAATTATTTTTAAAGAAATGTTGTCAAATTAACATATATGGATAGGTTTTCAATTTACATTTCTATTTAATTTGTGATATGTATATGATGTTGACCTGTTATTTGTTTTATTAGAAGACTTTGTATGTAGGAGTTGTTGTTAAACACAATAAAAATACTTAAAAAAGGCAGGTGGGAGTCATGGAACAATGGGGAATGCTCGTGTTGGAGCTTGCCACACTCATCGAACTGTGGCAGCAGTTCTGCTGTGACCTCAGACAGTTGTGGAAGGAGGTTTGCAAATAATGGGGGTATGTATCCGGGAGTTTGGTACATCGGAGCCAAGTTTACACCAATAAATGTTTTAAGGAAGCAAATATTCCGACAATGCTGGCAGTGATTTTAAACAAACCTGGATTGTCCAACCAGCTGCTTCCAGGTTTTATGGTTTGTCGAGTTTCCAACAGAGAATTGAGCAAGGCAGGGAGAAAGGGACACGAGAGGGAGGGGAAGAGAATCAAAGGAGAGGGATGAGGGCGTGGTAGGGAGTGGGGGGAGGGAGAGAGAGGAGGAGATGCAGAAAGGCAGAGAGAAGAGAAGGAACAAGAGGGAGGGGGAAGATGTGAGGAGTGCCTGGAGACTAAATAGCTCTTTGAGAAGTACCCAGGAGTTGAATTACAGTCGCTGTGTTTGTGAAAGATGTCAACGCTTCTGACAGCAGAGCTGAAGGGAGGGTCCAACAGGATTGCTTCCCTCAGAAGTGTCCACGTAAAGACTGAGATAACCCTGTAGCTATTGGGCAGCTGATAGCTTTTAGTGTATCAAATTCAGATTTATTGTCAGAGTACATCAATGACATTACATACAAACCTGAGATTCCTTTTTCCTGTGGGTGTGGCAGAATTACCACTAATTGAGAGTGCAAAAAAAAACTGTACAAGCGTAAAACATGTAAACAAAGAACTGTAAACATATAATAGATGTAAAGAAACTGTGCAATACAGAGAGAACAAAAGAAAATCAATAAAGTGCACAAGTAAGACTCCTTAAATGAGTCCCTGATTGAGTTTGTGGTTGAGGAGTCTGATGGTGGAGGGGTAGCGGCTGTTCCTGAACCTGGTGGGGTGAGTCTTGTGGCACCTATGCCTCTTTCCTAATAGCAGCAGTGAGAACAGAGCGTGTGGTGTGGATCCTTGATGATTGTTCTGCTCTCTGACGGCAGCGTTCCATGTAGATGTACTCAGTAGTGGGGAGGGTTTTGCCTGTGATATCCAAAGCTGTGTCCACTACCTTTTTGAGGGGCTTTATGTTCAGGTGTTTTCATACCAGACCCTGATGCAGCCAGTCAGCACATTTTCCACCACAACTCTGTAGAAATTTGCCAGGGCTTCTGATGTCATACCAAACCTACGCAAACTCCTGAGGAAGGAGATGTGCTGACGTCCTTTCTTCATGATGCCATTGGTGTGTTAGGTCCAGGAAAGATCCTCTGAGATACTAACCCCCCAAGAACTTAAATTTGCTCACCCTCTCCACTTCAGGATGTGTGGAATGGATAATGAGGAGTTGCTGCTCTGAGGAATGTTGAAGGTGGCCTGGGAGTTATTCCCCTGAAAGGTCAAGATTAATGTTGTATCGATTTGGACTTTCATTTTAAAGACTCTTTCTAATTATAGCTAACCAATCACCTATGCCCTCCTGCCATTTTATTGATGGCCAATGAGGTCTGGTGACATCTTTGGCATTAAGAGCTGAACAGATTGCTTTTGATTTTCTCTGAATGTACTTCAGATAAAACTTTATCTTATGCACTTAAATAATGTCTGAGCTTGGCTGTGTGACGTTCAGTCTCATGTTCAAAAACTGACAGTCCCCCAATGGTGGAGCGACGGAAAATCCAGACCCAAACATTATTTCACATTGCATTACATTTATTAAAATATTAGAATGTCAATGTAGACATACAGCACGATAATGGGCCCTTCCAGCTCACAAGCCCATGCCCCCCAATTATATCCAACTAACCTATAACCCTGTGCATTTTTTGAAAGGTGGGAGGAAAGTGGTGCACCCAGAAGAAACCCACACAGGTCATAGGGAAAACGTGCAAACTCCTTACAGACAGTGCTGGATTTGAACCTTGGTTGTTGGGGGTGTAATAGCATTGGACTAACCACTAAGCTAACCATGCCACTCCACATGTGTAAGGTAATCCAATTACAACCAAAAGAACAAATGTAAATGAAAAATGTGGATTGTGCAGGTTCCCAGAAAGTCAAAGTGCCTTCTTTGAGTGCACAGGTGAAGGTTGTCGAGCAAAACCATTTGTTACTTCTTGGGGTGACATAGTTTTAATGTAGACATACAGGCCCTACCGGCCCATGAGCCAGTGCCACCCAAATACCCTAATTAACCTACATACCTCATATGTTTTAAAGGGTGGGAGTAAGTTGGAGCACCCGGGGAAACCCATGCAGAACATGAGGAGAACGTATAAACTCCTTACAGATGGCACTGGATTCAAAGCCAGGTCGCTGGTGCTGTAATTCTTTTGTGCTAACCGTGCCTTCCACCATCAGTTGAAGTGAGGGCAAACTGCGTATCTAGATTATCAGGCCCAGAATTTTCTCTGGACTTTAGCAAATGCTACACTGATCAGTTCTTCATGTACATTTTCAAAACCATGCATCTAGCATATGTCACATAAATAATAACTTAAGGATAATATTGGACAAACACAAAGTGCAGATGCGGGAATTTTGAGCAAGCATTGGGAAGATGGAGGGACTGAGTGAGTCAGGTTGAATCCGTGGGGAGAAATGGACAGTTAACAGTTCAGCTTGAAACTCTTTTATCGGAATGAAAATGGAAGGGTGATTGCAACTTTACTATAGTTTTGCCTTAAAATATTCACAATGCATTTGTTCAAAGATTTTTTTAAGCATTCGATCGTGTGTCTGTGTGTGTGTGTGTGTGTGTGTGTGTGTGTGTGTGTGTGTGTGTGTGTGTGTGTGTGTGACAAACTGAGCCAACTTTTTTCTATTTCAAAATACCATATTAATATATATCTTGTTCAGTCCTTCTCAACCTTTTTCTTTCCACCTATATACCACCTTAAGTGTTCCCTTACTAAACACATGGCATCTTATACATATATACACATTTTTATGTGTTTATGTATGTATGTGTGTTTATATAATTATATATGTTTATATAAGTATGTATATGTGTGTATGCTTGTATTTCTATAAATACAGTATATGTGTGCGTATGTATATATTTTGTGTATCTAAATTCACCCCTCTCTCTCTCTCTCTCTCTCTCTCTCTCCCTCTCTCTCTCCTCACCATCCCCCCCCTCCCCCCAACTCCCAGTTCCTGACTTGCGTCCATCTGGACATGAGACAAATTAAAAAAAAAATGTATAAGGAAAAAATATATAGAATTTACGCATTTTACATAAAAGCTAAAATGTGCGTACTTACTTTGTTAGTCAGCATCCTGGGTTTGTTAAGCTGGGTGCGGCCATCTTGATTCGTGTGCATGTACGCGAGCCTTCGTTTGGCCTATGCCAGTGGGTTCACGTATTGGAGTTCAGTTGGAGCATGCAACGAGTGTTAAAGGTGCAAATTCAATATCATTGGGGCGCTTAACTCTTGTACATGCGTCAACCAAACTCCAATATGCAAACCCACCGCGTAACACCAACCGAAGACTCACGCATGTGCACAGGAATCAAGATGGCTGAGCCCAGCCTATGGACACTGGGACGCCAACTAACAACGCAAGTTTGGACTAGAATGTGGTAAGAATCGCCATGGTTGATCAACAAATTCAGGAAGCTTTAAGTTGTTATCGTCAAATCTACAATGAAAAAAAGATGTGATTAAAAAGTTTGCTTTAAGACTTCAGTACTCCATGCACACGGGCACAATTCTAGACCAATCCTTCGGTCCCAATTACAATCAAGTCTGGGAGGGCCTGTATGTGTGTATATATATATATATATATATGCAGCAAGACCTGCTGAGTTTTTCCCCAGTATTTCTGTGTTTTTATAACATTTGTAGTAAAATCTGAGTCTACAGATTCTATGATTGTATTAAAAACTCAGAAATACTGGAAAAATAATCTCAGTATGTCTCACGGCCTCCATAGGAGGCAATGATAAATAACCAATGGTTTGGGCCTCAGCCTTTATTGAAGGTTATATTATCTTTACCTTCTTTGGACACTGCGATACCTACTGAGTTCCTATAAAATTTCAAAAACAAAATTCAGTTTATTTGGTGAACTGAATCCAAAAGATCTTTGAGAGAGAGCAAGAGAGAGAGCACAAAATTCGAAGTTGTCTTGTGTTGCTTGCAGAGAGAAGAACCACTGGCTTGGTCCAGATCCTTCTGGCTGCCTTTGGAATGTTCATCCCTATTTGAAATCCCAACATTCTAAACTGTTCTCCAGACCATGACTCGTGCTCTGGGCCACCTTCCACTCCACAGCACACCCCAGTGATGGTTTGTCGTCCAAGTCCAGAAATTTTAGATCATTTTCTGCACATGCTCAGTCTGTCCCTCACTCTCTCAGCAGTTCACCTTCACCTTGGCTCTCTCAGGCAAACTGTCACTTTTTAACATCAAACCACACAACACATAGGCCAATACACAGCATAGAACTCTGTAACAGTATATCATGTTCATATATATTCGTGTTGTTACAATATTGTTGGAAGACTACACAGAGTCTGGAAAAACAACCACCTGAAGAAACACACAAAGATTAGTGTATACAGAGCCATTGTCATACCCACACTCCTGTTCGGCTCCGAATCATGGGTCCTCTACCGGCATCACCCAAGGCTCCTAGAACGCTTCCACCAGCGTTGTCTCCGCTCCATCCTCAACATTCATTGGAGCGACTTCATCACCAACATCGAAGTACTCGAGATGGCAAAGGCCGACAGCATCGAATCCACGCTGCTAAAGATCCAACTGCGCTGTGTAGGTCACGTCTCCAGAATGGAGGACCATCGCCTTCCCAAGATCGTGTTATATGGCGAGCTCTGCACTGGCCACTGAGACAGAGGTGCACCAAAGAAGAGGTACAAGGACTGCCTAAAGAAATCTCTTGGTGCCTGCCACATTGACCACCGCCAGTGGGCTGATATCGCAGCAACCTCCTTTGAAAAAGACCGCAGAGCCCACCTGTGATAGTACAGATCTATCACCAATGTACATAGTGTATATAGTTACTGTACCTAGACTGTGCTTACAGCGATTGGCTGAGAGCTAAGCCACACCTATTGTCTGGGCCTTAAAGGGTTGTGTCCCTAGCCAGGTCGGATCATTCCGGACTGGTCGGCCACCCCCGGGGCCGACGCTGCCGCCGCCGCTGCTGCCGCCGCCACAGACACGCCCGGGGCCGATGCTACCGCCGCCGCTGCTGCCGCCGCCACAGACACGCCCGGGGCCGACGCTACTGCCGCCGCTGCTGCCGCCGCCACAGACACGACCGGGGCCGACGCTACCACCCCCGCTGCTGCCGCCGCCACAGACACGCCCGGGGCCGACGCTACCGCTGCTGCCGCCGCCACAGACACGCCCGGGACCGACGCTACCGCCGCTGCTGCCGCCGCCACAGCCACCCCCGGGGCCGCTGCTACCGCCGCCACAGCCACCCCCGCGGCCAACCTGGTGCTCACCCTAGCGTCCATCTCCGACGACCGCCAGGGCTCGACCGCTTCGACCAACCGTAATACCTACATCCTTACAGCCATCGACGAGTACTCCCGCTTCCCATTCGCTGTGGCCTGCCCAGACACCACTGCCACCTCAGTGATACAGGCCCTTCACAGTATTTTCACCATCTTCGGGTACCCCAATTCCATCCACAGTGATAGGGGGTCCTCATTCATGAGTGCAGAGCTGCAACAGTACCTTCTGGAGTGTGGTATTGCTTCAAGCAGGACCACGAGCTATAACCCACGCGGTAATGGCCAGGTCGAGAGCGAGAATGCCACCATATGGAGAGCGGTTACACTGGCTCTCCGGTCTAAAGGTCTCCCCACCTCTCACTTGCAGGAGGTTCTCACTAGTGCCTTACACTCCATCTGCTCCCTCCTATGTACTGCAGCAAATGCCACCCCCCACGAAAGGATGTTCCTTTTCCCGAGGAAATCCGAATCGGGAACCACTGTACCGGCATGGCTCACCGTCCCTGGCCCCGTCCTTTTGCGACGCCACGTCCGGCACTCAAAGAACGACCCCTTGGTCGACCGAGTGACTCTACTCCACGCGAACCCACATTACGCCTACGTGGAGTTCCCAGACGGGCGGGAGGACACTGTTTCGGTGCGGGACCTAGCTCAGGACAGTAGACCCAGCAAACCCCCCAACTCCTTATTCTCCAGGCCCCTTGCCGCAACAGAAGGACCAACAGTACCCCAATGACCAGGGCCACCCTGCCGACAACACGACTGGGGAATTGAGCGACAGAGCAGTCGCACCCGACGAGCCCGCTGGCGACACCACTCCAGCGACCCCAATCCCGGCACCACGGCGGTCACGCCGGATGGTCAGAACCCCTGACTGCTACAGTCCTTGACCTACCCCTTCCTTTCATTCTCTCCCTCGTTTTTGTTTTTTTTTTCCCAGGGTCAGTTCTCCAAGAAGGGGTGAATGTGATAGTACAGATCTATCACCAATGTACATAGTGTATATAGTTACTGTATCTAGACTGTGCTTACAGCGATTGGCTGAGAGCTAAGCCACACCTATTGTCTGGGCCTTAAAGGGTTGTGTCCCTAGCCAGGTCGGATCATTCCGGACTGGTCGGCCACCTGTGAAGAGCTCCGGTCTTTTGCTAATAAAAGCCTTGGTTTGGATCAACAAGTCTTTGGTTCTTTCGACGAGCTCTACACCACCTCACTGACAAAAGACAAAGGAGGAAAAACCCAACACCCAACCCCAACCAACCAATTTTCCCCTGCAACCGCTGCAACCGTGTCTGCCTGTCCCGCATCGGACTTGTCAGCCACCAACGAGCCTGCAGCAGACGTGGACATACCCCTCCATAAATCTTTGTCCGCGAAGCCAAGCCAAAGAAAAGAAGATATAAATAAAGGAAAACAATGCAAAGTCTTTTTCACATTTATAGTCTCATATTCGATTGAACATTGTATATTGTAGTTTTGACCACTTACAAGTACCATTCTCTCTTCCCCACTTCAGAATCTCTCCCTCTTCTTTCACACCAGTCTCAACTGCTCGGTCTGGTAGTAGAAGGATTGTAGATCATGGTCCTTTCCCCACCGAGATCTTACTAATTATCCTTTGTTGCTTCTGATCTGGATACCTGAAGGACCATTTTAGGTTTAACCTAACTGGTGGATCAGGAGTCACACAGAGGTCAGACCTGGTTAGGATGGCTAATTTTTACCCCTCGAGGCCATTAGCGAAAGAAATGAGTTTACCACCATCTGCTGCTTTTCTCATCACCGTTATTTATGCAAGCTATCAATTCCAAATTTATTTAATTACTTGAATTTAAATTTTCCTGCTTCAATGTGGGATTTGAACATCTCTTCAAATTAAAACTCCGGACCTCTCTCCCTGGATGTAATTGCCTATATTTAAATGCTCCTTTTAAAGTAATCCCGATTTAAAAGTACAATCCTTATTATTTTTTCAAAGCACTCTAAACTAATTGGGCAACTTAAGCAAAAGAGATTATAATTTGTTTATTTTAAAGTCATTTAAAGCAGCTTTGATGTGAGAGGATTTGCTTCATTCTGATCAATTACTACTAATGGGGTTCCTTAAATAATAATTGGATCACGTCAAGCTTTCTGCACAGAAAACTCGGGTGTTTCACATTGCACTAGTTGGTCAAAAAGCTACACACACCATCCCAAAATAAAAAAAGTTCTTAAGGCAAAAGCTTGGACGATAAGGATGGATGAGACCTGATGAGGTAAATGCAGGGAAATTACATTTAGAAAATCTTGAATCCAAAATGTTCACAGTAATTCACCAAAATAAAGCTCGAGTTTGAGTTTACTTGTATTATATCTGGTTCGGTCAGAAGGGTTATTCCATGAGCAATCTTAGCAGGTCAACTGTAACATTCATTCAGCCATATAAAACAGAAAGGCAAGAGGACAATTACAGAGTGTAGTGTTACAGAGAACGAGAGATCAATTAGAACCAAGCAAAGACTGTTGCGGGTTTCATTCAGGAGCCTGCCAGCTGCAGGGAGGCAACTGCCTATTGGTGCGCGCTTTCACATGATGTGAAGTGTCCAAGTGCTGATGTGTTTTGAAGTTATTGTGATCAATGTGGTGTGCTGGTCGCCCCGGTCAGAGTCTTTTTCTGTAAACTTGGGGGAGAGGAGTTCATTATAATGTTATTGTTTGTCTATCGGGCGGCTCCTTGGGGGAGGAGGAACCTGCAGATACAGCAATGGCTAAATGTTTTCAAAGAATGTGAATGAAAATAAAGTGAAATGCTTTAAGTTTTATATATTCATGCAAGTGTAAGTATAGTGCTTTTGTCTTTTCACCAGTTTATTCTTAATGCAGGTGTATAGTTATGCATTGTAGGAGTAAGTCTCAAACAATTGGAAAATAGACTTATCTGGCATCTATTAATGCCCATAGGTGCCAGACACCAGGGGTTTTAATGTATTCTGTACTTTCTCAGATGAATGATAAAGGAAGTGGAAAGACTAGTCTACATGTGAAGAAAGTTGTTTTCTTTTTTTTAAAATTTAGTCATGCAGCACAGTTACAGACTCGTCTGGCCCACGAACCTGCAAAACCCTAATATACCCATGTGACCCATTAAACTACCAATCCTGCATGTCTTTGGAACGTGGGAGGACACCAGAGCGCCCGGAGGAAACCCAGATAGGCACGAGGAGAGTTACGGGCAGGACTGGATTCGAACCCTGTAATAACTGGAATCTGTTTGGTTTCAGGGGGATAATTTCAACATGTAGCCACTGTAAATCCAAGCACTTGTCTGTGACGCTCAGAGAGATCCATGCCCAGGGGATTAACATTGGACTTTCAATCAGGGGTGGTGATCATTCTTTAGTTTGTTCCGCTCTACAAGATTTTATGACCTTTTGGGAATTAAATTAATTAAATGGCACTCTCACCATGCAGAAAGAGAGTGGAAGCTTCGTTTCATGGTGTTTCCAGGGCTACTTAGAATTTTGCACAAGTAAATAGTCTGTCGTCTTGGTAACTCAGAACAAGGTAGGAAACACAGCTATAGGTCAGTTCTTGAACTTAATAATGAAGGTGGAGCTAATTCAGGCAAACCTATCCTCATTTTTTGGATGATTACCAGACGATACTGATCTTTTAAATGTGAATAAAGCTCTCCACTGCTCCACAGAACAACTATTAGGTGAGAATTGACAACTTGCTCTTCTGATCGCTTTGAACGTTAACTCATTTGCTTATTAAGTATCTACAATGGAAGGCAATGCCTTTTTGCTTATATATGTAAGGTCTGATGTTAACATTTCTTTTTACCTTAATTTATCTCTCAGCATTTAAGTGGAGCTTTGTAGAAGATGGTAAAGATGCTACACCATAGAATATTCATTTACTTGGAAGCTATCAAACTTTTATTAAATTGGATCAAATTAAAATACTTCCTTGTATTAATGTGGATCTTTTCCAAACCAGTAGGAGAGTTTTACATCAATTTATCTTTCACTATGCTGTTGAAGAAAATATCCTTCAAAAGTAATTTGCTCTCTCGGATTACTGCCCTGATTCCTGAACCAAATGATTTCTCCAAAGTATAAAGATTATAAGAAGAAATTAATTTTATTTTTCCCAATAAGTTCACAGTAGTTGGTACTTTGGGTAAAATTAACATCATTTATATCATAGTAATGACCCCTGGAGTATTTAATTGGTAAAATATTATCAAAGATTGCAACAGGTACTCGAGAACGGCCCTGACAGAAGCATAGAATGCTACAGCACAGAAACCAGGCCTTGTAGTCTGCCAAACTATTATCCTAGCTCATCCCACTGACCTGCACCCAGTCCTGAGCACCTCTCCCCATCCATGTCCAAATATTTCTGTTAAAACTGAGCCCGCTGGTAGCTCGTTCCACACTCTCACCTCTCTCTCTCTCTCTCTCTCTCTCTCTCTGAAGAATTTCCACCTAATGTTCCCAGTAAACATTGCCCCTTTCACCCTTAATCCATGTCCTCTGGTTTGTATCGTCAACCACCACTCCTCATGCCACTTTCCCATGCAACTGCAGGAGATGAAATTGTTGTCCTTTCATTAATCTTCCCACTATCCACGAAGTAATTTCATAAGAAAAAACTTTGTCAATTGATAAAGTAGGCATAACCAAAACAGTTCTTCTTCAAACTTGAGATTTTCCACGTTAAAGAAGAGCACAATACTTACTATTTCTCAATGGGGGCCCTATGACCTCTTCCCCCTGCACCCCACCCCCAGGCCACAGCACATTTAAGTAAACGCCTGGTTTTATTTTCACCTCATTAATATTTTAAAAGTTTTCTTTTGTGTAGCCAGTAGGAGCAAATTGTGGAAGAACCCAAAACTTGACTGCTTCACAGGGAAGGGGCCCATAAAACTTTGCACAGAGTGCTGGGGGGGGTGGGGGGGGGGTGTAGGGGGGGGGGGGTGCCATAGCCAAAAAAAAAGGTTGAGAATGGCTGCTTTAGAAATGCAATTTTTCTCCAAAAGAGTTAAAAACAGAATCTTGAAGTGGAACAGCACACAGAACTGCGGGAAAAACTCAGCAGGCAGGCCTCGCAGCATCCAGGGAAGGCAATAGGCCAGTGGTTTCAACCTTTTTCTTTCCACTCTTAAGTAAGCCCTTTGTCATAGGTGCTCTGTGATCAGTAAGGGATTACTTAAGGTGGTATGAGAGTGGGGCAAAAAAAGTTTGAAAACCACTGTTTTAGTCGTACCTAATTGACGTTATGTGCACAGTTTCATAACTCCAAAGGAAATGAGCCAATAGCAATTTTCTCCAGCAAAATATTTCAGTAACAATTGGGTCTAGAGCAGTGGTTCTCCATTATTTTTCCAAATTCACATGCCACCTTAAGCAATCCCTTACCAATCACAAAGCAGCCAAGGTGGTAAGTGAGTGGAAAGAAAAAGTTTGAAAACGACTGCAATAGGCAGTTGACGTTTCGGGCATGAATCTTGACTTCTTCAGGAACACCAAAATCAGACAAAGGCCCAAATAAGAAGCTGGTGGGGGAACGGGGGAGGATGGAGGCGCACAGGTGATAAATGAATCCAGGAAGAATGGAAAGGAACAAGTTTGGGGGGGGGGAGGGGGAGCAGAGGGCTGAGAAAGATGCTCTGTAATAGGAGAAATGAGGAGAAGGGGTGGTGATTGGCAGGGGAAGGGGAGGGATGTGGGAAAGCTAGGAGAGGGGAGAAAACTGAGGGAGGGCTATACCAGAAATTGGAAGTTGATATCGATGATATCTGAGTGGAGACAGAATATGACGTTTTGTTCCTCTTATTTAGCTGTAGCCTAAACCTAGTAGTACATGAGGCTGTGGACAGACAGGTGAATGTTGGAAAAGAATCATGGTGTGCTATTGAAATAACGCATAGATTAAAGCATACGATATCTGTGCTGGATATCTCAACATGGATAGTGCTTTAATGGGTTAGCTATGTACCTTCTTTGTAAATTCTGGGTGAGTCTGTATACCAAGTGATACAATCGGCAGGTGTATGTGAAGAGGGTTCTGGCTTGGAGCCAATTCCTCCTCGAGAATGAGCAGGTATAAAATTGCATTTTAGGCACAACACTGGTCAACATAAAAACATAGTGCCTGAGAAACTCAGCAGGTCAAACAGTGTACTTTATATAGCAAATATTAAGATGCATAACCAACGTTTTGGGCTTGAGCCCTTCATCGGAGTATGAGCAAAATGTAGTCAGGCGCCCGGCTCTGTCGACAAAATAGCGGGGATTTCCCAGTGATGACCCATTTCAGTTTTCATCCCCATTGCTGTGTCCATGGTCTCATGCACTGCCAGACTGAGAGCACCCACAAATTGGCGGAACAACTCATATTTCAAGTAAAACACAAAAATCCGCAGACACCGGGGTTGAAGTAAAAACACAATGCTGGAGAAACTCAGCAGGTCAGTGTCCTTTCAAGAGCAAAGGTAAAAATATCTAACTGACATTAAGGGCTTGAGCTCTTCATCAAGGTGTGGAAAAATGTTGGCAAGCAGCCAACCATTTCATTTCTGTGTCACACTCCCATATTCACATGTCTGTCCATGGCCTCTTGTACTATCCCACCAAGACCATCCAAAAATTGGACAAACAACACTGATTAGCTAGGTGGTATTAATGTGAACTTTTCCGGTTTCTCCTAACCTGCTCCCCCTTAACCATTCCCTTCCCCTTCCAGCTCTCCTCCCCCTTCCTTCTCTTTTCACCCAGCCATCCCTCCTTCCCTTACTTGATGCTGTCTCCTCCCTCCCTTCTCTACGTATTACTTCCTGCCTTGGTGACGATGCCTGTCCCTAATCCTTTCATTTGGACGCCTGCCAACATTTTTTTATGCCTTGATAAAGACCTCAACCTCGAAACATTGGTTATGTATTTTTTTTTTTACTTTTGCTATATATAGGACACTATTTGACCTGCTGAGTTTCTGCAGCATTGTGTTTTTACCTCTTTCCATCTCCAACTGGATGTCATTAACATAGACTTCTCTGTTTCCTGTTCTCTCTCCCTCCCTCCCTCCCAGCTCTGCATTCACAGATCCATCCAATCCCCCTTCCCCCAATCAATTCTCACCTTTCCTCCTGTCCACCCATCTATGCCCAATTATCACCCTTTGATTTTGGTCCCCCCTGCTCCTCATCCTTTTAATTCAGACACTTGCCTACTTTTCACTCATTCATGAGGTAGAGCTCAGCCCTGAAACGTCAGTAATGTATCTCTATTTCCTATGGACATTGTAACACTGGCCGAGTTCCTCCAGCATTTCTGTATTATTACTGCAATCACAGCAACTGCAGGCTTTCATGTTTCACTAGATTGATACATATTCACAGTTGCAGTTAGTTTTTAAAGAGTTTCATAGTGGAGGCAGATCTTTTGGTGGTCCCAGGGTAGTTCATGGTTGGGGTAGATTGCTGAGGTACAAGCCTCTGATAGCTTTTCGATAAAAATTGTTCTTGAGGTGTTGGACTTCGTTTCTGAACCTTTTGCCTGAAGGTAGATGTGAGAAGGCATTGTGACAGAGTGATGGGACTCATTCATGGTCTTGGCTGCCTTCTGGAGATCTTCAGTGGACAAGATGCTGGCGAATGCAGTGAGAACTTCCTGAGCTGCCATGAATTGATGTTGCTCTTTCATTGCTAAGACCTGTCTGACCCCTTCGCAAACCGTCAATCCTCATCCCTTAAGTCCTGCCAAACACAGTGACTTTGACACCCACCCATCCACCATCCACAACTGCAGAACTTGGGGTCAATGCATCAGGCCACGATTTCTCCATTCAATCCCAGGATGTCTGGATTGCAGGCAAGGGCAGAATTTATAGCTCTCTCCGAATTGCCCCTGAACTGAGTACATTCTTTTCAAAATCAAACATGTTTTCCCAGGTCTGGAGTCACACCTAGATCAAACTGGATAAGAACAGCAACTCTGCAATTTTCCTACGTGTGTTAATATCAATCTTCTTGCTCTTTAATCTGTGACTTTGTAATTAACTAAAGCCAAATGTCAAACTGGGATGATGAGATTTTACAAAATACCTCTTCAGCTGCAACAAGTAAGAATTTCGATGCATGTGTATGTTGTTCTCTGTGTTTGACAATATATGCATTATCATTTTTATTCATGTCTTCTGCTCAATAGTCCAGATCACAGATATACAACTGCACTCCCTTTGACTCCACACTGTTCCTGCCAGAGATCAGTTCCCACAGCATGTTGTTTGGGAGTGTTGTAGCTGTATAATGTTTGTTGTTTTTCGAAGCCAGGCTGAAAATTAGATATTGACCTGAAAGATAATCAGATTAAGATTCAAGATTCCATTTTTTGTAATTTACACAAAAATGCATAAAACAAATTTTCTTGATGACTGGCATATAAAGGTCAGAAAGGGCTATTGTGGCCAAGTTGTTGGGTGTACTTAAGGCAGAGATTGATAGGTATCTAAATAGTCAGGATATCAAGGGTTACGGGGAGAAGGCAAGGGAATGGGACTGAGTGGTAGAATGGAGCATACTCGATGCGCCAAGTGGCCTTCTTCCAAGGCTCCTAAATCTTAGGGACTACTGAAAGCAAGTGAGAGTCCCCCTCAGAGACATCATGGATCCCTCCACCTATTCCAATGCCGCTGCCACCTGTGCCTCCGTGACCTCCATAGCCGCACGGATTTCCTGCCTGTTCCAGCGATGTCCCCGAGATCCAGGTGAGCAAGTCTCTCTGCTGTTTCCGTGTGCCATTAGGGGCGGCACAGTTGGCGTAGCTGTTAGCACAACGCTTGCTGTCTGAAAGGAGTTTGTACATTCTCCCTCTGTCTGCATGGGTTTTCTCCAGGAGCTCCGGTTTCCTCCCACTGTTCGAAATGTACCAGGGGTTGCAGATCAGTTGGGGTAATTGGATTCGTAGGCCGAAAAGGCTTGTTACCTTGCTTTATGGCTAATTTTTAAAAAATATATATTTTGGCTAACAATCTCTAAAATCCTGCTATGTCTTATGTACACCAACCAACTTGGTAATCAGTGAGTTTGTGCGCGATAATCAACACTTGATGAGTTTCTACCTTTCTGTCTTCCCACAGCCATCATTCCGAAGAACCTGCCAGCAGTTCCAGAGGGGCATTCCGAGAAGCATAGCATGCAGGTTTCGGAGAAGACCAGGTCGGAACTGCTCGCAGTCCATCGTGGCCGAAAGCCGGGCAGGAAACGCAGTCGAGCAGGCCAGGTGACCGACAGTAAGCTGGATGTACAGCGTCCTGTCTCCTCCACCACCAAACCCCTGGAACCCTTAAAAATCCCAAAGAAGAGAGGCCCAAAACCTGGGAGCAAGGTGAGTCACGGTGAATGCCGAATCTTAGAAATTAAGATGGTAAAGTGAATTTGCATAGGGCGCTGGTGAGGCCCAATTCGGAGTATTGGGCGCAGTTTTGGTAACCTAACTGCAGGAAAGATATCAATTAATAGAAAGAATGCAAGGGAAGATTTACTAGGGACTTGAAGAACTGAGATATAGGAAAAGGTTAAGCAAGTTAGGACTTTATCCCCTGGAACGTAGAAGAATGAGGGAAGATTATGATAGGTACAAGTTGGCTTTTTCCACTGAGGTTAGTAATGATTAAAAACCCGAGGACGTGGGTTAAGGATGAAATGGGAAAGTTTAAACTTTATGGGGAACTTCTTCACACAGAGGGTGGTGAGTGTGTGTATGGGGGGCTATGGACTAGGTGCCGGTCAGTGGGACTAGACAGAGTAATAGTTCAGCACAGACTAGAAGGGTCAGAGGGCCTATTTTCTAGGCTGTAGTGTTCTATGGTTCTAAGAACATGCTCACCTGCAGTGTCTGCCAACCAGCAGTTAGACTCATCAGTTGCTCTGACTGCAAGAATAGGAAGAAGAGGAGGCCCCATTGGCCTCTCAAGCCTAGCCCACCATTCAATGCAATGCTGGCCTCAATTGCAAAATGCAAGGCCCAGAAAGATAGTTAAGAAATCTATATTCTCAAACCAGATTCTAATCTTCTCACTGCCTCCTATCGAGCTTCTACAAGCCTCTTTGGAGAGAAAGTTGTGTAACCAGGAACAAGTGAAGACCAAACTGCAGTCTCCCTTTTAACACTGCCCCAGTTACTGTGCTGACGAACTGTTGCAGGAATTATCAATCAAGCTGAAGATTACAGATTGATACCCAGTGGAAAATGCAGTTTGTTATATCTCATCATTAAAATGTGATTTAATTCAGTGTTAACTATTGAATAACAATTACTGTGTCAGTACATTTAGAATTCCAAAGTTCCTGCATTTTAAGGAAATTGTTGTCTGAAGAGGGCATGTAAAATCATTGAGGACCCCTTCCACCCTGCACACAGCATCTTCTAGCTTGGCCTCTTGGGGAAGAGATAAAGGAGTATCAGAGCCGGCAGCACCAGGCTGAGGAACAGCTTCCCATGGGCAGTGGGAATGCTGAACGACCAAAGGAACTGCTCACACTAACCATGTGAGACTCTCATATTCATGAAACAATATTTATTTGAAGACTTGTCCTGTGTGTGTATTGTTTGTCTGTATGTGTGTGATGTCTAGTTGGGTGTCTGCGTGTTTTGCACTGAGGACCAGAGTGTCGTTTCATCGGGTTGTACTTGTACAATCAGATGACAATAAACTTGACTTGAATGTGGAAAAATTGCTTGACTTGTTGAGTTTTCAAGTTCAAATTTATTTATCATCCAATTGTACAAGTGTGTACAACCTGACGAAACTGTTCTCCGGTCCTTGGTGTAACACACTGCACACACACAGACAAACAGTACACGTGCACAGTGTGCATATACAGATATTAAAATAAATATTACCATTAAATAAATAGTAGAGTTTCAGAGGATTTGTATGAGCAGTTCATTGGTCATTCAGGAGTCTCATTGCCTGTGGGCAGAAGAATCAGCTGTGAAGAAGATGACCAATGTTCTGGTGGTGGTAGAGTCTTGATTCTGTTCTCCAGTTTATCTCTCATGGGATTTTTCTTTGTGGATTTCTGTTCTTGCAGCGGAAATCTCGAGCTCTACTGAACCCAGTCCCCAGCTCGCCTACCACCAGCACACCAGAGCCTGACACCAGCACGGTCCCTGAGGTAGCAGCCACAATCCCCAGTACAGCCATGCTGCAGTCACCAACAGGTAGGCAAGACAAAACCCATAAATGGTGGAAGCACTCAGCAGATCAGGCAGCATCTGCGGTGAGAGAACCTCAGTCAATGAATTGGATCAAAGAACCTTCGTCAGAGCTGGAAGTGAAATGAGGGGAGAAAGAAAGGAATGGAGATGCACAAAGATTGCAGATGCTGGAATCTGAGCCACAGTGAGCTGCTGGGGGATCTCAGTGGGTCAGGCAGCATCCATGGAGAGAAATAGTCAGTCAACGTTTTGGATCAGGACCCTTTATTGAAACTAAGGTTAAAAAAGGGTGATGTTACGTATATGATTGGGGAAATAAGCTGGGGAGGTTTGCAATATTGGACAGAAGGTGTGAGAGCTGTAGACACAGGTAGAGGAAGAGACGAGGAGGAAGAGCGAGGGGACAAAAATTAGGGGGAGAATAAGTACAGTTCGTAATGAAGGGCAGAATGGTTGCTGTAGTGGTTAGCACAACATCTTTACAGCACCAGCGATTGGGACTGGACCAAGGTTTGACTCCTGTGCTGTTTGTAAGGAGTTTGTATGTTCTCCCCGTGTCTGCGTGGGTTGCTCCAGGGGTTCCAGTTTCCTCCCACTGTTTTAAGCCTACTGGGGGTGTAGGTTAATGGGGTTTAAATTGGGTGGCACTAACTTGTGGGCCGAAATGGCCTGTTACCTTGGTGTATGTCTAAAAATTTTTTTTTAAATCAAGAGAAAATCAGGAGGACGGTTAACGTAGCGATTAACACAATGCTGTTGCAGCTCCAGTGACCAGGGTTCAAATCTGGTGCTGTCTGTAAGGAGTTTGTACGTTCTCCCCGTGTCTGCATGGGTTTCCTCCAGGTACTCCATCTCCCCTCCACCCATCATTGTAGTCAATTGGGCAGTATAGATTCATGGGCTAGAAGGACCTGTCACCGTGCTGCATATTTAAATTTAAATTTCTTCTCTGATGAAAGGCTCAGGCCTCAAACATGGTTACCCTTCACCTGAGCTGCTGAGTATCTCCAGCATATTTGTATTGCACTTTGTACATTACTGTTTATGGTGCTTGTTGCTGGGATTGGAATGTATCTATCCACTTTCTGTTTTCTTGTCCCCATTCAGTGTGTGTTTACTTATACAAAAATGGCAACCCAGGACCCCACCTGGACAGAAAAAAATTACAGCAACTACCTGATCACTTTGGACCTGCTCGGGCGTCTGTGGTCTTGCAGCAAGCTGTCCAAGCGTGTATAGACTGTGCGTACAATCAGAGACTGGTCTTCTCCTTCCTCAAGCAGGGTCACGGAGGGGAGGTAATATCTGGTGAGCAAATGAGTTCTGTGTTCTTTCTGTGTGTGTGTGTGTGTGTGTGTGTGTGTGTGTGTGTGTGTGTGTGTGTGCGTGTGTGTGTGTGTGTGTGTGTGTGTGTGTGTGTTCAGGTTTCTGACGGAAAGGGCTGGCAGGATGTAGTGGTAGAACAGGCACAGGATGTTACCGAGTTGTATCAGAAGGAAACAGGCCATTCAGCCCAGAGTCTGTGCCAACTTACTTAATTTAGTTTTAATTAGAATGCTTCATAGTAAATGGCCCTTCTGGCCTATGAGCCTGCGCTGCCCAAATACACCCACGTGACCAATTATTCTACTGACCCCATCTGCCATAGGAGCATGGGAGGAAAGCCACATCTACATGGGGAGAATGTACGAGATTTAAGATTCTTTAATTGTTGTGTAATAGGGTGGACTGTGTAATATTACAGGCCTTTTGCCTGTCATAAAGCAGACGAAGGTGTTATGGTGAGCATAGCGGTCAGTGCATTGGTGTTAAAGCGCCCGGGACCAGGGTTTGAATACTGCACTGTCTGTAACGACTATGCACTCCCTGTGGATTTCCTCTGGGTGCTCCAGTTCCTCCCACCCTTCAAAACATACCGGGGATTGTACATCATTGGAGTGTAATTGGGTGGCACAGGCTCGTGGGCCAAAAGGGCCTGATATTATGCTGCATGTCTTAAAAAAAGAAAGTCGGCATTAGTTTTGCCTGGTGCGAGAAAAGGAGAAGCAAAATAGAGCTCCTTCAGAGTCACTGAGTGTCCGTGGATTTGCCTCCAGCGCTCCCGCAGCTCCTCACAGACTGCACCGGATTGAGGATCAGCCAGGATCTCACTGACGAGGTCGGCTCAGGAGTCCATACAACCATAAGATGTAGGAGCAGAATGAGGCCATCTGGCCCCTCGAGACTACTTCACCATTCAAATCCTGGCTGATGTATTTTTTCTCTCAACTCCCATTTTCTTGCCTGCTCCCCATAACCTTTGCTGCCCTCAGTAATCAAACACCTGTCAACCTCTGCTTTAAAAGTAAAGGCCAATGGATTGGCCTCCACAATTGTCTGTGGCAACATATTCCACAGATTCACTACTGTCTGGCTGAAGATATCTTTGTGTTCTAAGCTGCCGGTGAATTAGTAATGATAACTTGGGCACAATGATTAGCTGGTTAACTATAGGAAAAGCAGGGAATTCCTCCACGCTCTCCATGACAATTGGGACACCAATACCCCTGAGCAGAAAGTCCTGCTAAAGGTAGTGGACACAAACCAGGACAACATAGGGAAACCCCTCTCCACCATCAAGAACACCTACAGGGAGAGCAGCAGCAATGATCAATGATCCACACCACCGAACACACGCACTGTTCTCGCTGCTGTCATCAGGAAAGAGGTTTAGGTGCCACTAGACTCACACCGCAAGGTTCATCAGACTCCTCAACAACAAACTCAATCAGGGACTCATTTGAGGACTCTTATTTTTTGCACTTTATTGATTTTATTTCCTCTTTGGATTGTACAGTCAGTCTGTTTATATTTCTTTATTTGTTCACATGTACAGTGAGTACAATTTTTTTTTTGCTCTGTCTGGCCCGCAGGAAAAAGATTCTTCAGGGTTGTATGTGAAGTCATGTACACTATGTACTCTGACAATAGATATGAATAATCTGAGTACAGCTGATTACCCGTCACTCCCCTGTTCACGGCGGAACTTTCAATTTAATTCATCTGTGGTTTTTCCCCAGCAACATTTGACCACAAGCAGCACACCTTAAACCTGCCAGCGGTGAACAGCGTTGTGTACGCGTTGCGTTTTCTGGACAAACTGTGCCACAGCCTGCGGTGCGACAACCTCTTTGGCAATCAGCCTTTCAGTCAACGTAATCCAGCCAACCATGACCCTCTTGACTATGAAAGTGACCGTTTCTTCCCAGGTAACTGAGTGGCAGCTCAAAAGGAGATTAGCCAAATTTTCCAAGCTGAGTTTTCCTTCTGTTTCTACTTGAAAATGCTTTTGAAGAATATTGGAAAAAAGTGCCTAATTGGGCATTTCTTTGAAAAATTCAGTACCCTTTAGCAAGATTTGATATAATTCTAATTGTAGAACATAATGGCCAATTTTAATATTTCTTAATGAAGGTAATTTCTCATTTTTGGGAGAGTGGAACAGGGCATAATTTCAAAAGCTGCAAATCACATGAAACTTTGGGCAGGTGGATTCAGCTATGGTAGAGATTGAAATAGGTTTTGGGAGAGGATTGAATCAAAGAGATTTGCAGCACAAATTTTTGGACTTGATCAAACTTCCCAGCCCAGGATACATAGCCCTGCATAGGCCTTTAAGGGAAAACACAAAAGTCTGTAGATGCTATGATTGTAGTTAAAACACAGAAATGCCAGAGGAATTCAGCCAGTATCACAGTGTCCATATGAAGTAAAGATATATTACCAATGTTTTGGGCCTGAACCCTTCAATGTATGAGCAAAAACCAGCCAGATAGTGGATAAAAGCCACTGAATAAAAGCCTTTTATCTGTTGGTCTGAACTCCTCCCCTTCCCATTCTTCCCCCTTCATTTCCCCAGCCTTTAATTCAACACCTATCTTTTTTCATTAATACCCAGAAGAAGGGCTCAGGCCCGAAACGTCAATAATATATCTTTTACCTCCACTGAGTTCCTCCAGCATTTCCGTGTTTTGACTCAGGCCCTTAAGTATTCATGCAGAGAGTAAATACGTGTGGAGTGAGTTTCTGCATTCCTGCTCACATCTTGCTGACTGAGATTTTATTTCCTCTGTTTGCTTGCAATCCTTCTTTCCACCAGCCCCCCTCCCAACAACTCTGTTCCCCTGTCACTGACCTCTCTCTTTAGCCTGGCCAAGCCTCTCATCATTTTACCTATCTCGATTAGATATGCCCTCAGTTTCATTTGATCCAAAGGATACAAGGCTAGGCAGTTATTATTCAGGACTAAGTCTTCAGCCACTTGTTTGGAAGGATCCTCTGCACCATCTCATCCCACTATCAGGCAGGGGGAAGGGGCAGGCATGTGGCAGATAGAATTTAGCACAGGAAGACTCCTGCAGCCTGCCAAGGCCTCACGGAAGTGACCGCCGTCCTATGTAAACACTGTTGGGACTAACTCTGCCCCAGGGCATTGGCAAGTGAACCGGTGTGGACTTGAAGGGCCGACATGGCCTGTTTCCATGCTATAAACAGTTATATGGTTAGTTATATGGTTGAGATGTATTTCAAGGAAAGGTAATCACGCTAAATGTTATGGTTTTAAAGAGTGCAAACAGACACTTTGATCCACACGTGCTTGTGTAAATTTTCAGGAAGAGTTAGACATGTTTATAAATAGAATTTAAGTTTTTAAATTTACATTTTAAATGTAGACATACAGCACAGTAACAGGACATTTCAGTCCATGAGTCCGTGCCACCCAATGAACCTACATCCCTGATACATTTTGAACGGTGGGCGGAAACCAAAACCCCCGGTGAAAACCCACGCAGACACAGGGAGAACGTACCAACTCCTTACAAATATCACGGGATCCAAACCCTGGTCCTGATCGCTGGCACTGTAAAGATATTGTGCTAAATCACTACACCAGTAGTCTCCAGAATGGTCGATATCAACCCCTGGGGGGGGGTCACTGGGACTATCCAAAGGGTTGATAAATGCCAGGTGGTCAAAAGGGAAACGATAACATTGGGGGGGGGGGTGGGGGGAGAGAAGAGGTGGGGGTGTCAATTGAACTTTTGATGTGGAAAGCAGAGGAGGATCAATGGAAAATAGCAACCCAGATTGTACTACAGTGGGCCCCCTCCTGAGTCATTAAGAACAGTTCTGGAGATCCAACTATAAGAACATTGTAAAGATGTTGGAGGGACAAGAGACATGTATGTTTCATGTGGTCAGCTAAAGGAGCTGGGCTTGTACCGAGCAGAGGAGATGTGATTAAAATCACGTTGCGATTAGATAGGCCATTTAACAATTCAGAATGGTAAACATTCAGACAGAACAGGGTGCAGGTGATTGGCCAAATGCCCAGAAGCATGGAAAGGCCTTTATTTAGGGCAGATTAGGAGATCAGGAATTTATTACCGACCTTCAAGAGGCAAGACAAATGAAAGCATGTGTCTAATTGGTTTCACATTTAAAGAGCTAGCACAGGCTGAATAGGCTGATTGGCCTCTTGTGCTGAGATCAGTCAGAGGGCTGGCATGGTGAGCACAATGCTGTTACAGCACCAGAGACCAAGGTTTGAACCATGTGCTGTCTGTAAGGAGTTTGTACGTTCTCCCTGTATCTGTGTGGATTTCCTCCAGGTGCTCCGGTTTTCCTCCCACACTCCAAAAACGTATGGGAGTCTAGGTTAATTGGGGTATTTGGGTGGCACAGGCTCATGGGCGGGAAGGGCCTGTTACCTTGGTGTGTGTCTAAATTTAAAACATTTGAATGTGGGATCGGAAAAATAAATTCTGCAGAAAATCCAAAATAAAATAGAAAATATTGCAAGTATTCAGCATTTCAGTCAGCATCTGTTTAGGTAGAAAGGAGCTGAACTTAAATTCCATCTGCCGATCATGGGTTGAGGCTTGGAGGACCTTTTACAAGGAGCACTTGAGAAGTAAAGAAAACAAATAAGAGCTTTGCATAGTTTCAGTTATCAGCTATTCATCTTTCCCCAGCCAAGGGAGGTGTTCAGGGACCAGATAGAGGAACTAAAAGGTACACACAAGATTCCCCACCACTTTCACCCAAATTACTAAAAGCTTGTAGAGGGATCTGGACCAACTGGAAAAATGGGCTGAAAATAGCAGATGGAATTTAATGTAGACAAATGTGAGGTGTTGCATTTTGGAAGGACAAACCAAGAAAGGTCATGCATGGTCAATGGTAGGGCACTGAGGAGTGTGGTAGAACAGAGGGATCTGGGAATACAGATTAATAATTTCCTGAAAGTGGCGTCACAGGTAGATAGGGTTGTAAAAAGAGCTTTTGCCATATTGGCCTTCATAGATCAAAGTATTGAGTATAGGAGTTGGGATGTTATGGTAAAATTGTATAAGACATTGGTGAGGGCAAATTTGGAATATTGTGTGCAGTTTTGGTCACCTAACTATAGGAAAGATATCAATAATATAAAAAGACTGCAAAGAAGATTTACTAAGATGTTACCCGGACTTCAGGATCTGAGTTACGAGAAAGGTTAAACAGGTTAGGGTTTTATTCCCTGGAGCATAGAAGGATGAGGGGAGATTTGATAGAGGTATTAAAATTAGGAGAAGGATAAATAGAATAAATATAGGTAGACTTTTTCCACTGAGGGTCGATGAGATATAAACCAGAGGATGTGGGTTAAGGGTGAAAGAAAAGGTGTGGGGGAACTTCTTCACACAGAAAGTAGCAGAGGTGTGGAATGAACTGTCAGCTGAAGTGATAAATGGGGGCTCAATTTTAACATTTAAGAAGAATTTACAGCTACATGGATGGGAGGGGTATGGAGGGCTATGGACTGGGTGCAAGTCAGTGGGATTAGGCAGAAAAATGGTTCATCACAGACTAGAAGGGCCAAAGCATCCTGTTTCTTTGCTGTTATGTTCTATAGTTCTTTGGAAGGTAAGTTTTATTCTGACTTTACCAGGCACTGAATGTTTTGTCAGGAAGCCTGATCTGCTCCCATTTTGATTGTTGCCATATTGCACATCTCAGTAGCATTAATGTTTGATGGTCTTTTTCAGGGGAAACCTTTATCCTGGAGGATGGTCACCCAGGCCCCACAGAGCACCGCCTGGATCCCATGGATTCTGCTCTGAACTCAGTTAATCCCTCCAGCCCAATGAGTAGAAATTCCAGGGAATTCCGCACCTATCGACCTCTACAACACTCAATGAGCCTAACACAAAGTACTGTAGGATCATTTCGTCGGCTTAGTTCTGGAGGTAATGTTGTGGCTGCCCATTCTTTCTCAGTTCACCCATCCTGTCACTCATAACCCTGAGGAACATCAGCCAGGTGCCATAATTGGGGGTGGGGGTGGAGGGCACGTGTGTACGTACATACGTACTTGTGTGTGTATATGCTTGTGTGCCTATATACACTGTAGATAACAACTTGGATTTTGATGTATATAGGGATATGATGTTGAGACTTTATAAGGCACTGGTGAAACCTCACTTTGTTTATTGTGAGCAGTTTTGGGGTCCTCTTTAAGAAAACATGTTGAAGTTAGAGAGAGTTCAAAGGATGTTCACTAGGATGATTCTGGGAATGAAAGGGTTATATGAAGAATGTTTGACACCTCTTAGCCTGTATTCATTGGAATTTAGGAGAATGAGGGAGGATCTCATTGAATGTTGAAAGGCACAGACAAAGTAGATATAGAAAGGTTGTTTCCCAAGGTGGGAGAGTCTAGGACAAGAGGGCACAACTTCATGTTTGAAGGGTGTCCACTTCGAATAGAAATATGTAGGAATTTCTTCAGTCAGAGAGGGTGGTAAATCAGTGAAATTTGTTGCCACGGGCAGTTGTGGAGGCCAGGTCATTGGATGTATTTAAGACAGAAATTGATAGGGCATCACAGGGTGGATCTGAGTGGGAACATGGCTCAGCTCATGATTAGAATGGTGGGGCAGACTCATTAGACTTGGATGAAAAGGTAGGTGGGTGGTTTAGTGAGTTTGCAGATAACTCTACAATTGGTGGAGTTGTGGACATTGTAGAGGGCTACCAAATAATAAAACAGGATGTAGGTCAGTTCCAGGTATGGGAAGAGAAATGGCAGATGGAGTTTAACTCTGACAAGTGTGAGGTCAAAAGGGAGGGGAAAGTATACAGTCAATGGTAGGGTTCTTCAAAGCATTGATGTGCAGAGGGATTTGATAGTTTAAGTGAATAGGGTGATAAAGAAAGCATATGGTATGCTTGGCTTAATTGGGCAGGACACGGTATAAAAGTAAGGAGCTCATGTTGCAGCTGTATTAAACTTTGGTTCAGACACACTTGGAGTTGTGTGCAAAATCTGGTTGGCCCATTACAGGGAAAGATGTGGAATCTTTGGAATGTCTACAGAAGAGATTTACCAGGATATTGCCTAGAAGTAGCCATTCCCAACTGGGGGGTGCGTGCAGGGCTATGTCCTCCCTTGGGGGCCATGCCACACCTTTTTAAAAAAAATCTTGTGTAACATAAATATTTTTTATATAGACAGTAGAAGTACCGAAGAAATCATAGCGTGACTGCTTCACAGGGAAGGTGTATCCCAGGACACGACATAAATGCGCTATACAGTTGTTGCTAAGCCACGTTAATCAGGGCAATACAGATTTGATCTCTGATATGTGCCCCCTTGGCCTCTTATTATATTTCACAGAGTATGCATCATTTAAAAAAAATCTTAAGGAACATGCAATTTGCTTGATCTTATTGACTCAGGACTCAAGATACCTTTATTGTTGTGTAATAGCACAGGGCATGTAATATTACACAAAATCGCCTTCTTCCTGTCATAAGGCAGACAATGTCTCCATTAGTGTTGCTGGGCACTCCTTACAGTAAGAGAGAAAGAGAAGCAAAAGAGACACCGAGTGTCTTTGGATTCGCTTCCAGCGCTCCTGCAGCCACACAGACTTGTCGGCAAAATAAGCTCCAGATCCAAACCTCTGGCATGATCAGGAAGCCTTCAGTGCCCAAGGCCCTTTGGGAGCCCTTCCTGCCCTCAGCACCCTCTCGAATCCTGGCTCCAAATCCTGAATCGGAGGTGCTTCAGGAAATGCTTTCGAACTTCCAACCATGGTGAACTTTTGGTGTTAGTAACTGACAATATTGTGTTAGTAATGGAATCAAACTTTGAGTTGTTCATCTTGAAGTTTTATTGTACTATCATTAGTAACAGGCCCAAACCATTGAGTTGGATTTGTACAATTGTAAGTAATTACGTCTTTCTTCTCCTAGGTTCTGATAGATATACAGGGATACGGGATCCATCGCGCATGATCAGTAGGGATCCGTCCAGCTGGGCAGTGGAGGATGTGATGCAGTTTATTCGGGATGCTGATCCACAATCACTGGGACCTCATGCAGACCTATTCCGGAAGCACGTACGTCTATAGACACTGGACATAGGGCAGGAAAATGGAGCTGAGCTGGGATATTGGCCAGGAAAGGGAGGTATATTTGTTCCCACAGGAGGGAACCTGGACAGGGCCCCATGTTTTTCTCAGCAGCACTGAGTTTGGGGAAAGTCACTGACCATGGTTTTGGCTTCATGGCTTTTGGATTGAGTCGTGTTTAGTTTCCATCCGTCAGTCACAGCTCTTTTCATTGACTTAACACAGTGCAGATCTCCCAAATCCACCATGGTGAGATCCAGAAGTAGACATGACTGTCCTTGGGTAAACCAAAACACATTGCTTAAGCAAACAGTGAGCAAGAGGAGTAACTCAGCAGGTCAGGTAGCATCCATGAATAGAGATGGTCAGTGCATGTTTAGAATCGAGTCTCAATAAAGGGTCCTGACCTGAAATGTTGACTATTCGTCTCTACCCATGGACACTGCCTCACCTGCTGAGTCCCTCCAGCAGCTCGCTGTTTTCAGCATCTGCAGTCTTCATGTTTCTCTTTTCTCTAAACACATTGCTTATCTGTTTACCGACCATCCCTCTCGTTCTTGACTGACTGACTTGGTTACAGAGTAAAACATGCAAGTGTGCAGACGCTGTGATCGAAGTAAAAACGCAATGCTGGAGAAACTCAGCAAGTCAAACAGTGTACTTTCTATAGCAAAGATATAACCAACATTTCGGACTTGAGCCCTTCATCAAGGTATGAGAAAATGTAGGCAAATGCCCAAAATGCTGGTTATGCTTCTTTCTTTGCTATATATAAAGTACACTGATTGATCTGCTGAGTTCCTCCAGCATTCTGTTTTGACTTGGTTACGGAGGTGGTTTGCAACCCTTTATTTTTTAGCATATGGGCATCACCAGCATTTTTTACCCATCCCCTTCAAACACTTCAATCAAGCAGAAGATGGGTCTGGAGATACAGAAAAACCAAACTGGGTCGGGATGGCTAATATCCTCTCTGATATTTTGCAAAAACTTTTTTTAAAATTCTAGTTATTTAACTCTTTGGTCTCTGTATCCTGGTTTCCAGCATCTACCAACAAGCACATGTTACTCTGACTCCGTTTTCCAGAGCTGGTTTTACACCCAACCACCAGCTGGTTCATACTGGTGTTCATACTGTAGTTTACCCATGGACCCTGTCCAGTGTGTATATTATGAAAGGTTAAAAAGGGTTAAATTCTGCTGCTGCCATGGTGTGATTCAAACATGGATTGTCAGCCCAGTCCTCTGGATTCCTGAAGCAACAAACAAATTGCTGGAGGAACTCAGTGGGTCGAGCAGCATCAGTGGGAGGAAAAGAATGGTCGAACTTTTAGACTGGAACCCTTCATCAAGACTCAAGACTCCATAAAAATTTAATCCTTCCCAACCTTGCACCCATAAACACTATTTTTCTGATATCAATGTGCTAAATGTGTTTTAAATGTCCCTATTGAACCACACCCGGCAATGCATCGCTGGCACCCACCACTCTCCGTGTCAAAATATTTAACGTCTCCTCTAAATTTTCCTCATCACCTTGAACAAATATCCTTTGCTATTTGCTACTGTTGCCCCAGGAAAACAAAAGATGCCGACTGTCCGCCCTCATAATCTTAAAAATCTCGGTTAAGTCTCCTCTCATCCTACGTCAATAAGTGGCACCTCATGATAGCCCAGGACTGCAGACAAATCGCAGGGTGGCTCAGCAGGCAAGAACCTGGCTGGTTTCTGAATTAATCTGACACACTGTTCAATTCTGTTGGTGGCAGGAGATCGATGGCAAGGCCTTGCTGTTACTAAGGAGCGACATGATGATGAAGTATATGGGACTAAAGCTGGGACCAGCCTTGAAGATTTGCTACCACATCGACAGACTAAAATTGGGCAAATTCTAACCGTGAACATGTCAGGAAACACTCAAACAGCGAAATCCCAGTGGGAAGTGCTCCACAGCTGTCCACAGAAAGAGACTCGATGACAGGCAGGTACCCAATTCTGGGTCATCTTTCAAAACTCCTGGGATCTTTCTTGGATACTAGTCAATGAACTAAGCATACCTTGAAGCAACGTAGATTTTGGCTCTATAGAACCATGGCCTCGGACGGAAAGCTTTGTCCTGGACCATTATGCATCCTTCTCATGTTTTGAACCAGACCAATATTTCTCTCCAACTGAGATGATTTATTAAGAAAGCACTCCAGATATTGCTCTGCTAATCAGTCATATTTCTCTCTGCCAATTTGTATCAGTTATTTTTCTACTTCTTTCTTTCTCCTGTTGGAACTGCTGTCCTTTTGGCTGTGATTTGCCTTAAAACAGGAAAGGCTGGAAGTAGTCAGCAGGTCGGACAGCTTCTGAGGAGAGAGAGCAAAACAATGTTTACAATTAAGATCCATGAACTTTCATCAGAATTTCTTGTATTTGCAGTATTTTTCTTTTGTGTTGACTGATTGGCATTTGCTTGTGACATGCTTACATTTGAAAGCTCTCCAAGAGAGTCACAGCAGGGAAGTTGGCATGTCTTTGGTTCCTGACCTAATCAATTAAGTTAAAGGAAGGTCCAGCTGTTGGAGAGGCATGTCCTCAATATGATAGTCGTTTCCCCCCCCCCCCCCCCCAATAAATACAATGTCCTGGATGATGATTAGAGATTGCAAGACCCTTTTCGCTCTCATCTTCTACACAACCCTGAGATAAAGGGCTTTTACCCACGAATTCTATTGGTGCTACGTGTCGTGAAAGAGACCAGTATTGAAGACAGAGGCAGAGTCAATGTTCCTTGTGAGTTCTGCACACTTTTCAGTTTTGTTAACTTTTGTGGCCAGCTCTGAGCTGTTGTACAAAGCACTGTAGGACAATATTGAGCACTCACCTTCTCCAAATTGCACCTAGTGCAACCACTAATAAGAGTGTTTACATTCAGTTGGTGCTTTGCCGAAGCATTAGCAGACAAAAATTGTCCAAAGTACCCACAAATAGCAAAGAGATCAAGTGAGTGAAAGGAAGCCTATTAATGGCCAATCATTAGGTTAAATTTCCACTGCCATCACTTCAACTTCCATATGCCCCCACCCTCTCTCCTTTGGGTCCAGGCTACAGGGGTGCCAGCAAACTCCCACTACTCACCTGTGTTTACAGTTTGTGTGGCATGTTGACCATGGTTATTATCACCAAGCAAAGTGCTGCCCTCACCCAGCCTGCACCGACCACCGGATCATCAACTGTGGCTAAGCATTAAATCCCATTATGAACACATAAAATGCTACCCAAACCGAGATTGGTACCTGGAACCTCTTAACTTGTATTGCTCTTGATAAAGCTTTTGTCAATAATGGGTGATGCTTCTGGTATTATATAGAAGGTTCAGTGAAGATCTGGTGATACATGCCAGTATATATGCTCCAACATCCTAACTTTCACTCAGCAATACGACCATTAATTCCTTTCCCACTCACATATTTTTATAGCTCCTTTTAAACAGAGCGCTGTTGGAGTCACACAACACATATCACTGGTCATTCATCATCGCTGGAACTCCCTCCCCAGAAACACTGCAGAAGGACTGCAAATCACCTTCTCAGGGACAAAGAGGAATGAGCAATATATGTCTGACATCAACTTCTATATTCCTGAAAATGAAGACTAAAATACATGTGACCTATGCCTTGTGTTAGAGTCGTACAGAGTTGGTACAAAGCAAATGAAAGGAGTTAGCCATTCAGTGATTGGATTCCTCAGAAACAGACCAAAGTGGGATCTTGTTCTGCTTCTCAATTTTCTGTTGTTAAATTGCTTTATTAAGTATTGCAAGATCCGATTTTTATTTATGAATGAAACAGAAATATTGGAAAAAGTCCATTTCAGACAAAGCTATTGTCCGAGAACTTTGCTGTTCTATGACACAGCCCCATTGCAACGCAGCCTAAACTAGTCATGAATTAAATAGTTGCCACAAAGTTTTGGCTCCGTCAATGAATTACAGCCCCTTTAAATTCTTCCCAAATGTTCTTGGAAAACATCTTTGTCTGAAATGGACAAAAAGTTCCATTTTCCTAATACATATCATTTTAATTTAATTTAGATTTTTTTTGCAATTTAGTCATACAGCACGGTAACAGGCCATTTCGGCCCACGAATCTGTGCCACCCAATTTACACCAATTAATCTACACACTCAGTAGGTTTTGAAGGGTGGGAGGAAACCAGAGCCCCCAGGGAAAACCCATGCAGGCACAGGGAAAACATACAAACAGTGTTGGATTCAAATCCCGATTGCTGGCAATGTAAAGGTGTTGCGTTAACCACTATGCCAACTGTACTGCCCTTATGCTAGTTTCTTAATGTAAGCATGCAGGTACAGCAGGCAGTGAAGAAAGCTAAGGGGATGTTGGCCTTCTTAACAAGGGGAGCAGAGAAGTCCTTCTACAGTTGTTCATGGCCCTGGAGAGACCACATCTGGAGTATTGTGTACATTTTTGGTCTCCAAATTTGAGGAAGGACATTCTTGCTATTGAGGAGGTGCAGCGTAGGTTCACAAGGTTAATTCCCGGGATGGCAGGACTGTCATATGTTGAAAGATTGGGGTGACTGGGCTTGTATACTCTGGAATTTAGAAGGATGAGAAGGGATTTGATCGAAACATATAAGATTATTAAGGGAATGGACACGCTAGAGGCAGGAAACATGTTCCCGATGTTGGGGGAGTCCAGACTCAGAGTCCACAGTTTAAGAATAAGGGGTAGGCCATTTAGAATGGAGTTGAGGAAGAACTCTCTCTCCCAGAGAGTTATGGATTTGTGGAATACTCTGTCTCACAAGACTGTGGAGGCCAATTCTCTGGATCCTTTCAAGAAAGACTTAATAGAGCTCTAAAACATAGCAGAGTCGAGGGATGTGGAGAGAAGGCAGAACAGGATACTGATTGTGGATGATCAGCCATAATCACAGTGACATTTTAAAAACTGCAAATTGAGAAGCAGAACAAGATTGTATTTACTCTAAAGAAAAACACGCAAGTCTGCAGACACAGTGAAACACAATGCTGAAGAAACTCAGCTGGTCAAACAGTGTACATAGTAAACATAAAGGTGCATAACCAATGTTTCGGGCTTGAGTCCTGCATCAAGGTGTGAGCTAAATGTTGGCAGCTGCTCCCTGCCACACCCCCCCCTACCATTTTGTTCAGGTGCCTGCAGATATTTTGTTATAACCTTGATGAAGGGGTCAAGCCCAAAACGTTGGTTATGTATCTTTATCTTTCCTATATAAAGTACACTGACCTGCTGAATTTCTCCAGCGTTGTGTTTTTGCTTGTACTTACTATACGCCGCGTTTAAGGGATTATAATACTTGCTACATCGGAGGATTCGCACATCCTAAAACGATGACCCCAGATCCTCAATGAATGGACAAAATTCCTTTTTGGTGTATTCCATCGCAGATTTGCCATCTACACTGTGGGGGAGGGGGGGGGTTCTTCTGCAGTAGGACCCAAGTGGTGGAGTATGAGTGATTATTTGCCTATGGCTGTTCAGAGTGAGAAACCCTTTCTTGTCAACCCTTTACTGCCAAAGTGAGAAACCACCATTCTCACAGCAGCCAGGAGTGCTATAGGCCATTAACTGACAATGACTTGTTCTGTGTGATTTTCTCCAGAATATATCTTTCAATTGAATGTCTGCAATAACATTACTTTTTACAACCGAAACTCTTCATGGATCAGGCACCCGTGAATGATCTATGGCGAGTGGAGGGCCACTAAATCATAAATAAACTATTGCTTTCCTGGCCTTGCAGACTGCTATGTAAGAGTCAATGTCAAGTTTGGTTACTCATGTGATGCACTTGATTTAACAGACATGTAGCTTTGTGCTTTTGAAATCAGCACACAACTTTGTTCATGAAATAAACCAATAATTTATTGTAAAATCTGTTGCTATATTACTCCTATATGTTGGTTTAATTTGATATTTCTCTGCTGTGGGTATCGTTGCTGCATGTTTATACTTTTTGTTCATTACCTTAAGAAGTTGGAGCAGAAATACAGTATTTACCATTGAATAGGACAATCCTGGAATTGCCACCCAAAATGTTGGTTTTGAGCAATACCTTTCGATGAATACAACCCCTTTTATACCCAACCCCCCCCAAAAAAATCTGGCACTGACTGCTGACCCATGGATGCTGTTAAAAGCAAATCACAATCGTTTAATAATAAATTGTCATTTAAAGGTTTATATTTTATTTGGATATTTTTAAAATAAACCACTGTCAGCTCCTGAAACAGGCCACATAAAGCCTGTACAGATGTACAGAGCCAATGCCAGTCGGACCGGGTGGCTGGACCCCGCGGAGGAGCGCTGAGACTTCACAAATAACTAACAGGACGTGCGCAAGATTGCATCAGAGCCGGCGGGAAGATAACAACAGTGTTGAGACTTCAACGACAAGGTAAGAAGTTACACCCTTTGTATAGGACGTCCTTGATTTTTAAGGTGAAATTTTTAAGTTTCAGGATCATCCTGTACAATGGCATATACAGTAGGCTGTTCAGCCCATCAAGTCTGCCCCACCATTTAATCATAAACTGGTCTGTTCTCCCACTCAGCCCCAATGCCTGGTGTTCTTTCCATAACCTTTGATTCCCTTGCTAATTAAGAACCTATCAATCTCTGTCTTAAAGACACCCAATGACTTGGCCTTCACAACCACCTGTGGCAACAAATTCTACAAATTCACCACCCTCTGAAGAAATTCCTCCACATCTCTAAGTGATCTGCTGTCATTGGCAAGGCTTGGTTTCATTTCCTAATTGTAACTGTCCTTGAAAAGGTGACAGAGGAGGAGTCACGTGATGGAGTAGTGGCCGGACGGTGAACTCCAGCCCTCTCCAGAAAAGTCGGGAAAAACAAGAGAAAATACAAAGGCACAGAAATACAAGTTAAAGAAAAGTGAGTATAAAGGTGGAAAGAAGATGGAGACAAAAGGAGAAAAATCAAAATCAACGGAAAGAAGAGAGGAAGAGAAGACAACGGAGGAAAAAGGTGAAGGCCTTACCTGTCCGAAGAGGCCCGCTGTGGAGAGAAGACCCCACTACCTCAGGTCGGTAGAAAGAGAACTACAACAATGGCTCACAGAGCCGAGTAAAAGTGCGCAACCGCGCATGCGCGACTCCTCGCGCATGCGCGATGCGCATGAAAAAAAACACACCGACGGGAGGGGGGACCAGCGGGGGAGTCGATCTCCACAGCCGGCAACGACAGCTGCAGAACACCTGCAGCAAGAAGAGACCACAGAAGACAATGGAAACAAGAAAGAAGAGGAGGAAAGGGCAGCAAAGAAACAACAGATGGTCAACCTAGAGGAAGAAGAAGAGGAAGAGTACAGGGAAATAGAAGAAGAAAAGAAAGGCAAGGTAAAGGAGGTACTTGCTCTTGTTAGAGGATACATGGAGTCATTTAAAGAATGGCAAACACAGGAATTCAATGATTTAAGAAGAAGAATAAACAACACAGAAAAGAAAATAAATAAAATGGATATGACCTTAACAGAAATGGGGAAAAAAATGGACAAGATGGAAGAACGGGCAATAGCAGCAGAAATGGAGGTAGAAGACTTAAAAAAGAAATTGGAGGAATCTAATAAAAAAACTAAAGAGACACAAGAATTACTAGCCCAAAAAATAGATATAATGGAAAATTATAACAGAAGAAATAACATAAAGATAGTGGGCCTTAAGGAAGATGTAGAAGGCAAGAATATGAGGGAGTTTATAAAAGAATGGATCCCTAAGGCCCTAGGATGTCCAGAACTACAGCAAGAAATGGAAATAGAAAGGGCACATAGAGCATTGGCCCCTAAACCACAACCACAACAAAAACCAAGATCTATTGTAGTAAAATTCCTAAGATATACTACAAGAGAAAAGGTACTGGAGAAGACAATGGAAAAAGTAAGAGAGGGCAACAAACCACTGGAGTATAAAGGGCAAAAAATCTTCATTTATCCAGATATAAGCTTTGAACTCCTAAAGAAGAGAAAAGAGTTCAATGCAGCAAAAGCGATTTTATGGAAGAAAGGATATAAATTTACACTGAAGCATCCTGCGGTATTGAAAATATTTATTCCAGGACAACAAAACAGACTATTCTCGGATCCAGAAGAAGCACGAAAATTTGCAGAACAATTACAAAAATAGACTGAGGGATGAAGACGGGTAATGAGAGCAAAAATTATCACGATTGATATGTATGTGGGTAAAGACAAAAATAGACTGAGGGATGAAGACGGGTAAGGAGGGTAAAAATGACCACGATTGATATGTATGCGGGTAAAGAGGTATAAGAGTGAATAGAGACAATGGGCATATGTGAAAGTATCTGTAATTAGAGGAAAACAGAGAGAGTATAGACAAGAATTAATAAGGGAAGGTAATGGAATAGAGAGAATAAGAAGGGAACTAAAAGAGTGACCTTTGTGACATATAAAAAACAAAATCTTTTCTGGGGGGGGCTGGGTGGGGGAAAAGAGCGGTCACTGCAAAATCAGTTGACGCTTGCGAGTGGATTCGCAAATCCAAATGGAGAGGGGAGATGTGGTTGTCCGACAAGGGATAAAGGGCAACTCAGGAGGGGAAGGGGAGATTGGGGATAAAGAAGATAGAAATAGGAGAATAAGGAAAATGTTGGATGTTGTAGGAATGTTGTCTGGTAAAAAGTTGAAAATAAGAAAACAGAAATGGAAAAGGAGGAAAGGTAATGATGGAAAAACGGAAAGAGAAGATAAACAAAATATAAAATGGCTACGCTGAACTATATGACTCTAAATATTAATGGAATACATAACCAAATTAAAAGGAAGAAACTACTAAATTTACTGAAAAAGGAAAAAATAGATATAGCATTTGTCCAAGAAACACACTTAACTGAATTGGAGCACAAGAAATTAAAGAGAGATTGGGTAGGACATGTAACAGCAGCATCGTATAATTCAAAAGCAAGAGGAGTGGCTATATTAATTAGCAAAAATGTGCCATTTAAAATAGAAGAGGAAATAATAGATCCAGCAGGGAGATATGTTATGATAAAATGTCAGATATATTCAGAGCTTTGGAATCTACTTAATATATATTCACCTAACGAAGAAGATCAAAAGTTTATGCAAGATATCTTTTTGAAGGTAGCTAATACGCAAGGGAACATACTAATAGGAGGGGATTTCAATCTGAATTTAGATCCAAATATGGATAAAACGGGGAAAAAAATTAACAGGAAGAACAAAGTAACCAAATTTATAATTAAATCAATGCAAGAAATGAAACTTGTGGACATATGAAGGAAACAAAACCCAAAAGAAAAGGAATACTCATACTACTCGACTAGACATAAAACATACTCAAGGATAGACCTATTCCTGTTATCAGCCCACATACAAGGGAGAGTTAGGAAAACGGAATATAAAGCTAGACTATTATCGGACCACTCACCCCTGTTATTGGCAATAGAGCTAGAAGACATCCCTCCAAGAATGTATAGATGGAGATTAAACCCCATGCTACATAAAAGACAGGATTTTAGAGAATTTATTGAAAAACAATTAAAAATGTACTTTGAAGTAAATACGGAATCAGTGGAAGATAAGTTTATACTATGGGACGCAATGAAAGCATTCATTAGAGGGCAAATAATAAGTTATGCAACCAAGATGAAGAAGGACTATAATCAGGAAACAGAGCAGTTGGAAAGGGAAATAATAAACATAGAAAAAAAATTAGCAATAAAGAAAAGGTGACAGTGAGCTGTCTCCCCACCCCGGTGAAGGCACTGACACAGTGCTTTGGTGATAGAGGATTGGTGAGATGTTTTCAAGTCAGGAGAGTGTATGGAATTGTCTGCAAGCAATGAGCTGCTGGAAGAACTCAGCAGGTTAGGCAGCATCTGTGAAGAGTTGTGGTCAGTCAACATTTCAGGTTGGGTCCCTTAACTAAGATGATAGGGTATTGGTGGGACAGGTAGATAGAAAAGGGGAGAGATTACTGGGAGGGGGTGTAGTAGAATCAGAAGTGATGGAAACAGTGGGACCAGTTCGAGGTGGAGGTTACCTAATCTTCCGATGGGGGATCCCATCCCTTATGACTCCTCTCCTTGTCCTTTCAACTGATATTGGGAGGTGTGTACTGCAGACGTCAGGCAGGTGGTTAATAGAGGGAGAGACGCAGGTGAATCTGCTACTACCTGTCCCCAACTGAAACTGATGCCTTTTGTATCATCTACAAATGCAATCCAGACTTAGCCCTTCTTCCCCAGAACTACTCTCAGGTACACTGACAACTTTGGACATCAGGTTCATGGGAATAATCCCTGGAATGAAAGTGTTATGAGGAGTGTTTGATGGCTGTGGGACTAAACTTGCTGGAGTTTAGAAGAATGAGGGGAGATCTCATGGAAAACTATCAAATACTTAAAGGACGGGATAAAGTGCATGTGGCGAGGATAATTCATATTGTGGGGGGGGAGGGGGGTGGAGCCTGAGATAGCAGGGCACAGCCTCTGAATACAAAAATGACCCAGAGAGAGGGTAGTGAATCTGTGGCCACAGATGTCTGTGGAGGCCAAGTCATTGGATAGATTTAAGATGGAGATAGGTAACTTCCTGATTCAGAAGGGAATCAAGGGTTATGGGGAGAAAGCAGGAGAATTGGGTTAAAAAAGGATAGGTCAGGGACTATGGAATGGTGAGGCAGACTGGGTCCATTTGTCAGCCACTATCAGTCTAATATTACCTTGATATATACAATGCTATCGTAAGAACGTGATGTTTTTACCACTAATATATGTTTTGCCTGGGAATCCTGGGCAAGCATGGCGTCGGCAAGTGCAACGACAATGGGCGCCTCCTGTTGGAGCTCTGCGCAGAACAGCGGCTTGTCATTACAAACACCCTTTTTCAGCAGAGGGACAGCCTTAAGACCACCTGGATGCATCCCCGATCCAAACACTGGCACCTCCTGGACTACATCCTGGTGCGAGAAAGTGACAAACAAGATGTGCTCCACACCAGGGTCATGCCTAGCGCGGAATGCCACACTGACCACCGGCTGGTTCGCTGCAAGCTCAACCTTCACTTCAAGCCAAAGCCCAGGAACAATAAAGCCCCCAGAAAGAGGTTCAATGTTGGAAAACTGCAGTCAGACGAAGCGAGAGGAAACTTCCAGGCAAACCTCAAAGCAAAGCTCGACGTTGCAACCCGCCTCACGGACCCGTCCCCTGAAACCCTCTGGGATCAGTTGAAGACTACCATACTGCAATCCACTGAAGAGGTACTGGGCTTCTCCTCCAGGAAAAACAAGGACTGGTTTGACGAAAACAGCCAGGAAATCCAGGAGCTGCTGGCAAAGAAGCGAGCTGCCCACCAGGCTCACCTTACAAAGCCGTCCTGTCCAGAGAAGAAACAAGCCTTCCGTCGCGCATGCAGCCATCTTCAGCGCAAACTCCGGGAGATCCAAAATGAGTGGTGGACTAGCCTCGCCAAACGAACACAGCTCAGCGCGGACATTGGCGACTTCAGGGGTTTCTACGAGGCTCTAAAGGCTGTGTACGGCCCCTCACCCCAAGTCCAAAGCCCGCTGCGCAGCTCAGACGGCAAAGTCCTCCTCAGCGACAAGATCTCCATCCTCAACCGATGGTCAGAACACTTCCAATCTCTTTTCAGTACCAACCGCTCAGTCCAAGATTCCGCCCTGCTCCAGCTCCCTCAACAGCCCCTAAGGCTAGAGCTGGATGAGGTTCCCACCCTGGATGAGACATATAAGGCAATCGAACAACTGAAAAGTGGCAAAGCAGCAAGTATGGATGGAATCCCCCCAGAAGTCTGGAAGGCTGGCGGCAAAACTCTGCATGCCAAACTGCATGAGTTTTTCAAGCTTTGTTGGGACCAAGGTAAACTGCCTCAGGATCTTCGTGATGCCACCATCATCACCCTGTACAAAAACAAAGGCGAGAAATCAGACTGCTCAAACTACAGGGGAATCACGTTGCTTTCAATTGCAGGCAAAATCTTCGCTAGGATTCTACTAAATAGAATAATACCTAGTGTCGCTGAGAATATTCTCCCAGAATCACAGTGCGGCTTTCGCGCTAACAGAGGAACCACTGACATGGTCTTTGCCCTCAGACAGCTCCAAGAAAAGTGTAGAGAACAAAACAAAGGACTCTACATCACCTTTGTTGACCTCACCAAAGCCTTCGACACCGTGAGCAGGAAAGGGCTTTGGCAAATACTAGAGCGCATCGGATGTCCCCCAAAGTTCCTCAACATGATTATCCAACTGCACGAAAACCAACAAGGTCGGGTCAGATACAGCAATGAGCTCTCTGAACCCTTCTCCATTAACAATGGCGTGAAGCAAGGCTGTGTTCTCGCACCAACCCTCTTTTCAATCTTCTTCAGCATGATGCTGAACCAAGCCATGAAAGACCCCAACAATGAAGACGCTGTTTACATCCGGTACCGCACGGATGGCAGTCTCTTCAATCTGAGGCGCCTGCAAGCTCACACCAAGACACAAGAGAAACTTGTCCGTGAACTACTCTTTGCAGATGATGCCGCTTTAGTTGCCCATTCAGAGCCAGCTCTTCAGCGCTTGACGTCCTGCTTTGCGGAAACTGCCAAAATGTTTGGCCTGGAAGTCAGCCTGAAGAAAACTGAGGTCCTCCATCAGCCAGCTCCCCACCATGACTACCAGCCCCCCCACATCTCCATCGGGCACACAAAACTCAAAACGGTCAACCAGTTTACCTATCTCGGCTGCACCATTTCATCAGATGCAAGGATCGACAATGAGATAGACAACAGACTCGCCAAGGCAAATAGCGCCTTTGGAAGACTACACAAAAGAGTCTGGAAAAACAACCAACTGAAAAACCTCACAAAGATAAGCGTATACAGAGCCGTTGTCATACCCACACTCCTGTTCGGCTCCGAATCATGGGTCCTCTACCGGCACCACCTACGGCTCCTAGAACGCTTCCACCAGCGTTGTCTCCGCTCCATCCTCAACATCCATTGGAGCGCTCACACCCCTAACGTCGAGGTACTCGAGATGGCAGAGGTCGACAGCATCGAGTCCACGCTTATGAAGATCCAGCTGCGCTGGATGGGTCACGTCTCCAGAATGGAGGACCATCGCCTTCCCAAGATCGTATTATATGGCGAGCTCTCCACTGGCCACCGTGACAGAGGTGCACCAAAGAAAAGGTACAAGGACTGCCTAAAGAAATCTCTTGGTGCCTGCCACATTGACCACCGCCAGTGGGCTGATAACGCCTCAAACCGTGCATCTTGGCGCTTCACAGTTTGGCGGGCAGCAGCCTCCTTTGAAGAAGACCGCAGAGCCCACCTCACTGACAAAAGGCAAAGGAGGAAAAACCCAACACCCAACCCCAACCAACCAATTTTCCCTTGCAACCGCTGCAATCGTGTCTGCCTGTCCCGCATCGGACTGGTCAGCCACAAACGAGCCTGCAGCTGACGTGGACTTTTTACCCCCTCCATAAATCTTCGTCCGCGAAGCCAAGCCAAAGTGAAAGTGATGTTTTGCCATTCATGATTAAAATCATATAAACCATCTTTTCTACAATAACCCCATATTACTTACTTCCCTCAAATATCGAAAAATATGATTGACCTTTGACTTGAATATACTCAATGATTGATCCTTGAGAATTCTCTGGGAAGCAAGGTTAGTGTAGCAATGTAACGCGTTTACAGCACCAGTGATCGAGAGCCAGGTCTCGAATCCCCCACAGTCTGTAAAGAATTAGTACGTTCTCCTCGTGTCTGCATGGATTTCTCCCGGAGGCTCCAGTTTCCTCCCACCATTTGAAACGTACTGGGGGTTGTAGGTTAATTGGGTGTAATTTGGCGGCACAGACTCATGGGCCGACAGGGTCTGATAAGGTGCTCTACATCTTAAATATATTTTTTTAAATTTTAATTCTTTCTAAAAATTCACAGCCCTTCAGAAGTGGGAAAAGAATATTCCTGTTCTCAGTGGTCAACCCCCTTGTAGTTGAGACTTGTGGCTCCAATTCAAGTCAGTCTGGCCAAAGAATATTCCTGTTCTCAGTGGTCAACCCCCTTGTAGTTGAGACTTGTGGCTCCAATTCAAGTCATTCTGGCCAAAGAATATTCTTGTTCTCAGTGGTCAACCCCCTTGAAGTTGAGACTTGTGGCTCCAATTCAAGTCAGTCTGGCCAAAGAATATTCCGGTCCTCAGTGGTCAACCCCCTTGTAGTTGAGACTTGTGGCTTCAATTCAAGTAAGTCTGGCCAAAGAATATTCCTGTTCTCAGTGGTCAACCCCCTTGAAGTTGAGACTTGTGGCTCCAATTCAAGTCAGTATGGCCAAGGAATATTCCTGTTCTCAGTGGTCAACCCCCTTGTGGCTCCAATTCAAGTCAGTCTGGCCAAGGAATATTCCTGTTCTCAGTGGTCAGCCCCCTTGTAGTTGAGACTTGCGGCTCCAATTCAAGTCAATGTGGCCAAAGAATATTCCTGTTCTCAGTGGTCAACCTCCTTGTAGTTGAGACTTGTGGCTCCAATTCAAGTCAGTCTGGCCAAAGAATATTCCTGTTCTCAGTGGTCATAGAAACATAGAAACATAGAAGATAGGAGCAGGAGTAGGTCATTCGATCCTTCGAGCCTGCTCCGTTATTCAACGAGATCATGGCTGATCTTAAAGTTCAGTACCCCGTCCCCGCCTTCTCTCCGTAACCTTTAATACCCTTATACTGAAGAAATAGATCTAATTCCCTCTTAAATATATTTAATGAACCTGCCTCTACTGCCCTCTGTGGCAATGAATTCCACAGATTCACCACCCTCTGGGTAAAGAAATTCCTCCTCATCTCGGTCCTAAATGGTTTGACTATTATCCTCAAACCATGGCCCCGGGTTCTGGATTTTCCCATCGTTGCAAACATCCCATCTGCATCCATTCTGTCCAGTCCTACCAGAATTTTATATGTCTCTATGAGATCCTCTCTCAATCTTCTAAACTCCAGGGAGTACAATCCCAATTTGTGCAATCTTTCCTCATAAGTCAGTCCTGACATTCCAGGTATCAGCCTGGTGAATCGCCTCTGCACTCCCTCCATTGCAAGAACATCCTTCCTTAGATAAGGTGACCAAAACTGCACACAATACTCCAGGTGGGGTCTCACCAAGGCCCTGTACAGCTGCAGTAAGGTATCCTTGTTCCTATACTCAAACCCTCTTGATATGAAGACCAACATACCATTTGCCTTTTTAACCGCCTGCTGTACATGCATGCTCGCCTTCAGAGACTGATGTACAAGTACCCCTAGGTCTCTCTGCACTTCCCCATCTCTTAATCTATTGCCATTCAAATAGTAATCTGCCCTCCGGTTTGTATTACCAAAGTGGATAACCTCACATTTATCCACATTGCAGTGCATTTGCCATGTATCTGCCCAGTCCCTCAATTTATCCAAATCACACTGGAGCTTCCTGACCCCCTCTTCCATGCACACAACCCCTCCTAGCTTAGTGTCATCTGCAAATTTGGAGATATTACATCCAATCCCCTCATCCAGATTATTAATGTAAATTGTGAACAGCTGGGGTCCCAGTACAGATCCCTGTGGTACCCCACTGGTCACCGCCTGCCACTCAGAAAACGAGCCATTTATCCCAACTCTCTGTCTTCTACCTGCCAGCCAGTTCTCAATCCACATCAATACTTTTCCCCCAATCCCATGAGCCTTGATTTTGGACGCCAGTCGTTTATGCGGGACCTTATCGAAGGCCTTTTGGAAGTCCAGGTACACCACATCCACTGGCTCTCTCCCCCATCTATTTTACCTGTCACCATCTCAAAGAATTCCAATAGATTTGTCAAGCACGATTTACCTTTTGTAAATCCATGTTGACTCCGTCCCTTCTCTGCTAGTCATGTGCTCCGCTATTACATCCTTAATAATGGATTCCATCATTTTGCCCACTACTGATGTAAGGCTCACCGGCCAAAAGTTCACCGCTTTTTCTCTACCCCTCTTTTTAAATAGTGGGGTAACATTAGCTACCCTCCAATCCATGGGTACTGATCCTGAGTCTATCGAGTTCTGGAAAATAATTCTTAAAGCATCTGCTATCTGAATGGCCACTTCCTTGAGTACCCTAGGATGTAGATTATCAGGCCTTTGGGATTTATCTGCCTTCAATCCCATCAATTTCCCCAAGACCATGTCCTTAGAGATACTGATTTCTTTCAGTTCCTCCCTTGCATTAGCCTCTCTGTTTCCCAACATCCTTGGGAAGTTATTTGTATCCTCTCTTGTGAAAACAGAACTAAAGTAAGAATTTAATTGGTCTGCCATTTCCTTATTCCCCATTATATATTCCCCTGATGCCGACTGCAAAGGACCTACTCTGGATTTCACCAATCTTTTCCTCTTGACATATTTATAAAAGCTTTTGCAGTTGGTTTTTATGTTTGCCGCAAGCTTACTTTCGTAATTTATTTTTGCTCTCTTGATTAATCCCTTTGTCCTCCTTTGCTGCATCTTGAACTGCTCCCAGTCTTCGGTTGCGGTACTTTTTTTGGCCAATTGATATGCTCTCTCTTTGGACCCAGTGCTGTCTCCATTTTCCCTTGTTATCCACGGTTGAGTCACCTTTTTTGATTTATTTTTATGCCAAACCGGTATAAACGATTTTTGCAATTTCTCCATTAGATCTGTGAATGCTTTCCATTGTCTATCCACAGTCAACTCCCCCATAAACACCACCCAATCAATCTTACACAACTCCCGTCTCATACCATCATAATTCCCTTAGTCTCGGTTTTAATTTCATCACTCTCCATGTCGAGTGAGAATTCGATCATATTGTGATCGCTCCTACCCAAAGGGCCTCGCACAACAAGATTGCTGATTAGCCCCTTATCATTGCATAATACCCAATCTAAAATGGCCTGCTCCCGAGTTGGTTCCTCGACATATTGGTCTAGATAACCGTCCCGTAAACATTCAAGGAATTCCTCCTCCTCTGTATTTTTTACCAATTTGACTAGTCCAATCTATATGCAAATTAAAGTCTCCCATGATGACAGCTGTTCCCTTATTGCATGCTTTTTTAATTTCTCTTTTAATGCCTTCCCTCACCTCTACACTACTATTTGGAGGCCTATATACCACCCCCACGAACGTTTTCCGCCCCTTGCTATTCCTCAGTTCTACCCATATAGATTCCGCATCTTCTGAGTTAATATCCTTCCTGTCAATCGTGTCGGTCCCCTCTCTCACCATCAATACTACCCCACCCCCCTTTTCTTTCTTGCCGATCCCTCCTAAATATCGTATACCCCGGGATGTTAAGTTCCCAGGCTTGCCCACCCTGCAACCATGTTTCTGTAATCCCAATCAAATCATATTTGTTTATCTCAATTTCCACAGCTAATTCATCTACCTTGTTCCGAATGCTTCTTGCATTAAGATATAAAGCCTTCAGATTTGCTTTTTTCACCCTCCTTGCTCTTTCTGATTTTTTACTTTCACTCCCTAACCTAACTTTTCCTGTTTTATCTTTTCTGTCCTTTGCCCTATCATACAGGTTCCCACCCCCCTGCCAAATTAGTTTAAACCGCACCCGACAGCTGTACCAAACCTAGCTGCCAATATATTGACCCCTTTTGGGTTTAGGTGTAACCCATCCTTCTTGTAGAGGTCATGCCTTCCCCAAAAGAGATCCCAATGATCCAAGAACCAAAACCCTGTCCTTTACATCAGCTCCTCAGCCACACATTCATTTTTCTTAACCTTCCATTTTTGTCCTCAGTTGCACTTGGCACAGGTAGCAAACCAGAGATCACCACCCTGGCTGTCCTATTTCTTAGTTTCTGTCCTAGCTCTCGTAATCCTTTTTCAGTACTTCCTCCTTTTTATGTTTGTCATTGGTACCCACATGTACCAAAACATCAGGCTGTTTGCCTTCCCCTTTTAGAATACCCTGGACCCGATTTGAGATATCCCGCACCCTTGCACCAGGGAGGCAGCACACCATGCGGGCATACTTATCTGGCTCACAGATTCTCCTGTCTGTATTTCTGACAATGGAGTCCCCAATGACCACTGCATTCCTCTTTACCTTTTGGTCCACCATTGCCAGGCTCAGTGCCAGCGACCTGGTCACTGCTGCCAGCTTCTGTCAGGTCATCTCCCTCAACAGCATCCAACAAAATATACCTGTTACTGAGAGGGATATTCATAGGTGTGCTCTCCATTTTCCTGGTATTTTTCTTCCCACCCCTGACAGTTACCCACTTACCTGGTCAACCCCCTTGTAGTTGAGACTTGTGGCTACAATTCAAGTCAGTCTGGCCAAAGAATATTCCTGTTCCCAGTGGTCAACCCCCTTGAAGTTGAGACTTGTGGCTACAATTCAAGTCAGTCTAGCCAAGGAATATTCCTGTTCTCAGTGGTCAACCCCCTTGTAGTTGAGACTTGTGGCTCCAATGCAAGTCAGTCTGGCCAAGGAATATTCCTGTTCTCAGTGGTCAACCCCCTTGTAGTTGAGACTTGCGGCTCCAATGCAAGTCAGTCTGGCCAAGGAATATTCCTGTTCTCAGTGCTCAACCCCCTTGTAGTTGAGACTTGCGGCTCCAATGCAAGTCAGTTTAGCCAAGGAATATTCCTGTTCTCAGTGGTCAACCCCCTTGTAGTGACTTGCGGCTCCAATTCAAGTTAGTCTGGCCAAGGAATATTCTTGTTCTCAGTGGTCAACCCCCTTGTAGTTGAGACTTGTGGCTCCAATTCAAGTCAGTGTGGCCAAAGAATATTCCTGTTCTTAGTGGTCACCCCCTTGAAGTTGAGACTTGTGGCTCCAATTGAAGTCAGTCCGGCCAAGGAAATATTCCTGTTCTCAGTAGTTAACCCCCTTGTAGTTGAGACTTGTGGCTCCAATTCAAGTCAGTCTGGCCAAGGAATATTCTTGTTCTCAGTGGTCAACCCCTTTGTAGTTGAGACTTGTGGCTCCAATTCTAATCAGTCTGGCCAAGGAATATCCCTGTTCTCATGGTCAACCCCCTTGTAGTTGAGACTTGTGGCTCCAATTCCAATCAGTCTGGCCAAGGAATATTCCTGTTCTCACTGGTCAACCCCCTTTTAGTTGAGAATTGTGGCTCCAATTCAAGTCAGTCTGGCCAAGGAATATTCCTGTTCTCAGTGGTCAACCCCCTTGTATTTGAGACTTGTAGCTCAAATTCAAGTCATTTGGCCAAGGAAATATTCCTGTTCTCAGTGGTCAACCCCCTTGAAGTTGAGACTTGTGGCTCCAATTCAAGTCAGTCTGGCCAAAGATTATTTCTGTTCCCAGTGGTCAACCCCCTTGTAGTTTAGACTTGTGGCTCCAATCCAAGTCAGTCTGGCCAAAGAATATTCCTGTTCTCAGAGGTCAACCCGCTTGTTGTTGTGACTTGTGGCTCCAATTCAAGTCTGGCCAAGGAAATATCATCTCCACATCAACCTGTTGGGAATTCGTCTATTTCAGTGATGATATTTCTCATTCACAAACTCAAGGTAGTCTAGAGGCAAAACACAATCTGCTGGTGGAACTCATTGGTTAAGCAGCATCAGTGGGAGTAAAGAAATTGTCAATGTTTGGAGAGTCCAGGAGAAGAGGGCACTTTCAGGATTGAAGGGCATTCACTTGGAACAGAGATGCAGAGGAATTTGTTCAGGCAGAGGGTAGTGAATCTGTGGAATTTGATACCACACTCGGTTGTAGAGGCCGGGTCATTGGGTGTATTTGATAGGTTCTTGATTAGCCAGGACATCAAAGGTTATGGGGAGAAAACTGGGCAGTGGGTATGTGTAGTAAAATGATCAACTCTTTATTGAATGGTGGGGCAGGCTTGATGGGCTGAATAGCCTAGTTCCGCTCCTATTATTTTATTTAGACACACAGCACGGTAACAGGCCATTTTGGTCCATGAGTCCATAACGCCCCATTGACCTGCACCCCCTTTGAACGATGAAAGGAAACTGAGAAAACTCACGCAGACCCCAGGAGAATGTACAAACTGCTTATAGACAGCGCGGGATTAAAACCCCTGTCCGGTCCCACCACGACGCCAACCGTGCCACCCCTATGTCTTATCGTCTTTGTCCACACAGAGGGTCGTGGATACAGGAACAAGGTGCCAGAGGAAGTGGTAGAGATGGGTAAAATCTCAACATCCAAAAGATATTTAGACAGGAACGTGGAGAGGTTCAGAGGAATATGGAGGGAACTCAGGCAAATGGGACGAGCTTGGTCAGTACGGACAAAGGGTCTGATTGATCCTTTTTGTGCAGACCTCTGGGATTCCAAATGTGATCACTTTGATGTTTGGGGGATCTGGCTGTGCACAAATTTGGCTACGTTATTCTAAAGTGTCTAAACGGAGAGGGTCTGTGTAAGGAAGACTCCTTTTGGGAAGTTGAGGGAGGAGGACGGGTCAGGGGAACAGGAGCCGTGGAACCAGAACTCAGAATCTTGTTCTGTGACCCTGTGCTTGTTCAATGTTGGAATAACCTGACATTATGAACCGTGAGTGGGAGCTTTTTTTATATATATACCGTATTTACCTTGGTAGGGTGAATCAAAAGATTAATTCCCCTTTCCAGCTGCGACGACGTTTCAAAAAGAGTCTGCTGGAGGAAGGAGTAGTCAGTGGGAGAAGTCGCCCACCAGCGTTTATTATCTTGTTCCTGTTACCCTGGATTCGAGTATGTGCAGTCTCCTCTCTTGTCTCGATATTTCTTTTCAATTGGCTGTGAAATGTGGCAAATGTTGGACCAGGGATTTCCAGGGGTGGCGTGGGACCCATCGGTTCATCGCTCCCCCTCCAGCTTCGCCCTCTCTCCAGCGGGGAGACGCTTCGCCCCCTTTCCAGGGAGGAGACGCTTCGTCCCTCTCCAGCGGGGGAGACGCTTCGCCGCCTCTCCAGGGGGGAGACGCTTCGCCCCCTCTCCAGGGGGGAGACGCTTCCCCCCCTCTCCAGCGACGGATGGGCTGTCAGTCGTGCCTTCGAAGCCGTTTGAACGCTGGCGCCCGGTGCGGGCGGGTTGAAAGGAGGCGGTCCGGGTTAACATTATATCTGCGCTTTGCATCACACCTTAGACCCTTTATTACATCAGGTCACCGGCACAGCTTTTACTGAAATCATTCACAGTCACTGGAAGAAAACACCCATGATCAAGGTATGTCTGGAATTTTCTCCGCAATAGCCCACCATCCAGGCAGGTGAGCTGGTGTGAGATGTGGCGACCTGCCACTCTCTCCCATCAATGACCATCTCCGTGGTCTAGTTTAACTCATCCCTGGTTTCTTATTTTAAAAAACACACACACACACACACATATATAATTTTTCCTTCCAAAGGGTTCTCATTGAGTTTAAAAGCAGAAAGCAAGTTTTGTTTTGGTGCAAGGGTTAGGTCTCTGAGACCGACTTTGGATGCTGGGCTGGAGAATCTTCATTGGATATCTCTCTTCTGTCCCACTGACGCTGAGTGTCTCCAGCCGTTTGGGTTTTGTCCAGGTTCCAGCGTCTGCTGCCTTGTTGGTCGCCCGCTAGGCTGTTGGGTAGAGAGAGCTGGACTGTGCCTTGATGAAGGGCTCAGGACCGAAACGTTGGCACTTCCCCAGAAGTGTGACCTGCTGAGTTTCTCCAGCCCTGGGGTTGCACAGACTTCCCGCAGACTTTCTCGTTTAACCCTACGAAGACGCGAGTTCCCGTCTCCTGCGGCTGATACAGGAGAATCTTGAAGCAATTTAAAATCGAACTGAAACTAAACTGAAATGAGAAAAACAAACCCCAGCATATTTTGGGCCATAGGTGGGATAGACGTTCAGAATCCTTACCCCAGGTTAAAGGCATAAAATAAGAGGAATCGTGCGTTTAAAGTGAACGAGAGGACATGAGGGACAATTGTTTTTTTTTTAAAGACCATAAGATATAGAAGCAGAAATAGAGCCTGCCTGTGAACATCTTCTGCTCCCAACGCCTTGAACAACACGGGTCCATCCAGCCTGCCCTGCCATTTCATCATGAGCTGATCCGTTTTCCTACTCAGCCCCACTGCCCAGAACCTTTGATGCCCTGGTTAATCAGGAGCCTATCCATCTCTTCCATAAACACACACAATGACCTGGCCTCCACAACTGTTTGTGCCAACAAATTGCAACAGATTCACTGCCCTCTGGCTGAAGAAATTCTGTTCTCAGCAGACGCCCTTCAATCTTGAAGTTGAGCCCTTTTATCTTAGACGCTCCCACCATGGGAAACAACCTTTCCACATCTACTCTGTCCATACCTTTCAACATTTGAGCTGTCAGGGGCTTCTCATGTCACCCTTTAATTTCCGGAATCATCCTTGTGAACCCTTCTTTGAATCTTCTCCATTGTCACCACATTTTTTTAATAAATGAGGAACCCAAAACTGCTCAGAAAACTCCACTGCCTTATCAAGCCTCAACAACACATCCTTGCTCTTATATTCTATTCCCCTTGAAATGAATGCCAGCATTGCATTTGCCTTCTTTACCACCGACTCAACCTGCATGTTTACCTTCAGGCTATCCTGCACAAAGACTCCCAGGTCCCTTTGCATCTAGGTATTTTCAAATTTCTCCCCATTTAAAAAAAATAGTCTGCCTGTTTATTTTTTCTGCCCAAGTGCATGACCATACACTTTCCAACATTCTATTTAATTTGCCACCTCTGCCCATTCTTCCATTCTTTGTAAGTCCTTCTGCAGCCTCCATTCTCCAGACCTTGGACTACCAGCTCCCCAACTACCTTCGTATCATCTTCAAATTTGGCTACAAAATCATTAATTCCACAATCCAAATCATTAATAAGCAACATAAGAAGAAGTGGCCCCTGTGGATTACAACTGGCAACAGGCAGCCAATCAGAATATGATCTTTGTATATCAACTCTCTGCTTCCTGCCAATCAGCCAGTGCTCGACCCATATCAGTATGTTTCCTGTTGTACGATGGGCTCTTATCTAGTTACCTTGCCAAATGCCTTCTCAAAATCCAAATATACAACATCCACTGCATCTCTTATCCAGGCCTGCTTGTCACTTCTACAAAGAATTCCAATAGGTGATTGGTGGGTGCTGGGAACCAGATGCAACAGTAGCATTTATGAGGCTTCGAGATGAATGAATGGGAAGGAAATGGAGGAATATTTATCATGTGCAAGAGTTTTACCATGTTAGGCACAGACTCGTGGACTCAAAGACCTGTTTCAATGCTCCACCATGTTCTATAAATGGGTAGAGTTCCAAAGTGAAGGATTCAATTTTCTAGTTATTGTTATACTCTGCCTATAATCCAGAAATCTTGATTTTTGATCTAAAATACAAGAATTTATTAAATTTATAGTGAGTCCCCGATTTATGAATTCTCCTAATAACACCATTGATTTAAATCTTTGATTTTAAAATCTGTTATGCATTCTAACTCTTTGCCCATAGAAATATACTGTACAGAAAGAACAACTAAATATTTCTCCTGTCCTTCTCAATTTAAGAATTTTAGTCTAATAAAATATGCGCTATAAGGACCTTTGATCTCGAACCAGCAGGTTTAAGAAGAGCCTTTTTCCCCCCAGAGCTTGTGAACTTTCTGAACCTTAAATCACAGTGCTGAGTGCTACTGCACTCACATTGGACTGTCAGTACTTTTACAATTGTTTGCTTGCTGAATGTGCATGTTTTTAATAACGTGGTTATTTGTACATAGCACTATTTTTTTAAACTCCTGGTTGGATGCTAATTTGTATTTCATTGGCTCAATGACAATAAAGTTGAATCTAATCTAATTTTCCAGCAGCCAAATCTCAATTGCTAATCAAGAAATGGCCACATTGAATACATTTGAAAATAATAAGTAATATCAATACTAATTGGATTGCCTCCTGGTTCACCAAAATCCTTAAAGGAGGATCATTATTAGAAGTCTCCATATGCAGAAGTTTAAAAACCTAAATCAACCCCACCCACATCCAATCTAAACCAAGGCCACAGACCAGGACTATTTTCAAGCCAGATCCAACCCAAACATGAGTCAATGTTTTGCATCGGGACCCTTTCTGGATACTAAGGAAGAGGTCTTAGCTAGTATATCAAGGGAAAAGGAGAGGGAAGAAGCTGGGAGGTGCTAAGGGATGATGCAGGACTGGACAGGTAGGAGAGGAGGATGGAACAGGAGTGGCCACTGTGTGTGTGTGTTGGGGGGGGGGGGAGAAATTAGAGAGAAAATGAGAGGTTTGTTTATTTATATATATGTATTTTTGTCCTGCGTATGTACTATTTGTCTATATGTGTTTTATGCCTGGTTCTTTGCATGTTTTGCTCTGAGGACCAGAAAACGTGGTTTCGTCAGGTTGCACTTGTACAATCAGATAACTTGAACTTAAAACTAGGAATGAATGTAGATAGGATGAATGGGAACAGATAGAGATGGGGTTGCCTAAAATGATAAAGACTGATGTTCAGGGCATTGAGTTTATGAAACATGCAAGTCGGATTCCTTCCTCACTGCTCCATTTTCAGAGACCTATGAACCTGCACCCCAAGGTCCCTCTGTATGTGTACATTCCTGAGGTCCCTGCCAATATACTGTACACATTTTTTTATTTGGTTAAACCATGGAACATTGCAGCACAGAAACAGGCTCTTCAAGTCTGAGCCAAACTATTATCATGCCTGACTTGCACCCAGTCCATAGTCCACCACACCCCTCCCATCCATGTACCTGTCCAAATTCTTCTTAAATGTTAAAATTGAGCCTGTATTCACCACTTCAATTGGCAGCTCATTCCACACTCCCACCACTGTGTGAAGAATTTCTCCCTAATGATCCCCCTAAAGTTCTCCCCTTTCACCTTTAACCCACGTCCTCTTTTATCTCTTCCCACCTCAGTGGATGTCTCAGAATACATTACTTCACACCTATGATGGTGGTAATGTTGTAAAGTTGTTGTGATTGTAAGAGCTGAGAATGGAAGTGGCACTCTGTGTTATTACTTCTTGACCTGTCTGCATTCTGCATAATCTCTTTCAGGGAGAGAATTTCTGCCCTTAATTGAGGGAAAGTCTCAGCAAGGTATTTTTACCTTCAGATCTGTGGGACAATGGAAACATCATGTAGAGCACCAACCATGTAAGGGTCTCCTCCAACCTCAACCCAATCCATAAGATGCTTTTTTGGTAGAGCAATGGATGATGACAATGTCAGAGCTCCTTGCTTGTCTCTCTTTGTGGGCAACTTAAATCCAGATTACTCCAAGGAGTTGCTGAGCTACAAATTGAAAGATTTACTCGCTGCAATTGACATTGTCCTGCAACGCCGTAACATAGAAGTCTTCAAGAAGCACAAACGAGCCCATGCGTTTATACGGTTGAAAACAGAAGATGAAGTTCAAAATGTCTTGAAACATCTACAAGATCCTGCCATTTTGGAGCAGAGTGAGATGAAGGGATTAGTAGTTAAAGGGAAAACATTAAAAGTAGCCAAAGATATCAGGGACTTTCCAGAATACACATTCGACAAGGTAAGGGAAATTTCAGGCTTCTATTTGCTTTGTTTTTTATTTGAGTCACCAGAAATGTTCCTCTGCATTACAGCAGTGCCCACATTTAAAATGTGCTCGATTGGTTAAAAATGCTTTGGAATGTCATTTCTCCTTCAATGTTGTGCTGAATCATATATTCCTTTTTTTTTTAAAAAGTATTAAACCCTCTATACCTCATAACCCTCTATTATTTTTCTTCCATCCACGTGCCTCAAGCCCATTTCACATTTGCCAGTAATCCCAGGAATCGAACGCCAATCAGCCTTTAAAGTGGCAAGTGTGAAAGTAAAATGTGCTCAACGCCAGCATCCGATGACATCATCTCATGCTGGGGATTGCTGGCCTCAACCCCTAGTAAGTGTGAAATGAGCAATTGCATTCGGGCACTTTCTATTAAAGGTAGAACAGGCCAAATTCTGGGGATGAACCCTTGCAAGTGTGAAAACATTCAGTGTCCCATTGAGGAGCGGTCTAGTGTGAAAGGCCAAACTCCCATTCTTATCCCGGTCACTGAATGGCCGATTTACTGGGTTGCAAGTGTGAAAGGGGCTTAAGAGTTTCTTAAATGCCCCCAATGTTTCAGCCTCCACCACCATCCCTGGCAAGGCATCCCTGGCACCCACAACTCTCACAGTAAAAAGCATACCCCTGATGTCTCCCCAAGACTACCCTCCCTTCACTTTGTACACATGCCCTCTAGTGTTTGCTATTCCTGTCTTGGAAAACAGGCGCTGGCTGTCCACCCTAACTCGGCTGGGAGGCATGTGTTCTCCCACTGCTTTGGTCCTCTGTTGTGGTCTCCCACCCTAAATGGTCCTCTCCCGGGCTTCCTCTTCTTGGCTGGGAGGGGTGTGTTCTCCCACTGAGCTGATCTGCTGCTTTCCCAGATTTCAAACGCTCTTGGTCTGCTGCCATAACAGTGACAAAAATAAGAATCATGTATTGGTACACATGGTGTTAAACAATTCAGTTCAGTTCCTATTCATACTTTATATCTTATGTCCTAACTATCTCGTAAATGTGTCAATGGGTTATTTTAAGGGTTTTATTTCTGCTTCCATCCGAATCAGACCTTGTTAACAAGACGTTCTGTGAACACAATTGGTGAACCATTGTAATGACTCCCTCATCCCTAGAGAATAAACGAGTACCAAATGGAAGCAGGGATTGGCTCCAATAATACCTCAGATGGTCTGAGGAGAAAATTCAAACAGAAAGAAGCTGAAACGGCGTGTCAAAGTTCTGACAAACAGGCAGATCCAGAATAGATATATTTAATGTTAAAAATATAAACAGAAAATGCTGGAAACTCTCAGCAGATCAGGCAAGATCAAATTGCAGCATTCCCTGTTAATATTTTTAGCATTTTTAAAAAAAATATTGGATTACATAATAATCATGCTTATGTTCTTGTGAAATATAGGACATACATAGAGGTAGGTAATTGTTTCCACTAGTGGGGGAGACCAGAACTAGGGGGCATAGCCTCAAGATCCAGGTTAGTAGATTTAAAATGGAAATGAAGAGGAACTGCTTTTCCCTGAGGGTGGTGAATCTGTGGAATTTGCTGCCCATTGAAGCAGTGGAGGGGACCTCAGTAAATGAATCAGAATTTATTGCCATGGACAAGTCATGAAATTCAGTGATTTGTGGCAGCGTCATAGTCCAAACATTCATATAACCATCTTACAACAATACTATCAAAAATTGAAATAGTAGTGCATGAAAAGTAAGGCAGTGTCTTTGATTAATTGATTATTCAGGAATCTGATGGAAGCGGGAAAGAAGCTGTCCTTGTGCTGTTGAGTGCTCGTATTTAGGCTCCTGTAACTTTTTCCTGATGGTTGCAGAGTGAAGAGGGCATGGCCTGGGTGGTGGGGGTCTTTGAGGACAGAGGCTGATTTTTTAAGACTAGATTTCAGTGACTAGATACATTTAGATTGTCCAGTTGTATCCTTTCAATTTAAATGTAGTGGCATTGATAACACAACTGAGAGGCTCGATTGGCCATTTCAGTCAACCACATCAGGTGGGTTGGAGGTGGGTAATGTTTTATTCTAATCTAGTTCTGCATGGTCTTCATTTCTAATTTGTTTTACTCGAGGGGCTTCTAGCTCCTTATTGGAATTGTGTAATGGTTCAGTACTCTTTTTTAAAATTTTCATCTTCCAATACACTGCCTCATGTAGATGTCCTCGATGGAGTGGAGTCTGGTGCCTGTGATGTCGCAGGTGGAGTTAACAACCCTCTGGATTTTAATCTTGTCCTGAGAGTTGTCGCTTCCATACCAGGCAGTGATGTAACCACCAGAATGCTCTCCACAGTACACCTGTAGAGGTTTTCTAGAGTTTTCGGTGACGTACCAAATCTCGTCAGACACCTCACAAAGTATAGCTGCTGGCGAGCCTTCTTGGTGATTGTATCAACGTGGAGGCTCCAGGACAGATCCTCAGAGATTTTGACACCTATGAGTTTGATGTTCTTGACCCTCTCCACTAATGACCCTGCGATAAGGACTGGATCATGTTCCTCTGACTTCCTCCTGAAGTCCACAATCATCTCCTTGGTTTTGCTAACGTTGAGCCCAAAGTTGTGGTCATTCCACCATTCAACGAGCTGATCTATCTCCCTCCTGTACTTTTCCTCATTGCCGTTTGTGATTCTGCCGACAACTGTGGTGTCATCAGCAAACTTGTAGATGGCATTGGATTGTATCTAGCAACACAGTCATGGGTGTATAATGAGTAGAGCAGTGGGCTGAGCACTTATCCTAGGGGTGCACCTGTGTTAATGATCAGTGAGGAAGAGATGTTTTCAATTCATATTGACTGTGGTCTTCCGATGAGAATGTCAAAGATCCAGTTGCAGAGAGGGGTACAGAGGCCTAGAGTTTGTAGTTTGTTGACCAGCACTGAGGGAATAATGGTATTGAAGGCTGAGCTGTAGTCGATGAAGAGCAACCATACGTACGAATTGCTGTTTTTGAGGTGATCTAGAGCTGATTGGAGAGCCAGCGATATTGCATCTGCTGTGGAGCGATTGTGACGATAGGTGAATTGCAGCGGGTCCAGATCTTTTCTTAGATACATGTTAATTCTGGCCATTCCCAGCTCTCAAAGAATTTAATCACAGTAGAAGTTAATGGTATTCGGCAGTAGTCATTAGGTAGTTACATTGTCAGTCAATATCCAGAGACAGGTTCTGATATTTGGAAATAAGATTTCCCATCCTCCTGCAGCAGCAGAATTTACGTCTCTGTGACATATAATTCAAATAGAATCAATAATCACAGACATTAAACTACATGATGGACCTTCACTCTGTTTGATTTATTTTTCAATATACAAACTTTATTTAAAACTATAACATTGCAAGACACAAAACACAATCAACTAAAAACCACCATTAACATGTGGCAAAATCACTACGAGAAGCAGTAATCACACTGATGGTCAGTTTACTCACTACGACCCAACCTGATTCACCGACCTTTTCAGATGTTTCTATTATTTGGGGAAATTTTGGATGGGCAGTATTGGCACCTACATTCTTTGAATGAATAAAAGCTAAATCCAAAAACCCCTTTTCCTCTGGCACCCTGACCCAGAAATTAACTGGGAATTTATTGGGACAGGGTCCAATGGAAAAGGAACACTGTCTGAATGTCGACATAAAATGACGTAATTTCACACCGGGCATTAACCGTCATAACCCCTACTCATATCCCCGGCGTTGGCTGACAAAACCAGTGGAAAAAGGACAGCAGCAAGTCAGCCATTTCCAGTTGAAGGTATCCAGCTGATCCCGGGGATGAGTTGTGTTTAATGGAAAAGCAATTGGTGGCCCAGTGGAAACAGCATAAAGGGCTTCCTATCCCGGAACACCGCACAGCCAATGACCTGGGATGCCAGTGGAAAAGGAGCTATAGAGTTGGACAGTGTGGAAACAGGGTCTTCAGCCCAACTTGCCTACTCTGATCAAAATGTCCCACCCAACTAGTCCCACCTGCCTGCATTTGGCCCACATCCCTGTGAACCCATCCTGTCCATGTTTCCGTCCAAGTGAGTCTTAAACATTGCAACAGTACTCGCCTTTAAGAATGAGTAAACCCCAGTTTCTCTTCTGCACTGGTTACAGTAATACTTAAACAGGCTTCTCTTTGCTTCTGCCTCTGTAACAAGTGGGAGTGAAATTTACCCTGAAGTGCTACTGATTTGTGTTATTTCATTGTGTACATTCATTCCCTGAACATTGAATAAGTAAGTTTCAGTATTGTTCGAACAATGGCCCATAAAGCTCGATATCTGGAACTGCTAAAAAGAACACCCTGTGGCTCTACAATTTATTAATAATATTTATTTTAATATAAGTACAGTAAAATCCCTTTATCCAGAATTCAAGTAACCGTCAAGAAAATCGCAAAAAGTAAATAGGTAAAAAATCTGGAAGTTTAAAATTGGTACACCATCTAGTGGTCAGTTTGCCAATCACACAACACACAGCCTCAAGTAACCAGCAGATTAACTTATCTGACATCCACTAATCCGCATAGGTGCTGGATACTGAGGTTTTACAGTATATAGGTTCTGTGTCTATGTATCATTAGTCTGTATGTGTGTTATGTCTGTATCTGTGTTTTCCTTGTTCTGTACCGTGGACCAGAGAATACTTTTGATGGGTTGTACTTGTGCAATCTGATGACAAATAAACTTGAACTTATTTAAACAAGTTCCTGGGAATAGGCAGGAACTTACTTGTGCACTTTGATTATTCCCAGAGCAGTTCTGCGGAACCACTCAAACTGGAAGACCACAGTCAACCACAAAAGGACAGGAAGAGACTGGAGCAAAGTCAGGAAACATTGGGAGGCCCCGCAGGAAAATCCATCCAGCTGGCAAACATCACCGACCACTTAACCACCCCCCTAATTGGGACAAAGTCAGACAGCGCCATAATCGGTGGGGAGATCGCCGGACAGGAGCGCTTATTCTATGGAGCGCTGCTCGGAAGTGAAACCAGGAACGTTGAGTTTAAGCGAGGGGGTGGAGAGTACCTGAACGTGACCCTGAAGAACCATGTTCGGAGATACGTCTGTGCCTTTCTGAACAGCGAAGGTGGCAGTCTTTTTGTGGGTGTGAACGATGATGGCACTGTGTGTGGTGTGGAATGCAACCACAAGGATGAAGACCGGGTTAGACTGCTGATAGACTCGATCCTGAAGGGCTTCAAACCGCCACTCTTCCCAAATTCCTACTCCATCACCTTCCTTCCGGTCATCAGGGATGGGGACACTGGGATGTTTCTAAAGGTCATGAGATTAACTGTCCACGCTCCCAGTAAGGAAGGCGAGGTTTTACTGTATGAAACTGACCAAGGTGAAGTGTACATACGCAGGGATGGCAGTGTCCAAGGTCCGTTATCAGGAAGTTCCATTCAGGAATGGTGCAGACAGGTATCAATCGCATCAGCCTTCCAAACCATGTCACGAGGAAGGTGCTATCATTCTGGTGGCCACGAGTTTGTCTCTGTGTTACTTGAAAGAAAAGTGCACTGGATTTTGCACAGAAATGTCGAACAGTGCAGCACAGTACAGGCCCTTTGGCTCACATGAGGTCCAAATCAAACTAAAATCTTGCACATGATAAATATTCCTCCATTCCCTTAATATTCTTGTGTATCTAGAAGCCTTTTAAAGACTCCTATTGTATCTGCTTCCACAGATACTCCTGGCAGCCTGTTCCAGGCACCCACCACTCTGTTGAAAATAAAATGCCCCACACATCTCCTTTAAACTTGCCTCCCTCACATGAAACACATCCCTAGAGCAGCAATTCTCAACCTTTTTTCCAGCTATGCCCCCCCTCCCCTCCCCGCCAAGGACTTTGGCTGAACGCTTATGGGCCTCCCCTCCCTGTGATGCAGTCAAGTCTTGGTTACTTCCATGCTTCCCTGCTACCAACTACATAGCAAAAGAATTAAGGTCACGAGATGAAAAGAAAACAAGGCTATGGCCTGGTGGGGGGGCGGGGGGCGGGGGGGGGGGGGGGCGGGGGGGGGGCGCATAAGGTCCCCATTGAGAATGTCTGCATTAGTGTGTGTAAGATACCTTTACCCTGGGACAAAAATTCTGACTGTCAGCCTTATAATTTTCTAAAATTCAATCAGGTCTTCCCTTATGATCCAGAGAAAACACCCCACATTTGTTCAATTTCTCTCCATAACTCATACCCTTTAAACTGGGAAACATCCTGGTAAACCTCTATATTACACTTTGCAAAGCCTTTACATCCTTCCGATAATGAGACAACCAGAAATGCACTCAATTCTAAGTGCTAACTAGCCAGTCTTACCCTCCTTGCTTTTATTCTTAGTGCTCAGGCCAATGAAGATAAGTATGGCCAACATCTTCTTTGCCACCTGATCTACTTGTGTGGTCACTTCCAATGAGTTATGGACCTGGACCCTCAGATCCCTCTGTACGTCAATACTTATGGGGGTCCTGCCATTAACAGTATACTCTGCCCTAATATTTGACCTCCCAATGTGCAACACCCCATACTTGTCAGCATTAATCTCCACCTGCCATTGCTCTGCCTGTCTCTGGCCTATAATCCTACTGTGGTCTTGGTGACCAATAGTGTAGTCATGGTATTGTCACCGAAGTAAACGATCATGGAGGCTACTATTCAAAGCGAGTCCTGGTTGACCAGCAGATGTGATGTCATCAGGGCAGGTGGAACAGCCAATTGTATTAAAGAATTTTCTCAAACCAGAAAGGGAAGGTACAGCTTTGAATTAACTCTTTATAGTATGAGGAACGATGATGGGATCAAAACTTAAAATTAATGTAGAAGCAAATATCAAAATATTTTACATAATTTATATGATGCTAAAATCCAATATATTTTGAATTTTGCAGCTGATATAAATGCAATTTGCAAATTAGGGTGGTCAAATCTTTTGCCTGGGGCTGGATTTCAAAAACAAGAGGATATAGACTGAGGTGAGAGGAAGGAGATTGAAAGGGGATCTGAGGGGTACTCTTTTTTTAAACAGAGAGTGGTTGATATCTGGAACTGACTGGGAGGAGGTGGTGGGATCAGATATTACTAAGCTTAAGAGGCAGTCAGGAATATAATGTAAGCAACGTAGACAGATACAGTTCTAACGAGGCTAAAAGGGATTTGTTTAGATGGGCAAAGGGCCAGTTTTTGACACAGTGGTCGAGTGTCCTCTTTTTGTCATCTGTAGACGCAGTGATGGAAGTAAAAACATACATTGGAGGAACTCAACAGGTCTCATGATGTCTGTGGGAGGTAAAGATATATTACTTTGGGCCTGAGACTTTCTCACGGTACGAGTAACAAGTAGGCAACCCCCTGAAAGAAAAGAAAGGACAGCGGGAGTAGTACAGATCATCAGGACAGCGGGAATAGTACAGATCAAGAGGAAAGCGGGAGTAGTACGGATCAACAGGACAGCAGGAGTAGTACAGATCAACAGGACAGGGGGAGAAGTATGGATCAACAGGGCAGCGGGAGAAGTACGGATCAACAGGGCGGCGGGAGAAGTACGGATCAATAAGGCAACGGGAGAAGTACGGATCATCAGGGCAGTGGGAGAAGTACGGATCAACAGGGCAGTGGGAGTAGTATGGATCAACAGGACATAGGGAATAATACGGATCAACAGGACAGCGGGAGTAGTACAGATCAACAGACAAAAGGTGCTAATTGGATATGGAGAAGAGGATGGCAGAGAGGAAAAAATTAGAATTGATTGGGGGAGGGTGATTGGCGTTGTAAATGCAGATCTGGTGTGAAGGAGACAGAGGGAAAGGGGGAGAGAGAGCGAGCGAGCTAGAGGAAAGGAGACATTGGGAAAGAAGGGGGAGGGGCTAACAGAAACCGGAGAGATCGATGATAATCCCATCAGGTTGGAGGGTGCCCAGATGGAAAATGTGTTGTTCCTCCAATTTGTGGGTGGTCTCAGAGCAGGAGTCCATCAGACCATGGACAGATGTGTCAACAAGGGAATTGGGCAGGGAAATGAAATGAGTGGCCACTGGTAATGCTTTTACTGTGCTGTATGACTCTATACGTAAAGTTTTTTTGGGGGGCCAGAGGCTTTGCTGAGAACAGCATTATCCTAACTCATGTTGGCAATGTTCATGATTTTCTGGGAAGTTTCTCTCAGTTCTCATCTCTTCATCGTTGCACTGGTCAAAACCACATGGACCTTCCCCTTGTTTCTGGACATAAAAGGAATCAGGGGATGGTGTAAGGAGGTGAGACAGAGGTGAACCATCAGCTGTGATCTAGGTGAATGGCTGAGGTTAGAAAGGCCAGGGGCACACCCCTGTTGCTAATTCAGAAAGATTAAAAATGTGAGACAATATTTCATGACCGATATTTTTCGTATTTCAAGCAGTGTTGAGGGCAGTCAAAATCTCCAAGCTCACAAAGATTGTGAGCAAATGCCTTTCTGACCTGCAGGGGCATCTTTTCACCTTTCTGCAGTCCATATCACAAAGTTCACCTAAGCTGCATCTTCCCGGCAACACAACCTGTTCTTTGCTGTTCACTCTAACCAAAACCATGTTACTTCAGCCCAGAGCTTTCACTCTACAACAATAATCTCTCTTCTTTATCTTCCTCATCATTCCCCGAAAGTATTTTTTAAATTTAAATTTGAACATGCTGCGCTGCATATCCAATGACACCCAATTGACCTATAACTCCCAGTATGTTTTTGGAGGGTGGGAGGAAACTTGAGCACCCGGAGGAAACTCACGCAGACACGAGGAGAACGTACAAGCTCCTTACAGACAGCGCCCAAAACGAAGCCTGGTCACTGATGTTGTAAACAGTGTTGCTCTAACCTCTACACTAAAAGTTTTATAGTCTGGCTACTTCAATCTCTCCTCATAAGGTAACTCCTTTATTTCCAAAATCTGCCTGGTCAGTCTCCTCTTCTAACATATCGTTTCTCATTAGGATGCAATACTCCAGGTGTGGCCTCATCAGTACCCTATACAGTTGCAATAAACCTTTCTTGCTCTTGTATGCAATCCTTCTGCCTTCTGGATTACCTGATGCACCTGCAAACTAACATTATGCAATCCATGCACACTTGTTCCCAGGTCTCTCTGCACATGTGAGGGGAGTGACTGCTTCCTGCACCACTCTCCTTTGTCAATGAAACTAATGGAATTCAGATCGAGGGGAACAGGGAATAGAGGGCAATGCTGCTAGATTCAGTCATTGAGCCAATGATGAGCAGACCTATTATTGTGAGCAGTTTTGGGCTCCTCACTTAAGAATAGATTTATTTTTGACATGCAGCATGGTCACAGGCTGTTTTAGCCCACGAGTCTGTGCTGCCCATTAACCTACACCCCCCAGTATGTTTCAAATGTTGGGAGGAAACCCATGCAGACATAGGGAGAATGTACAAACTCCCTACGGACAGCGTGGGATTTGAAAATCACTGGCACTGTAAAGGCCTTGAGCTAACTGCTACGCCAACCCTGCCAACATTAGAGAGGGTACAAAGGAGGTTTATTAGGATGATTCCGGGAATTAAAGGGTTATCATATGAGCAGCATTTGACAGCTCTTGGCCTGTATTCATTAGAATTTATGAGAATTGGTGGGGGGGGGGGGGGGGGGAGGGAGGGGGGATCTCATTGAAGCATTTTGAATGTTGAAAGGCATAGTTGTCTCCCATGGCGGGCACAACTTCAGGATTGAAGGACGTCCATTTAGAACAGAAATGAATAGGAATTTCTTCAGCCAGAGGGTGGCAAAAATGTGGGATTTCTTGCCACAGGTGGTTGTGAGTTATTTAAGACAGAGATTGATAGATTCTTGATTAGCCAGGGCATCAAAGGTTTTAGAGAGAAGGCTGGGCAGTGGGGCTGAGTGGGAAAGTGGATGAGCTCATGATTGGATGGCGGAGCAGTCTCGATGGGCTAAATAGCCTATTTCTGATCCTATGTCTGTGGTCAAATGGTCTCCATTCAATGTGGTCACACACACTATTTGTTCTCTTTCTCTTTCTCCCAAGAAATGGACAGTGGAAATAAAGAAGCTGCAGGATACCATTGACACCTTAGTTAAGGAGGAACATCGGCTGCAGGAAGAGCTTCGCCAACAGCAGCAGTGCATCCACGAGCTGCAGCAGCTGCAACAAGAGCTGCAGGCCATGCACTCCGACCGGGTCGGCTTGCCGAACCTCTGCTGCGTTATCTGACAACCTCGAGGAGGTTTTCCCAGTGGAAAATTGAACCAGGCACCAGTCATCAAACAAGCAGTTTGCAAATGCTGGTTTAATAAAAGCTCTGCTCCAGCCCTGAAATTCTCAATAGGCCTCAAGAGGTTAATGTGGAGAGAATGCAGCAAACAGTTACCATGTGCACAAGATATGGGTGAGACTGCACTTGGACTGTTCACAGTTCTGGCCACCTAGCGATAGGAATATTATTAAGCTGCAAAAGGTGTAGAAAAGATTCATAAGAATGTTGCCAGGACTAGGACATTTTTTCAGAGGCCGGGATTTTTCTCTCTGAAGTGTAGAAGGCTGAGGAGGTAACTTATAGAGTTTAATAAGATCATGATGGCCTAGATTAAGTTTACTTGTCACATTTTAGCACGTATAATGAGAAGGATTTTTCTGCGAGCAATCTAACAGATTAGTTTTAACGTTTGTACAGGCATATAAAGTAGAACATAATTTACAGAGTACGGAGTTAGAGTAAAATAAAAAGATCCATTAACCAGGCAGGGGCAGCTTGAGAGTACTGTTGTGGGATTCATTCAGGAGCCTGTTGCCTCCAGGGAAAGAATCTGTCCTTAACACTGATGATGCACACTTTCGCACTCCTGAGCCTTCTCGAAGGGAGGAGAGAGGAGAGAGTGCGTCTGGGGTGTGATGGCTCCATGTGTATGTTGCCTAGGCAGCAGGATGTGTAACAGGTCAACTTAACCAGGCTTCATGCTGAGATCAATGGAATGGAGGGAACTTTTGTAACATTAAGTTGAGAAGGGAAAGATTTAACAAGGCCCCGAGGAGTACTTTTTCCTGCGCAAAGGTGGTGGATATGTGGAACAAGCTGCTCAAGAAAGTAGTTGTTTCAAAGTTAATTGGATTGTTTAAATACGAATGGGAAATTGAGAGGAATTTGTTGCGAAGGCAGGGAGAGGGGATTGGTTCAATCAGCATGGACAATTTGTGCTGAAGGTGCAGTAGAACTCGACGACACTATCCTAGGAGTAAGGGGACATATTGCTTCTCAGGTCTCCTCTGTCACTCTTTCATTCATCCCCATGTTATTCAGTTGTCTTGGTACATAGTCACAGTTAGGCTACGATAATAGGGAGTAAAAACACCCAGAAATAGATTTCATGCTTGTCATTGATGCTTCAATCTTTCTCCTCCCCATTTAACGTCCCCTGCACTGGTGACAGCCTTAACTGACTTGTATTGTTGCAGGTTTACTGGAGTTGTTGTGGACTAGAAGCTGCTACGGGTTCATGATCAGATGTTCACATACTTTTACCAAAAGCCAACAGAATCGAGCTCTCGGGCATTCAGACCATCAACACTTGGCGAAGAGTTCTGATCCAAACATCGACCCTTTCTCTCCCACTCGATCTTCTGGCAGTTCGAAGCACTGAAAATAATTGCGCCGCTGACTGTTCACCAGGAGCCCCCAGAAACAAACACCTGCTGGACTTCGCCAAGAGCTGCTGTCACCAGCACCAACATCACATCTCTGCACTGGATCAAAGGTACCAGTGTCTGAATGGTTGGACACCCTGTGATCAGCTCTAGTTTAATGCACAGGCCATTTAATCTATCAGTGTAGCATTTTTAAAAAGGACCCAAAACATAACCCTTGCTATCATCAGATTGCTCTGCGATGTGAGGGAATGTTAACTTTGAAGTCTCAGGAATGTTAAGCAGAAATGGCACACGAATCAAAATCACTGGCATGAACTTGTCACGAGATTTGTTTAGCGGCAGTAGTACTGTGCATTATGGGTGCAAAATTGCTATAAATTACCGGTCTGTAAATACACTATTTAAAAATAAATAATTAGTGCAAAAAGAGAAAACAAAATGTAGTTAGTGTCTGTGGTTCATTGTCCTTTCAGAAATCTGATGGTGGAGGGGCATGATCTGGCCACTCTTGTGGTTCAGGAGAAAGGGAGCAGCTCTGCCCCCACTTCTTCTGACCAGCTCTCTCCCCGCCCCCCCCCCAATGTGAGATGTGTGGTGGTGGGTGGCTGATGAAGTTGTGGTCATAGGGGTCAAATCTTAAAGGACAATAATGCAAAGCTGATAAGGAAAGAGTTTGTTGTCATATACAGTGTACAGGGGCAAACAGTTTCTTCATAAAGATCAATAGTATCCACAAAATTAAATTGGAAAGAGATCAAAAATACAAAAGATAGACACATTATAAATATTTACAGCTAACATAGTGCAAAATGATGTCGAGTTCCCACAGTACAGTCCATTAGTGTGTTAAGGGGAGGTTCACATTAATCCTCTGAAAAGACATCATCTCATAAATAAACGATCAGAATTTATTGTTAAGAGAAAGTCATGAAATTCTTCCTTTTGCGACAGCATCATAGGGCAAACATTCATATAATCCACCTTACAACAATAAATAAAAATAATAATGCATAAAAAGTCAAAGTAAGGCAGTGTCTTTGGTTCATTGATCATTCAGGAATCTGATGGCAGTGGGGAAGAAGCTGTCCTTCTGCCATTGGGTGCTCATCATCAAGCTCCAGTACCTTTTTCCCCAAAGGTCGCCGAGTGAAGAGGGCATGGCCTGGGTGGTGAGGCTCTTTGAGGATAGAGGCTGCCTTTTTTAAGAAACTGCCTCTTGTAGAGGTTCTCGATGGGGTGAAGTCTGATTCCTGTGATGTCGTAGGCCAAGTTAACCCACTGAGGAATGTTTTTTCTTGTCCAGATCATTGGCACTTCCGTATCAGTGATGCAACCAGCCAGAATGCTCACCACGGTACACCTGTAAGGTTTTTGAGAGTCTTCAATGGCCTACTGAATCTCCTCAAACACCTCATAAAGTCTAGCCGCTGGTGAGCCTTCTTCTTGATTACATCAACTTGGAGGCTTCAGGACAGATCCTAAGAGTGTTGATAACCCAGGAATATGAAGTTCTTGACCCTCTCCACCTCTGAGCCCTCGATGAGGACTTATTTCTTCCTGAAGTCCACAATCATCTCCTTGGTTTTGTTAATGTTGAGTGCAAGGTTGTTGGCGTGACACCACTCAACAAGCTGATGAATCTCCCTCCTGTAAGCTTCCTCATTGCTGTGATTCTGCAAAAAAATGTGTTATCAGCAAATTTGTAAATACCACTGGAATTGTGCCTGGCCACACCATCATGGGTGTATAATGAGTAGAGCAGTGGGTAACCACACAGTGCCTGTGTTGATAATCAGTGAGGAGGAGACGTTGTTTCTAATTTGCCCTGACTGTGGTCTTCTGATGAGGAAGTCAAGGGTCCAGTTGCAGAGGCCCAGAGTATGTAGCTTCTTGACCAGCAATAAGGAAATAATGAAGTCAAATGAAGAGCAACCGGATGTATATGTTGTTTCCGAGGTGAAAGCGTACCTGGTAATGAAAATATGCGACAATCAACTAGCTGGAGTGTTCAGATATTTTCAACCTCTCATTGCTGCAGTCAGAGGCTTCCACCTGCTTCAAAAGGGCCTCAATCGTCCTGGTGCCCAAGAAGTGTGAGTTCCTCAACGACTATGGCCCAGTTGCACTACTGTGATGAAATGCTTCGAGAGGTTGGTCATGGACATAATTAACATGTAATTAAGGAGAGATCTGGACCCACTGCAATTCACCTATCGTCACAATCGCTCCACAGCAGATGCAGGAACGCTGGCTCCCCACTCAGCTCTGGATCACCTTGAAAACAGCGAGACATCTTCATCTTGTTTATGTTGAGATTCAGGTTGTTACTCTCTCCCCACAGCCCTGTAGCAAACCACAAATTGGGCTGAGGAATGGCAAATGCATGTAAACCAGTGGTTATATTATGAATTGACAAACACTTAGTTCACAAGGATCCCACTGGTCTGGTTGGTGTGAGGGTGATGGATGCAGATTGGTGGGATTGAGGCCCTGGAAAGCATTGTAGAATGAAGACCTCGGAATACATATCTGTAGTTCATGGAAAGTGACTATGCGGGGAGACAGTGATGAAAAAGGCATTTGGCAGAAGTTCTGGAGGTCTCACAGCATCCACAGGAGGTAGATATTTGGCCCTGGGCCCTTCAAGGTACTGTACCTTCTTCACAAGGTTCATGACAATCACAGCATCTGGACTTTCAAGTTTTAAGGCACGAGGCACTGTTCAGGGCACTTTTGCACTTTTCGTGTCGTTCCCCCCCCCCCCCCCCCCACCAACCCCCCACGGGCTCTGTATTGCAGCTTGTTTACATTTCTTTATTTGTGTAGTTTTTTTTCCCACCCTTCCAACAAGTGGTAATTCTGCTTGGCCTACAGAAAAAAAGAAGCCCAGGGTTGTATGCATTTACTCTGACAAGAAATCTGAGAGCTCGAGGGCCCAAGTTGAGGTTTGATTGCAGGAGCTGGAAATAATGGAAGGAATAAAAGTGATCAAAATGTAATTGTTTTCAAGCCTTGAGATCAGGCCAGCGAAAGGAAAATAACAGCTTGTCTGAAGAATGCAGATGTGTTTGAAAAAAACATCTTGAGGCCTGTAGATTACGTTTAATTGGGGAGCAGAACAGCTTGTTTCGTGCTTTATTGTGATGCATTTTTCTAGCCAGATAACTTTGGCATGTGTTAGATAAATGTCTGTAGAGATTAGGAGTGCAGCCTTGAAAATAGTTTGACTGTAAAATCTGAGCTGTAAATCACTCTTCAAAAAAGGGGAAATGTTTGTGTGTATTTTGGTCAAAATAAAAAAATTAAAAAAAAAGATGGACTGGATTGTGATCAGTGCTGTGGACTTCCTGATCTTCTGAGTCCATCCATCATCAAGGTGGGGCTTCTGTCAAAGGATGTGAGCTCACTCAAGGCTTCTTCAGGTGCATTCTCCGCCAAGAAGGCGCCTGCAGAAGCGGATTCAGACCTGTGGAATGGTCATTTAGGTGGCAGCGCTGGCCACCTGAAAGGGACAGCTTCACGGGAGGCACCTCGGAGCGCACTCCGGCTCCTGTCCCTTCAGGCTGTCAGGGTTGGGATGGCTGACTGTCAGAGCTGGGATAGCCAGCGCGGGGACATCCCCAAGCTGATCCCACTGCCCCGCTCTCTCCCCACAGGTCTTTATCAGTCCCCATACTGTGCAGCCTGCTACAGGGCTGTGGGGAGAGAGGGAAATGGGATCAATATGGGGACAGCCCGTGCCTGCTTCCCCTGCTTCCAAAGCCTTGCACCGGGGGGGGCAGGGGAAGCTGGGAGGGGGGGCTGTCAAGTGTTCGCCAGCTGATTGGCATCTCCTTAGCAGCCGCTTTCAGGCGGCTGCATTCACGTGCCGGGTTACTCAGTTCGCCTCGCACGCGCTTCCTGTCCTTTCAAGTGGCCTCCCGACAGCCGCATATGGGCATAAAATGCGGCTTTACTTCGGGGGATTTTGACCACCTGAAAGTGCCTTCAGTGATCAGTTCACATCGATTTATTTCTGGATGCTCAGTTTATTTAATTGAACTTTTACTATTTTAACTTGTGGTCATGTCTCTCTCTCTCTTTGGCTTGGCTTCGCGGACGAAGATTTATGGAGGGGTAAATGTCCACATCAGCCTCAGGCTCGTTTGTGGCTGACAAGTCCGATGCAGGACAGGCAGTCACGGTTGCAGGGGAAAATTTGTTGGTTGGGGTTGGGTGTTGGGTTTTTCCTCCTTTGTCTTTTGTCAGTGAGGTGGGCTCTGCGGTCTTCTTTAAAGGAGGTTGCTGCCCGCCGAACTGTGAGGCGCCAAGATGCACGGTTTGAGGCGATATCAGCCCACTGGCGGTGGTCAATGTGGCAGGCACCAAGAGATTTCTTTAGGCAGTCCTTGTACCTCTTCTTTGGTGCACCTCTGTCTCGGTGGCCAGTGGAGAGCTCGCCATATAACACGATCTTGGGAAGGCGATGGTCCTCCATTCTGGAGACGTGACCTACCCAGCGCAGTTGGATCTTCAACAGCGTGGATTCGATGCTGTCGGCCTCTGCCATCTCGAGTAATTCGATGTTAGGGATGAAGTCACTCCAATAAATGTTGAGGATGGAGCGGAGACAACGCTGGTGGAAGCGTTCTAGGAGCCGTAGGTGATGCCGGTAGAGGACCCATGATTCGAAGCCGAACAGGAGTGTGGGTATGACAACGGCTCTGTATACGCTTATCTTTGTGAGGTTTTTCAGTTGGTTGTTTTTCCAGACTCTTGTGTAGTCTTCCAAAGGCACTATTTGCCTTGGCGAGTCTGTTGTCTATCTCGCTGTCGATCCTTGCATCTGATGAAATGGTGCAGCCGAGATAGGTAAACTGGTTGACCGTTTTGAGTTTTGTGTGCCCGATGGAGATGTCGGGGGGCTGGTAGTCATGGTGGGGAGCTGGCTGATGGAGGACCTCAGTTTTCTTCAGGCTGACTTCCAGGCCAAACATTTTGGCAGTTTCCGCAAAACAGGACGTCAAGCACTGGAGAACTGGCTCTGAATGGGCAACTAAAGCAGCATCGTCTGCAAAGAGTAGTTCACGGACAAGTTGCTCTTGTGTCTTGGTGTGAGCTTGCAGGCACCTCAGATTGAAGAGACGGTCATGTAATGTTTTAACAAATACATTAAATATTCCTTCTCCATCACAGATCTGAATCCTCGGAATCAGTCTGTACAGTAACACTGGGACACCAGGTTTCAACTTACAAGGCAATGTGCGACCACGTTTGGAGTACTGTACAAGGTTCTGGTTGCCCAGCTATGGGGAATTAAAAAAAAAAATTAGACTTGCAGTACAGTAACAGGCCCTTCTGGTCCATGCCACCCAATTAACTGACAACCCCAGTACTTTTTTGAACATTTAGAGGAAACCAGCGATCCCGGGGAAAACCCACGCAGACAAGTGAAGAAGGTATAAACTCCACAATGCCGGATTCAAACCTGCTGTAACAGGGTTATGCTAACCGCTATACTAACCATGCTGGAAAAGGACAGAAAAGATGCACAAAAATGTTAAGAGGACTGGTGGACATCAAGAAGGTTGGGACTTTTGTTCCTGGAATGTATGAAGACGAGGGATCACTTTAGAGAGATTTTAAGAAAATTAGGGAGCGCAAGGCCACAGTCGTTTTCCCCTGCTATGAGTGCATAAATCTAGAGAACACAGATTCAATAGACAATAGACAATAGGAGCTGGAGTAGGCCCTTCGGCCCGTCGAGCCAGCACCGCCATTTTACAGATCATGGCTGATCACTACCATCAGTACCCCTTTCCAGCCTTATCCCCATAACCCTTAACTCCTTTGCCCACTAGAGTCTTATCTAACTCTCTTTTGAACATAATCAGCGAATCTGCCTCTACCACCCTCTGTGGCAGAGCATTCCACAGATTCACACTTCTCTGGGTAAAAAAATGTTTTCTCATCTCCGTCCTAAAGAGCCTACCCTGTATTCTTAAACTATGCCCTCTAGTCCTCATCTCCCCCATCATTGAGAACAAGTAATCCGACTTCACCCTGTCTATCCCCCTGATAATTTTGTATACCTCAATCATGTCCCCCCTCATCCTTCTAAACTCCATCGGATACAAGTCCAGTTTTTCTAGCCTTTCAGCATATGTCAACCCCGCCATCCCTGGAACTAACCTTGTAAATCTGCGCTGCACACCCTCTATAGCTAGTATGTCCTTCCTCAAAATTGGAGACCAGAACTGGACACAATACTCCAGGTAGGGTCTCACCAGGGCCCTGTACAACTGCAGAAGGGCGTCTCTGTTCCTATACTCCAATCCTCTCTTTATGAAAGCCAACATGCTATTTGCCTTCTTCACAGCTTTCTGAACCTGCATGCTAGTCTTCAGTGACCGGTGAACAAGTACTCCCAGATCCATTTGCTCCTCCCCACTCCCTAGCTTGTCTCCATTTAAATAATACTCAGCTTTCCTATTATTGCCCCCAAAATGGATAACCTCACATTTGCTTACATTGAACGTCATCTTCCATTCAGCAGCCCACTCCCCCAACCTGTCCAAGTCCCTCTGCATTTTCCTGACATCCTCCTCACACCGCCACCCAGTTTCGTGTCATCTGCAAATTTGCTCAAGTTATTAATAATCCCCTCATCCAAATCATTTACATAAATTACAAACAACTGAGGACCCAATACCGATCCCTGCGGCACTCCACTCGTCACATCCTGCCATCCTGAAAAAGACCCGCTTACCCCAACCCTTTGTTTCCTATTTCTTAACCAATTTCCTATCCACCTTACCTCCAATACCATGCTCCCTGATCTTGCCCACTAGTCTCCCGTGCGGTACCTTATCAAAGGCCTTCTGGAAGTCCAAATACACCACATCCACTGGCTCTCCCAAGTCCACCCTCTTTGTCACATCCTCAAAGGTGAGTAGAAAAAGATTCTAAAGGGAGCTGGGGGTGGGGGCACCTTTTTTTACCTAGAGTGGAAATGACAGAGGGGAGTACAGGGCTAGTGGAAACACCAGATGATCGAAGAGTCCTTCCTGGATGGCAGGTGGCCAAGAAAATGCTCAGACTAAACCAAGTCACACAGTGGCAGTGAGAAGCCTCCTTGTATCACAGGCCTGCCACTTGTCCAGGAGACTGGCAAATGCCCCTCAGAGAGCTTGGTGTCCAGCTGCAGGGAAGAGGTGGAAAGTCTTGTGAGAATAACAACCTGAGCTTCAATGTGGACAAGATGAAGGAGATGATTGATTGTGGACTTCAGGAGGATCAGGAATGACCACCCTCCACTACACATCAACAACTCTGTAGTAGAGAGCACAAAGTTCCTTGGAGATCACTTAACTAGTGACCTATAGTGGACACTTAACATTTCCTCACTTGTCAAGATGGTGCAACTGTGACTGCATTTTCTGATAAGACTGAAACAGGCGAGGCTACCATTATGTCATCCTCTATCAAGAGCGTCCAGACCAGCTGCATCACAGTGTGGTATGGTTGCTGCAGAGAAATGGATCAGAGGTCAGGGAGGATCACTAGAGTCTCCCCCCACCCCCACAATCGACGTGACCTACTGTGATCGTTGTCTGAAGAAGTCATGCAAAATCAGTGAGGACCCCTTCCACCCTGCACACAGTATCTTTCAGCTGCTCCTGTTGGGGAAGAGATACAGGAGGATCAGAGCTAGCACCACCAGGCTGAGGAACAGCTTCTTCCCTCAGGCAGTGAGAATGCTGAACGACCAAAGGAACTGCTCACATTAACCATCTGAGACTCTTATTTACACAATATTTAGTGGTATTTATGGATAAAATATTTGTCTTGTTATCTGCCTCCATGTTTGGCATCAAGGATCAGAGAACGCTGTTTCATCAAAGTTGTACTTGTACAATAATTAGATGACAATAAACTTGACTGATTTTGCCACAGGAACTGCTCTGCCCAAGACCGCAAGCTGCTGCTGAGATGTGAATGCAGTCTAGGCCATCAAATAAACCAACTTCCACTCAGTCTATACCAGTGGTTCTTACCCATTTCTTTCCCCCACCTTAAGTAATCCTTTATTAACCACAGAGCATCTGTGGCATCCTATGCCCCCCACTGCCAACATATTAAAGGTCCCATCCCACCCTGGTCACAATTCTTTCTCCCATCTGCCAGGCAAAAACCAGAAAGCAAGAACTTCCAGATTCAACGATAGTTTCTTCCCTGCTATTCTCAGACTCAAATAGATTGCTCATGGATGAGATGTCCTTGCACCATTTTGTATTATGTTTTCACCCTGAACTCTTTGTCTTACTGTAATACAACACCCTGCACTTTTTGACTTGCCTGAATAGCGCACAAAACTTAGCTTTTCACTCCATTTCAAAACACTCAAGACTTTCCAATTACGTTTGGAGATTGAGACCATATGTGCCACAGACAGTACTTCCAAGTGCAGCCACACTTGTGAATCTGTACAGGTCCTTTAATGCATCCAGTGCTCCACTTTTGGCCCCCTCTACATCGCGGAGACTGCGCACAGACAGAGATCATTTCGTTTAACACCTTCTCTCTAGCCACTGCATCAGAAAGGACCTTCCAATGGCCAACCACTATGTGCACGCACAGACACGTCTCTCCATGGCCTCATACTGTCAAGTGGAGGCCATCTGGAAATGGAGGAACATCTTTTAATTTCTGTTAACTCCTTCCTGCAGTCTCTCTTTCCCATATCCCTCATCTCCCTTCCTCCTCCAGCTCCTTACCCTCTCCCCCTATTACTTCTCAGCTTCTTCTTTATCCCTCCTTCCTGTACCCAACTCTTACCTACTCCTTACCCATTTCCCCCCCCCATCCCCATTAAAAAAAAATATTCGGCCTGATTTTAGCACTCCCATTGAAGGGCTCAGGCCCGTAGTGTCAGATTCTGCGTGACCTGCCAAGTTTCTCCAACGCTTTTGGGTGCTGCACTTAAGACTCCAGCATCTGTAGATTTTTTTTTATGTACCAGAGTTGTGTGAGTGAGGCAAGGACCGGAGTAATTAACTAGCCCTGATTCCCTGGAATGGGAACCAAACAAAAAACACCACAGCTCCACACATATATCTCTTTTGTGCAATATACTTTAATTGCATTTTGTACACAAAATCAAGTATTTTCACCCAGTATGTCAAATATAAAAAATTAAATATTTCAGCTTGAAATTTAACCCACAAATTAACACCAAGAGTATTGGCATAAGTTAAACAGAGTGATGCCAAGGCTACTGCAGTTTCAAATGAATGGTGTACATTAAGAGGACCTTAAATAGGTCCTGCCATTTAAATAAAACAGTATGTTGCAAATTTCATACTTTTTGCAGAGGTAGGTGCTGAGTGGAGCTTAGTTGTTCTAAACAACTTAAAATGAGTTAACCAGAATTAGATCACAATGTCTTAATCCCAGTCACTTTTGAACATATTCATTTTCCCCAGCTATAAAACATGTTGTACTTGAAATCTAAAACAATGACCAAAATCTTTTACTAAAACAGACATGACTTTCACTATGAGCTAAAAGCAACAGTTAAACAACCCACCCCGCCTCCCCCAAATAATACGAGACCAGCATGGATATATTAATACTGCAAAATTAAAAGGATCCATACCCCGATTGTCCAGATTCTGTTGAATTAATCGATACCTGTGTAAAACAAAACAAATCAGAATCAGGTTTATTGTCATGAATAAGTTACAAAATTTGTTGTTTATTGGCAGCAGGATTGTGCATTACAAGTGCAAAGTTGCTACTACCGTTCTGTAGATACAATATTTAAACATTAGAGCAAAAAATAAAAAAAGTGAGGCAATGTCTATAGGTTCATTGTTCAGATGGCGGAAGGGAAGTTGTTTTTGTAACGTGGGTGTTCGTCTTCAGGCTCCTGTACCTCCTTCCTGATGGTAGTAGTGAGAAAGGGACATGGTCTGGGTGGTGAGGGTCCTTGAGGATAGAGACTGCTTTCTTGAGACACTGCTTCTTAACAATGTCCTTAATGAAGTGAAGATTGATGCCCATGATGGCGCTGGCTGAGGGTTCACAACTCTCTGCCATCTTTTCCTGTCCTGAGCATTGGCACCTCCATATCAGACGGTGATGCAACCAGTCAGAATGTTCTCCACATTACACTTGTAGAAATTTGCAAGTCTTTGGTGAAATACCAAATCTCCTCAAACTCCGAATGAAATATAGCTACTGGCAAGGCTTCAACATGATAGCCCCAAGATAGATCTTCAGCGGTATCAGACCTCAAGTGCCTGAATTTGATGTGCACTCCCTGAATTAAAAGTTATCACAAGGAAGGTTTTGAATCTCTTCCCTGTGAATGATCGGCCAAAGTCCGAGATCAATTGAGTCCAGACATCAGGAGAATCATTGTAGCCAGGTTGGGAGCAGCGGGACCTGTCAGCGAAACTTTTTTTTTAAATTTTTTATTTTTCACACCATAAATCACATTAGCCATGATATACACTATTTCTTTTTCACACATATACAGTGACTTTTTCTCCCCCCCCCTCCTCCTCCCAAGCCACCCCCCCACCCCACCCCCTCATCCATTTTAGGTATACAATCTAGGTTGCATTAAGCCAGTCAGACAATGTTGTCATTCAACAAAAATACACCAGAAATTCTACTGAGTCCATTCTTTTCTTTCCTTCTCCTTCCATCAACTTAGGTAATGTTTGTCCCCGGTAGGTTTTCGCTATTGTATTTAATGTAAGGCTCCTATACTTGTTCGAATATTTCAATATTATTTCTTAACCTATATGTTATTTTTTCTAATGGAATACATTTATTCATTTAAATTTAGTAGTTTCTTCCTTTTAATTTGGTTATGTATTCCATTAATATTTAAAGTCATATAGTTCAGCGTAGCCCTTTTATATTTTGTTTATCTTCTCTTTCCGTTTTTCCATCATTACCTTTCCTCCTTTTCCATTTCTGTTTTCTTATTTTCAACTCTTTATAAGACAACATTCCTACAACATCCAACATTTTCCTTATTCTCCTATTTCTATCTTATTTATCCCCAATCTCCCCTTCCCCTCCTGAGTTGTCCTTTATCCCTTGTCGGACAACCACATCTCCCCTCTCCATTTGGATTTGCGAATCCACTCGCAAGCGTCAACTGATTTTGCAGTGACCGCTATTTCCCCCCACCCCGCCTCCCCTAAAAGATTTCACTTTTCATATGTCACAAAGGTCACTCTTTTAATTCCCTCCTTATTCTCTCTATTCCATTACCTTCCCTTATTAATTCTTGTCTATACTATCTATATTTTCCTCTAAGTACAGATACATTCATGCATGCTCATTGTCTCTATTCACTCTTATACCTCTTTACCCGCATACATATCAATCGTGATCATTTTTACTCTCATTACCCGTCTTCATCCCTCAGTCTATTTTTGTCTTTACCCACATACATATCAATCGTGATCATTTTAACTCTCATTACCCGTCTTCCTCCCTCAGTCTATTTTTGTAATTGTTCTGCAAATTTTCGTGCTTCTTCTGGATCCGAGAATAGTCTGTTTTGTTGTTCTGGAATAAATATTTTCAATACCGCTGGATGCTTTAGTATAAATTTATACCCTTTCTTCCATAAAATCGCCTTTGCTGTATTGAACTCTTTTCTCTTCTTTAGGAGTTCAAAACTTATATCTGGATAAATGAAGATTTTTTGCCCTTTATACTCCAGTGGTTTGTTGCCCTCTCTTACTTTTTCCATTGTCTTCTCCAGTACCTTTTCCCTTGTAGTATATCTTAGGAATTTTACTACAATAGATCTTGGTTTTTGTTGTGGTTGTGGTTTAGAGGCCAATACTCTATGTGCCCTTTCTATTTCCATTTCTTGCTGTAGTTCTGGACATCCTAGGGTCTTAGGGATCCACTCTTATAAACTCCCTCATATTCTTGCCTTCTTCATCTTCCTTAAGGCCCACTATCTTTATGTTATTTCTTCTGTTATAATTTTCCATTGTATCTATTTTTTAAGCTAGTAGTTCTTGTGTCTCTTTAGTTTTTTTATTAGATTCCTCCAATTTCTTTTTTAAGTCTTCTACCTCTATTTCTGCTGCTACTGCCCGCTCTTCCATCTTGTCCATTTTCTTTCCCATTTCTGTTAAGGTCATCTCTATTTTATTCATTTTCTCTTCTGTATTGTTTATTCTTTTTCTTAAATCCTTAAATTCCTGTGTTTGCCATTCTTTAAATGACTCCATGTATCCTTTAATAAGAGAAAGTATATCCTTTATCTTGCCTTTCTTTTCTTCTTCTATTTCACTGTACTCTTCCTCTTCTTCTTCCTCTGGGTTGACCATCTGTTGTTTCTTTATTGCCCTTTCCTCCTCTTCTTTCTTGTTTCTATTGTCTTCTGTGGTCTCTTCTTGCTGCAGGTGTTCTGCAGCTGTCGTTGCCGGCTGTGGAGATCGACTCCCCAGCTGGTCCCCCCTCCCGTCGGTGTGTTTTTTTTCATTCGCAAGCGAAACTTTTGAACACCCCCCAAGAGGATCACTGCATTCTGACTTGCTGGAGTGTAGCAGCAAAGCACCAATTTCCCGTAGTTCCAGTGGCCAAGCTGAGGTTCCACACACAGTATGTGGATGTGCTGTGGCTTCCTTCCACTTGGAAACCACTTTCCAAGGCTGCAATATGGTCATTTACATAATTTGAAATAAAGTTTAAACATTGATTTAAACACATTTTATTGACCAAGAACTTTAATTATCCTGAAAATCAAAACGCAACTCGAGCTAATATGATTATTTTTTACTTATCAGTTTGATTTCTTTTGAAGGTTTGTGAATGGCAGTGAGGTTTAGGAAGCTTTGGTTCATGCCTTACACCCACAAAGTTCAGCACAGCCTTAATTTTTAACTTTAAGTTAGACATACAGCACTGTACAGGCCCTTCCAGCCCAAGAGCCCCTGCAACCCCAGTATGCTTTAGTGGGAGGAAACCGGAGTTCACGGAGGAAGCCCTTGAAGATGAAGGGACAACGTACAAACTCCTTACCAACAGCACTGGATTCAAACCACAGGCCACTCACGCTGTAACCTAACTCCAGGCTGGGGCTGGGTGCATGATTAGAGTCACTGCCAGCTACAGCTGCCACACGGAGATGGACTGGAAAGAAATCCCTCTGGATTGATTTAGGGACCTCACAGATATAAATCTACCCAAACGGCAGATCGTTGTAGACATCTGCCAAAATTCAGAAGCGCCACAGCATTAAGCATGTGAATTCTTCCCGAGTGCCCTGTCCAAACCTATCCATTCACTGACCGTACTGGCTCAAGTGTCACCAATACCACATCAGTGGCAATTCCTCAAAACCTACATTGGCTTTTGGAATTTGTGGTTACTAAAGGGTAGCAGTTAGCACAGCGCTATTACAGCAACAGCTATTACAGGTTCCAATCCACGGCTGTCAAGAAGGAACATGAACATTCTCCCATTACCGAGTGGGTTTCCTCCGGGTGCTCTGCTTTCCTCCCACCCTTCAGTTGTAATTAGGATAGTTGGATGGCACGGGCTCATGGGCCTGAAGGGCCTGTTACTGTATGTGCTGTATGTCTAAATTTTAAAAATGTAAAAGGCACAATAAAAACAAAAACATTCAATGGTGATGCACACAACTCTAAAAGGGCGGGTAGTTTTCTGCCAAACTTACCAAATATTATACATGCTTTAGATTATTTGGCAGCTTTAAATCAACAATTTCAGAATCCGGTGAACTACTGCCGCTGTGATCACTGTAGGTATCTCTGGAGGAAGCAGAATCACAAATGTTAACATCTTGGTCATTGGGGAATACCAGCTACCAATCCACACATCTGGCTCTATCCCAAGATCAGGAATTTTGAAAGAACTTTTCCTTTCCAAATCCAGGGCAGTGCTGGGAAGCCAAATGGATTCACACAAGATTCACAAATACGAGATCGTGTCGTCAGATTGAAGGAGAGTTTCTATTCTGTCGTCTTCACCCCTGAACGCATCTCAAAAATAGTAAAATTATGCTGCCTTTGCTCCATATCTCTCTGTATTTCATCAAGATGTCTAACTTGCTGAGATGTCTAACTTGTCTGCCCGCAAAACAACTTCTATCACTGCATGTGACAATAATCTGACAGTCCATTAGAGATAGTGAAATTGCACAAAATAAATCTGCAATCTTTCTGTGGCAAATGGTCTCTTGGCTCTCTGCAGTCAAGTTAAACTGTTCATTTTGTGCCTTTTAAACAAGAAATTAAGACTATTTCTGAAGAATTGGAAAATTTTAAAGTTTCTGCTGTTTTACAGCCCCATCCTTCAATTAGGAACTTTCCAGGCCAACAAAAACCGTAGGTGAAGATAATCACCATTTGATGCCGAGTTGGTCAGAATACCAATCTACCACAGGATGAAACTTTAGACCAACTGGTCCATGAGAGCTTGGGTGGAAATGAAGAATATGTAACCTAGTGCCCAGCAGATTTGACATTAGCTGCCAGCTCAAGAAATTGATCCTTTTTAAATTAATGCTTTTTAAATAATATTTTGACAAGAAAAATATCTACTTTTCGCTCCAGGGTCTTTCAACCTTGCTAATCGATTGAGACAGTAGCTTGCATGATACTAATGATTAAATGAGAGAAATAAATGGATTGCATTCGACCCTTGCATTACTGTCTGCAGGAAAAGGCAAGATGTGTGTGTAGGTGAGAGCAGGTGTTGAACCCATGCACTGGGGAGAGGCTGAGCTATTAGCCCTGTGGAGACAGTCATGACCAGTTCTGACCCCAGAGTGGCCTCTGCTGTTTGACTCAGAACACCCTCTTTCTACCTCAGAAAGCAAACATTCAACTGTTCCCTTGATGGGCAACTATTCCAACTCACTCTCCCCACAACAGCTACTACCCAGCTGTACCTTCCCTGCCTAAACCTCCCTTCAGCAACCTGTGAAACGTGCCTGTTTGAGCAGCCAACTGCACTGACATGATGAGCTGAATATTCTGCTGGATGTGAACCATGGAGGGAGAATTTGTCACGTTTATTCACATTTTCAAATGGGAACTTCCCTGTTGTTTGCTGGGTTCACTTAATATTTACAGCACAGAAATTTGTGAATGGCTCACATAAGCCTCCCTCCCAATTTTAACCCCAGAATGTGTTCTTTTACCCCTTCATGAGTTAACCACTTTGACACTCTTTATCTCAACCACAAAATAATTTTTAAAAATCACGACAGCAAAAACAGAATGGCCGTTAGAAAAAGTGCTAGTGAAACAGTTCATACTGGAGCCTTTTAGGGCTCCCTTATATTAAAGAAAGCAATAAAACACAGAAAGGTGGATGTCTCAGAATACCTGGGCGACAACCTACAACCCTTTTCCAAGTAACACTGTAACTTCCCAGCTGCGGCGAGGGCAAGACCAAAGTATGGGGGTGACGGTTTCATGGGCCTTGAGGTGAACTCTGGATGATACTGGACACCAATGAAATATGGGTGATCTAGAAGAGATCAGACGGAACACCATTAGCAAACACCAGCTTCCTCTAATTGATTGGTCTCCAAGGAAAAAATGATCTCAAAGAACAATCAAAAAGTAGTCTGAACACACACACAAAAAAAAATCACATTCCTGATGAAGGACTCAAGCCCAAAAAGTTGACTGCCTTTTGATTCCTACGACCAACTGAGTTTCTCTAGCACTTTTGTGTACTGCATTTGCAGATTTTCTGGTGTAACAACAAAATCAACCACAAGTTGGCGGGGAGGTGGGGGGGTGTTTGGTGGTGGGGAGTGATTAAGAAAACAAAAATTTTCAGTGAAGCCACAGTATTTTGATCACAATCAAAGCCAGAACACCAACGTACGTAGTTCAGTGTGACAAGTTTCTTTCCTTTATTAGAATCATCCCATGGGACTTGGGGGTTAGGTAAGAAAGTGTTGAATAAACTTAGTGTTGAATAAACTTAGTGTGGAAGGAGACTTTTCATCAATAAAAATGAAAAATTATTGACTCGAAATACTGATTCTTGATTCCTTCCTCTCCACCTGCTAGAACTTTCTGCCTTTCAGTCAGTTTTCAAGATATGCAATATTCTGCTTGTGAAGGCAACTTCCTAGAAGTTGGGCAAAATTCAGACATCCAGATCCTGGGACATTTCTTCATTGTAAATATGGCAGGTTTGAATTTGCAAATCAGGACGGTTAATGAGGAATTCAATTGAGATTTTCTACTGTGAATACAGTCACATTTTACAAAAATATTGAAGCAGATAAGGAACTTTACAAACTTCAGAGTGACAGTATTGATTAAACATAACAAGAGAGAAGGAATATCAGAGGGAAGTAAACACAATTCCTGTTCCTTCCACCTACCCTCGAGTTCTATTATTTCCATCCGCTCTCCTTCCTCGTCCTGACCAACAAATCGAAAGCCCCTCTCCTCAAAGCTTTTCTTCATTTCTGGATTTACCTGAAAAACGCAACCAGAGATTGTACCTTCATCGTTTGAATGATTTTTTTTTGACAGGAGGGGCACATGAGATCAGGAAGAAAATATCTGGCACCAAAAAATTTGCAATAAACAGTTTAAAAAAATAACCAAACAGTAAAATGTAGACTCAAAACTAAGAAGCAGACATAATGTCTGCGATTTAAAAGAAATCTGTACAAAAAAATGCTGTATGTTTTCATGAAAGCATTTCAAGTCTTTTTTCCAAATTGTAATTTTTCAACCCGTGAGCACCAAGCTGAACTTTTTGTACCTCATATCGATGCCGATGCCTTTCTTCGATCATGTCCACATCCTTGTACAACTTCTCTGAAGGTCGAACAAAGCAAATCATGATTTAACAAAAAAAAATGCTATCAATCTGAAACAAACAAGCAGCCAATTTTATTCAAACGATCCTCAGTGAATAGATTTCAATGAAGAGGGCCCTGGTCAATATGAGAAAGACAAAGACTGCAGGTGCTGGAGTCGTGGGCGAACTATCGGATGCCTGAGGTGCTCTGGGTGGTCAGGCAATATGCAGGAAAATCATGAGAGAGTCCTGACTCAAGTTGGTGACTGACCATTTCCACCCACGGATGCTATCTGACCTGCTGAATCTGTCCAGCTTCTGTGTTTATCCAGTAATAGCTTAATAGAAGTCTACAAGATTATGACAGGCATAGAAACGGTAGACAGCCAGCACCTTTTTCCCAGGGCATGAGTAGCAAGAACCAGAGGACATATCTGTACAGAGCGAAGGGAGGAAGATTTAGGGGTGCTATCACGGGCAAGGATTTTTAAAAAAAAAAGAGTTGTGGGTGCCTGGCTTACGTTGCCAGGGATGGTGGTGGAGCCGGAAACATCAAGGGGCATTTAAGAGACAGGCACATGATTAAAGAAAAACAGAGGGTTACAAGGTTAGGGAGGGTTTACATTTTTTTTGGTTGGATGTATAGGTTGGCACATTGAGGGCAGAATGGCCTGTACTGTGCTGCAGTGTTCTATGTTCTCTCTATAACTGTTGATGCCCTGGTTAATCAAACATAGTGGTGCATCACCACTACTGATGAATAAATGCTGAAGGAAGATGGAAGGTTTGTGGTCCACAAAGAATGTTTCAGAGCATTCAAGTCTTAAATCTAGTAAATCTTCTCTGCACCCTTTCAATTTTATTGATATCTTTCCTGCAGTTAGGTGACTAAAACTGCACACAATACTTCAAAATTGGCTTGTCTCTGTAGGTTGTCTCTAACACTCTCCCAATTAGGGCAATCCCCAAATGTGTCTACCATCATGTCTCTCCTCAATGCTCACATTTCTTCATCACTTTGGAATGTTTTGATGAATGAAGGGTACTAAAGAAACACAAGTTGCTGTGGATGATTCCTGCAAGGGGGATAATGAGAAGGTCGAAAGATTACCATGAAAGATAATTATAAAATTTGATGTCCTGAACAAAATAAGTTAATGTAATAATTTTGATTTATGTTATCATTAGTATACCTTGTGTAAAGGGTTTTTGTTAAACTCAATAAAAATATTTTAAAAAGAGTGATGCAAGACAGTCAGATTGATACTGGATATCTGACAGAAATGCAACCTGGAGTTATTCCCATCTCCTCAGTGTATTTCTCCAGCCTTGCGTCAGAGAATAAACTATGTGGGAATGTAGGGTCTTGCAGCTGAGAGTTGCTGTCTCACAGGTCTTGTAATCCAGGTTCAATTCTGACCATCAGCGTGCCTGCTTGGAGGTTTCACGTTCTCCCCGGAACTGCCGGGGCCTCCTCTGGGTGCTCTGGTTTCCTCCCACATTGTAGCGATGCGTAGGCTCGGAGGTTAACCGAAAAGTGCACAAGTGAGTGGGGTAAATGAAGGGGAGTTGATCGGGATAAGAGGGTGGAGGGAAAAATCAGTGGGAAATGGGTAGGCTGAGAGCCTGCATTGATAGTCCAAAGTGGTCTCCTTCTGTGTCACAAGTCAATTTGGAATATGCAAAATTGTTGCAAGGCCCTGTGCAAGTCTCAAGGTTAATCTGGCACCTTTCTACCAAGAATAAGAAAAATCCAAATAAAGTCATTCACAAACATGGCTAAATGCTTTGTATTTTGGTGATGGAATTTTTGGGACCAGAGAACTTTCCACCCTTTTCTGCTATTCATTTAAACAAATATACCAAAAGTACAAATAAATATGAAAAGTGCTGGACGCTGCAGTGTGGCAGTGACACTAATTTCACAGCCCAGGGCTCCTGCAACAACTTGTGTTTGTGTAGCCTTCAGCAATCATGAAAGTGGTCCAAGCATTTGAACAACAGTTCTTGAAGCAAGTCACCACATTCCACGTTCTACCTACTTCCAGATCCTTTATTTAGGCTATGGATTAATGGTTAAACGTAAACTACTCCAAGACCACAAAAAGATCTGTCTCCATTATTGAAACACCACTTCTTTTTTGTACGAAATGAAACAGAATATTTATTTTCTTTTACATTTATTATCTCTTTCTATACTGGGGAAATATACTATTGCAGTTAGATTTTTCCTTTTTAAAACCAGTTTTGCAGCAGTATTAACAATTTCAGTGCATATGTTCTTTGTAAATTTTATTTTTAAATGTAGACATACAGCACGATAACAGGCCTTTAGGTCCCATGACCCCATACTGTTCCATTACACCTAATTGATCTACAAACCCCGGATGTTTTGAAGGGTGGGAGGAAATCAGAGCCCCCGTGGAAAACCCACACAGACACGGGAAGAGTGTACGAACTCCTCACAGGCAGCAGTGGGATGGTACTTAAGTGTAGGGCAATAAACTCATTACGTCAAGATTAATGATCCTGTCTATGACTCCAAAGTTAATAGATTTTGTCACAAATGGAATAAGGATCATAGCGACTGGATATGTGGATGTTGAGGAGGAAGCTTGGCTGGGATTCAGATGCAGGGCAGACTGGACAAGGACAGATGTTCTTCCCCTATACCACAGGGCACCGGAGCGAGGGGGGGAGAATACAGGAGGAGGTTTATAAATCAACAGTATAATCAGATTGGGATGGGTTACCCAAAATTACAAAATCAGTGTTCATGAAGAGAGGGAACTGGTAATTTGAAAGCAGAAATCTTACTTAGCACAGAGTTCTTTTCCTTGAATATTGTGGTCCTCTTGCCAAGTCTCATGGTTCCTCCCATGTCCCCAGGATTGTGTTCTGGCATGTCAATCACCTAAAGAGGAGGTGACAACAAATGTTAAAAGTCAAACAGCAGGACAAATGGTAACAAATGGCATGGAAGTCACGGGCCAGAACTCACTGGACCAGCCCTTACCGGTGGCTCCCTCCCGCCCAGAGCACCTTCCTTACACAGAGCTCCATTAAGGACTTTGTGAATGGACTGTAGATTTTCCAGACTACTGTTACTGGAGGGCTTGAGTTTCAAGGAGAGGCTGGATAGAGTGGGACTTTTCTGTCTGGTGTGTAGATGAGGTGTGACCCTTATTGAGGTGCAAAAAATCATGAAGAACATCAATAAGGAGAACGATTACAGTCATTACCCCAGAATATGGGAGCCTAAAAGTAGAGGGCACAGACTGAAGGGTGGTGGGGGGAAGTACATTAAAATCTGGAATTCAAGCAAACAGAAAATTCATGGAAAATAAATGGGTAAAACCAGTGAAGTTTAAAATTGGCATGCCTCACCATTAGTTTGCCAATCATGCCACATGTGATCTCTCAAGCAACCAGAACATTCACTTATCTGGCATCTAACAATCCCAGACATCATGGTTTTTTTTGCATTTACAGTAGATTCCACGGGCAACTTTTTCCACACAGAGGGTGATCAGTATGTGGAATGAACTACCAGGTGAAGTTGCAGAGGTGGGGACAATGACAACATTTAAGAAGCACTTGAAAAGGTGCAAGGAGAGGTTTAGAAGGATATGGGTCAAATGCAGGCAAATGGGACCAGATCAGGAAGGCATGGACAGATAGGCTGAAAGGCCAGTTGATGTGCTGCAAAACTGATTCTCCTGGATACAACTCCCATTGTTACCATAGTAGACTTTTAGTTCATTTTCCTTGATGTGCAACAGAATACAGGAGCTCCTCAACTTACGATGGGGTGATGTCTGGCAAGCCCATCGCAAGTCAAAAAAAGAATGCAGGTTTACCTTGTATAACACACAGTGCCATATCACTCCCCACACTGATCCCTCTCTCTCTCTCTCTCTCTCTCTCTCGACAGCGCTGTATCAGTCCCTGCAATCATTCCAACTGAACTAGAAGTGATTGACCAAGGAGGCTACAAAGAATTCACCTTAGAGAAATTATCAACGTTTACTGGGAAAATCAACTACGTTTGCGATGACCTTACTTATAACGTATTACATGAAATTAAATAATGACAGACGCGCTGTTGTACCTTCGTAACTTCAAAAGATTGTTAAGTCGGACTATTGTAATAGGGGAGCACCTGTAAGTAGGATTCATTTTGCAATGAAGCTTGTGAGGTTTAAGGACGTTTGGGGAAATTGACCTACCCAATGATTTTAGAGGGATTGTGGGAACTAAGGTCCTCGTGAGTTAAAAGGCATTGTGGGAGCACTGGTACTAGTCTCCTATGAACCAAGTGGCACTTGTAAAGGTTAAAACCCTGTGTTTTTACTTCTTAGTTAATTTTAAGAAAGATTATTGTTTGTAGTGTTATCGTAGTTACTATGATGTCATATGTCATAATATTTGGGTATACGGGGAGCTTGCTTTCATTCTTCAAAGAACCATGGAGGAAGCGTAAGCATTGAAATACTCTTCTTTGAATTCATCTTAACCATCTATTAATCATCATCCTATATCGTTATGTCTTTAAATATAGCCAAGTGCTTTGTTTATCCATCGTTATGAAAATCTTGATGCAAAGTTATGCAAAATCCATTTATATCACAACGAATTAAGGCCATTTACAGCTGCAGCTACAGAGTTTGATTTATTGGAAATAAGACAGTAATTATCGTCACTTACGCTTTTGTGAAGATGACATGTTTTGAAATTGGAAAGTTCGAGAGATTGGAAAGTGTCATCTACAGCACTCACTGGGATCACTAAACCATTGGATAATGGATGACTGGATTTTCGCCTTAACACAGAATCCCAGTTTGACCACTTGACCAGTTCGGCATTGTGCAGGATCCAGGGTTTAATGTGGATCGAGTACATATGAAGGAGATGTTTCTACAATGTCCCACTCTGACTCTAGAACTGCTTTTTGGTTTGGGGGAAAATGACTGAACAAGTCAGCCAGAAATACAGGAAATGCTTCAAAAAAAAAAGTGAAGATCAATGAGGTTCAGGCTATGAACGTACCACAGGGTAGCTTGTGTTTGAATCAAATTCAGTAGAATTGGCATCTATAAAAAAAAATTAAAAGAAGTGGTGTGAAACGCCAAACGTAAAGCATCAGTTTTATCTTTTTCTAACACCAGTGAATAAACAGACACGGTCTTTGTTGATATTTCAAAGGAGAAAACAAATGCTGATTTTTCAGATGGAAAGGCGCACAATGTATATAACATGAAAATTCTTCGCTGGAGTTATTTGTTTAATTATAGGTCTTCGTATTTAAAGTTACAATATTTATAAAATTTCTACAAGTTTCAATCATAGTTGGAAAAGGGTTTTGAAATTTGTCAACTCGCATAAACTAAAAATACTGCTTGAAAAACATTAAACAATGTGGAACAAAACTACAGCCAGGAAATCGTTCTTTGCCACAAAAGAACTCACACCTTCCAGACCAAGACAAGGGGAGGAGATTGGAAACCAGTGGAAAGATTTCAGCTACTGGAGGTTCCAAGTGTAGCAGAGGGAGGTCAAAGGTTAGGAAGGTAATGGGGCCAATCTAGGAAAGGTTTCAGTCCAGTGGTTTAAAATGATAAAAAGGTTAGAACCTATTGTGTTTAAAACAAGTAATTCAAAAGGAATCGAAGAACGTAAGAAGCAGGAGCAGGAGGTGGCAATCTGGCCCGTCAAGCCTGTTCTGCTATTGAATAAGACCACAGCTGAATTGGCCGTGGACTCAGCCCCATTTGTGCATCTGTTCCCCAAACTCTCAATTCAAATATCTATCTAGCTGGGTTTTAAAATACATTTAATGAGGCAGCTTCTTCATTGGGCAGAAAATTCCAGATTCACAACTCACTGGGGAAAAGCAGTTCTTCATTTCTGTCTTAAATTGACTCCCCCAAATCTTGAGGCTAGGCCCCTAGTTCTCGGCTCACCTACCTCCCTGCTTCCATCTTATCTACTGTATTCCTTCCATAATTATATATGTTTCTATTGGATCCCCCTTCATCCTTCAATAAGTACAGGCCCAAGCTATTCAATCTCTCCGCATAAGATAGACCCTTGATTCCCAACTTGATGAACCTGCTCTGCACCGCCTCCAAAACCAGTACATCCAACCACAAGGAGACCAGAACTGCACGCAGTACTCCACATGCGGCCTCACCAGTAAGTACCCTGTACAGTTGCATCAGAACCTCCCTGATCTTCAATTCAATCCCTCTGGCAATAAAGGTCAATATCCCATTTGCCTTCTTGATAACTGACTACACACAAAAGTCTGCAGATGCTGTGATTGTAGTAAATCACCCAGAAATACTATAGGAACTCAGCCAGTCTCACAGTGTCCATAGGAGGTAAAGATATTACCGATATTTTGGGCCTGAGCCCTTCTTTTACACTTGTGTAGTGATGAGAAAGTGTTAAGCAACCAAATTTCCACTCATGAATATTGAAAATTATTAAGATGAAAATGCTTGGCTCAGTTACAGTTTGTAAATAAAGACATTACTCCTGTAATAGTACTCATTAATGGAGATTATTCCAAAAACCTGTCTGGGTCAAATCCCATACAAAGAACCTTAGAACATGACAACACAGAAACAGGCCACTCGTCCGTGCTGAACTATTTTTTTTTGCCTAATCCCACTGACATGCACCCAGTCCATAGCCCTCCATACCTCTCCCATCCATGTACCTGTCCAAATTCCTCTTAAATGTTAAAATTGAGCCCACATTCACTTCAGCTGGAAGCTTGTCCACATCCCCACCACTCTCTGTGTGAAAAAGGTCCCCCTCATGCTTCCCCTAAATTATTCCCCTTTCATTCTTAACCCATGTCCTCTGGTTTGTATCTCACCTACTCTCTATCCCTGTTAAATTTTTAATTAGAGTTTGATTTCAGCAAATATCTGCAGTCAATCTAATTCTGGTTTCTCTAAGGATCGTCTCCCCAACTATGCTGCAATTCTACAAATCTTTGGTAAGACTACACTTAAGAGCATTGTGTTCAGTTTTGGTCACCTCATTACAGGAAGGACATGGAAACTATGGAGAGGGTGCAGAGATTTACCAGGATGTTACCTGGACTGGACAGTAAGTCTCACGAGGCAAGGTCAACAGAGGTGGGACTTTTTTCTTTGGAGCAAAGAAGGATGAGAGGAGACTTAATAGAAGTCTACAAGATATTGAGAGGCATAGATAGAGGGGACAACCAGCACCTGATTTCCAGGGCGGGAAAGGAAACACCAGAGGACAAGTGTACAAAGTGAAGGGAGGGAAGTCTAGGGGAGACATCAAGGGCACATTTGTTTTTACACACTGAGTTGTGGTTGCCTGGACTGCCTTGCCAGGGATGGAGGTAGAGGCTGAAACATTAGGGGGATTTAAGATAGATACATGGATGAAAGAAAAATAGAGGATTATGGGGTAGGGAGGGTTTAGTACTTTTTAAAATAGGAATATATAGGTTGTCACATCATCGAGGGCTGAAGAGCTTGTACTGTGCTGTAATGTTCCAACCTGTCACATCACATGATTAACATGAGCGGATTTTGGTAAAGTGATGGAAATACATTTGCCCATACTTGTCAAGTTCAGTTCATTCCGGGCAAACTCCACAACAGCCAACTGCATTCCAAGGCACACACCTAAAGGAGACAGAAGAACTATAATTGAGAACCTCTAATACATCAAACATCACAGGATATCTCACAATGGGGAGGGTCTCTGAACAAAACTTGACACACAGCCATTCAAGAGGATGTTGCACAAAATGGGCTTCGGTTTTACAGAGAGCCACGGAGGAGAGAGATGGGATAATAAAATTGGGGCCAAGACCTCAGCTATTTAATACTTTGACAACTGAAGATAGTTTTCAATTTTGAAAAAGATAATTTATTCACAGGCTGTCAAAAATTCAAGTGACAAAAAACTTGAACTTGACACGTACCAAGACACAGTGAGAGTTTGTTTTGAGAATAGTCCAACCAGACATCCCAGAGAGACAGTTCAGAGGAGCAGAGTTACGAAGAAATTCAGTGATACAGAGCAAAGGCAGCTTAATTTTACTGACGTGTGGATCATTTAGGAGTCTGATAACTGCAGGAAAGAAACTGTCTTAAATCGTGGAGTTCGCGATCTCATATTCATGAATCGTCTTCCTGACTGGGGTGGGTTAAGAGAGTGAGGCCGGGGTAGAATGTCTTTTAATGTTGGCTGCTTCTCCACCTAGGGGGTGGGTGGAGGAAAGGGGGAGCAAGGGGTGTGTGATGACCTGAGCCACATTCACAAGCCTATGAAGCTTCTTGCAGTCTTAGACAGAGCAGTTCCAGTCCCATGTCGGGATGCACCCTGACAGGATGTTTTCAATGGTACAGCTGTAGAGGTTGTTAAGGGACGCAGGTGACATAACAAATTTCATCAGGCTTCTGAGGAAGTAGATGCTAGAGTACTTTCTTGGCCATTGTGTCGACATGGTTCGACAGGTGTGAATACCATGAGCAAACTGTGCATCCCCAATTGCCTTGGAACTGAGATGTTTAAAATCAACTGTGTTGGTGTGTTAGGAGTAGGTCTCCTCAGGAAAGACAATAGGTTTCCTCTTCTGAAGGAGATAACACAGGATTTTAAACAGCAAGTAATTCCAAAAATCACTGACAGGTCAGCGATTAAAATTGGGAATGTAGATGGAGAACAGGAATTGTAGTTCACAGGTTTAATTTAGACATAGAGGACGGTAACAGGCCATTTCAGCCCACGAGCCCATGCCATCCAATTACACTCAATTAATCTCCACCCCAAATACATTTCGAATGGTGGGAGGAAACTGGAGCCCCCTTGGAAAACCCATGCAGTCCAGGATGAACGTACAAACTCCTTACAGAAAACGCCAGATTCAAACCCCGGCCCTGATCGCTGGCGCTGTAACAGCGTTGCGGTAAACCCTCTCACCCAGAAATGGCTTCTTCTGTCTTCTTGCCCATGCAATAGCGAGAATCTTTCCTTCCGTTCCTCTGACACCAAAACCTCCAGGCACCAGAACCCCACTGCAAGAGGAAACCACAAGCACTGAGAGACGAGGACAGAGTATCTGCACAGATTATAGCCTCACGTTTAGTAGAGCTTTACCACCCAACCCCCACCACTGCAGTAGACTGCTCAGAAAAATAATAACGAGTTTACTGTACATATGCTTCACATACATATCCTCAACGGATGAGAGGTCATAACCTGTGATAGACTTAGCTACTTTCTGGCGACTTGTGTACACCTGAGTATTCGAATTCTCAAATCAGGCTGTGATGCAACCAGTCAGTATACTTTCCTTAGTGGCCCTGTAAAAGTTCGACGGAGAATTTGATGATGCTTTACCTCTGAAAAAGAATCTCAGGGTTGTATGTGATGTCATGTATGTACCCTAACAATAAATCTGAAATTTTCCCTTTCCTCACCTTTCTCCCTCTACCCCTGGGTTAAACATCCCGGATGGAGGTGGCACATTTCTTCCACGGCAGGGCTGTGAATCTTTGCGAGTCCCAATCCAGAGGGCCGCAATATGATTGTTGAGCATCTTCAAGACTGAAATTACCAGCTCGTTGGACACAAAGGACGTGGGGACTGGTCAGCAATTGGACGTGGCATGGAAGTGCGGATGACCTCATTGAATGGGCAAGCAGACTGAAGATATTGCAGGGCCAATTCCTGCTCCCAGTTCTTATGCATCCCATAGACAATCATTACTGTATATGCCGGTGTATGGGGCAACTCATGTAGAGGACAACCCAGAATTTCCACCTAAAATGTCAATTTTGAGCGATGCCCCACCCCCACATCTAGCACTTACCAGTAGATGCTGTTAAAAACAAATCAAAATATTTTGATAACAAACAATCATTTAAAAATTTAAACTATTGTACAGGGCCAACAGCAGTCGAACCAGGCAGGTAGACTTCTTGGAGGAGCGCTAAGACTTCGCTAATAATGGGCCATGTGCGAGATTGCATTGGAGCTGGCGGGAAGATGGCAGCAGTGTTGAAACTTTGTCATCAAGGTAAGAATTTTAGACTCTTTGTATAGGACAACCCGATTTTAAGGTGAAAATTTTAAGTTTCAGATCATCCTATACAATGGCATATACAGCTATTATTATTCACTACTTTTTGAAATGACGTCCTGGGTTAACGGATTTAAATCAAAAGGTTTAAACTTGTAACTGAAGACCTTCCCTGAATAACTTCAATTCTCACTTGCGATAGCACAATGTGCAAAAAGTCTCTCATCAGCTCAACACCTTTTGATCACAGTTCTGGGTTCCATCAAATTCTCACAAGTAAGAATTTCAAACTGGTATCCATGGAACAATGTCAAATCTCATTGGGTCTTAGACTCAGGAGCAGAAAGAACCTTCGGATTGTATGTGATGACTTGTATGTACTCTGACAATGAATTTGAACTTTAAAACTGATTTGCATTTTGCAGAGATGCTTCTGCAGTTCCCAGAGAAAAATCAGAGCAGAAGGGCCTTGAATTACTTACTTGGCGCTGCAGAGGTTCTGCCAAGCCTCATGGTATTTGACTGGGTCTTCCTCCTGTCGAGCCGGTTCCAAGTCTGCAGAGTCAATATACTGCCAAGAAAATATGGCAAATGTAGGCAATGTTTCACCACTCTGCAGTGATAGACCAGCAATGTTTAAAATGCAAAGCTGGGATTTTTCCACAAATTTATTGTCAGCACAATGCAAGCACAGCACCAGCGACCCAAGTTTGAATCCACTGCTGTCTGCAAGAAGATGGTACAGTAAAAGTCCAAAAATCTGGATGCCAGGAAGCCAGACCACCTATGAATCCTGACTTCTCAAAAGCTCTCTGATTTTGTGTGCATGTGTCGCAGATGCACAGCAGCAACAAGTGACCTTGCAGAAGCCGCAGAAATGTAAGAAACAATAATTATTTGGTTTTGTACTTTGTATTTTATGTGCAAAAAAGTTTAAAAAAAAATAAACTATCAAAATTTACCTGTTTATTTTCCTTAAATTTTGAATTTTAAAACTGCTGCCCGAGAAACAGGAAAATTTGAACTGACTCAATCCCCGAGCAGTCTGGATGTTTGGACTTTTACTGTACATTCTCCCCATGACCGCATGGGTGCTGCAGTTTCCTCCCACCTTCCAAAGACGCACACGGTTATTAGGTTAATTGGTCACGTGGGTGTGTTTGGGCAGCGCAGACTTGTGGGCTGGATGGGCCTATTAACTTGATGCAGGAGGCCACTCTGCCCATCAGGTCCACACTGACTCCAAGCAGAACAGTCCCATCATCCCCTTTCTCTTGTCTGACAATTTACTGTATATTTAATTGTTTGTTGGTGTATTTTATGTACTCGAGTGCTTACAGCAAGCATGAACTTCAGTGCAATTTGATACTAAACTCACATCATTGCCACAAGTACAGAGCCTACCTTTACTTCCAGTTTCTGGTTAATAGCCAACGCTGAGTGCTCCAAGGCCTTGATCACGGAGGCGTAGGAGTCTGAGAGTTTGGTGTATTTCCCAACCAACGCAATGGAACATATTTCTAACGTGCGATCATATCTGGTTTTGGTTGTTGCAATAAGGAAGATAGAGAAAAAGGACACTAATCATTCATAGGCAAAGATGAATGAACTGCTTCATGCAAGGTCAAAAACCTTTGACACTCAGTAGGGGAACAAGCTTAAAACTCCATTACATTTATTAATAGTTTCAAATTAATTTCCACCCCCCAAAAAAGTAAATACAAAGGATATATTAAATATTGTAAACAATGCTCAATGCACGACAGAAACTGAAATCTCTCAGGAACCTCTGTGCATTAATGCATTTTAAGCTGGTTTCAACCTTGTGAACTTAGAGAAGAATTTCAACTGACATGTGCAGGGACAGTCATTTGTTGTAAACTGTACAAAGTGAGTTTGTCTTTGAATTATCTGAACTGAAGAAATTCTATAGGGGATAAATTGGTTTACAACTGTGACCACAGTGAAGGACCATTTTCTGCAGAGGGGGAGATTGTCACAGAACAATCTTACAGGAATAAAACTTCAAATTTACACTGATTTGGGGGGGGGGGGGGTTTGTAAACCACGTGTATAATTTTTGAAAGTTCTTTACTGAATGAAATGTATTTACTGTTCTGGTTTAAAAATTGCTAAATAAAATATTCAAAAAATTACACTGATGACGATGGAGTTTTGCTTCTCACTTCATCTCACTGAACATCAACAGTATGTCAGCACAGGGGAGAAGCTTCCTTGATTCAACACTACAAACGCAAAATGCTCTGTAGATCAAGTCTGCTAAATCAGGTCAGATACAGCAACAAATCAATCTGTTTTATACAGGAAAAGAACATCAGTAAAATCAATTATGCTGCACCCTGGGGGGGAAAAAAATATTGAAGTGTACAACTCGCAATTCTGAGATTTATTCCCCTCAAAATACATTTCACTTGAGGCCAAGGAACTGTTCATCAGTGCATCGAACTGGTGGCTATTGAAGAGATAAACCCACTGACAAAGTATCAACGTGGAGGAAGTCTCATAGATCTTCCCATCACAAGGGCTAACGTTTTCCCCATTGAGAACGCCCTTTCTAATTATTCAGAAACTAATTCACAGATCAAAGGCAACACTTGATGCAAAAGATTCTGAAAGGTTAACAGAGTTGTCTTGTTTAATATTCCCTTTGCACTCTGGGAGCTTAATGTCAAAATCCCAGAAGGTAACAAGAATATTAAAACAGCACCTCTCTCTCTACACCAAAATCTTCCTGTCAAGCCTCACAAAGCTCTGGCTACCGTAGTAATTTGCACCCAAATTACTTAGATTTAAATCCCTTGCAGTGCAGCGATAACGTGCAATTAAAATAACAAATGAAATGGCCACAGAATTATTATGAACGTGACTTAAAATAGTGGAAAGTTCAAGCCAGCAACCCATCCTCCATTCTCAACATATCCCCTCATTATCAATAATCCCATTTCCTAACACTGGGAGATGGTCACTTTTGCCATGAAGACTGAGAACGCAGGACCATTGATGACCAAGGTAGAGAATGGCCAAAATTCTGAAAGGTCCAGAATGACCTAGGATGGCCAACCAGTCCGAGAGATACTGTACCTATCTGCCATTTCTCTCCACTTGTTTAGTAGTCTTCTGGGTTTGGCTTCAAATTGGAGATCAAGCCTTTGCTTAAAATAGGCCACAACCCCTTCCCCTTCCAGCAGCAGGGGAACTTGATACAGGGAACACACATCGTACACACAAATAACCTGGAATCAAACAGAGCCTCTTAAACCATTCAAGAAACATCATCAGCATGTAAAAACAAAATGATACACCTTCCCCCAAATTATTCAAGAGGCTGAGAAGGGTTTAAGCATGAGAACTAGAAAGGTTCCAATGGAATTGCAGACACCAGAGACTGCAGACGTTGAAATCTGGAGCTAAAAAACAAACTGGTGGAAGAACCAGGGGTTTGAGACATCGTCTGTGGAGGCAAAGGGAGGGCTGAGGTCTGGACACGGGGTCTTGACTGAAACAGCGAACATCTCTTTGCCTTAGCAGATTCTGCCAATTTTCGCCGGCAGTTTGCTCTGTGGAATTAGAAAGGCAGAGGATGCACATCCCCAAAGAAGCATTTTAGGATTTTCACAACATATGTTATAGAACGTTTTAATAAAAATAAAGAGTTTCCAACATGATCTCACAACTATCCTGAGCCAACAAATTACTGAAGTGAAAGGATACAAAACATGCAATGGTTCATGGTCACCCATGTCCAACACCAAATTACTCCCATAGGCTTCCCCAAATAAATGCAACACTGGCTTTAGAAGCACAATGTTAATCTCCGAAGAAAGCTCACTCAACATTCCCAGACTAAGGAAGTTCAGCATATTCCCCCCCTCCCCCACCATGTTTTCTTAACAATTTCTAGAGGTGCTCCAATGGAAGAAGACTTGCTGGATACCTCACAGTGAGAGACAGGGGATGCTCTGCTCAAATTGGAAGAAACTGCAGAAGGCGATGAATGTAAACTTCCCTCCCGTCCACAGACTCCATCTACATCTGCCGCTCCTGAAAGACCCATCACACCTCAGGCACACTCTCTTCTCCCTCCTCCCATTGGGGAGAAAGCATGCATCAACAGGCTTAAAGATGGTTTCTTCCCTACAGCTATCAGGCTCCTGAATGAACCCCACAAGGGGTGCGAATTGATCTTCCTTTCATTGTAATCCAAATAAACAAAACAAACCAAACAGAAAACGGAATAAACACACAGAAAAGCTGGAGGAACTCAGCTGAGCTCACAGCATCCATAGGAGGTAAAGATATATACCTGACGTTTTGGGCCTGAGCCCTTCAAGGTACACCTTTATCTCCTGTGGACGCTGTGTGACCTACTGTGCTCCTCAAGCATTTCTGTTTTAACTACAATCATAGCATATGCAGACTTTCTCCTTTCACACCATGAAAGGGGGCAGTGAAGTGGTGTGTCACACATGGTGGATGGACTGAACTGGCTTTGTAATGAGCCAATTGCCAGAGAGTCTGGATGCCACTGATGGAGAAGTGGCTGTGGCTGAGGGGGCTTACAGAGAGTAAGGGAAGCAACTCTGGTGCAGAGACTTGTGAGAGCATGGCGGCAGAGGCCAGGTGAGTTACAGCGTTTGTACCAGGACCAACCGCAACAACCGCTGTACCTGACTCAGTGTGTCAGGCAGCGTCCGTGGGAAGAAACAGCCAGCCAAAGTTTTGGGTTTTCTAGACTACATACTCTCTATAAAAGGGTACAGAAACAAAATGGTGGTGCCGCTACAGCCGCTGCAACAGCAGCATTGATGCGGACCGAGGAGAAGTACAGTGCTACTCTGAAGGGTTCAACCATCTGGTCCTAATGCCATTCCTTTATAGGCTTTAAATTGCCTGTAAAGGAGCCGACGGTGTTTTTGTGTAAATTCTTGCAATCGTGGAGACCTATGTCGAAGATGCCAGCGCCCATGTTCGCAACGGCCTCAAGGGGTTGCAGACTCTGGGGCACCAGAAATGGTGAGAACACCACATATTGAGAAGCAGAGGAGATGACTCTAAAGGACAGTGAGCACAGCGGTGAACCAGTGAGGGGCTCACACATGCTGGAGGCGACGTGCTCGGGGCAACTCACAGGCTGCGGGAGACTGGCTCGTGGGAACCTGGTATTCGAGAGGGTGCTGAGGACAAGGAGGGCTCCCGAAGGCTTCCTGATCACGTCAGGAGATTTGGATCTGGACCTTGGGTTGCTGATGGATCAAACAGGAGTCTGCGCATTGTTCTGAAGGTGAATCCACGGACACTCAGTGACTCTCTCTCTCTCTCCCCTTTGCTTCTCTTTCTCTGACTGTGAGGGGCGCCAGGCAACATTAATGGTGACTCTTTGTTTGCCTTGCAGCAGGAACAAGACAATTTTGTGTAATAATACACGACGTTAAAGTAATCTTGAATCTGAACATGAAACACTGACTGACCATTTCTACCCATGGATTCTGCCTGACCTGCTGAGTTCCTCCAGCACCTCATCGGATCTTGGGATGTTTTCACTCGTAGGAGAGTCTCAAATGAGAGGACAAATAAAGGGGAAGTCATTTAATAGCAGACTGATACAAAACAATTCTTGACGAGTGGTAAACCTCAGGAATTCTCTGCTCCAAAGAGCTTTGGAGGCTAGATCCTTAAAGGTCAACAAATTTTGGAAAAAGAGAGATCTGCAATAAGGAGTTGAGACCAAGGGGAGACCGGCAATGATCACGTTGAGAGATGGAGCAATCTGGATGTACAGAATGACCTCCTGCTTTCTTCTACTCAGTGTGGAGTTCAAAAATGATCCCAATTCCAGGCCTCTTAGCTGGTCCCTGTTCCCTCCACACTGTAATCCCTTACTCTGAAGGCCCAGTATTGAGCCATCTGTGTATTAAAGCCACTGCTGAACAACTACACATTATCAAGCCGAACGCAGGCTGCAGGCTCACCTGTTCAGGCTCCACGTGACAAAACATGGAGATCTTTTCTTTCACAGACTTTTCCATGGGAGTTGTACATCGGCAGACAATCTGCAGGGATGGACAGAAGCACATTAGACTGAAGATCAAAATGGCCAAATCAGAAGGAAAAGTAAAACACCTGTGATGAAGGGGCCTACAAATTGAACGTTGGTATCAACCTTCTCCTTCCCTCATTTGAAACAGAGGAAATACAGGATATAATAAAAAAAACTACTGAACAATAAAACGCCGGGAGAAGACAGACTCCCAATAGAATTCTATAAAACATTTAAAGACTTATTAATTCCTCCTCTCCTGGAAGTAATGAACCAGATTGAAGAAACACAAAACATGCCAGATTCATGCAAAACAGCAATAATTTCAGTAATACCAAAGACGGGGAAAGATCCACTAACACCAGCATTGTATAGACCAATATCTCTACTCAACTTAGATTATAAGATAATAGCTATAGCTAAATTATTAGCAAACAGATTGGCCGACTGTGTACCAAAAATAGTAAAACTAGATCAAACTGGATTTATTAAAAGATGAACGAATGACAATATCTGTAAGTTCATTAACTTAATCCATGCAGTACAAGAAAACAAGACGCCAACAGTGGCGGTTGCCTTAGATGCAGAGAAAGGCTTTGACAGAGTAGAATAGAATTATTTATTCAAAGTACTACAGAGGTTCAACCTACCAGAGAAATATATTAATTGGATTAAAGCATTATATAAGGGACCATTGGCGAAGGTGACAGTAAATGGATATATATCAAACCAATTTAAATTAAGCAGGTTAACTAGGCAGGGATGTCCAATATCTCCCTCACTGTTCACGTTAGCTATAGAACCTTTGGCAGAACTGATAAGAACAGAAAATAAAATAAGAGGGATAAAAATAAAAGAGAAGGAATATAAAATCAGTCTATTTGCAGATGATGTCATAGTATACTTAACAGAACCAAACTTATCAATAAAAGAATTACATAAGAAATTGAAGGAATATGGAAAAGTATCGGGGTACAAGATCAACGCAAATAAAAGTGAGGCGATGCCAATGAATAATGCGGATTTCACAAAGTTTAAGAAAGAATCACCATTTAAATGGCAAACATAAGCAATCCGATACCAAGGTATTCAACTAGATAATAATCTAGGCCATCTATACAAATTAAATTATCAACCATTAATGAAGAAATTACAAGATGACTTAGAACATTGGAAAGATTTACCACCAACACTGATAGGAAGGGTAAATTGCATTAAAATGAATATCTTCCCAAGGATACAATACTTATTTCAATCGTTATCAATTCACCTAACAGAGAAATTCTTCAAGGAGCTTAAGGAAATTCTTATGGAAAGGGGGGAAACCAAGGATAGTGCTAGATAAGGTAACAGAATGGTACAAAGGGGGCTTACAGCAAACAAACTTTAAGAATTATTATAGAGCAGCTCAATTAAGATACCTATCAGATTTTTATCAAACAACGGAAAAAACAGATTGGACCAGATTAGAGCTAGATAAAATAGGGGAGAAGGAACCTGAACATATACTATATAAGTGGGATGAAAAGCTGGTGCAACATAGGAATTCACCAGTACTGCACCATCTGCTCAGCATTTGGAAGAAGATTCACGTAGAAAGGAATAAAACAAATTATCAACTACCAAAACTAATATTGACGCAAAATCAACTAATCCCTTTCACAATAGATAACCTTTCCTTTAGAGAATGGGAGAGAAAAGGGATCAAAAGAATAGAAAATTGTTTTTCGGGAAGTAAATTATTATCTTTTGAACAAATGAAGTACAAATATGGTATAACTCAGTACAATGTTTGCATACCACCAACTGAAAACCTACTTGAAGGACAAATTGGGAAGCAGACTGAGATTACCAGAAGGAAGCAGTTTTGAATATGTGATTACAGACACAATGATAATTAAAAGATTTATAACAAACATGTACATCAAACTGCAAGAGAAAGAGAACGATGAAATAAGCTGTAAACCCAAACAAAAGTGGGAACAAGATCTAAACATAAAGATAAACAATGAAACATGGGAAAAGCTATGCTCCGGAACTATGAGAAATACAATAAACATGAGGTTACACATGATACAATATAATTGGTTACACAGGCTATACACCACGCCTCTAAAGTTAAATAAATGGGACCCAACAGTATCAGATAGATGTTTTCGCTGTAAGAAGGAAATGGGAACAACAGTACATGCAATTTGGGCATGTGAGAAAGTGGAAAAGTTTTGGGAAGATCTAAATCAGGTATTAAATAAAATCACAAAAAGCAACATACCAAAAAATCCAGAGATCTTTCTTCTAAGTAATATAAGAAGTAAAGAACTTGGACTCGATTTGGATGGAGCACAAAAAAGATTTATTATGTTAGCCTTAGCTGTAGCAAAAAAATGTATAATGTCAACCTGGAAATCAGAAGATAGCCTGAGAATAAATACAGCAATGGTACATAAAAATGAATAAATGTATTCCATTGGAAAAAAATAACATATAATTTGAGAAATAACATCACAGTATTTGAACAAATTTGGGAACCGTACATGGAACACAACGGAGAAGTCCTACAGCGGACTTCCACCCCCTAAAATGACAGAATGAGAAGACGAGGAAATGAACTGACCCAGTGTGTAAAAGTAGATGACACAATTTTCTTCTTTATTTTCATTGTGTGATGACATTGTTTAATGGGTTTATTGTATTGTATAAGTTGAACGTTGAGTGAGTGGGGGGGGGTGAAGGAGAGATGGAAGGGAGGGGGGAAAAGAGGAGAAAATGACACTGTGTATATTCAAGAGGGAAATGTTTGTGTGTATTTTGGTCAATATGGTTCATAGTATGAAAAATAAAAAAAATTAAAAAAACAAACCATCTCCTTCCCCATTAGACAGTGAAGTGTGGTACCGTGTCTTGCATTCTGTTTACATACTTCATGTCCCATCTGGCCTACAGCTACCTTGACTAAAGCCACCCACTTCTCCTTGGTGGCATTCCTAGTTCCTGCTCTACTGCTGAAACTCTCATGCACATGTATGTTGCCCTCTGGAAATCTATTCCCACCCTCTTCTTCCTTCATTGAATACACACTTTTCTCATGTGTCGTGTGTTTTATGTACCTGTGAAGCTGCATCAAGTATGATTATCATTGCATCTGTATTGCAAATGCATTGCATTTGTGCATAATGCAATAAACTTCATTCAATTGAAAAAAATAACGGAAAATTAGCAAGGGAGAAAATTTCAGAACTGACCTGCTGGGCTGAATGTTCTCTCTAGTATTTCTGCGTGGAAACAGATCCTTCAGCCCAACTTGCCCATGCTAAACAAAGTGGCCCCCCACCACTACCTGCACCTCTAAACCCATCTTGTATATTAATCTAATTTTTTTCTTGAACATTGCAACCACCTTCTCTGGCAGCCCATTCCATACACTCCCGCTCTGTGTAAAAAAAAAACAGTAATCCCTTGGGTTCCTATTAAATCTCTCCCCCTCACCTTGTCCTATGGTTACCCAATCTCCTACATTGTGAAGCAACATGGTAAAATATTTCCAACGTAAACCATGCATCCAGCTACGGCACTCAATGGCCAGTAACCAAGGCCAAGTTACGTTACATACACTTGGGATCGCTCCCCACTTACCAAGTCTGGCGAAAGCCCCAGGCCCCGAAGTTCCCGAACACTGTTCTGTGTCGGTTTTGTTTTCTGCTCTCCCGTGGTACTTGGCTGAAACATACAGAAGCAGTCGTGTGAATGTGTCTGCTGCACAGCCAAACTCAAAAATTATCATTCACTGTACTGCCTGAAGAATCCAGTGCACTTGATGTAATTACATTGAACGTTAATACAGGTCAAGTACCCCTTAGCTGAAATTCTCCAAAATCTGAAACTTTTTCGTCCGTGGTCCCAAAAGGCAATATGTAATAGAGCTCAGGAATCCCAATTGGAGAATGGGACGTGGTGAACACAAGTAGTACATTTTTGAATGTATATATTTATACAGTACGTTTCTGATGTTACAAAAGCAACTTTACCAAAATTGTCAGTCAACTCTGAAAATTTTTGCCAGTGATATGACGTCACAAGATGGAAAAAAAAGTTTAAAAAAAAACTTGACGTGCTCGTGTCCTCAAGGTAAGAATTAAATTTTATTTAATGTTTGAAAAACCTTCCCTTGTTCTTTTGTTGTTGTTTTATGCTGATGCTACTGGGTTGGGATCGGAGCGGGGATCTCGGGCTGCCGGACAGGTTCTGCGGCAGCCGTGGGGAGGTGCTGGGATCAGAGCGAGGACCTCAGGCTCCCGGGCAGGTGGTGGGGAGGTGCTGGAATTGGCGACAGCCAATACAAGTATTCTGCTGCTTTAACAGGGCTCCTTAAAGGTGTTTCTCAGATATCTGTAAAATATATGTAACCAATACACGCCCGAACCCAAGCATTTTGGATAATCAGAAATGTTCTGTATTGTAATGCATGCATCTTTAAGTCTGAGTGAATGAGTGTGTTTTTTTTAATGGTGTTCCAAATCTGGTCCTATGCATTTCAGATAAGGGGTATGCAATCTGTAGAGAAAATTTACAGAAAACGGTTTTACAACCCCTCCAACACTTTAAGTCTGTATCAAGGTGCAGAGATCAAAGGTTACATCCAAAGAGCATTAAAATAAAGTTTCTCTCATCCATGTTTTATCATGAGCTCTGTTGTGTTAGTCCTACAGACAAATTAAAACCAATGGAACTTGGTGATCTTGGATTATAGAGGAGTGGTAAAACAAGAATTCAGCCCCTGGATCAAAGTTAGCAAACCAGTTTTCATTTAAGCAACATCTTTAAAGGGAACAAAATGCCTCAAGGTGTGCCTTGTGAGTGTTACCACGTTCAGATTTGACAGAAGGCCAAATAGACACTTCATTGGGCAGTGAAACAGCAAGTCTGTAGTCCCTGCAGAAGGCGGAGATGGGAAGATGTGGTTGTGGAGATTGGTGGTGTGGACAAGGGGAATCCTGTCCTTATTGTGCATGGGGGATGGAAGGGGCCAGGGCAGATGTGTGGGTACAGGAGAAGGTGGGGGTACTGGAGGAGGTGTGGGTAAGGGCTGAGTTAATGGTGGTACTGGGGAAGCCATGTGTTTTGAAGGAGGAGAAGATCTTGGGTTGCATTCAAAACAGTAGGTTTAGGAGGCATCTTTTCAATGGATAGGAAGGTGTGGGAAGGAAATTCCAGTGCATACAACTCAGGCTCAGCCACCAATGGTGCAGACGTTAAACTGGGGGATGAGCAAGGGGCCAAAACCAGATTCTGGAGGGTTGTAGCAAATTGCAGGAACTGGGACGGATTCAAAAAAATTTAAAAGCTGGGAATTTTAAATTTCACCGGTAGCTTGGAGATGGCGTGGTCAATGATGTCAGATACTGTTGAGCAGCTGTAAATTATCAGCCAGTCAAACTGGGAACAGATGTGGCAGAGTGGAGGGCAAGTGGCCAATTGTGACAGACGGCAGCTCACACACAATTTACTGGATCATTCATTGTGCTCTTCTACCACACTGTAATCCATGGTGCCATCTTCGAAGATTGAATGCACAGGGAGGGCAAGACCAGCAATTCATTAGATGGCCTGGAACTTTCTTAATTCAAAGCAGAAATTAATCTTCTGTGCCAAATGGACGGTGCTAGCTATCCACTGTACTTGGTGTCCAAATTCTGGCTCGCTGGGAGTGAATGCCACTGATTTCCCGGAACTGCCTTCAACATGTAGCTAGCACAAGAGTTGAAATTTCTGCTTCTTCCCAATGCCCCCATCTTCAGCCTTGGAATCTCCTCTAAGAGGTTAAAGCAAAATTGAAGTGGGGTGAACTTTGGGTTAGTAACAAATACAAGGGAGAAAATCAATTGAATCACACTGTGCTTCGTAATTTTAAGTTGAGATTCACATTTTATTTGCGTCACAGGAATAAGAGATGCTCTGTTAAAAATTAGTAGGAAGACTGGGCTTATGTAACCTCCAGTTGCTATGTGCGCCTGATGGCCATACCTGTATCAGAGAACAACTCCCAGGAACCTGGAAGCAGAATGCCCATTCTCAGTCAGTCAGGGAGGGACAGGGAGCAGGAAGGAAAAGAGACATTATAACCACACTGGGAAAAAGTAAAACCTTTCTTGTTCCAGCACATTAAACTAATCCCATCAGATAACAGCTTTTCAAACTGGAGGCCTCTGACTAGTGGTGTGCCTCAGGGATCGGTGCTGGGACCACTGATGTGTGTCGTCTAGATCAATGATCTGGACGATAATGTGGTAAATTGGATCAGCAAGTTTGCAGAAGACATTAAGTATGTAGGTGTACTTTGTGTGTATTTTGGTCACTATGGTTCATAGTGTGAAAAATAAAAAATTTAAAAAAAAATAATGTAGGTGTAGTGGACAGTAGAGAAGGTTTTCAAGCCTTGAAGAGGGATCTGGACCAGCTGGAAAAACAGGCTAAAATTGGCAGATGGAATTTAATGCAGACAAGTGTGAGGTGTTGCATTTTGGAACCACAAATCAAGAAAGGATATACACGGTAAATGGTTGAGCACCGAGGAGTGTGGTAGAACAGAGAGAGATCTATAGTTCTTGAAAGTGACGTCACAGGTAGATAAGGGTTGTAAAGAGATCTTTGGTATATTCACCTTCATAAATCAAAGTATTGAGTATAGGAGTTGGGAAGTTATGGTAAAATTGTACAAGAGACCATATGGAGAGTATTATGTGTAAGTTTGGTCTCCTTACTCTTCTCTTTGGCTTGGCTTCGCGGACGAAGATTAATGGAGGGGTAATGTCCACGTCAGCTGCAGGCTCGTTTGTGGCTGACAAGTCCGATGTGGGACAGGCAGACACGGTTGCAGCGGTTGCAAGGGAAAATTGGTTGGTTGGGTGTTGGGTTTTTCCTCCTTTGTCTTTTGTCAGTGAGGTGGGCTCTGCGGTCTTCTTCAAAGGAGGTTGCTGCCCGCCGAACTGTGAGGCGCCAAGATGCACGGTTTGAGGCGATATCAGCCCACTGGCGGTGGTCAATGTGGCAGGCACCAAGAGATTTATTTAGGCAGTCCTTGTACCTCTTCTTTGGTGCACCTCTGTCTCGGTGGCCAGCGGAGAGCTCGCCATATAACACGATCTTGGGAAGGAGATGGTCCTCCATTCTGGAGATGTGACCTACCCAGCGCAGTTGGATCTTCAACAGCGTGGATTCGATGCTGTCAGCCTCTGCCATCTCGAGTACTTTGATGTTGGTGATAAAGTCGCTCCAATGAATGTTGAGGATGGAGCGGAGACAACGCTGGTGGAAGCGTTCTAGGAGCTGTAGGTGATGCCGGTAGAGGACCCATGATTCGGAGCCGAACAGGAGTGTGGGTATGACAACGGCTCTGTATACGCTAATCTTTGTGAGGTTTTTCAGTTGGTTGTTTTTCCAGACTCTTTTGTGTAGTCTTCCAAAGGCACTATTTGCCTTGGCGAGTCTGTTGTCTATCTCGTTGTCGATCCTTGCATCCGATGAAATGGTGCAGCCGAGATAGGTAAACTGGTTGACCGTTTTGAGTTTTGTGTGCCCGATGGAGATGTGGGGGGGCTGGTAGTCATGGTGGGGAGCTGGCTGATGGAGGACCTCAGTTTTCTTCAGGCTGACTTCCAGGCCAAACATTTTGGCAGTTTCCGCAAAACAGGACGTCAAGCGCTGAAGAGCTGGCTCTGAATGGGCAACTAAAACGGCATCGTTTGCAAAGAGTAGTTCACGGACAAGTTTCTCTTGTGTCTTGGTGTGAGCTTGCAGGTGCCTCAGATTGAAGAGACTGCCATCCGTGCGGTACCGGATGTAAACAGCGTCTTCATTGTTGAGGTCTTTCATGGCTTGGTTCAGCATCATGCTGAAGAAGATTGAAAAGAGGGTTGGTGCGAGAACGCAGCCTTGCTTCACGCCATTGTTAATGGAGAAGGGTTCAGAGAGCTCATTGCTGTATCTGACCCGACCTTGTTGGTTTTTGTGCAGTTGGATAACCATGTTGAGGAACTTTGGGGACAGACCTGGAGCCATTATTAATTATTAGACATTAAAAATACATGTCACCTTACTGCTGTACAGGAAAGGTACAAGACTGAATGAGTGCAGAAAAGATTTACTAGGATGATGCCTGGACTTCAGGAACTGCAGAAAGGAAAGGTTAAACAGATTAAGACTTTTTTCTCTGGAGTGTAGAAGAATGAGGGGAGATATGATAGTGGTATTTAAAGGGAGTAAATGTAAGTAGGTTTTTTCTACTGAGATACAAACCAGAGGACACAAGCTAAGGGTGAAAGGGGAAAATTTAGGGGGAATTTCTTCACACAGAGAGTGGTGGGAGTGTGGAATGAGTTTCTTGATGAAGTGGTGATTGTGGGGTCAATTTTAATATTTAAGAAGAATTTGGACAGGTACATAGATGGGAAAAGTATGGAGGGCTGTGGACTGGGTGCAGATCAGTGGGACTAGGTAGAAAAATGAATCAGCATAGAAAAGAAGGGCCTGTTTCTATGCTGTAATGTTCGATGGCAGTAATAGATTAGGTCAGCGTTTATGTTTTGAGAGTTTTGGCCCTCCACAAAATTCTCAGCAACTTCCCACAACCCATACTTGCAGGAGGTCCAAGACACTGCTGCCTGAGACACACTCACCACCTTTCAGATCTAAGGAGTACATATCAAATGAGAAAAACAACTCCTCTGGGTCTGAAAATTAAGCCTTGCAATTAAAAAAAATGTCCCCACCCCTAAAATTAAAATCCTGCAGATGCTGCAAAAATGAAACAAGACAGTGGGTCAGGCAGCATCAGTGGAAAAAACACATTTCTGATGAAGAATCTTTGATCTGAAAAGTTTTTTTTTAATTTGTCCACAGATTCTGCCTGATTTGCTGAGTGTTTCCAGCTTCTTGCTGTCAACTTTCACAGACCTGGAACCATTATTAATTATTAGACATTAAAAATACATGTCACCATCAGCCTCTACCTTTTTTCTTTATCCCATTCACTCAGTCCAATTTCTCTCCCTTTATTTCACTTGGGCGGCACGGTTGGCGTAGCGGTTAGGGTAACGCTGTTACAGCACCAGTGATCGGGACTGGGGTTCAAATCCCATGCTGTCTGTAAGGAATTTTTATGTTCTCCCCATGTCTGCATGGGCTGTCCCCAGGGGTTCCAGTTTCCTCCCACCCTATAAAATGCAATGGGGATTGGAGGTCAATTGGGTGTGTTGGGCTCATGGGCCAGAAGGGCCTGTTACCATGCTGCGTGTCTAAATTTAAGTAAATAAATAGATTTCTGAAACTGTTGGTACACTGAATTGCCTGTGGTTTCTTGGTTCAGACTCAAGACACACTTAACAATTCTGTGCCATGCCCAGCAAACTAAAAACGACACCTCTGTACAATGAAACATTTTGAATGTTGTTGAAAGGCATGGACAGAGTAGTTGTTTCCCATGGTGGGAGAATCTAGGACAAGAGGGCACAATTTTAGGATTGAAGAGCATCTGCTTAGAAAAGATGCGAAGGCAGTTCTTCAGCCAGAGGGTGGTGAATCCATTGAAGTGTTGCCACAGACTGTTGTGGAGGCCAAGTCATTGGTGTATTTAAGGCAGAGAGTGTTCTTGTTTAGCCAGGGCATCAAAGGGTATGGGGAGAAGGGCGGGCAGTGAGGCTGACTGGGAAAATGCATCAGCTCATGATTAAATAAAAGGGCAGAATCAATGGACTGAATGGCCTATTTCTGTTCCTATGTCTTAATCTAAAGTTTCAAGCAACGGAGTTTAACAATGAGAACTCACCAGAGGCACTAAACTGACATGAATGTTGCAGAAGTTTTCCCTTTTAACTTTAAATTGGAATTGGCGAAATGCTTCAATGAAAGGCATGCTCTCAATGTCTCCCACAGTACCGCCCAGCTGTGTACAGAAAAGAACCAAGTTATTTGCTTTGAAATCAAGAGACGCAAGTTATAAACAAGTCATGTGCAGAATAGTCACAAAGCAACATTTTTGAGAGAATTATATTACTGAAAGTATAGGGCCAATTTTCCTAGACCAGAAATCCTGGCAAATTTCTACAGATGAGATGAAAAGCCTGTTGACTGGCTGCATCAAGGTTTGGTAAAGCTTGCAAAAGGTAGTGGACACAGCCCATCATCGAGACCATCTACAGGGAACACTCCCGTCAGAGGGCAGTAGGAATCATCAAGGATCCACGCTCTGTTCTCGCTGCTCCCATCAGGAAAGAGGTCTAGGTGCCACAAGACTAGTACCACCAGGTTCAGGAACAGCTGCTCCCCCTCCACCATCAGACTCCTCAACAACAAACTCAATCAGTACTTATTTAAGGACTCTTACTTGTGCGCTTCATTGTATTTTTTCTCTCTGCATTGCAGTTGTTCACAGTTCTTTATTTGTTTACATGTTTCGCTGTGTACAGTTTTTTTGCACAGCCAACAAGTGGTAATTCAGCCTCATCTGCAGGAAAGAGAATCTCAGGGTTGTTAAGTGATGTCATGTATGTACTTTGACAATAAATCTGAAATCTGAGAACTAGAGGGCAAAAGTTTATGGTGAGAAGAGAAAGAATGAAGAAATATCTGAGGATCAACTTTTCCACTCAAAGAGGGGTCCATATTTGGTATGTGTTGCCAGAGGAAACTGGAGACGTGGCTTCAATTTCAACGTTCGAAAGCCTGATATGGGGATAGGAAGGGCTTACAAGGATATGGACCAAATACAGGCAAATGGGACTAGCCCAGAACGTCAACTTGGTCAGCATAGACAAGCTGGGCTGAAGGGCCTGTTTCGTGCTAATGAATCAATGAAATCAGGTCTAGTGAAACTACAGGTAAATTATGCACATGTGCCCACACAGATCTGAAATAATCTCAAGTATGATTCAAAGCAGCATCGCCAACAGTCATCAATTTGGCTAAATGGCACTCAATGGGATTTAGATGTAGTTAAATGACTAACCAATAAGAGGTCTACACTAGCCATTCTCAACTTTTTTTGGCTATTAACTCCCCCCGCCGCCCCCCTTCCAAGACTCTGCTCAAAATTTATGGGCCCCTTTCCTTGTGAAGCAGTCAATTTTTGGTTTCAACCGTACTTCTCTTCTACCAACTACATAAAAATATTTATGTTGCGTGAGGTGAAAAACAAGGCTTTAAATTGAATGTGCTGTCGCCTCCCCGGAGTGGAATAATTGTTGAGAATAATAGCTCTAGATAAGTGGTTTTCAAACTGTCCCCTAAACTTGCATTCCACCTTAAACAATCCCTATGTCATAAAGTGCTCTGTGATTTATAATGGATTGCTTAAGGTGGTGTGTTGGTGGGAAGGGAAGTTTGAGAATCACTGCTCTAGACCCAATGGTGACTGAAATATTTTGCTTGAGAAAAATTGTTATTGGCCCATTTCCTTTGGAGTTATGAAACTGTACACATAACGAGTCAACTAGGTGCGATTAAAACAGTGGTTTTCAAACAGCAGGTAGCATATTGTAGTCTTTGGTTGTGATAAGTCTGTATAAACAGTTACCAGTATCAGTAGTATTAAGTCTGACGTGACTGGGTAGTATGTTGCTTGTGAGAGTGTAAGTAGTATTGGTCGCATTAAGACCAATGTGGCTTGTTGTACCATGTGGTTTAATTGAGAATACGCGAGTGTGCTATCCCTGTTGCGATCCCCTTACGTGTGCTTCAATAAAGATTATTTCTGCCTTCAGCCTGTGTCCAGACCTGCTATTCTTTGAACCACCAAACTTTCCCCTTCCAACACAACAGGGAGGGGGTAGAAAGGAATGATGCCGTGAGGAGGTTGGGGGGGGGAGGTGGGTGGGTGGGAGAGTTGCACTCTGATAGGAGAAAGGGGAGGGTGTAGTAATACCACACACTGATTTTCTTGCTTACCTCAATAACACACACCGCGGGTTCCACTCCATCGTTGTCCACTGGAATCCGGGCCTGTCGCAACACCCACTCCTGAATGGCATCCGTAATATGCGGAACCACTGCAGGGGGACAGAGATAATACAAAGAAAAGTGGGGCAAATAGTGATGAGGAAATGGAGAGACTGCAGACTTAGATGAGGAGAATGGGCAGAGATGTGGCAAATGAACTACAATGCTGGAAAGGATACAGCCACCCACTTGGTAAATGGAAGGGCAGACTATTATTTGGATGGGGCGAAAATTAGGAAGAACAAAGGGATCTGGGAGTCCTCGAGCAGGGTACCCTAAAGGTTAACCTCCAGTCATAATCGGTGGTAAAGAAGGCAAATGCATTAATGGCATTCATATCTAGAGGAATAGGATACAAGACCAGGGATGTGATGTTTAGGCTTTATTAGGCACTGGCGAGGCCTCACTTGGGAGTATGGGATACAGTTTGGGGCTCCTTATTTAAAAAAGATGTGCTGGCACTGAAGAGGGTTCACAGAAAATTCAAAAGAATGGTTTTTGAAATGATGGGATGAGCATATGATGAGATGAGCATATGATGAACATTTGATGGCTCTTGGATTACTCCTTGGAGTTCAGAAGAATGGGGGGGGGGGGGAAATCTCAGAGCAGTGGTTCTCAATCTTTTTCATTCCACTCACATCTCACTTTAAGTATTCCCTATGATATCAATGCTCTATGATTAGTAAGGGATTGCTTAAGGTGGGATGTGGGTGGGAAGGGAAGGTTGAGAATCACTGCTCTAGACATAATCGTTACTGAAATAATTTACTTGAGAAAAGTTGTCATTGGCCCATTTCCTTTGGAGTTATGAAACTGTGCACATAACGAGTCAATTAGATACGATTAAAACAGTGGTTTTCAAATTTTTTCTTTCCACCCACATCCCACCTTAAGCAATCCCTTACTAGTCTCAGAGCACCTATGGCAAAGGAAATACTTAAAGTGGCTTGCGAGTGGAAAGAAAAAGGTTGAACACTGTTATAAAGCATTTTGAATGTTGAAAGGCCTGAACAGAGTAGATGTGGCAAAGTTGTTTCCCATGGCACAACTTCAGGATTGAAGGGCACCTATTTAAAACAGATCTGTGGAGAAATTTCTTTAGACAGAGAGTGGTGAACCTCTGGAATTTGCTTCCATGGCACCTGTGGAGGCCAGGTCATTGGGTGTGTTTAAGGTAGAGATTGATAGGTATTTGAAAAGTCAGGGTATCAAAGGTAATGAGGAGAATAATGGAATGGCAGAGTGGGCTCGATAGAGTGAGTGGTTTCCTACTTCTGCATCTTGTGGTCAGTCACACAAGTGCTTCCAGCCAGTGACCACCTTTGGCAAGGTGCCATTGGCAGAACTGGCATCTGGCTGAAGTTTTATAAGGCAGAAGGGTGTCTCATTGGAAAATTAACCTGATGCTACCAGAAAGCTGGGGAGAAAACCAGACCAGTCTAATACACAAATCCATGAATAGAGTTATTGTTTTACCAGACAGAAACAGGCCACTCAGCCCAACTTGTCCACACTGACCGAGTTCCCTTCTGGCCCACGTTTGCTCCATATCTAAATTTATGAGAAGTAGGGATGCTCCAGAATATTGTGGGGAAGGTGAAGACCACAAGGCATAGCAGCAACGATAGGCTAATCAGCCCATCGAGTCTATCCCACTATTTAATCATGAGCTGATGCCATTTTCCCACTCAAGCCCCACTGCCCAGACTTCCCCCTATTAAAACTAGCTAATCAAGAACCTATCAATCTCTGCCTTAAAAGCACCCAAAAACCCAGCCTCCACAACGGGCTGCAGCAACAAATTCCACAGATTTACCACCCTCTGGTTCAAGAAATTTCTCTATTGCTGTTCTAAGTGGACACCCTTCAATCCTGAAGTTGCACAAATACTGAAGGAGCAAGGGGTGGCACAATAAGGGAAGCAGTCTACAGGTTAGCAGTGCACTGAAAATGCAGTCCAAACAGATGGTCATCTCCATCACCACTGGCCTTGGCAACTCAGTCCAGGCAACCTCTCCTCTCTGTGTAGAAAAATGACCCATACATCTCCTTTAAACTTTCCCCGTGGGAGGTGGGTAACATTCTGAGAGGGTCTAAGCAAATAGGAACCATCCCCTGGCCAGAGGAGAGATGTCTCTTACAATTTTATGGGAAGATTTACAAGGGATTTATAGTCGTGTACAGCACAGAAACAGTCCATTTGGTCCAATATCCCTGCTGTCTAATTATTTCCATATCTGAGAAAAGTTTAAAGATTTGAGGAAACAAATTTTGTGACCCAAGAATGGTCAGGGCTTAGAACCGGAAGGGGTGGGAAAGGCAGAAACATTCTACATTTAAATGGTGTTTGGAGGAGAACCTCGAGAGGTGTGATCTGCAGGGTGGATTTAGACAGAGGAGCACAATATTCATTAGCCCAGAAATCAACTGAATGGCCTCCTGCTCTACCAGACATTGTCTTGGATTTGAAGGAGCTGCGAGATGCTGCCTTCTCCCTCACCTTGAACGGTTTTGCCCAGGTAGTCTCCTTTCCTCTCCTTGTTAATCACCCACTGGTAGATCTTGCCAGTGGTGATGTTGTTGTCCTTCGTTAAACGGATGTCAAGAAAACGCTCATAGTTTCCAAGGTCCAGATCCACCTCCCCTCCATCGTCCAAAACAAACACTTCACCTGCGCAAACCAAAGGCAATTCACTATGTGATGTATTGCGACTTTAACCTCAGGGCTGTTGACATCCTAAAGAACAACTTTACATCCTGCAGAAGGGATCTACTCACTTGCAAAAGTAAAGTCTGACCACAAGGTAGCTCAACCAGACCCAAGACCCCAACATGTATATTGTTGCTTCAAAATGATCTGAATTAGATTAATCTAAAGGGACTTTATAATTACTTAGTCAAAGAACAGCAATGGTACAATGTCCATCCTCAAATACCTCATTGGTTGAGGGCCAGTTGAGTCAATCATGTCGGTGGACCTACAATCATACAGAGACCAGATGAAGGCAGCAAATTTGTTTCCCTGAAGCAAATCAGTGAATTGGATAAATTTCTGAAGCAAACCTGCAGATTCTTAACTTTTAACTTTATAAAATTTAATTTGGAGATACAAGAGAGTAACAGGCCCTTCTATCCCACAAGCCTGTGCCATCCAAATGTACCCATGCGACCAATTCACCCTCTAATCCCTTGCGTCTTTCTGCACAGAGACTTTCTCAGATTTAAACTGCCCAGCTGCCATGATGGAATTCAAACTGATGTCCTTGGATCAATAGTCCAGTCCTCTTCCCTGCGACTTTAGGAACTTCATGTTAACTTGGTTACAATAGCCCAACGGTTGTATAACATTCCTATCTGTTAAGCTGCGTACTGAGACTCGAGCAGAAAAGTCTTGACTAATCCTTCAGTGCAGAAGTAATGCAGCACTCTTGGAACTGTACACAATATAGAAGATGACCCTCTTGGGTTGGATATAAACATATCCTGGGTGTTCTTCCAAAACACACCAAGGGACCTCCCACTGGTGTGGTGGCAAATATTTATCCCAGTCAAGATCGCATAAATTCTCACATTGGAGTTGGCAGGAACTTGTCCTGGAGTGGCATGGTTAGCACAACATTGTTAGCTATTACAAATCCAGTGACCCACATTCGAATCTGAAGTTGCCCGTAGGGAGCTTGAACGTTCTCCCTGCATCTGTGTGGGTTTCCTCTGGGTGCTCCGGTTTACCCCCACCCTTCAAAATATACTAGGCTTGGAGGCTAATTGGGCTCAGATGCCAGAAAGGCCTGTTAGTGGGCTGCATAACTGAATATAAATTTATAACTACATCTCATTAGTTATAAAAAAAATACTTTGGAACACCCTGGAAATGAAGGTCAGAAACCAATGCCATTTCCCAAATCAATAAAAATGCTTGATATCACATGGAGATAAAGGTATACAAGGTATACAGAATACAATCTCAGCAGTGTCTCACTACTTTACAGAAGGAATACTTTTCAACTGTTCTAAAACTGAGGGAGTTACAATTAAATGCTTTCCCCTTATAGGATAAAATATTTACAGGCATTACTTGGGTTACAAACATCTCACTTATGGACACCCCTCCACAGAAACAATTTCCCGTGATATTATTAACTACAAAAGCCTGATGTACAAAATACTTAAATTTGATACCATTCGTACAAAATTGTAGAGATATGGTTACTATATTGAGGTGAATTACCATGGAGCATGGTTGCTGCAGAGAAGTGGATCGGAGGTCAACCCATAGGACCATAAGAGGGGCAGAGATGATCACTGAAGTCTCCCTCCCTCCCTCTACCACCACACTCCCTCGATGTGATCTACCAGGATCATAGTCTGAAGGGGGCAGGCAAAATCATTGAGGACCCCTTCCACCCAGCGTGCAGTATCTTTCAGCTGCGCCTATTGGGGAATAGGTACAGGAGGATCAGAACCAGCACCACTCGGCTGAGGAACAGCTTCTTCCCAAAGGCAGTGAGAATGCTGGACGACCAAAGGAACTGCTCACACTAACCATTCAGGACTCTCATAATTATGAAACAATATTTATTTATACTTGTCTTACACATGTTTGTCTGCATGTGTGTTATATCTGATTGTGCGTCTGCGTGGTTTACACCGATGACTGAAGAACGCTATTTCACCGGATTGTACTTGTAATAAACTTGACTTGATTTTTCTGCATTTTCCTGTTTGCAGACAAAATTGGCATCAGAAAACAGACACTGAAAACTGAACCCATTAGGCACCCTGGGTTGGCCTTTATCTGTTCTTCACACTGCAGCACAGAGTGGTGGCATGTCAGATGGGAGACGCATACAATCCATGATGGCACTACCTTACCATGTTCGTACGGTGAGAAGGTTCCTGCATCAATATTGATGTATGGGTCGATCTTGATTGCGGTCACACGGAGCCCACACGATTTCAGGATGGTTCCAATGCTGCTGGCAATTATCCCTTTTCCAATCCCGGAGATGACCCCGCCAGTCACCAAAATGTACTTCATCTGTGCTTTGTGATCTAGTCAGAGCAAAGGGTTGTTAACAAGATGCAATGCACAACATCAACAAAGATTCTTGATGCTGGGTCAGCAGCTTATCATTCTAATGAAGGAAAAATTGATTTTGTAATACAATTACAGTAAAACCCCTGGCATTCAGAATTCAAGCAAATGGCAGTCTCAAGCATCCGGCCTAAAATAAATGAAGAAAAATAAATTTAAAAAAGGAATAAAATAAAAGGTAAAAAATACAAAAGTTTAAAATCGTATAAGAAAATGTTCTCAAAGTAACACATAAACCTTTGGTGAAGATGGGAACAAATATTCAGCCAGTGAGGGCCTCGGTTGTGATTTGCTCGTAACAACTGTTTGAGTAAAGCTGTGTGAAACAGCAATGGCGTCACTGAGGATGAAGAGCTGGTTGATGGTGCTCACCATTAGGGTGACTCTCTTAAAGAGTCTCCTTATACCTGCTTAATAAAAGACACCCCAGTCAGAGGCTTTATCTGTAAACAGGGGAGGGGGGTTAATTGTCTACAAGTATACACCTTGTAGGCATTGTAAGAGCAATCTCAAAATGCACTTATCGGGCATCTGACAATCCCCACAGGTGCCGGGTATCAGGGGTTTTACTATACATCAAAATACTTCTGGATCGGTTTTGCACACTCAATAGCTGATGACAACTTTCACCCCCATGCTTCTCCACAGCAGGATGAACAAACCAGTGGGATATTGAAAGCTTATTCAAAGCACCCAGTACGCTCAGTGCTCTGTGCTGAACTCTGGGCTACTGAGTGCTCTTTTGGTCTTTACACCCAGTGCGAGGGTATAATTATCTTAAAAGGCCGTAGTGTAGGCGTGGAGGAGCTGGAGATTGGCCTTTGTGCGCAGGACATTTAGGTTGCCTTATTATTTATTCACCATTCTGGGAAGCTGACAGCGCAAACACCGAGAAGCTACTGCTTCTTTTTTTAAAAAAATGAATATTTTATTTTTGATTTTCAAAGACTCGTACAAATCCAAACAAAAAACACAATCACTTTCAACAATATAGTAATACAGCAGTCTATTTTTCCCCTATCCTAATACAACAAAGATTATATAAATTAAACAGATATAAAGAAGCAACTATCAGTAGTCACATACCCTTAAGGGATCTTATGAAAAACCAAAAGAAATCCAAAATAAAAAAAAGGGAACAAAATACAAGAGCACATCAGCTGTGCCACAACCCACTTCATTGATCTTGATCATTCCACTATGGGCTCGGATTATTCAGAAGGACTAGAATTATATCTGTATACCAATGTGCTGCAAATAAAGTTGCCACACCCCAACAAATGTGCCATATTTCCTCCTCAAACTGTATGCTATTTTCTCCAAGGGGATACCACTCTGCATTTCCATATTCCACTGTGTAATATTTAGTTGGGAGTTGGATTTCCACAAAACCGCTATAAACTTCCTGTCTACCAACTAGGCGACTGTCACAAACTGAATGTCCAGGCCCGGTACACTGCTCTATGCAAAGTCGCTGCTGTGGACGTTGCTGGAAGGCGTGCACTGCACTGAAGCTGAGCTGTGGAACTGTGATATATCAATACTTGCAGTAGAGCTGATGAACAGGGAACTGGGGGTGTGTGTAAGATTCACTGTTTATAGTGTATGAGCGGGGTCGAATATAGGTTTACCATTGTCAAGAGTCTCTGAGTTTGGTCTGGTTGGGATACCTTGTGGTCAGACTTTACTTTTGTCATTGTCCGATGTGAATGTCTGTACTGACGCTCACTTGAATTAGTAATTCTATACTGTTTAACATTCTCCCCCATTTGTTTCCCAAATGTTAATAAAAGTTGCGCGTAATTGTAACACCTGTCCAGACTTGTCTTTCTGTGAACCCACCAAAACTGGATATTCTTCTCAACACAACAATCGGCACTGGGAGCAGGGAGTTACGATCGGACACACACGTGGAGTCTTAATCATGGGAGATTGTATAATAATTGTGTATGGGTGTCTTGCCAGGTGTACATGTTATTGTGTACCTGTTCACCGAGGGATTGCATCACTAATTTCAGAAAGAGGGGCAGCAGGAAAGACTCTTAGCAATTATAAAATCCGCGGGTGGACCATTGACCACGCCACACCAGTCGATTGGGTCTCCAGGTTAGACCCCCGTGGAAAAAAGATAGGGCACCTTGTGGTCTCCTACCCAGAGTTGAGGGGGGGAGGGGGGAGTTGTGGGGTAGCCCCATGGTTACTTAGGAAGCAATGGGATACCATGTTCTTTGTTCTATCCCTCGAACACCAACACCTTCCAATCATTCACCACGTCAATATACAGTAAAATCCCCTATTATTCAGAATTCAAGCAACTGGCAAAAAAATTGTGGAAAGATGTTAATCTCCATAGTTCCTGATACTTGGGGTTTTATGCACCAGAACTATATACCCCATGATATAGTCCCCCTCCTCTCCCACCATGTGCCCAGGAAATCCCCCCCCTCCTCTCCCACCATGTGCCCAGGAAATCCCCCCCTCCTCTCCTGGGGCATCTTTTACCACTCTTCCCTCCTTTCCCCCTTCCATCATTTCTCTCCACATCCAGTAAAAAGCTTGGGACCATTTCCACACACGCCCCCGAAAAAAAATACTTGCCTGTTTCCGCTCTGTTAATGGTTATATGGAACATCTCCCCTTCCTTAAAAGGAACATGGGATAAACCCTCCCAACAAAATTCCCCGGCCTTTCTCACCCCCACAAAGAAAAAAAAACACTGGAAACAACCTTTACCAAATAAATGTCCACCCCACCCTCCCCCAAATATAATGTTGTCCCCACACCCACCTCAAAAAATCCATTATCCCCAACTCTCACAATATAGAACTGCCTCCAATAAAAAAAAACTGACCCCATTGCCAGGATATCCTGACTGTGAAGGGGCCTCTAGATTCTCCCCCCCCCCCCCAAAAATACCACATTTATTCCCAGCTCCCTGGAAAAAACCCAAGACCCCTGGTCTTCTTCTACACCTGAAACTGGTGGTCAAAGCCCCAATTTCAGGCCAGTCCATCTCCCACTCCCCATACTGCATTGTTCGTCCCTCTCCGCCCCACCACTGCGTTGGCCACCCTCGCCCCCCCACCGCTGCGTTGGCTGCCCTCGCAACCCCACCGCTGCACCGTCGTCTCGCCCCCCCCACCGCTGCACCGTCGTCTCGCCCCCCCACCGCTGCACTGTCGTCTCGCCCCCCCACCGCTGCACTGTCGTCTCGCCCCCCCCACCGCTGCACTGTCGTCTCGCCTCCCCCACCGCTGCACTGTCGTCTCGCCCCCCCACCGCTGCACTGTCGTCTCGCCTCCCCCACCGCTGCACTGTCGTCTCGCCTCCCCCACCGCTGCACTGTCGTCTCGCCTCCCCCACCGCTGCACTGTCGTCTCGCCTCCCCCACCGCTGCACTGTCGTCTCGCCTCCCCCACCGCTGCACTGTCGTCTCGCCTCCCCCACCGCTGCACTGTCGTCTCGCCTCCCCCACCGCTGCACTGTCGTCTCGCCTCCCCCACCGCTGCACTGTCGTCTCGCCTCCCCCACCGCTGCACTGTCGTCTCGCCTCCCCCACCGCTGCACTGTCGTCTCGCCTCCCCCACCGCTGCACTGTCGTCTCGCCTCCCCCACCGCTGCACTGTCGTCTCGCCTCCCCCACCGCTGCACTGTCGTCTCGCCTCCCCCACCGCTGCACTGTCGTCTCGCCTCCCCCACCGCTGCACTGTCGTCTCGCCTCCCCCACCGCTGCACTGTCGTCTCGCCTCCCCCACCGCTGCACTGTCGTCTCGCCTCCCCCACCGCTGCACTGTCGTCTCGCCTCCCCCACCGCTGCACTGTCGTCTCGCCTCCCCCACCGCTGCACTGTCGTCTCGCCTCCCCCACCGCTGCACTGTCGTCTCGCCTCCCCCACCGCTGCACTGTCGTCTCGCCTCCCCCACCGCTGCACTGTCGTCTCGCCTCCCCCACCGCTGCACTGTCGTCTCGCCTCCCCCACCGCTGCACTGTCGTCTCGCCTCCCCCACCGCTGCACTGTCGTCTCGCCTCCCCCACCGCTGCACTGTCGTCTCGCCTCCCCCACCGCTGCACTGTCGTCTCGCCTCCCTACCGCTGCACTGTCGTCTCGCCTCCCTACCGCTGCACTGTCGTCTCGCCTCCCTACCGCTGCACTGTCGTCTCGCCTCCCTACCGCTGCACTGTCGTCTCGCCTCCCTACCGCTGCACTGTCGTCTCGCCTCCCTACCGGTGCACTGTCGTCTCGCCCCCTCACCGCTGCACCTTCGTCTCGCCCCCCCACCGCTGCACTGTCGTCTCGCCCCCCCACCGCTGCACTGTCTTCTCGCCCCCCCCACCGCTGCACTGTCGTCTCGCCCCCCACCGCTGCACTGTCGTCTCGCCCCCCCACCGCTGCACTGTCGTCTCGCCCCCCACCGCTGCACTGTCGTCTCGCCCCCCCACCGCTGCACTGTCGTCTCGCCCCCCACCGCTGCACTGTTGTCTCGCCCCCCCACCGCTGCACTGTCGTCTCGCCCCCCCCACCGCTGCACTGTCGTCTCGCCCCCCACCGCTGCACTGTCGTCTCGCCCCCCCCCACCGCTGCACTGTCGTCTCGCCCCCCCCACCGCTGCACTGTCGTCTCGCCCCCCCCACCGCTGCACTGTCGTCTCGCCCCCCCCACCGCTGCACTGTCGTCTCGCCCCCACCGCTGCACTGTCATCTCGCCCCCCACCGCTGCACTGTCGTCTCGCCCCCCCACCGCTGCACTGTCGTCTCACCCCCCACCGCTGCACTGTCGTCTCGCCCCCTACCGCTGCACTGTCGTCTCGCCCCCTACCGCTGCACTGTCGTCTCGCCCCCCTACCGCTCCACTGTCATCTCGCCCCCCCCACCGATGCACTGTCGTCTTGCCCCCCCCACACCGCTGCACTGTCGTCTCGGCCCCCCCCACCGCTGGAGTGTTGTCTCCCCCCCACCGCTGCACTGTCTGCTCTCCCCACTGCTGCATTGTCCACTCTCACTCCCCACCATTGCATTGTCCACCCTCTCTCCCCCCACCATTGTATTGTCCACCCTCTCCCCTTGTATTATACACTCACCCTCTCTCGCCCCCACCACTCCGTTGTCCCCTCCCCACCAGGACACTGTGCACCCGGTTCCGCATTACTGCATTGTTCATCCTCTCTCCCCTACCATCGCACTCTCCATCTCCCATGTCTCCCAGTCATTGCATGATCGATACCCTGCCTAGCATGATCCATGCCCATTGCATGACCACCACCCCCCCCCACCCCACGGCCCAACGCTGTTATCGACCGGTACCACCCCCCTCCTTCGGAACCTTTTTGACGCGCCGGCGGGCTCCGCAAACCACGCGTGGCGGCCGACTTTGATGCGGCGGGGCTCTGCTAAGCTCTCTCTGCAGGAAAACAAGAGTCGCCCACTCACCGCTCCGCAGCCGGCTGCAGCGAACGGTCAGCCGGGGGCTGCAGCGGGGCCAGTGAAAGCGACTGACAATCCTCAACCAACTCTGCATCCACAGCCCACGATGCACGACCCACGCTTCCAGGCCCAGGGCGCCTGTCAATCACCGCTGACGTCACGCGGGCCCGCCGCCTCTGTCAATCACCGCTGACGTCACTGGGGCCCGCCGCCTCTGTCAATCACCGCTGACGTCACCGGGCCCGCCGCCTCTGTCAATCACCGCTGACGTCACCGGGCCCGCCGCCTCTGTCAATCACCTCTGACGTCAGGAAAAGGCAGAGTATGGAGGTTGGAGGGATCACTTAAATATGCAATTTACAGGGATGACAGGAGACTTAGCTTTCATGTGCCAGTGGTAATCTGTGGTGCAATGAATTAGCACCCTCAGCTGTCAGGTAGAAGTGTATTGCGTCACATCCCACACCAGAGACTTCATTTGTGGCCTGAGCAAAAGTCTGCAAAAGGTAGTGGACACAGCTCTGGACATCACAGGTATAATCCTCCCCACCATCAAGAACATCTATAGGGTATGCTACTGTTGGAGAGCAGCAGCAATCATCAAGGAACCAAGCCTCCCAGCACGCACTCTATTCTCGGCCTTTACCATCAGGAAAGAGATAGAGGCGCCACAAGATTTGCACCACCAGGTTCAGGAACAGCAGCTACTTCGTCCATTAGACTCCTCAACAACAATCTCCATCAAGGACTCATTTAAAGACTCTTGCAATTTATTGATTTTATTTCCTCTCTATTGCACAATCAGTTTGTTTACATGTGTACAATTTTTTTGCATTACTCAAAAGTGGTCATTCTGCCTTACCGGCAAGAGAAAGGTTTGTATGTGATGTCATGTATGTACTCTGACAATAAATCTGAATTTGTGGCCGGAGCCAGGCTCGGGCTGGCTTGTTTTGTGTAGTACTTATCTCACTGCACTACTCTACACCTATGATCGTGTGGCTAATATTACGAGCTCCCATTTTAGTAAACTGGGATTATCACTGTAAGGGATAGCATAGACAGGAAGGACTGAACAGTCACAGTTAACATTTCACACAAACACAAGTCATAGTCCAACGACAATTCGATACATTGGAAGAACCGAGGGAAGGTTTGTCACAGTCTGTTCCAGAGTTTGATGCATTTGCAAAGACATTGTGATTTTGCAAAGAGAGAGCCACGCTGACGGCTGAAGAGAAAACAGTTTTTTGAAGCAGCTCTTGTGGCCAGCTATTTTTGTGAAATTCAAAGCAATGCATGCTCTGAGAATGACTGGGCCTTTTCAGTGGATATAACTGCCAGGAGAGTCTTTTTGGAAAGTAAAGTGCTTAATTTTGATTGTGACTAACAGCGGAGGTCACTTAGAGAGACTGCTTCATTTGACTAGCAGTGAAGTTACTCGGAGAGACTGGTGCCAGGGTCTTGGAAGCTTCATGGAGGCCTCCCAGTTCGAGTCTTGCCTACCAAAAGGATCAGGAATGTTATGACCACAGCTCGTGTGGATGGACATTTCTTCAAAGGCAACACAAGGAGAATTTGTGAGTCTGTAGCAACAACAACTCCAGTCGTCCCTCTCAGTTCAACATTAATTCAAAGGCCTACATTTCAACACTGAATTTGAAAGACTGAACTTTGAAGTAAGTTTGTAGATTTTGACCTGGACTGTAATGGTTTGGGTATATCACCCACATATACACTAGACACCTGCACATAGCCTGGATAGATTTAGTGTTAAGGCTATAATTTAAGAGTTAGAAATAAAATAAGTGTTTTAAAATTAAACACTGTCTGGTTCATTGCCCGTTGCTGCTTGTTACGTGCGGTTCAAATGCTGTTCATAAACTGGCAGAATCACAGACAGCAATGAGGAAGAGTACAGGAGGGAGCTAGATCAGCTCATGACATCTTTCAGCTGCTACCATTAGGAAAGAGATACAGGAGGATCAGAGCCAGCGCCACCAGGCTGAGGAACAGCTTCTTCCCGTGGGCAGTGAGGATGCTGAATGACCAAAGGAACTCCTCATACTAACCATCCAAGACTCTCATATTCATGAAACTACATCTATTTATTTATTTATTTATTTATAAATATGAATACTTCCCCTGCATATGTGTTTTATGTCTGTATGTGTGTTATGTCTGGCTGTGTTGCACTGAGGACCAGAGAACGTTGTTTCGTCAGGTGGTACTTGGGCAATCAGATGACAATAATCTTGATTTGCCTTGACTAGTTGAGCGGAATCACAACAACCTTGCCCTTAATGTTAGCAAATCCAAGATGTCAGGAGGAAAGCAGGAGAACATGATCCAGCCCTCATCGAGGGGTCAGCAGGGAGAGGGTCAAGAACTTCAAATTCCAGGGTGTTAACATCTCTGAGGATCTGTCCTCTAGCCTCCATGCCAATTCAATCATGAATAAGGCTCGCCAGTGGCTACACTTTGTGTGGAGTTTGAGGAGATTTGGAATGTCACCAAAGACTTACAAATTTCTACATGGAGAGCATTCTGTCTGGTTGCATCAGTGTCTGGTATGGAAGTGCAAATGCTCAGGACAAGAAAAAACTCCGTAGGGTTGTGAACTTGGCCAGCGTTATCACCGGCATCAGTCTCCACCCCATTGAGGACATCTACAAGAGGCAATTTCTCAAGAAAGCAGCCTCTATCGTCAAGGACCCCCACCATCCTGGTCATGCCCTCTTCAATCTGCAACCATCAGGAAGGAGGTACAGGAGCCTGAAGACAAGGGCCTAAGGCACAAAAATAGCTTCTTTCCCGACACCATCAGCTTTCTAAATGGACAATGAACCACAGACATTTTATCCTATTTACTTGCACTATTTATTTATTTCTGAAATAGAGTTCATTGTAATTATTTGCACTGTAAAGGAACAAATTCTGTGAGAAGTTCATGACAATAAATTCTAATTCTAATTCTGATTCTAGTACTTTGAATATCTTGGACCATGTCTAATTTTCCTTTCATCACCAGGAATCTATTTATTTTAATTGGGCATTTCGATGTTAAAGGTGGTATTGAAATGGAATTCTTTACAACTTTGCTGGCATTCACCCACATTTAGCTCACTTCATTTGTTTGTTAAGAACTATTTTGCAAGACGATTTACTTCTTAAACCTAGATTTAATGGATGACATATTTTGCAACAGCAGTAATACTTACTGGTGTGTTGAAATCACACTTTTCATTTCTCATGTTCAAACTGATACATCGTAACTGTCAAGAATTAATTCTACATTGCTGGTATTAATAAACTAATGATATTTTAAGTGGTGGAAGTGGTCATAAGGTTTCCTTATCTGCGGATGATCTTTTGCTGTTCATTTCAGATCCTGATCATTCAGTCTCATCCATGTTGTCATTTCTTCATCAGTTTGGCTAATTTTCAGGTTATAAATTAAATCTTCAGAAAAGGGAGTTGCTTTTGATACTACCTTCTTTTTAATTTAGCTAAAAATCAATTTAATTATTTAGGTGTTTCTTCTTTTTTTCTTTGGCTTGGCTTCGCGGACGAAGATTTATGGAGAGGTATGTCCACGTCAGCTGCAGGCTCGTTGGTGACTGACAAGTCCGATGCGGGACAGGCAGGCACGGTTGCAGTAGTTGCAAGGGAAAATTGGTTGGTTGGGGTTGGGTGTTGGGTTTTTCCTCCTTTGTCTTTTGTCAGTGAGGTGAGCTCTGCGGTCTTCTTCAAAGGAGGTTGCAGCCCGCCGAACTGTGAGGCACCAAGATGCACGGTTGGATGCGATATCAGCCCACTGGTGGTGGTCAATGTGGCAGGCACCAAGATATTTCTTTAGGCAGTCCTTGTACCTCTTCTTTGGTGCACTTCTGTCATGATGGCCAGTGGAGAGCTCGCCATATAACACGATCTTGGAAAGGTGATGGTCCTCCATTCTGGAGATGCGACCCACCCAGCGCAGTTGGGTCTTCAGCAGCGTGGATTTGATGCTTGCGGATTCTGCCAGCTCGAGTACTTTGATGTTGGTGATGAAGTCATTCCAATGAATGTTGAGGATGGAGCGGAGACAACGCTGGTGGAAGCGTTCTAGGAGCCATAGGTGAAGCCGGTAGAGGACCCATGATTCGGAGCCGAACAGGAATGTGGGTATGACAACGGCTCTGTGTACGCTATCTTTGTGAGGTTTTTCAGTTGGTTGTTTTTCCAGATTCTTTCGTGGAGTCTTTCAAAGGCGCTATTTGCCTTGGTGAGTCTGTTGTCTATCTGTTTGTCGATCCTTGCATCTGATGAAATGGTGCAGCCGAGGTAGGTAAACTGGTTGACTGTTTTGAGTTCTGTGTGCCCGATGGAGATGTGGGGTGGGGAGCTGGCTGATGGAGGACCTCAGTTTTCTTCAGGCTGGCTTCCAGGCCAAACATTTTGGCAGTTTCCGCAAAACAGGACGTCATGCGCTGGAGAGCTGGCTCTGAATGGGCAATTTAGGTGTTTCTCTTACGAAAAATATATCATAATTTGAAGAGAATTTTCTTTCTTTATTGATTCATGTTAAGAAGTCTTTATCTCAGTGGTCTCCTCTTTTGATGTCCTTAATTAATGTTAAGATGAATATGTTCCTGTTTTTGTTCCTAAAACGTTTTTTTTATTCACTTGATTCAATTATTTGGAAAAATATACATCCTCGTCTTAATAAAGTTTTCCTTCAAAACCTTACAAATAAAGGTGGTTTGGCTTTACCTAATTTCAGATTTTATTATTGGGCATCTAATGTATCATTTTTTGGATTCATTGTCAGGATGGAATGGATGCTCCAACTTGGATTAATTTAGAAAATAATTCTACTATAAAATATTCTTTTATTTCGATACTTGGGGCAGCATTATCTTTTCCTGCTTCCAAATTAACCACTAACTTTGTTGTTAAATATACTTTGAGAATTTGATTTCAATTTAGAAATTTTTTTTGGATTTCAGAGATTTTTACTTGCTAGCCCTATATTATTTAATTCTTTTTTTCCACCTTCTATGCAAGATTCTGCTTTTCATGAATGATTTAATTTGGGTATCGAATCTTTTCAAGATTTATTTACTGATAATAATTTAGCTTAATTTGAACAACTATCTTTTAAATTTAAATTACCTAAGTATCATTTCTTTAGATACTTACAAATTAGGAGTTTTTATTAATTCATTATTGTTGAGACTTCCTCAGGACATTGTTATAAATATGATAGGGATGATTTATAATTTTAAACTGAGTGAAAAAATAAGCTGATATCAGGTATATATGATTTACTACAAGTGCCTAACCTTTTACCTGGGGACATTGGGACTGGACACCTGCTGTTGTTCGGAATCTTCCGGATTTCGGAATCATTTTAAAATTGTGGGTCCCTTTAAGTCTGTCCAAGTTGGGCTGCCATCTCTCCCCACCCTCGCCTGCCCAAGTAGTGCTGCTGTCTATCCCTCCCCATTACTTGCCCACCCACCCGAGTTGTGCTGCTGTCTCTTCCTCCCTAGTGCCTACCAAGTTGCACTGCCATGTCTCCCCCACCACCTCACCTGCCCTCTTGCCTGCCTGAGTCGCGCTGCTGTGTCTCCCCCTCACCTGCCTGCCGAGTCATACTGTTCTCTCTCTCTCTCTCTCTCTCTCTCTCTCTCTCTCTCTCTCTCTCTCTCTCTCTCCCCCCCCCCTCTCTGCCCCCACCCCCACTACTGTACCAGTGCCAGGGGAATGGCTCTCTCTCAGTTCCCCTGCACTGGTGCTGGTACAGCGGTTTCAGCTGCATGGGGGAATTGCGGGTGGCAATGACAGCCATTAATCCTGCATTGAGCCACCACTGGGCTGACTGAAAGAGCTGCAATGCTGGTCGGGTGTCAGTATATGGCGATTTGAAGGTGCATATAAAGTAAAGGAATGACATGGGATATTCCATCACGAGTTGAGTCATGCTAGATGGGTAGGGTACTTATAAAGTAATGATACCATTAATAAACGATGCTGAACGTAATGGGATACATGGGAGTTCAGCGAGGGTCATATCGGTCATGTTTTGTGCCAAATTCCATCTTTGATGAGCAGATTTCATCTACTGAAAATGCTGGTTTTTGGTGGTTGCCATTTTTTGGAATCCTGGATAAAAGGTTAAGCACCTGTATTAAAGTCTAGGGATAATTTTTTACTAATTACAGGATAAGATTTTCAGCTGTCATTCTCATATCCTAATGGGATTCTTTTTTAAAGTTGGTAAATTCCTCCTCTTTATGTGCCCTTCATTATCTTCTACAATTTAAGGTAGTACATCAGGCCTACTTTTCTAAAGTTTAATTGGCTAAATTTTATTGCCTAATATTTCTTCAAATTGTGATAGATGTAAGACTGAAGAAGGTACTTTATTACATAGGTTTTGGTCTTGTTCCTTCCTTTCCAAATTTTTAGAAGATGTCTTTCATACCTATCTTTAGTTCTTAATGCAAATCTTATATCTAATCCTTTAATTGCTCTTTTTGGATCAACTAAGGTAATTGATTTGAAATGAACAGTGTCTCAATCCCATGTAGTTTCTTTTGCTTCCCTTATTATTAGACGATCATGATGGCATGTCCAACTTTGGAAAAAATCAGATGTTCCTCTAATGTAGCAGATTTAAACTATTCAAGTTCATAGGGTCCTTTTATTAATTTTTTTTCATAATCCATAAGATCATTTATATCTTGTCTTGTGAGTTTATGATTTTTTTAATGGTAATGAAATTGTATGTATTTACCAAAAAACTTTTGAAGAGAATGTTGTAGAATTTGTAGTACAGTATTAATTTATTTTTTAATCTTTTTCAATTAGCCACGATATAACTGATTAAATGATAACTTGATCAGTTCCTTTTTTTGTTTGATTGTTATGATATATAGTTTATATGTTACATTTTTTGGACTCTTCAGGCCTCCCAGGAAAATCCAAAATTTAAAAAAACACCCCAATCGCAAGTAACAAAGCAATAAAATAAGCAAGTTAAAAAAATCCTCAGCCTACTGGGCAGAAGCAGTGATGGCCCATGGAGCTGTAGCAGCGACATTGTGTTCCTGGTGGGAGCAGGAACCTCGGCCTACCAGGCAGGAGTGGTGACGGTGACCTCAGGGTCCTGGGTAGGAGCGGTTATGGCAGCATCCAGCAGTGGAGAGGTATTGGGGAGCAGTGGTGCTGGTGGTGGGGAGGTGCTTCCAGCATCGACTTAAACAACGAATCGACATCAATCTGGCTTTTTTTTGTGAATTTAGGATTTCACAACTCGACTTATATGCTGAAATATACAGTAAGTCACAAGATCACAAGACAAAGGAACAGAACCAGGCCACTAGGCCCATCGAGTCTGTTATGTAAATCTACACTAAGCTACTCTACACTAGTTCCAATTTCTGGCCTTTTCCCCATAACCCTTGATGCCCTAACTAAAGAGATATTTGTCTATTTCTTGTTTAAATACTCCCAATGATCTGGCTTCCACTGCTGTATGTGGCAGTGAGTTCCACAGATCCACGATTCTCTGGCTAAAGAAGTTCTTCCTAATCTCTGTTTTATATGGATAATCTCTAATTTTCAGACTATAATCCATTGTCCTCGATTCACCCACCAAGGGAAACATCTTACCCGCATCCACCATATTTAAACCTTTCAAAATACGAAATGCGTCTCTAAGATCTCCTCTCATTCTCCTATACTCCAATAAATACAACCTAAGTGCTGCCAAATGCTCCTCGTACGTTAGCCCTTGCAATCCGGGAATCATCCTAGTAAATCTCCTCTGCACCCTCTCCAACAATGTCACATCCTTTCTAAGATAGGGGGCCCAAAACTGCACACAGTACTCCATATAAGGCCTCATCAGTGCCCCATAGAGTGTCATCAACACCTCTTTACTCTTGTACACTATTCCTCTTGAATTTAAGGTCAACGTAGTATTCGCTTTCTTCACTTCCAATTTCACCTGGTCATTAACTTTTAGATTTCCTTGCACAAGGACACACAGGTCCCTTTGCACATCCGAGGTCGGAAGTTTCACCCCATCCAAATAGTATTCTGCCTGTTTGTTTCCACTGCCAAAATGTACAACTGTACATTTCTCTATGTTAAATCTCATCAGCCATAATTTTGCCCAGTCTCCTAATCTGCAACTTTACAGTTTCGACTGCACTTCCCACTCCGCCACCTATCTTGGTGTCATCTGCAAATTTGGCCACAAAACAATCCAAATTTGCATATTTCCTCTTTCATATGACCTCTCTAGATTTAGATAATGATGGCTTCTACTTTCTGTATCATTATAGTAAAGTTTAATAAAAATATTGAAACAGAATAAACTAGTTTTGCTTTCTGAACCTCTTTGAAATTCCAAATTGCCACAAATCTTACATAAATCTATTTCTGGAAGTATTACCTACGAAGAGATACGCCAACACAAATCCCCAATGCATTTTGATCGCAACCCCTAACTCATGTTCACTTCTTGATCTCGCAGGGAGATTGATATCATTTTGACAAGGTGCACTGATAACACACGTATGCATACCAGTCCCAAATTTTACTTTGGAACAAATTTCTTGAATTCCTTTGTTGAAGACCATGTTACGAACAAAGATTTAGATATACTTAATATCTTGATATATTTACATATATCTAGATAATATCAAGATACATATGTATTTAATATGTAGATATATTTCAGAAATATTTATTGTTATGAACATATTATCTCAAAATTTGTTGTTTTGTGACAGCAGTATTGCGCATTACAGATGCAATATTACTATAATTTACAGTTCTGTAAATATAATATTTAAAAATGAATAGATAAATTGGAGGCAAACAAGAGAAAAAAGTGAGGTAGTGGCTGTGGTTCATTGTCCTTTCAAAGATCTGATGGTGGAGGGGAAGAAGGTGATTCTGTACCATTGCGTGCTCATCTTCAGACTCCTGTCCCTGATGGTAGCAGTGTGAAGAGGGCATGGCCTGGGTGGTGGAGGTCCTTGAAGATAGAGGCTACTTTCTTAAGACACTGGCTCTTAAAGATGTCCTTGATGGAGTGAACACTGATGCCCATAATGGTGCTGGCTGAGTTCATAACTCTCAGTAGCCTTCTGTCCTGTGCATTGGCACCTTCGTACCAGAGAGTGATACAACCGGTCAGAATGCTCTCCGTGGTACATCTGTAGAAATATGGAAGAGTCTTTGGTGACGTACCAAACCTCCTCAAACTCCTGATGATATATTGTCGCTGGCGAGCCTTCTTTGTGATTGTATCAACATGATTGTCCCAGGACAGATCTTCAGAGATGTTAGCACCTGGAATTTTAAGTCCTGTCCCCCTTCCACTGCTGACTCCTCCATGAGGACTAGTTTGTGTTCTCCTGGTTTCGCCTTGCTGAAGTCCACAATCAATTTCTTAGTTTTGCTAGCACTGAGTGCTAGCTTGCTTTTGTGACACTACTCAACTCAACTCACCACTAAGAGACATCAATTTTCTGTGGAACTGGCTGCCTCTGCAGGCCCTGTGGTACAATGGTGAAGCTGAGATCACGGCTCTGCATCAAGATCACATCTGCTTGTCTTCTGGTTCTGAATCTCCAAGTCATTAGTGAGCCATCGGCACCCAACGAATTTCAGGACGTCTGCTTGCCACCATTCCTTCATGAATCTTGAACCTGATCCCTGGTTTCCAGAAACCGGTGGCTCCTTTGGTGGGGTTGGTTGAGATTGAGATTGGAGGTGCTGCCTAGACATCCAGTAAACGCAAAGAGGTGCATTTCTGCAGCAGGTAGACACTTGCTCTGGCACACAGTTTCCAGCAGATGGCAGCAAGACATAAGGCAATGGAACAGCATCTTCCTGACTGGAGACATTGTAGGAAACAGCAGATGCTGAACCTGAGGCTAAACGCCATATGCCAGAGGAACTCAGCAGGTCGAGCAGCATCTGTGGGAGAGAAAGAATGACTGACGATTCAGGCTCAAACCTGTCATCAAGACTTCGCAAGCGACACAATCCACATCCCATTCTTTTTGTGCCACGAGCAAATTTCAAGATATCATGTTTTGTCCCCAAATCGTTGAAAGTACAAAATATGCAGCCCAGAATCAATGCTTGTGATTCCCCATTGGTTGCTGCCTGTCTAAAAAAAACATTTATTTCACTCTCTGATTCCTTTTCTTGCCAGTACATGGACTCCGAGCCCATTGCACACTAACCTTCACGTGGGAAGTAAAACACAAAAGTCCGCAGACACCGTGGTTGAAGTAAAAACACGATGCTGGAGAAACTCAGCAGGTCAAACAATGCGCCTTATATAGCAAAGAAAAAGATACATAACCAATATTTTGGGCTTGAGCCCCTTCAACACGTGGGTCCTGATCAAAGGCTTGCTAAAAATCGGAACCTGCCTATCCCCTATTTTACTCACCTATTCTATCATGTACAGCCTCCAACACCTCCAGGAATTTTGTCAAATGCAAGTTCCCTTCAGAAATCCATGTTGACCTTCTCTAATCTGAATTTTGAACTTAGTTGTACTGCAGGGTAACAGGCCCTTCTGGCCCACGAGCTCATGCCCCCAACCCCCCAAACCCCTGACGTAGGTTAAAATATTGATTTATTTTCAAAGTATGCTATATAGAATATAGAATGGTAGAGCACAGTTCAGGCCCTTTAGCCCATAATGTTGTATCGACATGTAAACCTACACCCTGACTGATCTAACCCTTCGTCCCCTCAGAACCCATAACCCCACCATGTTTCTTGCATGGTCTAAGAGACTTTTGAATGAGTCTATATATCAGCCTCCTCCACCACCCCTGGCAATGCTCTGCCACTTTGTGCGTGAAAAGCCAAAATCTGTTGTCTCCCTTAAACTTTCTTCCACTCCCCTTAAGCCTAAATCCCAATGGCATGAACAGAGATTTTCCCAGTTTAGGTAACCTCACCCAGAACCCCTTCTACTGTTTCTGTCTGTCCTTTACCTGCAACCATATTCAATTCTCTCCCAATCATCCTTCAACCCCCGGATGTCTCCTCCCCCACCTACCTCCTCACTTCCCCCACATTCATTTGCCCAGAATCCTATCCCCTCAGGCCCTCTCCCTCATTTTATGTTAGATATTTCCTTTTCAACTTTTAATCTCGATCAAAACATCGGCATACCATCTCTCTCCATGGATGCTGCCTAATCCATTGCGACCCTCCAGTTTTTGTCTATGGTCTCGTGCAGTGGCAGACAGAGACCACCCACAAATAGGACAAACACCACCTCATATGCTGTCTGAGCACCGTCCAACCCGATGGCATGAACATGGACCTCCATTTTTCAACCCACACCCACCCCGTCGCATCTTTCGCTATGTCTCTTCCATCACTCCACCCCCCCCTCTCTCTCTCTCTCTCTCTCTCTCTCTCTCTCTCTCTCTCTCTCTCTCTCTCTCTCTCTCTCTCTCTGAGTTTTTATGCACAAAAGCAGTGTTATCACTGCTCAAGTTTGAGGAATGCGAATTTACCTTCCATACCATGGACCAACAATGTGGATAGTGCTGTCCTTTTATATAACCCAGAGCAGCGCGCTGGCTTCTCAGGGAAAAAGGGGGCAGGGTGTGTAGCACAGCAGTACACAGTGTGTCAACTGATTGCACACATTCAGACAAGTATTTCATCTATACAAATAAATAAATGAATATTATTTCAGGAATTTGAGAGTTTCAGATGGTTCGTGTGAGAGGTTCCTTTGGTCATTCAGCATTCTCACTGCCCATGGGAAGAAGCTGTTCCTCAGCCTGGTGGTGCTGGCTCTGATCCTCCTGTATCTCGTCTCTGATGGGAGCAGCTGAAAGATGCTGTGTGCTGGGTGGAAGGGTGTTCTTAATGATTTTGCACACCCTCTTTAGACAATGATCCCAGTCAATCCGCCTTCGGACCTTTTATGGCTGGGAAGGAGACTCCAGCGATCCTCTCTGCCACTCTTATGGTCCTGAGAATTGACCTGTGATTCATTTCTCTGCAGCAACCGAACCAAATTGTGATGCAGCCAGCCAGGACAGGCCTGTGACAGGCCCCCCTGCCCCACTACCTGACAACACCCCCCTGCCCCACTGTCTGACAGCCCGCCACCCCGCTGCCTGACAGACCCCTGCCTCACTGCCTGACAGTCCCCTGCCCCACTGCCTGACAGCCCTGTCCCCTGCTGCCTGACAGCCTCATCAGGAGCGGGCGGCATGAGAGGAAGAAAGGGGAACAGCGTGAAGGAGTGAGTGGCGTGAAGGAATTGGGACATGAAGGAGCAGAGCAGGGGAGTGACATATAGGAGCAGGGTGGCGTGAATGAGTGGGAGGCATGAAGGTGTGGGCAGAGTGAGGGAGCAGGGGTGTGAGTGAGCACAGCCTGACAGCTCTACCGGCCGCTCTGTGATGGCGCAGTGGGGCAATGGGGCTGTCAGGGTGATGCCAATCATCTTGCCTTCCTGTTTGGAACTAAGTGTCTAGGTGGATGGAAATTGGAGTGAGTTTGAGCAGTCAATCCGCCTTTGGACCTTTTATGGAGGCAATAGCAGCAAAGCAATGATAGAAAATTTCTCTATAAATGGGCCTTCTCTCTCTCTCTCTGCCCTCTTACCTTTTCTCCTTTTCTCCAGCTTTGCTTCCACAAAGCCCCAAACAACCTCCCCCCCTCCCCCACCAACCCCAGTCAAGACTCGCCTTTCCTCTCTCCTGTGTCCCATCTATATCCAATGAACACCTTTTGATTGTCGATCTGTACTTCTCCTCCTGCTCTTTCTTCCCTTCTTTGCCAGCCTTTTTCATTTAGGTGCTTGCCTGCTTTTTTACTCATACCTTGAAGAAGGGGGTCAGGACTGAAACGTTGGTCATATACCTCCTACCGCCACTGTAAGACTTGCTGTTCCTCCAGCATTTACTGTGTCTTTACAACCATCAGAGCATCAGCAGAATTTCATGTTTCTCTGCTATTAGAAAGTGCTTTTTCGTCAGCAGGATTATGAGACAATGGGGCTTAATTCTATCCTCTGGATTGTGATTGCCATGGTTAATATGTGGGATGAAGTGGCCACAATATAAGGTTGCAAACTCCGAACAGCGGCAGTGCCACAACATAGAATTATGTTCCACCAATGAGGTGTGCGTTCGGAAGCCACCGGAGAGGAAGTGCTTTGACAGTCTTCTTGGCAAAATTTGTGAAGACTTTATGAGATGCTTGTCTTTCCAAAAGCCAAATGGTGGAGCCCTGTTGTAGAACAAAGGAAGCTAAAAGTGCAGGTACACAGTTCTCTGAAAGTAGCGACGTATGGTGACGAAGAGGGCATTGGGCATGTTTTCCACTATCCGTGACACTAGACTCACACCACCAGGTTCAGCAACAGCTGCTCCCCCGCAACCATCAGGCTCCTCAACAACAAACTCAATCAGGGACTCATTGAAGGGCTCTTACTTGTGCACTTTATTTATTAGTGAATTTATTGCACCTCTTTCTTTGTTTTAATTTCTCTCTTTTATATACTATCTTTTCTTGAATACAGTTTTTTATACAACTGACTTGCAAGCTGAAGTGGTGAATGCGGGCTCAATTTTAACATTTGAGACAGATTTGGACAGGCACATGGATGTGAGAGGTATGGAGGGCTATGTAGTGGGTGCAGATCAGTGGGACTGGGCAGAATAATAGTTTGTTACAGATTAGAAGGGCTAAGGGTCTGTTTCTGTGCTCTAAAGTTCTATGATAAGTAAAAATTCTGCCTAGCCCACAGGAAAATAGAATCTCAGGGTTATATTTGATGCCATGCATGTACTCTGACAATAAATCTGAATTTTGAGACCTTTTGGGGTCTGTGGTGTCAAATGCTAAGTATCCTTTGCAACCACATATGACTTTAGAGTTAAAAATGACCTGCTGGAAGAACTCAGCAGTTTGAGGAACATCAGTCAGAGAGAAAGGGCGGTCGACGTTTCAGATCAGAATGCTTCAATGTGACTTTGTTGCATCAGGAGTTTTTTTTAGGAATTCATCGTAACTCCCTTCTTTCTCTGCTGACAATTATAGAGCAATTATTCTTGCTTTAATTCCACATAAAATAATGGAGTCAATTTTCAGACATGACGACCCAGCGTAGGTGGCAATAGTCCTCATTAGTAACCAAGAGTTACAGTGTTCAGTGATTGAAAGGGCAATCTATAAAATAGATTGAATAGGGAGACAATAAAAAACAATTAGCATTGATTCATTGAAAAGTACATTGGATAGATTTATTTCAGAAAATATTCCTTACATACAGTAATTTCAGACGTTTGATTAGAAATTTGTCATTAGACCTCTCTATACCCATGCAATGGACATTAAATGCAACCAACTACTAAGTGCAGTCTTTGAGCCTTAAAGCTCAATTACAGGCCCTTCAGCCCATAAGTCTGTGCTGACTATCCAGCACCATTTACAGTGATCTTATATTAAGTCCATCTTATTCTACCTACATTCCTTTCAAACTCCTGGCCTGTCCTGGCTGGCTGCATCAGAAATTGGTTCGGATGCTGCAGAGAAATGAATCACAGGTCAATTCACAGGAACAAGAGTGGCAGAGAGGATCTCTGGAGTCTCCTTCCCAGCCATCGATGTAATCTACTGGGATCATTGTCTAAAGAGGGTGCGTAAAATCATTAAGAACACCCTTCCACCCAGCACACAGCATCTTTCAGCTGCTCCCATCGGGGAAGAGATACAGGAGGATCAGAGCCAGCACCACCAGGCTGAGGAACAGCTTCTTCCCATGGGCAGTGAGAATGCTGAACGACCAAAGGAACCTCTCACACGAACCATCTGAAACTCTCAAATTCCTGAAATAATATTCATTTATTTATTTGTATAGATGAAATACTTTTCTGTATGTGTGTTATGTCTGGTTGTGTGTCTGCGTGTTTTGCACTGAGGACCAGAGACTCTGTTTTGTAGGTTTAGACGTGTGAAATCAGATGACAATAAATTTGACTTAATTTCCTCAGAATCCACCACTCAATTGTGCACTTGGGGTGACTTACAGTGGACATTTAACCTGCCACTCTGCACATCCTTATAATGCAGAAAGGAGCTGGAGAAATTGGAGAAGGCTTTGGAGGTTAGGTTTGAACCTGGATCACTGGAATCAACTCACTGCACCAATATGCTCTGTTGGACCCATCATTTCCTTGCCATTCTCCAGACATGGCAGAGCCTTGAGAATTCTTTGGTTGTGAAACTCTTGAACTTGGAAGGCCATTTGAGTGAGTCATTGTGCTAAACCCTAGGCTGATTTCAGATTTCAGATTTATTGTCAGAGTACATACATTACATTACATTCAACCTTGCGATTCTTTTTCTTACAGGTGAGGCAGGATTGCCACATATTGGAAGTGCAAAATTAAATATGTACACAATGTATACATGTAAATAAATAAAGAACTGTAAATAGATAACAAATGTAAACAAATTGACTGTGAAATACAAAGAAAATTTAAAAAAAAAATAAAGTGCACAAGTAAAAGTCCTCAGATGAGTCCTTAATTGAGATTGTTGTGAGGGGTCTGATGGTGGAGGGGTAGCAGCTGTTCCTGAACCTGGTGGTGTGAGTGTTGTGGCACCTATACCTCTTTTCTGATGGCAGCAGCGAGAACAGAGCGTGTGCTGGGTAGTGTGGATCCTTGATGATTGCTGCTCTACTCTGATGGCAGCATTCCCTGTAGATGTTCTCGATAGTGGAGACAGTTTTGCCTGTGATGTCCCAAGTTGTGTCCACTTCCTTTTGTAGAGCTTTATGCTCAGGGGCATTGGAATCCCCATACCAGACCGTGATACAGTGATACAGCCAGTCAGCATACTTACCATCATACATCTGAAGAAATTTAACAGGGCTTCTGGTGTCATACCAAAACTCTGCCAACTCCTGAAGAGATGGGGCATTGATGTGCTTTCTTCATGGTGACATTAGTGTATTAGGTCCAGGAAAAGTCCTTTAAGGTAGTGACTCCCAAGAACATAGAACACTACAGCACAGTACAGACCCTTTGGCTCTCAATGTTGTACAGACTCATATAGTCCTTTAAAAAAGTACTAAACCCTCCCTACCCTCTAGCCCTCTATTTTTCTTCCATCCATGTGTCTGTCTAGGAGTGTCTTAAATGCCCTAATGTTGCAGCCTCCATCACCATCCCTCGTAAGGCATTCCAGGCACCCACAATTTTCTGTGTAAAAAAACTTGCCCCTGATGTCTCCCTTTACTTTGTACACATATTCCTGGTGTTTTATATTCCTGCTCTGGGAAACAGGCACTGGTTGTCCACCCTATCTATTACCTCTCATAATCTTGTAGACCTCTATTGTCTTATCTCATCCTTCTGTGCTCCAAAGAGAAAAGTCCCAGCTCTTCTAACCTTGCCTCATAAGACAATGTTGATAAGAATGTTGCCATTCCAGGCAACATCCTGGTATATCTCCTCTGAACCCTCTCCATAGCTTCCACATCCTTCCTGTAATGAGCAGACCAGATCTGAACACAATACATTAAGTGTGGTCTAACCAAAGATTTGTCATGTTGTAATATGACCTCTCTACTCCTGAATTCAATTCCCCTATTAATGAAGCCCAGCAACTAATAGGCCTTCTTAACTATCCTATCAACCTGTGTGAAGACCTTGAGGGACGTATGGATATGCATCACAAAGTCCCTCTGTTCATCCACACTCTTAAGTAACAAACCATTAACCCTGGTCTCTGCTTTCTAGTTCATTCTTCCAAAATGTGGCACCTCACTCTTCTTGATCTGCCACTTTTCAGCCCAACTCTGCATCCTGTCTATATCCTTTTGTAACCTTTGTCAACCTTCAGCTCCATCCACAACTCTTCCAACCTTCATATCATCTGAAAACTTACTGACCCATCCTTCCATCTCTTCATCCAGGCCACTACTACTCTCTGCTTTCTACCTGCAAACCAATTTTTTATCTACACAGCCAAGATTCTATGGATCCCATGCCTCAAGACTACTGCCGGTTGGCTACTGCATAGGTTAGCATTAGTAGTTAGATATTTTAAATCATCTTTAACATTTCAACCAAAGTGCTTTATACTTTGCACCCTTGTAACTTATCATTGCTAATTATTTTAAAATGGCTACGAGGAGTGCTAAAGCTGGAAATAAACAACAAAAAGAGGAAGAGACTGCTAATCTGACTATGGACCCCATTTCTGATCTTTTAAGCAATCATACATGGGAGATAATAGAAACCGTTAAAGAAAGTCAACGTCAAGTTAAATCTACACTTGAAAAAGTTTTGGAGTCATCAGATATTGACGTTTGATTCGAGTCTGTGGAGCAAGACTTGAAAACAGTCAACGATCATGTGGATAAATTAGATGATCTTTGCTCGGGGCTGTCTGCTAGCAACTTTAACTTTGAAAGTTATTGACAGAATATTCAAATTTTGGACTGAAAATACAGAATCTGGCCAACTGACCAACTTTTTTTCAGAGATGCTTTTGGAAGTATTTGGAAAGGAGTTGTTTCATTCTAAGCCTGAGCTCAACAGAGCACACTGCTCTTTAATTCCCAAGCCAAATAAAAGATTTAGTAATTCATGAAGCCTGTCGGAAAGGAACTCTTCAATTTGATGAACAACAGATCAAATTTGTAGATTATTTCTGTCCTGAAGTGATGAGTCTGCATTTAGAATATAAAGAAGTCATGACTGAACTGGACAAGAAAGGATTCAAGCCCTCTTTGTTATACCCAGCACGCCTCTGAAATACTCCCTTTGATGGTTACAAGAAGATTTTGAATCCGGTAGAAGAAGCATAAAGATTCTTGGAAGATTTGCCTTCAACATCAAGTCTTGCATGAACTGTTATTTGGTTTTTGAAGTTTTTTTGTTTTTTTTTCTTGATTGGGCGAAGTTTGCCTGTTTTCCCCCTTCTCTTATTTGGAAGGTTTAATGTACTCATTTGGATTGTAGTTATCTGTTTGTTTATCTTTCTATTAATTTTATTACATTTTAATTTTAATTACTTTTCCTGGATGAGAATATAAAGTTGACTTATGTTATTAGATGACTGTAGGAATGAAGGCTAATGGTTATAACAATATACGTGTATGATACAATTTATGCATGAGAAAATTTAAAATTTGCCATGTATGTCTTTCGGCTGTTTGTTCGATTGAGCTTGCAAATCTAAATGGAGATTAGACAGAGATTTATATATTCATTGCTCTTTTAGTATTAATGGCATATTTTTTTGTTATTTCAGATACTTATTGCTTAGAAACACTTGAGACATTAATAGATTGTGTCCATTTTATTTTATAAGTGACTGTGGTAAAGGGTGTATGTAGTGCATGTTGAAAGAATCAAAGTCTTGTTGATCCAAACCAAGGCTTTTATTAACTAGTCTGGAGAGCATCACATGTAGGTTGACCAGTCCAGAATGATCTGGCTAGGATCAACACTTTAAGACCTGCCAGAAGGCGTGGCTACACTCTCAGCCAATCACAACCATGCTATACCACAATATATACACAATGGTGATAGAATCCGTAGTATCACAGTGTATGAATATTCATGCATATGCATTAGGAACTTGAGTTTAAATCTTTCACTTTGGTTGTAGCATTAAATACAAGTTTATATTGTTTGGAGTCATTAATTGTTTTGGGGAAAAAAAGCAGCTATAATTAGAATTTACACCAGAAGAATTTTGGGGGTTAAAATGTCTTTTTTGGGGCTCTTTGCTGCTCTAAACAGCATCCTTTTGATTCTGGTTGCTTGGGAAGGAGGGTGGGTATTTTGGTTTAAGGCATTGGGCTTACAAGGTTGTTATAACTTTAAGTTCTGTGTAAGCTGTTTTATTGCTCGGCTTCAAGTTGGCCACCTAAAGTTTGATGATAATTCGTGCCTGGTTTTCTTAATAACATTAATTTAAAAATGAGTAATCTTATCAAAGTTCACTCTTGGAATGTGAAAGGTTTAAACAGTACAATTAAGCAAAGGGAGGTCTTTGTGCATGGTAAACAACTGAAATCTGAGATTGTTGTCTTATAAGAAAAACATTTGTAACTGTGATCATTCTCATTTTATGTCATAATGGAGAGGGCAACATTTTCATTCCTCTTTCAATGCTATGTCAGATAAAAATGATCAATACATTATCATTACAAGCAAATTATATAATAAAATGGTAGTTTTTGCTAATGTATATGCCCCAAACATTGATAATGTGGAATTTTTGAAAGTTTTTTTAAAGCTTTATCAGATTTGCTCATTGATGCTTGGGGAAGACTAATTGTTGGTTAGACCCTGCTTTGGATCATTCATCCTCTAAACTTGCTACTTCTGTAATTCATTCTTTTTTTTAAATCAAATTTTGGTATCTCAGATGTATGGCACTATTTTTAACTCTAATAGGAAAGAATATTCTTCTCCTGTTCATCATACTTACTCATGGATTGATAATTTTTAAATAGATAATTGATTTCATTGACCCAATCATGTGAATATCACAGTATACTGATATCTGACCATACTCCTGTTATTTTGTCTATGAATTTTTCAAATCTCCATCCTGCAAAAAGACACTGGCATTTTAATTCTACTTTACTTTCAGATAATGAATTTTTGAAATTTATGGAGAAGTAGATACTTTTTTTTTCTTTTACACAAATTCCTCTTCAACAATTTCTAGTTTGATTGTTTTGGATACCTTGAAAGCTTATCTTAGAGGGCAAATTATTTCTTATACTGCTAATATAAAGAAGAAGATGAATAAAGAAAGATTAAATTTCATTAATCAGATTAAACAAATATATCAATGATATGCACATGCTGAAGAGCTGGAATTTTACAAAAGGAGAGTTGAACTTAAAACTAAATTTTATCAACCCTATTGAATATCAACTTTTAAAATCCAAAATTCAGTTTTATATTCATGGTGAAAAATCTGGCAAGCTCTTGGCCAATCAATTGAAGGGATTTGCTGCTAAGAGACAAATTAGTAAGATCTGGATGGATGATGGTAATATTACTGATGACCACTCTAAAATAAACGATACATTCAGGGAATTCTATTCTAGGTTCTATACTCTGAGTCTATTATTGACAACAGTTTAATGATGGTTTGTTTTTGGACTGCTTAAATATTCTTTCTCAGAAAATTCGCTTAAGTTTTAAAGAACCTATTTCATAAGATGAAATTATTTTTTTCTATCTATTCACTGCATTCAGGTAAAACTCCAGGATATCCTGGAGAGATTTTCAAAATCTTTTCTAAATTGATTGTACCCCAATTAAGTTTTGTATTAACTGATTCATTTAAACAGGGAAATATTCTCTTAACTTTTAATGAAGATTATGTATCCATCATAGAGAAAAAGGGAAAACATCCAGTTGAATGTTTCTCTTACTGGCCAATTTCTGTATTGAATATTGATATGAAGATCTTGGCTAAAGTTTTGGAGAACATTTTATCATCATTTAGGAAGATCAGACTTGTTTTATTAAAAGTCATTATTCTTATTTTAATATATGTCATTTATTGGATATTTTGTATTCACCTCCAACTGCAGTTCCAGAATATGTTCTCTTAAAAAGCATTTGACCGGAATTATCTATTTACGATCTTGGAAAAATTAAATTTTGGACACGTTTTATTACATGGATTGTTATTTAAGTCATGTCCTACTGCCTCAATTCTTACTAACTTTCAACAATCAAAACGCTTCACTCTCCAACAGGGTACCTGTCAAGGCTGTCCTTTAAGTCCATTACTTTTTGATTTGGCCTTAGAGCCTCTAGCAATGACATTTTGTGAATGCAGAGATATTTCAGGGATCATAGGAAGGGAACTGAGGATAAAGTTTCCATTTATGCAGATGACCTTTTGCTTTTCATATCAAACCCTGATACTTTTCTTTTACTTTCCATACTACCTTTACTTTCTCAATTTAGTCAGTGTTCAGGGTATAAGTTAAATCTGCATAAGAGGAAACTTTTCCAGTTAAATTCTCCTGTACAAATGTATTCTAATTTTCCTTTAAAGTTTGTGGAAGATCAGTTTACTTATCTTAGTGTTACAATTATGAGGAATACAATTATCATAGGCATCATGATAGGGAAATCTTTTCTGCTTTACTTAAACATGTGAAACTGACATTAACAAAATGGTCGCCTCTCTGAATGGTCGTATTAATTCTATTAAAATGAACCTTCCCCCTAAATTTTTGTATCTCTTTCAGTCTATACCAATTTTTGTTCTTTGACTCACTTGATTCGCTTATATCATCTTATATATGGCAAGGAAAGTTCCCCCCATTTAAATAAAGCATATCTTTAAAAGACTAAAAGGAATGTGGGTTTGGCATTTCCTAATTTCAGATTTTACTGTTGGGTGGTTGCAAAACATAATCTTATGTTCTTATTATTTCATAATCGAATTGACCGTCCTGCTTGAGAAGAAATTAAATTCCTTCAAAAATGTTTCTATCTCGACATTTCTTGGGTCCCTCTCTTTCCCTGGTTTCATAGAAATTAATTGACAATCCAGTTGTTAAATAGAGTTTGAGAACATTGGTGCAGTTTAGAAGGTATTTTGGATTTCAGGACCTTTCTCTTGCAAGCCCCATCATGTCCAATCACCTTTGTCAGGATTTTGCTTTTAATGATTTGTATAGATTGGGTATTAAATGCTTTAGAGACCTTTTTTATTGATAATAGTTTTGCATCTTCTGAACAATTGGTTGGAAAATTCAGGTTACCAAATGTTCACTTTTTCCGGTATTTACAAATCAGGCACTTTATTCAATCTCAGATTCCTGATTTCCTAGAGGTCCTGAGGCGAATATACTTGATACATTTTTTTTTGGATTACAATCTTTCGATAAAGGGTTAATATCTGTCATTTATGACAAATTGACTTGTCTAAGACACGCCCCTTCAGTCCAAATCAAGAATGCCTAGCAGCAGGTTTTGAACCTTTCATTTTCCAATGAGGTTTGGAAATCTATTTTCAAACTGATTAACACTACATTTCTGTGTGCTCACCACTGCAATTCCAAGTGGCACACAGGGCCCACATGTCTAAACTCACATTATCTCATTTTTACTCAGATAAAAATCCTTGTTGTGACAAATGCAAAATAGGCAATGTTTCTTTAATCCATGTTGTGGATGAGCCCCAATTTGTAAAAAAATATTGGAGAGATGTTTTTCAAACATTATTGGTGATACTCAATTTAAAGATAGAAGCAAATCCCTTAGTTGCTCTGTTTGGAACTCTTAGAGAAGATGAGGTTTTACTAACTCCAATTAAATGTTGCATTTTATCTTTGACTTTGTTGCTGGCCTGACATGCTGTTTTGATTAAGTGGAAAAATAATACCCCACCTATTCATGCACAATGGATAAGAGACATAATGTCCTGATTAAATTTGGAAAAAAAATTAGATACACAATTAATGACTCAAATATTAGATTCCAAATGTAATGGGGCCCATTAACCTAATCTCTAGGTTCAGTGCTTTAATACAGAATTTTGGCATGGTGTTGTCCCACTTCAGAGTGAGCTACATTGTTTTATCAACATTAACTTTCAACTTGGTTTAGGGTCAGGGGTTTGGAAAATATAAAAAGTTAAATTTATTATGTCCATTCTTTATTATTTTATCTGTGGTTTGGGAATTCAACTGTATGTTTATGCCTGTAGTGCTTTGCTTTTCCTTTTTTTTCTCTGTAGCACATTCCATAATTGTATGGTACAAAATTGTTATTAATTAAAATCAATAAAAATATTTTAAAAAGTAAAGACTTTCTAAATGAGTCTCTCATGGGGAACCTTGTCAAATGCCTTACTAAAATCCATATAGATCACATTTATTCCCCTACCATCATCAATTTCTTTTGTTATCTCCTCAAAAAACTCAATTAGTCTCATAAAGATCTTATGACCTTCCCTTCACAAAGCCATGCTGACTATCCTTGAGTAGACTGTATTTCTCCAAATACTCATAGATCCTATCCTTAAGAATCCTCTCCAATAGTTTGCACACCACTGATGTAAGACTCACCAGTCTATAATTCCCAAGATTCTCCCTATTACTTTTTTAAAATATGGGCTATATTTGCCCTTCTCCAATCCTCCTGCACCTCCCCTGTAGCCAGAGGACTCTAAAGGTGTTTTCATGCTGGCTGCAGAGGCAGATAAAAATTTTAAACTTACCCATTTAAGAACCAGTGCTTAAAGGCTGCTCCAGTGCAGCTTTCATGCAGAGCGTTGCCTTGGTGCGTCATCCAGAGCCACTGTGGGCAGGGCAACTGTTGCCATGGTGTCACCCGTCATAAATAAACAGCAGGGCAATGGCTGTCTTCCCTACCCATAATCGCCTACACAGCTGGAACTGCTCTGTGTTTCCCAGAACAGTTCCAGCTGTGTGGGGGATTATGGGTAGGGAAGACGGCCATTGCTCTGCCATGTATTAAGCTGCCGGTGCTGATGATTGGCCCCGAAGGCCAAAGCAGCCCAGTGAGGTGCCACCGGCTGCCCCTGCCCTACGGCTCCTGCCAGTCCCCCTTGCCCTGATGGCTCCCACCAGCCACCTGTGCTCTGATGGCTCCTGCCTGCCACCTCTGATGGCTCCCACTGGCTGCCTCATCCCTGACAGCTCCTGCCGGCATCTCCCCCACCCTGATGACCCTCACCGGCTCCCCCTGCCCTGAAGGGTTTATGGAGGGAGAGGGGCGGGAAGAGTGAGATGGATCACCGTGAGATCATCAGCCTGCACCCTGCTAGCCGTTTGCAGTGGCTGTACATTCATGCAGGATGTGGAGCGCAGCGCTCCACTGCTGACCCTTCCCCGAGAGGAATATGCCACGGATCATTCATGGAGGTAAGTCTCCCAATGTAAGGGCAGAGAATCTCTACCTTTGCACTTGTTTTTTTTTACTGTACGAAAGGGGCTTAAAATTATAGATACTGCCTCAGCTATCTCTTCCCTCACTTCCCACAGCAACCTGGGGTACATCGCATCTTGCCCTGGGGATATATCAATCTTAATGATATAAGAAGATCCAACACTTATATTGTTCAGCACACTGGCCTCTTCTATTTCAACCTCACCCTAATCAAGGTCCTTTTCTCTTGTGAATACTGAAGTATTCATTTAAGACCTCCCCAACCTTCTCCACCTGCAGGTACATGTTGCCTCCCTTATCCTTTAGTGGCCCCATTTCATTCTCATTATCCTTCTGTTCTTCACATGTACATAGAACGCCTTGGGATTTTCCTTAATCCTACATGCCAAGGTCTTCTTATGCCATCTTCAAGTTCTCATAATTCCTTTTTAAGCTCCTTCCTGGCTTCCATGTACTTTTCATGAACCCTTCCTGTTTCCTGCTTCCTATATCTAATACATGCTTCCTTCTTCCTCTTGCCTCAACTGTATCATCAACCATGGTTCCTTTTTCCTACCATCTTTTCCTTGTCCCAGTGGGAAAAACCTATCCTGAACCTATAGTCCCTAAATTTCCTCCACATTAGTTCTGTGCTTTCTCCCTTGAACATATTGTAATAGAATATTTGGGAGATAAATTTGGTAAAATTAGAGCAGGTCACATACATGCCCACACTTTAAAACAGATATTATTTGAAATTTTGAAGAATTCATATTCAGTGAATTTACAGAAACTATGGAGAATGCTGTGAACATTTCACAAGTAGGTGCTAATTAAAATGATGTCATTAAAGCAACAAGCAGGAGATGTTCTGGCTGATAAAAGCTCTTTGCAAAGGTTTTGACAGTGCACAGAAAGGTGCTTGACCAAGACTAACTCTTATTGTTTGCTGGAGAAGGTCAGGAGTTTTGCAAGTGAGAGAGTCACATGGGTTTTCTGGCAGTTGGAGAGGGAGAGGGAGAGAGAGAGAGAGAGAGAGAGAGATAGCTGAAACAAGCAGGAAAAGCTGGTAGGAACTGAAACAAACACCAGAGAGGTGGATGGCTGGAAGTGCCATCCACCTCACTGGTGTTTCTCTTGGAATAAGTGGAACAGAAAGGAACTCTGTGATAGCCTGAAAGAAAGAGGTTATCATCTGGAGAACCCTGATGGGGCAAGTTTCATCAGCGAGACATTGAGGTGACTAATGGTGGTACCTCAGTTGTGGAAATCCTGAAACAACAAATCTCTCTCTGCAAACCCTACGAGAACCTTTCTGAGTGGTAAACATTTACCTTTCGTGCACCAAAGCCTGGTGAACTTTATACATGTTAAATTCTGTGCACAGTATAAGAATTGCCTGCAACCAGAGAACTTTTCTTACATTTACACACGCATCACATACACATGCACTTAGAATAAGAAGGGGTTAAGTTAGGTTTAGTTAAGTTAATAGAGATAAGTTAAAGTTTGATTCTGTTTTCATGTTTAAAGATAATTAAAATCAATTTTTGTTTAAGTAACTAATTGTCTTGGTGAATGCCTATGCTGCTGGGTTTTGGGGTCCTTTGGGCTCATAACAATATGTTTCCACTTTACTTTTTCTCATTCTTGCCTCATAACGTTTAAATTTGCTCACCCTCTCCACCTCTGATCCCCCAATGATCACTGGATTGTATACCTTTGGCTTTCCCTTCCTGAAGTCAACAATCAGCGTTTTAGTTTTGGTATAAGAACACAGCCCTGTGCTCCGGTACTGATAGAGATTGTGGAGGAGATGTCCTTGCCAATACTCACTGATTGTGGTCTGGAGGTGAGGAAATCCATGATCCAATTACACAGTGGGATGTTGATTTCCAGGTTTTTGAGTTTGAGGGGATGATGGTGTTAAATGCCAAACTCTAGTCGATAAGGAGAATGCTGATGAATTAACCTGTCCAGGTGTTCCAGAGCTTTGTGTATAGCTAGTGAGAAGGCGGGGACGGGGTACTGAACTTTAAGATCAGCCATGATCTCGTTGAATGGCGGAGCAGGCTCGAAGGGTCGAATGACCTACTCCTGCTCCTATCTTCTATGTTTCTATGTTTTCTATCTGCTGTAGACCTGTTGCTACAATAGGTGAACTGGAATGGATCCATGTCACCGCTTAGACAGGAGCTGATATGCTTCAACATTGGCCTTTATAAACACTTCATCACTGTTGATGTCAGGGTGAAATGAAGATGAAATGAAGATTTTTGGACAGAAAGGGAAACAAAGGATATAGAGAAGTGAGCAGTGGAATGGTGGAGCAGGTTTGAGGGACTATTTCAGTTTCAACCTCCTGACAATTTTATCTGAGGAAACTATATATTTCCCCTGGGTTATAAAAGTAAATTGAAACCTAGGAATTGGGTTGGCTAGTTGCTGCTTTCCAGGGAGTGAAACATGAAAGCACCCCCCACTTTTTAAAAGTTATTTTTATATCTTTGAAAATGGAGGCACTGCCAGAGCTGCTGTAACAGTGTGGGGCCATGGAGAGCACGGAATGGAGACATAGCCCTTCCATGGGGTCCATCTGCCCAGCTTGACTGCTGTTAGCTCTGTGCTGGCTTTAAATAGTCTGTTAATGGAGCTGTTAATGGTGGTTTTATTTAAAAATTCTGCTACTGCGGGATCTGCGCCCAAGATGCCGGCCTCTATGATCAGAAACAGCTATGAGGGATTGCAGACTCAGGGGAAGCAGAGCACTGGTGCAGGGCACCAGAAAACGGGGAGAATACCCCTCGATTGAGACGGAGAAGAAGACAAGATGATCCGCGGGACGGTGACCACAGCAATGACCCAGCGAGGTGTTCTGCGGGTGAAGAACACCTAGGCAGCGGGCTGCTGGCAACTGCAGTTGAAGGATTCACACCAGATGGCAGACAGCTGGAGACTGGCTCGAGACCGGCTGAAGGAGTATCAGGTATTGGAACCGGGATGCGAGATGGTGCCATGGGGGCAAAAGTTTCCTGTTTGTGTTGGAGTTTTGGATCTGGAGCCTGGGTAGCTGATGGTTTGGACCAGATTATGAGTGGCTGTGGTGGCAGCGGGTGTGCTGGAGATGAATTCATGGACACTCAGTGACTCTGAGAGGACTCTCTTTTGCTTCTCGTTCTCTGACTGTAAGAGATACTTCTCAGGCAATTTCTCCCGATGGCGAATCTGTCCATAGAAAGTAAAGATATATTATCAACCTTTTGTCCCTGAGCCATTTTTCATGGTATGAGTGAAAAAAGTCAAGTGTCTGAATTAAAGGCTGGGGAAAGAAAGGAAGAAGAATGGGGTGGGGGGGGGGGGGGAGAAGTACAGACCAACAGATAAAAAGGTGTTAGCTGGATATGATAAGAGGAAAGGTGAGAATTGATGTTGGCTTGGACAGATCACCCCAGAGATCTTTGCTGGGTGAAATTACACTAATCGGGAAATTGGACCGAGGTCTTCAGATGGTATTTATGCTGGTGTGTCTGACCTTTACCTGATTCCATTCATATGCATGGGGACACAATGCATTTGGCACCACTCTCCTCACTCCTTACTGATTGAAATCGAAGATTCCAGGTTGAGGGAAGAACAGTCACCAAAGTAAAAGGGACAAAACTCATTGAAGATGGTCAATGAATCAGGAATGGGAGGATCATTCTGACATCAATTCATTGCACAAACCATCCATCAGCCTGACTTTGCAATGGTCAAGATATTTATGGACTCATTAGAATTTTGGTGATCCGTGATTACAACTTCCTTTCCGCACTTCAGTGTTACATGCTGCAATCTCTGCCTCATCAGCCCTCCCACACACTTTGTGCAATTGGATACAGGGCGGCCACACACTGTGCTGTTCCCCCCTCCCCTCCCACTTTTCCGGAGTCGTCATGCGTTTATGCAGGCATCCCTCGAGAGTGTCCTTGAAAGTCAAAAGTCCACCCCAGCTTCACGTGTGGCCCCATTGGGATGATTTGCCATTTAGGATCTATCATTTATTTCAAGGTGGAAAAACCACAAATAAATCCTTCATTTAGTTTAGCTATGTTTATATGGGGTGTAGGGGGAGGGGGGGGGGTGGGGTGGGATGTCAGAGGTGTGAACTGGAAATGCTATTGTATGCAGCAACATTTTAAGGCATCTAAATCTGAGCAGTCCAATTTTTAAGCAAAATTTACGTCAGGGCTGAATCCCATGTCATTGCTTAGGATGGAGAGATGGAATCAGAATTTATCATCATGAACTCACATCATGATTTTTGTGGTTTTGCAGCAGTAACACGGTGCAAATATTTATAGAAACAAAATAAATACAAATAGTTTCAGAAAAAGACAAAGTGAGGTCATGTCTGTGGTTCATCCAGAAATCTCATGGCAGTGGGGAAGAAGCTGTTCTTGTACTGCTGAGTGCACATCATCGAACTCCTGTATCTTTTTCCCAATGTTAGCAGAGTGAAAAGGTCATGGTGCTCCTTGAGGATAGAGGCTAATAGACAGAAGGTGTTTCCTAAATTCTATTACTACCCTCCCCCAGTCTCTCTCTCTCTTTCCCCATCTCTCTGTCTCCCTTCCTCCAGCTTCCCTTCCATCTCCTGTCTGAGAGTTATGCGTCTTAGTCCTCTGCCCCCTCCCCAATCACTTCTCAGCTGCTTTCTCTTCTACCCTACCCCCGTCTCCAACTCCTACTCCTAACCTGTTAGCTTGTGCTCTCCCTCTTCTTCGCTCCCTCCACCTTTTGATTCAGGTGATTGCCTGAGTTTCCGCAGTTCTGATGAAGGACCCAGGGTTGAAACGGTGACTCCTTTGTGCTCTCAATGGATGCTGCGTGACCTGCTGAGTTTCTCCAGGTTTTTCTTTCGTGTGCACCATCAAATGCCAACATCTGCAGATTTTCCTATTTAACTTCTGAGGCCTGAAATAACTTGTTCTCAGAAATTCCTGTCCACTAGCAACCAAGATGGACGTGCTGGGGGCAGGCATTTGGGGGCCCAAGATCACCTCCAAGCAAAAAGTTATGCGTCATTGCATAATCTCTCAAGGTTGTCACGCAGGCTGATAGGATAGTTAGGAAGGCCGCTGGGATGTTGGGCTTCACTAATAGGGGGTTGAGTTCAAGGGTTGAGAGGCATTGTTGCCAGTGGTGTATCTAGGTAAAATAGTGCCCTTGAGCAGTCCAATTTTTAAGCAAAATTTACGTCAGGGCTGAATCCCATGTCATTGCTTAGGATAGCTTGCCCTTGGCAAGCAACGAAATTCTGCCCCTTCCCCTGTTTAAAAAAAGCACACATAAAGATGATATTTGGGCGGTTTTCAAGATTGGCTGCATTGGGCACTTTCTCAGGGGTCATGAATTTCCATTCCCTAAATCAGCACAGTTCCTCACAGCCAGGTTAATTGTAACAGGGTTAGAAGTGGGAAGGGCGAAAGGTTTTTAACGGGGAGAAGAGGTCTCTCTTGGTTTCTCCTTCCCTCCCCCCTCCTCTGTTTAAAGCCTCTGTGCCTGCCATGTGATTAGACTTGTTTGCTTTGTTCGAGAATCCAAGGTATTGAATATAGAGTATATTGACGTGCAGCCGCTCCAGAGCCGGGCACAGGAGTGCACTGTCCGGAGAACTGCAAAACTCATTGCCGTGAACTGACGTTGACTGAATGCCACCCCTCCCTCACAAGAAGGACGGGCCGAACTGGTCTGACTGTGGAGCTGAGAAGGGCAGCCTGTACCTGACCTTCCTTTCTCATCCTGGAATAACTATGCCTGGCTTCAGTGGGGAGCAGAACATGGACATAGTAGTTTGGGGTGAACTCATGTATTCTCACTGCTGCAATTCCCCACTTACTTCAATGAAAACTCCGATTCTCCCTGTGTTTTCCAAGAGTCCGCTGCAGGCCACAGATAACACAGGGGTCTCCTGGTGAAGATAAACATTGCACAAGTCAGGCGCGGGTTTTTTTTTCCCGTTCCATGCACATAATCTCTCCCCTTGCACTTTGCAGGATTCAAACATAAACATTACTGCCACTTCAGGGTAAAATAAAGTCTTACCTAGGATTGTTTAGAGGGTTGCCTGTCCCCTGCTGAGGTCTGGTTCACCGAATGGTAGTGCTGGGCCTGGGTGCAGTGCCACTGGTGCTCACCAGAAAACCTCTTCTGCACCTCATCGGGCCACTCTGGTCTGGCATCTCATCAGGCTGCTTCAGGGCCACTCCAGCATCTTGCTTGATGCAGGATCAATGAGCGAAATGTCCTTCTTCCTTCCCCATAACCCCCCTGCTGCAGGAACCTCTGCGTTTCCCTGGCTCTGACACTGGCAAACCAGTTCCAGCTGTGTGGGGGGGTTATGGGGAAGGAAGATGGCCATTTTTCCACTTAATCCCACATTGACTGAGGTGTTGGAATGCCCCTGAAGTGGCCCTGAAGAAGCCTGAGGAGACATCGGCCTGGAGTGGCCCAGTGAGGTGCTGGAATGGCACTCAAGTGAGTCCCGGCAGCTCTGCACCCCTAGGAAGGAGATTCATTGTAGGGCTAGGGACTCGGATATTGTGCGGTTGAGGCGATGACAGTGGCGCCACCTGTACTTGGCACTCAGGGCATGTGCTCTAGCTGCCATTCCCTAGATATGCCTATGCATGTTGAAACTCTACATATCTCTGGTGAGATCACACTTCTTCTTTGGCTTGGCTTCGCGGACGAAGATTTATGGAGGGGGTAAATGTCCACGTCAGCTGCAGGCTCGTTTGTGACTGACAAGTCCGATGCGGGACAGGCAGACACGGTTGCAGCGGTTGCAGGGGAAAATTGGTTGGTTGGGGTTGGGTGTTGGGTTTTGCCTCATTTGTCTTTTGTCAGTGAGGTGGGCTCTGCGGTCTTCTTCAAAGGAGGTTGCTGCCCGCCGAACTGTGAGGCGCCAAGATGCACGGTTTGAGGCAATATCAGCCCACTGGTGATGGTCAATGTGGCAGGCACCAAGAGCTTTCTTTAGGCAGTCCTTGTACCTCTTCTTTGGTGCACCTCTGTCTCAGTGGCCAGTGGAGAGCTCGCCATATAACACGATCTTGGGAAGGCGATGGTCCTCCATTCTGGAGACGTGACCTACCCAGCGCAGTTTGATCTTCAGCAGCGTGGATTTGATGCTGTTGACCTCTGCCATCTCGAGTACTTCGATGTTGGAGATGAAGTCGCTCCAATGAATGTTGAGGATGGAGCGGAGATAACGCTGGTGGAAGCGTTCTAGGAGCCGTAGGTGATGCCGGTAGAGGACCCATGATTCGGAGCCGAACAGGAGTGTGAGTATGACAACGGCTCTGTATACGCTTATCTTTGTGAGGTTTTTCAGTTAGTTGTTTTTCCAGACTCTTTTGTGTAGTCTTCCAAAGGCGCTATTTGCCTTGGCGAGTCTGTTGTCTATCTCGGTCGATCCTTGCGTCTGATGAAATGGTGCAGCCGAGATAGGTAAACTGGTTGACCGTTTTGCGTTTTGTGTGCCCGATGGAGATGTGGGGGGTCTGGTAGTCATGGTGGGGAGCTGGCTGATGGAGGACCTCAGTTTTCTTCAGGCTGACTTCCAGGCCAAACATTTTGGCAGTTTCCGCAAAACAGGAAGTCAAGCGCTGAAGAGGTGGCTCTGAATGGGCAACTAAAGTGGCATCGTCTGCAAAGAGTAGTTCACGGACAAGTTTCTCTTGTGTCTTGGTGTGAGCTTGCAGGCGCCTCAGATTGAAGAGACTGCCATCCGTGCGGTACCGGATGTAAACAGCGTCTTCATTGTTTAGGTCTTTCATGGCTTGGTTCAGCATCATGCTGAAGAAGATTGAAAAGAGGGTTGGTGCGAGAACAAAGCCTTGCTTCACGCCATTGTTAATGGAGAAGGGTTCAGAGAGCTCATTGCTGTATCTGACCCGACCTTGTTGGTTTTCGTGCAGTTGGATAACCATGTTGAGGAACTTTGGGGGGCATTTGATGCGCTCTAGTATTTGCCAAAGCCCTTTCCTGCTCACGGTGTCGAAGGCTTTGGTGAGGTCAACAAAGGTGATGTAGAGTCCTTTGTTTTGTTCCCTGCACTTTTCTTGGAGTGGTCTGAAGGATGTGGAAGCTATGTAAAGGGTGCAAAGGAGTTTTACCTGGATGTTCTCTGGATTGGAAAATAAATCTTATGAGACAAGGTTAGCAGAGCTAGGGCTTTTTCCTTTGGAGCAAAGAAGGATGAGAGGAGGCTCAACATAGGTCTACAAGATTCTGAGAGGCACCTTTCTTGCAGGGCAGGAGTGGCAAACACCAGGGGACATTCTCTCCAAAGTGAAGAGAGGGTAAGTTTTTTGCACAGAGAGTTGTGGGTGCCTGGAAAACCTTGCAGGGATAGTGATGGAGGCTGAAATATTAGGGGCATTTAAGAGATTCTTAGATGGGCACATGGATAAAATAGAGGGTTATGAGGTAGGAAAAATAGAGGGTTATGAGGTTGGAAAGGTTTAGTTTTTTTGGTCGGCATAATATCGAGGGCAGAAGGGCCTGTACTGTGCTGTAATGTTGGATGTACTATGTTCTAAATATTGTGGATAAAACAACAATAGGATGATAAATACTGAATGAATGATGAAGTCGGGTATTTGTAAAGTTAGAATTTTAAGAGCATTCTATAACAATTATATCTTTATTAACATTTTTTGTAGTCATTTGCTCCTGTATAGTCCTCAGGGAAGGAGTCATTGTTGCAGTTGAAAGAGTGCTTCATTGCTATTCTGTTAAAACTATGTGCTAATTTATAAACACGTGCATTGCTCTTGTTCTTTCTTCATAATTCCCAAGCTGTTATACTTCCTGTACTTAGGACTAAAGCCAAAAATTATATTAGTCCTTAAATTGCATCTTCAGTGTGCAGAAAGTGCCTGACGTTCCACCCTCCTTTCTGCAGCCAAGAAGCAGTCCTTTGGCACCGTCAGCCAATCTTCACCTGCAAACACCGACAGTGTTGACAGACAAGTTAACTAGAGATCCTAGAGCTGTCTTCATTTCATATTATCGATCAGCTTTCAAATTATATAAAACCTCGAGTTGACCATCTCTCTTGTATGACAGAATTGCATCAGGTCTGGCATCAGATCCAATCGCCAGCTAATCAGATAAAATAAAAACCATTGTAGAACAGAGATCATATTTAGGCCCCTTTGGTACATGTGGGTAAACAAAGTAACCTTTTGTATGTGTGTGGCTGGTCAACACTGGAAGTGTGTAATATTAATGTCCAGCCAAAAATATTAAATCTCGTTGGGTATTGATCAATAAAACAGCAATAACAACAACTCTGGCCTCTTAAAACACAAAAGTGCTGAAGGAACTCAGCTCGTCTCACAGCGTCCATAGGAAGTAAAAATATATTACTGATGTTTTTGGTCTTAGTAAAAATAAAGAGATTGAAGATTGAGTAGGGGAAGAGTCCAGATCAACAAAAGGTGTTAACTAGATATGGTAAGAGCGGAGGTGAGAATTGATATTGTCTCTGTGAAATGAGACTAAGGGAGACAGAACTGGGGGAAAGGCAACAGGGGGAAGAAGAAGGGAGGGTGGTTTAACGGAAACTGGAGAAGTTGACGTTAATGCCATTCTCTTGGAGGACGCCCAGATGGAAGATGAGGTGTTGCTCTTCAAATGTGTCAGTGGTCTTGCAATGCATGAGACCATGGACAGAGATGTCAGCAAAGGAATCGGATGGGAAATTGAGATGGGTGGCCACTGGGAGATCCATGCTACTGTGGAAGACACATCCAAGGTGGTCAACAAAGGATCTCTCCAATGTAGAGGAGACCATATCTCTGGAGTTACTTCCCTGGACCTCCCTGTCCCTTTAGTTTAATTTAGACATACAACACAGTAATGGGCCCTTCCATTCCACGAGCCCATGCTGCCCAAATACCCTACTTAATCTACAACCCCGGTATGTTTTCTGAGGATGGCAGAAAACAGGAGCATCAGGAACAAACCCATGCAAATTCCTTACAGACAGCATCAATTCGAAACTGTGTTTCTGCCACTGTAATAACATTGTGTTAATTGCTTTAAGACACTCCTTAAAGTGAACCTTCTGACCATGGTTTTGAGCATCTGCTCTAATCTACTTTGACTGGTAACAATCATGTGGAACTTGTAGCGCGCCAAATGACTCAAAGACTTGTTGACTCGAACCAAAGCTTTTATTAATACAAGACTGGAGCGTAGTACATCGAGGTCGACCAGTCCAGACTGACCTGGGTCTGGTTATGACCTGCCAATAGGCGTGGCTATGGCTCTCACCCAATCACTATTATTCTATCTAAATATATGCAAATATATACATTGGTGATAATGTCCTGTACTATCACAGAACCCTTATGGGTGATTTTGCTATATTAAAATTGCTATGCAAACCATGGAGAGCTGATCTTCTCCTTGAGATTTTGTTGTGTCACATCCACAAGGGAGAATGGTTGGTGCCTTGGGTTAATGCCTTGCTACTGGCACAGTTACAGAGCACTGAATAGCATCCTTCTATTTAATAAACTTTCTGTCATTCTATCTCTTCTGAAAGATAGCTCCTCAGACAGTGCTGCACTCCCTCAATCTGCCCCTTAGTGCCTACCTTAACATCTTGATGCCAGCTAACATTATTTTCAACCCAGGCTTGCTTAACGACAAGTTGCTGCATTAGCATTTTAAACTCGTGTCTCCAGATCAACAGCCTATATATCTGATTATGAGTGCCGGTGAACTATAATACACCCTCTGGGTGGGACTGATATTGGGAACCTCTCCAACCCACTGGAGGGGTTGGGGCAGGAGGAATAATACTTGGGGATGGAGCAGGATGTTCAGTGGTCTGACATGTGCATTGAATCTGTGCTTAGGGAGGAAGAGGAATGTATTGATGAGTACATGCATGGACTAGATAATAGAACTGGACAATTTGCTTCCTGAACACTTTTGAGTGTATTTTATGCATTTTGGGCTACTGATCACAAGAATCACCTTAAAATGTTCCTACCACATACCTTTTTTTAGATAAAACCTATTTCTTTGACATCCTATCATACTTTTAACGTGCTTCAAACATACAAATCCATGAAGTGCAATATGTCATTGAAAATTCATTTTCTGCATCCACTGATCTTGGTGCTGTCGGTGACAAACATAGTTTCACTAGGACATTGCAACCATGGAAAAGCAGTATCAGGTCAACAGAAATCCATCAGTGCTGGCTGAGTATTGTTGGACACTGACACAAGAGGCATCAGATGCAGAGTACAAATGAAAATCAGTGGAAAAACCTATTTAAGCCAGTTGAACAATTCATGTCAGCATTATTATGCAATGAAACATGCTAAATTCAACGAACATTAATTGAATGTTTCTCCAACTTTGCACATGATACAGAAAATCTGAAATGCTCTTTGTGTTCAGCTTCATGCTGCCCATCATAATCCCCAATTTTTTTTCAGGAAGCAATCCTTTTGAAAAATACTTCATATCCAATGTAATTTAGCTTTTCTTTTTCAGGGCATAAAGGTATGTAACATCCTGCAACACCTGAAAACGACTGACAGACTAATGATTGGGATGTGACCCTGATGAAGTCTTGGCTTCACCCCATCTTCATTCCTTCAAATGCTGACAGGTGAGCAAATGTAGCCAACAGCTGATTTTATCAGGATTTTACAGAGATTAAGGTTAATTTTCTGCCAAGCAACCTTCAACATTTACATTATTAAACAGTGCAATATTATGTGAAATAGCAAGATGAAAACTGCCAGTAATAAATTCATTGTTAAGACCGCCAACCTTTTGCAAAATACCATTTACATGGGATATTATATTAAGCATTCAATGCACAGATAAAGTATGTATGATGGTTGAGTATCATAATATTTCATTCCCAGAGTCAATTACTGCAACATAAATCGGCCCAAATTGATTCCAGCTGGCCAATGACATACAGCTTCTCTCCTCTATGTAGTCAGTCCAAAAAAGATGCTCTATGAAATGGTGCTATAGTTAGCAACCAATTAAGATTCGAGTTCTGCTGCAAAAATCCCTCAAGGTGCCTCATTTGAAACGTGCACAGATAATTATACCTTCTGCTACCGTGAGACTTGCACATCATCCGTCTTTTTTTCAAAATAATCACTTACGCTGATAATTTCCTTCCTGAATTTGATAAATATCCCAAAAAGACAAATTGTGCAAATCCACAGTTTTAACCCTTGATGGAAGGAGAAATAGCCTTTGTGTAATTGACATTTTGATCATTGCCTGTATGTGGGGGTAGGTACTGCAGGTGTCCAAAGTTACTGAATGAGGGAATCATGAATCTGATTCATGAAATTTTAATTTCTTCCAGCGCAGGTTTCCTTCTTTCTTTCTTTCTTTCTTTCTTTCTTTCTTTCTTTCTCTCTTTCTTTCTTTCTTTCTCTCTTTCTCTCTTTCTCTCTTTCTTTCTTTCTTTCTTTCTTTCTTTCTTTCTCTCTTTCTCTCTTTCTCTCTTTCTTTCTCTCTTTCTCTCTCTTTCTCTCTCTCTCTCTCTCTCTCTCTCTCTCTCTCTCTCTTTGGCTGTCATTCATTGCACTTCGGAATATCCATTGCCTCTAAATATGATAAGATTTGAGTAAATGTGTCTGTTGATGAATAGCTTTTGTTTGACTGATAGCTGATAAATCACTGATGTAGGAGTAAATTTCCATTTGCACCATTGAAACCAGCTGAAGATCCCTTGATAGACTCCTGTGATTGGTAGTTAGACCAAGCACAAACAGTACTGTATTTGATAAGCAAGTCAAAAATCATATGACAATACGAAGCAAAATAGTAATCTCGAGGGCTTGATTGATTGATGATAAGAGAATGCAAACTGACTTTCCCATTGGCAGATGAACTAAGTAGATAACAGATAAGTCATCCATCAGAATTCAACCTTTTTTTCATTTCACAAGAGAATAATGAGGCATTTACTTTACAACACTCACAGTGGTGGCAGTGTTGGCATCTCAAGGTACCAAGTAACAACTATACTACGCCATGTTGCCTTCAGCTCTTCCATTCAAGAACGTCATGACTAATTCTATTTTTTTAACCTCACCATCATCTTCCTGTCCTATCAATGCCCAGTTCATGGTTTCCCCAGCATGAATTTTTTTGTTGCCTTATTTTCATATCCCCTAATAAACGTGTGCTCAACAGGTCAGACAGCATCTATGTAGGCAATGTTTCAGGCTGGATACCCAAATAGCAGGAACCTGGTGGATGTCTAAATAAAAATTGGTGGAGGAGCACAGTGGGGGAGGAGGAGGGGGGGGGGGGGGAGGACCAAGGTGATAGCTGAATACAGGTGGGATGGGGAAGAGAAGAAAGGAACTAAGAGATGATGGGGAAGGGACAGAGGGATGAGAAAGATGCACTCTGATAGGAGGAAGGAAGGGAAGAGAGTGTAAGGGGGCTGTAGGAATGAAGGGGACAGGCAGGCAGGGAGTTTGAGGAGGGGTAATATGAAAAGGGGAGGATGAGAGGGCTACCAGAAATTGGAGGTCGATGTGGATGTGGTCTGGTTTGAAACTACCAAAATGGAATATGTGTTAGTGGAAGGAAAATATTTTGCCTGGAAGTCAATGACTAGTGGAGTTCCACAAGGACCTGTTCTGGAATCCCTGCTCTTTGTGATATTTATAAATGACCAAGGTGAAGAAGCAGAAGGATGGGTCGTAGTTTACAAAAGAATATAGACAGGATGCAGAGTTGGGCGGAAAAGTGGCAGATGGCGTTCAATCTGGATAAGTGTGAGGTGATGCATTTTGGAAGGAAAAACCAGAAGGATGAGTACAGGGTTAATGGTCGGATACTTAAGAATGTGGATGAGCAAAAGACTTGAGGTTCAAATCCATAAATTCCTCAAGGTCACTACTTAGGTTGATGGATAGTTAGGAAGGCCTATGGGATGTTGGGCTTCATTAATAGAGGGATTGAGTTCAGGAGTTGAGAGGTTATGTTGAAACTCTGCAAATCTTTGGTGAGACCACACTTGGAATATTGTGTTCAGCTCTGGTCACTTCATTATAGGAAGGATGTGGAAGCTATGGAGAGGGTGCAGAGGAGATTTACCAGGACATTGTCTGGATTGGAAATTAAGTCTTGGCAAAGTTAGCAGAGCTGGGACTTTTCTCTTTGGAGTGAAGAAGGATAAGAGAAGACTTAATAGAGATTTACAAGATTATGAGAGGTTAGGCAAGCATCTGTTTCCCAAGGCAGGAATGGCAAAACCAGAGGACATAGAATTCCCTTGCAGGATGCTTCTGTGGTCAAGAAGGGCTTTGTGCCCTGTGTGGTCCTGGTATAACATCTTTGCTAAACTTTCCTGCTGTTTCTGAGAATCTCATCAGTTATTAGTGCAGAAGAATTCTACTGTTAATGCACAGACAAAAATTCTAGGGAGCTGGTGACTCTGTAAGATTTGTGACAAACTCCATCAAAGGCCTGGGATCTGCTGCCTTGGTTTCTTAGGACTTGTTTGGACTTTTAGTGAAAAATTCCACTTGTAAGATAGTAGCTCAAATCCATAAAAAAGATAGTAGCTCAAATCCATGATCCAACTTGATTCAGTGTTTGAAAATCTATCAATTTGAATATACTCCATGGCCGAGCGTCCACATCACTCAGAAAGAAGAAGCTTCCAAGGACACTCAGCCCTCAAGTAAACCCATTTTTTCTCATCTCAGCCCTGAAGGACTGATACAGGAATTTTAGTTTCCTAATTCAACTCCTTTGCAATAAACATATCAATTTCTTATTGTAATTGGATATATTACTTTCTGTGCTTCAAAAATTAAGGACACAGGATTCCTATGAGAACCAAATAGTTGCTTGGCATTTTACGGTTTTCTAATGCCTTCTACTAGAATGAAAACGTCCATTCTACGGCTGATTCCACCTGTATTGAATTCATCCATTGTTATTGAATGAAGATCTACCGGGACCAATGCCTGAAGAGGGCACACAAAATCAGTGAACCGGTGCGGACTCGAAAGGCCAACATGGCCTGTTTCCGCTCCGTAAATGGTTATATGGTTATATGGTTATATGTACAAAGTGAGGGGAGGAAAGTTTAGGGGAGATATCAAGGGCAAGTTTTTTACCCAGAGTTGTTGGTGCTGGGAATATATTTGCCAGGGGTGGTGGAGTCTGGAACAATAGGTGCATTGAATAGACTCTTAGGCACATGGATGTAAGAAAAATGGAGGGTTACAGGGTAGGGAGGGTTTCTTTTTTTTAAGGAATGTATGGGTCAGCACAACATTGAGGGCTGAAGGGTCTATACTGTGCCGTAGTGTTCTTTGTTCAATATTATATAAGGCACTGTCCTCCGATTAACGTGTGGTCTCAAACTGGCTGTATTCGAGCTCATGGACAAAGTCAGTGTGGGTTTGAATGAGCACCTGTTGCCCATCAGGTGGAATATTCCAAAGATCTACCACACTCTCTGAGTGAAGAGCCATCTTTTCATTTCAGCTTGAAATGGTCCACCTCTTATCCTGACCCTAAACTCCCGACTCGAGAGGCAAGGAAAACATTCTCGCATTGTTGAGTTCTTTAAATATTTTGTACATTTCCATGAGTTCATTTTTTCATTCTTGGAAAAATTAGATAGGACTTTGTACAAAACAAGATTTCTCCACATGAGGATCATTTGGATGAGATTTAATCATGAACATCTTCAGAATCAGGATCCGGTTTATTGTTATGAACGTGTCATCAAATTTGTTGTTTTATGGTAGCGTTATTGTGCATTACAAGCGCAAAAATTGTTATGAATGACATTTCCTTAAATGCACTATTGAAAAATAAATAGTGCAAAAGAAGAGAAAAAATGTGAGGTTGTGTCTGTGGTTCATTGTCCATTCAGAAATCTAATGGTGGAAGGGAAGAAGCTGTTTTTGTAATGTTGGGTGAATGCCTTCAGGCTTCCGTACCTCTTACCTGATGGTAGCAGTAAGAAGAGGGCATGGTCCGGGTGGAGAGGAACTAAATGATAGTGGCTGTTTTCTTCAGACATCACCTCTTGAAGATGTCCTTAATGGAGTGAAGATTAATGGCCATGATGACGCTGGCTGAGTGTACAAGCTTCTGTCACTTTTTCCTGTCCTGTGCATTGGCACCTTCATACCAGACAGTGATGCAATCAGTCAAATTGCTCTCCACGGTACACCTGTAGGAATTTGCACGTCTTTGGTGACATACTAAATCTCCCCAAATTTCAAATGAAATATAGCTGCAGGCGAGCCATCTTCATGATTGCATCTTGGCATTGTCTGTGCTTCCCATAAGCTTTAGAAAGACCATACTATTGATAGTTTGCTTCAGAAGGTTTTACTGGTTGCTTATTTCTGAGTCAGAAATGGGATGTGGCTCAGTTATTACACTAACGTTCTGGGGCTTGGCATAAAGATCTGGCGATGCATTGGAATCTCTGGGCTGTTGGGATAATTTAAATTTAAGTAGCTGGAAAAATCTGAAATTGAAGGATTAGCATTAGAAATGGAGGTAAAGTTGCTGTGTAAAACTCTCATTTTGGTTCACTGGAAACAAAATGTTTTTGTTTCTTATTCTAATTATTTGGTCCACACCAATATTATCTGCTTTGAGTTAATTGTGACTCTCGACCCTTCACTAAATCTCCCTGATATAGACGGCAGGGGGATATTAGAGATGAACAATAAAATATGGGAGATACTGGAGTCTTGCTCTACACTGAACAGCTGCTTGTTATTTTTTAATTTAAAAAAAAATTTTCACACTATGAAATATACTGACCAAAATACACACAAACATTTCCCTCTTGAATATCCACAGTGCCATTTTCCCCCCTCCCTTCCCTCTGTCCTTCACACCCCCCTCCCCACTCACTCAACGTTCAACATATATGATACATTAAACCCATTAAACAATATCATCACACAATGAAAATAAACAAGAAATTTGTGTCATCTACTTTTACGCACTGGGTCAGTTCATTTCGTCTTCTTCTCCTTCTGTCATTTTAGGGGGTGGAGGTCCACGGTAGGACTTCTCTGTTGTGTTCCATGTACGGTTCCCAAATTTGTTCGAATACTGTGATGTTATTTTTAAATTATATATTATTTTTTCCAATAGAATACATTTATTCATTTCTATGTTCCATTGCTATATTCTCAGGCTATCTTCTAATTTCCAGGTTGACATAATCCATTTTTTTGCTACAGCTAAGGCTATCATAATAAAACTGTTTTGTGCTCCATCCAAATCGAGTCCAAGTTCTTTCCTTCTTATATTACTTAGAAGAAAGATCTCTAGATTTTTTGGTATGTTGCTTTTTGTGATTTTATTTAATACCTGATTTAGATCTTCCCAAAACTTTTCCACTTTCTCACATGCCCAAATTGCATGTACTGTTGTTCCCGTTTCCTTCTTACAGCGAAAACATCTGTCTGATACTGTTGGGTCCCATTTATTTAACTTTTTGGATGTGATGTATAGCCTGTGTAACCAATTATATTGTATCATGCATAACCTCGTGTTTATTGTATTTCTCATAGTTCCGGAGCATTGCTTTTCCCATGTTTCATTCTTTATGTTTAGATCTTGTTCCCATTTTTGTTTGGGTTTGCAGCTTGTTTCCTCATTCTCTCTCTTGCAGTTTGATGTACATGTTTGTTATATATATTTAAATTATCATTGTGTCTGTAATCACATATTCAAAATTGCTTCCTTCTGGTAACCTCAGCCTGCTTCCCAATTTGTCCTTCAAGTAGGTTTTCAGTTGGTGGTATGCAAACATTGTACCGTGAGTTATACCATATTTGTACTTCATTTGTTCAAAAGATAATAATTTATTTCCTGAAAAACAATTTTCTATTCTTTTGATCCCTTTTCTCTCCCATTCTCTAAAGGAAAGGCTATCTATTGTGAAAGGGATTAGTTGATTTTGCTTCAATATTAATTTTGGTAGTTGGTAATTTGTTTTATTCCTTTCTACGTGAATCTTCTTCCAAATGTTGAGCAGATGGTGCAGTACTCGTGAATTGAACAGCTGCTTATTGACTTCAGGAAGGGAAAACCAGAGGTATACAATCTGGTGATCAATGGGGGATCAGAGGTCAAGAAGGTGAACAAATGCGAGTTCTTGGGAGCACTACCTCAGAGAATCTCTCCTGGACCCAACACACTAATGGTATCATGAAGAAAGCACGCCAGAAAGTTCTTCCTCAGGTGTTTGCAGAGGTTTGGTATGACAGTGGAAATCCTGGTCAATTTCTACAGATGTGTGGTGGAAAGTGTGCTTACCAGCTGTATCACGGTCTGGAACGGAGACACCAATATCCCTTAGCATAAATCCCTCCAAAAGGTAATGGATAAAGCTCAGGACATCACAGGAAAAACCCTTCCAATTATTGAAATCATCTACAGGGAACGCTGCTGTCAGAGAGCAGTACCAACCATCGAGGATTCACACCACCCAGCACATCCTCTGTTCTCATTCTTGCCAGCAGGAAAGAGGTATAGATACCACAAGACTCACACCACCAGGTTCAGGAACAGCTGCTACCCCTCCACCATCAGACTCCTCAACAACAAACTCAATCAGGCACTTATTTAAGGACTTTATTGATTTTTTAAATTTTCTGTATTTCACAGTTAGTCTGTTTACATTTGTTATCTGTTTACAGTTCTTTATTTGTTTACACGTCATCTGCTGTATACAATTTTTTTTTGCACTTCCAATAAGTGGTAAGTCTGCTTCACCTGCAGGAAAAAAGAATCTCAGGGTTGTATGTAATGTCATGTATGTACCTGACAATAAATTGGAAATCTGAATGCCACAGTGAAAGTGAGGGCAGAATGTCAACCTTTCACATCAACTATCTGTAGGGAATTGAAGAACCCACTAATGCTTCTTGACCTGCTGAGATCCTCCAGCCATTATCTGTTGGTTCAGATTCCAGCACCCGCAGTCTCTCATGTGACACCCTCCCCCCCCAGTTTACTACTCCATCCTTCCACCATGTCTCCTCAAAGCATACCCACTTCGAAAAAGTTTTCCTGCTCTTTTCAACACGAGTTCTGTGAGTCCCTCTCCACTGTTTCCCCTCCGTGGTTTCTACACTTCTCTCACCCTGTCCTCATTCCACAGGCCAACTCTGCTCTCTCAGTCTTGATGAAGGGTTCTGGTCCTAAACATCGATCATTCATTCCCTTCTGATATTGCTTGACCCTCTGACCACCTCCAGCAGGTTGTTCTTAGCTCCAAATTCCAGACAATCTTCAAGCACTGATTGTGCATTTCAATAATTTTTTGAAAAAAATTGATTTGAATTTAATTTAAACATACACCATGGTAACAGGCCTTTTCAGCCCATGAGTCTGGCCACCCAAATACCGGCTGAATTCCTCCAGCATTTTGGTGTGTTTACTACAATCACATCATCTGCAGTCTGTCATGTTTCACTCCGCCCAAATACCTCAGTTGACCTACAACCCCGGTACGTTTTGAAGGCTGTCCACCTGATCAATACCTCTCAGAATGTTGTGTGGGCCTTTATAAAGTCTCTTCATGGTGACATTTTCATTAACATTGTAGTAAATGAAATGACATCACTCTATTTTCTTTCTCCAGAGTTTATGACCTCATCATCCATGTCCATTGGAAAGGAGCTGTTCATTCTAAAGCATTATGCCTTATAATTTACAAATGATACCATAGGAGAAAATAAATTTAGACATTCAGCACAGTAACAGGCCATTTTGGCCCATGAGACCATGCTGCCCAATTTACACCCAATTGACCTACACCCCCGGTACATTTCGAATGGTGGGAGGAAAACTGGGCACCCAGAGGAAACCCACGCAGACACGGGGAGAACGTACAAACTCCTTACAGAATCCCGTGGGATTGGAATCAGATCGCTTGCACTGTTGTTGCATCATGTCTCTCAAAGACAGCGATGATTATCTGACAGCAAGATCAGGATTTAAATTGTCAGGTGAAGTAAAAGAGGTCTGAGATCTGTTTAAGTGCAAGTACGGCTAACAATGTCCCAGAAAAGGTGTTGGGGGAACGGATCTGTGAGGGACTGAAACAAGATTTGTTTCAAATCAAAGTCCATGGTCAGACCTTTGATTAGGAGAAAATGAAGAGTTGAAAGAGAAATTTTTAATGTGCAGATTAATTCAACCAAGCAAAACCAGTGCCATGTGAATGAAATTCATATATAAATGTTCTGAGAAGGACACTCATTTTGGGACAATAGACAACAGATGTTTGAAATCCAAAACCAAACCAGTAATGGATGCAGGCAGCACTTGGCAGGGCAGGTAGTAGCAACAGGGAGATCTGTCATTTCACGGTCAAGGATTCTTCGTCAGAAGTGTAAAAGTGAATAGACGAGTGTGTATCAGTTGTGGGGAAGGTAGAGGTGGGGTGAACACAAGGAATGAATGGGATAGTGGCAGGCCTATGTGGTCAAAGTGACAATTAATATAAGAATCCAATTGTTTGGAAGTTGGAAATAGAAATGAGACAAATTGAAATATGAAAGGTATAGCCACAACAGGAAAGAGAGAGAGAGAGAGAGAGAGAGAGAGAGAGAGAGAGAGAGAGAGAGAGAGAGAGAGAGAGAGAGAGAGAGAGAGAGAGAGAGAGACAGAGGCAGAGAGAAACAGGGACAGTGAGAAGTTGGAAACAGGCACAGAGAGAGGAATGGAGAGGGGGACGAAGTAAGGGACGGGGAATGAAAATCACAGAGAGGAACGGAGAGAAGGACGGAGAGAGGGATGGAGAGAGGTACAGAGAGTGACAGCTCTAACAGATGTTTCACTCAAGGTTCAGGTCTGCGGACAATAAGATACCCAAATAAAAGATGGTGCTTATACCATCATTAGAGCAAAGGAGTATGAAAGGACAGAGTGGGAATGGGTCAGAGAATTAAAATTATTTTTGGGAAAATCTTAAAGTGGAAAGTAAACTGTTTTTGCATAATCTAATCCTTTGTAAATAGATTTTACCAGCAGTTATTTTTTGTTGTTGGAATGATGGTCTAACGATAGACTTGCTTTGTGAGTGGACAGGATTATACATGGGGATATCTTGTAGTCTCAGGTGCAAATCCCTGTTTGTTAATCTTCTGCTCCCATTCACTGCACATGCAAATGTCAGATTATAAAAGATGTGGTTTTCATTATGGCAGTTGTCTTTTCCTTTGCAGATGATTAAGGAGAGCTCAGAGAGAATGTGTCCTGCAAAGAAAAAAAAGCATTTGGACAAATCTGTAAAGTCAGCTCTGGGTAAGGTTTCAACTTCAGATTAATTCTCAAGGTTTAAGAAATCCCTTGATTGGTTTACAGACTTAAAAGCAGCAATTTATAATTAAAATGTGCTAAGACTTGCCATTAATTATTTTACTATATTTAAACAAAAACAAAACATACATTACTTTAAAGAAAAGAAAAAAAACAATCAAAATTCTTTGGAGACATCATGCGAAGAGATACATTAGAGCATTTAGTTACAACTGGAAAGCTGGAAGGAAAAAGAAGCAGAGACAGACGGAGATTGAAAATGATAGATGGACTAACATCATGGTTAGAAACAGGGGAGGCATAAGCTACAATTCGGAGGGTCAGAGACCATGATGGATGGAGAGTCATGATCGCCCATGCTGACAAGACGCCTGAACAATATTTAAATGGGTTATTTAAAAACAACACCACAATTAAATTATGGGAGTCGATAAGGTTGTCTGGTTAATTGTACACATATTGATCCAAATCAACACTGCAATTGGGCTGGTGATGAATGGCAAACAGGGTGGCATGGTTGGTGCAGTACGTAGCATAACACTTGTACAGTGCCAGCAATCGGGACTGGGGTTCTAATCTGTCTGTAAGGAGTTTGTACGTTCTCCCCGTATCTGCATGGGTTTTCCCTGGAGGACCTAGTTTCCTCCCACCATTCGAAACATACCGGGGATGTAGTCAAATGGGTGTAAATTAGGCAGCACGGACTTGTGGGCTGAAATGGCCTGTTCCATGATCTATCTCTAAATTTATTGGCTTCTACAGTATTATTTTAAATTATAAACCAAAGCTTTAGAATTTACAGCTAACAGCTGCCTCCTTTCCAATGGACTTGGGTGATGAGCTCAAACTCTGGAGAAAGAAAATAGAGTGATGTCGTCTCATTTGGGGTTACCTCAATGTTAATGAAACTCTCATCAGGAAGAGACTTTATAGAGGCCCACAACATTCTAAGAGGTATAGATCAGGTGGACAGCCAGCACATTTTTCCCAGGGAGGGATTTGCAAAGACTAGAGGACATCTGGAAAACATGAAGGGAGGGAAGTTTACGGGAGACATCAGGGGTAAATATTTTTTACACAGAGTTGTTGGTGCCTGGAATGCCCTGGCAGGGGTGGTGGTGGTGGCTGGGACATTAGGGGCATTTAAGAGACACTTAGACAAGCACATGGATGAAATAAAAATAGAGGTTTATGAGGCAGGATTGGGTTTTTTTATATATATGTAAAAAATGTAGACATACAGCACAGTAACAGGCCCTTTCAGCCCATAAGCATGTACACCCAATTGATCCGCAACCCCTGTACATTTTGAAAGGAGGGAGAAAACCAGAGCACCCTGAGGAAACCATGGAGATATGGGGAGAACATACAAACCCCTGACAGCGCTGGATATAGATCAGAACAATATTGAGGGCTGAAAGGCCTGTACTGTGCTGTAGTGTTCTCTGTTCTATTAATTAGCTCTCCATGTCTAGAGGCTCCTGACTTTACCCCCTATTCCCACTCTTACCTGTGTCCCTATCAATAATTGCTCTCTGCATTAAGCTCAGGAGATCACACAGCTGCCTTGACAACACTTTCACCCACCCTGCTTCTTTTCCCTTCTCCTGTCCACACCTCTACACCATTGCTCCAGTCCTTGGTGTTGCATCATTCTCCCACTGCTTCAGATATTACCTTCATTCATCCATAATTCTGGATTTCTGCCTACTTTGGTCCCTAGGACCCTCCACCATATCTCACTGATGCATTCGCCACCCATGGGATGTTCCTAACATCCGCAATGGACCTTTTGGCTTCAGCAGAGTGAGGTCAAAGGGAGAAGGGTGGGAGTAGTCAACCCATTCACACGACATGCAACCAGAAACTCAGGCTCACTGAGTTTCCCACAGTGTGATTCCTGACTTTCCCTTGTGGCCCTCGGTCATTTCTTTGCTTCTCAAAACTTGTTTTACCTTTCACTTCTCATGGAAGCTTATTGACTTGAAACATTCCTCCACAGATACTGAGTGACCTGCTGAGCTTTTTAAAAATGTAGACACACAGCATAATAACAGGCCCTTTCAGCAATGAACCCGTGTCCCCCAATTACACCCAATTGACCTACAAACCCTGGTATATTTTGAACGGTGGGAAGAAACCTGAGCCTCGGGGGGAAAACCCATGCAGACACGGGAATAACATACAAACTCCTTTGAGACAGCGCTGGGTTCTAACTCTGGTCCTGATCGCTGGTGCTGTAAGAGCGTTGCACTAACCGTTATGCTAACCTTGCCACTCTTTTCCAGCATTTGCTTCTGTGCCAGACATTGATGACTTAAAACGCATCAATTATCCTGTAATTCAGCAGCTTCTGCAATCAGACTGCGACAGATTTGAGCAGTGGTGATCCGTAACAGGATAGAGCATCAATAGGACGAGGGAGCTGTGGCTTTTCCTGGAAACAGGTGCATCATGTCAAGTGGTGAACAAAGATTTTAAATGTAAATTCCAGGCTCTTAAAGACTCTTATTAGTTGCAAGAATTGAAAAAAAAAACTGCAGATTGATCATTGATTTAAATCAATCAATGACTTAAGGCATATGACTGTTGTACTTGATAATATCTGTAGCACAATTGATTAGACTCTCAATGCATTGATTCAGAGAAGGGCTCTTCTCCCTGAAGCAAGTTCATAATTATTATCCTCTGCATCCACCTTGATCTTCCTATGGTTTGCTTTGATTTCAGTGATTATATTCCCCTTGCATTGAAGCAGCACAATTCATGAGGCGTCCTCCCTTCCTCCTTACAGTGCAGGCTCTTTTTAATAGTTTCCACTTGCTCTAAACTAATCAAAGACAAATCAAAGCTTCAGCCATTTAAAAGCTCATTTCTCAGAATTAGTATCCACTTGCACAGCCATCTACAGTATGCGGGTCACCAGAAGCCATTACTGTTTCTGGCAGATATCTTGGGGGAGGTGGGCTCTTGTTACTGTTTCAAGAATTCAAAACTGAGGGGTTGGAAAATGTAAACATTGTGGAGTTTGCAAGATTACAAAGACACTTACATGCTTTTGAACAGTAACATATCACCAGTCCAATGGTAAACTCAAACCCCCAACATGATTGTCGTGGCCAATATTTGGGCTCAGATAGGACACAATCTTGATCAATAAAATATATTTGCTTTCTAATTATGTGGCTTGCAACACGAGGACAGAGAGTTGGTAAGGATGTCAACTCGTTCTCACTGACAATGCAAAAATTTATCCAAGAATCCCAGATGTAATTTTTTTAAGGAGATGCAAATTTGACGCTCTGAAAAATAAAATGTGGAATTTGAAATGAAGATCCACTTATTTCCTAAGATACATCAAGGATTGCCTCAGCTTGACTCAAATTCATTTATCATCCAATTGTAAAGGTGCCACCCGATAAAGCAGCATTTTCCAGTCTAAGGTACAAAACTTTGCAAATGCACCAAGACATAACATGCATACAGACAAACAATACATATTTGCAGAACCTATATCTTTGGCTTGGCTTCGCGGACGAAGATTTATGGAGGGGGTAAAAGTCCACGTCAGCTGCAGGCTCGTTTGTGGCTGACAAGTCCGATGCGGGACAGGCAGACATGGTTGCAGCGGCTGCAGGGGAAAATTGGTGGGTTGGGGTTGGGTGTTGGGTTTTTCCTCCTTTGCCTTTTGTCAGTGAGGTGGGCTCTGCGGTCTTCTTCAAAGGAGGTTGCTGCCCGCCAAACTGTGAGGCGCCAAGATGCACGGTTTGAGGCGTTATCAGCCCACTGGCGGTGGTCAATGGGGCAGGCACCAAGAGATTTCTTTAGGCAGTCCTTGTACCTTTTCTTTGGTGCACCTCTGTCACCTCGCCATATAACACGATCTTGGGAAGGCGATGGTCCTCCATTCTGGAGACGTGACCCACCCAGCGCAGCTGGATCTTCAGCAGCGTGGACTCTATATACTTATCTTATAAACATATACTAAAAATAAATATTATTAATCAGCAGTAGAGTCATGGGAGATGCTTTAGCACTTCACCAGTCTCACTGCCCATGGGAACAAGCTGTTCCTGAGCCCGGTGATCCTGGCTCTGATCTCTTTCCCGACAGAAGTGGCTGGAAGTTGCTGTGTGCAGGGTGGTTGGGGTCTTCACTGATTTTGTGACCTCACTTTAAACTTGGGTGGGCAACTGATAACGCAAACCCTCCAGACCCAACAGCATCCTGGTGAATTTCCTCTGCACGCCTTGAAACAATTTGATATCTTTCAGTCAGCTGGGTGACAAGAACTGCACACAGTGCTCGCAAATGTGGGCTCGCCAAGGCCTTGGACCGCTGAATTGTGAGGACCCAACTATTTGCCCTCAGAATCCTGCCTAAACCCAGGACTGGATGCCCTGGCTATTGAGCCACGCAGAACCGACAATCAAATTCTGTCAAAGATGTAATATTGACCAGAACTACTGCATGATTTCTAAAGTCAGGTGGCTTGATTTTCTTTGGGATAGAGAGTGCGATGAGGATTTATTTTACTGTTAAATAATAAGAAAAAAATGAAGGTATTAAATGCTTTTGGGGATTTAATTAATTTTATTCAATTTTTATATGAATTAATAATAGTTCAGGTTTAATGACCTGCCATTAGCTATTTGGTTTATTTGCTATTTTACCATCCAGCTTTGTACAAGACACATACAAATATTTAAATTCGGGTGTCATTTCTTTATTTTAGTGTGTATGATTTATTTGGATGGAAAATGTAGTAGATTTTATGGTTAATTAGTTAATTAGCTGCACAGATCCAAAACATGAGTGGGCATTGGTACTCTGTATATTAGTAATTGTTTTGAAACATTAATGAATTTTACATAGTAAAAACATTAAAAGCTGGGAACACTTAACATTTCAGGGAGCATCTGCAGAAAGGGGAACAGAATTAACATTCCATGTTGAAAATCCCTTTGTCAGAACTGTTTTTTTAATCTCTCTTTCCGATTTCTGACAAGGTTCAAGGTTCATAATATTCGTTAACTCCTGCCTGCCGTAATGCAGGCAATGAATTGTCATGAGCATTTCTGGTGCCCATGAGAGAAGGAGAGTGCTTTTAGAGACAGTGAGTGTCCATGGATTTGCCTCCAGCGCTCCTGCAGCCTCTGCAGCTGGCTCAGACTTCTGCTCAAACTATCAGCAACCCGGGTTCCTGATCCAAACCTCTGACACCATCTGGAAGCTTTCAGCCTGAAAGTTCCCACTTCCCCGCTTAGTGAGGATGTTACTTGATCATTCACTGTTTCCATTATTGAAAAAACAGAATCAGAATCAGAATTTGTTGCCAATAACATGTGCCACGAAATTCATTGTTTTGCAACAGGTGCAAAAATGGCTATAAATTACATTTTTAGAACATATATCAGTGCAAACAAAGAGAAAAAGTAGGGTAGATGGTGTCTGTGGTTTATTGTCCATTCAGAAATCTGATGGTGGAGGAGAAGAAGCTGTTTTTGAGCTTCTGGGTGATCATCTTCAGGCCCCTGTACCTTCTTCCTGATGGTAGCAGTGAGAAAAGGGCATGACTTGGGTGGCAGGGGTCACCACCTCTTGTAAATGTCATCGATGAAGTGAAGATTGATGCCCAGGATGGCACTGGCCAAGTTGACAACTCTCTGCAGTCTTTTCCTGCCCTGTCTATACCAGACAGAGATGCAACCAGTCAGAATGTTCTCCATGGCACACCTGTAGAAATATGCAAGAGTCTTTACTGACATAATAAATCTTCTCAAACTCCTGAAGAAGTATAGCAGCTGATGTGCTAATCACCCTTTCATTGTTACTGGTCGAGCATGCTCTGTTCAAAATAGCCGCCTAGTTTCCTAAAGTGCAGCATTTCAAAAGTGTTCATGGACTCAGTGACGATTTGGAGCATGCCAAGTTTCAAGAGGTACGATACAAATGTTGCTTCATCATATTTCTGAAATCTGAAGGTCTACAAGAGAAGACCTTGAGCTGATTCTGTTGCTTAAACTTTGATTCGATTAATTCCCTGTCAGCTTTATAATGTTGCATCTCATACTTATCATTTATGTTTGAATATGATACTCTATGACAGCACAGAGAAAGGCTTAAATCAGAATAAAATGATCACACATTTACTGCAGTTATTATTTGATGAGTGCTTCAAGAATGTCTTTAAGACATTACCAAACCTTAATAGTCTAGTTGAGGTAAAAACATGATGGAGATATTCAGCAGGTTAAACAGTGTCCTTTATAGAGCAAAGATATAACCAACGTTTTGGGCTTGAGCCCTTCATCAAGGCATAAGCAAGATGTAGGCAGGCATCGGGTGCCTTCATACCTTGACAAAGGGCTCAAGCCCAAAATGATGGTTACATATCTTGATCTTTGCTCTATAAAGGACACTGTTTGACCTTCTGAGTTTCTCCAGCATGGTGTTTTTACTTCAATCACGGTGTCTGCAGACTTTCGTGTTTTACTCTACATGAGATTGAACATCAGCCCTGCATTCCTTGTCATTATCCGACTGGGAGAATGATATAAACTACTCAGGTCATCTGTTCAAATCTGAGCCAATCATGTTCAAATTAATCACAAATAAATCTGGCTCATTGAACCCAAACCCCTAGATTGAGCTGCACCTAGGTCCCAGTGGATGATGGCATGGTATTTTTGGCAAACAAGGCTATTTTACCTGTTAAATAAAGCATGTAGGATCATGTATCCTCAGTGCAGACTGATCATGAACAATATGCAACCTGGGAGTGCTGGTAGCAATGCAGTATGTCTGTACTGTGTGTATGACCATGTGACAATAGAGCCCAAACACTTGGCATTCTGTCAACCTTATGATTCAAAATTCAAAGGAAACTATTCAACACTGAGACCTACATGCAGAAGAATAGATTTAAAAAAAAATCATGAGTGCGCTGAATTAAAAACAAACCTTCCATTACTTTTGCATCTTTAATAATCATCTCTGAAGTCTCGTCAGTGCTATCGTGATAGAGATGAAGAGGAACTGCTTCTCCTAGGGAGTAGTGAACCTGTGGAGTTCTCTGCCCAAGGAAGCAGTAGAGGCTGTTTGTTTAGAAGCATTTGAGATACAGTCAAATAACAGGGGATTTGTAGGTTATGAGGAGTCAGTAGGTAAGGGGTACGGTCAAATTTCAAAGTTCAGATTTATTATGAGTCCATCACATGCAACCCTGAGATTCTTTACCCTGCGGACCAGGCAGAATTTCTACTTAACCGTAGAACCATAAACTGTACTCAAGAAAAGATACATATACAAACATCCACAGCCAGGTCAGATTAAGAAGGGAAGAAGGCAGCAGAAAGGAAACTATCGACCTATTAGTCCGACATTGGTGGTTGGGAATATGTTTGAATCAATTATCAATGATGAGGTTACGGAGGACCTAGAGGAGCATCACAACATAGGGGCATGTCAGCACGGTTTCCTTAAAGGAAAATCATGCCTGACAAACTACTAGAAATTGTTGAGGAAATAAAAAGCAGGATAGACAGGGGAAAAGCAATCGATGTTGTGTACTTGGACTTTCAAAAGACCTTCAGTAAGGTGCCAGATATGAGGCTGCATAACAAGATGAGATCTCATGGAATTGCAGGAAGGTTATTAGCATGGATAAAGCATCAGTTAACAGACAGGAAGCAGAGAGTGGGAATAAGGGGATCCTATTTGGGTTGATTGCGTGTTACTAGTGGTGTTCTGCAGGGGTCACTTTTGGGACCTCTTCTTTTTGTGCAACGCTACTCCCTTGTGGTAAGGCCAATAAACCACAAAGTCTCCTTGGCCTCGAAGTCCCAAATGGGAGATGTCCGCGGCTACTGTGTAGAGACTCTGACTGTATGTAACAGATTACACAGACTTTAAACGCCTTGTGATTCCGCACCTTTGCGCTGCCATGCTGCTAGGGCTGGACTTTCAATGCCACCTTAAGAGTGTTGCGATGGAGAATGATGGGTACCATCCGCACCCCCCCCTCACTGTCTGTAACAAGCAGTTTTTAAACCGTCCACTGTGCTCCATCCACAGAAACACCCTGGCCTCTTCTCCCATCATTTCCAGCCAGCAACCTGAAGATTGCCCACTGTGTGTGATCTGTAGCCTTTCAACCCTCAAGATGACCCCTTCACTGCTGTTCGCTAACCTCACCCCCGACTGTAATCCCATTGCCACCAAAAGAATGCAATACAGTGCCAGGGACAGGGCCTTTACTAGGTTAGAGGTACAGTGGCTTCTGAATGAGGGGATCATTGAAGCCTGTAACTTTCCTTACCCCATTGAGGAGATCAGGACCATGATCAGAAATTGCAGAGTGCAAACTGCACTTCTATCAACCAGACAGAGTGCATCTGATAAAGGCCACCTCCCCCTTTGAATGCCTAAGCATTAATTTCAAGGGGCCCTTCCCCTCTTCTTACCTCAAGTGCACTTCATCAACATCATTGATGATTAGTCATGTTTCCTGTTTGCCATCCCCTGCCCAGATGTGACCACTGCCTCAGTCATCAAGGCCCTGCTCAATCTCTTCACTCTGTTCAGGTTTAGGTACCTCTGCTTTATTTATAGTGACCAGGGATCCTCTTTTATGAGTGACGAGCTGCGACGGTACATGCTGGCCAGAGGCATCATCATGAGCAGGACCACCAGGAATGGCCAAGAGGAATGGGAGAATGCTACCATCTGGAAGGCTATCCTCCTAGCCCTGAGTTCTAGAGGCCTTCCAGTCTCCCACTGGTAAGAGGTCCTCACCGATTTGCTCCAGTCAATCAGATTGCTCCAATGTACCACCACCATTGCCACTCCACAGGAAAGGATATCCGCTTCAGGGACCATGCTGCCCTCCTGGCTGATGTTCCCAGGGTCGGTCCTACTCCGGAAGCACGTGAGGAGCTATGTCTGACCCACTGGTTGAAAGAGTCTCCTCCATGCCAACCCCCAATATGCTTACGTGGTGTACACCAATAGACACAAGGACAATGCCCCCATTCAGGATCTGGCACCCTTAGGAGTCGTCATTACTGACCACCCCATACTCCCTTCATCTACACTACCCATGATGCACCAGTGTCATGGCATGTTACCCCTGCCCCAGTGGACGACATGTTAGATCTGGTGTCATGCATACACCAGGCCATTGCCGATGGCACATACAGGTGTCCCAGACCAACCAAGATTCAACACGTGCACCGCAGCCGCCACTACAATGGTCACAGCAGCAGACCAGACCACTTGAAAGTCTTAATTTATAAGAACTTTTAACTCATTTCACCCTGTCAGACTCTTTTTAAAAGCATGTGGTGAATGTGGTAAACCACTGTGTATATGTTTGGATGTGCTAGGACACACCCCTTGTTGTCTGTGCCTGAGGCTCCTCCCACTGACCCCTCACAGCCCTCTTCTCTGTCCAGGACAGTTTCTCGACAACTTCATGTCTTTGAAGTTATTGATGGTGCATTATAGACTCTGAGCTTTTTTTGTAAAAAGATTGTTCATATTCTCACAAATGCTGAGGTTAATTTTTAACTTTTCTGAGCCAATAATAGGTTTCATCAAAAACATCATTTCGAGAGGCAAGAGCGAACACCCTTTAAAATGCAAGTTAGATCCCACTGCTTATGTTCTGCAAAGCTCAATGACACAAAGATCAAATTTTCAACGTTGCCAGTAATTGTTCTATCTATCTCCTGTCGAGTACGGTTTCATTCGTGTCCTGTCATTCCCTGATAAATTCTGTTATCCCCTGCATTGGCATTTCATTTTATGTTATGTGATGCCATGTTGTGCTGGAATGGAAATCAATACAAATGAATAAGCAAAGAAACTCACAAAGGTTATTTTACATGGAAATTGTTGACTTGAAATATAAATGATAATGCGAACTGCATTAAAATGGATTTGTGAGTTGTTTATTTTTAAATTTATTATTTTTCACTGTGGTACTTAGGTTTGGTTTTATTAGTCTCTATGTTATTGACAGTGTCCAATAAAATCATATAATCCAATATGCATATATACATATTTATTTTAATAACTATTATTAACAATTCAAATTAATGAGTAGCCTTCAAGGCTTTTTGTTAAATACTTCTAAGTAAATTATTTGCGTTAAACTATAATAGGATTTGATATAACTTTGGAGTTGAATCTTGACTACAATATTCCTCAGGAGTTTGCAGAGGTTTGGTATGGCATTGAAAGCTCTGGTACGGACTAGAAGGGCCAAAGGGCCAAAAGGCCTGTTTTTGTGCTGTAATCTTCAATGGTTCTATGGTTCTATCAATATGAGCTGCTGGAGGGATTCAGGGGTCAGGCAACATCCATGGGTAGATATGGTCAGCCAAATGTTTTGGGTTGGAACTCCTTATCAAGACTAAAATAAAAAAGGGGATGATATTGCACACACGTAGGGGGAATTGAACGGTGAAGAGGTGATGGGGTATTGGAAGGTGGGAAGATGGGTGGAGGGAGGAATGACTGGGATGGGAGGGTGGGGGTAAAATAGGAATGATGAGTGGTCGGTGGGAAGGGAAAAGTTCAATGGGTTCAAAGAGCAATGAGTTCGGACGCAGAAAGGATTTTTATTTAAACATATGTAAGGAGATCATAACAGGTATAACACCCATTAATACTCTCAATCACAAACCCAATATAATCAGTCACATTGGACTAAACACCACTGATATTAGCAACTGTGTACAGACTTTTAAACACTAAGGAATACAATAAGCTACCCACCGTTCTTGTGTAATGTGGGCATGCTTCAGTGCTATCTAACATCCACGATCCCTGTGTACCAATGACTCTTCCAACATTGTCCACAGTTCACGACCTGGGGTGAAGCAGGGTTCATTTCAGGACTGAAGATCAAAAGAGGAAGAGCTACTCCATGTGGTGGATTTCATAGTACAGTAAGCTGAAGGGTCCATCCCAGCTAATCAATAGGTGATTACAGGGGCCAATGTTCTGGTGTGCATTAATAGGTGATGCAATTTTCGACAAGGTTCCAAGCGGAGAGTTCATATGACCCTCCACAATCCACATTCCCACCAGCTTTCAGGTGTAGAGTTCACATGACTCTCCACAATCCACACTACAATGAGGTTAAGAAGAAATGTGGAGCCAGTTAGAAGTGGCAGAAATCTAAAATAAGAAAATTCAATGTTCATGTCGTTAGGTTTAAAGTTTATGTTTTGCTTCTCATTGGCAATGGATGAGGCCAAGGCCAGACATTTTCTCATGATGGAATGGTAAAGTGGACTCAATGGGTTGCTTCTATATCTTGTTTAAAATTAATTAAAAAAAAATAATATTTAAATTTAAAATGTAAATTTAGATATACATCACAGTAACAAGCCCTTCTGGCAAATGAATCTGTGCCACTTAATTACACCAAATTAACCTCCATAAGTTTTTAAATTAAAAAAAAAATTAGACCTATAGCATGTAACAGACCTTTGCAGCTCATAAGCCCATGCCACCTATTAGACCCAATTGACCTACAAACCCCCCTTCCAGAAGAGTGGGATGAAACCAGAGCCCCCAGGAAAATCCCACACAGACATGGGGAGAACATATAAACTCCTTACAGACAGTGCAGGATTCGAATCCCAGTTCCATTCGCTGGCACTGTAACAGTGTTATGCTAACTGCTTCACTAACCATGCCACCCAATGAAGGGTGGGATGAAACCAGACCTCCTGGAGGAAATCTTATGATCTTATGTCACTGTAAGAATGGTTTGGGCAAGTTGAAATGGTCAATTAGAGGATCTATTCACACTCTTATCCACCACAATCAAGGAAGGTTGCTCGAATGTGATAAATGTTAGGTTTTTATAAACTTGTTTCACTGCAAAATAACCTGGTGGTTGTATATATTGTTACATGAAGTCTAGTGGAATCTCCTATTATTACTGCACACCAAACAAAACAATATTTATGTTTGTGAATCGAAAGCTTACAAAGCATCACAAATTTTTTTTCCATTTTAACCAGGTTTCTATATTTTGGGACTTTTATGTTAGTCAAATTTAAATTATTTTAAATTTAGACATACAATAAGGTAACAGGCCATTTCTGCCCATGAGTCCATACCACCCAATTTACCTACATCTAATTGACCTAAACCCCAGGTACATTATGAATAGTGGGAAGAAATTGGATCCCCTTGGAGCATCCAGGGTAAACCCATGCCGACACTGGGAGAATGTAAAAGCTCCTTACAGACAGCACAGGATTTGAATCCCGGTCCTGATCACTGGTGTTGTAAACCAGTATGTCAACTGTGCAGCCCGAATTTGATTGAGCATTTTCTCGTCTTTACATTATGGACAATAAAATGCTTGATTGAATAAGATAAATTCCCCATAATACATAAACCTGGTTAAAGTGTTCTAATCTTTACATCATACTCTGTTGAATGCTTGAGTACAGACATGGGATCCAGGGCCAGCCATCAAATGGGTACAAACGTGCCTTGGGGAAACAAATAGGTGGTGGAGGGTTCCTCTACCGGCATCACCTACGGCTCCTAGAACGCTTCCACCAGCGTTGTCTCCGCTCCATCCTCAACATCCATTGGAGCGCTTTCATCCCTAACGTCGAAGTACTCGAGATGGCAGAGGTCGACAGCATCGAGTCCACGCTGCTGAAGATCCAGCTGTGCTGGGTGGGTCACGTCTCCAGAATGGAGGACCATCGCCTTCCCAAGATCGTGTTATATGGCGAGCTCTCCACTGGCCACCGTGACAGAGGTGCACCAAAGAAAAGGTACAAGGACTGCCTAAAGAAATCTCTTGGTGCCTGCCACATTGACCACCACCAGTGGGCTGATATCACCTCAAACCTTGCATCTTGGTGCCTCACAGTTTGGCGGGCAGCAACCTCCTTTGAAGAAGACTGCAGAGCACACCTCACTGACAAAAAGCAAAGGAGGAAAAACCCAACACCCAACCCCAACCCACCAATTTTCCCCTGCAGCCACTGCAACCGTGTCTGCCTGTCCCGCATCGGACTTGTCAGCCACAAACGAGCCTGCAGCTGACGTGGACTTTTACCCCCTCCATAAATCTTCGTCCGCGAAGCCAAGCCAAAGAAGATAGGAGGGTTACTACTCAGATGGAAGGCTTGTGTACTATGATGTGTCGCTGGGACAACTGCTTGTCATATGTATTAACAATTTGATTGTTTACATCTATTTATTTGTTAGAAAATCATGGAGATGATTGTGGACTTCAGGAGGAAGCCAGGGGAACATGACCCAGATCTCATTGAGTACGTTTGTGGAAGACAGCAAAATTGGTGAGTGATGGACCGTCAAGAAGCTACAACAGGTTTGAGATCAACTTGGAAAATTGACCAAGGAATGGCAGATGAATTAAAGTGGACAAATATGATATCAACTCTCATTTATATGCATTGAGCAATTAAACTGATTATGAAGGGATTCTCTTTTGCTTCTCTTTCTCTCTGATTGTAAGGGGTGCTGGGCAACACTAAGGGGAACTTTGTCTGGCTTATGCCAGGAAGAAGTCAATTTTGTTTAATATAACATATCCTGTATGTGACATGACAATAAAGAATTCTTGAATATGATCTTGAACCACATGCAATGCCACAGCCCTTGAGCCTTAAATTGTGGTTCTTTCTCTTGGAGCCCTTAAACATTCTCATCTTAGCCTTTTATCAAAAGACAACCTGCTGGAGGAACTCAGTATCAGTAGGAAAAAAATAACAGCTGTCTCTTCAAGTCCAGAAATATTGATCATTATTTGTGGTAGTACACCACCGGCCTACTGCAGGGGGCAACCTTTGTACCTGCAGGAGTGTAAGGGGACAGGACAACACCTGGCCGGCTGTCAATTAGTCGACCTGAAGGGATCAAGCCCCACCCGGGTGGGGCCTGTGCCGGCCTCCCGAGGCCTCACTCAGAGTTGCTGCAGCCACAGCCATCCTGGCTCTGTGGAAGTCTTTGTGGATTAAAGCCTGTTATACAGTCTTTACCTTGTGTGTGTCTGATTCTGGCTAACAGCGCCCCACATTATTTTCCTCCCATTGACGATGCTCAACCCGTTGAGTTTCTCCAGAAATTCCCTTTTGCTCCCGATTCCAGCATCTGCAGTCAGAATCAGAAACAGAATTTATTGTCATGAACAAATCACAAGATTTATTGATTGGCGGCAGCATCACAGGGCAAACATTCATATAAACCACCATACAACAATAAATAAAAATAATGCTTGAAAAGTCAAAGTACGGCAGTGTCTTTGGTTCATTGATCATTCAGGAATCTGATGGCAGCGGGGAAGAAGTTGCCCTTGTACTGCTGAGTGCTTGTCTTTAATTTTCTTTTAAAATTTAGTCATACAGCATGGTAACAGGCCATTTCAGCCCACGAGTCAAAAAGAGGTAGAGGAGCTAGAAGACAAACATCCATCAATACAAAAAGAGCTTCTTTCCATCTGCCATCAGATTTCTGAATGGACAATGAACCACAGACACTACCTCTCTTTTTCTCTTCTTTTGCTCCCATTTATATTTATTTTTAAAATGTAATTTATAGCTCCTGTGACGCTGCTATAAAACAACACATTTCTTGACACCTTCATGACAATAAATTCTGATTCTGAAATGCAAACATTCTAAAATTCTTTGAAAATTGTTTTTTTTTGAAGAGCCAGGTTCAATGATAAAATAACGAAACCACGTGCGTGTGAACATGCGTGAGGTGAATTTAACTTTAGAACTCTGGCAGTGATGCTCTCTGCCCCAAATAGGCACATAACACAGAGAATGCGTCTAATAATGAAAATTAATCCCTCTTGTACAATCACACCACAAGGAGAGAAGCATTTTGTATTAAGCATCACCGCACTGCTCTTAAACAACAAAGGCTTTTCCAGTCCTTAGCTTCAATGCTGTCAAACATTAATAGATTTTTCTCGATTGCATGTCAACTCATCTCTTTATATAGACTCTAATTTTACTCCACAGATGTTGAGGGACCAATACTGCTTTTATGAGATGGTGTAATTATATGGGCATTTGTCAGCTTCCTCAGACAAGCTACTGCCCACTAACATTAAACTCCCCACTAACATTAAAAAAAAGTGTGAGTTAAGCAGTATTGAGGGGGAGTGTGGTTTGGGAGGTCTGGTGATGGCTTGGCATACTCCATATTAAAGGAAATTACTTAGATGACTTAGAGAGTTGCCAGACCTCCTTCCGTATCAGGGTCCTCTCAGTAGCCAACCATTTCAGTTCTGTGTCACACTCCCATACTCACATGTATGTCCATGGCCTTATGTACTATCCTACCAAGACCACACACAAATTGGAGGAACAACACCTGATTTTCCGTCAGGGCATTCTCCAGCCAGATGGCATTAACATAGACCTTTGTGGAATTGACTAATTTTCTTTCCTCTCCCCCCTTCTCTCCACCCTTCCAGCTCTCTTCCCCTCTTCCTTCTCTATTCACCCAACCATTCCTCTTCCCCTTGCTTGTTGTTAACTCCTCTCTCCCTTCTCCACCTATTACCTCCTGTCTTTACGACCACACCTCCTCTTTTGGTTGGATGCCTGCTGATATTTTTCCATAAATCGATGAAGAGCTCAAGCCCGAAACGTCGGTTATGTATTTTTACCTTTGCTATATAACGGACACTGTTTAACCTGCTGAGTTTCTCCAATATCGCGTTTTTACTTTTTACTGTTTTACTTTACGTTTTATTGGAGTTAGAGAGTTGCCAGTCATGAGGTATAATGTGTCTTCAGGATTGTTGTAAAATATACGGAAGATCACCATGGGAATACATGACTAGCATGGCAGAAAGAATATGATACATTGATGACATGGAGTTGTTAAAGAGACAACTGGCAGAGAAATGTGACATTATGAATCAACCAAACAAATTCAACATGAGAAGAAAGTTACTTCTTTAGGGCAAAGATAGTGAGGAACAAATTAAACATTGTTTAAATGTAGATTTTTTTTTGCAATTGGTGGTTCAAAAAAGCTGAATATCTGGGATGTTCTTTAATTGATACTGTTTGCACATTGAGTTCCTCCACCATATTGGTTTTTGATCTGAATTATGTTTGGGCTCAGGGCAGCACGAACTTTTCTTTGCAATTTCAGGAACATCTTGATTCTAAAATGTTCACATCACATCCTATCGTTGCTCTTCCAAACCTCATCTTAATTCCAAAATCCCCTCCAAGTCCTGTGGAGTAGGTGTGCTAAGTCAACACAACATTATGGGCTGAAGGGCCTGTGCTGTGCTGTAATCTAAGATCTAAGTCATCTGTAGTCCTCCAGTTCTACTTCCTCAAGATCCCCAACAATAATCAACCCACCTTTCACTTCCACATCCTCACTTACTAAATCCTTAAGCTCTGGAACTCCCTGCCTGATGTCGAAGCAGAAGTAGCCCATTAAGTCTGCTCTGCTATTCCATCTTGAGCTGATCCATTCTCCCACTCTGTCCCACTCCCTTTCCTCTCCCCATAATATTTGATACCCTGAATATTCAGATATCTATCATTCTCTACCTTAACAACCTGACTTCCACATCCGCCTGTGGCAGCAAATTTCAGAGGTTAACCACTCTCTGGCTAAAGAAATTCCTCAGCATCTCTGTTTTAAATGTGTGCCCTCTTGTCCTTTATTGTGTTGACCACACTTTTGGTCACCTATCGTAATACCTCTGCGAATGTTGAATTTTGTTGGATAACATTATTGAGAGTACCTTGGGAGATTTTGTACATTAAATGTGCTATATTAATGCAACTTGTAAACAGACCATGAGTTTATTTTTCGATCCTTATAATTGATGCAATGGAAAATTATTGATTAGAGTGGCAGGTTCTTTCTTGAATCAATGCAAACACTCATTTGATGGCTGGAACATGTAAGCTGAGTGATATAAGAAAGCCATTGTTACTCGAAGAGTGGAAAATAGCATTTAGATTTAGAAAATAGATAGAACATTAGAGCATAGTTCAAGCCCTTCAGCCCATGATGTGGAGATCTGTTTATACCTAGAAAGCACTGAACTCTCCCCATCTCATAACTCTATTTTTCTTTCATCCAGGTGCCTGTCTAAGAGTGTCTTAAATGTCCTCCCTCCCCCCCCCCCACCATTGCAGCCTCCATCACTCCTGGCAATTCATTCCAGGCACCAACAGCTCTGTAAAAAAAAATCTACCCGTGATGTCTCCCCTGAACCTTTGTACAGAACCTGAGTTTTGAGGAAGGGTTGTATCAAAAATCAACTGCTTTGTTCTCTATTCACAAAAGTTGACACAAATAGTCAAAATTAGTTTTCAAATCTCTTCTTAACCCTGGTTTCAAATGGAGCAGTTTCAAGACAAATTTAATTGATCTGCTGTTTTGTTCCCAGTGTTGGAAGAGCAAGTTAGATTTCCCTTTGAAGGTCAAAAGTACTAGAATGCTCTGGGCATTCATGAAAAGAGTGTCCTTCACGACAGGCGTATTATTTTCCCTTTCCATTGTTTATCAGTTATCAAAAGGACGGACCTGCCGGGATCACCTCTCACCATGTATCAACCACACCCATGGCTCTCATTATATCTGTCACTTCTCACCTATTGTTTCCAAGAAGCATTTTGGTTAATTTTATTTTTTTTAAACAAAAACGCAGAGAAGCTGGAGGAAGTCAACAGGTTTCGTGGAGGCAAAGATATATTACCAATGTTTTGGGCCCCGAGCCCTTCTTCAAGGTATGAGCAAAAAGCAGACAGGCCCCTGAATAACAAGTGAAACATGATAGGCTGCAGACATTGTGATTGTAGTAAAAGCACTGGAGTGCTGGAGGATCTCAGCTGGCCTTTTCAGCATCTATCGGAGACAAGGATATGTTGCCAACGTTTCGAGCCTGAGCTCTTCTTCAAGAGAGTTCCTCTAGCATTTCAGCTTGAATAACAAGGCCTGGGAGAAAGGAAGGAAAGGCCAGAAGGTAAGAGCACAAGCCTACAGGCAAAAGGTGATATTTGGATAGGAGAGCACTTTCTGGTGCCCACTCAGGACCACAAATGACCAAAGAAGATGCCACAATTGTGCATCCCCAGATCATTTGTCACTTTCCTTCTCCTGTCATATCCATGTCCAATGTTCACCTTTTGTCTGTTGGTCTGTGCTCCTCCCCCTGCCCTTTCTTTCCTTCTCCCCAGCCTTTCTTTTGAGACGCTTTCCTCCTTTTTACTCATACCATAAAGAGGAGGTCCGACCCAAAATGTTGGCTCTATATCTTTACCTCCTATGGACGCTATGAGACCTGCTGAGTTTCTCCAGCATTTCTACATATTTTACTACTATATCATAGTGTTTTCAGACTTTAATGTTTCACTTAATTGTTTTATCAGTCCAGTGAGCTCCGGGGGATGGACTTCATCTGATGTTTTGCCTCCGCTCTTCTTGGTCCCACTAATAATACTGTTCCACCATCAGGCAACAAGGAAGGTTGTCCCAGCAAAGAAGGGGATTAATGTCTTCGCTTTCATTCGTAGGGGGAAAATTGCCCATAATTAGCAAACATACCGTGACCATGCTACTAGAATGAGGGGACATAGCCTCAGGATTTCCCGGAGTAGATTCAAGACAGCGATGGGGAGGAACTGCTTCTCTGAAATTTTCCACCCAATCGAGCTCCAGAGGACGCCTCATTAAATATATTCGTGACACAGATATAGTACAAGTTTATTGCCATCTGAAGGTACATATACGATTCGACGAATCTCCAGACCATAGTGCACACACACCTTTCTGCTACCATCAGGAAAGAGGTCGAGGTGCCACAAGACTCGAACCATCAGGTTCAGGAACAGCTGCTCCACCTCCACCATCTGACTCCTCAACGACAAACTCAGTCAGAGACTCCTGACTAACTTTTACACTTTATTGATTGTTTTTCTCTCTGTATTATACAGTTTGTTTAAATTTCTTTGTTTTCATGTATAAATATCTTCTTGAGTGCACTTTTATGCACAACCGATAAGCAGTAATTCTGCCTCACCTGCAGGAAGAGAATGATAGGGTTGTCTGTGATGTCATGTATGTACTCTGACAATAAATCTGAACTTTAAACTTAATGTGTACAAATAGCAATCCAAAATAAAATACCGAGAGTCCCAAAGTCCCGACTTATGAGGGTCCGACTTACGATTTTCAAAGTTACGATAATTTGCATCTGTACTGTACTTTGAATTTTGGCTAGGCTAGGCTATGATGTTCAATGTCTCCCAGTAGCCCTGTGTCGGTCCTCACACTGATCCCACTGCCTTGTTCTCTTTCGACAGCACTGTATCAGTCTCCACACTGATCCCACTGCCCTGCTCTCTCCCCGCAGCCTCATGTCAGTCCCCACACTGATCCCAATGCCCTGCTTTCTCCCCACAGTCCTGTGTCAGTCCCCACACTGATCCCGATGCTCTGTAATAATTGACAGTTTCTAGGCTTTCTCAACCATCTTAATGCCTGGCACTCTGGATTTTATGCTCCATTAGATTTTTGAATAATAGGGTTATGGGAAACAGTAAAGTGGAGCTGAGTCCATGGGCAGATAAGCCACAATTGTACTGAATGGTGGAGTAGACTCAATGGGTGCAGAAAATCATTGAGGACGCCTTCCACCCTACATTCAGATGATACAGAATGGAGATCGAGAGTCTGGTTGGGACAATAATCTTTCTCTCAACATCACCAAGACCAAGGAGCTGATTGCTGATTTTAGAAAGGAGATGCAGAAGGACCATGCAGCTGTCCGATTTGATGGGACAGAGATGGAGAAGTTCCTGCGAGTCTACATTTCAGATGACTTGGAGCCAGAACATCAAAGCAACTATGAAGAGGACACACCAACATGGCGATGTTTTAACAAATCTGAGGAAATTTGGCATGTCATATGCTCTCAAACTTTGATGTAAATTGACTGATTGCATGGTTTGGTGATTAGACTGCAAAAGACCGCAGAAGACTCCAGAAGGTTCTAAACATAGCCAGGACCATCACAGGCTCCGATCTTCCTTCTACTGAATATATTCACAATGAGGTGCTGCATCAAGAAGGCAACATCCTAAAGGATCCCCAGCACCCTGGTCACAAGCTTTTCTCACTGCAACATTCAGGTAGAAGATACAGAAGCCTGAAGTCCTGCATCTTTAGGTTCACAAGCAGTTGCTTTCCCTTTTTTACATGAATCATGGAGTGCTCCAACACCATGAACTGTCTGCATGTCTGCCAAGTCCCTTTCTTTTGCATTTATGAATATTTATTATCTGTTTTTGTATTATTGCGCTATTTTAATTCAGTTAAGTATAAAATTAGTGTTTTTTTGTTATTTTTGTAGTTCTTTTACAGGTAGTTGTTCAGCTGTGGCAATAAGAATTTCAGTGCATCTGTACTTTGTACAATGTGTATGTCAATAAACTAATTATCATATTTAACTCAAACTTGGGCCACAAAAGGACTCATCTAAAGCTTATGGCAGCTGTGCTGAAGTAGATAGCCCATGTTCTTGTGATCCATCTGTCTGATTGGTGGATTAATCATGAACCATAGAACATTACAGCAAAGAAAACAGGCCCTTCAGCCCTCCTAGTCTGTGACAAATTATTATTCTGCCTTGACCCACTGGCCTGTCCCAGTCCATAGCCCTCCATATCTCTCCCATCCATGAATCTGTCTAAACTCTTCTTACTGTATATACTCAGATAATAGTTGATCCCATGTAATAGTTGACTCCCCCACCCACCTTTTTATGGCCCAAAAAATTGTGTGTTTTCCATATGACCTATGTAAAAGTCAACACACTTATTTTTGGGTAATCACCGCCATCAAAAGTATGATCTGTGTAAAAGTCAACCCCCCCCCAAATTTAACCCGAAAAATCAGTCCAAAAAACTTGACTATCATACGGGTATATACGGTAAATGTTAATATTGAGCCTGCATTCACCACTTTAGCTGCCAGCTTGTTCTACACTCCCACTACTCTCCATGTTACGACATTCCCCATAATGTTCTCTCTAAACTTTTCCCTTTCATCTTTAACCCGTGATCTCTGGTTTGCTTCTCACCCATCCTCAGTGGAAAATGCTTGTCTATACCCCTCGTAATTTTTTTATACATACCTCTATAAAATTTCCCCTAATTCTATGCTCGAGGGAATAAAGTCCTAATCTTTTAGGAAACCTTTCCCTGTAACTTAATTCCAGAAGTCTGAGCAACATCCTAGTAAATCTTCTCTGCACTCTTTCAATCTTATTGATATTTCCCGTAGTTAGGTGACCAAAACTGCACACAATACTCCAAATTTGACCTCACCAATGTCTTATACAACTTTAACGTAACATCCCAACTCCTGCACTCAATACTTTGATCTTGCTGTTTCATTGTTTTATAATGACTGATTAGATTAAAAGTTAGGATGAATGAGATGGAGGGATATCTATCACGTGCAAGCAGCAGAATTTTAGTTTGATTTGGGCATCTTGAACAGCACAGGCATGTGCTGAAGGGTCTGTTCCTCAGCTGTATTATTCTACGTTCTAATTTAACATCTTGTTTTTTTTTTGCTGGGCCTTGTGAATCTTTTTAAAGGTAATTCTGCTATCCTCAGCTGTATTGAGAATCACTTTGAAAAATTAACTTGAGACCCCAAAGCAAAACAGATCTCTCCACAGATATCTTTGGAAATGATTATCATGAGAACAAATGGATTTATATTCATATGGTTCATTATATTCTCATGGAGACTGCAATATTGAAATGTTAAAGCACAATCATGTACGCGCCATCCAAATTATTTTCTCCTTAGATCATAATATGCTCTGCTGATTTGTCTATTATTTTGAGATAAGCTGTAACAGTTTATATTCCATCTTTTCACAAACCAAATTAATTGAAGTCTCTCAGAGCGTGTAATGTTCATTTAATAGAGTTTTCCTTTGCAAAGGATTGCAGCATCCGTTTGGACCCAATGTTAGAATCGCTAATTGAAAGGATTGTGAAGCATTCCAAGCACCAGTAATAGATTCGATGCTCCGCTCATTCTCTTCATCTTATGAAGTCTTCAAGTCAGGAAGTTCCTTTCCAACCTTGAGTGAGCTACACAAACTGTTTTCCATTAACACTACTATGTAAAAGGACATTAAAAAAGTCTCACTGTTAATTCAACAGCCAGCTAGCTTTGACTTATTTCAACAGTTCTGACCTCTGGTCACGGGCAAAGTGAAAAATGCATTTAACATCATTCAAAACAAGCTCAGCAGTTAGAATGTCATGGATCCACTCAGTATATCAAGGTTATTATCTGTTAATTTTAATTAAAGACTCAAGCTTTTTTGCACATCCTTCTCTGAATTTTCCAAAGTACTTCATGCACAATGAATTATATTTGAAGGGTATTTAAAGTCATGCAGAGTCGGCGTCAGAACGTCTAATCGGGGGGCATTAGGATAACCACGGGGGGGGGGGGCACAAACAGACATTCGAAGACCCACTCAGCAGTGGAGTAGGGGGGAGGAAGGTAGGTGCCATACCTGGCATGAATCTCCTCCGTGTGTCACGTCACACTTCCCCCTCCCTCCGATGTAACAGAAAACTGCGCGTGCTTATATCTCATGGATACTAGTGATGTGGGTGGGGGGGCACAATAATTCTTTAAGGGGGAAATACCTGAAGATGCCCCCTCCACCACCCCTTGGCACCAGCTGTGGACTCATGGGATCACATAAAGGTTACAGCACTGAAAGAGGCCATTCAGCTCATCATGTCTATGCTGGGCCTCTTTAAAATGATTGGAAAAATTTCACCTCTTGGTCCATTCTTCAAAGTTGGGTCTCCACTGCATATCAACCTAATTTCCACCTGAAGGTCCAAGATGGAATCACATCTCCCGCAGGCTTGTTTTAAAATCCCTTCATGATGTTCTCCTCTCTGTTCTTTTCCATTTCCACCAAGATCTTGGTGTTTCCTTGGACCTGATCTCTTGTCAATTCCTAGTGTAATCTCTTCTATCAATGGCACCGTTTTGTACACAGCCTCCAAACTTCAAGATACCTTTGCTAAACCTCCCATCCCCCCTGCTTGTCCTTCCTTACACATTTACATATTGATATACAGCATGGTAACATGCCTTTTTGACCAACAGGCCCGTGTCACTCAATTACACTCGATTGACTTACATCCTCAGTATGTATTGAACATTTGGGAAGAAACCGAAGCACCCAGAGGAAACCCACATGGAAATGGGGAGAACATAAAAACCCCTTACTGGCAGTGCTGGATTCAAACCCGCGTCGTTGGCACTGTAACAGCATTACACTAGCCACTACGCCAACCATGCTTCTAGGATGACATTCCTTAAATTCTCTTTGTTTGATTGAGCTTCTCAGCACCTTCATGAAAGTGCCAGCGTGTGGATTGGCACAAAGTTTATTTAAAGGCCACTGTGATCCCTGTAATCAACCCAGTGAACCTCTCCCGCACCGCTTCGAAAGCTAATACAAACTTCCTCATGTAAGGAGAGCAGTAATCCTTTGCGGTCTCATCAGTACTTTGTACAGTAGCGGCATAACCTCCCTGTTCCTAACCCCTCTAGCAATGAAGGCCAACATTCCACTTGCATTCTTGATAGTCTGCTGCATCTGAAAACCAATTTTTGTGATTCATCCACAAGCCATTCCATGCCCTTCTACAGGGTTAATTTCCCATCCTCCTTGATGGTCAGTGAGGAGGAGATGGTGTTGCCAAATTGGCACTGATCGGGGATGGGGATCTACAAGGGAGATATTTACTCCAAGGAGTAAAGCTGCCTACTGTCTCCACCTCATCACCACTGACGTGGACCAGGGAGTGAGCTCTGCTCTTCCAGACGTTCTTGTGGCCACATGAGACAATACACATCTTGTCCTTGCCTGTATGAATTGTAGAAAGAGGTGAACTACTTAACCGAGTATTCATTGTGCACATGAACAACAATGAGGCAACCATAATTACAAGATACAAAAGCAGAAGAAGGCCAATCAGCCCATTGGGTCTGCCCTGCCATTTAATCATGAGCTGATCCTTATCACTCAGCCCCACTTCCTGGCCTTCTCCCCATAGCCCTTGATGCCCTGACTAATCAAATAACTCATAATTTCTGACTTAAATACACCCAATGACCTCGCTTCCACCGCCGCCTGTGGCAACAAGTTCCTCAGACTCACAACCTCTGACTAAAGAAATTTCTCCACATTTCTGTTTTAAATTGATGCCCTTTTATCCTGAAATTGTGGCCTTTTGTCCTGGTCTCCCCCACTAAGGGAAACAACTTTATCTCATCTACTCTGTCCAGGCCTTTCAGCATTTGAAATGTCTCCATGAGATTTTCCGCTCATCCTTCTGAACTCCTCAAAGAGCTGACAAACGTTTCTCATATGCTAACCCTTTCATTCTTGGTATCATTCTAGTAAATTTTCTCTGAATTATCTCAAATGCCAGCACCTCCTTCCTCATATTTCTTCTTTGGCTTGGCTTCGCGGACGAAGATTTATGGAGGGGGTAAAAGTCCACGTCAGCTGCAGGCTCGTTTGTGGCTGACAAGTCCGATGCGGGACAGGCAGACACGGTTGCAGCGGCTGCAGGGGAAAATTGGTTGGTTGGGGTTGGGTGTTGGGTTTTTCCTCCTTTGCCTTTTGTCAGTGAGGTGGGCTCTGCGGTCTTCTTCAAAGGAGGTTGCTGCCCGCCAAACTGTGAGGCGCCAAGATGCACGGTTTGAGGCGATATCAGCCCACTGGCGGTGGTCAATGTGGCAGGCACCAAGAGATTTCTTTAGGCAGTCCTTGTACCTTTTCTTTGGTGCACCTCTGTCACGGTGGCCAGTGGAGAGCTCGCCATATAACACGATCTTGGGAAGGCGATGGTCCTCCATTCTGGAGACGTGACCCATCCAGCGCAGCTGGATCTTCAGCAGCGTGGACTCGATGCTGTCGACCTCTGCCATCTCGAGTACTTCGACGTTAGGGATGAAAGCGCTCCAATGGATGTTGAGGATGGAGCGGAGACAACGCTGGTGGAAGCGTTCTAGGAGCCGTAGGTGATGCCGGTAGAGGACCCATGATTCGGAGCCGAACAGGAGTGTGGGTATGACAACGGCTCTGTATACGCTTATCTTTGTGAGGTTTTTCAGTTGGTTGTTTTTCCAGACTCTTTTGTGTAGTCTTCCAAAGGCGCTATTTGCCTTGGCGAGTCTGTTGTCTATCTCATTGTCGATCCTTGCATCTGATGAAATGGTGCAGCCGAGATAGGTAAACTGGTTGACCGTTTTGAGTTGGTGAGGGCTCACCAGCTCCCTAAGAATCTAATTATTACATCCCTGCTCTTTTATGTTATTTCTCTAGAATTGAATGCCCACATTGATTTACTTACTTCACTGCCGACTCAACCTGGAGGTTAACCTTTAGGGTATCCTCCACAAGGGCTCCCAAGTCCCTTTGCACCTCTGAATTTTGAATTTTCTCCCCATCTAAATAATAGTCTGCCCATCTATTTCTTGGAGCAAAGTATATTTCATCTGCCATCTCTGCCCATTCTCCTAATCGATCAAAATCTCTCTGCAGCATTTCCATGTCCTCAGCACCACCTCCCCTACCATCCATTTTGTTGTCATTCACAAATTTAGCCACAAAGCTATCTGTTCCATTATTCAAACTATTTATATTTTTTCTTTGGCTTGGCTTCGCGGTCGAAGATTTATGGAGGGGGTAAAAAGTCCACGTCAGCTGCAGGCTCGTTTGTGGCTGACAAGTCCGATGCGGGACAGGCAGACACGATTGCAGTGGTTGCAAGGGAAAATTGGTTGGTTGGGGTTGGGTGTTGGGTTTTTCCTCCTTTGCCTTTTGTCAGTGAGGTGGGCTCTGCGGTCTTCTTCAAAGGAGGTTGCTGCCCGCCAAACTGTGAGGCGCCAAGATGCACGGTTTGAGGCGTTATCAGCTCACTGGCGGTGGTCAATGTGGCAGGCACCAAGAGATTTCTTTAGGCAGTCCTTGTACCTTTTCTTTGGTGCACCTCTGTCACGGTGGCCAGTGGAGAGCTCGCCATATAACACGATCTTGGGAAGGCGATGGTCCTCCATTCTGGAGACGTGATCCATCCAGCGCAGCTGGATCTTCAGCAGCGTGGACTCGATGCTGTCGACCTCTGCCATCTCGAGTACTTCGACGTTAGGGGTGTAAGGGCTCCAATGGATGTTGAGGATGGAGCGGAGACAACGCTGGTGGAAGCGTTCTAGGAGCCGTAGGTGGTGCTGGTAGAGGACCCATGATTCGGAGCCGAACAGGAGTGTGGGTATGATAACGGCTCTGTATACGCTTATCTTTGTGAGGTTTTTCAGTTGGTTGTTTTTCCAGACTCTTTTGTGTAGTCTTCCAAAGGCGCTATTTGCCTTGGCGAGTCTGTTGTCTATCTCATTGTCGATCCTTGCATCTGATGAAATGGTGCAGCCGAGATAGGTAAACTGGTTGACCGTTTTGAGTTTTGTGTGCCCGATGGAGATGTGAGGGGGCTGGTAGTCATGGTGGGGAGCTGGCTGATGGAGGACCTCAGTTTTCTTCAGGCTGACTTCCAGGCCAAACATTTTGGCAGTTTCCGCAAAGCAGGACGTCAAGCGCTGAAGAGCTGGTTCTGAATGGGCAACTAAAGCGGCATCGTCTGCAAAGAGTAGTTCACGGACAAGTTTCTCTTGTGTCTTGGTGTGAGCTTGCAGGTGCCTCAGATTGAAGAGACTGCCATCCGTGCGGTACCGGATGTAAACAGCGTCTTCATTGTTGGGGTCTTTCATGGCTTGGTTCAGCATCATGCTGAAGAAGATTGAAAAGAGGGTTGGTGCGAGAACACAGCCTTGCTTCACGCCATTGTTAATGGAGAAGGGTTCAGAGAGCTCATTGCTGTATCTGACCCGACCTTGTTGGTTTTCGTGCAGTTGGATAATCATGTTGAGGAACTTTGGGGGACATCCGATGCGCTCTAGTATTTGCCAAAGCCCTTTCCTGCTCACGGTGTCGAAGGCTTTGGTGAGGTCAACAAAGGTGATGTAGAGTCCTTTGTTTTGTTCTCTGCACTTTTCTTGGAGCTGTCTGAGGGCAAAGACCATGTCAGTGGTTCCTCTGTTTGCGCGAAAGCCGCACTGTGATTCTGGGAGAATATTCTCGGCGACACTAGGTATTATTCTATTTAGTAGAATCCTAGCGAAGATTTTGCCTGCAATGGAGAGCAACGTGATTCCCCTGTAGTTTGAGCAGTCTGATTTCTCGCCTTTGTTTTTGTACAGGGTGATGATGGTGGCATCACGAAGATCCTGAGGCAGTTTACCTTGGTCCCAACAAAGCTTGAAAAACTCATGCAGTTTGGCATGCAGAGTTTTGCCGCCAGCCTTCCAGACTTCTGGGGGGATTCCATCCATACCTGCTGCTTTGCCACTTTTTAGTTGTTCGATTGCCTTATATGTCTCATCCAGGGTGGGAACCTCATCCAGCTCTAGCCTTAGGGGCTGTTGAGGGAGCTGGAGCAGGGCGGAATCTTGGACTGAGCGGTTGGCACTGAAAAGAGTTTGGAAGTGTTCTGACCATCGGTTGAGGATGGAGATCTTGTCGACACAAAAAAGAAGCGCCCCCAGCACTGACTCCTGCAGAAAACCTCTAGTAACAGGCAACTGACCTGAATAGGATCCCCTTATTCCCATTCTGTTTCCTGCCTATTAACCAATGCTCTACCCATGCTAGTATCCTTCCTGTAATTCCATGAGCTCTCATCTTTAAAAAAAAAATTTCATTTGCATTAAAACATATACAGTATTCATCCATAACATAAAATAATAAAAACTACGACACAAAAGTAATACAGTTTTTATATATTTTCTCCCCCCCCTGCAACATCTACCCTCTCTCCCCAAAAAAGGTAGGAAAAAAGAAAAGCCTGCCTAATAAACCTATATCTTTTAATGAATTAAATGTCATTTACATAACAATCTTAAACCATAACTAATTAGGGCGGGTTGGATGGGGCGTGGTGGACGCTGCAGGTAAAGTAGCAGTAAAATCTTATCAATTTTTTTGGTTGATTTTGTAATTTCTACATTATTCTCTCTAATGGTATACAATTTAATAATTCCATTTGCCATCTATTCAACCCCACCATATCATCTGATATCCATGTTACAGCTATAGATTTATTTGCTATTGCTACACTTAAAAACTTCTTTTGATAAATATCTAACTTCAATTGGGAAATATCTCCCAATAAAAATACTCTGGGATCCTTCAAAATTTGTGTCTTCAAAACTCGTCCCAATAAAATACTTATATCCTTCCAAAACTTATCTACCTTTTCACATTTCCAGACTGCATGCAGGAAAGATCCTACTTCTTTATTACATCTAAAACATTGATCAGAACAATTCGAATGAAGTCCATGCAATTTGTATGGAGTATAATATAATTGATGTAAAAAATAAAATTGTACCATTTGATATCTAACATTAATTGTAATAGATATACTTTCATAGCATAATTTTGACCATTCTTCTTGAATCTGTATATTTAAATCTTTTTTCATCTGGATTTAGATTTGAATAAATCTTTTTTTCCGAATAGTCTATTGTAATTTGATATACATATTAGTAATAAATCTTTCAATAAACGTGTCTGTTATTAGATATTCAAATGGACTTTGTTCTGGTAATTTAAAATTCCTCCTAGTTTTCTTTTTAAATATGATTTAAGTTGATAATAAGAAAAAATAGTGTTATATGGTCCATTATACTTATCTTTCAATTGGTCAAAAGTAAAAAAAATCCCAGAAAATAATCGCTTATGTTTTTCTATTCCACAATTATACAAAACATCAAAATAAGAATTATTAACCGTAAAAGGAATTAAAAGATTTTGATTTAATATCATTTTAGCCAACTGACAATTCTTCATTCCTCTTTCTACATGTACTCCTTTCCATACTTTAAATATACACTTCAAAATTTGTGTATCAAATTTTCCTTTTAATAACCCTCATGCCATTTATATAAAATATGTGCAGAATTATTTTTCCTATTTTACTCATTTCAATTTGCACCCATGCAATCTTTTCATTGGTCTGATAACAAGAAGACAAGAACCTAAGTTGAGCTACTTTATAATAATTTTTAAAATTAGGCAATCGAAGTCCCCCTTGATCAAATGTCCACATTAATTTTTCCAATGCCATCCAAGGCATTTTATCTCTCCAAATAAATCTTCTTACACTTTTATTTAAATCTTGAAAAGACATTATTTGTACAAAAATTGGTAAAGATTGAAAAAGGTATTGTATTCTTGGAAATATATTCATCTAATCCTTCCTATTAAAGAAATTGGCAAATCTTTCCATCTTAATAAATCTTCTTTAATTTTCCTTAATACATTATTTAAATTCTTATCAACATTAATTCCTAAATATTTAATTGCACCATTCTGCTATTTAAGTTTTCTTAACTTGAACATAGTCTGTCTTGATCATTGGCATCACTTCACTTTTATCAATATTTACTTTGTAACCTGATACTAACTCATACTCCACCAATCGATCATTTACTTTTTGTAATGAGCTTTCAAGGTTTGTAAGATATCATATTACATCATCTGCAAAAAGACTAATTTTGTGTTCTTTATCATGTATCTTAAAGCTCTCAATCTCATTATCACTTCTAATCATTTCAGCTAAAGGTTCTATAGCTAATGCAAAATAATGGACATCCTTGTCTAGATAATCTTTCCATCAAAAAGGATTTTGATATTTGTTTATTTGTAATCGCTTTAGCCTTATTAATGCAGTTTTAAACAACTCAGGAAAATCCCAACTCAGGTAAATCTTTCATTTGATCTAACAACCCCATAAATATCATAATTAATAACTATTTAATTCTTTATAAAACTCCAGAGAGAAACCATCCTCCCCTAGAGCTTTATTGTTTGGTAAAGACATCAATATATCATATAATTCAGTAACTGTAAATGGATTTGTTAATTCTGTCTTCTCTTCTGTGCTTAACTGTGGTAAAGAAATTTTGAACAGATATTCATCTATTTTTCCCCATCCTTCAAAGATTCAAATTTATATAATTTCTTATAGAATTTCATAAACACATCATTAATACCTTGTGTTTTGTAAGTAAGATGACCTGAAACTTCTTTTACAGCTATTATTGTTCTCGATAATTGTTCAGTCTTCAATTGCCATGCTAAAACTTTATGAGCACTATCTCCCAATTTATAATTTTTTTTTGTCGGGCTCGTCTTATATCCCTCTCTACTCTATATTTTTATATTGTATTAAGCTTCAATTTCTTTATATCCAATATTTTCCTTTGTTCATAATTAATTCAATTTTGCAATCCTTTTTCCATCTTTATTATTTCCTTTTCTAAAGAATTAATTCCAGACGTATATTCTTTTTTTTTTAACTTTAGCCATATAACTTATTATCTGTCCTCTTAAATAAGACTTCAAAGAATCTCATACCACAAACTTATTAGTTACAGAATGTTCATTCAGGTCCATAAAAATGTTATCACAAAAATCATTCCTTTTCAACAATGCTGTATTAAATCTCCATCTATAACTTATGTTTTGCTCCTCCTCCATAAAAAAATGACATAACTAAAAGTGAATGATCAGACAATATCCTCGCCTGATATTCAATACTACGAACTCTTGCCTGGAGTTGAGTGGTGATTAAAAACATATCTATACAGGAATATGTCTTATGCCTATAAGAATAAAATGAATAATCCTTAGTACCATGATGCTTCTTCCTCCAACTATCAATAAGTTTTGTTTCATTCATAAAATTTTTCACATTTTTTGTCACCTTATTTTTAACCATAATTCCTCCTTAGAATCAAAGGTAAAATTAAAGTCTCCACCCATAATTATTTTCCCTTTTCCATTAACTAACTGCATAAAAAACATCTTGTATAAATTTTCCATCATCTACATTCAGTACATATATATTCATCAAGGTCCAATATTCAGAATATATTTTGCAATTTAGCATCACATACCTCCCTACTTTATCAGTCATTACATCCAGTATTTTGAGTGGTAAACTTTTACTTATTAATATCACTACTCCTCTAGTTTTAGAATTAAATGAAGAAGACAATACCCCTGCTACTCAATCTCTCTTTAGTTTTCTATTTCTCTTTAGTTTTTATTTCTGTAAAGTGAGTTTCTTGTATAAAAGCCGCTTCTACTTTAATTTTTTCCATATACTTCAAATAACCTTTTTCTCTTTATCAGTTTCTAAACTCCATTAATATTAATACAAATAAATGACAATTTCCCTGCCATTAGACATCAAAATTAAAACCTATATCCATCCAGCATCTCCTTCCTTCTCCCCATCCAACCCAACCCTCCCCATATAATATCTTACATCTATAAACAGTCCAGGTTAAGAAACAAAAAAAGAAAAGATAAGAAAGGAAGAAAAAAGAAAAAAGATCAAAACCATAGAGGCACGTGATGTTAAAGCATCTCTATCACCCTGATCTGTATGGGATGCAAAACTATTTGCATTAGTCCCCATGATAGCGTAGTGGTCAGCATCACATTCCCTATGATCTCACTTGAAACATCATACGATCACTTACTATAAGTTTATCAATAGACCTTTTAATCCATTAATCTTATCCAGTATATTATGCACGATATAGGTTAAACCTTCTTCCCCTTTTAAACTCTCTCAAAACTCAATGTATTTTCAGTTACAGCAAAACCTCTCAGTTATATAATGAATTCAAGTATTTACAACCATCTGCTGATCTTTAACAGGCAATGAATCGGCATATATCTTTGTTTTATTAGGCTCAGTAAAAAATCTATTCCTCCCTCCTGGGACAAATGCTTTCAAAGCAGCTGGATATCTCAAAGCAAAAGCATAGCCTTTTTTCCACAATACATCTTTAAATGGATTAAACTCCTTTCTCTTTTTCAACAAATCAAAACTTACATCTGGATAAAAAAAAATCTTATTTCCATTATCAATCAAAGGTGATTGTTTTCCTTTGGCTTGTTTCACTACCAATGTCAATATCTTCTCTCTCACTTCATATCGAAGGAATCTGACAAGTATTAGATGGGACCTTTGGTCAGGCTGAGGTTTAGGTCTCAGTGCACTATGGGCTTATTCTATCTCCAAATCCCCTTGAAATGCAGCCTGACCCAAAGATTCTGGTATCCACCGTTGCAGAAATTTTTGCAAGTCTTGACCCTCGTCCCCTTCAAGTCCAACAATTTTGATATTATTCCGACTACTAAAATTTTCCAAACCCTCTATTTTTTTTTGCATTAACTGATCTTGCTTCATAGCTGCTTCTGCTTGTCCCTTCTTCATTTGATCTTTAAGATTTTGAATCTCGAATTCATTCCCTTTAATTTTTCCATCCACTATTCCAATCTAGTGTCCACCTGTTGCATTCATCTTTCCATCTTATCACCATTCTTCCTCACTTCATCAGTTTACACTTCCATGGATTGTCAAAAGAAATCTAACATTTGCTTTAATTTGCCAGAAAATAAAGAAGCTTCTGCACCTTTTTCTACTTTTTTTTCTTGATTGTAGGTTGTTCTTGTTCTTCCCTGTGTTTTTCCAGGTCTTCTTCTGGATCACTGGGGCTGTGAGTATCTGGAATCCTCCAGGATCCTTTCTTAAGGTAGGCCTTAGTTGCTCAGTTTCTTGTACAACAGTAAGTCGTTTATCTTTTTTTGGTGGCATTGTTGATGTCTTGAAAGTGTCTTCAGACAGTTCTTTCTTAAATTTTCTGTAACTTTTATAACCTTTTTTTTGTCACTTTTTCTCAACTTTTTCAAGGAGAGCAGGGATTATCAGTCTCACCTCATGTCATCACTTGTCACACCCCTCCCCCATCCCATGAGCTCCCATCTTATTAAGCTGTTTCATATGTGGCACCTTGTCAAAGGCCTTTTGAAAATCCAAGTACACAACATCCACTCCTTCTCCCCTGTCCGTCCTGTTTGTTATCTCCTCAACAATTTCTAGTATGTTTCTCTGGCATGATTTTCCTTTAAGGAAACCGTGCTGACATGGTCCTATGTTGTGATGCCCCTCTCGGTCCTCCGTAACCTCATCTTCAACAATTGATTCCAAAATCTTCCCAACCACTGACATCAGATTAATAGGTCTATAGTTTCTTTTTTGCTGCTTCCTTCCCATCTTAAACAGTGGAGTGACATTCACATCCAGTCCTCTGGAACCATGCCAGAATCCATTGATTCCTGCAGGATCATTACCAATGCCTCCACAATCTCCACAGCAACCTCCTTCAGAACTCGAGGGTTCATTCATCTGGTCCGGGAGTATGGTATTTGAAATATAAAATAAAAGCATAAAATGTGTCAGTCAGTGCATATATTGAGGGAAACACAGTGGTATGGTTCATAAGTCAGTTTAGTGATCTTGAAATGGTTCTGATTAAAGTCAGTACTCACAACTCTCCAGAACAAGAGAGTTATCCCTAATGAATTGGCCCATATTTGTGTCTCAGTCACCTGCTCCAGAGCAGATTATTTGTTCATTGCTCTGTTGCAATTTGTAGGATCATGCTGTGAGCAAATAGGCTATTAGATTTCCTATATTAGATAAAATAAAATAAGAACTAGAACCAGGAGCCAGCCATCTGGCTCATTGCTGTTTGGGAAGGGAAGACGTTCGGTGGGTTCAAAGAACAATGAGTCTGGACACAGGCAGACACAAGAAGGATCTTTATTAAAACATATGCAAGGGGATCGCAACAGGGATAACACATACTAGAACTCTCAATCACATAACACAGTGTAAACAGCGAAGTGACATTTGCAATTCTCCAGTCCTCTGAAACTATGCCAGGATCCACTGATTCCTGGAAGATCATTACCAATGCCTCCACAATCCCTGCAAAACCTCCTTCAGAACTCGAGAGTTCATTCCATCCAGCCCAGGAGACATCTACCTTTAGACCACTTAGATTCTCAAGTACCTTCTCTCTCATGATCTTGAAAACACTCTTTTCAGTCCCCAGGGACCCTTGAGAATCTGGTAAGGTACTAATATCTTCTACTGTGAAGATTGATCCAAAATATTAATTTGGTTCTTCTGCCATCTCCTTGTCTCCCATTACAATCTCTCCAGTGTCATTTTCTAGCAGTCCTTTGTCTACTCTTGTCTCTCTTTTGCTCTTTAAATACTTAAAAAGCTTTTAGTATCCTCTTTGATAATTTCTCTTTTCCTTCCTAATCACCTTCTTAGTTGCCTTCTCTAAGTTTTTAAAAGTTTCCCAGTCCTCCATCTTCTCACTAACTTTTGTCTCCTTGTATGTCCTCTCATTTGCTCTTACTTTGGCTTTAACTTCCCTCATCAACCATAATAGCCTTAACCGAAGCCTAATATGCCTGTGATTATCTAATCTCTGAAGCTAAGCAGGCCCAGGACTGGTCAGTACTTGGAGGGGAGACCGCCTCGGAACAGCAGGTGCTGTGGGTTTCAGTGAGGGGTGCTGGCAAAGTGGTGACTCTCTGACTGCCTTATGATAGACAAATGTTAAAGAATTTCATGTATGTTACATTCTAAAAATGTATTATGTGACAAAAATGGAACCTTTACCAGATAATTTTTCAATTATCACCCATTTTGTTGCTCCAGGTTTTTTTAAAAGATGTTCAATTAAAGAGCCAGGATGTTAAAATGGCTAAAATCTCCATGGAAAAATTGACAGGGGATTATAATTTTGGGGGGTTTAAAATTACCTGATTTCAAAAAAAATTACTGGGCAGCCCAGGTAAAGCTTATTGCCTCTCTCTTTGAGGTAGGCCCCCCCCCCCCCCACTCCTGCGCACGAATTGGACTACATGCAGTAGGTGAAAAGATAGCAGGAGAGTTTATACACAAATAGGACACTAAATTAATTTCAAAGAAAATGAATAACCCCATTCTAAAGCATGTACCAGATATGGCAAAGAACGAATGAATGTATTGGATTGAAGGTGGGGTATCTCCCAAAATGTCTTTAACCCAGATTAACTTAATACCCTTGACTCTGAATAATAAAATCTTGGACACCTGGTGCCTGAAAGGGATCAGGTCTAGTGAGGTTTGTTACAAGCGAAGGCATCTTATGTCATTTGAGCAGCTGAGGAATAAATATGATTTGTCTAATAGAACATTCTTCTGCTATCTGCAAATAAGATCTTTCTTAAAGGAAATATTGGGACCATCTATAACCCCTTCTACCTAAAAGTAGTAACGTGGGGATTCTAATTCAACAAGGAAATGCGTGTAAATTTATTTCTAAGATGTATTACATATTCCAAAGTGAGGTCCTGAAGCCGGGCTTACACAGGTCGAGAGAGTGATAGGAGTCGGACTTGGGCACTATAATCAATGAAAAGTGGTGGCAAGACTTATGGCTGGACAGTGTGATAGGAGTCATCAGTGCCGGATACATGTTGCTGCAGTACAATTTCTTGCACCAGTTGTATCTCACACCACAAAAATTACATAGATCAAAGCCTGAAATTTTAGAAATGTCCTTTAGGTGTACCGTGGAGGTTGGAACTTTTGTCCACTCCATCTGGCTATATACAAAGGTGAGATCTTTCTGCGAAGACCTGGGGGACATTCAAGAAAAAAATTACAAAAGTGGATTTTCCACAGGATCCAGAAGTGTACTTTTTGCGAGACACTGGAGAAGTGAGTTTAAAACTGTCCAAATACAAAATTCCGTTCGTGAAGTTCGTGGTAGCCAGGAAGTGTATAGCGATTTTGTGGAAGTCCAACTCCCAACTAAGTACCACACAATGGAATATGGAAATGCAGAGTTGCATTCCTCTGGAGAAAATCATGTACAATCTAAGGAAGCAACATAACACATTTGTTAAAGTGTAGCAAACTTACTTGAAATATATTGGCACACAGATTGATTAAGCACTCCCCCCCCACTCTTTGAAATAGGGGTACTGTAGCAATCCATCCCAACAGGGAAATGAATGTGATCAAGGACATGATGCAGGCAACATGGTTTTTCAGTTTTGTTTTGAGTTTTTAAATTTATTTTTTATTTAATTTAAATACTTTTAAAATTTTTTAAATCCTTTGTTACTTAGACTTTCTGGGTGTTTTTTTCCCAAGGTTTTTTTCCTAGGGTTCTGTAGGGGGTCTTTGACCCCACCGGAATTTGTATCAATGTAATTTAATTGACTGCATTTTTAGTTGTACAAGGGTGGGGGGAGGGTGAGGAGGTGGGGGGGTGGGGGGAGAATAAATACATAATCTGTATGTTACATGAATGTTATAAAAATTATCTTGTTTGAATTTTACAAGTCTATGAAAAGTAAAATAAAATATTCAAAAAAAAAGGATAAAAGCAGACAAAATGGGAAAGTGTTTAATGGGGAAGGGCTAATTACGATGGGTTGAGGCAGGAACTTGTGAGGGTAAATTGGAAACAGATGTTCAAGAGTGAAAGCACAGAAGTAATGTGGAAGAAATTAAGGAAACACTTGCGTGGGGTTCAGGATACGTTGATCTTCTCCACAGAAAATTAAATAGAACATCAATTTATGATCCCTGGAGTATGCGGCATTTTTCAGCAATCCATTCTCCTTTCTTTTCTTTTTTCTTTATCTTTTTCTCCTTTTTTTCTTTTTCTTTTCTTTGGATTTTTTTCTTGGGTGTGTGGGGTTTTGGGGGTTGGGGCATAACCATCATGGAGTAAATGCTTGTCATTTTTAATTTTGTAATTGACTGCATATATGGTCAAAATTTTTAAATAAACTATAAAAAAAAGATAGGGTTGACATGTATAGTAAAAGATGTAGGAAAAGGGAAATGTGGTTAATGAAGCATTGAAGCAGATGAGGCAGCTACATTAGATATAGGAAGCAGGAAACAGGAAGAAGTTTATGGTAGCCTTAAGAAAGGAGTTGGGTGAGCTCGAAATGGCATGAGAAGGCCTTGGCATGTAGGATTCAGGAAAACCCCAAGGCATGTGAAGAACAGAAAGATGATGAGAATGAAGATGGGCTGCTAAAGGATACAGGAGGCAACATGTGCCTGGAGCAGAGGAGGTTGGGGAAGTCCTAATTGAGTACTTTGCTTCATTATTCACAAGAGCAAAGGACCTTGATCAGGACAAGGTTAGAATAGAACAGGATTGTGTGCTGGACAATGTGAAGATTAAAGAAGAGGAAGTGTTGGATATTCTTAAAAACATTAAGATTGATAAGTCCTCGGGATGGACACCATATACCTAAGGTTGTTGTGGGAAGTGAGGGAGGAGAAAGCTGGAGCAGTAGCTATGATCTTTGAGTCCTCTTTGGCCACAAGGGAGGTGCCGGAAGATTGGAGAATGGCAAATGTAGTCTCCTTGTTTTAAAAAAACATAATAGGGATAATCCTGGGTATTATAGACTGGTGAGTCTTATGTCAGTGGCGTGAAAACTTATGAGGAGGATTCTTAAGGATAGGATCTATGAGCATTTGGAGAAGTAGTCTACCCAAGGATAGTCAGCATGGCTTTGTGAAGGGAAGGTCATGCCTCATGAGCCTAATTGAGTTTTTTGAGGAGGTAACAAAAGAAATTGACAAGGGTAGGGCGATAGGTGTAGCCTATGTGAATCGTAGCAAGGCATTTGAGAAGGTGTGAAATAAAAACTCATTCAGAAAGTCATGAGGCATGGGATCCATGGAAATTTGGCTGTGTGGATAAAAAAATTGACTTGGAGGTTGAAAGCAGAGAGTAGTATTGGAAGGAAAGTATTCTACCTGGAGGTCAGTGACTAGTGGAGTACAATAAGTATCTGTTCTTGGATCCCTGGTCTTTGTGATTTTTATAAATGACCTGGATGAAGAGGTGGAAGGATGGGTCAGTAAGTTTGCAAATAATATGAAGGTTGGAGGAGTTGTGGATAGAGCTGAAAGTTTTAGAAGGTTACAAGGGAATAAAGACAAGATGAGAAGTGGCAGAAAGAGTTCAATCCGGATAAATCTGAGGTGATGCTTTTTGGAAGGACAAACCAGAAAGCTGAGTACAGGATTAATGGTTACTTACTTATGATGAGTGTGGATAAAAATAAGGATCTTTCCCTGCATCCCGAAAAGTTACCACACTGGTTGATAAGATAGTTAAGAAGGTCTGTGGGATGCTGGGCTTCATTAATAGGGGAATTGAGTTCAAGAGAGGTCATGTTGGAACTCTATAAATCTCTGGTGAGACTACACTTAGAGTATTGTGTTCAGTTCTGGTCACCTCATTATAGGAAGGATGTGGAAACTATGGAGAGGGTGCAGAGGAGATTTACCAGGACGTTGCCTGGATTGGAAAATAAATCTAGGCAAGGCTAGCAGAGCTTGGACTTTTCTCTTTGGAGTGAAGAATTATAAGATGAGATTTAATAGAGGTCTACAAGATTATAAGAGGCACAGCCAGTGCCAGTTTCCCAGGGCAGAAATAGCAAACACTAGAGGACATATATACAAAGTGAAGTGAGGGAAGGTTAGGTGGAGACATCAGGGGTAAATTTTTTTACACAGGGTGGGTGCTTAGAATGTTTTCCTGGGGGTGGTGGTGGTGACGGCTGAAATACTGGGGGCATTTAAGGGACTCTTATACAGGCATATGGATGGAAGAAAAATAGAGGGTTACAGGGTAAGGAATGTTTAGTACTTTTGTTAAATGAATATATGAATGGGCACAAAATCAAGGGCCAAAGGGCCTGTACTGTGCTGTAGTGTTCTATGTTGTAAGATTATGGACTTCAGGAGGACCTGGAATGACCACCCTCTACTACACATCAACAATTCTGTAGCGTAGAGAGTGGAGAGCACCAGGTACCTTGGAGTCCACTTAACTAGTGACGTATCATGGACACTCAACATCTCTCACTTGGCTGGAAGGAGAAATAATGACTGCACTTCCTGAGAAAACTGAAGCAGGTAAAGATACCGGCCACCATTATGTCAATCTTCTTTAGATGCACTACCAAGAGTGTCCTGGCCGGCTGCATCCCCATGTGGCACAGTTGCTGCAGAGAAATGGATTAGAGGCCAATCCACAGGACCAAGAGTGGTAGAGAGATCACTGGAATCTACCTCCCTGCCAGAGACGTAATTTACCGGGATTGTTGCCTAAAGAGGGCATGCAAGATCATTGAGGACCCCTTTCACCCTGCACACAGCATCTTTCAGCTGCTCCTGTTGGGGGAAGAGGCACAGGAGTATCGGAGCCACCACCACCAGGCTGAGGAACAGCTTCTTCCCACAAGCAGAGAGAATGTTGAACAACCAAAGGAACTGCTCACCTGAACCATCCGAGGTTCTCATGAAGTAATATTTATTTATTTATTTGTTTGGACAAAATATTTGTCCTGCAAATGCATTGTTTGTCTGTATGTCGGTAATGCCAGGTTGTAAGTTTGCCTGTTTTGCACCAAAGACTGAGAACATTGTGTCGTTCGATTGTACTTGTACAATCAGATGACCATAAAGTTAACTTGACTTGACATTCCTCTTATCATATTCCAATTAGCACCTTTGGTCATTTGGTCTTGTACTCCTTCACTTCCTATACTTCCCCCTTTCCCCTGTCTCTTCCCCCCTCACCCACATCCTCTCTTCTTTACTCATACCTTGGGGAAAGGCTCAGGTCTGAAATATTGGTAATATATCTTGATCTCCTATGGACGCTACAAGACCAGCTGAGTTCCTCCAGCATTTCTGTGTTTTTATAATAACCGCAGCATCTGCAGACTTTTGTGTTTCACTCAAGACAAAGCACAGAAAATTACTGTTGAAATTAGGTCATTGTGTTTCAGGGAAGAAAACCATGGTTATCAATCATAATGTTTCATCTAGTTACAGAGCAGGAACCTGAATGAAGCAATATTTAACAATGACAGAAATAGACTTAAAGGTCAGGATATGACACAGTCTTCAATAAGCTTTGAAATGCAATACAAAATTAACTTTGGAAATTCAACAGAGTGAAAGGAGTCAGTTGGAAAGTAAGAGTCAGGGGTACATTAATAACACGTAGGGGTTTTACTCTCAACTTTGATCTAATTTAGGGTTTCCTTGATCATTTGGGGATTTTGATCTGTGCAGATATAAAATAAACGCTGATCAGCAACTGATTGAATTCAATTCTTTATTGTCACATGTACTGACATCCAGTAAAAAGCTTAATTTTGTGAGTTATCGCGGCCAGTCAAATCACATAGCTGGGAGTGAAATAATAACAAGTATTTAACTAAAGTGTAGGGAGTAGTGTTACAATAAGTCAAATAGATCAGGGCATTGTGTTATAAAAACAGTGCAGGGCACAGAGAAAGTAGAGTTAACCACAGTGACCTTAACCCTGATCCTAGTCTCACCCTAACACAAAACTTCACCCTCACCCTCACCAACACCCTCGCTCTCACCCTCACCAACACCCTCACCTACTCCCTCACCATCACCCTTGCCCTCACCAACTCCCTCACCCTCACCAACTCCCTCACCCTCACCAACTCCCTCACCAACACCCTCACCCTCACCGACTCCCTCACCAACTCTCTCACCCTCCCTCACCAACACCCTCACCTTCACTCTCACCCTAACTCTCACCAACTCCCTCACCAACTCTCTCACCAACTCCCTCACCAACTCTCTTACCAACTCCCTCACCAACCCTCTCACCAACTCCCTCACCAACTCTCTCACCAACTCCCTCACCAACTCTCTCACCAACTCCCTCACCAACTCTCTCACCAACTCCCTCACCAACTCTCTTACCAACTCCCTCATCAACTCCTCCACTAACTCCCTCACCAACACCCTCACCCTCACCCTCACCAACTCCTTCACCAACACCCTCACCCTCACTCTCACCTTAACCCTCACCAACTCCCTCACCAACTCTCTCAACAACTCCCTCATCAACTCCCTCACTAACTCCCTCATCAACTCCCTCACCAACACCCTCACCCTCACTCTCACCCTAACCCTCACCAACTCCCTCACCAACACCCTCACCTACTCCCTCACCAACACCCTTGCCCTCAGCCTCACCAACTCCCTCACCTTCACCCTCACCAACTCCCTCACCAACACTCCCCCCCCTCACTCTCACCCTCAACCTCTCCAACACCCTCACCATCACCCTCACCAACTCCCTCACCCTCACCAACTCCCTCACCCTCACCCTCACTAACTCCCTCACCAACACCCTCACCCTCACCCACTCTCTCACCAACTCGCTCACCAACACCCTCACCCTCATTCTCACCAACTCCCTCACCCTCACCCTACCTCTGACCCAAAGCCTAACCCTGTCATTGATTCTGACTCAAACTCGAACCCTGACCCCAATACTCATGTCACTGCAGTTGAAACCATCTGGAAAATGCTGGAAACTCTCAACAAGTTAGTCGGCATCTGTGGAAAGTAAAACAGAGTTAATGTCTCAGGTTGATGAGTCACAAGTACAATGTGAAAGTTCATCTTGTGGGCAGTCCAACTAGTCAACCCAGTTATAGTACAAAAATTAAAAACATAGTACAGAGTACAGAATTACAGATTCCTAGAGAGATCCGTTGGGACAAAGCAAAGTGAGAGGGTGAGGAATCTGATATCAGTGGGAAGGAAATGGTCCCTGAAGGAGTTGGTGATCTTGCACACATGAATCTTCTTCCTCATTGGTGGCGGTTGAGGGGGGTGGGGTAGAAGAGAGTGTGGCTGGGGTGGGGTGAGCTTTTGAAGATGCTGAGGAAGTGAAAGGATGAACTTGGAGCAAAGCTGGGGTAAGGTAGGTTTAGGAACTAGAAAAGGAGAAATTTCAGAAGGGTTCATGGATCAGATCTGATCTCTAAAAGACAATTAAACCAGACATTAGTAATTCTGAGTTCATGACATTTAAATAGTGCCAACTACACTACTATTGAAGTTATAGAGGTGGGTGGTGAGGTTTATATGAACTGATAGGATAGACATTTAGACATAAACACAGCATTGGCCCACGAGCCCGTGCCACCTAATTACACCTGATTGATCGACAACCCAGGTATGTTTTTGAATGGTAGGAGGAAACTGGAGTTCCCAGGGAAAACCCATGCAGACATGTGGAGAATGTACAAACTCCTTACAGACAGCACGGGATTTGAACTCTGGTCCCGATGCCTGGCGCTGTAACTACGTTGGGATAACCGCTGAGCCAAACTTGCCGCCTCAATGTTGTGAAGATAATTATGTTAATGGAACCTTTATCGAGATGTTAAATACTTTAAGTTGAAGAACTTTATACAAGAAGACTGCATAAATTTGTATTTGTTTAATTTTATTTATATATATATATATATACCAAGACACAAGAGCAACTTGTCCGTGAACTACTCTTTGCAGACGATGCTGCTTTAGTTGCCCATTCAGAGCCAGCTCTTCAGCGCTTGTCGTCCTGTTTTGCCGAAATTGCCAAAATGTTTGGCCTGGAAGTCAGCCTGAAGAAAACTGAGGTCCTCCATCAGCCAGCTCCCCACCATGACTACCAGCCCCCCCACATCTCCATCGGGTACACAAAACTCAAAACGGTCAACCAGTTTACCTATCTCGGCTGCACCATTTTATCGGATGCAAGGATCGACAACGAGATAGACAACAGACTCGCCAAGGCAAATAGCGCCTTTGGAAGACTACACAAAAGAGACTGGAAAAACAACCAATTGAAAAACCTCACAAAGATTAGCGTTTACAGAGCCGTTGTCATACTCACACTCCTGTTCGGCTCCGAATCATGGGTCCTCTACCGGCATCACCTACGGCTCCTAGAACGCTTCCACCAGCGTTGTTTCCGCTCCATCCTCAACATTCATTGGAGTGATTTCATCCCTAACATCGAAGTACTCGAGATGGCAGAGGCCGACAGAATCCACCCTGCTGAAGATCCAACTGTGCTGGGTAGGTCACGTCTCCAGAATGGAGGACCATCGCCTTCCCAAGATCGTGTTATATGGCGAGCTCTCCACTGGCCACCGTGACAGAGGTGCACCAAAGAAAAGGTACAAGGACTGCCTAAAGAAATCTCTTGGTGCCTGCCACATTGACCACCGCCAGTGGGCTGATATCGCCTTAAATCGTGCATCTTGGCGCCTCACAGTTTGGCGGGCAGCAACCTCCTTTGAAGAAGACCGCAGAGCCCACCTCACTGACAAAAGGCAAAGGAGGAAAAACCCAACACCCAACCCCAACCAACCAATTTTCCCCTGCAGCCGCTGCAACCATGTCTGCCTGTCCCGCATTGGACTTGTCAGCCACAAACGAGCCTGCAGCTGACGTGGACCTTTACCCCCTCCATAAATCTTCGTCCGCGAAGCCAAGCCAAAGAAGAAGAAGATCATTATGTATTTGTGAGAATTAACCTCTGAAAATAAGTGTGCCATGTAGTACGACTTTGATATCTATTGTACCAGGAACTGCTGTTTTGTTTGAGAAAAGCTGTTAAAACTAACAACAGACTATCAATAAAAGATGGTGTGTCAGTAGCTTTGTTTAGGCTGATGGATAGTACCTGTACTAGCCTCTGTGTTGATGCAATCACAAAGAAGGCTCGCCAGCAGCTATAATTCGTGCGGAGGTTTGGTTTGTCTTCAAAGACTCTTGCAAATTTCTACAGGTGCACTCTAGAGAGTATTCTGACTGCTTTCATCACTCTCTGGTGTGGAGGTCAGGAGTGGAAAAGGTTGCACAGAGTTGTGAACTTGGCCAGTGCCATCATGGGCATCAGTCTTCACTCCTTTAAGAAAATCTATAAGATGTGGTTTCTTTAGAAAGCAGCCTCTATCCTCAAGGACCTCCTCCACCCAGGCCATGCCCTCTTCACACTGCTACTACCAGGAAGGAAGTACAGGAGCCTGAAGACACACACACCCAGCATTACAAAAACAGTTGCTTCCCCTCTGCCGTCAGTTTTCTGAAGGGACAATGAACCACAGACACAACCTTAACAGATCGAGCAGCATCAGTGGGAGAAAATGAATGGTTGACGTTTCAGGTTGGAGTCCTTCACGGGGGAGGGGGATGCGTGGCAAGAACGTAGAAGAAATATGTGTATTCCATCTTTTCCCAGCTGGATTACTAAATACCCGGTTTTAAAAAAGCATAAAAGTGGTTAAAAACAATATTTACAGTTGTTTAAATAACAGTGATTTATTATGGCAACTAATGTGAAAAAATCTAAACCTCAACTTCAGAAAAAAATTACCATACAAAAGTGCGGAAGAACTGAGGCCTACCTGCATAGCAGAATCCATGGAATCATCGTTGGGAGCCTCCAAGCCTCAGAGTACTCCAACCCGTTCGAGTTTGACCTCGGCATCGATCCTGCCTCCGCAAGATGGCGCCAACACTTTTGTGAGTACGGCCGTGGCCAACCCGTGTTCACGTGAAGCCGTGTGCATGGGCGGCATGGCCGACAAGGGAACCCGCAACCTTGCTGGGCGGCCTGGAGACGCGCAGTGTAGTGTTGGAGGATGCTCCTGCGTGTCCGGTGGCTTTCCCTGGCTTGCGTGGGGCATCCCAGGTCTGAGAATTGCTGGACAAAGTATGGGCTGTGGGGGAGCCCAAATGCCGACGTCCCAAAGAGATCGGGGTGCCAGCGTCGGGTGTCCAGACCCACAGCCATTCAGCTAAAGGATTTACGACGACTGAGGAAGAAGAAGAACTTACCTTATTGGAATTTGTCCAGGAGGAGGAGCCTGTAGTTAAAGAAGTTAGACCTCAAAAAGTGGAGGTGGAATCTGGAATGGATTCAGTGTTCACTCTTTTGGAAGGGATTGCTTGTCAAGTAGACAATATGTCAAAACAAATATCAACTCAGATAAATCAAGGATCTATGGAGATGAAAATAAAAATGAATACCTTGTGTGATGAAATGTGATCTATGAAACAGGAAATGACTGTAGTTAAGAGTGATATTAATAGATGTATAAAATCAGTCGATACTGTGCAAGATAATTTTAAGAAAATTGAAACAGCCTTTTCTGAGTGTCAAAATCAGGTGGAATGTAATAGAGAAAAAATGGAAAAAGTGGAAGGTTCTTTGGCAGATGGGAGATTCAAAGAAGAGACTTATTGAAGAAGATTGATTCGATGGAAAATCAAACCCAAAGGAATAATGTGAAAATAGTTGGTCTTCCAGAAGACATTGAAGGTTCCGATCCTATAAAAATTTTTAAGCATTGGATCCCAGTGCTTTTTCCTGAAGGCTTGGAATTGGATCGGGTTCATAGAGCTCTGAGAAGAAAACCACTTCCAGAACAAACATCGAGGGCTGTCTTGGTTCGTTGTTTAAAATACCAAAACAGAGAAATGATTCTACGCATGGTGGTACAGAAAGCACGGCAGAGTCAGTCTCCAATAATGGTTCAAAATAATAATGTTTTTTTATGCCAATTTGAGCCGAGGTCATTAGAAGATGATGAGAATTTAATATGGCTAAAGATGTTTTGTGGTGAAAGGGCTACAAGTTTGCTTTTCATTATCCTGCAATTTTGAAGGTTTTTTATGGAAATTTTCAATCTCAATTCTTTGAGAATGATCATGATGCTTTGGTTTTTGTTAATTCTTTGCCAGAACTGCAAAGAAATGGGTGTTCTCCTCCGTTGTCTTCTAAGAGGAAGGTAAATGGAAATGGAAATGGGTATGGAAAGAATGGAAAGTATGGAAAGAATGGAAAGAAAGAAGAGTTGACACAAAGTCTTCTTGATGTTGAAGATCCGGAGCAGTCGTTGTGTTTGGAATCATTGGGTTGAATATATGGACTATATTGATTTTGTTTAATTAAATAATAAATATGTATCTGGCTGTGGGGGGGGGGGGGTGCTGAATGACACTGAAAACTTTGATAGTCATCTGCCACTAGTGGGTTTACCACACCCAGATTTTTAGGGTATTACTACCTTTGGGAGTTTTTTTTTGTGTTTCTGTGGTTTTTTTAGCATTTTTACCCCTTTTTTTTGAAGAATTATAGAGGGGAGCATTATTTTATAGTGTGTAAATATATTAGTAGTTAAAAAGATGTCTACATTGAATTTTGCAACTTTTAATGTTCAGGGATCCAATGCAGAGAAAGAGAATATTGGCTTATATTAAAAAAAATGAAAATTGACATTGCTTTTTTACAAGAAACACATCTGACTGAAAAAGAACATTTGACATTGAAAAGAGATTGGGTTGGTCATGTTTTTTCTTCTTTTAATTCAATTTGACAAAGTAGGTAAAATCATCTCTCTACCGTAATTATCTTTTATCAAAGCTCTGTTGATAATACACAAACAAAGAATTTACAGGTATATCAAATCTTTCTCTCAATTGCTAAAAGAAAGAAATTGCCCCTCTTCAAAACAAAAGAGTTGTGGCAAACAAGAATTGAGGGTCTAATTTAATTTAATGAGGAGTAGTGATTTTGATTCCTAAAAAATGACCGTTTGAATTGGAATATTCAGAGGGGTATGCTGGCAGAGTATTAAGAGTGAACTGTAAAATTTTTGCTGAATCTTGGACTTTGCTGAATCTTTATGCCCGTATTATAGACGATGAGTAGTTTATTTCAGAAGCTTTTTTACTGTTAACTCAAGCAAATGAAAACATCTTAGTTGGTGGTAATTTTAATTGTGTTCTGGACCCTTTATTGGACAGAAATCAAAAAGTATAAAGAAATCAAAAAATGAAGGATTTAAATTTGGTGGATATTTGGAGAAAAATGAATCCTACAGAGAAAGATTTTTCTTTTTACTCTTCATGACATGATTCATTTTTTAGAATTGATTTACTTTTGGTATCAGCACATTTACAAGGTGGAGTATTATAAACTGAATATAAAAGTGGAGGTTTAACGCAATGTTATTAAAGAAACCAGAGTTTGTTACTTTTGTTAAAGAGCATATCTCTTTATTTTTGACCGAGAATGTTAATTCTGTGGATAGTCATTTTGTAATATGGGATGCTTCAAAAGCTTATTTGAGGCGGAAGATTATTAGTTATTCTACGAAAGTTAAGAAACAATATATGGCAGAGAGTTGAGAGTTAGAAAATCAGATTGCTGAGTTAGAGAAAGATTTTCAGAAAGGTGTAACAGAAGATTAAAAAAAAAGCTGCATTAGCGAGGTTGAAATTACGTTATAATACTTTACAAACTTATCAGTTTGAGTGCTTAATTAATCGATCTAAACAACGTTATTATGAATTGGGGGAAAGAGCTCATAAAGTACTTGCTTGGCAATTGAAAGCTGAACAGGCATCTTGGACTATTAATGCTGTTAAGAAGAATTCAAAAGTTATGTATAAAACTCAGAAAATTAATGACCAGTTTTATTAATTTTATCTAAAATTATATACTTCTGAGGGGAAACAGGATAATGGTTTTATTGACTCTTACTTATCTATATTAAAGTTACCGGTATTAGATGGGAATGATGTTCAGGAATTGGAATCTCCATTTACGAATTTTGAAATTAAGGAAGCTATTCAGGAAATGCCTAATGGAAAGTCCCCAGGGGATGATGGATTCCCTGTGGAATTTTATAAACTTTTTTATGAATTTGGAGAAGTGTTGAATCAAGTTACTGAAGATCAGAAGTTACTAGAATCATGTTCAAGTGCTTTAATAACTGTTATTCCAAAAGAAGATAGAGATCCATTAAAAGTGTTTTCATATAGACCTATTTCTTTATTAAATGTAGATTACAAAATTATAGTGAAAGTATTAGCTAATAGACTTGCTAAATATTTACCTAAATTGGTACATATTGATCAAACAGGTTTTATTAAGAATAGAAATGCATCAGACAATATATTTTGATTATTACTTTGGTCAACGCATACCGAAAGCAACCTAACCATTAGATGCAGAAAAAGCTTTTGATAGCTTTGAGTGGGATTTTTTATTTAAAGTGTTAGAGAAATTTAAATTCAGCCCTTTTTTTATTGGTTGGGATAAGGCTTTATATACAAACCTGATTGTTAGGGTGGTGACAAATGAACAGATTTCTTTACGATTTAAACTGACTCATTCAACTCGGCAGGTCTGCCCATTGTCACCAGCCTTATTTGCATTGGTTATTGAACTGTTAGCTCAGGCTATTAGACAAAATGAAGAAATCAGAGGGATGAGGGTTAAAAATGAAGTATATAAAATTAATTTATTTGCGGACAATGTGTTGGTATACTTGACAGAACTGGAACGATCGTTGAAACAATTGCAAGAGTGTTTGTCAAAATTTGGAGAATTATTGGGATATAAAGTTAATTAGGATAAAAGTGAAATTTTACCAGTTGGAGTGGGAGATTTTTCTGAATTTAAAATTATTACAAAATTAAGGTGGACAAGTAAAATTAAATATTTAGGTGTGTTTATGGATACTAATTATCAATCATTATATCAATTAAATTATGTGCCTACATTAAGACAGATTAAAGCAGATTTGATAAAGTGGAAAGATCTTCCATTAACTTTGATTGGTTGGGTTAATTGTATTAAAAAGAATATTTTTCCTCAAATTCAATATTTATTTCAGTCAATACCTTGTTTACTTCCAAAGGATTTTTTTTTTCAAGATTTGAATTAAGCAGTGCGAGAGTTTTAAAGGAAAGGTAAATTAGCTCGAGTGGGGTTGCATAGACTTACATAGAAGTATGCATTGGGTGGACTACTGTAACCACATTTTCAAAATTATTATGAAGCGGCCCAGTTGAAGTTTGTTAGTAGATTGATGGATTTAGATCAGCCTCCAAGTTGGGCTAAAGTGGAGATGGCGTGTATTTCTAGAGTTGTTATATATTTTGTTGGAATATTATTTTATTACAACAATATGAAATGCTGATATTGAAACATTTGTTAAAGATTTGGATTAAAAAAAAGGGTGTTAGTGTTGAAAGCTAAATTATCAATTTTAACCCCGTTGTATAATAATCAGCTTATTCCTTTTTCAATGTTTAATAATCATTTAAAGATTTGGGATTCTAAAGGTATAAAGACAATACAAGATTGTTTTGTAGAGGGGCAATTTCTTTCTTTTAATCAATTGAGAGAAAGATTTGATATACCTGTAAATTCTTTGTTTGTGTATTATCAACAGAGCTTTGATAAAAGATAATTATGGTAGAGAGATGATTTTACCTACTTTGTCAAGATTTGAATCTTTGATTTCCTCTATACCAAAAAAAGGGTTATATTTCAGGTATGTATAATTTGTTACAAGATAGTATGGATAAGTCAGATTGGGAGAAATCTAAACTTAAATGGGAGAGTGATTTAGTATTTATTTTTCCTGAAGATGATTAGATGACGATGTGTCAGGACAATGTAATTAAATTGACTAATATAAGATATGGAATGGTTAACTATAATTTTTTACATCAATTATATTTGACCCTGGAAAAGCTATAAAAATATGGGTTTAGTAATTCGGATTGTTTTAGATGTGACTTATAAATTGGAACTTTTCTAAATGCTGTTTGGACTTGCTTTAAAGTTCAATCATTTTGGCAAGGAATTAAAGTAGTTTTGGAAAAATTATATAATTTTATATTACCATTAGATCCAATGCTTTCTTTGTTGGGAAATTTGCATTCATTAAGGGGAATGGGATTGGACAAAATTCAAATTGCTTTTGTACGTTTGGTATTATCAGTAGCGCATAAATGTGTTGCTAGTACTTGGAAAGATGATACTGAGATTAATATTTTACATTGGCACAATGAATTGAAAGTATATTGTTATGGAAAAAAATACTTATAATTTACATGATAATTATTCTTCTTTTGTTAGCAAGTGGTCTCCATATTTGAAATATATGCATTTAGATATACTTCAAAATGTTATTAACATTTATAATATTTTCTTTTTATATGTATAATCTATACATTTTTTTGCTCCCCTTAAGGGAGCTGGCTGAATGGGTGGGAGGGTGGGGTGGATCTTTTTTTTGGATTAAAAAAAAATTGTTATTTGTTTTGTTTTGGTTTTTCTATATATATCTTTGTAAAATCTCTTTTGATTATTACTATACTGTATGTCATGTTTTTTCTATCTTTTAAATAAAGTTTGAAAAAAAAGGTTGGAGCCCTTCAACAAGAATGGGAGTGAAGGGGAGATATAATAAACGAGGGTGGGAAGGGTTAGACGGGGACCAGTTGGAGATTGTTGAAGCAGGGAAGGGTAAAGGATGACACGCAGATGGGGAGATAGCGGACAGATGATCAGCAGGTGCCAGGTGGAAGAAGAAAGGGGGATGAGAGGGTCAGGTGGAGAAAGATGAGTCATCAAGCCTGTTGTTGGATATGGTTGTGGGAGGTTACGTGTGTGTGTATGGGGTGGGGGGGGATGTTTTTAAAGCAAAAAATAGAGCACAGTGCATAGCCCACAATGCTGTGTTGACCCATATCTACTTAACAAAAAATAAGTGACAGTAACAGGGCCTCTAGTTCAACACATCCCCACTAAAGAAGAAACCAAACAGGTAACAGTAACAGGGGATCTCATAGAGACATATAAAATTCTGGCAGGATTGGACAGTGGATGCAGATGGGATGTTTCCAATGATGGGAAAATCCAGAACCCGGGGCCGTGGTTTGAGGATAATAGGCAAACCATTTAGGACCGAGATGAGGAAGAATTTCTTTACCCAGAGGGTGGTGAATCTGTGGAATTCATTGCCACAGAGGGCAGTAAGTAGAGGCAGGTTCATTAAATATATTTAAGAGGGAATTAGATTTATTTCTTCAGTATAAGGGTATTAAAGGTTACGGAGAGAAGGCGGGAACGGGGTACTGAACTTTAAGAGCAGCCATGATCTCGTAAATGGCGGAGCAGGCTCGAAGGGTCGAATGACCTACTCCTGCTCCTATCTTCTATGGTTCTATGTTTCTATGTGACAATAAAGACTCCCAAAGTTGGAATCTGATAAGTAGAGAGAATGATCATGGAAATCAGTGGGCGGAAGATGAAGGACTAATTGGACAAGATTTTTGGATTATTGAGGAATCAAAAGAAATGAAGATACTGTGCTGAAAAGTGATTTGAAGGGTCAGATAATCAACTTCTTCCATTTCTTATGTTCTTATAGCTCTCACTAAAGTAGTTCTATTAAAGTAGTTCATTGATTCATTTGACAGAGTCTGTTGGCATAATAGGAAAAAAGGTGCATGCTCATCATGTACAGCAGGTATAAACCCAATCTTCAAGAACTCCACTGAATACTGATGAACCTTTTGCTTGCTTGGTCTGCTCATTTTGAATATACAACAGTGCGAGCTCCCTGAAACAGATTAATACAACAGCGCGAGCTCCCTGAAACAGATGAATCAATATTTTATTCTGTCTTAGAGCTGAAAAATCTAATAAAAGTAATGATTGAATCAAAGAAAGAATACTGACCTTAAAAAACATGAAAAAAAACACTAAGGCAGTTTCTGACAAATTTTTCTCGCAGAGAGTGCATCAAAACTGCACTATTTTGTGCTTTACTTTCTGGCAGTTGGGGCGGAACCGCCACCCCCCATCCCCACTCCCTCTTCTTCCATCAATACGCAAGTGCACAAAGATACATACAGATACAGGTCTCACTCACTATTGAACTCAAAAAGTAAAGGGGTATGGACGGAGACAAGATTGTTGAGATAATTTGGAAATCTTGTTGCCAATGAGATAATTTGAAATGGATGATAATAAGACCGGTCAGAAAAATATAATTATAATGTTAACCAAGCATAACAACAGTTAAAATAAGATAAACAATGGAGAAACAAAAGAGAAACATCGGAAGAGCAAAAAGAACAAAGTGATTTTACTTGGAAGTTACCACAATTGTTTTGTACTGACGGTGTTGCCAAGTCACATCTTTCACACCAACATTACGAGCTTATTTTTTCAAACCAACTTTTTAATTGTTTCCCAAAATATTCCTAGGCCCAATTAAAATATTCTTAAGCCCCACACCCCACCAAAATATTCCCACACCCCACTGGTGGGGTGTAAGCCCCACCTTGAGAATTTATGCACTAAACCTTCCCTAGCCATGCTCTTCTCCAAATGTCTTTTAAACTGTACATGCCTTAATCACTTCCTAAGAAAGGTTCCTTTTACTGCCACAAAATAATATACATGATTTTAAAAATAAAATATATATGATGTGCTTCAACCTTTGTCTGCCGTAAGGCAAACAAAGATTCTCCGGGAGAATTGCCCGGCTCCCCTAACTATAAGAGAAAGAGAAGCAAGAGGGAGTCCCCTCAGAGCCACTGAGTGTCCGTGGATTTGTTTCCAATGCTCCTGCAGCCTCTGCAGCCGTTCAATCCATCAGCAACCCGACTTCCGGATCCAAACCTCCAACATGATCAGGAAGACTTCAGCACCCAAGCTCCTTCAGAAGCCCTTCTTGCCCTTCTCGCCCTCAGCACCCTCTCGATATCTGGTTCGCATGAACCAGTCTTCTGCAGGGCACAGCATGTAAGTCCTTCAGCCGCATGTTATCAACAGCCCACAGCCAGTTTGGACACTCACGCGGCTCGTTCCACAAACTCACCATGCCCTTTGTGAAAATCTCTCAGGTCCTGTTAATTTTTTCCTCTCTCACCTTCAATTTCTGCCCTCTAGTTAGACTCTCCTTCTGTCTGGCTATTTCCCTCATGATTTTATAAATCTCAACCCTGAACCTTATAGCTCCAGTCCTGTCGACATCCTTGTCAGTCTTTTTTCACACTCTCTGGCTTAATAACATCCTTCCTACAGCATCCTTCCACTAATTAATTCAAATCCATGCACTGTTAACAGGAAGTAAAAGAGAATGTGCTGTGTTGTTCAAAAGAGAAAATCTAGGCCAGGATTTATTTCCCAGGATCAAAAGCAAAGACATTTCAAATTTCAGTCAAATCCATCTGGAGTTAATTAGGACCTTTTTGTCCAGTTGGCCCAATTCAGATCAATGTCCAGACAGGAATGCTATCAGTTGCTGTTCAGAGGATCAAGAATCGACTTTTGGCTTCATTTATTATCAATTGCTTCCACATTTGACCTGGACATCCAGTTCTTAACTGCTTTCATTCACATCTCTCCCTCTTGATCTCTAAAGTGCTATTTAATCAAAATTTGGGTTCATCAAAGCGACCCCTAAAGAGACAAGCATATCTGTTCTGTTCATGCAGATTGGTAAACACAGCTCAGGCTATCGGGAAAACGAGCCTTCCCCTTCATTGACTCTGTCTTGGATAAGCTTCCAACATATTAAAGGACCCGTCCGACCCTTTTCTCCCCACTCCTGTTGGGAAGATACTTGTGCTTGAAAGCACAAACTTCCAGAATCAAAGACAACTTATAGTATGCTTTGCTGTTAGCAGACTTTTAAATAGACCTCTCTCTGGCAATGATGATTACCTTGTTTTTAAATGTACCATCTCTATGTCCTGCTCTATTTGTTTAATTGAAACACTAGCAGCAAACTAATAACCTAACTACAGCTGGATTGTCCGATCTTGGACGCTAAGCAGGCACAGGATTCATCAGTACTTGGAGAGGAGTTCGCCTAGGTGCTGAAGGTTTCTGTGAGGGGGTGCTGGACAAAGTGGCGACTCTGTCTACCTTACGGAAGACAAAGGTTAAAGAATTTCATGTATGTTACATTCAAAATGAAAATAATGGAACCTTCACACCCTACACTGTTGTTTGTTTATTTGTTCATTATTGGACTGTGTGCTGCATGTATTGACTTGCCTGGATAGCATGTGAAACAAAGCTCTTTTTCTTTGTAACAATAAACAATTCAATTATTGCATTTTTAGCATTTATTTAAAACAGTTAATGAATATAATGAATACGTTGGATCTGCATTGAATAGCTGTAATTATTTAATAAAATTTTATTTCAAAATTCACAATTCAAGAATCGTGAATCTTGAAATAAATTTTAGTGAAATAATTTGCATTCACCTTCATGTTTAAAGTTCTAAAACCACCCAAAGCACTCTGGAGACTGCCAAAGTGTATTTTCAAAATAGATATTATTGATCTGAATGTAAAAATAGGCTGGCCAAATAGGTCTATTTCGCTTTGAATAAAAGCACAACGCTGGAGAAACTCAGATGGTCAAACAATGTACTTTATGTAGCAAAGATAAAGATACAATACCAATGTCTCCAGCTTGAGCCCTTCAAACATACTTTGATGAAGAGTTCAAGCCTGAAATGTTGGTTATATATCTTTATTTTGCTCCATAAAATGCACTCTTGTACCAGCTGAGTTTCTCCAGCATTGTGTTTTAACTTCAACCACGATGTCTGCAGACAATTTTTTTTGCTATGTACTTGGCTTTGAGGATCCTTTTCCTTCTTTCTATTTTCCATGTATCTACCCTTACCTCTACCCCCTTTTATATGTCTGCTGGCTCCATGCTGAGAAGATATTCCTTCTGTCAAGGAAAATAAGTACTTGCCAATTCTCTTGCACACATCGATAGTTAGTGCCGTTACCTCACAGCTCTAGGGTTCGGGGTCTGATCGCTTATGTGCTGCCCTTGTGGTGTATGAAAGTTCTCCCTGTGATGATATGGGTTGTACCTTGGTGATCCGGGTTCCTTGCTCATGTCAAAGACATGCTGGTAGGTTAGTTGATTAGGTTAGCTGACTTGTTCCAATATTTTTTCAGATAGATGGAGAGGAAACTATTCGAGGGATATGGACCAAATGGGACTTATCAGAATGCAAACATGGTCAGACCATAGAACCGTAGAACACTACTGCACAGCAACAGGCCCTTTGGCCCATCTGGTCCATGCCAAACTATCTATTCCACCAAGTCTCACTGACCTGCACTCAGGCCATAGCCCTCTATATCCCTCCCATCGATGTACTTGTCCAACCTTCTCTTAAATGTTGAAATCAAACCCACATCCACCAAGGGTGGCACGGTTGGCATAGCGGTTAGCTCAATGCCTTTACAACACCAGCAATTGGGACCGGGATTTGAATCCCGCGCTGTCTGTAAGGAGTTTGTTCATTTTCCCCATGTCTGCTTGGGTTTTCCTTGGGTGCTCCGGTTTTCTCCCACAGTTCAAAATGCACTGGGGATTGAAGGTCAATTGGGTGTAAATTGGGTGGCACGGACTCATCGGCCAAAATGGCCCGTTATGGTGGTGTATGTCTAAATTAAAAATTTAATACCACTGGCAGCACATTCCACACTCTCAACACCCTCTCAGAATTTATTGTCATGAACATGTGTCACAAAATTTGTCGTTTTAGGCAGCAATATTGTGCAGAACACGGTGTAAAATTACTATAAATACAAGATTAAAAAATAAATAAATAACAAGTGGAAAAAAGAGAAAAAGTGAGGTAGTGTCCATAGGTTCATTGCCCTTTCAGAAATCTGATGGCAGAGGGAAAGAAACTGTTGTTGTGATGTAGAGTGTGTGTACTCGGGTTCCTGTGTACCTCTTCTTGAAGGTAGCATTGAGGAACTTTTGAGTGAAGAAGTTCCCTCTCATGTTCCCCTCCTTAACATTTCACGTTCTCCCTGAATATTGACCATTCCTTATCTCCCACTGTTGCTGCTTTCCCCCGCATCCCCCTCTCCCCCATTGAGTTCCTCCAGCAGTTTGCTGGATGTTCCAGTGAATGGAATCTTGAATACATCACTCCATAATCTGCTAAAATTTTTGGACAGCAACTTCTTGTTAGGAACGCTGAAATTCATCGATAATTTGTCTGTTCCCTTTGGATATTCTGACCATAAGGTGCAGTGTTTATAAAAGATATTTAAACCTATGCTCTGGCCTGAGTTTCATTAGCTCCTTTACTGACAGTGTATTTAGAGGATGTGTGTATTCTTGTTATTTATTTGGAATGACATTTCTACTTGATGTATTGTTCTGCAACATTGTGGAAACACAATCGTTACATTTTATCTAATTTGCTTGCTGCAAGGTACACTTCGAAATGACTTTGCCTGATTATAAATAATGTGAAACACCAAAGTCTACAGATGCTGCGATTGTGGTAAAAACAGAAATGCTGGAGGAACTCAGCAGATCTTGCATAGGAGGTAAAATGACATTTTGGGCCTGAGTCCTTCTTCAAGGAATGAGTAAAAAGCAGGCAGGGGCCTGAATTAAAAGGCTGGGGGAGGAGAGAAGAATGGGCAGGTGAAGGAGAATAGACTAACAGACAAAAGGTGTTAATTGAATATGGATAAGGGGGAAGGTGAGAAATGATTGGGGGGAGAGGAAGGTTTGACTCATAATTACAGCAGGGAAAACCCAAAGGCTTCCTCTATGTGGTTACCTGTTTGAAATTATAACTGATTTTATCCAGGCAACCTTCTGATGCACATTTCCGTGGAGATTGACGAGAGTGACAGAGTGCTCGATAACAAAATGAAAAAATGGTGGCAGTACAGTCAGAGCCGCTGTAATGGCAGTGCTGCCACTGGTGTGGACCTGGAAGAAAGGGGATTGGAGATGCAGTGCTGCTCCGGAGGGTTCAACCACTGTTAGGTCTGCTTTGTTCATGAATGAGTGAGACAAACACCAGACTGAGTCGAAATCAGGGTTCTTTGTTCTTTATTACCGGATTGTAACACTTGCGACTAACCATGTTAGTCGGAGAATGCATTCTGCCGTTATCAGCAAAATGGTGATTTTTTATACCCTTGGATACATGCTTAGAACATCATCATATCATTACTTGTCCAATGACTAAAACTGTTGCTATCCTTTCCCTGCTAGCTTCCTGCCTCTCAATCCATCAATGTCTCTCTTATCTTGTAAGTACAAGGATGCATTCACATCTTGTTACAGCCCTGTACATTCCCATCTCATGATGTTTTACCTAACAGGAGTACAAGGACACCTCCCCTTCTTGTTACTGCCCTGTACAGGGTAACTCCCTACACATTCCCATCTCATGATGTTTTACCTTACACCACCCAGTTCTAATATTGGTGGCTCTGTACGGGGTGGGGGGGGGGGGGGGTGAAGGAGGGAGGGAAGGGAGGGGGGAAAAGGGGAGAAAATGACACTGTGTATATTCAAGAGAGAAATATTTGTGTGTATTTGGGTCAGTATGGTTCATAGTGGGAAAAATAAAAAAAAATATAAAAAAAGAGGAGCAGATGGTGTTTTTAAACAAAAACCCTGCAGCCACAGGTCAAGACTTGCAGGCTCCAGAAATGGAGAGAACACATTGATCTACAGAGGTGACCATGGTGGCAGACCAGTGAGGGCTTCACTGGCTAAAGGACTCACATAGGCCGCGGTTGACTTGCATTCAGGGGACCCTTGCGGGCTGAGGTTTTGCTGGGGACTGACTCAATGGAACCATGCATCGGAGCAGGGAATCGAGAGAGTGCTGTGGGCAACAAGTGCTCACAAAGGACTTCTGATGCTGAAGGCTTCCTGTTAGTGTCAGAGGTTTGGATCTTGAACTTGGGTTGTCAATGGATCAAACAGGAGCCTGAGCGGCTACAGAAGCTGCGGCAGCACCGGAGGCGAATCCATGGACACTCAGAGACTCTGAAGGGACTCCCTTTTGCTTTTCTTTCCCTCTTACTATAAAGCACGGCATGCAAAACTAATGGCGACTCTGCCTTATGGCAGGCAGAAGGAAATTTTGTGTAATATTACACTTTTTGTACTATTACATGACAACAAATGAATTGTGAATCTTGAATCCTGAATCTTCAAAGTATGTTCACATTTTTGGCCTTGGTATTTCAACCTAAAAAGAACCTGATCAGAAAATATGGTTTTGATGAAAAATGGGTTACTTTGGGTTTAGTGAAATGAGATTCAATTCCTCTCTGATCTCAGATGACTTCACTTGGACAGACGCCTTGTGTGCTATTGCCTGAGGGAGGATTAGGCAAAGCAGCAGTGATCCTTCTGCTGTCTGAACTCTCACCCTTTCCTCTCTGTGCCATTCATGATTTTCTTCTTAATAATAATGAGTTAATTGTCATATACATTGTATGATGTAAAATGCACTGAGATTCTTACTTGCTGCAGCTAAACAGCTATTTTAAAAGAAAAAAAATCTACAGTTGTATACATTAAATTCCCATTGTATGGACCAAGTTGATAAATATAGATAGATCGACAGTAAATATAAATTCACAAAATTACTGGAGGAACTCAGCAGCATCCATAGGAGGCAAAGATATATAACCAGTGTTTCGGGCCTGAGGCTTTCATCAAGGTATGAGCAAAAAACAGGCGGGCGACTCTGCATTCACAGACCTGACCCCTGCCCTGATCAATCCTCACCTTTTCTCCCCTGCCCTCCTTATCTATGTCCGTTTTCCTCTTGCCTTCTGCCTCGTGCTCCTCCACCTGCCCTTTCTTGCCTCTTCCCCAAGCACCTGCCTGTTTTTTGCTTGTACCTTGAGGAAGATATCAGATTTTCCTTCTTGATGGGCATTCATAAATCAGATGGGCTTTTACAAGAACCTTGAACTTTAATGGAAATGATTCATGCATCTCGGAAGGGCATAGGAGAATATTCAGCCAGTCTACCAGACAAGGATACTGAAACCATCTGATAGTGCCGAAACATTTGAATTTAAGTTACTTAAACTTGCATGTCTGGGTTAATAACCCGGGATAATATTCAGCAATGTTACAGAGCTCAAACATAACGAGCTAAGAACATACAGCTCAGCAGCTTACTCTACACAAAGACACTTTTATTTTTGTCTTGTCATTCAGTTGCTGTAGGGATTAAGCAGTCAGACCACAACAGCTCTGATAGTCTCTTAAAATCGCATTAAGGAGCTTTTTCACATTTCAACCCCATTCCTATTGAGTTTAATGGCAATATTCCAAGAATCCTTTTGATTAACTTTTACATACATGAACTTGTATCAAGTCAAATCAGGTGTCAAGCCTGCCCCACTATTTAATAAGATCATGAGTGATCTGGTCATAACCTCAATTCCCAGTCGATTCCTGGTATTGTTTTCAGCCACACACCAGTATTAATAATTTTATCCACCCTGCCTTAAAATATGATAATGCTCTGTTACCTTCCCTAATTACTTGCAGTACTTTCATGTGTTCCTTTTCGCATTCATATCTACAGCCACTCACCATTTAGAAACCAGTGGAGAGGGTCAAGAACTTCAAATTCTTGGGTGTCAACACCCCTGAAGATTTGTCCTGGGACCTCCTTGTCAATGAAGTCACGAAGAAGGTTTGCCAGCAGCTATACTTCGTGAGGATTTTGAGGAGACTTGGTACATCACCCACAGGTGTGCCGTGGAGAGCATTCTGACTGGGTGCCTCACTGTCTGGTATGGAGGGGCCAATGCAGGAAGAGGCTACAGAAGATTGTAAACTTGGCCAGCGACATCATGGGCATCAGTCTTCACTCCATTAAGGACAAGAAAGCCTTAAGAAAGCAGCCTCTATCCTTGAAGACCTTTACCACCCAGGCCAATCCCCTCTTCTTACTGCTACCATCAGGTAGGAGATACAAGATCCTGAAGACGAACACCCAAGGTTACAAAAACAGCTTCTTCCCTTCTGTCATCGGATGTTTGAATGGACAATGAATCACTGAGACACCCTCATTTTTTTCTCTTCTTTTGCACTAATTAGTTATTTTTAAGTAATGTATTTATTGCAATTTTTGTAGCTGTAATGCACAATACGGCTGCGACAAAACAAAAAATTTTGTTACAAATGTTCATGACAATAAACCTGATTCTGATTCTTTATTGTTTTAAGGCAAAATGAACAATTCCATGTTTTCTTGTAAAATATTTAATTTGCCAGATATTTGCCTACTTAGTTATCAAATTTTTCATCCTCTGTGGTCTCGATCCTTCCTCTGCCCAACTCATTTTCTCACCTTTCTTTGTGTCTTCCGCATATTTAGCATCCTTTTCTTCAGTGATTTCACCCAACACATGTTTACACTTGGTGAATATCTGTCACCCCAGCACCAATCCTTGTATCACATTTCACAATACTTATTGCAATCAATGATCTTCTGGGTGAACTGTGTCTGTGGGGGATAAAGAAAGGTCTGAGAGTGTTGCAGGGCGATAGGCAGAATAATGAAGACAGGGTAGGACGGGGCTAATAGGGGGATTAGTGAACCAGGGGAAGGTGAAGGATGATGGACGGATGGGGAGGGTGAAAGGTGGAGATGGGAAATAGAGCCATTTGATTGGCAGGTGCAAAGGGAGACAAAAGGGAGAGAGAGGTAACCAGTTGGTCCCAAAACCTTTCCAATAACATGCTATTTTTCTTGTTCTTATATTTTAAAGCAGTAGAAACAGATATGGTGGTTTAAATGGCATTTAGACAGATGCATCAACATATGAAGAAGGCATGGTTGGTGTAGCGGTTAGTGCAACACCTTTACAGCGCCAGCGATCAGGACTGGGGTTTGAATCTTGTGCTGTCTGTAAGGATTTTATCTGTCTGGGTTTTCCCTGTAGGCTCCAGTTTCCTCCTTCTGTTGGAAATGTACCAGGGGTGTAGGTTAATTGGGTGTAAATTGGGTGCCACGGATTCGTGGGTTGAAATGGCCTGTTACGGTGCTGTATGTCTAAATTTACATTTAAATTTAAGGACTCAGGTCTGAAACATTGGTTATATATCTTTACCTCCTGTGGATGAGATGAGACCTGCTGAATTCCTCTAGCATTTCTGTGTTTTTCTACTCCTTCCCCACCCTGTGTGTTCCAGGCATCCACCAGTATTGTAAGAAAACCTACCTTGTACATCTCTGTTGCATTTTCCTTCTCTTGAATTCATGCCCTCCAGCAATTGACATTTGAACCCTTGGCAAAATGATTGACAACCTACCCTAACCATGCCTCTCATAATTTTACATCATGCTATCAGCTTCCAGAATTTTAAAGGACATTTTAAATTTTACATTTAAATTCAATTAATTTTTAAAAATTTAGACATGCAGTATGGTAACAGGCCCTTTCAGTCAATGAGCCCTTGCTTCCCAATTGACTGACAAACCCTGTACATTTTGGAGGGTGGGAGGAAACCAGAGCACATGGAGGAAACCTACACAGAAACAGGGAAAATTTACAAATTCCTACAGAGAGCAGCGATTCAAATCTGGATTGCAGGTACTGTAATAGCGTTGCGCTAACTGCTACGCTAATCATGTTGCCCATTCCAAGTTTATCCAACCTCTCCTTATGCTGGTGTTCTCCAATTCTGATAATGTCCTGGTGAGCCTCCACATCCTTCTTGTGGTGTGATGTCCACAACTGTCCACAATACTCCAAATGTGGCTGATCCAAAGCTTTACATATATATTTTAAAATCTAGACATACAGCACGGTAACAGACCACTTTGGCCCTCGAGTCTGTGCTGCCCAATTCACACTCAATTAACTTACACCCCTGGAACATTTTGAATGGTAGGAGGAAACCAGAGCCCCTGGGGAAAACCCATGCAGATACAGAGAAAACGTACAAACTTATTGCCAACAGCGCGGGATTCAAACCCCGGTCCTGATCGCTGGCGCTGTAAAGGCGCTGCTCTAACCACTACGCCAACTGGGCCACCCTTAGAATAGCGTGAAAACAGTCCCCAACTACCACAAGTTTATCAGTTGAGTATCCAGCATTTGGGGACATTGCAGGTGTCAGCACACCTGAAGTGCGATGGGATAGCCTTATTCTCCCCTGCCAGGTAGGTATCTGCAATGTGACTTCTCAACTTTTATACTTATGGAGGCGAGCATGAAAGCATGCTTTATTGTCACCCCTCTGTTTTGTACTCAAATTATGGGGGTGAGGTAGGGAAAGATTGGATTGTTGTGGAGTTGGTTTACATAGATCAGCACAACATTGTGAGTTGAAGAGCCTGAAGTGTTTTATGTTCTACATTTTTTTTCCTACTTTAAAATAGTGACCATACTTCAAAAAGTCATTTTTTTTATTGACACCAATTGACTTTAGGATGACCTATGATCATGAAAAGCACAAGTTTTCTGTTTCCTTATCTAGGTCTATAAAAGGAAAATAGTCATACTTCATCCAAAGTGATTAACAGTTCCCCATCATGATGTGGAAAATTGAAAAGAAAAGTACAAGTATTTGAGGGAGAAAGCTTGCGAAATACCTTCAGGGAGTTTGTACTGGTAGCATCTTGTCGAAGCATTTATGTCGACACTCTGACGCAGATGCTTTGGAAATGAATATAAATAAATATTTCACCTCATTTAATCTCTAGACTGGCAAAATTTAAACCAGTGAATAAAAATTCAAATCAATACCTGCCCAGTTAATTTATTCACAAAATATATATGACATCATAGTACTCTAAACTCAATGTAAATACTGAGAAAGTACCTTGATGAAGGACTGAAGCCCAAAATGTTGTTTATGTATCTTTACCTTTGCTATATAAAGTACACTCTTTGACCAGCTGAGTTTCTCCAGCATTATGTGTTTACTGAGAAATTATGCACCTTCAGACAAAATTAAATTGGTCTTTCCTATAACATATTGCCAGCAATAAGTTCGGCAGCTCCTGCCCTTAAGAAATGTTCAAAGGTTGAAAATCCAGCATTCAGAGGAGAAACACAAAATCTGCAGATGGTGGAATCTTGAGTTGCTGGAAGGACTCAGCAGGTCAGGCAGTGTCCGTGGGTGGAACTGGTCAGATCAAAACAAGGTAAAGGGTCCTGAAATGATCACTGTCCATTTCTCTCCATAGTTTCTGGCTGACCCTTTGAATGCATCCAGCTTCTCATCCTCTGCAAAACTACGGGCTTTGGAATTTCCAGCCTGTTCCATTGGTCCATGTCTGAGGACACCACCAGAGACAATAAGCTTGCCCAGTCTCAGTTCTCTAGCCCAATCCAGCAGTACCTGTGGAAGTAAGGATCTGCCTGGTGGAGATGGGTATAGTTGGACCAATGTTAATTAATGCTTACAGGGACCTCATTGCTTTGTAAAAGAATGCAGAGGGTTGGAAATATTCAGAGAATGAGGGCCCCCATGACTTGTGTTGCTGAGCAATCCCAGGCGAGCCAATAAATTTCCATCAGCCTGGAGTTTCCCCAGATTAGGTGGCATGCAAAAAATATGCCCGAGGGAAGGGAAACCTTGTTACCTGATTGGTTCTCATAAATATACAATTTGCAAATGAATAGTGTGTAACTTAATGCTGATAGGGTAATGCTTGTCACATGGGACAAAACATTTTTTGATTGGTCAAATCAGATTATGGCAGGGTATACAAGCCAATGCTATTGTTTGTTTGTGGAGCTTCTTGATCTCCTATGGGGGAGGGGGAGCGAGGGGTTTGGGGAGGGGGGAGGGGGGAGGGGGGAGGGGGGAGGGGGGAGGGGGGAGGGGGGAGGGGGGAGGGGGGAGGGGGGAGGGGGAGGGGGAGGTGATGGACCTCCCACCAAACTCGTGTGCAATAAAGGAGTACTGCGAAACTTAAGTGTCCAGGTCCTCCATTCCTTACAGTACTTTTGCTGAAGAATAAAGCATCACCCTGGACCTGGACCAAGGGAGGCAAAAAATGACCTCCACACACTTCTACAAGAAGCCAAGTCCAGACTGCCAGGGTCTCCAAGAAATGTGCTGGGACAGTCAATCATAAAGAATTCCAAAGCAGAATTTACAGGTTTTGGATAATAGGAACTCAATTTTGATTGCACTTTGAATGCTTTAGGAGAGCCATTCTCAATGGGGGCCATATGGCCTCTCTTATGGCCACATTTAAGTAAAAGCCTTGTTTTCTTCTCACCTTATGTAACATAAATATTTTTTACATTTTTTATGTAGTCGGTAGGAGAGAAGCATAGAAGAAACCAAAACTTCACGGCTTCATAGGGAGGGGAGAGGGTGGGGCTATTGTTACATCATAAACCAGCAACAATAGAAATTCACCAAGACAGTATTATTTTAAAAACAATATATTTATTAATAATAACAACTTAACTTAAAATCTAAAGTTAACTCCAAACAATGGACAAATATACAAATGTGTCTGGATGTATTAACCAAACAATTACTCCTTAGTCACAATTCTGGAAAGTCAATTCCCAAAGTGCAGACTTAAAAATTCTGTGTTGAAACTCAAGAATTTAAACTGCTGCTCAGAAGTAATTACAAAGTAGGTGAGACTTTAACCTCTTTTAAACTGCACCACCTGGGTTGCCCTCCTGGAACCAAGGTGCCATTACTGGGGCAAAGGTGCTGGAAGCACTTTTTAAATTGCAGTAGGATCTACCAATTAAATGACCAACCCTGGCACGACCTAGATAAGTTTAACTGGGTTCCCTGACTACCTTTGAGGTAGGTCAGGGACCCAGTTGGATTCTGACAGGGTTGACTGGATCAGACCTTTCCTAACTGCTGGATAACGGGGCACTAACTGACCAAATTGCCCAGTTAACCCCATTTTACATGGCTAACTGAGTCATCATACTGCTTTTAACTCACAAATCCTTGTCAAGTTGTTTCCAGAGAAATGTTCTTTCAAACAAATAATAGTCACAATTCCCTTTTTCATTTATTAGGGGAAATGAATCTTGTGACTTCCACAATGCTTGGAAAAAACCAAGGGAAAGGTCAGACAAAATTATCATTGGAATGATCATGATCCAATGAAACAATTCTCTTGCTTTTTTTTTAACCCAGATATGGGTCAATCCAAAATGACCATAACAATGGTCACGGTGGTTTTACTGTTTTCCCGCACAAAGAGAAAGAGCAGAAGTATCCATTTCAACTCGGTCTTTTTGATCAATAACTGGTTTCAGTTTCAACGTCCCAAATGGTATAATCAGATGACTTCTGTCTGAACAGATGTCTTTTTTTTGGGGGGGGGGGGGATAAACAATCCATTGTTCTAGACCTTAACTGAGACCATTAATTCTGTTTATGGCTTGGACTCGGGTGCATCTACACCTGTAAAAATGTTGTTATGAAATATGTGTGTGTTTTTGCACCCTGTTCCAACCCCAAAAGTAACTCACTAAAAAAAAACCAGAGGCTCGCAACACCAAAAACTTTGAGCAGAATCCTAGTGAGTCCATAGCTATAAAAAGGTTGAGAATGGCTGCTTTAGGTCAGTAGGAAACAACCTGTAAATGTAGTCACATTCAACAATGAGGGAGGGGGGGAAGAAATCTGCCCCTGAAGTGGACATTAGGTCAATCTTCTTCAAGACTACATCGCGAGCGTCCTGGCCAGCTACATCACAGTAGGGTACAGTTGCTGCAGAAAAATGGATCAGAGGTCAATCCACAGTACCATAAGATTGGCAGAAAGAATCACTGGAGTCACCCTCCCTGCTATCAACATGATCCACTGGCAATATTCCCTTTGATTTTTAGTGTGGGCAAAAATCTTATTGTAGAGCGCGTCGAAAGAATCAAAGGCTTGTTGATCCAAACCAAGGCTTTTATTAACTAAAAGACTGGAGCATAGCACATGTAGGTCGACCAGTCCAGAATGACCTGGTCTGGCTAGGAGCAACCCTTTAAGACCTGCCAGTAGGCGTGGCTACTCACTAAGCCAATCACTGTCATCCTACACTACAATCTATACATATACATATTGGTGATAGAATCTGGACTATCACACTTACATTGTGCAAAATTTTCTTCCAGTGACAAAAATATGTTTGTGCTGAATGTTTGCATACTTGAAATCGTTTCAAGATAATTTTGGCACAGCCTATCTCTCACGGTTAATAAAACTGTATTGGCATATTATAATATGCCATTCTATGAAGTAATGCATTTAGTTAGGATTTTATTCTAAACCTTGAAATACTTTGTTCAGTTTGTTGCTTCACGCCCTTTGCTTCTTTTGAATTTAACATAGTGAATCAATATTATTTTTCAGTAAAAACTCAGTAAGCTATTGACAGAATTTGAAACAGATCTTTGTAAACTTTATGACATGAATACTGTCCATCAAACATGACTGCAGACATACAGCAGGTGTACAAACCAGAGCAGGAAAGGTGAGATGATGTAAATTAGTGATGTGCAAATCGGTTTTGTAAAACCGACGAACTAGTTAACAGAAACAGTTAGCTAAGAGACTATTTTCAATAAGTATAATTATTAATTACTACATTATTTTAGGTAACTAACCTTTTGTGCAAACATTAATTTCCTTTATGCACTGATTGCAAAATGCGTGTGCACACACACGGGTACGGTTTAGAGGGAACAGTATCTACCAGCATCGTTGTCTGAAGAGAACCCCTTCCACCCCCCACCCAGCATCTTTCAGGTGCTCCCATCAGGGAAGAGATACAGGAGGATCAGAGCCAGCACCACCAGGCTGAAGAACAGTTTCTTCGCTCGGGCAGTGAGAATGCTGAACGACCGAAGGAACGGCTCACACAAACCATCCAAGACTCTCATACTCACGGAACAATATTTATTTATTTATTTGTATATATGAATACTTGTCTTGCAGTATACCTGAATATTGTTTGTCTGTAGGTGTGTCATGTCTGGTGGTGTGTCTGCAAGTTTTGCATCGAGAACCATTGTTTCATCAGGTTGTTCTTGTGCAACTGGATGACAATAAACGTGACTTATTTTGAGAGCCTGGGCTCTTTCTGTTCCTTGTATTCAATAGATGATGAGTGCATCTGGCAGCTGACCCTTTCACTTGTGTTTAGTGCTGGTGACCAAAGATTAATTTCTTGCCTCAGGATATCTAATGAAATAATATCAAGAGCAGCAAATAATCAGCCTCACAGAATATTCTTGTCAGCAGCTGTAGAGTAGCTCTGTAGCAGAGGCCAGGATAAACTGAAGATCTTTGTAATCCTGTGTAATCTATTGCACAACAGTTATTGGCACTTAGGGTGCATTTATTCAGTTTTTGTGGCTGCAGCAGTTCCTAGAGAGAAGAACTTTAGTTCTGCCATTCCTTTAGTGGGAAAAAATAGCAGGAAACCACAGATCAGTCAGCTTCACATCAGTTGAGGCAGCAAGTTAAAGACTGGGCTGTTGGAAAAATTCAAAGTCATTGGAGTTCTGTTAATGGTTCAAGTTTGCAATATGATTTTGTCATTTTAATTTAATTTTAAATTTATACATATATCATGGCAACATGCCCTTTCAGCCCACGAGGCCATAGTTCCCAATTACATCTGAATGATCTACAAACTCCGATACTTTTTGAAGGGTGGGAGGAAATCGGAGGACTCGGTGGAAACCCATGCCAATACACGGGGAACCTACAAACTCCTTACAGACAACATGGGTTTTGAACCCTGGTCCCGATCGCTGGCTCTGCAAACAGCGATGCACTAACCCGCTACGCTAACTGTGCCGCCGTGGTGCACACCAATATTCTGTGAAAAGATTTGTCTTGCATGTAATCCAGCCAAGTCAACCCCTGCTTAAATCAACAGGCAGTGCAATAATAAAACAAAAATATAGGCCAGTGCTTCACAACCTTTTTTGCCCTAGTCCCCACTTTAATATTTCAAAAATACATACACCCACCATTAGAGGAAAATAGTTAAATATTCAAAAGAAATTTTAATTTAATCATTTATTGCAAGTGTATTTCAATGCAATTAAAGTCAGGAATACACTGGAATACATATTTCATATTCATTTACTACTTCAATATGTCATCATCTCAAACTCACATACAACAATTGTCGTCACTTCAGTGGGAACCTTGCCCCTGACGCTGGCTGCAGATTTTTTTTTTGATTCGAGGGACTAATTTTGTTAGTTTCAATCTTAAATCTCCACGTTTTGTAATTTCAAGTTGGTTTCTCTTAGCTTGTAGCAAATCACTAACAGCACTGAAGCCACATTCTACTAAATCTTTCTTTGGCTTGGCTTCGCGGACGAAGATTTATGGAGGGGGTAAATGTCCACGTCAGCTGCAGGCTCGTTTGTGGCTGACAAGTCTGATGCGGGACAGGCAGACTAAATAAGACTAAATAAGATGATGGAAAATGTATAATAGTTCCCTTACTAAAGTAGTCAAGTTTGGATATTTCTTTTCATTCTCGTTAGACAGCCACATCATGCTTCCTTTCATTTTGAACAGAGTTTGCACAGATTCATCATGTTGCAAATCAGATAACTCCTTTTGGTATTGCACTGGAACTTCAGATAAGTCCACTAGCAATGGCTGAGTTAACCAAGAGGGAAAATCCATTACCTTTAAATCACAAAATCTATCACTGAAGTTGGTAACCAACATTTTCAAATGGTCAACAATGATGTTTGTAGCAGCATTAGTTACCTCACACTTATTCAACCAATAGAATTGACTGAAATTTCTTGCAGAAATATCCTTTGGCATAATTCGAGAATTGTTATGAATCCAAATATCTTTGATTTTGCATTAACGAGCATGATATTTGCTACTTGGAGTTGCTTGTTCTATGTACTTAGTTTCTCATAAAATGTCCATCAAGTAACTCACATAAGCTTTGCCATCCATTGTTAGCAAGAGTTTCTTTTCAGGTTTGTCCTTCAAAAACTTGCTGAGGAGATCAACACTTCCATAAACCTTTTGAAGCAGTTTCCCTTTGATAACCACCTTACTTCAGTGTGAAGCAATAATCTCACATGTTGTGCATTTTTATTGACACAAAACTGCTTAAACAGATGTTCACCTTCGGCATTAGCTTTGATGGCAGTGATACACTTGATCACGAATGAAGTATCTCGTGTGGAACGGGGGAAACTTTCTTGGCAACTCATTCTTCTCAGTGGATAACACAATGTACAACCAACATATCTGGATTTTCATCCTTCATTAATTTTAAATATCCTGTTTTTTTTTACCCATCATAGAAGGTGCACCATCTGCAGCACAATATTTCTTTTTTGTATTTCATTTTCATCCAAATAAATTTTGAACTTGCTATAGATATCAACTGCAGTCATGGTTGTTTATAATGATTCACAAAACATCTCTTCTTGAAACCCTTCCTGACCAATATATCTCACATATGCCAAAAACATATGGTAGATTCATCCATTGTGTTGAGAACTTCCATGAATTCGACTTCTCAATTAACTGTTTTTCCACATCTCGACCCAAGTCTTCTATTCTGTTGCAGACAGCACTATAGCTCATGATTCTTCCCATGTTTATCCATCAGCAGATAAATTTCATATCTAGTTTCAAGGGCCTGTAGTTTGCACAGCGAATAATGAAGCAACTTTTGATCTATTTTCAAACTTCTCTTTCAGTGATTGAAAATATTCTAATTACGAATTGACATGGTTAGGATGTTTACCCTCGAATGAACTTCAAGACGGCCTGCTTTCATTGATTCATTTGACAAAGTCTGTTGGCATAATAGGCAAAAAGGTGCATGTTCATCATGTACAGCAGGTATAAACCCAAACTTCAAGAACACCACTGAATACTAATGAACCTTTTGCTTGCTTGGTCTGCTCATTTTGAATACACAACAGAGTGAGCTCCCTGAAACAGATTAATACAACAGCGCGAGCTCCCTGAAACAGATTAATGCAACAGCGCGAGCTCCCTGAAACAGATGAATCAATATTTTATTTGTCTTAGAGCTGAAAAATCTAATAAAAGTAATGATTGAATCAAAGAAAGAATACTGACCCTAAAAAACATGAAAAAAAAACCCACTAGGGCAGTTTCTGACATTTTTTTTCTCGCAGAGAGGGCATCAAAACTGCACTATCTTGTGCTTTACTTTCTGGGGTCCCCCTCAGGCTGGCAGTTGGGGCGGAACCGCCTCCCCCCCCATCTCCACTCCCTCTTCTTCCATCAATACGCTAGTGCGCAAAAATACATACAGATACAGGTCTCACTCACAACTGAACTCAAAAAGTAAAGGGGTATGGACGGAGACAAAATTGTTGAGATAATTTGGAAACCTTGTTGCCAATGAGATAATTTGGAATGGATGATAATAAGACCGGTCAGAAAAATATAATTACAATGTTAACCAAGCATAACAACAGTTAAAATAAGAGAAGCAATGGAGAAATAACAGAGAAACATTGGAAGACCAAAAACACGTTGTGAAAATAAAAAGAACAAAGTGATTTTACTTTAAAGTTACCACAATTGTTTTGTACTGACGGTGTTGCCAAGTCACATCTTTCACACCAACATAACGAGTTTATTTTTCAAACCAACTTTTTAATTGTTTCCCAAAATATTCCTAGGCCCAACTAAAATATTCTTAAGCCCCACACCCCACCAAAATATTCCCCTGCTCCACCTTGAGAGTCTATGATGCAGGGTTTAGCGTCACAGTAAATTAAGAATGAAGGGTAGTGAGTTATATCTGGCGAGGTGTGAAGAAAAGTGCAGTTAAAATAGTGCAAGGGCATCATTTTTTAGCAGTGAGTATGTCATTTAAACACTGGATAACAGCAGGAAAGAAACTGTCCTTGAACCCACAGGTATGTGTGCTGAAGGCTCAAAAATTGGAAGGAAAGCAAGTTGTAAGGAGGACATATGATGGCTACAAAGAGAGGTAGATAGATGACATGAGAGGGCGTATGGAATACAATATGGGAAAATGTGGAATTTGGGATTCTCCCCCTCCTATTCTACCCTTTACAAGTGCTGTCTATTGAATTCTGATGATTTCACCACCTTCAAAGACTAACTAATTAAAGTGGTTCTGGTCAACCCCTTTGTAATTGTTCTTTTACATCATCCACCAAAATTACATTAAAATTTCATCACTCAATTCACAGACATACTTTTAAACACTATGCCTTACTTAGATCACGTTCTGATTCTTGGTGACTTCAATATCCATATGTGTTGTCTAGATGAGCACCTTGTAAGTAATTTTATACATTTGATTGAGTCTTTTAACTTAGAACTGCTTTCAACTGGATACACTCATTGACCTAGTTCTTTTGTCTGATTTATTAATTAGCAACCTGGTATTAATAGATACCTGTGTGTCGGACCACATAACTTACTTTCGACCTATGCCTGCCTTGCTCCCCTAACTAATCTTGTCTTCCTATATGTTACTCATGTTACATTAACTCGTGGAGTGCTAATTAGTTCTCAGAGGCACTTATAGCAGCTCCAAATACTTCTACTACTGAGGCGTCCCCTTCCCACCTCAACAGTGAGGAACTTACTTCCCTATTTAATACCACCTGTTCTTCTATCCTGAATGCTGTAGTCCCACTTAAATTGAAAAACCCTAAGCTTAATATCACCAAAGTCTTGAAGTTGGAGTGCAGGATAGCTGAATGCAAGTGGAAATGGGGTAAACTACAAATTTCCCTTGAAATTTTGAAAAACCACCTGTATGTATACCAGGAAGCTGTAAAAGCCAAAACTATAAAATATTTTGCTAACCTAATTTCCAACAAGGACTTGATCAGTACATTGGTCCCGCACCCAATACCAACTCTGATGTGTTTCTCACTAAAAGTGAAGAATTAAAAAAAATTCTTCATGGACAAAGTTGAGACCATCAGGAAAAACATTTTCCCACCTGTAAACTAACTGTACCACGGTTCTGTTCATTTAACCTGGACCATTTTAGCCCCATCACACTATCCATCCCTAGAAAGATTGTGTTCTCCGTGAAACCTACAACCTGACCCTTCTACATGATCTCTACTCCCCTCCTGAAAGATATTTTCAGCATACCTAGTCTTAGCGTCCTCTTTATTATTAATAGTTCCGTGGCTACTGATACTGTTCCAATTTGTTTTAAGGATGCTGTGGTCCAGCTCCTCCTGAAAAAGAACAACTTTGTCCCCACCACATCATAAAATTATAGACCTGTTTCTGAACTTCCATTCCTGTCAAAGGTCCTTGAAAACATTTTTTAGCCAAATGTTGCCCCACCTACATCAAAACAACATATCAGCAAGGTGTTAGTCAAGTTATAAGCCCCAGCATAGCGCATAGTACTACAAGTGTATAATGTCCTGCTCCTTTCTACTGGCTCAGGTGGCTCCACTATACTAAATTCTCCTGGACCTTAGCACAGCGTTCGATACTGTGGATTGCGCTATTTTAATAGACTGCCTCCAGTATAAGGTCAGAGTCAATGACGTGGCCTTGACTGGCTTAAATCATATCTTAATGATAGGACTTTCTCAGTTAATATGGGCAAATTTTTGTCATTCTCAGCTATCCTTTCCTGCAGGGTCACACAAGAGTCTATTCTAGGCCCCATTCTCTTTTCTTTATACCTGCTTCCCCTAGGTCATATTATTCAAAAACATGGCATCTCTTTCCACTACTATGCCGATGATACTCAGCTCAATCTCCCCTTGAAATCTAATGACCAATCAAAGACAGCCAGCCTCACTAACTGTCTAGAGGACATAAAGTGTTGGATGGCTCAAACTTCTTACAGCTAAACAAAGGCAAATTTAAGGTTATCTTTAATAGTCTTGGTAATTTATCCACCCTCATTAAACCTCATGTCAAATTCCTTGGTGTGATATTTGATTCCACCTTCAAGTTCTACAAACAATTAATGCAGTAGTAAAAGCCAGCTTTTTCCAGCTTCCCACTCTACTAAAATCAAATTATTCCTTTGAGAAAGTTATCCATGCCTTTACATTCTCCCGTTTAGACTAATCTACCCCTCTAAATAAGGGAATTAGTCAGTCTTCATGATCCCATCTGGAACTGGTGCAGAATGCTGCAGCCAGGCTCCTGACAGGTGCCAAGAAGAGGGACCATCTCACCTCTATTTTGGCCTCCCTCCATTAGCTGCCTGTATGGCTCACAATTGATTTTAAAATTCTCCTGTTTGTCTATAAAGCCCTTCATGGGCTAGCCCCTTCTTATATCGTGGATCTCCTAACTCCTTATTCCACTTCAATACCCCTCAGGTTGGGTAACTTGGGGCCCTTAGCTGTTCTGTGCTCAAATCATAAACTCAAAGGAGATCGAGCCTTTGCTATTGCAGTGCTCAAACTGAGAAAGTACATTCCTCCCTCCATCAAATCAACCCCTTCCATCAACTCTTTTATATCAGAATGAAAATGTACTTTTATTCACGTGTTTTGAGTCCTCCTCATGCACCTGATTGTTACCTTGCGTTCTAACCTCTTGTGGTTGTATTCTTCTATATTTTAAATACCTGTAGTTGCCTAGATGTGATGTCTTTTTTATCTGTAAAGGACTTTGGTCAATGCGAGTTGTTTTAAATGTGCTATATAAATAACTAAACTAAACTTTTCACCAGCTTTTTAATTCAGGGGCCTGCCTGCTTTTTGCTCACACCTTGAAGAAGGACACAGAACTGAAAGGGTGATATATCTTTGCCTCCCATGGATTTGCGAGACCTGCCAAGTTCCATCAGAATCATCTATTTTTACTGCAATCACAGCTTCTGCAGATTTTCGTATCTTACTGGCATTGTCCATGTTGGCAAGAAAAAATAAAGAATGATAAGATATTGCAGAACTTTGAGATGCAGAGGGATCTGGTTCCCCAAGTATGTAAAAGACTGGTGAGGGTGGAGCAAGTAATTAGGAAAGGTAGCAGAACCTTATCCTTAATGTGAGAGGAATTTAATTTAAATTTAGGGAGATTATACTTCAATTATAAAGGGCACTGATGAGATCATATCAGGAATACTGCAGTCTCATTTTTTAAGAAGGTTAATATTTTGGAAGTAACTTAGAAAAGGTTTAGTAGACTGATCATTTAAAATGGCAGGTTGAATTATGAAGAAAGGTTAAAGAGGGTAGGCATGTAAATGTTGAATTTTAGAAGAGAGAGAAGGATTTAATTGGGGATCTCCATTGGCTAGATGTAGACAGGGTCCTACACAGAGTTGTAGAATAATACAGCTTTGAAACAGGCCCTTCAGCCCAACTTGTCCATGTTGCCTTCCTGAGCTAGTCCCATTTACCTACTCTTGGTCCTTATCCCTTTTGACCTTTTCATACAACCATATAACCATTTACAGCACAGAATCAGGCCAGTATGGGTCTACTAGTCCATGCCGAACATCTTCTCCAACCTAATGCCACTGACATGCATTTGGCCCATAACCCTCCACACCTCTCCCATTCATATACTTATCCAACCTTTCCTTGAATATTAACATTGATCTCGCTTCTCCCACCACTGCTGCAAATTCATTCCATACCCCCATCACCCTCTGTGCAAAGAAATGCTCCCTTATGTTTCCCTTAAAATTTTCCCCTTTTACTCAATCCATGCCCTCTTGTTTGAATCTCTCCCACTCTCAGTGGAAAAAGCTTATCCGCATTGACTCTATCTGTCCCCCTTACAATTTTGAATATCTCTATCAAATCACCCCTTAACCTTCTATGCTCCATGGAATAAAGTCTGTCCAACCTTTCTCTGTAACTGGAACCCTGAAACCCTAGCAACATTCTTGTAAACCTCCTCTGCACTAGCTCAATACTGTTTATATCCTTCCTCTATTTCGGTGACCAAAATTGCACAGAATATTCCAAATTTAGCCTCACCAATGCCTTATACAATTTCAACATAACATCCCAACTCCTGTATTCAATACTCTGATTTATGAAAGCCAACATACTAAATGCCTTCTTCACCACTCTATCCACATGTGATTCAACTTTCAGAGAATTATGTAGCATGACTCCTAAATTCATTTGTTCCACTAGTTCCTCAAATGTTTACCATTTGATGTGTATGTCCTATTTTGATTATTCCTACCAAAATGTAGCACCTCACATCTATCAGTATTAAACTCCATCTGCCATCTTTCTGCCCACTCTTCTAATTGTCCTATATCATCCTGTAAGCTTTGACTGTCCACAACACCGCCAACCTTTGTATCATCTGCAAATTTACTAATCCAATTTGCTACCTTATCATCTAGATTGTTAATATATATGTCAAACAGCAGTTGTCCGGGTACTGATCCCTGAGGTACTCTACTCGTCACCGACCTCCAATTCGACAAAAACTTTTCACCACTACTCTCTGGCATCTCCCATCCAACCATTGCCGAATCCATTTCACTGGTTCCACCTTCCTTACTAACCTCTTATGGGGAACCTTATCAAAAGCCTTACTAAAGTCCAAATTGACAACATCCACAGCCTTCCCCTCATCAATATTTTTAGTAACCTCCTTGAAAAACTCTATAAGATTTGTTAGACATGATCTACCATGTACAAAACCACACTGATTACTCCGAATCAATCCCTGTCTTTCCAAATAGTTGTATATACCATCTCTAAGAACACTTCATTAATTTCCCCACCACTGACGTCAGACTTACAGGTTTATAATTTCCAGATTTATTTTTCAATCCTTTTTTGGACAGTGGAAGAACATGAGCCACCCTTCAGTCCTCTGGCACTTCCCCTGTGGCCAGTGACATTTTAAATATTTCTGTCAACACCCCTACTATTTGTTCATTAACCTCCCTGAGGGTCCTAGGGAATATTTTGTCAGGACCTGGAGATTTATCCACCTTGATCTTTTCAACATAGCCAACACTACCTCCTCATTATTATCCATGAGCTCCCTACCATATTTCTTCACATCATCTGGTTTAATATTCTTTTCCTTAGTGAATACTGAAGAAAAAAAAATCATTAAAAAAATCTCCTCTGGCTTCTCACAGAGCCTAACCCCCCCCCCAACCCCCATCTTCAAGGGGTCCAATTTTATTCCCTCACTATTCTTTTACTTTTAATATACCTATAGAAACCATTTGGATTTATGTTTACTTTTCCTGCCGAGGCAGCTTCATATCTCCTTTTAGCCTTTCAAATTTCCTTAAGATTTTTTTTACACTCCTTATATTCCTCAAGCATTTCATCTATTACCTGCTGTTTATACCTGTTGTACACATCCCTTCCTCCAAACCAAGTTCCTAATATCTTTTGAAAACCAAGGCTCCCTATAGTTTCTAACCTTTCCTTTAATCCTCTCGGGGACAGACCGACTCTGCACTCTCAGAACTCCTTTGAATATCCTTTATTTATCTGCTACATTCTTCCCTGAAAATATCTTATTCCAATACACATCCTCCAAATCTTTTCTCATCCCCTTGAAATTTGCTTTCTTTCAATCAAGAATATCAACCTTTGACCCACCTCTATTCTTTTCCATTACTAGACTAAAATTAATAGTATTGTGATCACTAGACCCAAGTGTTCCCAACACAAACCTCTGTCACCTGACCTATCTTGTTCCCTAATAGGAGATCCAATACTTCCCCCGCTCAAGTTGGTTCTTCTACTTATTGTCTAAGAAAACTTTCCTGAACACACTTAACAAACTCTAACCCATCTAGTCCTCTCCCAGTTAATGTTCGATAAGTTGAAATATCCCACAACTACCACCTTGTGTTTATCACACATATACACAATCTCCTTACAAATTTTCTCCTCTAATTCCCTCAGCCCATTTGGTGGTCTATAATACACTTCCACTAATGTATTCATGCCTCTTCCATTCCTCAATTCTACCCAAATAGCCTCGCTGGACGATTCCACCAAAGTAATGCAACTCCTCCACCTTTTATCCCCCCTGTTCTATCATGCCTAAAACAATAGAATCCTGGAATATTTAACTGTCAAACATGCATCTAAGTTTCACTGATGGCCACAATATCATATTTCCATGTGGCCTTCCATGCCTTAAGCTCATCCTCCTTATTTAAATGCTCCTTGCATTAAAATATATGCACTTGAGAGACTGTCCTCCACATAGACTCCTTTTGTTATCAACCACCTTTACCTTCCTCCCTCCATTTATTTTTTTCATTCTATTCCCTCCATTCCTTCCAATCTCGGTGCTCTTCCTCCCTATTCTCCCTACTCTCATTCTGATCCCCACTCCCCTGCCAAACTAGTTTAAATCCTCCCCAACAGCTCTAGTAAACCTTCCCGCCGGGTTATTGGTCCCCATCCGGTCCGATCCATGTACCTGCCTACATGACTTCCAAATGTTATAATTGTCTAGCTTGTTCCATATAAATTATAGCATTGTAGAAGCAAATTCTGGTCATTTAAACACATGCCACCCAATTACATCCAAATTAACCAATAACCCCATATGTTTTGGAGGGTGGAAGGAAACCAGAACACCTGGAGGAAACCCCTCCAGAATCTACAAACTCCTTAGGGACACTACCAGATTCGATCCCAAGTCGCTGCTGGTGTAATAGCATTATGCTGACCGTGTTGCCCAAACGTGAAGGTGGTACACCTATCAGCATCAGTGTGAAAAAAATTGCCCACAGCTATCCTTTACATCTTTCCCTTCTCATCTTAAATCTCTGCCTTCTAGTTTTAGAACATTTGTAGAACAGTTTTGCGCTGCACAGGCCTTTCAGCTCACAATGTGGTGCCAATCAAAATAAACCTACTTGATGATCTATTCTAGCTAGACTCTTAGGCGTATTTAGCCCCTTCATGATTTTATAAAGCTTGTAATGTCATCTTTCAGATCCAACTTTCCAGGGAAAAGCACCCCAGCCTCTTTCGTGTCTCCTTATAACTAAAGTCTGGGAACAGTTTTGTACAGCTTTTCTACACACTTTCCAGTTTAGCAACATCCTTCCTATCACAAGGTGACCAAAATACTCACGATACTCCAAGTGTGCTTTCACCAACATATTGTGCATTATGTAACCTTGCATTCAACATTAGCAAAACTAAGAAACGGATTGTAGACTTCAGGAGGGGGGAATCAGGAGAACATAAGCCAGTCCTCATTGAGGGGTCAGCAGTGGAGGGGGTTAAGAAATTCCAATTCATGTATGCCAACATCTCTGAAGATCTATCTTGGGGCCTCCTTGTCGATACAAGTGTAGCCAGGGGCTACACTTCGTGAAGAGTTTGGGGAGATTTGGCATGTCACCAAAGACTTGCAAATTTCTACAGGTGTATCGTGGAGAACATTCTGACTGGTTGCATCACTTTCTGGCATGGGATGCCGAGGCCCAGGACAGGAAAAGGCTACAGAACTTGGCCAGTGCCAATATAGTTATCAGTCTTCACTCCATCGAGGACATCTACAAAAGGTGGCGTCTCAAGAAAGCAGCCTCCATTCTCAAGGGCAATCATCATCCAGGTTATGTCCTTTCTTCACGGCCACCATCAGGAATGAGGTAAAGCAGCCTGAAGACAAACAACCAATGCTGCAAAAACAGTTTCTTCCTCTCTGCCATCAGATTTCTGAATGGACAATGAGCCAGATACTACCTCACCTTTTCTATTTTTTGCTCTAATTTATTTATTTTTTAAAAATTGTAACTTATAGCAATTTTGCACCTTTGATACTACCGCAAAACAAGGAATTTTGTGACACATGTTCATGACAATGAATTCTGATAAAGATAAGTTTCTCGCCTTTGAACTCAGTGCCCTGACCAATAAAAGCAATTGCACCTATCACCTTCTTTAGTGCCCAGTCTATCACTTTCAGGGAACTATGTATTTGCACCCCTGGGTCTCTTTAGGTTCCTCACATTTATTATTTATGCCCTGCCCTGCTTTAACTTACCAAATTGGAACAGTTCACACTTATCCAAGTTAAATTCTATCTGCCATTCTTTGATCCACTTTCCTCGTTGAATTAGACTGTAGCAACTTCCTTCCAATTCCAAATATAGTCACTTGGAGGCTATGTTAGGTGTTTGTCTGCAACACATTTCTTGCACAAATCAGTAACAAAGCCCAGTGAATTTTCTCAAACAATCTTTACCAATTTATCTTTACAAGTAACTTTGCATTCTAACGTTCCCTATAAAATTCTATGTACAGTAACCTGTATTTTAACATTGCATAGTAAAGCGAAGCAGTTGACAGAAATTATCACTGCCTAACTTACCCTTCTCGGATCACCAACTGCCAACACGTGCAAGCAAACCACCTTTTCAATGCACACGTAACCCCTGAGCATGCTCCTTTGGGTGGTGTGCTGGCCCTGGCTCCAACCACTACTCTGTCAGGGCCAAGCCTACTGTGCATGCACCACCATGCTCTGGCTCTATAAATGGTGCTGGCCCTCGCACATGTGCTGACAGGAGGAGGCCTACAGACATTGCTGATGTCTATGGCCGCAACAGGTAAGAACTGAGCCTATGGCCCTGACGTTGACCTTGTCATAATCTTAGCCAACCTCCTTCACTGCCCACTATACCACATATTTCACTTCAACTGCATGCTTACTAATGATGTCTGCTAATTCTCATCCAAATCGTTCATCACAGACAACAGTGTGCACCAATCCCTGCACATACCTCTGGCCTCCAATCTGAATGACAACCTTCCACTTCCACCCTCTAACTCCGACCATCAAGTCAATTGTGGAAATAGGAGTCGCTATTTAAAAATAAGGGTTTTCCCATTCAATGCGAGGATGAGATGAGATTTTTAAAATCCTTTTCAGAGCATTGTGAGTCTTTGGAACTCTCCTTCTGCAAAGGTGCTGGAGTCAGAATAATACTAAAGTGGAGATAGATATTCATGATGAGCAGAGAGGGATTTTTGTGCATAAAGCTTATAATCAGATCAGTGGTGACCTCATGAAATACTGGAACAAGCTCAGAGAAAGGAATGCCAACACTTACTTTGAATTCATCGCTTTGCTTGTGTATTTCTTTCCAAATTGTTTTATAGGCATTAACCTGTTTTTTGGCATGCGATCCTTGATATATAGGTCTTTGATTTATACCACAATGATGTTATAATGATCTAGTTATGGTCTTGCAAAAGTTGAGAGAAATTGCCTGAAGTTTTATTCATTCAAGCTCAAAGTTGAAAGTTCAGATTTAATGTCAGAGTACATACATGACATCACGTACAACCCTGAGATTCTTTTCCTGTAGGCGAGGCAGAATTACCGCTTATTGGTGGTGCTGAAAAAAACTGTACTCAAGAAGATATGTACAATATACACGTCAACAAAGAAATGTAAATAAACTGAGAGTGCAATACGGAGAGAAAAGAAATAATGTGGAAAATTAAGAGCCCTTCAATAAGTCCCTGATTGAGTTTGTGGTTGAGGCTTCGGATGGTGGAGGGGGAGCAGCTGTTCTTGAACCTGGTGGGGTGAATCTTGTGGAACCTATAACTCTTCCCTCACTGGATGTTGAATCAGATGGTGCTTCGAAACAACAAAGAGCACAACACGTGCTTACAGACTGCCTGTTTCAGCAAGCCCAAAGCTCCGAGACATCCATATAAATTTCTTGAAGCAGGTACACTGAAACCTTCTTAGACCTGGGAAGCAGCACCCCACTATTTCATATTAAGGTGGGTTAGCCATCAAAGTTAATTTACAGGGTCATCTACTGCATCCGGTGCTCCTGTTGTCATCTTCCCTCTGTCGGAACAACTAGGCATAGACTGGGATATTGCTTTTCTGAGCACCTTGGCTTAGATCTCCTAGTGGCCATCCATATCAATTCTCCATCCCATCCCCTTCCTGATATGTCTCATTCACTGCCAGATTGAGACCCCCACAAATTGGAGGCACCTCATCTTCCATTTGGGCATCCTCCAACTGGATGGCATTAACATCGACTTCTCTGGTTTCCATTAAACTCTCCCCCCTTCTTCTTCCCTCTGTTGCCTTTCTCCCAGCTCTCTCTCTCTCTCTCTCTCTCTCTCCATCTCTCTCTTCCATTTTCCCTCTGTCTCCTTTCACAAAGCCAAAATCAATTCTCACCTTTCTTCTTATCACATCCAATGGACACGTTTTGTTGGTCTGGACTCCTCCCCTGACCAGTCTTTGGTCTTTATTCAGATGCCTTCCTATTCTTTGCTTATACCTTAAAGAATGACTCAGACACAAAATGTCGTTAATATACCTTTTCCTCCTATGGACGCTGTGGGACTGGCTGAATTCCTCCAGCATTTCTGTGTGTTTTTACTTTTAGCCATCCTCTACAATGAGCATGAAAGATGGGATTATATAGATGTCATTAATGTCCTAGAATCGTGGAGAAACATAGAGCAGAAATGGATTTTTTTTGCCAATCGTCCTAAATGCCAAGAACCCATATTCTGTCTTCATTTGAGGTTAAAGGTGTTGAAAGGAAGGCTTTGATTTTAGAACGGAGTTTTGAATTTACTTCTCAATGCCCAAAACAATTCACAGCCAAAGAAGTGTATTTGAAACTTAGTCACCATAATATTGGAAACACAAAATGGACAACAAATGCACTGATAAGTTCCATATGCAGCAATACAACACATTCCCAATAACCTGTTTTTGAGGTGTTGGTTAAGCAATAAGATATATCTTAAAATAGTGCTTTGGGATGTGTTATATTGATTTGAGGGTGCAAATTATCGCTGCACATTGGCCTCCAGCTTGGTCGCAGATGGAACCTGAAGCTCTATTCTCAACCTTCTCTTAGCTTTCCAATAAAGTACAGCATTGTCAAAGGCCTTTTAACTGATCCTAAATGTGTCTGATGATGATTGGAAATGTTTAACACACAATAACTCAATTTAAAAAAAACACATCTACTGTATTTTACGGCATATATGACCCACCGACTTACAGGACTCTACCCCCCCCCCCTCCATATTTAGTGTGAGATATCAGGAAAAATTGTTTTAGTGTATTTACCTCATTAAATATGCTTGGGGTTCTCGTCGCTCCCTTCCTCCCTCTCTCCGGTCAATCACTCTCGTTCTCTCTCATTGCTCATTCTCTCCCACAATGCTTTGAGTGGAGTGCTGGGCCTCGATGATCAGTCTTTGTTGGACAAGCCTGATCATTGACGCCTAGTGCTCCCCTCAAAGCACTATGGGAGAGAACGAATGACAGGAGGAAGGGAGGGAGCAACGGGACCCCCAACAAAATTGAATGAGGCGCAGGGGCAGGTGGCAGTGACTGAGCAGCCTGAGCTGCTCGGTCACTACCACCTGACCCTGCACCTCATTCAATTTGTTCGGGGAGCTGTGCTCGTCGAGGCCCAGCACTCCCCTTAAAGCGTTGTGGGAGGAAGCAAATGACGGAAGGGAAGGAGTGAGTGATGGGATGGAGGGAGCGAGTGATGGAAGGGAGGGAATGAGTGATAGGAGAGAGGGGAGAGAGAGAGCTGGCAGGCAGGAAGGAGGGAAAGAGCGAGCCTACTTACCAGGGAAAGTGGATGGCAGTGGCAGCAACTCCACAAAGCACAGGTGAGTAGTTTGAATGCTTCCCTCCTGTCACCATCTTTCAAAATGATGGATCCAAATATCACCGTCGCATATAGGACCGGGGTGGTTTTTGAAGCTTTTTTGGGGGGGAAACAAGGCTGTTCCTATATGCCATCAAATACGGTGTGTGTGCGTGCGTGCGTGCGTGCGTGCGTGCGAACGTTTATACAGAGCTTGCTCTGCACAAATTGGTTGCTACACTTCCTACATAACATAAGGCATAGAAAATAGAGCTGTACAGCAGAGAAACAGGCCCTTTGGCCCTTAATGTCTATGATGCTAATTTAACTTAATTCAGTCTGAACATAGTCTGTATCCCTGTGTTTCCTGTCTATTCCGGTGCCTAACTAAATGCCTCTTCTCTGCTGCGATCACCTCCCACGCAACAAAAAAATTGTCTCCCTTATCTTCTTTAAAGTTCAAAGTTCAAATTTATTGTCGGTATAAATAGATGACATCACATACAATCCTGAGATTCTTTCTCCTGCTGGTTAGGCAGAATTTCTACTTATCGGTCGTGCACAAAACACTCCCCCCCTTACTCCCCCCGCTTCTCTGATTACAACTATGATCAGGCTTCAAAATGTTACCTTTGACTGTAAGGTGTTTCAGGGCATCCTGAATGAGCACTGAAAGATGGAGTGTAAGTGGCGAGAGCTATCTTTAAACGCAATAAGAGGCAGTTTATCCCTTTCTACATCTGCACCTGCATGATATTGCTCCTGCTCTCCCCCCCCCCCCCCCACCACTGCTCCCCTCTCTTGATAAACAAAAGGTCATGACCAAAACCAACTAATAAGTAGCTGTAAAATTGAATTTGTGTTCGAACTGTTTGACTACGTGATTAAAGTCATTGTGTGCGCGGAGCTATCAATACTTTGTCACCTTGCAGTGAGTTGTGGATGATCCATAAACTTCGATTAAATCTAGTGGCAGGCATAATTGACCCTTGAATCAGATCAATGTCCAATGCTCTGAGACTGCATTCCCCAGACAATAAATCAGAAGTTCAGATGTATTGTCTCTAGCTCACAGCACTGAAATCAAAGTAAACGCAGAGCATTGAGTCAGAATCCAGGAGATGGTTTCTTTGTATTCTTTCAAGGAAGTACTTCCCCATATTAAGAGGTCAGTAAACTGGGGCATAGATTCACTGATTGATAGAATGGTCAGCACAGAGTTAAGAAAAAAAATATTTCTGGCAATGTATGCTGGAACTCAGGGCATTCAATAAAGGTGGTGTCTGAAACTACATTTAAAAATTAAAAATCTATCTCTTTATCTGTTTCTCTCTTTCTATCTGTTTGTCTGTCCATCTATCTATCTATCTAGTTTGGTAATTGTGATGCGCTGTTAGCTAGAATCAGACACATACAAGGTAAAGACTGTACAACAGGCTTTAATCCACAAAGACTTCCACAGAGCCAGGCTGGCTGTAGCTGCAGTAACTCTTGGGTAGCTTCAGGAGGCTGGCGCAGGCTTATATCCAGGAGGGTGATTGACACCCGACCAGGTGGGGCTTGATCCCTTCAGGCTGACTGATTGACAGACGGCCAGGTGTTGTCCTGTCCCCTTACTCTCCTGCAGGTACAGAGGTTGCCCCCTGTAGTAGGCCAGCAGTACACTCCTGCAGGTACAGGATTTGCCCCCTGCAGTAGGCCGCTGGTGTACCACCACATTAACTTCCTTCTTTAAAATTGTCCCGGGGAAGGGGGGTCAGTAACAGGGAATCGTACCCACTATACACATACAATATTTACAGGTTAAGATGGTTCGGAGGGGAAGTGGTGGGGCTAGCAGCAGGGGTCTGTGTTACTGGTGTGGTGTTGCGCAGAGGGGTGGCCAGGGGGGCCGTGGTCGATGTATGAGGGTCATACTGGATGGGTGGGGGGGCAGGTTCATCTCCCAGGGCTGAAGCGGGCTCCTGGTGGTCAAGGAGGTCCTGCGTGCCCCATAGCAGCCTGGGGATGGGGTTGTATGCCCGGTCAGAATCATCCTGGGCTGGATGATGGCATGGTGTGGCGGGTGCTCCTTTTGGTGCCAGGGCCCTGGTTGAGACGGTGTCCTCCCTGCCACTGCCGAACCTGACACAGGTGTAGTTGTGGTTTTGATGTAGGAGGAAGACTTGCTCAACCATGGCTTCAGCCTTGTGTGTCCATACGTGCTTATGCAGGGGCATCGGTCCCGGGGACATGAGCCATGTGACATTCCAGTCGCCGAATTCCTGGGGAATGAGAACAGACGTTCGTGAGGGGGGTCGTTGGTAGCCGTGCACAGCAGCGACTGAATGGCATGGAGCTCCTCGGGCAGGGCGTCCTGCCAGTACTCAACGGTCAACCCTTTTGACCTGAGAGCCAGGAGGCCTGCCTTCCAGACCACACCGTTTTCGTGTTCCACTTGCCCATTGCCTCTCAGGTTATAGCTCGTCGTGCGACTGGTCATGAAGCCCCTCACCGTCAGGTACTGGCGCAGCTCATCATTCATGAAACTAGACCCCTGGTCTAGGTGGGGTAGCCAAACATGGTGAAGATTTGCCCCAGGGCCCTGAGGATGGTGGCCGTGGAAGTGTCCGGGCAAGGGATAGCAAAAGGGAAACATGAGTACTCATCCACTACCGTGAGGAAGTAGATGTTTTGGTTCGTGGAAGGCAGGGGTCCTTTGAAGTCCATGCTGAGATGCTCGAAAGGCTGAGTAGCCTTTACAACATGGGCCTGGGACGGGAGGAAGAAACAGGGTTTACACTCTGCGCAGACCCGACAGGCCTCGGTCATGTCGCCGACGTCCCTGATGGTGTACGGCAGGTTCTGGGACTTAATGAAGTGGTACAACCTGCTGACACCCGGATGGCAGAGGGACTCATGCAATGCCTGAGTCGTGCATAGACATGCAGGTCCTAGAGAGGGCATCGGGGGAGGCATTAAACTTCCGGGGCGGTACTGGATGTCGCAGCCGTAAATTGCCAGCTCGACTCTACAGCGCAGGATCTTGTCGTTCTTGATCTTGCTTTTGTGGGTAGTGTTAAACATAATCGCCACGGCCCGCTGGTCCGTGAGGAGGGTGAATCTCCTGCCGGCCAGGTAGTGGCGCCAATGGTGGACCACTTCCACAATCGCTTGGGCCTCCTTTTCAATGGCAGAATGCCCTAGCTCAGAGCCATGGAGGGTCCTGGAGAAGAAGGTGACGGGGCGTCCCCCCCCCTTGGTTGAGGGTAGCAGCGAGTGCTACCTTGGAGGCATCGCTCTCCACCTGGAAGGGGGAGTCCTCATCCACGGCCTGCATCGTGGCATCCACGATGTCTTGCCTGATGCAGATGAAGGCTGCCTGTGCCTTGGGTGGGAGAGGATGTTGTTGCTTGGGCCAGTGGGCGGACCTTGTCTGAGAAGCGAGGGACCACTGCGAGTAATAAGAGAAAAGGCCAAGGCACCTGCGGAGGGCCTTTAGCGTGGGGCGGGGGAGAGGTAACTCTATTAATGGGTGCATCCTTTCTGGATCTGAGCTGACAACTCCATGCACCACGATATACCCCAGGATGGTGAGGCAGGTGGTGTTAAACACACATGTCTTCTTGTTGCAAGTGAGGTTCAGCTCCCCGGCCGTCTGGAGGAATTTCTCCAGGATAGCATCATGGTCCTGCTGGTCACGGCCGCAGATAGTGATGTTATCCAGATATGGGAACATCATCTTCAGCTTGTGTTGGTCTACCATGTGATCCATCTCCCACTGGAAAACAGAGACCCCATTCGTGACACCAAAGGGAACTCGGTGGAACTGGTATAGGCACCCATTCACCTCAAAGGCGGTGTGTAGGGCTTGTCCTTCGGGCGGATTTGGTGATACACCGACTTAAGGTCAATCGAGGAGAAAACCCGGTAGCAAGCTATCTCGTTGACCATGTCAGCGATCCTCGGCAGGGGGTAGATGTCCAGCTGGGTGTACCGGTTAATGGTCTGGCTGTAATCCACGACCATCCTCAGATTACTTCCCCCTTTGACCACCATGACTTGGGCTCTCCAAGGGCTATTACTGGGCTCTATGACACCTTCTGCCAGGAGTCGTTGCACCTCCGCCTTGATGAAGTCTCTGACTGCGGTGCAATAGCGCCTACTTCTGGCGGCGATTGGCTTGCAGCCTAGCGCAAGATGTGGGAAGAGCGCCAGTGGAGTGATGCACAGTGTGGAGAGGCCGCAGGTTGGCCAGGGCTGGAGGATGGCATGCTGTGTAACATGAGTGGAGGTTGGGGCCCCGAGAAGGCAAGGGTGACACTCTACAGGTGACATTGGAAATCTTGGCCCAGGAGGACTGGGGCGCAGAGTTTGGGCATGACTATGAAACTGAACCCTGTGTAAGTCTCCCCTCCCACAGTTATATCGGCCGAGCAGTGCCCGAGGGTAACAACAATCTTATTCTTGGTGGCAAGGGTGATCGAGCAGGTGGTGGGGTGAACTTTTAGTCTCAGGGAGTGGGCTATGCTCGGGTAAATGAAGCTCTCAGTGCTGCCACTGTCGAACAGGCACTTTGTTACCTGCCCGCTGACTTGTACGTCCATCATAGAGCGCCCGAGGTCGTGAGGGATGTCGCTGGTTAGCGTGGTGGTGGCCAGCACTGTCTCGGAGTTGGAGCCGTTGCTCTCCAGTTGTGCGCAGTGATTTATGGCGTCCAGAGGTGTGAGGAGTGTTGGTATGGCGGCCTGGTCATTGCGTGTGTTGACCACGTCAACATCAGTCGTGGGGTGCAGCGTGTGGTAGCTGATGGCATCTGGAGGCATGGGGAATGTCGGTAGGGCAGCCTGGTCATCGCCCATGTTCACCATGTCAACGTCCGTCATGGGGTGCGGCATGCGGCAGCCATTGGCACCAGGAGGCATGGGGAGCATCAGTAGGGCGGCCTGGTCACTGCCTTTATTGACCACATTGTTTTTAACATCATCGGAGGCCTTCTGTGTCGGCCGCTGCCTAGTCCAAGATGGCGGTGGCACGTGGGGGCCTGCTGCGTGGCTGGCTTCCTTCCCCAGCCGTATTCATTGTGCTGGGGAGGTGACGATATCGTGGCTGGCAGCAATGATGTCATTATGTCAGCCGGAATTGACGTCACACTGTGAGCCGGAAGTGACATTGCTGTAGTTCTCAGCGAGCGGCGCTGGTGAGGGCGGGGGCTGGTCCAGGTGCTCGGAGCACACATTGCGACAGTTGCTGGCGGGGCCGGATGTTGCACCATCGAAGTCGGAGAAGGTGGAAGTCATAGCAGGGACAATGGCGCTGCCCGGGATGCGCAAGTGGAGGGGTCCACAGGGGAGGGATGGTCATAGAGGGCCACTGAGCTGCCAGCTGGTTTTGAGAGGCACACGAAATGACCTTTCTTGTCACTTCGGGAACAATACTGGTTCCTATCCGGGCAGTTTTGGTGTGATCTTCAGTCTGACCCACACCAGGATCCACAGTAATTACTGGGGCACCAGGCACCAGCCGCAGCGATGTTTTCCTCCCCAGCTCAGTCTTGGGGTGCAGCTGCAGTGTGAGAGGGCCATATGGGAGCCTGGTGGAGCCTGGAATTGAAGGCTTTGATGTGTAGAGCTGCCACTTCCAGGGTTTGGACCCCCTCCACTGTCTTGGTTGGGGCATAGATATTGTCTTCCAGCAGCTTCTGCCGGATGGCCCTCGAGCATAGCCCTCGGACGAAGGCGTCCCGGATCAGCTTCTCAACCTCCTTTGTACCTACTCCGGGTTCAGCCAGACACGATCGGGCCAACTCTCGCAAGTGTCCCAGGTAAGACTCAGCCATCTCCCCAGGTTGCTGGGCTCGGGTGTTGAGGAGGTACCTTGCACAGACCGCATTCATGGGTGGTTTATACAAGTTCTCAAGAGTGTCCAATGTTGCTCTTGTATGTGGAGCAGCCTTTGGTTGCCTGGAAGGTGTGAGGTCCCAGCTTTGACCAGAGTAGGACCAACTTCTTCTGATCTGAGTTCAGGATGCCACCTACATGTGCCTCGATAATTGCCTCGACCGTGTGCTGCCAGATCTCGAAGCGTGTCTGGGCTTCCGGGTGGCGTGGGTCAACTTCGAGGCTCTCCGCGCTCAGGAGTTTTTCCGCAGCAGCCGTGGGAAAATTTGTGGATTAAATTGTGGTGCGCTGTTAGACAGAATCAGACACACAAGGTAAAGACTGTACAACAGGCTTTATTCCACAAAGACTTCCACAAAGCCAGGCTGGCTGTAGCTGCAGTAACTCTGAGCGAGGCCTTAGGAGGCCAGCGCAGGCTTATATCCTGGAGGGTGATTGACACCCGCCCGGGTGGGGCTTGATCCCTGCAGACTGACTGATTGACAGCCGGCCAGGTGTTGTCCAGTCCCCTTACACTCCTGCAGGTACAGAGGTTACCCCCTGAAGTAGGCCGGTGGTGTACCACCACAGTAATTTAAATGACCAGTGTTACAAGATCAAACCAGCAACCAGAAAGAAAGCATATCACACAGGGGTAAAGATGAACAATTACTTTATTAACCAAAATCCCCCCTTTTATAACAATGCCAATTGGCTACTATGCAAATCTCTATGATAATGTAAAACTAATAAATTCTCTAGCCTAAATATAACATATGTAATCAAAGTCTAAGTTATATTTCCAACCAGCCCACAGAAAAACTTAAACACAAAACAAACACAAAACACACAAGACTCACAAAACTTCGATCTCAACCGAAGCAAAGATCATAAACAAAATTCAGTTTGTTTAGTAAACTGAAGCCAAGAGAGAGAGAGAGAGAGCACAAATTTGAAGTTGTCTTGTGTTGCTTGCAGAGAGAGGAACCACTGGCTTGGTCTTGATCCTTCTGGTTGCCTTTGGAATATTCATCCCTTTTTGAAATCCCAACATTCTAAACTGTCCTCCAGACCATGACTCATGCTCTGGGCCTCCTTCCACTCCACAGCAACCCCAGTGGTGGTTTATCATCCAAGTCCAGAAATTTTGGATAATTTTCTGCACATGCTCAGTCCATCTCCCACTCTCTCAGCAGTCCACCTTCACCTTGGCTCTCTCAGGCAAACTGTCACTTTTTAACATAAAACCACACAACACATAGGCCAACACACAACACAGAACTCTGTAACACCAGGAATGTAGAAGCCTCCAGAGGTAGCAAACATAGCTCAGGCCCGTCACAGGCCTTGACCTCCCATCCAGTGCAGTCAATAATGTGAGGCGCTGCCTCAAGAAGGCAGCCAACATGATAAAGGATGCCAATCCCACTGGTCACAACCTTTTCTCACTGCCCCCTTCAGGTATAAGTAATAGAAGTCTGAAAAACAGCACCTCTCAATTCAAGAACAGTTTTATTTCCAATATCTCTCAGGCTCTTGGACCTCCCCATGTTTCACTGAGCAGGGACTGCACAGACACTACAAAAGGACTGTCTGCACTATTGCAAGATACTTTTTTTTGTACTAGAGCAGTCTCGATTGTTTATGTCTCTGGACTGGGTATCAGACATACAAACAGAGGTGAGAATGTTATGTATATCTAGCATGCATGGATTTAATTTTTGGCCCTTTTACACTCACACTCTGAATCTCTGTACATCATGTTTTGATTAACTCTAGGCTCAGTCTATTATGATGTAACCTCCATGTGATCTAGCTTAATCATTATTCACCAGCTTGGACTCGATGGAGAGTGACTGCAGGATGAGCCGTGATGAGGGTGTGCTCCGATATCTTTTCCTCTCTGATGTTGCTTCAGCTGAATGAAAGTGACCTTGATTCATGCTTTCATGGAATGCCTCAGTGAATCTTTGCAGTAATCAATAAGTAAATGGAATGAATTTCAATAGTTTACAGTCATTAAAATTTAAATAATATCAATTAAATATGTACTCTTCTATAGTTAAGCAGGATCAGTTTTGGAATGACAGACCCAAAGGCAGACACATCGCAGAAGGCAACAATATCAATGGATGGATAATTTTAAAATTGGGACCATATATAACCAAGTACCAAAACGAGTTGGAAAACATAAGAATGACATGTTCAAGGTGGACTTGGAGCCCTGAGATGAGTTTCTACAGATGTGTGGTGCAAAATGTGCTGACCGGCTGCATCATGGTCTGGTAATGGGGACACCAATACCTCTGAGCAGAAAGCCCTGCAAAAGGTAGTGGATGCAGCCCAGGACATCACAGGCAAAAGCCTCCCCACCATTGAGAACATCTACAGGGGACGCTGCCATCAGAGAGCAGCAGCAATCATCAAGAATTCACACCACCCAGCACATGCCCTGTTCTTGCTGCAGCCATCAGGAAAGAGGTAGAGGTGCCACAAGACTCCAATAGGTGAAGGAACAGCTCCAACCCCTCAACAACAAACTCAATCAGGGACTCATTTAAGGACTCTTACTTTTACACTTTATTGATAGTTTTCTCTCTGTATTGCACAGTCTGTTGTTTTTTCACATTTCTTTATTTGTTTATATGTGTATGTATCTTCTTGAGAACGGTTTATTGTGCTACCGATAAGTAATAATTCTGTCTGGCCTGCAGGATAAAGAATCGCAGGGTTGTATGCGAGGTCATCTATGTACTCTGACAATAAATCTAAAATGAACTAAACTGATTCAACTGCATAAATTATGCCTGATGCAGCCACGATTAAAATTTCCACTGGCTAAATGCACTTCCTGGTGTTGTATTAAAAACACACAACAATACTGGAGGAACTCAGCAGGTCTCACAGCATCCATGGGAGGTAAAGATAGAAGCCTGAGTCCTTCTTCGAGGTATGTGTAAAAGGCAGCTAGGCACCAGAATAAAAAGGCTAGAAAGACACTCAGAACTACCAAGTGCTAAGTTTGGTGGCTGGATGGTGTTGAACTATCTGAATGAGGCAAATGATGATGAAAAGGCAACTTGATCCCTTGAGATTCAATAAGATCTTGTGAGTTTTCAGAAGAATATACCTAAAAGCAGGGAACATAGAGCATAGAACATTACAGCCCTCGATGTCTTTCTTCTTTGGCTTGGCTTCACGGACGAAGATTTATGGAGGGGTAAATGTCCACATCAGCTGCAGGCTCGTTTGTGGCTGACAAGTCTGATTGGGACAGGCAGACACGGTTGCAGCAGTTGCAGGGGAAAATTGGTTGATTGGGGTTGGGTGTTGGGTTTTTCCTCCTTTGTCTTTTGTCAGTGAGGTGGGCTCTGAGGTCTTCTTCAAAGGAGGTTGCTGCCCGCCAAACTATGAGGCACCAAGATGTACGGTTTGAGGCGATATCAGCCCACTGGCGGTGGTCAATGTGGCAGGCACCAAGAGATTTATTTAGGCAGTGCTTGTACCTCTTCTTTGGTGCACCTCTGTCACGGTGGCCAGTGGAGAGCTCGCCATATAACACAATCTTGGGAAGGCGATGGTCCTCCATTGTGGAGACGTGACCCACCCAGCGCAGCTGGATCTTCAGCAGCGTGGACTCGATACAGCCCTCGATCTGGTGCTAATCTATATATATTTCTACCAATAAAAAGTACTAAACCCTTCCCTCCTCATATCACTCTATTTTTCTTTCATCCATGCACCTGCCTAAGGGACTTTTAAATGCTCTTAATATTTCAGCCTCCACTACCATTCACGGCAAGGCATTCCAGGCACCCACAACTGTCATGGCAAAACAACTTACCCCTGATGGCTCCCCTAAACTTTCCTCTGTTCTCTTTGTCGAGATGTCCCCTGGTGTTTGCTATTTCTGTCTTATCAATGCCTCTCAGAATCTTGTAGACTTCTATTAAATCTCGTTTCATCCTTCTTCCCTCCAAAGAGAAAAGTCCCAGCTCTGCAAACCTTGCCTCTTAAAACTTATTTTCCAATCCAGGCAACATCGTGGTCAATCTCCTCTGCACCCTCTCCATAGCTTCTACATCCTTCCTATAATAATGAGGTGACCAGAACTGAACACAATACTCTAAGTTTGGTCTCATCAGAGATTTGTAGAGTTGCAACATGACCTCTCAACTGTTGAACTTAATCCCCCTATTAATAAAGCCCAACATCTTATTGTCCTTCTTAAGTCTCAAGTTAACAAAAATAAATAAAAATCAGATTTAAAATTAGCTCCGAATGCAGTATTAACTGCTATTTGCTTAAATCTCAAGAATTCCAAGATGGTAATTTCTTTCATTTCATTGTGATCTGGCCAACTTCTCTTCAACTGAGGATTGAATCTCTGACCAAGTAGCTTATTAAATCTTTATCCAGTTCCTTTGTATCTGAATGGCTGGTCACTTGCTGACACACTCAGTCCTCTCGGAGAGACTCTCAGCACCCTAATGCAGGCAGCATGGCTGTTAAAGAGCAGGCAGCCTTCACTGCACGAATTGAAGTCCATTATTTATATTGTCAGAATCTCATTATCTTTGAGAAGGTTCAAATATTCAAGCAGAAGTAAGGATGAGAGGAGAGAGAATTTGTTGCAGATCTGTCATTGGTTTACTCATTTAGAAGGTGAATAATTTAATTGTCACAAAATCAAAACCCATCACAGTAATTGGGAAATTTAAATATATTACATAAATCTTAAGGAGCAAGTAACGGTGATGGTGATCCATCATAATATACATCCAGCTCACTAATTTGTACTGACCAGCTGCATTGTGGTATGGTATGGGGACACCAATATCCCTGGGCATAAAGCCCTCCAAAAGGTAGTAGACGAAGCCTAGGACACAGATAGAACCTTCCCCACCATTGAGAGCATCTACATGGAATGCTGCCGCCGAAGAGCAGCAGCAATCATCAAGGATCTACACCACCCAGCACACGCTCTGTTCTCACTGCTGCCAGTAGGAAAGAGGTATAGATGCCACAAAACTCATACCACCAGGTTCAGGAACTGCTGCTGCTAAGTTAAGAGTGGAAAACCAATATTCGCCAGAAAAAGTTATGTTCAAATCACATTCCCAACCAGTCATTGAGGCTGCTCTTAAATCTAACAAGTTATTATAAATAATTGATATTAATCCATGCTGGGAGAACTGCAAATCAAAAAGTAAATCAATATTTTTTTTCTGAGATTTGAGACAAGTCAGAAAGCTTGGACTGAACAAAATGCCTAACATGGAAATATCTAAAAAAATTTTTATTTGGATGTTTAAAATCGGAAGCAAAATTCTGCTGTATAAAAAGATCTCTATAACTTTTGATATCTAATCTAACTATTCCTTAAAACCTGCATCTATCAAAGAAGGTTGGAAAAGATGGTTATCTATGCAAGAGAAAAACTATTATGGCCAAAAAAATTCCCTAAATTGTGTCCATATTCTCAGCCTATTTCATATGATCAGATTATGTGTCAATTTAGAAGAGGAGAGGGGTTAAAAGGAACCTACGATAGCCAACATAGATGACTTTTTAGAGAAATTCAATTCCATTTTCACCAAAGAGTTCACTAATTTATCAAAATGTATCAATAAAAGTAAAAATTACATATGTTAACCACCCAATAATAAAATCTAAGATTTGGAAATGATAATACCTCATTCTATTTAGTCTTTAGTCCAAGATTGGTTTTCCACTCTCAACATGATTAATGAATTTTGTGCACAACATTGTTTGTTATAAATTAAGGTGGTGCATAGGATACATATGTCCAAACTCAAATTATCTCGTTTTCACTCGGATGTTAATCCACTGTATAACAAATGTAAAATCTTCGAAGCCTCATTGATTCACATATTTTGGGAATGCCCTAAATTAGAAACAATTGGTAAAGATATTTTTCAGACTTTATCAGAGATTCTAAAGATCAAATTAGAACCATGCCGTCTTATAGCTTTGTTTGTTTTTTTTATCTCGAGAAGAGGATGTACTCTTGACTTCAAACCAAGAGAAATTTTTAGCTTTTAACTTGTTAATATCTAGTCAAGCAATTTTAATGAATTAGAAAGATGACTCTTCACCAACTCATGCCCAGTGGTTATATCCTACTTAAGCTTGAAGAAAATTAGACACATTATAAAAGATATAAAGTTTCATTCATTGATTACCACCATAATTCGAAGATTTAAGAAGTCTGAATGCACTGGAGACACTCTGTCTGGTGTCTGAAGGTCTCTATTCGATCCATATCTTTATAATTTTTCAAGTTAACCTTGTTTAGAGGTTTAGTTAGATTAGACAGGATTTTTGTTTCCTTTTTTTTCTTTTATCTTTTCTTTTTTGAGATCAATTAGTTAAATATGGGTTTGATATGGTAGTCATGGATCATATCATTAATTAGGATAGAATGTACCCTTTATTTATAGAAAGGAATCGTCTAATTTAGTCTTATCTATTTTCTATCCAGAACTATGTTGGGATATGTTATGAGAAAGGGATAAACTATTAATTATCATATTGATAGAATTTGATATCCTTTCAATTTAAGTAAAAAAAATGGATAGATTTTTGATTTACATAACATTTAATTTGTGAGGTGTGCATAATAATGACTTGCTGTCTGTTATATTAGATGATTTTGTATGTAGGATTTATATGTTTTAAAATATTTTTAAAAAGAAGAGGGACAACTGCTCCCCCTCCACCATCAGACTCCGCAACAACAAACTCAATCAGGGACTCATTTGAGGACTCTTACTTGTGCGCTTTATTACTCTTTCTGCATTGCATTTTGTTTACATCTGTTTACAGTTCTTTGCTGTGTAGTTTTGTTTTGCACTACTAGTAAGTAGTAAATCTGCCTCACCCCCAGGGAAAAGAATCTCAGGGTTGCATGTGATGTAATGTATGTTCTCTGACAATAAATCTGAAATCTAATTTCCTCCACCCATTTTGGTTTCATGCTGGCCTCCAGCAGTCAGCAATTCCATCAGTCCTGTTTCATTTGTTCATAGTTCCATCCACGTCTGCAAGGTTTCTCTCTTACACACGCCGACCAACTCCCCTTTGACTATGTTGTTGTTCATTTATATGAAGGAATTAATGGTGGCCAGTTCATCAATCAGCATGACTTTGGAGGTATGTGGATCACCCACCAAAACCCATGTGGTCAAAGTTCAAATGTATTGTCAGAGTACATACATGACATCACATACAGACATCTCATACAACATTGAGATCACCAAGGACAATAGGGCAATAAATGCTAGTCTTGGCAGTGATAGTGATCAGGGTTCATTCCCTGAAGTTGGATGTTACCCCACACCATTCTGACCCAACACTGATCAATACAAAACACCAGTTGCAGGCCTGAGTAAAACCCTCCACCACCACATTCGGTTTCTTACGAGCAGGCCAATTCTGTATCTCATTGGCTACCTTATGTTGGACCTCATATATCTGGACTTCCAAACTAGCCTGTCACATGGGACCTTGCCATTCCATCATGAGCTGATCCACTCTCCCTCTCAGCCCCTTTCCCCTGCCTTCTTCCCATAACCTTTGATACCTTGAATATTCAGATACCTATTTCTGCCTTAAATACACCCAATGACCTGGCCTCCATAGCCACCTGTGGAGGCAAATTCCAGAGGTTCACCTCTCTCTGGCAAAAGCAATTCCTCTTTAAATATTTTAATGGGTGCCCTTCAATCCTGAAGTTGTACCCTCTTGTCCTAGACTCTCCCACCATGGGAAACAATTTTGCCACATCTACTCTCTCCAATGTTCAAAAAATGCTTCTTTGAGGTCACCCCCACAAACTCCAAGGAGTAGAGCCCAAAAGCCATCAAGCATCCCTCATATGATAATTCTTTCATTCCTGCCTTCAAAAAGACAAATGGAAAGTTGGCCATCATTGCTAGAGGAATTTAAGAGCAGGGAGGTTCTGCTAAAACTCTACAGGGTACTGCTGAGCCACACCTCCAGTACTCTGTACAGTTCTGGTCTCCTTACCTGAGGAAGGATGTATTGGCTTTGGTGATACTGTTGAAGACGTTCACCAGCTTCACTCCAGAAATGAAGTGATTAGCTTATAATGAGAGATTGAGCAGCCTGGAGTCAAGGAGGAGGGGGGAGGCTGGAATTTTTGAGAGAGATATTACATAATAACATAGGGAGGCATGGTTAGTGCGGTGGTTAGTGCAATGCCTAGTGATTGGGGGTGGGATTTGTGAACATTTGAACATTCTCCCCGTGTCCACTTGGGTTTCCTCCTACCATTCAAAATATACTGGGGCTTGTAGGTCAATTGGGTGGCAGGGACTCATGAGCCGAAAGGGCCTGTTACCATGCTGTATATCTACATTTAAAAAAAAAATTAAAAATAATAATAATGGAAGGAATAGATAAGATGGAGGCAGGGAGTTTGTTTCCACTGGAAGGTAAGACTAAAACTAAGGGACCTCGGCTCAAGATTCAGGGGTTGGATCTTCAGGATGATGAGGAGGAGGAACTGCTTTTCCCAGAATGTAATGTATCTGTGGAATTATCTGTTCAAGGAAGCAGTAGAAGTTGCCTATTAAATATATTTAAGACATAAATCTATTTTTGAAGAATAGGGAAACTAATAGTGATGGGTACAGGCGGGCAAATGGAGCAGAGTCCAAGGCTAGACCTTATTAAATGGTGGAGCAGACTTGATGGGCAGGATGACCCACACACGCTCCTATTTCTTATGTATTCATGTTTTCTCAGAATCCCCTCTAGTAACACGCACAACTGACATAATGCCAACTGGCCAGGTGTTCCCTGGCTTGTCCATGCAGGCTTTGTTAAATAAAGGCACAACATTAGGCACTCTCTAGTGTTCCAGCATCTCACCTCTCCATAATGATGACACAAATCTCTCTGCAGGGCTGCTGCAATTCATCTCTAACTTCCCACCACGTCTGAGGATGCACTTGATCAGGCTCCAGGGTTTTATCTACGTCCAACACCTCCTCTTCTGTAACTTGGACTCTCTTCATGACATCACTACTGCCTGACCTCTGGAATAGTTCCAACGTTTCTCTTTTTTCAATTTTGTGGAATCTCTTTTATATTTATGTTCCCTTTACCCCAAATTAATGATCTCAGAGTTATGAGATATAGGGTCTGGTGGGGGGGGGGGGGGGGGGGAGCTGTGGAACTGAAGGGATCACTGCATCATTTGACTGCCAGGAGCTCCAATTTGCTACCACATCATAAAATTATCTCATAATGTAGGTAGGTGGAAGAAAAAGGGCAGTTACAGTGTGTGTGTGTGTGTGTGTGTGTGTGTGTGTGTGTGTGTGTGTGTGTGTGTGTGTGTGTGTGTGTGTGTGTGTGTGTGTGTGTGTGTGTGTTTTAGTAAATAAGAACATAAGTAGAATGGGACTATACCAGGTCTGATTGATTGGGAGATTGGATAGTTTGGGCCTTTATTCCATAGGTCAAAGGAGGTGAGCTGATAGAGGTTTAAAATAATCACGAGGATCATGGATAAAGTGAATGCACACAGCTTTTTTTTTTGCAGAGTAGACAATTCAAAAACTAGAGAACACAAGTTTAATGTGAGGGGGGGAGAAGATTTAAGTTGGATTTGAGGGGGAACATTTTCACTCAGAGGCCGGTGCGGATGTGGAATGAGCTGCTAAAGGAGTCTGCAGAAGTAATAAAATTACAACATTCAGGAGGCACTTGGGCAGATTTATGGAGAGGAAGGATTTAGAAAGATATGAGCCAAATGCAGATAAATGGGACTAGCCTCGAATGCCAGAATGGATGAGTTGGGGTGAAGGGCCTTTTTCATGCTGTATGACATTATGACTCTATATCCTAAGCTGGCATCGTCCCGAAGACGAACTAAAACAAGTGCGTTGGCACATCGGTAATTGCAGGTTCCTTCACCCTTACTGGGTCTAATTCCCCTCCAAGCATTGTGACAGAATTTTCATCAATCAGTGGTTCAAGATACTGCCTTCTCATGAGAAGTTAGGGTTAACCAATAAATGCCAGCAATGTCCCCATCTTGTGAAAGGATATGCTCTGTACTTCACCTGCTCCATTTGTGCACAACCCTTCTTTCCCTGATGGAGAATTGTAGACCATGGTTATGGAGTATTGAAGCTGGCACTAGCAATGGGATTACGAGGTGCAAATGTATAAATATCGCTATCCCTCTGCAGAAGGAAACAGCAGTAACATGATTGTGTGACTATTGGGTGACAAATCCGATGTAATATGTCACACATTTAAGATTCACACATCAGTAATCACACCTCTGTTCATACAAACTTCTTCCACTTGGCTGAAACAAATTCTGCCTTAAAATGTGATAGATTGTAAATGAACAGAGTGGTACACCAACCAGCAAGTATGGACATCAAATACATTACTCTGTGGCAGCATCAAAGTGCAAACATTTATATCAACCACTTAACAAAGTAAATTTAAAAAGTGCAAGGAAAAGAAAAAGACAAAGGTAGTGCCTGTGGTTCAAGTTCATTAAAGAATCCAATGTCAGAGGGAAGAAGCTGTCCTTGTGCTGCTGAGTGCTCGGCTTCAGCTCTTTATCCCAGTGGTAGCAGAGGGCATCCTTGAGGATAGAGGCTGCTTTCTTAAGACACTGCCTCTTGTAGATATCCTCTTGTAGAAGCCTGGTGCCTGTGATGTCACAAGCAGTGTTAACAACCCTCTGGAGTATTCTTTTTTGTCCTGAGCGTTGGCACTTCTATACCAGACAGTGATGCAACCAGCCAGAATGCTTTCCATGGTACACCTGTAGATGTTTCCCCCAGAGTGTTTGGTGATATACTGAATCTCATCAAAATCTTTACAAGGTATAGCCCTTGGCAAGCCTTCTTCATGATTGCATCAACATGGAGGATCCAGGACAGATCCTTGGAGATTTTGACACCCAGCACCCAGGAACTAGAAGTTCATGACTCTCTCCACTGCTGAACCCTTGATGAGGACTGGATTGTGTTCTCCTGATTTCCTCCTAAAGTCTACAATTATATCCTTGGTTTTGTAAACGTTGTGTAAAGTTGTTGTTGTGACACCACTCAACTATGTGATCTATCTCCCTCCTGTACACTTCCTCATTGCCATCTGATTCTGCCAACAATTGTGGTGTCATCAGCAAATTTGTAGATACAATTTGAATTATTCCTAGCCATACAGTCATGGGTGCATAGTGAGTAGAGCAATGGGCTAAGCATGCACCCTTGAGGTGCATTGGCATTGATCATCAGTCAGGAGTTAACATTGTTTCCAATTCGTACTGACTGGGGTCTTCTGATGAGGAAGATGAGGACCCATTTGCAGAGAGAGGTGCAGAGGCCTGGGGTTTGGAGGATTTTGACCAGCACTGAGGGAATAATGGTGTTGAAGGCTGGCCTGTAGTTTATGAAATGCAGCTCTATGTATGAGTCATTGTTGTCTGGGTGTTCCAGAGCTGAGTGGAGAGCCAGTGATATTCCTTCAAGAACACATGGCCAGCAACACAAATCAATGAAAAGATGAACCAGGAGTATTATTGTTTTGAAAGCTGGCTGAGGTGACGACGACCAGAGTTTATTGTCATGTATATAAGGTCAGATGCACTAAACTTCTTGGTCACGCAGGTGCGTATGTAAGATACGGAAACCACAATGTAGAAAATTGTCATGCTATGCCAAGACAGGAAATGAGAAAATATATATGATAGGATAGATGCATAAATTTTCACAACTGCAGCTAGTGTAAAATAAAGAGTTATGTTTCAATTGCACAGACAGATTTTTTAAAATTTAAATTTTGACATATAGCACAGTAACAGAACCTTTCAGCCCATGAGCACTTGCCTTCCAATTACACCCAATTAACCTACACCTCCATGTTTTTGAACGTTGGGAGGAAGCCGACACGGACACGAGGAGAATGTACAAACTCTTTACAGAGTTTATGGGATTTGTCCTGGAGTAGTTTAAATTTAGGGTCAGGGTAGCACAGGGAGATTCAAGAACTGGATAGCTGAAGAACTGTTCTTGGGCATGAGGTGCTGGATTTCAGGCATCTGTACCTTCTGCCTGAAGGTAGTAGTGAGAAGAGGTTGTGACCAGAGAGATGGGGGTTCTTGATGATGTTGGCTGTTTTCTTGAAGTAGTGAATCAAACTGATGTCTTCAATGGACGTGAGGTCGGTGCCCGTGATATGACTGACTTTATGCAGTCTTCTTGATGGTTCACATTATCAAACCAGGCAGCAATGCAACCGGTCAATCTATTCTCCACAGTGTACCTGTATAAGTTCAATTGAGTATCCGATGACATGTCAAATCTCCTTAGACTTTAAAAAGTTGAGGGGTTGGTGTGTTTTCCTCACGATTTCCTCAATGTATCGAGTCCAGGAGAGCTCCACCGATATATGGAATCCTAGGAACTTGAAGGTACTGACGCTCTCCATGGCTGTTTCATCATTGAATACAGGTGCATGGTCTCAAGAATTATCCCAGGGATGAGGGTTAACTTATGAGAAGGGTATGGAGACTCTGGCTCTGTATTTGCTGGAGTTTCAAAGGATGATGGGGGATCTTATTGAAATGTACCAGATATTGAAAGGGCTGCATAGACTAGATATGGAGATGATGATTCCAGTTGTGGGAGATTCTCAGACCTGAGAGAACAGCCTCAAAATGAAGTGCCTTTAAAAGAGAGACAGGAAATTTTCTTGGGTAGAGACTAGTGAATCTGTGGAATTTGTTGCTACAGACCAGTGTGGAGGAAAAGTAATTGGGTATCTTTAAAGCAGAGGTTAATAGTTTCTTGATTAGTAAGGGTGTCAAAGGCTATAGGGAAAAAAGCAGGAACAGAGCTGAAAGGGGAAAAAAAATCAGCTATGACTCAAATGGTGGAGCAGATTTGATGGGCTGAATGGCCTAATACTGCTCTGATCTCCATTTAATAGCTATATAGATATTCACATTGGACCCAGGTTGAACTTCGATACCAGTGACCGCCTATCTCCTACACAGTATGAAACAAAAACGATAGTGGTGCAAGCAGGCACTTCAGGCACAAAGGACTTCAATAGTGGTGGCTGCTTACTCGACCATACTCTTCCCCCAACACGTACACACTTCATAGGCAGGGACTTTCAAACACGCTCTTGGTTCCCTGGACCAGTGGGGTGCAGCTCTCAGCAAACACTGATCTATTGCAGTTCTGGGGCTCAACTCAGTGTTGTGCACACCTTACCTGCGACTCCTCCAGCGGTGTCCACAGTAGCGAGTTGGTGTCGAGTGATGTCCGGGGCTCTGTCCAAGAGGCAGAGATAGAGAAATGTGGCCTGCATCGATCTTTATACTGTTCTGAGCTGGGCGCCAGGCCAATGATAGCACTGAGTTGTTTAAATGAGCCAATGGTAAGGTGTGCACTAATAGTGGCAGGAGTCCAACCTTGATTGACAGGTGATGTTTCAGAGGGGGAGGTCACATGACCCTCTGCAATCCACAATATTCCAGACAGGGAGGCCACGTGCTCCTCCCAATCTACATGTAACAGCTATATAGTTGATTAAAAGGGAGAATGGTGGAAAGGGTAGGGAGGGTTAGCATCCAGATACAAGGTTAAGAGTAAGAGGAAGTCAGGAAGGATCTGTACAAAGCACAACTGCCTCATAGCCAAGTTAATTTGCCTGAAACATATAGGATTGGGGAATTGAACAGCTAGCCATCAGTCCCAACTCTGAACCTTGTGGCTTGTGACACGTCCTTAGGCCTGTTCAGAATCAGAATTTATGGTCATGAACAAGACATGAAATTCAGTGTCTTGCAGCAGCAATCATTGTGTAAACGTTGATATTATAACCATCTTACGACATAAAAAATGTATAAATAGTAGTGCATGAAACGCAAGGCAGTGTCTATAGCTCAATGATTATTCAGGAATCTGATGGCCATTGAGTGCTCGTCTTTAGGCTCCTGTACTTTTTTCCTGATGATAGCAGAGTGAAGAGGGCATGAGGTGGGGGTCTTTGAGGAATGATGCTGCTTTTTTTAAGACATCACCTCATGTAGATACTCTCAGTGGAGTGAAGCCTGGTGCCTGTGATGTCGCAGGTGGAGTTAACAACTCTCTGGAGTTTTTAACTTGTCATGAGGGTTGGCATCTCCGTATCAGGCAGTGATGCAACCAGCCAGAATACTCCCCACAGTACCCCCGTAGAAGTTTACAAGAGTCTTCGGTGGCATACTGAAGCTCCTCAGACAACTCACAAAGTATAGCCGCTGGTGACCCTTCTTTGTGATTGGATCAATGTGGAGGCTCCAGGACAGATCCTCAGAGACGTTGACACTCAGGAGTTTGAAGTTTGAATTTCTTGACCTTCTCCATCACTGAGCCCTCAAGGAGGACTGGGTTGTGTTTCTCTGACTTACTCCTGAAGTCTACAATCAAATCCATGCTTTTACTGACATTGAGCGCAAGTTTGTTGTCATTACACCATTCAACAAACTGAATGATCTCCCTCCTGTACATTTCCTCATTGCTGTTTGTGATTCTGCCGACAACTGTGGTGTCATCATCAAACTTGTAGATGACATTGGAATTGTGCCTGGCCTTACCATGGGTGTATGATGAGTAGAGCAGTGGGCTAAGCATGCACCTTGGGGTGTACCTGTGCTGTTAATTAGTGAGGAGGAGATATTTTTTCCAATTTGTTCTGACTGTGGTCTTCTGATGAGAAAGCCAAGATTCCATTTGCAGAGGCGGGTACAGAGGCCCAGAGTTTATAGGCCGAGCTCTAGTCGATGAAGAGCAGCTGTAGGTATGAATTGCTGTTTTCGAGGTGATCCAGAGCTGAGTGGGGAGCCAACGATATTGCATCTGCTGTGGAGCAATTGTGACGATAGGTGAATTGCAGTGGATCCAGATCTTTGCTTAGGTACTTTTTAATTCTGGCCATGACCAGCGTCTCAAAGCATTTAATCACAGTAGAAGTTCATAGGGAACGTCATCTTGGTGCCTTCGGGGATGGAGAGTTAGGAGCAGAAAATTAGAAGAATAAAAAAAATAATAGGGCCCTTGACATCAGAATAAAAATCTCAGATGTTATCATTACTGTGCAATTATCAAAAGAGAAGCTCAATAAAGGCTGCAAATCACATTCTGTGGTCAAGGAGTAAAGCAGAATTTTTATGACCCCCCAGGTTAAATATCTGTCATTGCAAGATCCAAACAAAATGCAGAAGATTCATCAGATGGAAGGTTACCCATTTGCTGATTCAATGCACTTTAAATGTCATTAGCTGCTGTCATGTTTCATCTCTCAAGACATCTGCTCTGCACACATAAAGCAAAAGCGCCTTAAGAATATTTCAATCTTTTCCAGTTAAATTGGCCCATAAACTTCTCTGACATCTGAAATGACATTTGCCTAATTTATCCAATCATTTTTAACAAGGAATATTTGACTGTGAGGATTATTCTTCAGGACGCCTTATTCAGAAAGGATAAACTTATAATAATCATTATTATAATAATGCTATAACTTACAACCCTAAGCATTATCTGGATCGATGGGATGCATTAATTCCCATCTTATTTCTTTTGAACTGGAAGAACAGCGAGCTATTATTCAGTAAATAACCAGTAACAGAAGCTTTTTGTTTGCTGCAATATATCGTGCCAAAGAAACAGAGATGCGCTGAGCTGCTAACTATATTGCAGAGATAATAGAGCCATCCTTTTTGTCGGCTGTAATTGATTGTGAAGGGTGTTAGTTTATTGGAAGGATTTTAACAACTACTCTTAATAAGCCGTTTCAGTCAGAATGAAAATGATGTTTCCATTATTTCTGATTGTTTGTCAGGCAGAAGCATGGATTCCTGCTTCTCATACCCACATAATATAATATCATATTAGAATGGTTCATGTGAGACCAGAATGCTGAAGCATTCAGCAATGGGTGAAACCTATTCAGCCCCAGAGACACTTCAATTTGATTATGGCTAATATGGACCTGCACTTTAATTTGCCACTTTTGTTCTGCATCCCTCAATGGTCTTGAATCTGTCTGTTCTCTTATTCGAGCTGCAGTTGTTCCACTTTCCAAAGCTTTTGGTAGGGTGTGTATTCCAAACCTTCTTCTAGTCCCTGAATGGCAAACTGTATCTTGATCTTCCTTCTGATTGGCTTCCAAGTTTAAACACTTTTGTTCTCAATTCCTTAGTACAGTAAAACCCCAGTTATCTGGAATTCAAGCAACTGGCAGCCCCAAGCAATGGGGGCGAGGTGGGGGGGGGGGGGGGGGGGGGGAGAAGGAGAGAAAAAAATTGCAGAAAACAAATAGGTGAAAAATACGGGTTTAAAATTGGCAAACCTCACAGTTAATTGATCAATCACATAACAAACAATTTCAAGCAACTGGAAAATTCACTTATCCAGCATCTACAAATACTGGGGTTTTTTAAAATGCAATTTTGTTGCATTGCCCTGTTAACTCCTTTGAAAATTTGTGATTAATCCTCAATTTTTTTTTTAATTTGAAGGATCACAAACCAAGTTTATGCAAATAGCTTTTATAACCTGATCCTCAGCACCCTAAAGAACATAGAACAACACAGGAACAGGCACCAAGCACTCCAGACTATTTGTCTGCAATGAGCACCATGTCCAAATGTAACAGAGTTAAAAATGTGTTTCAATTATTTTTATTCTCAATTCTGTATTTGTGAATGTCATCTCAATGAGTCACTTATATTTACTGTCATTTTAATAATGTTTCCGGTGGGAATGAATTTGGCAGTGCACATCTCTTAATCCCTTCCCTTCCTGCTCCTCATACTGCTTGCTACCTTGCTAAGGGAGCAAAAGGGGCAAAAAAAATAGAAAACCTAGAAGACAATGATGGCTGTATTATTTTGTCTTCCAAAAGGAGTGAATAAATGCTGGAAAAGAATTCTATGAGTCATCTCTTCTTCTACACCCAATGAAAACCTGTTACACAAATCAAACTAGATCTCTGCTGTTTGCACCCCCTTCATATTCATGTGTCTGTTCAGAAGCTGCTTAAATGCTACAAATTGTATCTGATTCCATTCAGGAATTAATGAAAGGCTCAGGCCCATAACATCGACTGCGTTTTTACCTCCTGTGTATATTGCGTTATCTACGGACTTTCTCCACTACTTTTGTTGTATGACTATAATTTGGCATTGTGTTCAGTACAGATATGGTGGGCAGAAGGATCTGTTCCTCTGCTGGACTGTTCCATATTTTTATTTGCATACAGCATACCCTTCCAATCCACAAGCCCCTGCACCCAATTGATCTACAACCCTGCTACATTTTAGAGGGTGGGAGGAAACGGGAGCACGTGGAAACAGGGAGAATGTACAAACCTCTTATAGACAGCGCCAGATTAGAATCCCAGTCATTGGCACTGTTACAGTGTGTGCTAATTGCTACCCTAACTGTGCTGGCCACGGTTCCATGTTCACATCTATTTCTTTAAAATGTCTCATGGATGGTCAGTAATCATGCTCCTCCTCACCCGGTCAACATAAAGAACAGTGAACCTCTATAGTGAAGAACTACAGCATCTCCAAACTCTGTCACCTTGTGTGAAAAGAGCTGCCAAACTCAGACTTGTTCAATCAACTACCTTTGAGTACACTGCAATATCGAAGATGAGATGTCAAGGTCTCATTCAAGAATGAGCGAACTAACAAAAATCTTATATTCTTTTCTGCTGCATCTCAACATGAACCAGTCCTCATCAAAGGGTCAGCAGTGGAAAGGGTCAAGAGCTTCATGTTCCTGAGGGTCCAAATCTCTGTGGACCTGTCCTGGGACCTCCATGTTGATGCAATCACAAAGAAGGTTCACCAGAAGCTGTACATTGTAGGGAGCTTGAGGAGATTTGGAATGTCACCAAAGACTCTTGTAAATTTCTGCAGGGGTATTATGCTGACCATTCTGACTGGTTGCATCACTGTTTGTTATGGAAGTGCCAATGCACAGGATAAGAAAAAAACTGCAGAGAGTTGTGAACTTGGTCAGGGCCATCACAGGCATCAGCCTCCACTCCATTGAGGACATCTGCAAGAGGCGGTATCTTAAGAAAACAGCCTCTATCCTCAAAGACCCCCACCACCCAGGCCATGCCCTCCTCACGCTGCTACCATCAAGAAGGAGGTAAAAGAGCCTGAAGACAAACACCCAGATTTCTGAATGGACAATGAACCACAGACACTACCATTTGCACTAATTTATTTATTTTTAAATGTAGTTTTATAGCAGCATTTACACTGTGATGGTGCCGCAAAACAACAAATTTTATGACATGTTCATGACTTTAAATACTGATTCTGATTTAATCTTCCCAGCTTTCTGCAGTTCTGCTTTGCTAGCTGCCACTCCTCCACTCTTCTCCCACGTCCAGGTAGGGCACCCTGACCAAAACATGAACTGTTTTCCCTTTCCAAAGATAAACTGTTGACTCGCTAAGTTCTTCCAGCAATTCTGTTTTCGTCGCGGTTTCCACTGCCTGCAGTTTTATTTATTTTCTATCACATACTCCCAGGCTAATCAGAGCAAATAAATTGCCCCAGACTCCTGCTCCTAATGAACCACTGATTTGCTCATCAGAGCTGCTGATGCTGTACCCACTCATGTAAGCGATTATTTTCAGTAAAGAGTCCTTAAGGAAACTTAAAAAAGAAAATCAGGGTTTGAAGAGAGAAAGCACATCAATTTGATGAATCCATCAGAAGACATGCAGATAATCTAATTTGCTGATTGCACATTAAATCAATTCCCAACCAAATGAGGGATAAAAATGTGATATCCAAGGTTAAAATGGCTCCTGTGGATAGTCCTTAAAGATTAAGTGATCTTCACTTACATAAGAAATAGGAGCCGGAGTCGGCCATCCGGCCCATCAAGCCTGATCTGCCATTCAATGAAATCGTGGCTGATCTAATGATTGGCTTATCTTCACCTACCTGCCTTCTTCTATTATGTAAAATTCTATCCAACCTGGCCTTAAATATATTCACTGAGGTCACCTCCACTGCTTCAATGGGCAGTGAATTCCATAGATTCACCACCCTCAGGAAAAAGCAGTTCCTCCTCATCTCCATCCTAAATCTATTTACCCTGAATCTTGAGGCTATCTCCCCTAGTCCTAGTCTCCCCCACCATTGGGAATAACTTACCTGCCTTTATCTTACCTATGCCTTTCATAATTTTATACATTTCTATATCCAGCCTCCGATCGCATGGTCTGGTGACACACCATTCACCAGTCTGTTTCTTCCTTCGAGAACTCATGCAGGGATGGCCTTGAAGACAAAAGGAGATGGAGGAAGAACCATGATCCAGTAGCACCAAACCCAGAAGAGAATTTCCCTTGCAGCTGCTGGGCACGTCTGTCCCGATTTGGCCTCGTCAGCCACCAGTGAGCCTGCAGCAGACGTGGAAGGCCTCTTTCTTAAATCTTTGTTCACGAAGTCAAGCCATGACATTTCTATAAGATCTCTTGTTATTCTTCTAATTTCCAGCGAGTACAATCCCAGATGACACAATCTTTCTTCAAAGGCTAACTGCTTCATCCCTGGAATCAACCTGATGAACCTCCTCTGCACCGCCTCCAAAGCTAGGACATTCTTTCCTCAAATAAGGAGAGCAGAACTGCATGCAGTACCGCTGATGCAGCCTCACCAGTACCTTATACAGTTGCAGCATAACCTCCCTGCTCCTAAATTCAATCTCTTTAGCAATGAAGGCCAACATTCCATTTACCTGCTGCACCTGTAAACCAACCTTTTGCAATTCATGCACAAGCACTCCCAAGTCCTTCTGCACAGCAGCATGCTGGAATTCCTTTCTATTTACATAATAATCTGATCTGATTTTCCATATTTCCTTCCAAAGTGGATAACTTCACATTTACCATCATTGCACTCCATCTGCCAGAACATTGCCCACTCACTTAACCTATCTAAATCTCTCTGCAGACTCTCTATATCCTCTGCACAATTTGCTTTAATCTTAAATCAGAAGTGAAGTTCACCATTTTATTGACCAAAATTATCTTCTAATTTTAAAATAACAACATTGTTTTTAGATATTTACAGATTAAGAGCTTTTAAAATTCCTTGGTATTAAAACTCACTCAAGATTTGGAATTAAAAGTGATACAGAGGATTTATAATTTTAAAAATACAAAAAAGTTGATATCAGTTCTCTGTAACTATTATTGATGTTCAGTGGTGATTTCCTGGACAAGACTAAGAACCAATGGGAACAAGATTTTCAACAGGAATTTTCTGATGCCGCATGGGATCCGATTTTGAAATTAGTTAATTCATCTTCATTAGGTGTCTGACATTCATTATTGCAATTAAAGAAGTACATCGAGCTTACTTTTCCAAATTTCAATTGGCTAAATTTTATTCTAATTTATTGTCAAAGTATGATAGATGTAAGACTGAAGAATGTACATTATTTCATATGTTTTGGTCATGTTCCTTACTTTCCAGTAATTGGGGAAGTATCTTACGTATCTTGTCTTTAGTTCTTAATTTGGCTCCTAATCCTTTTCTTGCCCTATTTGGAATAAGTAAGCCAGCTGATTTAAATTTGTCTGGGCTACCCTCCCATGTAGCTGCCTTTGCTCTCCTTATTGGAGGAAGAGCTATATGTATGAGCTATATGTATGCCCCTCCGACATATACTCAATGATCATCTGATTTGATGGCATGCTTGACTCTGGAAAAAAAATGAGATGCTCTACTAATGTAATAAAATTTAACTTTTTAAATTTATGGGGCCCTTACCTTGATTATTTTCCAGAATTTATAAGGTTACTGGATCCCATTTTATGGTTTGGTTGTCCTTTCTTTCATATATTAATGGAATATTTATGTTTAATCATAACTTCACAAGGGAGGGGTCAGATCATTAAAATAGCTTTTGCTTTATATACATGTTTTAAAAATCTCTTTCATGGGTTGTTGACAGCTATTGGTTAATATACATTTTACTTCGTTGGACATATATTATTATTACCTATGTTTGAAAGCTCAGTTAAATATTGGAAAGAGAGGTTTATCAAGCTAAAAATCATTTATGAATGACAAATCTTGCAGATTCAGGTATGTGGATACAGAGGGAATTTACAAGGAGGTTGCCAGGGCTAAATAATTCTTGACTATCTCATTTGCATTTGTTTGGAACAGGGGAGATTGAGTAGAGTCTGAATTGTGGTGTTCAATGTAAGCAGAGGCTGGCAAAGTGAACATTACTATTTCCATTCAGGCAAAGGGCAGAAACTGGCTGGTCAAGATTTAATTAATTACCCAAAGAAATAGAAGAGATGAGAAATAAGAAGTTAGTTCAATTTACATTTGATTTTCTGGTCGGTTGGTGGAGGCAGAAGTCCTCAGCACTTTCTAAAGGTACCTGGATAGAGATTTGACAAGCTGTGATGTTTAGAACAGAGATGGGGAGGAATATCTTTACCCAGATGGTGGTGAATCTGGAGAGGCCAAGTCATTGGGTATATTTAAGACTAAGGTAGATAGGTTCATTAGGAAGGAAATCAAAGGTTACGGGGAGATGGCAAGAGAATGGGGTTGGAAAGGATAGTAAATCAGCCATGATGGAATTTAAAAGTTAAAACTAAATTTAGACATACAGCACGGTAACAGGCCCTTTTGACCTACAAGCCCGTACCGCCCAATTACACCCAATTAACCTACAACCCTGTATATTTTGAACAGTGGGGGGAAATCAGAGTGCCTGAAGGAAACCCATGCAGACACAGGAACACGTGCAAATTCCTTGCAGACATCACTGCAACAGCGTTGCGCTAACCACTATGCGAACTCTGATTCCCTAAATGGTAGGGCATACTCGATTGGCTGAATGGCCTAATTCTGCTGTAATATCTCATGGTCCTATGAACCTGCAGGGCTAAAGACTAAGAGCAGGTTTTTTTTTTTTTTGAGTGTTTTTGGCCTGCATAGACCAGATGGAATGAATGGCCTTGTTGCTTCCATATGCTTCAGTCAGTTTCCCTGCAAACACTTCTGTTTCCCAGGTAATCCAAACTGGCCAGGAGATCCAAGATGGCAAGCCACAAAACATTACCCTTCTGCTGTCTTTGTTTCTATCATCTTACCAATCATTTACTGTGCCTCACAGAGAGAGCTGAAAGCTCTGTCTCATTTGCAATGGTCTTGCCGACACACTACGTTGCAATGATTTGTCCAGTTATGGGTAATTTAAATTAATTGGAAAAACAGCTCAATGAGGTGAAATTTACCCATCTACTCTCTGGCCTGTACTGCCTGAATAAGTAGAGGAAACAGCTTCATGAGTAATTTCCCAAATGATGCAGGATAAAAACACAGAGAAGATGACATTGGTGCAAAGGCAGAGGAGGGAATGGAGACTGATCTAATTTGCAAAAACCTTTTGAAAGAGTGAGCACAGATACAATTGACAGAAAACACAATTCTTTTGATTTATTTATTTTTCTACTGTGAACATTTACTATTTATACTTCCCTTTTTTATTTATAATCAGATTTCTCTCTCATCTTAATTATATTTAAATTCAGGTCAGTGTGTCACATGTACCTTGGAAGCTGAAGCAGCCAAGAAATTCATTGTATCGATAGATTGTACAGTCTGGTATCCGGCATCTATGGGGATTTGTAGATAAGTGAACTTTCTGGTTGATTTAGATTGCTTGTTGCATGATCGGCAAACTAAAGGCGAGGCACACCAATTTTAAACTTCCGTATTTTTACCCATTTATTTTCCACAATTTCTTTTGCTAGTTGCTTGAGGCTGCCAGTAGCTTGAATTCTGGATGACAGTGTTTTTTTTAAACTGTACTTATGTACATGACAATAAACTTCACTCAATCATTCACTTTGCTTTGACCTCAGAAGAATTAGAGACTACAGTCAGAATGAAGATTAGGACACATTGATTTTTCAATGGGCCAGATTGTGCTCAGTCAACCACTCTTGCCTAGACTGAACTCAAGGATCCAGAACCAGATTACCGAACCCCTTGCACCTGTTCCACCTCTCAGTGGGGTCATGGCTGATCTTCTACCTCAGCTCTATTTCCTGCATCCGCCCCAGATTCACTGATTCTTCAAAAAAACTAGAGTTCTGCCTCGGTGATTGCAGTTCCACTGCACTCTTGGGTGGTGAACTGCAAGGATTCACCACTCTCTCGGGGAAGAAGTTTCTCCTTGTCCCTGAACAGCTGTCTGTTATATTGAGGCTATGACCCCTGGTTCAAGAAACCCCGTGGATTTAGCATAACGGATAGCGTGACGCTGTTACAGCGCCAGCAACCTGGGTTTGAATCCGGCGCTGTCTGCCAGTTTGTATGCTCTCCCCGTGACTGCATGGGTTTCCCCTGGGTGCTCCGTCTTCTTCCCACCCTTTAAATCATATGGGGTTATAGGTCAATTGGAGTATTTGGGCGGCACAGGCTCTTGGGTCTGAAGGGCCTGTAACTGCTGTATATCTAAATGAAATTAAATTTAAAATCTACATGTAATTTTTATTTAAACAAAGTGTTAAATTTAGACATACAGCACAGTAACAGGCCCTTTAAGCCCATGCCACCCAATTTACCCCCGGTACATTTCGAATGGTGGGAGGAAACCAGAGCACCCGGAGAAAACCCACGCGGACACATGGAGAATGCACTAACTCTTTACAGACAGCGTGGGATTCAAAGCCCGGTCCTGATCGCTGGCACTGTAAAGGTGTTGCGCTAACCACTAATCCAATTGTGCCACACAATTAAAAATAATTTAAATTTATCCTTGCATCTATCATGTGCAAGTCCCCAAAGAATTTTATATTTCAAAGTATTTTTAATTCCTCTTAATTCTCTGGACTACGTGGCCAATCTGCTTATACTTTCCAATGTAGAACAAATTCCTCCAAGCCAGAATTAATCTGCTGAACCTTTATTGTACTACCTCTATCACCATTACGTCCTATTTGACGTAGGAAGACCAGATTTGTACAGGTACCCCCTGACTTACGACTGTAATTGGAACCGAAGGATCGGGCGTATCTCGAAATGGATGCAAGTCAGAATTTTACCCAAGTCTTAAAGCAAACTTTTTAATTAATTTTTTTTTCAAGCTTTTTTGACAATAACAACTTAAAGCTTACTAAATTTGTCGATCAACCTTGGTGAATCTTTCCATATTTTGGTCCCTGCTTACCTTGTTAGTTAGTGTGGTGGGGTCCTGGGGTCCAAAGGCTGGACGCGGCCATCTCAACTCCTGTGCGCACACCCGAGCCTTTGGTTGCTGCACGTTGGTCTTCAGTTGGTGCATGCACGGTGGGTTTGCATATTGAATTTCGGTTGGCGCATGCATGAGAGTTAAATGCCCTAACAATATTGAATTTGCCTCCTTAACTCTCACGCATGCACCAACTGAACTCCAATACATGAGCCCACTGAGCATGAGCCATCTGAAGACTTGCGCATATGCACAGGATTCAAGATGGTTGCGTCCAGCCTACAAACCCAGGGATGCTGACTAACAAGTATGCACATTTTGGCTTTTACATGCCCTGAATCGCTATTATAGCTTGTCAAATACAAAATAATCTGTGTAAATGTTTTATTTAAAATAAAATTCGGTTGTATGTGCGGATGGACGCAAGTCACATAGGTTGCAAGTCTGGGAGTACCTGTATATGACAGTCCAAGTGTGGTCTTCCAACTGAACAAAATGACCGCTCCATCGGAGTTGGTTCTTAATAACATTGGCTTTAATGCTTGTTGTTTTTGCTTAATTTAGCACACTGACGTTAGTTCTTCTATCTTCCCAGCTGATTTTAAAAATGTTTTCAAGACAGTGTTGATGGAACTTTTCAAGCGCCTTCAGAAGTCGTCAGTATGTTGTCCAGGTTTCAGACGCATACAGAAGCATTGGGCTCACCACTGCTTTGGACATTAACATTTTGGTGTCCGTTCAAATGTCACGATCATAAAAGGCTTTTATTTGGAGACGTCCAAAAGCTGTTCCAGCGCATTTAAGACAATTTTGGATCTCATCATTAAGGTCGATGTTGGAAGAGAGCTGACTTCCAAGATACGGAAAGTGGTCTACATTTTCCAGGGTTGTTTCACCAAGTTGAATTGATGGTTCTATCAGATTTGTCTCAGTTGGTGATGGTTGGTAGATGATTTGAGTCTTCTTGGAATTGATGGCGTCCAAGTTTCATGTATACATGGTCGAAGGTATTCAGAATCTGTTGTAGGTGCTATTCTGAGAGGGCTGCAACATTGTTGTCATCTGCGTATTGGAACTCGATGAGGGAACTCGATGATGTCTTGTTTATGAACTTGAAACTGGAAAGATTGAAGAGTCTGCGATTAGTTCTGTAGATAGTTTTGATTCCTGGGGGTGGATCAACCTTGATAATGTGCATGATTATTGCAATAAAGATGGTGACCAAAGTTGGGGCCATCACACATCCCTGTTTTACTCCAGATTTGCTGACCATAACTGTGGCAAACATGCCATTGTGGAGGAGTCTCAGGATTCAAATATACTTCTTAGGACATCCCACAGGAGTTCCCTTGATTCCGAGTCAAAGGCTTTGGGGAGGTCAAAGAAAGCCATATACAAAGGCTGACGATATTCACAATATTTTTCTTGTAGTGGGCGCATTGTGAAGATCATGTCGATTGCTCCATATGATGATGTAAAACCAGCTTGTGTCTCCGGAAGGATCTTCTTGGCTAAAGATTTGAGCCAGTTATTCATGATGCAGGTGAGTATCTTTCCTGCTGTTGCTAACAGGGAAATTCCACGATAGTTTCCACATTTGGATTGAGCGCCTTTACTTTTGTAGATGGTAATGATTGCAGTGTCTCTAAAGTCTGGTGGTACATCTTAATTTATCCAGATCTTAATGAGATGTTGATACGGTTGGTAATGAAGCAGGTTACCTCCAATTTTGTAGACCTCAGCTGGTATTCCATAGAGTCCAGCAGCCTTATTGTTTTTCAATGTGTTGATGGTTCCCTTAACTTCTTCAAGTGCTAGTATTTTGCTTAGGTAGTCATCAACAGGTTGTTTTGCAATGTTGTTAATTACATTTCTGTCATATGAGACAGTTTGATTTAGAAGATCTTCAAAGTGCTCTCTCCATCGAAATTGATGTTAGCGTTGTTCTTCAGGATGTTTGAGCTATCTTTGCTTTTGAGAGGGGCTAGACAGTGAGTAGCTAGGCCAAAAGTAACTTTGGTTGCATTTAAAAAAATCCTCAAGTGTCATTGGTATCTGCTAGTTGGATTTCTTGACATTTCTTCCTCCATCATTGATTTTTCAGGTTCTAGGTACTCTTCTGGACATCAGCCTTGCTTTTCTGGTAGTATTTCCTTTTTGAGCTGATTGTTGGTCACTTTTCAAGATGACAAAAGCTTTTTCTGTTTTCGTTGATGAGTTGTTGGAGTAGTTTGTGGTTATCATTGAACAAATCCTATGTTCTTTTTTTCCTGAACCCAATTGTTACTTTGCAGGAGGTGATGATAGCTTTCTTCAATTGATTCTAGTGTTCTTCTACAGATAGTGGAATTTGTTGAGGCAGTTATTTTTGGAGATATTGTTGGAACTTCCATACATGCTTGATGTCTTGAAAGATTTTTACATTTCTTAATAGTGTTCTGATCTTGATGTTTCCTTTGTGGCTGAATATTCATTCTTATGGTGGACAATATGAGCTGATGGTCTGTTTAGCTCTTTTTCTCAGTGCATCTTGTTGGCCCCAAGATCGTATGATGATGTAGTCAATAAGGTGCCAATGTTTGGAGCATGGATGCTGCCAGAAGTCTTTCTCCCTATTTTTCTGGTGAAATAGGGCGTTTGTAATCACAAGATTGTGTTCAGCACATTTAGTGAGAAGAAGTGTTCCATTGGCATTGACCTTGCCAACTCCTTTGCTTATTGTTCCAGACTAGAGCCTATGATCTTTCCTGACTCTGGCATTGAAGTCTCCCAAGAGAATGATCTTGCTGTTGCTGGGAACAGAGGAAAGGATGTCATCAAGTTGGGCATAGAAGTTCACCTTGATTTTATCTTCAGTGTCCAGAGTTGGTGCTGATAATGGTAGCATGTTGGTTCTTGATTAACTGGATTTGCAGAGTCATGAGATGTTGGTTAATTCCCAGTGGTTGCTCTGTCAGCTTCTGAAGTTAGCTATTTCAGATAGCAAAACCTACTCCATGGATCCTCGGTTGTTCAGGATCAAGACCTTTCCAGAACAAGATATATTGACCTTTCTCTTCCTCTCATTGCCCTTCTCCAGCTCCGAGAGTCCCACGATGTCAAAGTTGAATTTTTGGAGTTCTTGGACAACAAAGGTTGATCTCCCCTCTGCTTGGTCTGAGTTTGGGTCATCCATCAGAGTTCGTATATTCCAGGTTCCAAATTTCATAGTTTGACTTCTTGATGATTTTCAACTACATGATGGTGATCCCTCTGCATGCAGCTTCCCAATGAGATGAGGTTAAGCAGACTATCTTTAGGGCACCTTTCCTAGCCCCCTCCCAGTTCAGGGTGAGCAGAGGGGATCCTAAATAGGACTGCTCAGACATGAATACTGCTGCTGAACAATGTTCCTGCTTCCGTCCAAATGATGAGTGACTGAATCCGTTTTTGTGCTGGTCCAGGCATCACATTGCCTGCTCCCATCACCCTCCCCTGATCACCAAAAGATGAGGAAATGTCCCACAGAGTGAAGATGTGCTTATTATTGTGGGTATTTTTTTTAATGTGCACTTAATATTGCACTCCAAGAAGCACACAATACTTTTTAAAGTTCCAATGGCATGAACACCACAACAATTGGAGCTGATGGATTTGTTGCAGACTTCGCCTGCCTTCGCAGCCGTTGAGTTCAAAGTAACCTCATCTGCCTGTTCTATCACTGAGGTATTGGTTGGATTATTCTTTGTCAGGGACCTCACTCACGACCTTACTGCCGTGGGTGGCCCTACCAGGAGCATAGCTCCAGACGGTATCACTTTCAGGATCACAGGACCACAAAATTATGCACCACAACAAGGTGACAATCCACAGAGAGGATTACTCTACAGTGGACAGGAAAGACCAAAAACGTTTTTCTTCTGAAGCGCATGAGAGAACCAAATGGTTTTTAAAGACAATCCAGACTCATTTAGTTACTTGAATTTAAAGTTCCTGCCTGCTGTAGTGGGATTCGAGTTCACATTGCTCGATCAATAGCAGGAAAATTGAGGTGTTAGTCCTGTACTTTAACCTAAGAATTTCCCTACTCTATTACTTGACAGGGAATGGAAGCAGACTCTTTCACTGTGTGACCCATGAGAACGCAAGTGCATTCAAGAACAGCCCTCATGTCTCAAACACTGTGCTATGGTGATGGGTGATCTTTAACCTCACTGCCATTTTCCTGTACAGAGTTCATTTCCCTCAATTATCTGTCAGTCTCCACCCTGAATAAACTCAGTGACTGAGCCGTTTGCTCTCTATGAAGGCTGAGCCTCTCCAGGACTCTGTGCATGAATAAACACCTTGGGGTGAGAATTACAAAAAGGGATTCAAAGCCAGTTAATCTATTAACCAGTGCATCTTTGGGATGTGGAAGAAAACCATAGCACCCAGGGGAAAACCCATGCTGACACAGAGAGGATGTGCAAAGTCCACACAGACGGTAGCAGAAATCAGGATTGTACCTGAGCCACTGGAACCGAGAGACAAATATACAACTGTGCTATGACTGGAGATCAGAATTTTATAAATATTTTATAAATTAATTTTTAAAAAAAGAAATTTGGACATACAGTGAGTTAATAGGTCATTTTGGCCCATAGGTCTACACGATTGGCGTAATGGTTAGCTCAACGTCTTTACAGCACTAGCGATTGGGAATGGGATCTAATCCCGTGCTGTCTCTAAGGAATTTGTTTGTTCTCCCCAAGACTGCGTAGATTAATTGAGTGTAAATTGGGTGGTATGGACTCATGGGCTCAAGCCTGAAATGTCGGTTATGTATTTTTACCTTGTGCGTTTTTACTTCAACCGCGGTGTCTACAGATTTTCATGTTTTACTTCTGTTACTGTGCTGTATGTCTAAATTTAAATTTAAGCCTGTGCCACCCAATTAACCTACACCCTCAGTACGTTTTGAATGGTGAGAGGAAATGGAAGCCCCTGGGGAAAACTCTTGTAGACATGGGGAGAATGTACAAACTCCTTACAGACTGCGCGGGATTCGAAACCTGGCCCTCATCATGGCACTGTAATAACTTTGCACTGACCACTGCGCCAACCATGCCTCTCCTGGAGTTGCAAGCTCAGTTTTTTGTTGTTTTGCTTATAGTACTTAAGTTAGATTGGCAAATGTTACTTAAAGGATTAACTGTAGAAAGGCAATGGCAAGCATTTAAGGATCACCTGGATGAAATACAGCATTTGTTCATCCCAGTTTGGAAAAAGAATAACTCAAGGAGGGTAGTATATCCTTGGATAACAAGGGAAATCAGGGAGAGCATCAAGTGTAAAGAGGAAGCATATAGACTAGCCAGGAAAGACAGAATGACAGAGGATTGGGAGAAATTCAGAGTTCTACAGAGGAAGACAAAGGGATTAATCAGGAAAGGCAAAAGAGATTATGAGAGAAAGTTAACAGGGAACATAAACAATGACTGCAAAAGTTTTTATAGATATATAAAAAGAAAGAGACTAGTAAAGACAAATGTGGGTCCCTTGCAGTCAGAAACAGGTGAATTGGTTATGGGGAACAAGGACATGGCAGATCAATTAAATAACTACTTTAGTTCGGTCTTCACTAGGGAAAATATGAATAATCTTCGGGAAATAATAGGGGACCATGGGGCTAATGTGATGGAAGGACTGGGGAAAATAAGTGTAAGTTATGAGGTTGTGTTGGATAAATTGAAGGGATTAAAGGCAGACAAGTCCCCAGGGCCAGATGGTCTGCATCCCAGAGTGCTAAAGGAAGTAGCCCATGAAATAGTGGATGCATTGTTGATAATTTTTCAAAACTCTTTAGATTCTGGAGTAGTTCCTGAGGACTGGAGGGTGGCTAATGTAACTCCACTTTTTAAAAAGGGAGGGAAAGATAAATCAGCAAATTATAGACCGGTTATCTTGACATCGGTAGTGGAGAAAATGTTAGAGTCAGTTATTAAAGATGTGATTGCAGCACATCTGGAAAGTGGTGAATTCATTGGTCAGAGCAGCATGGTTTTATGAAGGGAAAATCATGTCTGACTAATCTTATTGAATTTTTTGAGGATGTAACTAGTAGAGTGGATAGGGGAGAACCAGTAGATGTGGTTTACCTGGATTTTCAGAAGGCTTTTGATAAGGTCCCACACAGGAGATTACTATACAAACTTAAGGCACACGGTATAGGGGATTATGGTATTGAGGTGGATAGAGAATTGGTTGACAGATAGGAAGCAAAGAGTAGGAATAAATGGGTACTTTTCGGAATGGCAGTCAGTTACTAGTGGGGTACCACAAGGCTCAGTGCTAGGACCCCCAGTTATTTACGATATATATTAATGATTTAGATGAGGAAATAGAAAACACCATTTCCAAGTTTGAAGACGACATGAAGCTGGTTGGCATTGTAAGCTGTGTAGAGGCTGTTAAGAATGTGCAGGGTGACTTGGACAGGTTGGGTGAATGGGATGCAATATAATGTGGATAAGTGTGTGGTTATCCACTTTGGAGGAAAGAATGGGAGGGATGAGTACTATCTTAATGGTATCCAATTAGGGAAAGGGGAGATGCAAAGAGACCTGGGTGTCGCTGTGCATCAGTCATTAAAAGTGGGCATGCAGGTGTGGCAACAGTAAAAAAGGCGAATGGTATGTTGGCATTCATATCAAGAGGATTCGAGTACAGGAGCAGAGAAGGTATTGATGCAGTTGTATAGGGCCTTGGTGAGACCTCACCTGGAGATTTGTGTTCAGTTTTGGTCTCCTTATCTGAGGAAGGACATCATTGCCATGAAAAGGTTTACCAGATTGATACCAGGGATGGTGGGACTTGCATATGAAGAAAGGCTAGAATGTCTCGGCTTGTACTCACTGGAGTTTAGACCATTAAGAGGAGATTTAATAGAAACGTTCAAAATTCTTAAGGGATTTGACAGGCTAGATGCAGGAAGATTGTTCCCAGTGTTGAGCAAGACTAGAACCAGGGGTCACAGTTTAAGGATAAAGGGGAAGTCCTTTAGGACTGAGATGAGGAAGAATTTTTTCACTCAGAGGTGGTGAATTTATGGAATTCTCTGCCACAAGAAGTGATTGAGGCCAGTTCCATAGCTATATTTAAGAGAGAGTTAGATTTAGTACTTGTGACTAGGGGGATCAGGGGGTTTGGAGAGAGAGCTGGAACAGGGTACTGAGTGGATGATCAGCCATGATCAAAATGAATGGCGGTATAGGCTTGAAGGGCCAAATGGCCTACTCCTACACCTATTTTCTATGTTTACTTCCTACTGAACTAAAGGACGATTTTGTTTAAATATTGCAGTTCATAATTGCTCTAAAGATTCGCATGCCAAAGGAATTTGTTGAAGAGCGTCATTTTCCAGAACCTTGTTTTGAAACTAATTTACAGTCCAATTCCTTCTCAGTGTTCCCTATAGCAGAATATTTGTCTTTTCTGCATTTCCCAAAGGAACTTGGCACACTTCCATAACATTCCCGCAGAAACAGGGTGTTGCATTCTGAAAATTGTTGTTTTGATGAATCTGAACATTTACTTGTGCAAGTCAATGCAGAAAATACACAGATTTAGAGTCACACATTAAATGTGTTAATAAAATATTGTACTTTAGTAGCCAGTGGCTGTGTATTCAGTCCTGTGATGAGCCGTGGACCATTGAGCTGGCTGCAGTTGAGATGACATTGGTAGCCATTAAAATCCAGCTGCTCACAGGTAGCTATGTCTGGAAGTGTGGTCGGTTAGACAGAGTCCAGGATGAGAGGGGCACCGAATGCTGCCACATTGCACTTTTTATTCACTTATCAACTTTGCAGGGCCATGATTGGCAGCCCAGACCTTAAGAGTTGTGTGTTCTGTAGGAAAATCAGGCTGGCACAGGGAATCACGAATAGGGAAAATGCCCCTACATTAACACCGTTGAGAAACAGAAGCCTGGGAAAGGACCCTATGGGGTAGAGGTCAGTCCTTTAGTTGCAAAATATCAGCAGAGATGTACTTTCTGCTATTAAAAATTGGAATTTGCAAAAATTAGACGAAGTACTTGATTCTTGGTGGATGCAAGTGTGTGGGGGGGGGGGAGGGGGGAGGTGAAGTTTAGGTCATAAAAACAGCTAATTCTATTTTTAAAACATTTAAATCACACCATTAACTCATATCTCATAATATCTTAACTCAATGTGGCATTATAATAACTTAACTAAATTTACTCTTGTTGGTGCACCTTTTGCACCCGTGTGATGACAGCAAGTCAAGTTTATTGTCATCTGATTGGACGAGTACAACTTGACCAAACGGCGTTCTCGGTCCTCAGTGCAAAACACGCAGACACACAACTGGGAATAACACATATAATAGAGAAACAATAAATAATGCAGACGAGTATTCATATATATATATATATATATATATATATACACACACACATATATATAAATAAAGAAATAAATATTGTTCCATGAATATGGGAGTCTCAGATGATTAGTGTGAGCAGTTCCTTTGGTCGTTCAGCATTCGTGGGAAGTTGTTCCTCAGCCTGATGGTCCTGGATCTGATACCCTGTATCTCTTTCCCAATGGGAGCAGCTGAAAGAGGCTGCGAGGGGGTGGAAAGGGTCCTCAATTATTTTGTATGCCATCTTCTGATTTCATTCTTAGTAGATCACATTGATGGGCGGGGTGGTGGGGGGGAGGGGGGGAAGGAGACTTCACTGATCCTCTCGGCCACTCTTATGGTCCAGTAAATTGATCTTTGATCCATTTCTCTGCAGCAACTATACCACACTGTGATGTATTGAGTTGTTGGTGCCGATGAGTGGTCCTGAAGGCTGGAGTGTCCCAGTGATGTGCAGGAGGCCGAGTGGCCGAGCTCTCAGCGAGCAGCCAGCGGGACCATCACAGCCCACCCAGCTATGCACTGACAAAACTGCCAGCCAACCCCCAATGGCCCCGCCGGCCACCTGCTAACAGTCCCGCCGACCACCCACCCTGGCCACCTGCAGAGATTTTCCAATTAATACTTCACTGTTTTTCCTGTGGCCTGCAGCGTGTCCCGCTCCCCAAACAAACCTGACAGACTTCCATCGCCGGAATGCGGGATCCCACTGATCAGGAGGTGGAAAGGTGTAAAGACAGATTGGTGTCTCACAACCTGTATCCACAACCAGTGTGTATGGTGGTGAGGGGGACGCTTAAAATGGAAGCTAGGTTGGGCGGCAGTGGCATGGTTAGTGTGTGCAGATTTTGTGCATTTTTTTAAAAATATGGCGCCAATGTCAGTGGCAGCCCTAAGATGCCACTTGACCTACTGCTAAAGAGCATCAGTGAGAGGCGCCTAACACTTTTAATGATTCAAAGACTGAGTCTGCGAATTCCATTAATGTCCTTGGATACTGTGTGGGGAAAGGTATCATTAAGTTAGATCCTGAGAGACTTTGCTCACTTCAAGAGCTTCCTTCACCAGGAAATTCTGTGATCCTAAGAAAGGTAACTCGGGATGTTTGCTTATTTTTCCAAATAGATTCATGGGTTTTCTAACAAGATTTAACCGATGGTAAATGCAGAGAAGTTTCCATTGGAGGAAAAGGCCTTGAATGCTTTTAACTTACTAAAGAGAGAGCTAGAGGAAGCTACCCTGTTCTCAGTGAATGAAAACCTACCCTTTGAGGTTGAGTGTGACGCATCAGATATGGCTATTTCTGCTGTCCTTAACCAAGGAGGACGGCCTGTGCATTCACGTCAAAGATGCGGCAAGGAGGTGAATTGTATTCCCTCATTGTAGAGAAAGAAGTGACTACCATCATTGAGGCAGTGAGCAAATGAAGCTACTACCTGGCAGGGCGCCACTTTAGCTTGGTTACTGATCAGATGTCAGTGGCCTTTATGTTTGAAATAAAAAGCACACAAAGATAAAGAACGCAAAGATTCAAGAATGGAGGCTGGAACTTGCAGCATTTAGTTACATAATAAAGTACCGTCCTGGCAAAGAAAATGTGGCCCCTGATGCATTCAGTCAGGCATACACTTGCTCAGCCTTTACTACTCCGCACTCACTGACATTCACAATGGATTTTGTCATCAGGAATAACTTGGATGTTGCATTTTGTTAGAGCAAAGAATCTCCCCTTTTCTACTGAAGATGCCAAGAAGACTTGTGCTTCATGTAGGGTCTGTGCTGAATTAAAGCCTCAGTTCTACCAACCACCAGGAGAACTCGTATCAAAGCAACAAAACCTATGGAACGACAAGGGACCCTTGCCTACAGCTTCGCGTAACCCATATCTACTTGCAGTAGTTGATGACTACTTGAGCTTCCACTTTGCCTCGTCATGTTCCAATATGCATGCTACAACCGTAATCAGATGCCTGGATCTGCTATTTAGCCTGTGCAGAATGCCAAATGACATACACTCTGATTGAGGCACCACCTTCATGTCTAAGGATCTGAAATATTATCTCCCTCAGAAGTGGGTTGTCACAAGTCATACTACCCCATACCACCCAATTGGAAGGCAGCCCATTTGGCCCTTAGATCACATTACCTGCTCAAGAAGCATTAGGAACTGGTGCTTCCTGAGGTACAACACTCCCAAAGATTTCTATTGTGCACAGAAGCAAATATACACCCCACAAACCTTTTCCAACACCGCTTATCCTATGGAAATTCACTGCACTCCTGGCTAATTAGCCCTGGACCCATACTACTAAGGTTTGCAAAGAGTAACAGGAATAAACTACTTCTAGACCAAGTTGAACTCCTTGACAGTAATCCAACTTATGCAATCAGGTACCCAGATGGATGGGAGTCTACTTTGTCTGTTCATGACTTGGCACCTTGTCCAGAAGCCCAGTCAATCCCCATATCTCCTATCATGGGACAAGATAAAGGAAATCTGGTGGTACCAATACTGGAGGAGGAGAAAGATATGACCTGCCACAAGTATGGAGGATGATGAAACAGTAGCTCCACAAGAACTAAGGAGATCTGGTTGTGCACCAAAACCAATACTGATGGGAGTAGTTCCATAAAATGTTGCTTGATACTGATAGTGTTTTTATTAGGAGGGAAGAATGTAATATTACAAAATTATTCTTAATTGTTATTCTTCCTCCAATCAGCTTCTAGTTGCTGCCTCACGCCTTTTTAAAAATGCTAACTTTAACTGTACAATTAAGTTGAATAAAGCTTGGAAAGCAGCCACCAAGTTTTTCCATCCTCACAACAGTTAGCTCTCATCTCTATACTGAGCAATAAATTCAAAAAGTTCTTCAGGACTTGATATTTTCATGTTGGCACGCCTTGATGTAACATTCTGCAATCCAAAATGTCTTCATCTAGCTGCTGTCTATCAACATCAAGGAACTTCATGCTCTCCACTCTCTCTACTACAGAGTTGTTGATGTGTAGATGAGCAAGGTCATTCCTGGTCCTCCTGAAGTCCACAATTATCTCCTTCGTCTAGTCCACTTTGAGACTCAGGTTGTTACTCTCACACCATGTCAAGAGAATTTTTTTTTCTGGTGCAGTGATACATTGCCTTTATAAATGAATGTGTTTGACAATAAAACCATCCTAGTCCTATTTGTAGAGTGCTTAAGCTCAGTAATGGTAGTTCTCAGTACAAAGGCCCTGCAATGCTGAGACTCTGCTCTAGTCCCAGATATGAATGGCTGGGTTACTGGTCTTATTGTCAACTATGGGATCAGGTAGGTGACGACAAGCCTGGGGGCATGTGGGAGGGAGGTTGGAGATTGCCAAAGAGGGAAATGGTCAGATAACATCGCTCATTGCTATGGAGGCATGTTATGGAAATGTAGCCAGGATCTTAAGAATAATGTAGGAGATTTAACACAGATGGTTTAGCTACCCAAGTAATTACGCAATTCCTGAATTTAACAAAGAACTCTCTGTAATGTCCTTCCTAATTAAATGCCAGATTTATTTGCTCTTTCCAAAGAAAATCTCTCCTGTTTTATGGTTAATTGCTATAATGTCAACACCTACTTGGCAGATTCCTAAAAATAATGCTCTCCCCAACTCTGATTGGCCCAACCAAGAGATGAAAAAGTTTTTCCCCTTAACATTTAGTTGGTATCAAACAAGAGACTAATTACCTGCCATTGTTTGGAGGTTTGTGAAAAGATAAAGGCCTTCTACAAATAGGCAAGAACTAAAGGAAACTGATGAGTGTTCTATTTCACATTCCAACCCTAGCCCTGCGATTGTAGATCACAATTTGAATTTTGGAAAGAAAGAGGAAACACACTTGAGAGACACAAATATCTCTATTTATAATCACATCTGTTTGGTAATTTAATGTATGCTAATCATTTTAAATTTACATTTTATTTACAGCACAGTAGAAGCCAATTCCTGCCATTTAAACACATGGTGCCTAATTACACCCAAATTAGCGTACAACCCAGTACGTTTTGGAGGGTGGGAGGAAACCAGAGGAAACCTACGCAGACACGAGGAGAATGTACAGACAGAGCCAGATTCGAACCTGGGTCATTGGTGCCATAATGGCATTTCACTATCTGTGCCTCTAATACACTAACCATGCCTCCCAGATGCTAATCATGGCACATGTGTACATTGTACTCATGTGTATGACAATAAGCTTAATTATCATTAAAACTTCAGATGTGTGGATTTTGAACAAACAATGAGCTTTTGGAGGAATGCGACAGGTTAGGCAGTGTCTATGGGTCACCAATGGTCAGTCAGGAGGAGGAATGATATTAAGAGTGGATCAAAAGAATAGGAGGGAAAAAAATAAGAGAGAAGAAACAGAAGAGAGGCTAAAAGGTGATTGAACTGAAGGTAGGGTAGGTGAAGAGACAGGTCGAGGGAGAGACCACTGGGAATGAGGCTGGGGAAAAAGGCTCAGGAGTAAAGTAAGAATACGAGTGGGTAAAGAAAAGATGGAAACAGTGGAACCAGATAGACCCCAGTACATCTCAGGCAAAACTTTCCCTCTCCCCCTATCGAGAAAATGTACATGGAACACTGCCATTGAAGGGCCCACACCACTCAGCACGCGCTCTGTTCTCACTGCTGCCATCAGGAAAGAGATATAGGTGCCACAAGACTCCTACCATGAGGTTCAGGAACAGCTGCTACTCCTTCACCATCAGACTCCTCAACCACAAACTCATTTAAACACTCGTTTAAGGACTTTTACATTGCACCTTATCTATGCTTGAATGTTTATTTTTTTCTTTATTGCAGTGTGCTTACATTTTTTCTTTGTTTACATTTCTCTCTTTCATCTATGCATCTAGAGTACAGTTAACACTACCGATAAGTAGAAATTTTGCCTCACCCGCAGGTTGTATACGATGTCATGTATGTACTCTTGATGAAAAGTATGAACTTATTTGAATTTTGAGGTGGATGAGATGTCTGCGAGCTGTCATCTAGTCTCTGCAAGGTGGATGTCAGTCTGCTTGCTTTTGGACATGGTAAAGTTGTAAAAGACATTCATGAGGCCAAATTTGGAGTATTTTGTGTAGTTTTGGTCACCAAACTACAGGAAATATAACAATAAGATAGAAAAGGCACAGAGAAAATTTACTAGGATGTTGCCTGGACTTCAGGAACTGAGTTACGGGGAAAAAAGTTACTACGATGTTGCCGCAAAACACCAAATTTCATGACTTGTTCATGGCAATAAATTCTGATTCTGAAAGGTTAAACAGGTTAGGATTTTATTCTCTGTAGTGTAGAAGGATGAGGAGAGATTTGATAGAGGCATTCAAAATTATGAGGAGGTGGACAGAATAAATGTAGATAGGCTTTTTCCACTGAGGATAGGTAAAATACAAACCAGAGGACATGGGTTAACAGTGAAATGGGAATGTTTCAGGGGAACATGAGGGGGGAACCTCTTCACACAGAACGAGCTGAGCTGCCAGCTGAAGTGGTGAACGCAGGCTCAATTTTAACATTTAAAAGGAATTTGGACAGGTACATGGATGGGAGAGGTAAGGAGGGCTATGGACTAAGCAAAAAAAAGGTTCAGCACGGACTAGATGGTCCAAAGGGGCCTATTTCTATACTGTAATGTTCAGTGGTCCTATGGACAGGATGGACTTCTACTCACTGTATGAAAAGCAACTTGTTTGAAGAATCCTTGACACAATAAATCACAAAAATCTATTGACACCGCAGTTGAAGTAAAACACCACAAAATGCTGGAGAAGCTCTGCAGGTCAAATAGTGTTCTTTAGGTAGAGGAGGGAGGGGACAGCAGCAATGAGGGGGATGAGGGATGGCTGGGTGGGTGGAAGAACTGGAAAGACAGGAAAGGGGAGAGAAAAGAAAAGGCAAACAGGTTTAATGGAAAGGAGCAAAGTCAATGCCATTTAGCTGGAGGGTGCCCAGGTGGAAAATAAGGTGTCATTCCTCCAATCTGTGGGTAATCAGGGTGGGATAGTACACAAGCCATGGACAGATGTGAGCGCGGGAGTATTACTTGGAATTGAGTTGGGAGGTTGCTGAGGTTGCAAACAGAGCGAAGGTGCTGAGTGAAACAATCTCCCAATTTGCGACCAGTCACTCTAATGTAGAAAATATCATCAAGAGAGGACCAGATCCAGTCAATGTCCTCTGGATGTACAAGTGTTGCTTCACTTGAAAGGCTTGTTTGGAGCCCTGAACCGTGTGAGGAAGGAGGTGTGAGCGTAAATGTTGCACCTCCTGTGGCCACAGGGGAAGGTGCCAGAGATGTGATGGGTGGGGAGGGATGAGTGCACAAGGGGATTGTGGAGGGAGGAATTCCTGCAGAAGGTCAATAGAGAAGAAGTGGGAAAGATGCATCTAGTGGTTGGGTCCTATAGTAAGTGGTGGAAATTCTGGCAGATGATTTGTTGGATGAGGAAGGTGGTAGGTGAGGATGAGGGGGATTCTATGTTGGTTGCATTTGGGGGCAGAGGAGGCCAGGGCAGATGAGCAGGATATGCAGGTGAGGGCTGTGTTGATAGTGGTTGAGGGGAATCCACATTTGTGGAAGAAGGCAGACATTTCGGAAGATCTGCACTGCAAGACCTCATCTTGGCAGAGACAGAGAAATTGAGGGAAGGGGACATGGTGTGAGGAAGTATAGTCCAAGTAGTAGTGAGAGTTGGAAGGTTTGTAGTATATGTCAGTGGAAAGCTTTCTCCTGAGATGGAAATAGAAATATCTAGGAAGGGAAGAGTGCTATCAAAGATGGTTTGGGAAGTTGGCCGCAAAGTGGATGAAGTTCATAAGCTCATCATGGGTGCATGAAGTGGCCCCGATGTATTCATAAATACACTGTTGAGGGGTCTCATCTGTGTAGGCTTGCAGCATGGATTGCTCTCTAAAGCTCACAAATAGGCAGGCGTAGCTGGGATCCATGTGGGTACCCATGGATACTCCTTTGATTTGCGAGGAGTTAAAAGAGAAATTATTTAGAATGAGGACAAGTTCTGCCAGGTAGAGGAGTTAGAGGGTGATTGGTTTTTTTTTTGGTCCAGGTAGAAGCAAAGTGCTTTCAGATCTTCTATTTGGGGATAGAAGTATAAAGGGATTGGACATCCATCGTGAAGATGAGATGGTCCAATTTGGGAAATCTGAAGTAATTGAGGAGATGGAGGACATGTGTGGTGTCGCGGATACAGGTGGAGAGAGACTGGACCAGGGGAGAAAAGATAGAGCCAAGGTGAGATGAAACTAGTTCGGTGGGGCAGGAGCAGGCAGAAACAATGGGTCTACCAGGATGGTTAGGTTTGTGCATCTTGGGTAGAAGGTAGATTTGTGCAGTGTGGTGGTGGGAGAGAATGAGGTTGGCAGCTGTGGAGGGGAAGTGATCAGAGATGATGAGATTGGAGATGGTGTTGAAGATAGTGGCTTGATGTGTTGTGGTGGGGTCCTGTTTGGAGGGGTCGATAGGAGGAGGTGTCTGAGAACTGTCAAGGTAGAGATCAATGCACCAGACCACAAATGCACTGCCCTTGTCTGCAGGTTTGATGGTGAGGTTGGTGTTGTTGTGGAGAGAGTGGAAGGAAGAGCATTCTGAGGAGGTGAGGTTAGAATATAAGAGGGGGTTGGTAAAGTTGAGATAGTTGATGTCTCAGCAGCAGTTGGAAATAAAAAGGTCCAGAGCAGGCAGCTGGCCAGGACAAGGTGTCAAGGAGGAGGAAGGAGGCTTGAAGTTGGAGAAAAGGTCTTGGGTGGGGGTGGGGGGTTGGGTGGAGAGTCGCTGTCATGGAAGAGGTCCCAGAGGCAGAGGAAGAAGAGTTTGGTATCACGGTGAGCGCAAAACCCATTAAGATGTGGATGGAAGGGGACAAAGTTGAGGTCTCTACTGAGTGCTTCATCACAGAGAGGGGAAGATCAGAGGGGATGAGAGTGGGGATCAATGTATGGAAGGTGGGGGCATAATTCTTCCTTGACATGGTGGTTGAACAGAGGATGGATTTACCAGCGAATCATTCAGTATATACCAGGCTTCTTGGCCCACCTCATCCATGCTGACTACAACACCTCATTATGTTAATCCTACTGGGCAGCATTGGAGTCTGATATGCCTTTGTCTTTGTCCTTGTGATAGAATCTGGAACTGGGAGTCATTGTTTAAAAATAGGGGGTTTCCCACGAGGCCCACTTTTTCTATGCCACAGAATTGGTGGGGGAGGCAGAGTTTGGATATTTTTACAGCGGAGTTAGATATGCAAGAAGGTAATAGTTCACTAGAGCTGGGTGGGAACGTGGGACTGAGCTTACAGTTAGATCAGATGGGATCTTATTAAATGCCAGAACGGGTTTGAGAACTGATGGCCCCACTCCATTAGTGCGCTCACACAAATGGGGAGCTTTGCAAAGGGTAACCCATTTCTCTCTTGGAGTGAAGCCTTTGAAATCACAAACACAGAGTTTGGGCTCTGGAATGCCCTCCTCCACTGTCATTGGAAGAAATCCCCAGGGTAACAAACAGTGAACGGTTCAGATGGCACACAACCCAAGTACAGTGTGAGTCACGAGGGAGGGAGGGGGAGGAGGATTGCATGGAGGGGCAGAATGAGCAAGAAAAAGAGGCAGAGGGAGAGAGAGAGAGTGGAGGGAAGGTAAAGGGGAGAGGAAGGAGAAGAGAGGGGAGACATGCAATAGAGAGTGTAGAAGAGAAAAGGGGACAGAAGGGGGAGAGAGTGGGGCAGAGCAGAACAATCCAGAAAAGATGGGAGGGAAAGAGAGATGGGGAGAGACAGAGTCGAGGGATGGGGAGACAGAGAGATAGAGAGAAGAGTAGGGTGGGAGCAACATGGGGAAGAGACAGGGGAGAGACCAGGGGAAAGAGGACAAAGGCATAGTTCTCATCATTCTTATTCCAATCTCACAAACAGTTTCTCGGCATGTAAGGCTGCAAATTTCCCAATATCCATTGGTACACACCATGCTTCTAAGACTGAGAATAGCAGTAAGAGAGTAACCACCTGAATCTCAACGTGGACAACACAGAAATGACTGTGGACTTCTGATGGTCCAGGAATGGCCACCCTCCACTACACATCAATAACCCTGTAGTAGAGAGAGTGGAGAGCACCACATTCTCTAGAGTTCACTTAACTAGTGACCTATCATAGACACTCAAGTCTCTTCACTTGTCAGGAAAGCACAACAGTGACTGCACTTCCTGAGAAGACAGAAGTGGGAAAGGCTGCCAGCCACCATTATGTCAACTTTCTACAGGAGATGTATTGAGGAGTCCTGGCCGGCTGCATCACAGAGCGGTATGGTTGCTGCAGAGAAATGGACTGGAGGTCAATCTACAGGACAGTAAGAGTGGCAGAAAGATTGACTGGAGTCTCTCACCCTCTTCCCCTCCCCCCCCCCCCACCCCCCACCTACACACTGACACAATTTACCAAGTTGGAAAAGGGCACGCAAAATCAATGAGGAACTCAAGGTACAGGAGTATTAGTGCCAGCACCATCAGACTGAGGAATAGCTTCGTCCCATGGGCAGTGAGAATGCTGAACGACCAAGGGAACTACTCACTGTAACCATCCAAGACTTCCATATTTACAAAATTATATATTTTTTTGTATTTATAAATACATGTCCTGCTAGGTGTATTGTTTGCCTGGTTATGTCTGGTTGTGTGCCTGTGTGTTTTGGACTAAGGACTGGAGAACACTGTTTCATCAGGTTGTACTTGTACAATCAGATGACAATAAACTTGACTTGATAAGCAAATAAATAGAGAACGTACCTTACTGAAGGCAACAACATTTAACTAAATTTCACTGTGTGGTTACATCATCCCACCACATGATGCAAACAAGTTTTTTACAGGAACTGTGCAAAATATTTGTATATAGGTTGTAGTATGAACCTTTTCATTTCAGGACACACCTCTGAAGTACCTTGGGACAGGTACAGACAGTATAAATACAAATGGTTGGTGTTCTGATATGCAACCTTATCTCGAGTGTTGAATTCCCATTGTTTGACTGCCGTATCCCTGCTGTTTACTAGCAGAACCTTTAGTTATTTTAACGATACTGGTGGAAGGGATAAGATTTCCATTTTGTACAATAAATCTCTTTGTGAATACATTCAGTAACAGTTGTCCCAGGTCACATTCCTCTTCTGCTAATTCCTTGATGTTTCCAGTAACCTTCAATGAAGGAGAGCTCGAAGCCCCTGAGCTAATTAAAGTATTCATTCATCTGTCACACTGCACTTTAATCAGCTCTCAATCCCCTACTTCAGTCTTGGATGTCAAATCATTCATTATCGTCTCATTAGAAATAAAAATCATTGCATTATCTCATTCAAAATATTCTAACAATTTCTTATATAATACATTTTCTAAAAGCATCCTGCTGCTGCCCAGGAATCTACCACCCAAGAATGAAGTACAGCTGATAAATTCAAAACAGGGGAAGAAATTTCCTGGGGACATTAATTTAATATGGAACAGATAACCTTTCCTCTTATTTACAATCTTTGTTGGCTCGTTTTGCTCAATGTTTTCAATTAATAAAGCATAAAGATTTTTACATTCATCCCATATTCAAAATCTCATACAAAACACATGCTTCTGGTTGATTTTGTCACCTAATATGCTAATCATGACCTCTGCCTTCTCTAATATATTGGCCCTCCATTGATCTGAGTTTAAGTGCCTGTACCAGTTCAATGATTTTAGGCTGATCATCTAAAGTTCCTTTTTATACACAATATATGTCAACCTCTGACTGCCATAAGGCAAAGAGTCTACATGAGCATTGCCCGGCACTCCCAATAATGAGAGAGCCCCTTCAGAGACATTGCGTATCCATGCATTCGCTTCCAGCAGCTGCACAGACCCCTGTTCGATTCATCGGCCACCAGATCGAGAAGCCTTTAGGGCCTGAGGCACTAAAGAAGTGTCTGTGCCTTCTTGGCCTCAGGACCTTCTTGAATCCCAGTTCCGATACCAGCAGCTCACGGCCTGGTGTAAGACCTTTTGATCGCAAGTTGCACAGCCTGTTTGAGTCCTTCAACTGCAAGTCGTTGAGGGGAGTGTGATACGATCATGTGCTGTTTTGATAGTTTATTTGCTCTCTCAGTTTTGAGATACAGCCTCAAGAAGGCAGATATTATAAGACACCCCCCCCCCCATTGCCCTGATCACAAGCTCTTCTCACTCTACCTTCAAGAAACTGAATCTTGAAATTCAAGAACGTCCCCCCTCCCCCCAACAGCTTGAACCATTCTGTACTGTCCTGAACCTAACCAAAAAACAAATCCAGAGCCACCAAAAGGTAATGTCTGCACTTTAGATAATATTACTTATTCTTCTTTCTTTGGCTTGGCTTCGCGGACGAAGATTTATGGAGGGGGTAAAAAGTCCACGTCAGCTGCAGGCTCGTTTGTGGCTGACAAGTCCGATGCGGGACAGGCAGACACGGTTGCAGTGGCTGCAGGGGAAAATTGGTTGGTTGGGGTTGGGTGTTGGGTTTTCCTCCTTTGCCTTTTGTCAGTGAGGTGGGCTCTGCGGTCTTCTTCAAAGGAGGTTGCTGCCCGCCAAACTGTGAGGTGCCAAGATGCACGGTTTGAGGCGATATCAGCCCACTGGTGGTGGTCAATGTGGCAGGCACCAAGAGATTTCTTTAGGCAGTCCTTGTACCTTTTCTTTGGTGCACCTCTGTCACGGTGGCCAGTGGAGAGCTCGCCATATAACACGATCTTGGGAAGGCGATGGTCCTCCATTCTGGAGACGTGACCCACCCAGCGCAGCTGGATCTTCAGCAGCGTGGACTCGATGCTGTCGACCTCTGCCATCTCGAGTACTTCGACGTTAGGGATGAAAGCGCTCCAATGGATGTTGAGGATGGAGCGGAGACAACGCTGGTGGAAGCGTTCTAGGAGCCGTAGGTGATGCCGGTAGAGGACCCATGATTCGGAGCCGAACAGTGTAATATTACTTATTACACTAATAGAAAATGTGAATATTTGTTTATCTATCATTTTATATTATTATCTTTTTCCATCTTGGCAAAGTGTGGTGGTTTAATCTATAGTTGTTGGTATATCTTGCTGCAAGTTAGATTTTCAGTGCATCTGTATATTGTACTTCTGAACATAAAAATAAACTCTCATCTCTTCTTTCAACTCTGGTTTGTTGCATAAAAATTCTTGTCCAAGTGCCTTAAGAAGATAGAGGAGTTTCTATTGATTTGCATGTTGCAGATTGTTGGAGCTTGTGTGCAGTTTGACTGCGATATTTTCCATAATACGGCAACAGAGATATTGTACTGGTATTTCAACAACATCTGGGTGTTCCGAGGTCATGTAATAAAGCGCACAATGCTATCTTTTCTTCAGGGACACGTCACAATGTGAGACTGCAGACGCTGAAATCTGAAGCTAAACACAATCTGCTGGAGGTTGAGCAGCATCAGTAGGAGGTTTTAGACTGGAACACTTCATCAATGCTCTAGGAAGACTTCCAGCCCATAATGTTGACAATACTTTACATAACAAAGAAAAAGATACATAACTAACATTTCGGGCTTAAGCCCTTCATCAAAATACATTTTGCTCATATCTTAATGAAGGGCTCAATCCCAAAACATTGGTTATGTATCTTTATCTTTCATGCATAAAGTACCGGGCACCAGCCGACATTTTTCTCATACCTTGATGAAGGGCTCAAGCCCGAAACGTTGGTCATGCATCTTTATATTTGCTATATGAAGTACTCCGTTTGACTTGCTGAGTTTCTCCAGCATCATGTTTTTATTTTAACCACGGTGTCTGCAGACTTTACTTGCGTTGACAATTCTTCCTGTCGACCCTTTGAGTTCCTCCCGCAGATTGCGGATGGCACCGATTTTTGTCTTTTTTACTGCACCATTAAAAAGACCCCTGGAGTACTCATCTGATCAATTGGCCTCAGAAAGGGTTGATGATACCAGTGTTTGAATTGAGGCTCACGAACACAGGGCATCTGCTGGCACATACTCCTTAAAACCGTCAAATCCAACTTGGATCAAGTGAAGTTCCCTTGGCACATTAAGGCATTGCTGAAAAGTTCAGATTTTAGGATTCAAGTATCAGGTGTAGTTCCCAACATTTATCTCCCTCTGATTAATTCCAATAATTTTACATGATTCTGGATACAGTAAATATTGAACTTGTCACTAGCTTCATAAAGGGAAACAAAGCTAATAAAAATTATGGACGGCATCGCCAACTGGATTGAATCTTTCTGGACGTTAACCATGTGTGTTGTAGACTTCCCTCAGAGAAAAAAAATATTGTGGATTTAAGTTCTGCTCCAGGGACCTTTGTTCAATAGCAACGCATAAAATGCTGGATGCAGTGCTGGTGTTCATTTCTAAAGGAATCGCATACAAGAGCAGGGGTGTAATGTTGAGATTCTATAGAGCACTGATGAGATGGTATACAGTTTTAGGTGGCTTATTGTTGAAAGGATGTGCTGGCATTAGAGAAGATTTACTAGAATGAAACCAGCAATGAAAGGGTTAGTATATGAGGAACATTTGTCAACTCTTGAACTGTATTCATTGAAGTACAAAAAGATGGGGGAGACCTCAGAGACATTTCAAATGTAGAAAGGCCTAGACACGATAGATGTGGCAAGGTTGTTTCCATGATGGAGGAGTCTAGGGCAAGAGAACACAACTTCAATGATGTGGGAACATTTCTTTAGCCAGAGGGTCATGAGTCTGTGGAACTTATTGCCACAGGTGGCTGTGGAAGCAAGATCGTTGGGTGCATTAAAGTCAGAGATTGACAAGCATTTGATTAGTCAGGGTGTCAAAGGTTATGGGGAGAAGGCCAACGAGTGGGGCTGAGTGGGAGGATGGATCAGCTCATAATTAGAATGGCAGAGCAGACTCGATGGGCCAGTGGGCCTACTTCTGCTCCTATATCTTGTGAACTCTGAGGGTCAGGTAGCACCCATGGAATGCAAGAGACAGTCACCATTTCAGGCTGTAAAGATTCATCAGGAATGACAAGAAAGTGCATAGGAGGCAGAATGAAGGGGAGGGGGTAGGAATAAAGGAGGGAGCCAAGAGATTACTGGAGAAAGCAGTGGAAGGCTGAGGAATGTACACTTCGATTGGAGGATAGTAGATTATGGAATGAACAGAAGGGGGTTGGGAGCTCGAGGGATGAAGATGTTGGTGATGAACAGGTAGAAAGGGTGGGGATGGATAAGAGGAGGAGGAATGGAGCCAAAACATCAGGGAACATAAGGAGAAAGGTTAGCGGAAATTCAAGAAGTTATGGAGATGTCATCTGGTTGGAGAGGGCAAAGATGGAATACAAGGTGTTGTTCTTCTAATTTCCTTGTGGTCTCAACTTGCCAGTGCAGCAGGCCATGCACAGTCATGTCATGTGAGCGTAAAGTAGAATGAAAGTGGCTGACTACTGGGAGATTCTGGCTGTTGAGAGAAGGTGCTCAATATATGTCTGATATCCCCAATGTGGAGGAGTTCAATCACCCTGATGAACAATTCAGAGCAGTCTGTCTATGCCCTGCAATGCTGGGTATACAAGCAACATTAACCTAGGATAAAAACAGATGATGCCAAATAAGGCTACATCTGAGGGAAGAGAAACAGAGCTAGCGTTTAGGGTGGAGAGCCTTCGTTAACCTGAGATCAGGATCCAGAGGGGAAATTGCCAAGGTCCTTTGCTGGATTTTATTATCCTTCTATCTCACTTCAATTTATTTCGCACATTCCCCACAATGCAGAATCGTGCATCTCAATTTGCAGCATGTGCATATCCCACCCTGCCTTCCACTCTGCTTAAATTCGATTTTGATCACAGGTCTTTTGGGATCTCAAAAATGATTCAAATGGAATGCTTATATTTTAACCAGCCAAGTTTCACCAGAGAGGAGAAAAGGTAAGTGAACAATCTTGACATGAATTAAAAATGGTGCAATCAGCAAAATGCAGGAATGAAATACAGGAGCAGGATTCGAGAGGTCGCCGAGGGCAAGAAGGGTGGGGAAGTTTTCCAGATTGTGTCGGAGGTTTGGACCTGGAGCTCGGGTGGCTGATGCATCAAACAGGAGGCTGTGCGGATATAGAGGCTGCAGGAGTACTGCAGCCAAATCCACGAACATTCAATGACACTGAAGGGACTCTTTTTGCTTCTCTATCTCCTACTATTAGGGGTGCCGGGCAATGCTCATGGGAACTCTTTGTTTGCCTGACAGCAGGCAATGGTTGAAGTACATCATCTATGTTACATTTTTAATGCATTATTACATGTCAATGAAAGGAAACTCGAACCTTAAAAACGTTTGTGCAAGATTCAGCTCATAGAGAGCAATGTGAACCAGATCGTCTCTTGGTGGCAGCTCTTTGGTTCTGGGTCAGCATTTATTAGCCTGCCCTCCTTACAAGGGATTATGCAACTAATCTCGGCCAACAGGCCAAGGCAACACTGAGCTGCTGTCTGCAGGATCGGATGTTACATTTCAATCCTATCTGTAGGCTATTAAGTATCCAAAGGCAGAATGTAAGGGTGCACACAAAGCTTCTGAAATTCCTGACCAGCAGCAAGTGCCAACTAATGTTCCATTAACTCAGTCATATCTTGGGGTCGATCTGTTGTTCCAGGTACCGACCGACTAGTTACGCCACGGAACAGCAGGGACACGGCATTCCAACAATTGTTCTTCATGTTTTCGATTTTTGATGTCAGCAGAGGTGTGCAAGTACAATTACCACCTTCATTTAGAAGCTTCTTTAGTGTATTCAATCACTTCTCCCTTGAGCCAAATCAGAATTTATTGTCTTGAACACGCCACAAAATTCATTGTTTTGAAGAAGCATTACATTGCTATAAATTACATTTCATAAAAACATAAATACATGAGTGCAAAAAGAAGAGAAAATGAGGTAGGGTCTGTGGTTCATTGTCCATACAGACATCTGATGGCGGAGGGGAAGAAGCTGTTTTTCTGTCTTTGGGTGTTTGTCTTCAGGCTCCTGTACCTCTTTCCTGATGGTAGCAGTGAGAAGAGGGCATGGCCTGTGTGGCTGGGGGTCCGAGAGAATAGAGGGTGCTTTCTTGAGACACCACCTCATCTGGATGTCCTTAACGGAGTGAAGACTAATGCCTCTGAGGGTGCTGGCCAAGTTCACAACCCTCTGTAGCTTTTTCCTCTCGTGTGCATTGGCACCTCCATACCAGACAGTGATGCAACCAGTCAGAAAGCTCTCCATGGCACACCGGTACGAATTGACAAGTCCTTGGAGACATACCAAATCTCCTCAAACTCCTGACGAAGTAAAGCCACTGGTGAGCCTTGAGTAAATAATGGGGAGCTGATTGAAAACTTGGCTAATTAGAGCAGTGTTATTTTAAAGGTGCAAACAGGGATCGAGAAGATTTTCAGGCAATGCTGCCTGCGCTGGATCAAATATACATTGGCGTATTAATTATTACAAGCCTATTGAGGGAAATGTATGATACATGACTGGATTGTACTGCGAGCAGTTTGAAAAATGGATGTGAGTTCTGACTTGCTTGGTTTGGAGATACAAGAAACTGCAGACATTGAAATCTGGAGCTAAAAAAAAACAATCTGCTGGAGGAACTCAGCAGGTCAAGTAGCAATTGTGGGGGAAAAAAATAGTCGTGATGAAGAGTTCATGGTTGCTTCTCAACACTGAGCTGCTCCATCAGATTATTCTTTTTGCCCCACATATTGGCGGAAAGCTGGAGGGATTCCCTCTAAACTGAGAGAGAAGAACATGGCAGTGGAATCAAATCTTAATGAACAAATGTTGTTGGAACCATTTTACTGGAGAAACCAGTTACTTGAGACCTGCAATTTTATCTTTTAAAAATACCAGAGAAGGTACAAAAATGTCTATAAAATCTCCCTAGGGAAAATTGTACTTTAAAAAAGTAGTTTACACATTGCAGCATTAAGGAAATGAAACTTTACATTTACTCAGAACATCTAACTTCCCTTTCAAAATGTTCTCAAAGTCCTTTGAAAAGTAGTTACAGATATCTTTCTTTGGCTTGGCTTCGCGGACGAAGATTTATGGAGGGGGTAAAAAGTCCACGTCAGCTGCAGGCTCGTTTGTGGCTGACAAGTCCGATGCGGGACAGGCAGACACGGTTGCAGCGGTTGCAGGGGAAAATTGGTTGGTTGGGGTTGGGTGTTGGGTTTTTCCTCCTTTGCCTTTTGTCAGTGAGGTGGGCTCTGCGGTCTTCTTCAAAGGAGGTTGCTGCCCGCCAAACTGTGAGGCGCCAAGATGCACGGTTTGAGGCGTTATCAGCCCACTGGCGGTGGTCAATGTGGCAGGCACCAAGAGATTTCTTTAGGCAGTCCTTGTACCTTTTCTTTGGTGCATCTCTGTCACGGTGGCCAGTGGAGAGCTCGCCATATAACACGATCTTGGGAAGGCGATGGTCCTCCATTCTGGAGACGTGACCCATCCAGCACAGCTGGATCTTCAGCAGCGTGGACTCGATGCTGTCGACCTCTGCCATCTCGAGTACTTCGACGTTAGGGATGTAAGCGCTCCAATGGATGTTGAGGATGGAGCGGAGACAACGCTGGTGGAAGCGTTCTAGGAGCCGTAGGTGGTGCCGGTAGAGGACCCATGATTCGGAGCCGAACAGGAGTGTGGGTATGACAACGGCTCTGTATACGCTTATCTTTGTGAGGTTTTTCAGTTGGTTGTTTTTCCAGACTCTTTTGTGTAGTCTTCCAAAGGCGCTATTTATAATGCAGGAATTATTCAATACAGTGAAACCCCTGTTATCTGGTATCCACAGGGATGCGGGATATGCAAATTTACCAGTTGCTTGAAACTCACTCGTACAATGCCTAACTAATGTACCCACATTAAGAATAGTTTAAGACAAAAGGCAGTGCAAAATATAAAGTAATTTAAATAAATCCCTACTATAGTCCTTAATTTGGTAAAGTACACTTTCATCAGGTAATTCCCGTAATTTACAAAATGTAAATTCTAATTAAAACACCATCACTGGCCCTGTAACAGCACTACGCTTAACCCCAATGCTGAATGTGTGACCAGCACAATTAATCCACCCCCTTCCCCCAAGTTTAGAGATAAAGCTTTACTAATATACTTAATAATATACTAAAAAAGATAAAGGCAGGAGTATTCAGTAGCCTCTTTATCGGGTGCCTTTCTTCCATTTAGCTTTTCCAAGATCAATAGGGATCTATCTAATCCAATACCAAACATCTATTGTGAATCTGGTTCCAATTTAGGATTTTTTAAAATAAAAAAAAACCTTTGTATTATCTAGTACTATCTCTCACAATTATTTTTTCAACTGTCGCGGCCCACGCTGGGAGATGCAGACTGGCCCACAAAATGGCCGACGAACATGGCAATCGTACGGGCCTAGGGGTGACCCTGGCCATCGTCTCAGGTGATCTCCGCATTGGCGGAGTCAGTGAACTGTGGTGGGAACGCTGGCCAATCCCAGGCTGGCATAGCAATGACGCGGTCCCCTGTCGTCAGTCCCTGGGGCCCATATAAACGAGACAACCAGTGCAATAAACCAGTCTCGACTTCAAGGCTTTGGTGTGCATCATTCTTCTCCACGCTCATGTAGCACGAATGCTACATGACCATCAATTAATTGATCGATTTTTCTCCATATGTAAAAATCAAAGGTATTGTTTCTTTCACAAATTTATTTAAGGAATGTTGTTAAATGCATTTTGAACAGCTTGCAAGTAAAAATTCCAATTTTTTAAGATATTTATTGATTAGAAAATTTCTTAAATACCATATTACTGAATTTTCTATTTGTATATCCATTAGATTTAGTTGATAATATTTTCAATTGAATCCTTGTCAGAAAGGGTTAATTGGAATTATATATGATAGATTATTAAAATTACATCATGATAAGATTAAAAAAGGCTTGGTATCTAGAACTTGAAAGACCCTTTTCTGACAATCTATGGGACTAGATTTTTAAACTGGTAAATACCTCTTCTATATGTACCCGACATTCATTAATCCAATTCTAAATGGTGCATCCTGTTAACACATCCAAAGATAAATTGGCTAGTATTTTTTCTAATATTAACCCTAGTTGTGGCAGATGCAAATCTGAAATTGCTACATTTACCCATAGTTTTGGTCTTGCTCATCCTTAGAAAACTATTTGAAAGAAATTTTAAATATCTTTTCAACTATACTCCAGGTGGAGCTATGACCCAATCTAATAACCTCTCTTTTCGGGGTTATTTACTCAGACATAGGGAGTTTTTTTTTGTGGCTGTTCAATGGGCTGTGACTTTCTCTACGTTGTTGGCTAGAAGAGCCATCTTATTCAAATGGAAAGACTCTAGACCTCCAACAGTATGTCAATGGTTCTCTCATGTCTTGTCTAAGTTAAGAAAAAATTAGATATATATTTGATTCATTGCTGAAATTTGAAGAGACATGGCAACCTTTTAGGTCATATTTTCATTTGATGCAAATATTTTTAATGTGATTAGATGTACTCACTCTTCCAGATGAGATATAGTCCTATCATTGCTTTGATTTACAGTAGGAGTCAAAAACTACAAAATATATGTAATCTTGCTCCTCAGGTGTTTTTGTTAGTATTTTTTATTACAGCAGGCAAGGTGGTTTTTTTATATATACAAAACTTCTGATTTTTTTTCCTTTTCGCTCATTGCAGTGAGGGTGGGGGGAATAGAGTTTATACTAGTTTAAGTTTTATATTAAAATGTGATATTTCATTTTCAGTTTTATTCCCTTTTCTTCATTGTAATTGTATTTCCTATAAATAGCAATAAAAATTACTGAAAAAGTATAAAGATCAAGACTATTACCAGGCAGAGATTGGAAGACACCTTGGGAGAGTTGCCCCAGTGGCATCGATCAGATCTTCATCCTTGGAGTCACCATTTTATTCAAACTCATATTCATTAAAACTTTATCAAACAGCTGCTGCAGGAAGGGCACGACTGGGGCACTCTGCTGTCTGAATGTTTGCACCCATCTTCAAGGGTGTATGTGCTGCTTCAGAGAATGTTTACTTTTACAATTGTAAACTTTTATTTACATTTTAATTTATTTTAAAATGTTATTTATTATTTATTTCCTTTTTGAGCCAATTGCTTGTGGTTGCCGGTTGCTTGAACTCCAGATAACAGGGATTTTACTGTATAATTGTTTTATCTGCCAACTAATATGTTGTTTAACATTTCCTCATTATATTCTTATCCACTGGTTGGTGTGACAGTTATCGCAACACTGTTGCGATGCTGCCTATAAGGAGTTTTCTCACGTCTGCATAGGTTTTCCTGGGGACTTCAGTTTCCTCCCACTTTTTGAAATGTACCGAGGGTTTTAGGTCAATTGGGTGGAATTTGGTGACACAGGTTGGTGGGCCAGAAGAGCCTATTACCATGCAGTATGTCTAAATATACCTCATTTTAAATGCAAATATTGATGCATTTACTTTCCTGAAGAAATTATTGTAATTGATAAGGTTCTTATTGCTTTGGATAACAAGTGCCCAGATATCAGCTGGGGCATGACAAAGACACATAAACACAGCTTTGGGCCTAGGATTGTGAAGATTAGCAGATCTCAACAATTGAGGTGCTGTGCATAAAACAAAACTGAGCCCTAATAACTATCAAGACCATGGCAAGTTAAAGTTCCAATCAACTTCAAATTTATTGCCAGAGTACATACATTATATCACATACAAACCTGAGATTATTTTTCCTGTGGACCAGGCAGAATTTCTACTTATTGGCATCTGTGCTCAAGAAAATATATATATATATATATATATATAGTAAAGAGATGGCAGAGGTCGACAGCATCGAGTCCACGCTGCTGAAGATCCAGCTGCGCTGGATGGGTTACGTCTCCAGAATGGAGGACCATCGCCTTCCCAAGATCGTGTTATATGGCGAGCTCTCCACTGGCCACCGTGACAGAGATGCACCAAAGAAAAGGTACAAGGACTGCCTAAAGAAATCTCTTGGTGCCTGCCACATTGACCACCGCCAGTGGGCTGATAATGCCTCAAACCGTGCATCTTGGCGCCTCACAGTTTGGCGGGCAGCAACCTCCTTTGAAGAAGACCGCAGAGCCCACCTCACTGACAAAAGGCAAAGGAGGAAAAACCCAACACCCAACCCCAACCAACCAATTTTCCCCTGCAACCGCTGCAACCGTGTCTGCCTGTCCCGCATCGGACTTGTCAGCCACAAACGAGCCTGCAGCTGACGTGGACTTTTTACCCCCTCCATAAATCTTCGTCCGCGAAGCCAAGCCAAAGAAAGAGAGAAATGTAACAAAAAGATGTATACTGATTGCAAGTTCAGAAAAAAAATCAGTAATAAATAATGTGCAAATTAAGAGACCTTAAATGTGTCCCTGATTGAGTTTGTTGTTGGGGAATCTGATGGTGGAGGGGTGGCAACTGTTCCTGAACCTGGTGGTGCGAGACTTGTGGAACCTAGACCTCTTTCCTGAGGGCAGCAGCAAAAACAGAGCATGTGCTGGGTCATGTGGATCCTTGATGATTACTGCTGCTCTCTGACAGCAGTGTTCCATGTAGATTCTCTTGACGGTCGGAGAGTTTTGTCTGTGATGTATTGGATTGTGTCCATTTACCTTTAGCAGAGATTTCCACTCAGAGGTATTGGTATTCCCCTACCGTCAAGGCACTGCTCAGCCAGGAACAAGGGTGGGTTAATAGTGACAGGATGTGATGGATTTACAGAATTTAGGGAAAATTAGGACAACAGCATTGAGATGGAGTGAAATACAAAAGTCTGCAGTTGCTGCGATTGTAGTAAAAACACAGAAATGCTAGTGGAACTCCACAGGTCTTGCAGCAACCATAGGAAGATATACAATCAACTCTTCGAACCTGAGCCTCTCAAGGTAAGAGTTAAAAGGCAGGCAGTCACCTGAATGTAAAGGCTGGGGAGAAGGAAAGAAAAGTAGGGGGAGGGAGGGAGACTAACAAATAAATGGGGTTAATTGGATATGAATAGGAGGACAGGAGAGAGAAAAGTAGAGTTAAGCACAATACTGGAGAAACTCAACAGGTCATATAGTGTTATTTATATAGCAAATAACATTTCATGCTTGAGCCCTTCATCTAGGTACAGTATATGAGAGAGAAATGTTGAGAATTGATTAGAGGAGAGGAGGAGGATTTGGCTCTTTGAATGCAGAGCTCAGGTAAAGGAGACAGAGGGGAAAAGGAAGAGAGAGAGAGAGAGAGAGAGAGGACACACACACATACAGAACTAGACCGAAGGAAACATAGATAGATGGGGGCAGTCACACTGAAACCAGAGAAGTCGATGTTAATGCCATCTGGTTGGAGGGTGCCCAGAAGGAATACGAGGTATTGCTCCTCCAATTTGCAGGCGGTCTCATTTCTAGAAGTATGTGAGACCATGGGCAGACATGTCAGCAATAGAATCAACACATAAAAAGGCCCTTAGCCATTCTAATCATCAAATACTTATCCAGACTAATTCCATTCACTTGTGTTCGTGCTTTCTGTCCATTGGTGATGCAAGTGCTCTTTCATTTACTTAAATGTGGTGAGGGTTTCAACCTTTGCCACCCTATCCAGCACTCGGTTCCAGATTCCACCCCTATCTGGCTGAAAAAAAACATCCTCAGATCCCTTCTAAATCACCCATGTCTTATCCTAAAGCTGTGCCCTGTGGTGTCAGACCCATCTGCATAGGGAAAATTTTCCTAGTCTACCCTGTTGATGCTCCTCGTAAATTTTAAATACCTCTATCAGTTCTTTCTCCAGCAATGGAGCAGGGTCTCTACTGTGGGTGAGCGGAGTTCATGTGGGAGTCAGGTAATGCTGCGGCGGTATGTTAATACCTTGGGTTTGTGTTAGTAGTTTGTCCTGGAATCAAGTATGGGATTAGGGCATGTGATAATAGCCGTAGATGAAGGTTTCATTCTCTTTTATATTTATTCGGCAGATTTCATTGCCCATCGTGGATGTCAGTCACTCAGCTTAATAAGTGAGAGCACATGGAGGGGTGGTGAGGTGCTAGAGCAGCATCCATGTGAGGATTTAAATGAGGGTCAGAATTTAAATGAGGAACAGAAGGGACCACATTTGATCTTCCAGGGATATCAGGCTATGGTCAGATTGCTAAAGGTGGAGTGGGAGGGATAGAGAAGGATCAGGGTACACTGTCCAGTATTGTATTTTTATCTTTAATATATATAGTTCACTCTCTGACCAGCTGAGTTTCTCCAGCATTGTGTTTTTACTTCAACCACGGTGTCTGCAGACTTTCACGTTTTACTTCTGTCTTCTTCAAAACTCTGCAAAATCTCTGAGGGATGGCTATCCTGAAGAAATTCTCCTTTGCTCTCTGAACAGAGTCCTGTGGCCACCTCTCTCGCTGCTCCCCATCTGTAAACCCTGCTGCTCTCCACTTCTATGACCACATACTGACCCAGATTTGCTTTAACAGCAACGTTGCCTTCTCACTACTTGCCTCCGCTGCCATCTTGTGCCTTGACGTTTCTAGCAGGTTCCAGTCCTCCCAGTTTGGCCCCCGCAAGAATCTGAGGAACTTACACAGCCTCGAAATGTGCTCTCCCAGCTTCTCTGAATGATGCCATGTTTCTTTATTTTTGCTACATCAAGTACACTATTCGACCAGCTGACTTTCTCCAGTATTAAAAGTTCCTTCAGGACAAGGGGAATTGGTGGATGGAAAGGTAATTCCCATAATCCACCAGAAAATTGCATTAGGAGGTAGTTTAATAGAGATGGACACATTTACTGTTTGTATAAATTTTGGTGATTTTCACCTCCTGACTGAAATTCAATACTACCAGGGGAATGAGTTTTAGGTAATCGTGGAAGCTTAGGCACAAGTTCCATCAGTTAACGATGCAATGTTTAACTTCATATTTAATGAACAAACTTACAGAAAGTTGAGAATTTGAACTATTAAAACTGCTGTTAATCATAGCACGATCTGCAAAGCAGTAAGAAAGGAGTCTACAGGCTGTGTGTTTCCAAAAAGATCTGAAGTGCCAGTCAGCCATGGTTCCTGCAACTCATGGGACAAACACACATGGTCTGACAACAATGTGATAGCTTCACAGCATCAGGCTGCTACCTTTGGCTATTGTCAAGTTAAATGAATCACCATACTGACGCAACTAGATCTTCTTGAGCTGTTCACTCGGCCACATCACAGTCCACAAAGGAAAGGCAATGTGATCCTCATGCTGAGAGGCTGATTTAGAAATAAGCAGCATTTCACATGCTTGAGCAAGCACAAAACCCAGGAAATAAGTTGTTGGCCTATTTCAGACATTGAGGATCAAACCTTCAGCAGGCATCATGAGATCAGAGCAATTCAGCAGAGAATCAGGCCCTTCAGCCCAACTTGTCCAAGTCAACCAGGTTGTCCATTCAAGTCAGCCCATTGGCTGCATTTTGGTCTATACCCCTCCAGCCCTTTCCCATTCGACTATCTATTTTTTAAATAGAACTCACCTCTTCACTTCATCTGACAATTCATTCTATAAACCGACACACACAAAAAAAAATCACATCAGAGCTGAGAACTAATGAAGAAAAATCATTGCTTTCCACCTCATTAACCCAAGCACCTGAAAACTATTTGCAGCATCTCATTGGATTGGACCAGGTTTGAAATCAACAATTGGACTAGATTGGAATGTGCATTTGAATCAATTGGATCAGATTCAGATGTTCCAGCTGAAAACAACAAATGCATTCTGACAAACCCACTGGCTTTCTGATCCCTCAGTAAATATGATACCAAAGCTTCATTGTTGGTACCCCCACCCCTCCCCAGGAGCACTGGGGTGGCACCTTCATTAATCAATGGCAAAAATTGAAGGAGGATCTCCTCTCGCCCTTGGGGATGTTTAATAGATGCTGGTCATGTCAGCAGCACGCTGGTCATGGAAAATAGGGAGGCCCCTCAAACAACAGAGGATATAACCCTGGTGGGGAGTATTTCGGGGGGGAGGGTTATATATTAATGGTAATGGTGCTACAAATGGTTAACACTTCAAAGTGCATAACATAATTCAGAGTACATACACAACATACAACCCTGAGATTGTACAAACAAATAAGACAATATAAGTAGTAAAAGACTGTACTGCTTTCCTTTGTGTATATACAAATATGGAAATACCTTATTCTGCATAGTCTTTACTACTTTGAAATTTAAAAAAATTAAAAATTATTCACTCTACACAGGTTTATAACAGTTTCATTTAACAATTTCCTTAACATGGCTTGATCACACATCAGCCAACCCAAGGCCTTTGGAGCAAAGACTGCCAGGAATGGCCTTGAACTGTACGTAGCTCCTGTTGTATCGACTCAATCCATGGTCAAGGGCTCTCCCCAGGTTCATTCTGCTTCTCTCTAATCTGGCAGAACAAAAGTTCCAAAAGCTCCTCGCCATATGAAGGGATTGCGCACATCTTTAAGCACAAAGATTAAATGACATTATTTTAACCTTTGAGCAACTCTCGTTTTATTCTTCCTGAAACGAACATCTCCCTAATTACTGTCGTCTTTATTTGTAAGTGCTTAATTAACACCCAGTTTCTGCATTTACACACTGGAGGGATAAACAGCAGATTTTAAAGCTGATTTAGTTGTATGATTTTATTTGCATCCAAGGCTGATTGAAAGTGTAAATACACCATCTGGTTGAGCCCTGTGTTAAAACATTCTGCTGATTAAGTTCTTCATTCATTCCTTAACACCTTATGGTGTTTTAAGAAATTGCTTTAGAAAAACATTGGCACATGCATATTTTATTGTACAAGAAGCTTTCAGGGTAATTAACATTGCCGTCACATGGAACCAAGATTCTGCAATAAAAATGGATAAAGGTGGATAGTAATCTTGCAGTTATAGAGACAAATGAAGTGACAAAGGGGTAATGATTATGGATAACAAACTTAATTACAAATCGCTATGAAATTTTCATCAATCAATTGCTAGTCCATGGTTGATAAATCTTTCTCTACCGGCTGAATATCAGCAGATTCTGTGTGCATTTCGATACAGACACCTCATAATTGTTTTATTAATATTCATTAAAACACAAAGTGTGGTGGAGTGAGAATGAGACAGAGACTGTATGCAGATGTCACAGGCAACAGTCTGTTTGGTGTCCCTGTCTGTGATGTTAAAGTTAAAAATGTATGAAATCCAGCTTAATATTTCAACCTTTTGCAAAATGTGGCATCTTGGAAGTTCCACAGAATGCCTGGAATGGTGGATCTCAAATTCAAAAAGGTTCAATTTCCATTTTCCTGATTTCAGCTGAGGTGAGAATTCTGTAGGCTTTTGATCTACTAGGGTTCCCACACTGATCAGCACCTTTGCATGTCTTTAATGCATGTCTGGTTAGGTTTGAATGGATTTAGCCCTGACCAAGATTTAATAGCCAAGACACTTATTCCTTATTATTTTCCAAAGTTCAGAGGTCAATAAGCAAGGGAATAATGATTTAGATTAATTTGTAGAAAGATAGGAGGGGATCTGAGGATTTGTTTAAATAGCTTAATTTACTGTCTTGCCAGGTGTGGTGGTGGAGGCTGAAACATTAGGGACATTTAAGAGACTCTTAGATAGCCACACAAATTAAAGAAAAATGAGGTAGAAAGGGCTTATTTTATTTGTAGCAATATATAGGTCAGTACATCATTGAGGGTTGAAGGGCCTGTACTGTAGTGTTCTATATTCTATAAATGGTGTGCAATTCTGGTCATTCCATTACATGAAGGATGTGGAGGCTTTGGAAAAGGTACAGATGAGGTTCACTAGGATGTGACCTGCATTAGAGAGTATGGGCTATCAGGATAAGTTTGACAAACCTAGGTTGTTTTCTCTGGAGTGTCAGAGGCTGAGGGGAGTCCTGATAGAAGTTTATAAAATGATGGGATGGACAGAATCTTTTTTCCAGGGTAAAAATATGACATAATCGAGAACATATCTTCAAGGTGGATAGGAGATAGGAAGGATAAGCTTAATGCAGCCATTCTCAAACATTTTTTCGGTATGGCCCCACCCCCCTCTTCCATAGGACTCTGCTTAAATTTTATGGGCCCCCTTTCCTGTGAAGCAGTCAAGTTTAGGATTCTTTTGTACTTCTCTCCTATCGACTGCTTAAAAAAATGTAAAAAATATTTATGACACAAGATGAAAAGAAAACAAGGTTTTTACTCAAATGTACTGTGGTTGATTGACAAAGGTTGATTTAAAGGATATATGTGGGGAAATTCTATTTTATACAGAGAGTAGTAGATGCCTGAAACAGGCTGCCAGAAGTAGTAATGGAAACATATACGGCAGTAGCATTTTGGAGGTTTCTAGACAGAATATGAAGAGAATAGAAGGATACATAAGATATGCAAGCAGCAGAGTTTTAGTTTAAATTGGACGAGTTGAGTGGTGTCACAACGAAAAACCTTGCACTCAATGTTAGCAAAACTGATTTTGGACTTCAGGAGGGTGAAAGCAGGAGAACACAAACTTGTCCTCGTTGAGGGGGCCAGCAGTGGAAAGGATAAAGAACTTCAAGTTCCTAGGTGTCATCATCTCTAAAGATCTGTCCTGGGGCCTCTATGTTGATGCAGTCATGATGAAGGCTCACCAGTGGCTATGCTTCATTAAGAGTTTGAGGAGATGTGGTATGTCACCAAAAACTCTAACAAATTTCTACAGATGTACCATGGAGAGCATTCTGACTGGTTGCATCAGTCTGGTATGGAGGTGCCAATGCGCAGGACAGAAAAAGACCACAGAGAGTTGTGAAATTGGCCGGTGACATCAGTCTCCACTCAATCTCCAGTCATCGAGGACATTTATAGGAGGCAGTGTCTCAAGAGAGCAACCTCTATCCTCAATGACCTTCACCACCCAGGAGGTACAGAAGCTTTAAGACGAACACCCAATGGCACTAAAACAGCATCTTCCCTTCTGCCATCAGATTTCTGAATGGACAATGAACCACAGACACTATCTCGTTTTCTCTTCTTCTGCATGAATTTATTTTTAAAAAAATGTAATTTATAGCTATTTTTGCAACTGTAATGCTGCAAAGGAACAAATTTCATGACACATGTTCATTACAATAAATTCTGATGTTCAGCATAGACCTCTAGGCCATAAAGTCTGTTCCTGTACCTTATTGTAGATGATATCTGGGATGCTGGTGAAGGAACATTCATCACTCTTAACAGGTACTTTGCCATGGATTAAAGTGACTTAATGTCTTTATTTTTATCATTAACTCATTTGTAATCACAGTGTTGACCAACTTCTCACCAGTACACCTTGACATCCCATACCAGCTTGCTTTCGCTTCTGATGTAACCTGCTGAGTTGTGCAGTATATACGGGAAAATGGGATAATGTTGGAAGTATAAATAGTTGAATTTGGCTAAATTGGTCACCTCGTGTATTAGACGTCACACCAGGCAAGATATCCTTTGATTCTCTAATCTATAATCAGAATGCTAAATCTAGAAACTTAGTCCAATTAAAATAGTGTAAGAAAAAGAAAAAGAAAAAGACAAAGTTAGGCAGTGGCTGTGGTTCATTGTTTATCCAGAAATCTGATGGCAGAGGGGAAGAAGCTGTCCTTGTGCTGCTGGGTGTTCGTCTTCAGGCTCTTGTACCTTTTTCCTGATGGCAGCAGAGTGAAGAGGACAAGGCCTGTGTGGTAAAGGTCATTGAGGATAGAGGGTCTGACTCTTCTAGATGTCCTTGATGGAATGAAGACTGGTGCCTGCGATGTCACAGTCCATGTTAACAACCCTGTGGAGTTTTTTTCTTTTCCTGAGCATTGACACTTCCATACCAGACAGTGATGCAACCAGCCAGAATGCTCTCCACGATACACATTAGGTTTAGGGTCTTTGGTGATGTACAGAATCTCCTCAAACTCCTCATAAAGTATAACTGCTGGTGAGCCTTTTTCATGATTGCATCGACATGGAGGCTCCAGGACGGATCCTCGGAGATCAGCAGACACCCAGGAATCTGAAGTTCTTTATCCTCTTCACCACTAACCCCTTGATGAGGACTGGTTTGTGTTCTCCTGATTTCCTCCTGATGTCCACAATCATTTCCTTTGTTTTGCTAATGTTGAGTGCAAGATTGAAGACAGGCACATAGAGAGAAAAAAAATGTTTTAATGAAATTGTAGCAAACTTGTTACCCAGTTTCCCTTCAAAATGTTCACATGTCATTAATTTCAAAAAAAGATTGTCAATGAAAATATTTGTAGCCATTTTGCCTCCATTTTGGGTGGATAATTGGTCTTCATCTTCAGATGTGAACTCCCACTAGCCTGAGATGCAGTAGGGGTGGGTGGTTAATACTGGCATTTCCCATGATAATGTTGACACTGGAATTCATAATCTTAGAACTATGGAATAGTTACACTGCAGAAGAGGGAGATCCAGCCCATTGAGTCTCTGGAAACTAAAAAAGGAAACAGCATGACTTTATAATGGATATTTAAATTGGGCACCCGCTTCCAATTATCTCTATCCTCTGTCTGAAATGTATGCGTGGTCTAGTTGCTGTGGAGATTGGCTGGCATATATGATTTCTTGAATATATTTCCCAAGTGGTTTTGAGAACTTCTCTATTATAAATGAAATTGATTTTTATTCAACACATAGAAAGCACACAAGCTATAAAGCTTTGAGATCTGAAGGAACTTACTGAAAGAGTTGAACCACTATGATAAAATACATTTTATCACCTCTCAACACTTTTGAAAATGTGAGCCTGCGATTTTCAGTCATTGCGACACCCCACTTTCTGAAATATTATATTCCCAACACGTCAAGAGGATTGCTGTGGAAATAGGCTAATATATATCTACAATTCATATCCTTATAAACACATTAACCCCTTGCCAAACTATATCTGCTACCATCTGGAAGAGGGATTGTGCACATTGTCTATATTAATATATTGATGAATTTTATTGTATTTGTTGTTTATCAAAATAATTAAGGTGAAAACTAGTCATTATTAAAGAAAATTGTTTCTTTGCAAAGAGGCCTGGTACTTACTAATGATATTCAGTATAAAGTGAACAGAACCAAACTGGAAAACAGCTTGGCTCGAGACCAGCATTAGATATTCAACACCTGCAATGCACAGGTACTTTTGGGATGGCACAAACTCACCCAGATGCTCCCACACATCAAAGGGAACCGCGGCATTCAACGGAGGTGACATGGGCCATCGTAGTTGCATGGGATTTTTGAAAGAACTCTCCAATTATTTTCAATCCTATCATTTTATACACTTTTCCTCCATCTGTTTCCTTTGTGGGATCTTAATCAATAGAGCAACAGGCAACAGGTGTGTTCCTGAGCTCCTGAATGTGGATCAGAAGGTTTTGACCATTCCCTAGAAATCAGTCTCCATTGTCAGCAGCACCAATATGATGTTCTTCATCTTGGAAATTTATTCTGACCTCCAGTCCATTGCAGACATCTTTGTGAGGTACTATCTTAAGAAGACAGCCACCATCACCATGGACACAACCTCTTCTCACTGCTACCTTCAGGCAGAAGCTACAGAAGCCTGAAGTCCCACACCTCAGCTCAAGAACAGTTTCTTTCCAACACCAATAAGACTCTTGAATCTCCCCTTGGTACACTAATCATAGACTGCTTCAACAGGACTGCCTGCACTGTTATGTTACTATGAGGAGGACTATCCAACAGGTCGGAGAGGAAACTGCTCTGAACCAAGGAATTTCCATGTGCTTGCTCCTGGAGGGTGGGGGTGTGGGGAGTCATGGGGTTATCTGACCAGGCAGGTCGAAAGTCATTTCTCCATTTCAATCAAGTTTAGTCCTCCAGATAGGTAGGAGCACACATTGTTATTGGATCCTTTGACGTCGCCACTGGTTCTCTTAATCACCTTCCCTATTTTGGCCATTTATCCTTTTCTTGAAACCTTGTCAATTGATTGTGGTGCTTTGCCTGCCAGTTACCAAGAGGTGGCAGGTATCATTTTGTACTGACCTTTGTGGGTATAGCAGACTGTAGCATCTTTTAAATTTTTACTGTTATGGAGTCCAGAGGACCCCAAAAAGCAGCAGCAATAGATATGCACCACAACACAGGATTACTTGTACAAAAGTAGTTTTTAATTATATTTGAACAAGAAAACAGAATTAAACTTTAGCTTATTACTTAAAACCTACCTAACCTACTTAATCCCCCCTCTAATACTAAGCGCAGGGGTTTGTAATGTATATTTAAGATTAGAAAAGTTTTTTGTTTCACAGTCCAATCTCACTGGTTGCAGGCAATTCTAGTAGTGTGCACAGAAGTTAGTATTAACAAAGTTCACCAGGCTTTAGTGCTTAAAAGGCAAATGATTACCACTCAGGAGGGTTCTTGCTGGTTTTCAGAGAGAGATTTCTTTTCCAGGACATCCGCAACTGATTCCTTCTCAATCAGTCTTGTTGACGTAACTTTCCCCCTTTAGGGTTCTCCAGATGATCCTCCTTTCATGTCACCTTTCAGACAGACAGCCTTCTCCTTTGACCGTACAGTCTTCCCAAAGTTTGCCAGCTTTGTCCTTCTGGAACTGATTTCTCTCTCTCTCTTCTCTGTTTTCCTATCCCTCTGAGAGCATAACTGTTCTCCCCTGCCTACAAAGATCACATGCTCTCCCAGCAAGCTGTATGTTGCTACTTCGTTGCTTTCTGCAAAAAGCATTTGCAAAAGTCCTGCAAAGATTCTGTGCTTTAAAATGTTTGTGTGAAATCTGCTCTAACAATTCCTCCCAAACCACCTCCAAATACTCTGTCACATTAAATTTAAATTTAAAATTTAGACTTACAGCACGGTAACAGGCCCTTTTGGCTCATGAGTCATTGCCCCCGCATCCCCCCCCTCATCTCCAATTACTTCCAATTAACCTACAATCCCTCAATACGTTTTGAAGGGTGGGAGGAAACCAGAACCCCTAGGGAAAACACATACACAGACACAGCGCGAGATTCAAACCCTGGTCCCAGTCACTGGCGCTGTAACGACGTTCCGCTAACTGCTACGCCAACCATGCCGCCCTGCTGCGTTAACTCTGCCGCCTCTCATTTGCAGCCACTGCTTATGAACTGTGTGCGATGCGTGTGTGTGTGTGTGTGTGTGTGTGTGTGTGTGTGTGTGTGTGTGTGTGTGTGTGTGTGTGTGTGTGTGTGTGTGTGTCCAGTGTTGTCACTTACCTCACATATTAATAAAGTCTGATTCTTTGCAAATAAGCTGCTTTCTGACTCATTACTTCTGAATTTGTTCCTCAAATCACACAAGTCACGATTCTTTTGCCCTACAATTGCTGTTAAAATCTGTCTGATATAGTTATCATTTTTTTCATTCAAAAAAGTTTAGGATTAGAGTTTTTCTTTACAAGGGTGCCCTGTATTTGTACTCCTCAGTCTCTCTGTGCTTTAACACTTCCCAGTGCCCTGTTATTACCTGTGTATATCCTACCCTGGTTTAATTTCCCAAAATGCATCACTTTGCATTTGTCTGAAATAAATTCTATCTACTATTGCTTGCCCACTTTCCCAGTTAATGTAGATCCTATAGATTAAGAACAACAGTGGACCCAGTACCAACCTCTCTGGCACACCAATGGTAAGAGGCTATGATCTGAAAAGCAACTCACCATTACCACCTTTTGGTTCCAGCCACAAACCAATTTTGTATTCATTTGGCAAGCTAATGCTGGGTCCCACGTAATCTTACCTTCTTCATCAGCCTACCTGCGAGACCTTGTCAAATGCCTTGCGAAACAACATCTACCACCTCTGCCTTAAACAAAGAACATAGAACATTACAGCACAGTACAGGCCCTTCAGCCCATGATGTTGTGCCAACCTATATATACCAAAAAAAGTTTAGAAAACGAAACCCTCCCTTCCTCATAACCCTCTAATTTTTTTTCATCCATGTACCTGTTTAAGAGTCTCTTAAATACCCCTATTGCTCCACCCTCCACCACCACCCCTGGCAATGCATTCCAGGCACCCAAACTCTCTGTGTAAAAAACTTACCCCTGTTGTCTCCCCTACACTTTGTACAGATATCCTTGGGTGTTTACTAGTCCTGCCTTGGGAAAAAGGTGCTGACCATCTACAATATCTATGACTCTCATAATCATGTCTTCTTTTCTTTGGCTTGGCTTCGCGGACGAAGATTTATGGAGGGGGTAAAAAGTCCACGTCCGCTGCAGGCTCGTTTGTGGCTGACCAGTCCGATGCGGGACAGGCAGACACGATTGCAGCGGTTGCAAGGGAAAATTGGTTGGTTGGGGTTGGGTGTTGGGTTTTTCCTCCTTTGCCTTTTGTCAGTGAGGTGGGCTCTGCGGTCTTCTTCAAAGGAGGCTGCTGCCCGCCAAACTGTGAGGCGCCAAGATGCACGGTTTGAGGCGTTATCAGCCCACTGGCGGTGGTCAATGTGGCAGGCACTAAGAGATTTCTTTAGGCAGTCCTTGTACCTTTTCTTTGGTGCACCTCTGTCACGGTGGCCAGTGGAGAGCTCGCCATATAATACGATCTTGGGAAGGCGATGGTCCTCCATTCTGGAGACGTGACCCATCCAGCGCAGCTGGATCTTCAGCAGCGTGGACTCGATGCTGTCGACCTCTGCCATCTCGAGTACCTCGACGTTAGGGGTGTGAGCGCTCCAATGGATGTTGAGGATGGAGCGGAGACAACGCTGGTGGAAGCGTTCTAGGAGCCGTAGGTGGTGCCGGTAGAGGACCCATGATTCGGAGCCGAACAGGAGTGTGGGTATGACAACGGCTCTGTATACGCTTATCTTTGTGAGGTTTTTCAGTTGGTTGTTTTTCCAGACTCTTTTGTGTAGTCTTCCAAAGGCGCTATTTGCCTTGGCGAGTCTGTTGTCTATCTCATTGTCGATCCTTGCATCTGATGAAATGGTGCAGCCGAGATAGGTAAACTGGTTGACCGTTTTGAGTTTTGTGTGCCCGATGGAGATGTGGGGGGGCTGGTAGTCATGGTGGGGAGCTGGCTGATGGAGGACCTCAGTTTTCTTCAGGCTGACTTCCAGGCCAAACATTTTGGCAGTTTCCGCAAAGCAGGACGTCAAGCGCTGAAGAGCTGGCTCTGAATGGGCAACTAAAGCGGCATCATCTGCAAAGAGTAGTTCACGGACAAGTTTCTCTTGTGTCTTGGTGTGAGCTTGCAGGCGCCTCAGATTGAAGAGACTGCCATCCGTGCGGTACCGGATGTAAACAGCGTCTTCATTGTTGGGGTCTTTTCAATCTTCTTCAGCATGATGCTGAACCAAGTCATAATCATGTAGACCTTTATTAAGTCACCACTCATCCTTCTTCACTCCAAAGAGCAAAGCCCTAGCCTTCATCAAGGCTCTTGGTCACTTCTTCAAAACACAACAATCCCATTCACAAAGCTAGAGTATTCCTAATAAGTTTTTGGTTTTCCAAATGCAGGTGAATTCTGTCTCTCAGATTCCCCATCCAGTGATGTTCCATGACTGATGTTAGCCTGATTGGCTTGTAGTTCCCTGCTAGTACTTACCACTTGGATATTGAGTTAATGCGGGAAATTGGTGTTGATATTAAAATTGAATTGAATTGAATAACAACACATTTTCACTGCTTCCTTCTGCTTTTATTTCCTTTGATCTCCTGGAAGTAACACCTTCACCCAGAACCACCACATCTGGGGTGTTCTCGCTTACATTTCCCCTCACCAACCCAGGATTCCAACATCTGGAACCAGATCTATGGTCATCCCTCTTCACCATGGAAGGGCCACTACCCCAATATATGACAAATATCCACAAATATTGTCCTTGTGCCATTCTTAAGTGTGAAGTGTAAAAGGTAAGAAACCCAGCTTACTGTTTTTAATATTAATAATTAATATCCTCCTTGCCTCTGATGTGCTATCTGATATAAGTTGCAGAAAAATAAGTTTTTTTCATTTTTCTGGGTGGTGGAGTGCCTAGTGTGATGGATTATATAATATTTTATATTGAAAATAGATATGTTTTTGAAGGAGATAGATTGTAGGGTTTTAGTGTAGGTCACAAACAAACACAAACACTTCACAAAACAGATCTCATTTCAAATGCAAGAACTTTACTGAAAGTGAGTCATGCAGGGCACCAAGAACCTTTGCAAAGGCAATAAAACAGGGAGACTGCTTTGCTAAAGAATTTCAAAAGCAGGTGTATATGGATTATGGTTTTGAAAGCAACAGATGAATGGACTCAGAATTTAGGTCTGGTGCTGGTATCTGTCTGGATGCAGTTTGCTGTTTTAAGAAAGACATGTGGTTTTGCAAGGAGAGAGAGAGAGAGAGAGAGAGAGAGAGAGAGAGAGAGAGAGAGAGAGAGAGAGAATTGGTTTCTGCAGTCATGGCAAGCTGGCAGCTTATTGAAACCCCATTTTGAAGATGGGTTTTGGAAATGGCTGGCTAGAGCATTTCACCTGAAATAAGAGAAACAAAGGAACTCTGTGGTTACCTGCAGAAGAAGAGGGTATAATTTGCGGCAAGTTTCTTCTGCAAGACATTGAAGTGGCTGATTGGAGTAAATCAGTTCATGTGTGTCCAACGAACAAGGAATCTCTCTCTGAGACTGACAAGAACCTTGCTGAACTATAACCATTTAAGCGCCAGAGCTTGGTGAAAATTCATAAATGTTAAATTTTGTGCACAGTATAAGAATTGCCTGATACTGGTGAACTTGAAGGATTGAGAAGTGAGATTGGACTGTGAATCCAAGAACTTTTCTGAATGTATACACATTACAAACATGTGTGCTTAGAATTAGAAGGGGGTTAAGTTAAGTTAATAGTAATAAGTTTAAACTTGATCCTGTTTTTATGTTTAAAGAAAATTAAAAATGACTTTTGTTTAATTAATTATTTGTCTTGGTGAATTTCTATTGCTGCTGGATTTTGGGGGTCCTCTGGGCCCTAACACTAGGAGCCTTGGTCACCATCTATAAATAGAACCAAACTTTGAGGATTTTGTTCAGAAACCCTCCCAAATGCAAACGGTGCTCAGGGGGAAGATCCAGAAACAACAAAGTCTTGGACTTTGGATTTTAGTTGAGCAAAGGATGATTAGGTTATGTGAAGAAACATTAAAACATGCAGATGCTGACTACTTGAGGGAGAAAAAAGACACTGGAGGGACTCAGCAGGTCAGGCAGCATCTGTGGAGAGAGATGGCCAGTCAACATTTTGGGTCAGGACCCTTTATTGAGACTAAAAATTTGTTATTGGGAACTAAAGTTGAGATGAAATGATTGGTGACCCCAACCTGAAACATTGACTGATCATTTTAAATTTAAATTTAAACATACAAAAGGATACCAGGACCTTCTGGCCCATGAACGCATGTCATCCACGGGTGCTGCCTTCAGGGTCTCGTTGTTTGTTCAAGATTACGCGGAGTTAGGTCACAGCTCAGCTATGATCCCACTAAATAACTGAGGGGAGGAGAGGTCTTTTCCTGTTGCCGATCCTTCAATAAATTTGGCGCTGAATTTACTTTTATTAACTCATGAGGGAACAGCATTAGGGTGGCCATGGTGGAGAGCCACAAAATTCATTGAAATTTCTTCATCAGTGAATTGGGGACCACAATTAGCGTAGTGGCTAGTGCGACACCATTACAGTGCCGGTGATTTGGACCGGGGTTTTAAATCCCGTGTTGTCTGTAAAAGGGTTTTCCATGGGGGTTCCAGTTTCCTCCCACCATTCAAAACGTACTGGATGTGGTAAGTCAATTGGGTGAAACCGGGCGACATGGGCTCGTGGGCCAAAAGGGCCGGTTACCATGCTGTATGTCTAAAAAAAACAATAGTCCCATGAATACTCCCAGCATGCCTCCAGAGTAATTGTGTAGGTGCAAGAGACAGATAAAAGTAGATGTGTGAAGTCTGCTGATAGCACTGGGATCCTGGAGTCACTGTGCATGGATACGCCATGGTCTATTCCAGAGGAAAACCTTGTCCATTCTCTCAAGAGAGAGCCAAGTTTAAACATTTTGAGCAATCTCAAGATTTTTTTTTCTCAGATTTCCAATGATCTCAATTTTGTTTTTGCTTTCTGCAAACAGTGTAGCAGTTAGTGCAATGCTATTACAGCACCAGCGATCCAGTTTTGAATCCAGCTCTGCATCCAAAGACCACAAGACAATAAGATATTGGAGCAGAAGTTCATTCTGCCCATTGATTCTGCTCCACCACTCCATCATGAGCTGATCCATTCTTCCACTCAGCCCCACTTCCCAGTCTTCGCTCCATAACCTTTGATACCCTCGCTATTAAGATGCCAACCAATCCCTGCTTTAAATACATCCAATGATTTGGCCTCCACAGCCGCCCATGGTAGCAAATTACAGAGGTTCACCACTCTCCGGCTAAAGAAATTCTTCCCCATCTCTGCTTCAAATAGGCGCCCTTCAGTCCTGAAATTGTGCCCTGTTGTCCTCTCATGGGAAACAACATTGCCACATCTCCTCTGTCCAGGCCTTTCAACATTCAAAATGCTTTTTGAAACAATTTAGAATTCAATGTAATGTAACTTTTATTGTGGTTTAAAATTTATAGATAAAGTATTCAAAAAAAAATTGGAATGTTTCTCTGAGGTCCCCGCTCATTCTTCTAAACTCCAAGGAGTATAGCCCAAGAGCAGTCAAACTTTCCTCATATGCTAATCCCTTCAGTCTGGAATCATTCTTGTAAATCTTTTCTGAACCTTCTCCAATGCCAGCACATCCTTTCTCAAATAAGAAGTCCAAAACTGTATCCCATACTCCAAATGAGGTCTCACCAGTGCCTTATAAAGCCTCAATATCACATTCCTGCCCTTATATGCTATTCATCTAGATATGAATACCAACATTGCACAAAGGCGTACAGGGTTAGTATATTAATTGGTCAGATGGGTGTATTTGGACAATGCAGGCTTGTGGGCTGGAAGACCCTTTTCCTATGCTGAAGCCTTGAAATTAAATAATAAGTTCAGAGATAATAAGAACTGTACAACAACCATCTATCTGAATGAACTGCTTAGGAGAGCATTTTTGTTTTCCCCTACAGACGATTGTAAAGTTTGCTAGTTCCAAGCAAGCCAGAGTCCCCTTGCCCCCTTCACCATCTCCAGAGATGGAAAGTGCCAGAGTTAGTAGCCTGAAGAGGAGCAAACAGTAATTAGGTCATTTGGGAGTGATTGCACATTTCTCTAAGAATGTCAAATATTTAAGAAATTAATCACTGTGTATTTAAAATTTGCCTTTCTTCCAAACCAGACCCATCCAGATGTTTATGAGACTGATTGAGGAGAAACAGTGTGAGTGTGACCATGTGAAATAATAAAAGCAACAGAGAATATGGAAAGACTCAACAGGCCACGCAGCATCTGTGGAGGGAGGTTGATGAGGTTTCCTCAGAAACTTGAAAAGATATCTTGGACTATTTCTGGTCCACATGTAGACCATTGAACTGAATCAGTGAGCGGATATTCAGTTGCTCCAAATTGTGGTTTCAAGGCCATATTTGTTTATTTGTCATCTGGTTGTATCAGTACAACCTGACGAAACAGTGTTCTCCAGTCCATGGTGTAGAATAGTGCAAAACATGTGTACAGGCATAATTCATTCAGACAACATATACATATGCACAGTACTTATTTACATGTATTAAAATAAATATTATTAAGAAATAGTAGATTTGTTTTAGCAGTCATTCAGCGTTCTCACTGCCCATGGGAAGAAACTGTTCCTCAGCCTAGTGGTGCTGGCTCTGATCCTCCTGCATCTCTTCCCTGACGGGAGCAGCTGAAAGATGCTGTGTGGGGGGTGGAAGGGGTTCTCTTCAGACAATGATGCTGGTAGATACTGTTCCCTCTAAACTGTACCCATTTGTATGTGCACACACACATTTTGCAATCAGTGCACAAAGGAAATTAATGTTCGCACCAAAGGTTAGTTACTGAAAATAATGTAGTAATTAATAATTATACTTATTGAAAATAGTCTCTTAGCTAACTGATTCTGTTAACTAGTTAGTCGGTTTTTCAAAACCCTTTTGCTCGTCACTAATTTACGTCATCTCGCCTTTCCTGCTCCGGTTTGTACACCTGCTGCATGTCTGCAGTCATGTTTGGTGGACAGTATTCATGTCATGGAGCGGAGACAACGCTGGTGGAAGCGTTCTAGGAGCCGTAGGTGGTGCCGGTAGAGGACCCATGATTCGGAGCCGAACAGGAGTGTGGGTATGACAACGGCTCTGTATACGCTTATCTTTGTGAGGTTTTTCAGTTGGTTGTTTTTCCAGACTCTTTTGTGTAGTCTTCCAAAGGCGCTATTTGCCTTGGCGAGTCTGTTGTCTATCTCATTGTCGATCCTTGCATCTGATGAAATGGTGCAGCCGAGATAGGTAAACTGGTTGACCGTTTTGAGTTTTGTGTGCCCGATGGAGATGTGGGGGGGCTGGTAGTCATGGTGGGGAGCTGGCTGATGGAGGACCTCAGTTTTCTTCAGGCTGACTTCCAGGCCAAACATTTTGGCAGTTTCCGCAAAGCAGGACGTCAAGCGCTGAAGAGCTGGCTCTGAATGGGCAACTAAAGCGGCATCATCTGCAAAGAGTAGTTCACGGACAAGTTTCTCTTGTGTCTTGGTGTGAGCTTGCAGGCGCCTCAGATTGAAGAGACTGCCATCCGTGCGGTACCGGATGTAAACAGCGTCTTCATTGTTGGGGTCTTTCATGGCTTGGTTCAGCATCATGCTGAAGAAGATTGAAAAGAGGGTTGGTGCGAGAACACAGCCTTATCCTCAACATCCATTGGAGCGCTCACACCCCTAACGTCGAGGTACTCGAGATGGCAGAGGTCGACAGCATCGAGTCCACGCTGCTGAAGATCCAGCTGCGCTGGATGGGTCACGTCTCCAGAATGGAGGACCATCGCCTTCCCAAGATCGTATTATATGGCGAGCTCTCCACTGGCCACCGTGACAGAGGTGCACCAAAGAAAAGGTACAAGGACTGCCTAAAGAAATCTCTTGGTGCCTGCCACATTGACCACCGCCAGTGGGCTGATAACGCCTCAAACCGTGCATCTTGGCGCCTCACAGTTTGGCGGGCAGCAGCCTCCTTTGAAGAAGACCGCAGAGCCCACCTCACTGACAAAAGGCAAAGGAGGAAAAACCCAACACCCAACCCCAACCAACCAATTTTCCCTTGCAACCGCTGCAATCGTGTCTGCCTGTCCCGCATCGGACTGGTCAGCCACAAACGAGCCTGCAGCTGACGTGGACTTTTTACCCCCTCCATAAATCTTCGTCCGCGAAGCCAAGCCAAAGAAGATTCATGTCATAAAGTTTATGAAGATCTGTTTCAAATTCTGTCGATAGCTTACTGAGTTTTTACTGAAAAAAAATATTGATTCACTATGTCGAATTCAAAAGAAGCAAAGGGCGTGAAGTGCAAAAGAACTGCAAGTTTGTTTAAAGATGAATGGCTTAACAAAATAGTAGAAACTGATCCCCTGAAAGCTCATGAGGTCTTTAAAGTTCAGCTGCGAGAAATGTTTATGTGTGTTTTATAAGTTATCTGTATTTCTGTGATGGGAATGTTGTTGGAGAAATTGCTAGTGGAAAGAAATGGGATGATATTTGGAAATTTGACTTTTTGAAGCATCATTTGGCAAGTAAATCACATTTGGATGGTGTACAAAAGCTCAGGCAACAAAACCTGTCATTACCCATTATAGGAGTTCAGTGAACTGGGATTCACTGGTATGATGTTGTGCTGATGGTTGGCCTTGCTTCCTGGCTCTGCCCCCGTCTGTCCACGTACACCTTGATTTCCTGCCTAAACCCAGACCCCTTCTGAAGACTACTGTTGAACCCTACCCTTAATTATGAGCTAATAAAAGGATTTGTTCTCCCTCATTCCCTAATGATGGAAGCGCTACTCAAGCCAAGAATGCTACTAAAAGACCCTGTGTCCCCCAACGCAGCTGAGGAGTTCACATACTGGCTAGACTGCTTCCAGGCCTACCTGAAGGGTACCAGAGACATCTTCCACACAAATGAACTCGAGGTCCACACTCGTTTCGAGGTGGGAATAAAAGGACTGCTCTACGTATGATGCTGCCATCGAGGTGTTGAAAGCTAGGTACCTTAAGCCGCAGAATGAGGTCCTAGTGAGGCACCGATTCGCTCTACATCCCCAGTAACCAGGGGAGACCATCGATGACTACCTGCTGGATCTGTGGACGCTTGCTAAAAAGTGCAGGTATGAAGCAGCATGTGGAAGAACAGATCCAGGACACTTTAGTCGCAGGGGTCCTGTTGAAGAACATGAGGCAGTGACTACTCAAGTCGGGTAAGAAGGACCTGGCTAGTCACGTCAAGTTGGCCAAATCACTGGAACAGGCAAGGCTTGGGAATGATGACCTTGAAGCCAGCAAGCTTGCCCACCCAAGTGATGCCTTAAAAGGATCAGCTGCTCCCGCTACCTCTGCTCTAACAGGTGCTGCTTCCTGTGCCAGGGAGTGCTTTTTTTGTGGCAAGAGCCAGCATCCCTGATTTTGGTGCCCAGGAAAAGACTCTATGTGTTCCAAATGTGGAAAGAAAGGACATTGGGTGAGGGTTCGCAGTGCAAGTGGAAGGCTGCACTGCTCCCAGATCCGATTCCAGCCCCAAGCCAGCTGCCCCGAATTCACCCAAACTGCTTTCTGCGCGACATGCCGACAGAGGGTGACGGTGAGGAAATGATGCAAAAAGGCTTGGCAGCCATCTTGCTGTGACCCGAATTCAAATTCAGCACCGTCATCGTTGGAGGATGTCAACACCATTGTAGCAACCCAGGACGGTGGGGGCCACTCGAGTGAAGAGCATGGAGTCTCCAGGGTTGTAGCCTTGATGTTCCTAGATCAGGACAGACCCCACCAGCTCAGCAATTCCATAGTGACTGTGAAAGTCAACGGACATTCCACTATATGCCTAATTGACATGGGCTCTATGAAAGTTTCATAGACTCACAGACTGTGCAAAAGTACAATCTGAAGATGTATCCTTCTAATTACCACATACTTCTCGCTTCTCAATCACCTTCTACGCATATTCAACAACATTGTATCATATATCTTTCATTCGAAGGGGAGGAATTCTGTAAATTTCGATTGTATATTCTTGATGAACTCTGGTGTTGTTGGGCTTGGACTTCCTGTGTCTCCTTAAAAGCGTGACTTTGGAGTATTCTGGTTCCCTTTCCCTCAATGGTTCGAAACAGAGTGCCCCTAATATCAGAACCGACATGCAGCCTCTCCATGCTGAATATTGACCACCCCCCCTTCCAGAATCTGTCCTCAGATTGCAAGCCCATTGCTACGAAGAGAAGGAGGTACAGCTCAGCAGACCAATAGTTTATAAAGTCGGAGACTCAGTGTCTGCTGGAGGAGGGTATCATTGAGCCTAGCACCAGATCATGGAGAGTTTAAGTGGTAGTAGTTAAGGGGGAAATCAAGTCCAGGCTAGTAATTGACTATAGCCAAACCATTAATCAGTACACACTCCTGGACGCATAACCCTTTCCTTGTATTTCGGACATGGTGAATGATATCGCACAGAATCGGGTCTATTCGACCATCGACCTGAAAGCTGCCTATCACCAGCTGCCAATCTGTTCCGAGGACCATCCATATACGGCATTTGAGGCTAACCATCACATCTGCCAATTCCGGAGGGTCCCTTTCAGTATTACTAATGGGGTTTCTATCTTCCAGGGCAGATGGACAGAATGGTGGATGAGTATGGGTAGAAGGCTACCTTTCCCTACCTCGATAACATCACAATCTGTTGCCACACCTTGGAAGACCACTACCCTCAACCAGGTGGGCAGGCCGGTTGTATTTTTTTATTGGACATTGCAAGGCCATGAGTTCCGGAACCCATCGGTGAAAAAGGAGGCTGAAGCCATTGTAGGCCGGAGAGTGCCATCGTAAGGCACTGGAGCCAGCTATCTAGTTTTTAGAAGATTTCCGCTTCTCACTGACCAGTGCTCGGTCACATTCATGTTCAGTAATGTCAAGAGGGGAAAAAATCAAGAATGACAAAATTGCTAGGTGGAGGCTGCCTATTGGCCAGGAGCTCTTAATGACCCTCCAGATGCCATGTCCAGAGGAAGCTATGCCTCTGCACACAACGGCAACTGCAGGCTATGCATAATGAGCTCTGCCATCCAGGGGTCACCCACATGGCTCATTTTGTCAAGGCCTGCAATCTGCCCTACTCTGTAGAAAACGTCAGAGAAATGTCCAGGTCTTGCCAGGTTTGCGCAGAGTGCAAGATGCACTTCTATCACCCAGCAAAAGCGTACCTGATCAAGTCATCCAGGCCCTTCGAATGGCTCAGCATTGATTTTAAGGGACCTCTCCCCTCCATGAATGGGAACAGCTTCTTCCTCTCTGTCATTGATGAGTACTTCCGCTTCCTGTTCACCATTCCGTGCCAAGCTATGTCTACCTTGTCTGCTACGAAAGCCTTAGTCTCCATTTTCATTCTGTTCAGGTATCCCAGCTATATCCATAGCGACTGGAGCTCATCCTTTATGAGTGACGAGCTGCATCAGTATCTACTGGTGAGGTGCATCGTGTCCAGTGGCACTACCAGCTACAACACCTAGGGGGAATTGGCAGGTTGAAAAGGAGAACGTCATGGTCTGGAAGGCTGTCAAACCGACCCTGAAGTCAAAAGGCCTTCCAGACTCACGCTGGCAGGATGTCCTCCCTATCGCGCTCCACTCTATCCGGTCATAACTATGTATTGCGACCAACGCTACTCCTCATGAGCTTCTATTCACCTTTGAAAGAAAATTGGCATCAGGAACTACATTCCCAGTCTGGCTCAACACTCCTGGTCGAGTCCTTCTTAAGAAGCAGGTGAGGAGAATCAAGATCGACCTCCAGTGGAAAGGGTTAAACTGCTCCATGCCAATCCCACGTACACCTATGTGGAGTACCTGAATGGCAGGGAGGATACCGTCTCTATCAGGGACCTAGCACCCATCAATACAGAAGGTGTGTTGCCTCAAGTGCCCTGTGAGCCATGGAGCTCGTTCTTACCACCCCCAGTCAGGGCCTCTGGGAATCAGGTTCAGGAAGAAAGTGCACCCCCATCCACCCCCGACCCAGCCCGCCTCTCCTCCCTCACAAGGGGACCAGGAGACCCAAGGATCTCAAGGCTCCCTGGTGCTAAGGCGCTCCACCAGGATCTCCAGACCCCCAGACTGCTTAAATGTAGATTTGCAAATAACTATATATTTTTTTACCATGTTCTGAACCCATGTTCTCTGTTTTCATTCATAGACCCTAAATTCTACAGGAAGGGGTGAATGTAGTGAACTGGGATTCACTGGTAGGGTGTTGCACTGATGGCTGGCCCTGCCTCCCAGCTCCGCCCCTTCCCATATTTCCCACCTAAACCCAGAAGCCTTCTGAATACTACTGTTGAACTCTGCCCTTAATTATGAGCTAATAAAAGTGTTTCTTCCCCCTCTAGTCACGAGAGCTTTTATTCAGGCTACGAGGAGATCGACGTATGTTAGGTGAGAGTTCAGATGAGGAACAAGGAGAAAGGATCAAAGTTCTTATCAACAGCGTGTTGTTAGCTGTTAAAATCCCTTACATTCAGTTCAACACATTAAGGAACATATGGAAAAGTAGGTTCAACTCCCAGAAAATACTGTAATAGTTAGACAGTTTAATGGTTTCAAATTTTCTGTTCAATAAAAAAAATTAACACCAAACTGATTTCAAACTTTGCTCAAATGGTGGCATTTGTACTTCAAAGTGAACAGTTTTGCAACCTTACAAAATTGATGGACATTGGGGGAACCATCTTGCATCTAGTGTGGAGTGTCAGCGAGGTTTTAGCCTAATGAATCAATTAAAAAAGAAGCTGAAGAACCATTTAGGTGAATGACATTGGATATGCAAATGAGAATGAAAAGCTATCAGTTGGATGGAAGTTCTAATTTTCGAAATAAAGGTGACAAAGTAAAGGCAAGTACCAAAGACAGGAGAGAGAGAAAAAAATAACTGAGCGACTTAAATATGTATGTTATCCTGTTGTTATTGTATGCAGTTTTATGTCAGATATTTTATAAACTTACATAAACTGTGCTATGTGTGAAGATTTTCACATTAAGCATCTGGATAGCTTATCAACTAGCTTTGTAATTGAATGAGTTTTGATTTAACACTTTCCAGCAACTTTAATACTAATAAATTATTGTTATTAATTTATTTAGACATTGCATCACATAAAAATAGGAAACACTCATTGATATTTTATTTAATACAACAACAAACTGAATAAAGTAGTTCAAAGTATAGAATAAAATCTTAACTGAATACATTATTTCGTAGAATGCAATCATACTTATATTAAAACATGCCAACACAGGTTTATTAGCCATGAGAGAGAGGCAGTGCCAAAATGATCTTGAAACAATTTCAAGTTTACATTTCCACAAACATTCAGTGCGCACATACTTCTATCACCAGAAAAAAAATATTTGCACAACATAAGATATTTGCACACAGTGACAACTGAAAATTAGAGGGAAGATTGGCCATTGAATGTCTGTGCATTGAATCAACTTGAATTGAAATAAAGTGAATAAAATTAAATTGGATTCTTTATTGTCATATGTACCGAGATGCAGTGAAAATCTTTGTTTTACATGCTATTCAGATGAGTAAGACTTTTGGTGCAAATATACAATGTCTATAAAAATAAACATAACCAAAATTGGGCCAATTTTGAAGGACTCAAACCCAAAACATTGGTTATGATATCTTTATTTTTGCTATATAAGGCTCCCAGTGCCTGCCTACATTTTGCTCATACCTTGATGAAGGGCTCAAACCCAAAACGTTAGTTATGTATCTTTATCTGTACTATATAAAGGACATTGTTTGACCTACTGAGTTTCTCCAGTGTTATGTTTTGACTTCAATTATGGTGTCTGAAGACTTTTGTGTTTTACTCCGTCATTATCATTAGTGCATTAATTAAACAAAAGTGCAGTATTGCAGTAAGTCAGGGTGGAGAGATAAGTACAGTGAAAACAGAGCAAGTATTCATTTTTTAACTAGTGAGAGGCCCATTTAAGAGTCTGATAAAAGCAATAAAAAACTGAATCTGGGGAAGCTCCTGTCTTCTAGCTCACATATATCCTGCCCAACAGAAAGACGGAGAAGAGAATATGTCTCGGATGGGATGTGTCAGTAGCTTTACTGAGGCAGCAAGGGGTACTGGTGGAGTTGATGGAGTACATCTTTGAAGTTCATAATGAGTAACATTAGGAGCTATTAAATACAAAATATATTGATGCAATTTAATTCTCTGTCATTTAAACACCTAAAAACAAATCTGCATTAAAATCAATGAAGAACATGGAAACTGGAATTAACAGAGCAAAAATAACTGCCCCTTTCTTTGGAGTTAATGATTCCCACTCAGTGAATAAAAACACACAGAGGAGGAGTTCAGACCAACAAAAGGATATGATAAGAGAGGTGAGAATTGATTTTGGTTCTGTGAAAGGAGACAGAGGGAAAGGAATGAGAGAGAGAATGAGAGAGAGAGAGAGAGAGAGAGTGAGAGAGCTGGGGGAAAGGAGACAGGAGGATGAAGAAAAGGAGGGAGGGGGGGTTTTAACGGAAACCAGAAAAGACGATGTTAATGCCATTCAGTTGGAGGGTGCTAGTTGGAAGATGAAACATTGTACCTCCAGTTTGTGTTTTTACTGCAATCACAGAGTCTGCAGATTTTCATTTTTCACCCCTCTCAATGAATCAATAGGTCTGTGTTACTTCACAGGCAGAGAGCTAGGAGGATGAGAAAGACTGCCTTGTCTGAATGGACACTGTGAAGATCCAGTGCAGCGGGGCAGGGCCAGTTGTAGCTGGCTGAGGCATGGTGGAAGATGCCCACCTCTCTGAGATGGGGCTGCAACATGGAACTGGGTGATTCCCGGCATGGAGTACAAAGTCTCTATATGGTTCCTACCTGAGCTATTGGGCATTTCTGTTCATTAGTGTGGAGGTTTATTTTCACTTGCTGGCGCGGGGTGGGTGGGGGGAGGTAGGGGGCGGGGGAGTAATTTAAAGGCAGCATGCTCTCCTTGAACCTTGGCCATTTCACAAATCATCACGGATGCTTGTCAGAAGCAAAACCCACAAAGGGAAGCTCACCGTGCCAGCAGAACCAGTTTTCTCCTGGATGAGCAGTAACACACAGCGGCAGCATTTTCCTCATCGTGTACACAGTGATATTTGCACTAGAAGGAACAGCCAACGTTCCCTCTGAGTTCCCTGGCTGAAACACATTGCCCAGAGTGACAAACCGGAAATGTTCCAACGTGAGGACATCTGATCTCAGCTGAGTCAACAACGAAGGCGCTGCAAATGCTCCCAATGTCCTGTATCTTCTCAAGTAACTTTCAGAGCTTCAGCATATTTTATACTACTTAACAAGCAATGAAATAACAATGGAGCACAGCAACGGTTGTAAACGAGGGAACGTGGCAGCTAATTTGTTCATATCAAACTCCCATGGCAGTTATGTAATCAGCAGGAAATCTGCCGGTTGAGGGGGAGATATTGTCCAGAACACAGAGACGATGGGTGTGGCATTGAATTAACATCTCAGTTGATAAATGGCAGCCATGTGAGTACAACTGTTTCGAATGATTCCTTTTCTGAATCCAGTGGCCATCTCCAGACAGATCAGGTATGGATGTGGGATGAGGGCAGACAGGGCTAAGTATCATCGGTAGCAACATCTCCTTCATGATCGCATTCAACACTGACACTCCTCAGGTCTTCTCAGTTACCTGTCACGACACTCTCCAATGTACAGCCAAACACCATTCCAACTCCATACACATAGTCACAGATGATACTAGTTGGCTGGATATCAAGTAGTGGTCAGAGAAATACATGAAGGAAATTGAAAGTCCAGTGGCATAAAGCCATTCAACTTTAGAATGGAATTTGGCCATACAGCCCATCTTTTTTTTTATTGTAAAAGGTACCATCCTTGGCTTGTAGAACTTGGGTTTGGCATCAGGTTTCAATTGCAATTTGGCCTGGACTCCTTGGATTTTTCCCATGCCCTTTCCAAAAACTGTTAGATACTTCTGAAGCACTTGTTCCAGTTTTGATTTTGGCTCACCCTTCGTATTATACGTTCTTCACTGTCCCAATTTCCTTCCAATCCAGCTGGATATGCAACAACCAAAACAACACAGGTACCTCTACGTCAGTGACGTAGAGGGGAAATCCTTTTGATGTCTGTCCCTTATATTCAATGTCTACTTTACATTGCCCTAGCACTTTGTCTTTTTCCCCTGTGATTGTCTTCAAAACCACATTGGACTGTGTCATTTTAAGATTGGGTAATAGTTTTCATTTCGATATTAAAGGACACAGTTGCCCCTGTGTCCAACTCCATCCAAACAGGTTCATTGTTAATTTTAACGTGAACTGAAATTTCTGATTTTCGATCCATTATAAATATACTGCATTTGATGGCATTTGGTCCTCTCTTTTTTTTCCAAAAAAATTGTCTCTAAAACCTGGGTCTTAAATGTGAAGGTGACACTTTGGTGCCACCATTTTGGGCACCGAAATATAAAGTGCTCAAATATAAAGGTGCTTTGGGTTTCCAGGAAGCAGGCCTTCAGCTTCGCGGACCATCTTTCATTTGGTGGCCTGTGCTTTCTGGAGCCTCCGCCACTCACTTCCCCCATCATTAGGCCAACCACGGTGGCCCCACCTGCAGAACAATGATTACTTGCTTTGAGGGGAGACTGGGCCTCGATGATCATGCTCCATGCTGAGCCTTTGTTTGACGAGCGCAGCCCCCTGAGCAAATTCAATGAGGCTTGGGGGTGGGTGGCAGTGAGTATGTGGCCTGTTGAGCTGTTGAGAAAGTGTCTCATTGGGCTGGTTCAAAGAGAGAAGAGTCTGGATACAAGAATTTGCAATCAAATGTGATTTTAATAATACAAAAATTAATAAAAGAGCGTGGAACATAGACACACATTTTATAACGGAGCATGGGAAAAATCATAATGGGAATAAAACACACACATACAATGAATGAATATTGTGGGAAAATTCGTAACGGGGAACAAACAGGGGAGAACGTTAAACTGAACACAATTATTAATTCACACAGGTGATGCAGACATTCACAAGGTTATACACACCTTCCCGGACCCCTGAATGTTCCACTGTACCTCAGGGGTATACTCATGCTCTCAGACCTATGATCAGTTAAGAGTGGCACCTCTTCTGTCAGTATTGATCAGTAGCAATTTGAGCTATAGCAATGCCACGGCTCAGCCTCAGTGCAGTGTGCACTTAGCTGCGACCCTTCCAAGCGATGTCTGCATTAGCAACCTGGCATGGAGCGGTTTTCGAAGCTATCACCACAAGGCAGAGAAAGCAAGTATCCTCTGCGCTGGTGCTAAGTACAGGGCTCTAGCCGATAAGGGCGCTTAGCAATTTGAACCAGTCAATGGCAAGGTGTGCACTAACCAGTGGTCTGAGCCCAATCTTAACTGACACTCCACCTACAAACTATAACTTTGTCTATAACGTTTTAAATTTGAGTGAAACAAAAAGTACACCACGTACTGACAGGTGAAGTGATGGTTCCTCCCAGCCCCACAATACAATACTGTTATGCGACGTCATGCTCTTGTGTATACCCACAACATGTCCTATTTGATCTTTTTATTTTTACTTCAGCCTATTTAATTGTGCTCTTGTTCTTCTACTTTACATGGATGTCATAGTTGACCTGTTATACTGCATGTAGATGAACCCATCTATCAGCACCAGGTGTAATGCAAGAAGTATATATTTAAACTAACCTAAACAAAAAACAGAATCAAATAGACTATCAGAAAACAGGTGACTTAATAGAGGTGTACAAGATTCTGAGGAGCATAGATCACGTAGACACCCAGCTCCTTTTTCTCAGGGTGGGAGAAGCAAATGCCAGAGGACATCTGTACAAATTGAAGGGAGGAAAGTTTAATTTTTAAAAAAATTAGATATACAGGCTCTTTTGGCCCATGATGCTGTGCTGGTCAATTACACCCAATTGACCTGTATCCCCCAGTATGTTTTGAAGAGTGGGAGGAAACTGAAGCACCCAGAGGAAACCCATACAGACATGGAGAGAAGGTACAAACTTCTTATAGCCAGCGCGGGATTTGAACTCTGGTCCCGATTGCTGGTGCAGTAACAGCATTGAGTTAACCACTACACTAACCATGCTGCCCAATAAGTTTTTTACACATAAAGTTGTGGGTGCCTGAAATGCCTTGCCAGGGGTGCTGGTGGAGGCTGGAACATTAGGGGCATTTATGAGACTCTTAGACAGGCACATGAATGAAACGAAAATAGAGGGCATGAGGTAGGAAGGGTTTAGTGTTTTTTGATGGGAATATATAGGTTGGCACAACATTGAGGGCTGAAGGGCCTGTACTGTGCTGTGATGTTCTACATTCTATGCTTTAAACACTGTCTTGGCTCGTAGCTGAATTGAGAGGATCTCAAGGACTTTAACTTGCACTTCGGCCCAAATCACAACAGGAGGAGTAGGGGAAGCAAGAGAAACAAACAAGGAAACTTTGTCGAACATAAATTTCCTCAGGACACAGACAAGAAGTGGCAAAAAAATAGCTGCGACTGAGAACATCTGAGTATAATGTCTCACTCCCTCTGTAGTATGAGTGAAGGGCAGGAGTTGGGGCTTTAGCTACCTCTCCTTGCTTGTGTAGATTGATGAGTCTTTGCTCAACATGTTCAAAGATGAGAAATAACTTTATCGGCCCATTCAGATAAATTCAGCCAATTCCCTTCTCACTGCGCGAGGACTGACACTTGGTAAAGACAGCAGCCTCGAGGCAGCCTTGGTTTTAGAGTATCCGTTGCTTCTCATGTGACAGATGTCAATGGAAGGTGCTCGGGATTTTGGCTTCAGACGGGAAGGACTATTTAGCTGCAGAGATTCCTTAAAGAAACACAATCTCAAAATTAAACTGTGGAAAATTATTCGCCAAAAATTCATTCCAGAAAACAATCAAATTATTTTTTTTTAATGTCTGATGACAATTAATATCAAAAATTGTTTTGTTGAACTTATGCTTGTGTATATATAGCACAAAATATATGCATTGTATTTTGCATACCTTTTTTCCTGAATTTATTGCTTCTGGGATTGCTGATACATCAGATAACAGCAGTTCAAAAGAATTCAAGTAGTGTAAACTTCCTGCCATCAGTTAATTCTCCTTTTAACTATATCAGACAATGCGGAATATTTTCTGCCTTAGCACAACACTATTTCAGCACCAATGAAGCAGGTTCAAATCCGGCACTGTCTGTAAGGAGCTTGTATGTTTTCATGTGTCTGTGTGGGTTTTCCCTGAGTACTCCAGTTTCTACACACCATCCAAAATGTACAGGGTTGTAGGTTAATTTGGGAGAAACTGGGTGGCAAGGGTTTAAATAGCTGGAATCGACATCTACTGCGCTATGAATAAATTGTAAAATTAAAAAAATGAATATAGCTCACCCATATCAAGCTTATTCAAGCATCACATAATTAAATGCAGCATAGCTACCTTCCTGAACAGGCCAATTCCTAACAAGCAAAATATGATTCAAGAGGCCCACAAAACCAATTGATGAATCCATGAGGATTCCCTCTTGAGATGAGTATCCTGAGGTACCTATGATTCTGCCACAGATAAACAACATTGGAGAAACGAGAAGGGAAATCCTGGAAATCTGAAATGGAATCAGAATATATTGTCACAGAATCCTACATGAGTTCTATAGCACAGTAAAAGGCCATATGGCCAGCACTTTCATGCTCGCCAAGCTTGTTCCACTTTCCCACATTTGACCCATAACCCTCTAAACCTTTCCTCTACACACACCTGTTTAAATGCCTGGTCAATTTTGTCCCCAAGATGGGGAAATGGGCAGAGGGAGAGCACACAGGGGTAAGAAGTGGGGTGGGGAGGGCGGTGGAGGTTAGAAAGATAAATGAGGAATAGTTAAAGAAGGAGTGGAAACAGTGTAGCCCAGATAGCGCTGGGAGTACCTAAAATTAGGAAGATCACTGTTGGTGCTACAGGGCTTAAGGCTGTTGAGACTAAAGACTTAAAGTCTCTCCAAAGGATTGAATCAGAAAACCATGATCAGGTAACTCCAAACCTGAGATTAGCCCTCTGTAATGCACGCTGAATCTTTAATGATGTAATAGCGTTGAGCTCATCATCTGAACTTTGGTACCACTAGAGTCACTTAGAATTCCTATGGTTTAACCATCAAAGCCAGGTGCAAGCAAAGTATAAGCACATTATTAGAGGCTGGGTTGAGGTTTGAATCCAAGCTAATTTGATTTCTGGGTGAGGAATCTCAGTTTACAAAACCTCCGTGACCAACATTCCTTGTGGAGCAGGGAGGTATGCTGCAACTGTATGTGGTACTGGTGAAGCCTCATCTGCAATTATGTGTGCAGTTCTGGTCTCCTTATGTGTGAGGAAGGATGTACTGGCTTTGGAGTCAGTCCACAGGAGGTTCACCAGGTTGGATTCCATGGTGGGGTAGCCTGTAAGGAGACATTGAGTCGTCTGGGGCTGTACTCACGGGAATTTAGAAGAATGAGAGGGAATCTTATAGAAATGTATAAAAATATGAAAGTCACAGTTAAGAATGAGGTAGATAAGTTGCTCCTATTGGTGGAGGAGGCCTGAGCTAGGGGACTTAGCCTCAAGGTTCACGGTAGTAGATTTAGGATGGTGATGAGGAGGAACTTCTTTTCCCAGAAGGTGGTGAATTCGCTGCCATTGAAGCAGTGGAGGCTATTTCGTAAATATATTTAAGACAAGGTTGGGTAGATTTTTACAAAGTAGGGCAATTAAGGGATATGGGGAAAAGGGGCAGGTAGGTGGAGATGAGCCAAACATCAGATCAGCCATGATCTCATTGAATGGCTGACTCCTGCTCCTATTTCTTATGTATTTGATTCCATCACTAAATGGTTCTCAAGTTGGCAGGTTCACCCAGAGACGCCACAAGGTATAAAGTATCATACGATGAGGGATTCAGTCACTGTATTGGGGTAGAGGGAAGGAAAGGAGCTTTATTCTGTCAATGGCCATATTAAACATAGGGTTAGGCTGCTTGAAGATGAAACCCCTGCAACTCAGAAATTCAAAATTCAACAAAAAGCTTCAAGAGTAAAAAAGGACAAATGGAATATTGCCTGCCTACTGCACATACAACTGCTTGAAGCAATTATCCACTCAAACAGATGTCAGTGTGCATCATATTGTGAGCTGGAATTTTTTTTGGTGTCCTTTCCTCTTGGAGATGGTGCATTAAAAGATTTGCATTAAACGTCACTTTTCATGACCTTGGAATGCCTCAAATGCTTTAGATCCAATTAAGTACTTTTGAGATGCAGTCACTATTATAATGTAGGAACTGTGACAGCCAATTTGTGTGTGGATCTGTAAGTGGGCATATCTGACCTTTTTTCTCGACATATATTAGAGTCATTAGGATATGTGATTCTTTGCTGTGTTCGTTATATTTCAAAGAATACATTTCTATGCAGGAAGCTGAAAATTCAAGCAACGTTCGCTGTGAATTTAAACCATGAGCAGTTTTGCAGAGCTTGGATTTTTAACCAGGTGACCTACACAGTTTCTTCCCTTTTCCTTACATTTCTCAGTCCACTTCTTTAAATCAAAATAAAAGTCGAGTCGAGTCAAGTTTGTACAAATACAACTTGATGAAACGGTGTTGTCCAGTCTTTGGTGCAAAACATGCAGATACTCGATCAGACATTACACACATACAGATAAATAATGCATACGTATGAAGGAATATATATTTTGTTTTGTACAAATGAGAGTCTTGGATAATGAGAATGAGCAGTTCCCTTGGTTGTTCATCTTTCTCACTGCCTGTGGGAAGAAGCTGTTCCTCAGCCTGGTGGTTCTGGCTCTGATACCCTATATCTCTTCCCTGACACGAGTAGCTGAAAGATGCTGAGTTCAGGGTGGAAGGAGTCCTCAATGGTTTTATGTGCCCTCTTCAGGCAACATCATTGGTGGGGGGTGATGAGGGAGACTCCAGTGATCCTCTGCTGCTCTTATGATCCTTTGGATTGACCTCTGATCCATTTCTCTGCAGCACCAGTACTACATTGTGATGCAGCCGGCCAGGACGCTCTCGATTGAAGGGTGACATAATGGTGACTGGTAACCTTGTCTGTTTCAGTCTTCTGAGAAAATGCACTTTCCTGACAAGTGAGGAGATCTTGAGTGTCCATGATAGGTCACTAATTCTGCTCTCCACTCTCTCTACTACAGAGCTGTTGATGTGTAATGGAGGGTGGTCATTCCTGGTCCTACTGAAGTCCACAATCATCTCCTTCGTCTTGTCTATGTTGAGACTCGGGTTGTTATTCTCGCACCATCTCACAAAATTTTCCACCTCTTCTCTGTAGAGCGACTCATCATTGTTGCTGATAAGGCCAACTGTTGTGCCATTTGCAAACTTGATGACACAGCTGGAGCTGGATCTGGTGATACAGTCGTGGGTCAGTATTATGAACAGGAAAGGGCTGAGCACACAGGCCTGAAGTGCGCCAGCACTCAACGTGTCGGTGCTCGATATTTTGCTACTGACCTGGACAGACTGTGGTCTTTTCTGTTAGGAAGTCTAAGATCCAGTTAAAGAGAGGGGTGTTGAGTCCCAGCGAGGACATCTTCTCCATCAGCCTCTGGGGAATGATCACATTAAACTCGAGCTGAAGGCAATGGACAGCAGCCTGGCATATGAGGCATTTATCTCCAGGTGGGCCAGGATGGAGAAACACAGCAAGGGTATAGATTGGTTTTTAAGTGACTAATGCTGTGGTGTCTCTTCTTCCATCATTTGACCTTCGTCAGTCATTAATTTTCTATTTGCAATCCACGATGGTTAGATTCACCTTTCTCATTTGGGAGCAGATCTCCAAGCAGCAGTATCCATTGCCTTTGATCTGGACCAGCACATACTGGACTTTTCCATGTCTGGGGACAGGTTGTGAGACACCGAAAAAAATGGCCTTATCATATTCTTATTTGCTTGCTCTCTTTATCATTTGGTTTTGCCATCTTTGTTTGTTTAGTCATGGATTAATGTTCTCAACATGAAAAAAGCGAATTCAGTCAGATGAAGATGTGAGTGGTGACAGCTGTTCGCCTGCGCTGGAAAACTGACTGACTGACTGTAATCACAAAATTCCATGGAAGAGCAAATAGGAAAATGCAAACCAAGCATAACCAGCTCAGAGACAACGTTTCAGTGTGAAAATCAAATGCAAGATTGCCTGGAACTTATTGACTGTAAATGAATGACAACAAGAGAGAAGTTGGAAGCTTTTGCACAATTCCATGAAATCAGAATGGAGCCATGAAGTAAAACAGTGAGGAAAAAGGCCCTTCAGCCCACTCATCCATGCTGGCCTAGTTGCCAATGTGAGCTCATCCCAATTGTCTGTATTTTGGCCATTTCTATAAAAGATAGAGGAACTCAGCCAGCCTTGCAGCATCCATAGGAGGTAAAGATATATTACAGAATTTTCCACCTGAGCCCTTCTTCAAGCAAAATGGAGCTGGCATGAATATGGTAAGAGGAAATAAGAGAATTGATTTTGGCTCTGTGAAAGGAGACAGAGGGAAAAACACTCTCGAAGAGCCAACATATTCTGTGTAGCATGGAAAGGGCATCCCTTGCATTGAAACTTTGTCTGGCCTTTCACTGCAACAGGACCTCTCCCAGATGTCTTCGATCTCACCATGCCACTGGATCTGGGAGGGGATGTCGAGAGGGTGGGTCTGGACCTGTGAAACCCCGACTCACCTAAATCCATTCACATACACAGAAGAGAGAGATAGTATTGGAGGAAAGGAGGGGGGGAGAGATACTTATTGGAAACCGGAGAAATTGATGTTAATACTATTGGGTTGGAAGGTACCCAGATGGAAGATGAGGTGTTGTTCCTCCAATTTATGGATGGTCTCAATCTGGAAGTGCATAAGACCAACAAGGAAATGGGACGGCAGATTAAAATGGGTGGCCACTGGGAGATCCATGCTATTACAGTGGCTCATTTCCCTGTCCATGTTCCTGCTTAAATGCCCTTTATCTAAAGATAATCTTTGTGACACTGAGAACATAAAGAGGTCCAAAGGAATTTCATTCATGATTAAAGTTTCTACTATGCAAATTTAATATCTATTGGAGGGGATGTTCAATTTACCTTTTGATTGTGTTGTGCACTTTGCAAAACTGGAGAACTCCCTCATACTTTGATGAATGTCTCAAGCCCAAAAATAGATTATGTATCTTTATCTTTGCTACATGAAGTACACTGTTTGACCTGCTGAGTTTCTCCAGCTTTGTGTTTTAACTCCCTCTGCTAATGGTCCGATAATGCAAAAGCAAGTAATAACATGACAACATGCAAGAAAAGAGATTTCCAATGAATTCTTTTGTTAGAGTCCAGCAAATAAAAAGGTCAAGAAAAAGGTCACTCTCTTTGAATCAGGCACCTAAAATATTCCATTCATTGGATCAAGGGAAGTCAATTGGAGTTGACAAGCTGATGTGTGAATTTCGATTCACCTAAGAAACAGCTGGAGGCTGAATATGCAAGATTAATGTGGACAATTTAATGAGATAAAGAAATACTATGTACTTTATTGATATACATTAATGATTCATTACTCCCAAAGATAATGTCTCAGTGACATACTATTTTGTACCCTTCAAAGAACCTTGTTAAGTTTTGTGTATTAATTAAAAATTGGCATTGGAATTCTCCAGTGTTTCTCGATCTATAAAGATCTATATTGTCACAGTTGACTTCAGCATTGCGCATTCACCAATCAATAATGACTGTGAGCCTCTGTAAGGTTAATTGACATAGTTTTGACCTTTGACCTATTGCTTTAATCACTGCTTTCAGCCTTAGCCTTAAATCTATGAAGATTACCTCTTTAATGTCAATTTGGGATTCTTTGAAGTGCTCCTTGGATCTTTTGGTTCCCTGCGAGGTGAGGAAGAAAGAGCAATTAGACCTGAGATTTGATTCCCCAATTTGTGCAAGTTACCGATTATGCTGTAGGTGTGTTAATAGAATTCATAGATTGCAATGTTAATGCTTGGATTCAGATATAAGAAAGAGGAGTAAGAACAGGCCATCTGACCCTTTGAGACTGCTCCGCCACTTGATCATGGCTGATCTGAAGATAGGCTCATATCTCCACCTATCTCCCTTTTCCCCATATCCCTTAATTCCTCTACTTTGTAAACCTATTCAAACTTGTCTTAAATATATTTACTGAGGTAGCCTCCACTGCTTCAATGGGCAGGGAATTCCATAGATTCACCATCCTCTGGGAAGAGCAGTTCCTCCTCATCGTCTTGAGGCCATGTCCCCTAGTCCTAGTCTCCCCCATCAATGGGAACAACTATCTTGTCTATGCCTTTCATAATTTTATATGTTTCTGTAAGATCTCTTTTCATTCTTCTATATTCTTCTAAAGATGGCAACTTGAAACACCCAGAATCAGAAACATCCATCTATTTTCCTAGTTAAGGATATAGAGAGAGAGAGGAAACTGGAAAAATAAAACCATATTGCCTCTTCAGTCTGTGTCACACTATTTTTCCACCTTGTCCCATCAATCTGCTCCTGGAGCATAGCCCTCCGTATTTCTCCCATCCAGGTACCATTCCAATCATCTTTTAAATGTCAAAATTGAACTCGCATTCACCACTTCCAAACTCTCACTACCTCATAGTTACAAGTACATACATGTCAGAGCACATGCAGGACTTCATATGCAACCCTGATATTCTTTTTCCTGCGAGCCAGGCAGAATTTCTAAATGCCAGGTTAGATGTGCTGAGCATATTCAAGGAAGGGATTGATGGAATTTTCAATATAAAGGAAATTGAGGTCAGAACAGCAAGATGATATCAAAATAAATCAGCAATGAATAAATGGCAAAGTCGAATGGCTGATTTTTAATTCCATGTCTTTTCTTATGTTCTCACACTCAGTAAATGGATGCATTAAGTGGTTGTGTTGGAAGTCCTTTATGAAGTTAGCAGCCCTCTTGAAACAGTGCCTCACATAAGTGCTTTGAACGGATGGGAGGTAGGAGCTTGCGATGGACTTGGCTAGGTTTGCCACCTTCTGCAGTCTTCAGTGTTCCTGGGCACTTGAGCTTCCAAACACTTTTGGGGAATGGAATGGCTTCGGTATGATCCCATCCATAAATGATTTCTTCTCTTTGAGGATGATGATACATCTCTTTGAAACTAGCCAGTAAATGAAAATAATTACCAGAGTATTATTTATTGTGTGTTTTAGGAAGCAGTCTGTCTAGATTGTGTTTGCTTTTTAATTTGCCATGTTAAGAAATTTTAACATTATTTACAAGGCAATGTATGATCAGTTGTGAAGCCAAGTTCTTGGCAAGTTTGATATTTAAAAATGTTTAACAACAGCTTTTAACTTTGGGAACAATAAACATTGCCCCAAGGGCTGATGTTGCATTCTGGTTTCCATTCTGAACTAGTTAAACATGTGCAAATCAATCTGGTCTGCTTAGTCTCTGCAAATTTTCAGTCTGTAAGTGGGATCGCTGATGATGTGGGGTCTGGCAGCTATCAGTATAAGTATCAGAAAGCATCAATCAGCTGAAGAGGGAACACCACCTCAGAGAATGTGTGTGCAAGAAGGAAATGCACACTAATCTATTTCAGTTCATGCAAATTCAGGTGAAAGGGGAAATGTACATAAGTTCATTGTAAAGTATTTGAAGGGACAGTAGGAAAGTGGGAATGCCCTTGTGAACCACCTCAAGGTCTAGGTTCATGGGTTCATGGGTTCATGTGGACATTCTCTGCAGCACCAAGGTAACCTTAGAAAAAAAAACCTCCAGTCCACAGACAAACCGCAGAGGAAGCAAAGTGGGAGCAAACCAATGTCAAAAGGGTCACGGCAGTTATTTAAAAAATATTTTTGCATTGATTCTTTTCCTGATTAAAGTTGCATGCTGTTGAAGGGCTGAAATAAAACTATCCTTGCTAGATCCCCAGCCAATTACCTGAGAGTAACTAATTCGTGAGAAGGACTTTGACTCCAACATTCATCATGGCACTTGTCAAAATCTATGGCCAAAGTTTCATTAACAAGATTAACACTGCACTTCAATAAATAGGTGCACTGTGTTATTTCATGGTTAGTGAATAGTATTTTTTTTCAGCATTTGTATGTGCTCAGTAGACAAGGACACGGGTGAAAATCAAAAGTATATACCGCAGATGATGACAATCTAACTTCCTCATCTGTCAGGAAGATGCAACAGCGACTGCTCTTCCTGAGAAGACTGAAGTGGGCAAGGCTACTGGCCGCCATTATGCTAATCAGGAGCTTTAACGAGAGTGTCCTGGACGTCTGCATCACAGTGAGGTACAGTTGCTGTAGAGTATTGTTTTGGTGGTCAATCCATAGGACAATAGGAGCAGCAGAGAAGATCATTGGGTTCCCCCTCCCCGCTCCATTGCCAGGATCTGCCAGGATCGTTGTCTGAAGAGGGAATGCAAAATCATCGAGGTTCCCTTCCTCCCTGCAAGCAGCATCTTTCAGCTGGAGAAGAGATACAGAGTATCAGAGCCAGTACCACCAGGCTGAGGAACAGCTTCTTCCCACAGGCAGTGAGAATGCTGAATGACCAAGGATGTTCTCACACTAACCATTCAAGACTTATTTAATTGTATGTTTGAATACTTGCCCTGTATATATCCATTGTTGTTTGTATGTGTGTTATGTCTGGTTGTGTGTCTGTGTATTTTGCACCAAGGAATGGAGAATGCTGTTTTATTGGATTGCACTTATGCAATCAGATGACAAAAAACTTGACCACGAAAATGTGGGAAGTACTCGGAAGGTCCAGCAGCAGCTGCGTAGAGAGAAACAAAGTTAACATTTCAGATCAAAGACCCTTCATCTGACAAGGTCAAAGGGACATTTGAAGATGTACTAGGATGTTGCCCGGACTTCAGAACTGAGTTACAGGGAAAGGTTAAACAGGTTAGGACATTATTCCCTGTAGTGTAGGAGAATGAGGGGAGATTTGATAGAGGTATTTAAAATTATGAGGGGGATAGATAGAGTTAATGTAGTTAGGCTTTTCCCATTGCGGGTGGGTGAGATTCAAAGAAGAGGACAGGGGCTAAGGGTGAAAGGGGAAAAGTTAGGGGAATATGAGGTGCAACTTCTTCATTCAGAGGGTGGAGGGAATGTGGAATGAGCTTCCAGCTGAAGTGGTAGATGAGGGCTCGATTTTAACATTTAAGGAAAATTTAGACAGGTATATAATGGGAGAGGTATGGAGGGCTATGGACTGAGTGCTGGTTAGTGAGACTTGGCAAGAAAAAAAGTGGTTCAGCACAGACTAGAAGGGCCAAGGTGGCTTGTTTCTGTGCTGTAATTGTTCTACGGTTCTATTTGCATAAACTGAGGAAGGGGAATGTGGGCATGAAATGATCCCCACAACTCACTCCCTAATATCTCACAGTGGAACAGCTGTAACTTTAATAACCAGAGTACAAAATGTTGACTCGTTATAATAATCAGTTATATTATGCTTTTCCCACTCAGCACTTGATTCTTTAGTTAAAGAATGGAAGCCCCCCCGTTCCTAACAATCTTAGCATGCTGTTTGTAAGAGTAAAGAATAAATGCTAATGACGAGTGCTGTGTGCCTGTTTTATGCTGAGGGTTGCAGAACTGTGCACAGACACCTATTTTTGTTAGGATCAAAGTCCTGAGGGACCTTTCAAACATAACTGGATTAGATAGCCCAAGGTTAAAGCATCACTGCACACGGCTGCTAAACTGCTGACATAGCAACCTTACTAAAGGACTTTAACCCAATCTCTTAATGTGTTAAACCACTCAGAAAAGCACACACTCGCTAATAATGTTTGCTTTCTGCTCATCTGCCTATATTATCCATTTATTAAAATTTTGCAATATTGCTGAATTACTCACAACCCTTTTGCTGGAGCAGGATATTAAAATAATCCGTAATCACACAAAATATTTTTTTTTCCAAAGTATAGACCCAATATTGAGACAACCTTGTCTCCTTCCTTCGGTCTACTTGCTAGATAAACACATCCAACCAAGCCACTGACATTTCCGTGACTATTTGTATAACCCCTCTACTAATCAGTGAGCTCTATATGAACGTTACATCAATCAGAGTGTGCCACTGAGAATTCCAGATAAAATGAATTACAGTTACTGCAGTTTCTGCTTCAGAATATTAGTGGTCTGCCACCATGTCCACGTTCAATTATCAGTTGTAATATTTGGTTCTGGGTGACAGAGGAAAGAGCTTCCACTCTGACAGTCTAACATAGGGGACTCAGTCCAGCTTCTGATTTTAATAATTCTCTTCACTGTTTTTTTTTGTTAGCTGTTTTTTGTTCTTACCTTTCAGTTTAATCCACTTTGTCAGAGGTCACACATGCATGTAACCCAACATAAACTGCTTTTAAAATGCATTTTTCATGATCTGGACATTAACTTACACTGCTCATCCCTAATCTCAGGATAGCAAATGGAATGTTAGCCTTCAAAGCTGAAAGAATTGAATTTAGGAGCAGGGAGGTTATACTGCTATTGCACAAGGTGCTGGTGAGGCCACATCTGGATTTTTGCGTGCAGTTCTGGACTCCTTACATGAAAGGAGGATGTCCTGGCTGTGGAAGTGGTCCAGAGGAGGTTCACCAGGTTGATCCCAGATATGAGGGGGTTAGACTATGAGGAGATATTGAGGTGTACTCGTTGAATGAGAGGGAATCTTATAGAAACGCATGAAATTATGAAAGGTATAGATAAGATAGAGATAGGTAAGTTGTTTCCATTGGTAGGGGAAACTCAAGATTCAAGGTAGTAGATTTAGGACGGAGATAAGGAGGAACTACTTTTCCCAGAGGGTAGTGAATCTGTGGAATTTGCCGCCCATTGAAGCAGTTGAGGCCACCTCAGTAAATATATTTAAGACAAGGTTAGATAGACTTTTACCAAGTAGGGAAATTAAGGGATATGGGGAAAAGACAAGTAGGTGGAGATGAGCCTATCGTCAGATAAGCCACAATCTCATTGAATGGCGGATTAGGCTTGATGGGTCAGGTTTCTCATGCTTTAATTCCCTTTGAGAAGGTGATGTCGATCCACCTTCTTGAACTATTGCTCTCCTTCCAGTTCTGTGGGGAGGGGATCCAGAACCAATGACAATGAAGGACTGGCTATATATATTTCTCACATCAGAACAGGGCATGATCTTTGAATTTCTCTGTTATCATATGCACAATAGCTGCCTGAATGGAGCACAAAATTTCTGCCTCAGATCACCTGAGCCAACTCTGGAATGCTCAGTCATAACCTTAATCCTAATGCTAAATCTAACCATACTCTTTGAATGAGATTTGAATTAAATTGAATTATTTATTTTGCATGGATTGTGAAAAGCTTTGATTTGTGTTTTATCCAGGCAAAATGGGCAGCATTTTGGCGTAGCAGTTAACGCAACATCGTTACAGAGCTACCGATCGGGTCTGGGGTTTGAATCCTGGGCTGTCTGTATGAAGTTAGTATGTTCTCCCCTTGTCTGCGTGGGTTTTTCCTGGGGACTCTGGTTTCCTCCCGCTGTTTAAAATTCCAGTGCTGTAAGTTAATCAGGTGTAATTGGACGGCATGGGCTAGTGGGCTGAAATGAGCTGTTACCATGCTGTTACGTCTAAATTAAAATTTTAACTTAGCTTTGAGTACAGTAGGAAGTGCAATAATAAATCAAAAGTGCAGGGTGCAGTATAAAAATAATGAGTTCAAGTTGAAATTTATTTGTCATCCAATTGAACTATGGGGAACTCGATGTAACAGTGCTTTGCGATCCATGGTGCAGAACAGTGCAAAACATATGTACAGAAATAATGCACGTAAGACAAATGATACATTCATGCGCTACATATATACATATATTAAAATAAATATTATTAATAAATAGTAGAGTCACAAAGAGTTGTTTTGGCAGTTCAATATTCATTCAGCATTCTCACTGCTTATGGGAAGAAGCTGTTCCTCAGCCTGGTGGTTCTGGCTCTGATATTCTTGCATCTCTTTCCTGATCGGAGTAGCTGGAAGATGCTGCGTGCCACGTGGTAGGGACCTTCCCTGATTTTGTGCACCCACTTTAACCAATGATTCTGGTAAATCACATCGACGAGGGGGAGGGAGACCTCAGTGATCCTCTCTGCCACTTCTTTGGACCTGTGGATTGACTGATCCGATGCTCTGCAGCAACTGTACCACACTGTGATGCAGTCAGCCAGGATGCTGAAGTCAAAGAAAGTAGTATGAAAAGAACAATGCTTGTGATTCTGGTGGCATTAGAGTAGTTCAAGTTGAACTTCATTGTCACATGAATCAAAGTTCTTTTTCATTGTTTTATCAAGCAATCCAGCTCATCAGCCCATATGTAGTACAGCAGTAAAAATATCAGAGTGCAGACTTACACAGAAAAATCACTGAGAAAACAGCAACACATTTCTGAATGGATAATGAACCATAGACAATAACTCACATTTTTTTTCTTCTTTTTCAATAATTTATTTATTTTTGAATAGTGAATTTACAAAAACGTAATTTTTGCACCATTTCTGCACAGTGCAGCTGTCGAAAAACAACAAATTTTACTGATTTTGAGTCCTGATGAAGAGTTTTGGCTCGAAATATTGACCATTCTTTCTCTTCCATGGATGCTGAGTTCCTCCAGCAGATTGTGCTTGGCTTCAACTTCTAACGCCTTCAGTGTGCCTCCATCATTTTACCGTTATAGCTGAGGGAAATATTATTTCCCTGGCAGGGACAAGAGAGTAGAACAATTCTAATGCCTGCCAGTAGAGGATATGTCTGGAGCAGCTTGCAAACTATCACCATCTCCTTTGAGTAATTGCAGTTAACACAATCAGAAACACTGAAGTAACACAGCAGTTCTTGCACCATCCGTAGGGGGAAAAGATATATATCCCACATTTTGGGCCCGAGCCCTTCTTTAAGCTATAAGCAAAAAGCAGACAGGTATCTTAATTAAAGACTAGACAGAGAAAGGGAGCAGAATGGGGCAGGGAGGAGTCCACACAAACAGCCCAAAGTTGTTAGTTAATTGGATATAAAAGGAAAAGGGAGAATTGATTTTGGATGTGTGAGAGGAGAAGGAGGTAAATTGAATGAGAGAGACACACACAACTCGAGGGAAGGAAATAGAGAAGAAGGGAGTAGGTGGGGGTTTAATGGAAACTGGAGGTTGATGTTAATGCCATCCAGTTGGAGGGTGTCCAGACAGAAGATAAGGTATTGTTCCTTCAATTTGCAGGTGCTCTCAGTCTGGTAGTGCATAAGACCATGTACAGACATGCTAGCAATGGAATGGAATGGGGAATTGAAATAGATGGCCACTGGGAGATCCACGCTATTGTGGCAGACAGAGATAAGGTGCTCAACGAAGTCATCTCCCAGTCTGCACCCAGTCTCTCTGATGTAGAGGCAAGCAACTGCAGTGTCGGCTAGCACCTGCTGCATTGTGGTAGAAATTGACTAGTCCAGGGGATGATTCCACATTCATCACCTGCTCCAGCACAATTATTCTCAGCCTTTTTTTAATATGAATTTAGTAATGACAGCTGTGTAGTGTCAAGGGCATCTGCCCCATTGCAACCACTGACTTTACAGCCTATTGTTATGCCAGTTTCTGCACCATACACGTAAAACATGCAGGCTTGGTGGTTTCAATCTGACTCAGTATGAAACTTTCCACATAATCTCAGCCCTTTGAGTCAATGTTCCACTGTTTTCATCTCACTTTTCTCTGCCATCAATGGAGTATTTGCAAAATACCCCTCAATAATACTTTGAAAAGAAAATATTTCTGCCTCGCTGCCTGTGTAGCAGTGGCAGCTGTAACATTATGTGTCACATAATGTCGTCAGAATCACAAACGGCAATGAGGAAGCGTCCAGGAGGGAGATAGATTAGTTCATTGAGTGGGGTCACACCAACAACCTTGTGCTCAACATTAAAAAAAAACAAAGAGCTGGTTGTGGACTTCAGGAGGGATCAGTAGTGGAAAGGGTCAAGAACTTCAAATTTAGCACTGCCCTCAGCCCGGTGGTCCTGGCTCCTTTCTTGAGGCACCTCCTCTTAAAGATGTCCTTAATGGAGTGAAGACTGATGCCTGCGATGGTGCTGGCCAAGTTCACAACTCGCCTATTCCTGTCCAATGCATTGGCACCTCCATACCGGACAGTGATACCATGAAGTATAGCTGCTGGAGAGCCTTCTTCAGAATCGGAATCCAAATTTATTGTCATGAACAAGTCTCAAAATTTGTTGTTTTGTGACAGCGTCACAGTGCAAGCATTATATAAACTAACTAACTAACTAAATAAATAAATAAAATTAATCCATTTCTAGGTTCATAGTGATAATCCAGCTTCATAAACTGTAGGTGGGTGGAATATTGAAAGAGAATCCTCAATAATTTTAGTGAAAATATCGCCTTATTGAAAGTTAACTTTTGCTTCCTTCTTTCAAACTAAACCATTGAAATGGAAACATACTTAAAATAGGTCAAATGCACTTCTCTAATGTATAACCACTAATTATTTATGTCCATCCCATGAACTGTACATGTTCCACTTTGAACACCCAAGCTCCAATATAAATCATCATTGTTTTATTCCAATAAGTTGAAATGCTGGAATTTTCAACAAACTGAATGTAGTGGCCTGTGTGCACATGCTATCAGTTTGCAGATTCATGTCAGCTTTCTGGAAGTGATTGTAGCATTTCTTGGAACTGATAACTGTTCTATGTAACAATCCCAACCGTGCAGCTAAATTCGAGACACCCACGACCCAATTTATGGAAATTGGATCCCACAGCATCAGGCCTTTCCTTTTTCTCTGCCTCACCGAAAGACACCAGCATTTCTCCTCTTGGGGTCTCTGTTCTCCCTTTCATTCTCATCTCACTTTCAGCTGCTCCAGTCATCTCCTGCATCCTACTGTCTTTGGTAAGGTACATCCATGAACAATAAGTAGACATTACTTGTTGTTGTTGTGGACCTGTGCCGCCTTAAAACCCATCTTGCTTTTTTTCTTGAAGTTCATCTCACAATATTGGTTGAGGTGTAGAACCAGAGGAAGTGGTAGGGCTGGGTGCAATAACAATGCTTAAAAAAAACATGCGGCTACAGGTACATGAATAGGAAAGGACTAGGGGGTTATGGGCCAAATGCACACCAGTGAGAGTAGGTGAGGTAAACAAATTAGTTGACATGACATGTGGTGTCGAAGGGTTGTTTCCCTGCTGCAAAACTCCATGACTCTGGAACAGGCATTCCCAATGGGTGCTATTTGCTCCCCCAACCCACCCTAGGGCAACAGCACATTTAAGTAAAAGCCCTGTTTTCTTTTCACCTTAGGTAACACAAATACATTTTTAAAAAAATGTATTTGGGAGAAGTACAGAAGAAACCAAAACTTGACTGCTTCACAGAGAATGGGGCAGGGTGAGGGGGGGGGGGGGCATAAACTTTGAGGAGAGTCCTAAAGTCATAGCTGAAAAAGGTTTGAGAATGGCTGGTCTAGAACCACTATATTGCAATGGCAGCAGACATTGTCTTGTCCATGAATCCTTCATTTCAGGATGGATCATTTTGATACTGGGAGTATGGAAATGTTTTGGATTCTTTTGATTTTAGGTATTTTTCAGATAAGCCAGACCTATTCCATTAAGTTGGTTCTCAATGATGCTTCTCATTAATGGCAAAAGCAACGTATTCTTGCTTTGTGCATTGCTTATCAGTGGAGCACAGTTTGATCAGAACAGGAAGGGGCATTCCTCCTGCAAACTGTTCCGCCAGTCATCAGATGGGGGGTGGAGTTTGTGAATCAACTCCATTACTCCTCTGCATCCAACACATTATCCTCCAAGAATTTCCGGCACTTTCAACATGATCCCACTACCAGATACATCTTCCTCTCTGTTTTCCATAGGGACCACTCACTCCGTGACTCCCTTGTGCATGCATTCCTCCCCACCAATCATAACCCCCCCCCCCAACCCCCTTCACATCAGTACCTTCCCCTGTGGCCGCAGGAAATGCCACTCTTCTACTCACATCTCCTCCCTCATCGCTGTTCAAGGCCGCAAACAAGTTTTGAAGTGAAGCAACACTTCACTTGTGTATCTGCAGGAGTGATCTACTGCATCTGGTGCTCCCTTTCTGGCCTTCTTTACATTGGAGACACTGAGTGCAGACTGGGAGATCACTTCACTGAGCTCCTTTGCTCTCCCCGTAACAGTGACTGGGAACTCCCAGTAACCAGCCATTTGAATTCTGCATCCTATTCCCATACTCACATGTCTGTTCATGGCCTCATGTACTATCCCACCAAGACTTCCTGTAAATTGGAGGAACAACACCTGGTTTTCTGTGGAGGCACTCTCCAGTGGTTGGTATTAACATCAATTCTCTGGTTTCTGTTAATATACTCTTCATTCTTTCTCCCTTCCCTTCCCCCTGTCTTCTTTCCTTCAGCGCTCCACGCCTTCACTCTCTATTCACCTAGCCATCCCTCCTCTTCTGATCGCTGCTGTGCCCTCCCTCCCTTTTCCACCTATCACCTCCTGCCTTTGAGACTGTGCTCCTCCCCCACCCGTCACTCTTAACTTTTTGTTCAGATGCCTGGCCACATTTTTCCATACCTTTATGAAGGACTCAATCCCAAAACGTTGGTTATATATCTTTATTTTTGCTCTATAAAGCACACTGTTTGACCTGCTGAGTTTCTCCAGCATCGTATTTTTACTTCATTACTCTGTTGTCTTGGTTTCTTATCTCCAAATACTTCTCATTAACTGTCTCAGATTTATAAATAGCTGATCTATAATCAATGGTTAAAGAAAAAAGAGCCTGCAGATGCATCATACAAAATGCCAGAGGAATGCTGGTGGTACAAGCTAGGGCCTTTTTAAACTATGGATCGATAGAGGATGAGAAGCTACTTAATAGAATATGAGGGTCATAGATAGAATGGACAGCCAGCACATTATTCCCAGGCCGCAGTGGTTAATATCAGAGGACATCTGTTTCAAGTGAATGGAGTTTAGGGGAGACATCAGAGGGAGATTTTTTCACACAGAGTATGGTGGGTGGCTGGAATGTTTGCTGGGAGTGGTGGTGGAGGAGAACTTAAAAGACCCTTCAATGGGCACATGGATGACAGAAAAAAATAGTGTTATGAAGTGTGAAAGTAGAAGGGGTTAGAATGATTCAGAATCAATATATGTTGATATAAACATATCACAAAATTCATTGTTTTGTGGCAGCATCAAACTGCAATCACTTCTATAAACCACCTTACAAAATAAAACTAGTGCAAGAAAAAGTCAAAGTGAGGCAGTGTCTGTGATTTATTATTCATTAAGGAATCTGATGGCAGAGGGGAAGAAGCTGTCCTTGTGCCGCTCGGTGTTTTTATTCAGGCTCCTGTACCTTTTTCCCAATGGCAGCAGAGTGAAGAGGGCATGGCCTGGGTGCTCAAGGTCCTTAAGGATAGAGGCAGCTTTCTACAGACACCACCTCTTGTAGATGACCTCGATGAAGTGGGGTCTGGTGCCCTTAATGCCTCAGGCTGAGTTAATAACCCTCTTGAGTTTTTTCCCTCAGGTTTGGCACCTCCATAACAGACACTGATGCAACCAGCCAGAAGGCTCTTCATGATACACCTCTAGATGTTTATGAGGGTCTTTGGTGACATAATGAATCTCCTCAAATTCCTCATTAAATATAGCCGCTGGCGAGCCTTTTTCGTGATTACATCAACCTGGAGGCTCCAGGAAAGATCCTCAGAGACATTGACACCTGATAATTTGAAGTTCATGACCTCCACTGCTGACCTCTCGATGAGGACAGGTTCATGCTCTCCTAATTTCCTCCCGAGGTCTAGAATCATCTTTGTTTTACTAATGTTTAGTGCAAGGTTATTGATGTGACACCACTCAACAAGCTGATCTCACTCCCTTTCTGAACAGTACCTCATTGCCGTTTGTGATTGTACAGGTTGCAGAGGTTGACACAACATTGTTTGTTGCAGAGTCCACTCAAACAGCATCCTAGATAATTCAATGTTTTGGGCCAAACTTCTCATCAAGAAGTAGGCGGAAGACCGAATGAAAGGGTTGATAAAGAGCGCAGGTTGAGCAGGTGATGGGTGAATACAGGTGGGAGGGAGAGGAAATGGGGAATAAGGTTTGAAATTAGGAGGTGATAGGAAGATGTGGAATAAGGCTGAGGAAGATGCATTCTGATGGAGGAACAAAGGGAGGGTTGGGGACTGAAGGAAGGAAGGTGTGGTTGATGGACTGGTAGAGAGGGTGCGGGAGGGGCAAGAAGGAAAGGAGATGAAGCAATTGGGCCAGAGAGAGAAGAAAGCTGGGGGTGGGGGTGGGGGGGATGATTGGTGGTTGGTCAATTGGTAGGGTTGAGAAAACAAGGGGGAAGTTACCACAAAATGCCCGTTGCAGGTTTTCAAAGCTTACAGAGGGAACTGGACCATCTGGAAAAATGGGCTGAACAATGGCAGAAGGAACTTAATGCAGACAAGTGTTAGCTGTTGCACTTTGGAAGGACAAACCAAGAAAAGACTCTTAATTTCTCCATCTCCGTCACATCTGTTCCCAAGATGAGGTCTTGCAGTCCAGAGCTTCTGAAATGTCTGCCTTCTTCCACAAACATGGCTTCCCCTCCACCACTATCAACTCAGCCCTCACCCACATCTCCTCCATATCCTGCTCATCTGCCCTGTCCCCCCTCTGCCCCAAACATAGAATCTTCACCTACCACCCTCCACATCCAACAAATCATCTGTCAGAATTTCCACCACTTACTACAGGACCCCACCACTAGACACATCTTTCCCGCTTCTCTATCAGCCTTCTGCAGGGATCGGATTCCCTGTGCACTCATCCCTCCCCATCCATCACATCTCCAGCACCTTTCCCTGTGCCCACAGGAGGTGAAACACTTGCGTTCACACCTCCTCCTTCACCAAGGTCAGGGCTCCCAAACAGGCCTTTCAAGGAAATCAATACTTCACTTGTACATCCAGAGGACTTATTTACTGCATCCAGTGCACTCTTTGTGACCTTCTCTACATCAGAGAGACCAGTCACAGACTGGGAGATTGCTTTGCTCAGCACCTCCGCTCTGTTCACAACCACAGCGACTTCCCAGTGGCCAACCATTTTATTTCTGGGTTACACTCCCACACTCATATGTCTATCCATGGCTTGTGCATTGGTCCCACCCTGACCACCCGCAGATTGGAGGAACAACACCTTATTTTCCATCTGGGCACCCTCCAGCCAAATGGTATAAAATTCCATTAAACCTGATTGCCTTTTATCCCCCTCCCCCATTTCCGGCCTTTCTAGTTCTTTCACCTACACACCCCTGCCTCCCCCAACCCCCGCCATCCCCCCAGTGCTGCTTTCCCCTCTCTCTCTCTTCTCCACCTATCATCTCCTGCCCTGTCACCCCCTTTCCCCAACCAACTCTTTTATTCTGATGCTCGCCGGTATTTTCTCATACTTTGATGAAGTGCTCAATCCCAAAACGTTGGCTACGTATCTCTACCTTTGCTACATAAAGGACACTGTTCGACCTGCTGAGTTACTCTACTATTTTGTGTTTTACCATGGTAAATGATAAGACACTGAGGAGTGTGGTAGAACAGAGGGATTTGGGAATACAGATACATAATTCCCTGAAAGTGGCATCACAGGTCGATAGGGTTGTAAAGAGAGCTTTTGGCATATTGGCCTTCATGAATCAAAGTATTGAGTATATGAGTTGGGATGTAATGGTGAAGTTGTATGAGACATTGGTGAGGACAATTTTGGAGTTTTTTTGTGCAGTTTTGATCACCTAACTACAGAAAAAAATATCAAAAAGATAGAAAGAGTGCAGAGAAAATATATTAGGATGTTACCCGAATTTCAGGAACTGAGTTGCAGGGGAAGGTTAAACAGGTTAGGACTTTGTTCCCTGGAACAAAGAAGAATGGGGGGAGATTTTATAGAGGTATTTAAAATTATGAGGGGGATAGACTGAGGGTAGGTGAGATACAAACCAGAAGACATGGGTTCAGAGTGAAAGGGGAAAAGTGAGGGGGAACTTCTTTCACACAGAGAGAAGTGGGAGTGTCAGCTGAAGTGGTGAATGCGAGTTCAATTTTAACATTTAAGAAGTGTAGCGTAGATAAAAGCTCACACTCGACTGGAGGATGAACTAATGCTTTTATTAGCCTACAACACAGGTAGGGTTCATGAACAGGCTTCAGAGGGGTTCAGGGTTTAGGCGGGAAACCAGGGTTATACATGGACCACCCCCCCACCCCCCCGGGGAGGAGCCCGGGAGGTGGGACCAATTGCCAGGGCAGGACACCTTTAGTGAATCCCAGTTCACTATTATTCATCCCTTCCTTCAAAATTAAGGGTTTGTGAATGAAAATAACAAAGATCAGGAGCTGGTAATAACACCGAAGAGAAATATTTACTATACTATTTACAGATTCAGGTGGTCTGGGGGTCTGGAGATACTGGTGGCGCGAAATTCTGGCTATTGTGATAGATGGTGCAAAGGTGCTCAATGATGCAATCTCCCATTCTGCACCTGGTCTCCCCGACATTGAGGAGGCCACATTGGGAGCAATGGATCCGTGGTCATTGTTGAAAGGGAGTCCAACCTTCCAGCCCCACCTTCTGTGTGCAGAGGAGTTTCCCAACTACACCCTTAATTTTTAGATGTTGCCTCTTTAGTCCTGGATTCCTAACTAATGGAAACAGTTCCTCTCTCTCCACCTCTCAGCATCTCAAAATACCTTGAATGTTTTCACCTTCTAATCATTTCACTACTAAATTTCAAAGACTATATCAAATGTTTACATAATCTTGGTGGAGAATCCTGGATCATTTTACATGCTTTCTTGGCCATTGAACAAACATGATAAGACCAGCACAGGCTTTTGGTGACATTCCCCCCCTGGGAACTTGAAGATCTCCACCATCTCCAGCTCAGAAGGGCTGAAACGCACAGCGGCTCCCTTTTTTGCAGTCAGTGAGGGAGAAGTTCTGTTCTGGCACCACGATACCAGGCTTTCTCTCTCTCTCTTTCTCTCTCTCTCTCTCTCTCTCTCTCTCTCTCTCTCTCTCTCTCTCTCCTTCCTGTTCTCTGACTCATCATTACTTGAGATGTGTCCTACAATGGTGATGACATCTATAAACTTGAAAATGGAGCCAAGATGGTCATTGGCCACACAGTCATGAATGTATAGTGAGTATACCTGTCTTAACTTCAGATACACAAACTGCTTATTTTATAATGTTGCTCTTATGCAGTTTCCAAGACATTTACAAAGTTTGAAAATAAGTTTGGGGTCTTCGGGGAGTGGGAAGATGCTGAAATCTGGAGCAAGACAGAAGAACTCAGCAGATTGAGCAGTGGGAGAAAATGAATGGTCGATGTTTCAGGTTGGGACTCTTTATCAAGACTGAGATTGCAAAGGGCAGATGGGGAGTAAAATGAGGATGGGTGGGAGGGGTTGAGGGGCATTGTGAACTAGGAAAGGGTGAAGGATGATGGACAGAGGCAGTTGATTGGAGAGAGTGAAGATGAAGAAGATGTGTCAGGTGGAAGAAGATGTGTCAGGTGGAAGAAGATGAGTCAGGTAGAAGAAAGAAGATGTCTCAGGTGGAAGAAGATGCGTCAGGTGGAAGAAGATGTGTCAGGTGGAAAAAAGAAGATGTGTCAGGTGGAAGAAGATGTGTCAGGTGGAAGAAAGAAGATGTGTCAGGTGGAAGAAGATGTGTCAGGTGGAAGAAGATGAGTCAGGTAGAAGAAAGAAGATGTGTCAGGTGGAAGAAGATGTGTCAGGTGGAAGAAAGAAGATGTGTTAGGTGGAAGAGATGTGTCAGGTGGAAGAAGATATGTCAGGTGGAAGAAAGAAGATGTGTCAGGTGGAAGAGATGTGTCAGGTGGAAGAAGATATGTCAGGTGGAAGAAAGAAGATGTGTCAGGTGGAAGAAGATGTGTCAGGTGGAAGAAGATGTGTCAGGTGGAAGAAGATATGTCAGGTGGAAGAAGATGTGTCAGGTGGAAGAAGATATGTCAGGTGGAAGAAGATGTGTCAGGTGGAAGAAGATGTGTCAGGTGGAAGAAGATATGTCAGGTGGAAGAAGATATGTCAGGTGGAAGAAGATGTGTCAGGTGGAAGAAGATGTGTCAGGTGGAAGAAGATGTGTCAGGTGGAAGAAGATATGTCAGGTAGGCCAGGGTGGGGTTGAAATTAAGTTTGCTCAATTTTACAAGGAGTGATCATTCTATTTCTACAATTTTGATGTGGGGGATGAATTTATGCTGCCTTAAAACTGACTCAATTAAAATAAATTTTTAAAACTGTAATTCAGCATGATCTCTGAAACAATTCATTAGATGTACTTCTTAAAATGGGAAATGTTTAGATTGAGAAAATTGAAACACTACTGATGATGGACATTTCAGACAGAAACAGAAAATGTGAGAAATACTCAGCAGGTCAAACAGCACCTGCGGAACAAGAAGAAAAAAAGAAAATATCACCTTGGTGTCAGCAAAAGTAGTCGTGTAAGGTAACAAAACATTAACATTATAAAGCTCTTGGGGAATCTATGAAGATCTGAACAACATGGGATAGCACAGGACAGCAGCAGGAAGCGCTGTCGTCTCACAGTTCCAGTGACTCGTGTAGGGTGCGGACCTCCAGTGCTTTCTGTGTGGAGTTTCTGACCCCAGGATGTTGATGGGGCCGGTAATGCTCCTCAATGTCCAGTGCAGGAGATTAGAGTCTTGCTCTCCTGAATTCTGTGGCACATTACACTTGACATGAGCCAAGGCCATTCCTGAGTGTTGTCCAGGTCCTGTGGCTGCTGTGAAACACGGAAGTGATTGTGGTGAAAACACACAGTAAATGCTGAAGGAACTCAGCAGCATCCATAGGAGGTAAAAATATATCATCGACATATATTACTGAGGTATATTACTGATGTAATCTATGTATATTACTGAAGTAGATTGCCAAGGTGTAAGTAAAAAGCAGGCAGGCATCTGAATAAAGAATGAGGAGAGAAATGTGGAAGAATGGGAGGGGGAGGAGTCCAGACCAACCAGCACAAGGTGTTAATTGGATATGATAAGAGGAAAGGTAAGTATTGATTTTGGCTCTCTGAATGGAGGCAGAGGGAATTAGAGGAAAGGAGATGGGGAGGAAGATGGGAGAGTGGGTCTTTAACAGAAACTGGAGGTCGATGTTAATGCCATCCAGTTGGAGGGTGCCCAGACAAAGTGTTGTTCCTCCAATTTGTGGGTGGCCTCCATCTGGCAGTGCATGAGACCAATGGACAGACATGTCAGCAAGGGAATGAGGCTGGGAATGAAATGGGTGGCCACTGGGAGACCCATGCTATTGTGGTGGACAGGTTGCAGGCTGATTCATTTGCCGACTGGTTGCTTGGCAAAACTCAGGTTGCGCAGTCAGCACACACCCTCCCATTTCTGGCCTGATACTAGAGGGATGAAGCAGACAAGAATGGTCAGGCCTGCCCCAGTAACTCCTGCAGCAACGTCAAGGGAGCTGGAGTGATTGACCACCAGCAACCACAACCAGCTCAGTTCTCTCATTGCAGAACGATATGTGTGCCTGATTGTGAAACCAGATGTGAGGGGTGCAATTCACACTGATTAGCTTCCATCTCCTTAATAACTTGGACTCATTATCAGAGGCCAGTTGTTGGATGTGGAAATAAAGTGGGAGAAGACTGAATGTCTGAATATCATGTATTTGCTTCTCAGATGCCTTATCTCTTCAGCATATGAACTAGAATTTATTCTCACGCACGTCCTAAAATTCATTGTTTTACAGCAGGATTGCGGTGCAAACATTGCTGTAAATTATATTTAAACATGAATAAGTTAGTGTAAAAAGAAGAGAAAGTGAAGTGTGGTTTATTATCCATTCAGAATCTGATGGCGGAGGGGAAGAAGCTGTCCTTGTGCCACTTGGTCTTCATCTTTAGGTTCCTGTACCTCCTTCCCGATGATAGCAGTGTGAAGAGAGCATGGCCTGGGTGGTTGGGGGTCCTTGAGGATAGAGGCTGCTTTCTTAAGACACCATTTCTTGTAGATGTCCTCTATGGAATGAAGACTGCTGGCCATGATGGCATTGGCTGAGCTCACAACCCTCTGTAGACTTCTGTCCTGTGCTTTAGCACCTCCATACCAGAAAGTGATGCAACGTGGAGATTCCAGGACAGATCCTCAGAGATGTTGACACCCAGGAATTTGAATTTCTTGACTTTTTCCACTACTGAGCCCTCGATCAGGACTGGGTCATGTTCCCCTGACTTTCCCCTGAAAGTGCACAATCATCTTCTTGGTTTTGCCGACGTTGAGTGCAAGGTTGTTGAACCAGACTGGTCAGGTGACAGAAGTGTGTTTAGGTGGATATTTTGGGTTAAGTAACTATAATGTCATTAGTTTCAAGTCAATTATGGATAAGGATAGGTCTGGTACTCGAGTTGAAATTCTAAATTGGAGTAAAGCCAATTATATGGAAATGAGAAAGGATCTAGGAAGAGTGGATTGGGCTAAGTTGTTTTCTGGTAAGGATGTGTTTAGTAAGTGGAAGGCAAAATTTTGAGAGTACAGCGTTTGCATGTTCCTGTCAGGATTAAAGGCAAAGTTAACAGGCATAAGGAACCTTGGGTTTCAAGGGATATTGGCGATCTGGTTAAGAGAGAGGTTTATAGTGGGGATAAGCAACAAGGAGTAAATGAGGTACTAGAAGAGTATAGAAAATGTAAGAAAACACTTAAGAAGGAAATCAGGAAGGCAAAAAGACATGAGATTGCTTTGGGTAGATAATGTGAAAGTAAACCAAAACAGTTTCTACAAGTAAAAGGATAGTAATGGACAAAATTGGTCCCCTTGAAGATCAGAGTGATTGTCTATGTGTGGAGCCTCAAGAGATGGGGGAGATCTTTAACAGTTTTTGCATCAGTATTTACTCAGGAAACTGGCAAAGTATATAAGGAAGAAAGGGAAACAAGAAGAAGTGACATGGAACCTATAGAGATTAAAGAGGAGGAGGTGCTTGCTGCCTTATAGTGAATAAAGGTAGTTAAATGCCCCAGGCCTGACATGGTTTTTCTTTCAGACCTTGAGGGAGACTAGTGTAGAAATTGCAGGGGGACTGGCAGAAATAATTAAAATGTCCTTAGCCATGGGTGAGGTGCTGGAGGATTGGATGGTAGCTCATGATGTTCCGTTGTTCAAAATAGCTCCAAGGGTGTTCTGAGAGTTAGGATATATAAGTATTTGGACAGCCAAGGGCAGATTAAGGATGTCAACATGGCTTTGTGCATGGTAGTTCATGTTTAATTAATCTTATAGAGTTTTTGAGGAGGTTACCAAGAAAGTAGATGAGGGAAAGGCTGTGGATGTTGTCTAAATGGACTTTAGTAAGGCCTTTGACAAGGTTCCACATGGAAGGTTAGTTCAGAAGGTTCAGACACTAGGTATCCATGGAGAGTTTGTAAAATGGATTTGAAATTGGCTGAATGGGAGAAGTCAGAGTGTGGTAGTGAATTATTTCTTCTCAGACTGGAGGCCTGTGACTAGTGGCATGCCTCAGGGATCAGTACTATTGTCTATATCAATGATCTGGATGTTAATGTGGTAACTTGGATCACAAGTTTGCTGATGAGACTGTAGAGCGCATCAAAAGAACCAAAGACTTGCTGATCCAAACCAAGGCTTTTATTAACTAAAAGACTGGAGCATATCACATGTAGGATGACCAGTGCAGAATGACCTGGTTTGGCTAGGAGCAATCCTTTAAGACCTGCCAGTAGGTGTGGCTATGCTCTCAGCCAATCACAGTCATCCTACACTACAATCTGTACATTTACACATTGGTGATAGAATCTGTACTATCACAGAGACTAAGACTGGAAGCGTTGTGGACAGCGAGGAAGGCTTTCAAAGCTTGCAGAGGGATCTGGATCAACTGGAAAAATGAGCCAGAAAATGGTAGATGGAATTTAATGCAGACAAGTGTGAGATGTTGCATTTTGGAAGGACAAACCAAAGTAGGACATACATAGTAAATGGTAGGGCACTGAGAAATGTGGAGGAGCAAAGGGATTTGGGAATACAGGTACATAATTCCCTGAAAGTGGCGTTATGGGTGGACAGAGTTGTAAAGAAAACTTTTGGCATCTTGGTCTTCATAAATCAAAGTATTGAATACAAGAGTTGGGATGTTATGGTAAGGTTATTTAAGACATTGATGAGGCCAAATTTGGAGTATTGTGTGCAGTTCTGGTCACAAAACTATAAGAAGAATATCAATATGATTGAAGGAGGGCAGAGAAAATTTACTAGGATGTTACTGGGTCTTCAGGAGTTGAGTTACACGGAAAGATTAAACAGGTTAGGACTTTATTCCTTGGAGCGTAGAAGAATGAAGGGAGATTTTATAGAGGTTTACAAAATTATGAGGGGTATAGACAGAATAAATGCGAGATAAATAGAAGAGGACATGGTTTTAGGGTGAAAGGGGAAACATTTAAGGGGAACATTAGGGGGGAATTCTTCACTCAGAGAGTGGTGGGAGTGTGGAACGAGCTGCCATCTGATGTGGTCAATGCAAGCTCACTCAAGTTTTAAGAATACATTGGATAGATACATGGATGGGAGAGGTCTGGAGGGTTATGGAATGGGTGGAGGTCAGTTGGACTAGCGGAATGATGTTTTGTATAGACTAGAAAGGCTGAATGGCCTGTTTTCTGTGCTGTAGTTTTCTATGGTTCTATAATACATCACTAGCAAAATAATTAGCTTGTCGTTTTTAAAAATTATTTTATCCTGGCTTCATAAGTCAGCAGATAGAGTTCAGCAATTGAGAGGTCATATTGTAACAGTACAAATCTCTGGTGAGATCACACTTGGAATATTGTATTCAATTCAGGTCACCTCATGATTGAAAGATGTGGAAACTATGGAGAAGGTGCAGAGGAGGTTTACCAGGATGTTATCTGGATTGGAAAATAAGTCTTATGAGGCAAGGTTAGCAGAGCTAGGACTTTTCTCTCTGGAGCAAAGAAGGATGAGATGTGACTTAAGAGGTCTACAAGATTCTGAGATGCATACATAAGATAGACAGCCAGTACCTTTTTTACAGGGCAGGAGTAGCAAATGCCAGAGGACATCAGTGTAAAGTGAAGGGAGGAAAGTCTAGGGGAGAAATCAAGGCTACTATAAATTTTTTTACACAGAGTTGTTGGTGCCTGGAATGCAATACAATGCACTGCAGGAGGCTGAAACATTAGAAGCATTTAAGTGACTCTTAGACACATGGATGAAAGAAAAATAGAGGGTTATGAGGTGGAAAGGGTTTAGTTTATTTTTGGTAGGAATATATAGACATTGAAGACCAAAGGGCATGTACAGTGCTGTATTTTTATGTGTTCTACGTTAGTAATTATTTGTTGCAGAAGGTGAAATCTTGGTCCCATGTATATGCCTTGTGCCCACACCTCTTCCACTTCCTTCCCTTCAAGCAGCTATCTCACCATCTCCTACACTTTGACACAGATAACTTCAACCAATCACTCTGATCAACAGCCTCACCATCCATGTCTTTGATACCTTCCACTCAAATTCCCTCACATTGAGCTTTTTATGGTATGATCCCTGCTCTTTGACCCTTGAAATACTGGAAACAGTTACCCTCTCCCAACCCTGATTTTAAACAATTGCATGAAATCTCTTTTTAACCTCTTTTGACTGATTAACAACTGCCTCAAGTCTCTAGAATGTTGGCTTCGTTAAGTGTTCACAGAATTTAATTTTGGAAGCGTCTTCCAAATAGCTGGAGAGAGAATCATATTAGCAAAGAACGTTCCTATTTTGACACAACATCAACTCTCTGGATGCCAAAATGCACACAATGTGAGCTATTGGCTCTCTCGTTGTTTCCACACAGTTATCATATTCATTTTCATTAGAATGTGCATGGACTCCTCAGACAGTCAGAGGGATAACAGCAGAGAGTTAAGATCCAACTGTTTTTGAAACCAGCTGACCCCCCAATGACCACAGTCCCTAGCTTGATCTCGACACAAGCCTCTGCAGCACCATGCAGCAGACAACAACTTCTAAAATTAAAGGAGGGGATTGAGCCAATTAAAAACCATATCCTGTTTCTGTTCACTGAGGTCAGTCAGAAGGAGAAAAATAACAGCATCTTTGCAGCTATGAATCAACAATCTGCAAAAACTCCAAATTCAAAGCCCACTCTCCTTACCGTAATTATTCTTTAAAAGAAATATACCCAACATTTAATTGTTTAAAACAATCTTCAACACTGTATATATATCCTGCCCTATGCATTAGAAAGACACAGGCTCTAGTTGCCAATAAATATTTTTTTAAAAGCATCACTTTGGTGAAAATATTCTTAGAAATAAAATATTCCTTAATATTATTGATTAAAAAATATAGCATGAAACATTCCCTATTTGAATAGGCAAATTAGAGTGGGCCTCTTCAGATGTTGTTTTATTCCAATCAGACTCCGCATTAATATTAAATTGCAGCATTTGTTATTGGGATAATCAACACAAAACTGAATAATGAGTAAGGGCAGACCTGACCTGGCAGAGCGTTGAAAGGAAATAGCAAGGATGAGTTATCATTCTGTACAATGCTCACACCAAGGTGTTGTATTCAGAATTCACAGAGGTCCCTGAGACATTAGCATTTTGTTAACAAAGGGTGAATTTATACAGCTGGCTTCATTTAACTGCTGCTTTCACTCAGAGACCATGCAGGCAATTGGCAGCACAGCTAGTGCAAGGACCCGTGTGTTTATACTGTAAACTGCATAATAGAACAGCAATCTCTAAAGAAAAACCCATGGGATTTTGTAAGGGAAGATAATATAGTTTAGCAAATTTCCACTGTTCATGCAAATTGCAGACAGAACCTTTAAGGTGTAAAATTCATTAACTGTTGCTATGCCAATGTGGCACCCCTTCAGTATCAGGTACCTTTGACTGATGGTGTGGAGGGGATGGTTGGAGACAATGGGGGTGGGAAGAGGTGAGGGGGTAGTCTGTGGTGCCAGATTCAGGGGTGACGAAAAGAAAGAAAAGGCTGGAAATCTGAAACAGAAGTAGAAATCTTCTGAGAATGTAAACAGTCTCTGTTCAGTTCCATGTTCTGCCCCATAATTAACAGTGCCATCCATTGCTTCACAGTGACGTCCAGCAGTAAAGTCTTGCCTCTATGATGTTCGAAGAGTGTCGTGAGGCACGGAAATAGAAAATACCATTGGTCAACTTTGTGATAGTACAGATTCTATCACAAATGAGTATATGTACAGATTGTATTGTAGGATGACTGTGATTGGCTGAGAGCATAGCCACACCTACTGGCAGGTCTTAAAGGATTGGTCCTAGCCAGACCAAGTCATTCTGGACTGGTTGACCTACATGTGATATGCTCCAGTCTTTTAGTTAATAAAAGCCTTAGTTTGGATCAACAAGTCTTTGGTTCTTTCAATACGCTCTACAAACTGGGAAGGCCATATACATTCTCTGAAGATGAAAGAAACTTATTCACTGTTCAGGAACAATGCATGTACACTAATTGAATTATTCCATAAGTACAGTCAGATATGGATGAGAAGATCAATGGCCAGCATAAACAATGCCCAGCATAGAAACAGGCTTATCACCCCACCTTCTCAACGCCGATCAAAATGTCCCACCCACACTGGTCCCACCTGCCTGTATTTGGCCCATATCCCCCTAAACCAGTGGTTTTCAGTCCTTTTATTTCCACTCACATACCGCCTGAAGTATCCTCTAGGTGCTCTGTGATTAGTAAGGGATTACTTAAGGTGGTGTGTGAGTGCAAAATAAAGGTTGAGATCCACTGCTCTAAATCCATCCTATCCACGTATACATCATGTTAGGTCTTCTGATAATTGGCCTCAACTCTAATTTCCTGCCTGATCCCAAAATCCTAGATTAATGGTTCTCAACGTTTGTGCCAAAGGTGCTTTGTGGTTAGTAAGGAATTACTTAAGGTGGTACATAAGGTGTTAACGAGCCCCATCACGCTGATCACTGGTGCACTTCAGGGCTGTGTGCACAACCCACTCCTGTTCATGCTATTGACCCATGACTGCATCGCTAGATCTAGCTCCAACAATGACATCAAGTTTGCGGATGACACAACAGTAGTTGGCTTCATCAGAAAGAATGATAAGTCACCATACTGAGAAGAGGTTGAAAATCTCATGAGATGGTTTGAGAGCAACAACCTGAGTCACAACATGGACAAGGTGAAGTAGATGATTGTGGACTTCAGGAAGACCAGGACCTCCCACTACACATTAAAAAGTCTGTATTAGAGAGAGAGAGAGAGAGGAGAGCACCAAATTCCTTGACATTCACTTAACTAGAGACCTAACGTGGACGCTCAACATCTCATCACTTGTCAGGAGGGCACAACAACGACTGCACTTCCTGAGAAGACTGAAGTGGGTAACTTTCTATAGATGGTCTATTGAGAGTGTCCTAGCTGGCTGCATCACAGTGTGGTACAGTTGCTGCAGGGAAATGGATCAGAGGTCAATCCACAGGGCCGTAGGAAGATCACTGGAGTCTCCCTCCCCCCACTACTCCACCACCCCACCCCCCACCCCCCCCCCAATCGATGTGATCTACTGGGATTGCTGTCTGAAAAGGGCACGCAAAAATCATTGAGCACCCCTTCCAACCTGCACTCAGCATCTTTCGGCTACTCCTGTTGGAGAAGAGATACAGAGTATCGGAGCCAGCACCACCAGGCTGAGGAACAGCTTCTTCCCACGGGCAGTGAGAATGCTGAACGACCAAAGGAACTGCTCACACTAACCATCCGAGACTCTCATTTGTAAAGATTTACATATTTATTTTTATAGATATGATACTTGTCCTGCATATGTATTGTTTGCCTGTATGTATATTGTGTCTGGATGTGTATCTGAATGTTTTTGCACCAAGGACTGGAGAATGTTGTTTCATTGGGTTGTACTTGTACAATTAGATGACAATAAACTTGACTTGTCTTGAGTGGAAAGAAAAAGGTTGAGAACCATTGTTCGAGATCACTGTATTGTTCCGAATATCTATCCTCTTGATTTTGATATGCTTCAGGTCTTCATTAAGGGCAATTACATAGTGAAATTCACTCTGATTGTCTTGAATAGACTATAAGCTGAATGAACTTTATTGACACATTGAAACTGACACTGCTGAGACCAGTGTTCATTCAAAGGTGCCAACTCTCAGCTGACATTTTCAAGGTCCTGTCTGTTCTCTCAGATAAAGATCCCAATTACAAGAAAAAGAGAGTTCTCCTTGTTGTCTTTTATAAAAAATGGCAATCACAGGAGTCACCTTCCCAGTAGATCCCAAGCTTTGTCTTCTGGGAAACTTTGCAAATGTTAGGAAATTGCTAAATAAGTTCTAAATTAAATTCACAGAAATGGCCTTTATAGTGGCCAAGAAATGTATAGCAGTAATATGGAAGTCTGACTCCCATCTCCTCATTGAAGTGTTCTTCAGAAATGAACAGTTGCATTCCACTGAAAAAAAGTCACATACAATCTTATGAAGGGATATTATGCTTTCCTAAAAATCTGGCAGTCTTATTTAGGTACCTCACTGGTGCCATCATAGGGTTACAATCGCTACTGACTAGCCAGCAGACTTGTTTAAAGATTTTAGCACCATCATGTTTCAATGTGTTTGACTGTATGCACTGACAATGGGAATTTTCTGTTTCTTTTTTGTTAGTTTTCTCTTTTTTTCCTGTTTAATTGGACTTATATAGAGAGGGAAGTGGAGGGATGGGGTTTTCTTGACGTTTTGTACTTTGAGTTGTTTTGTACATTGTTTATTAAATATATTTAAAATGATAAATAAAATAGTGCAAAAATAGGAGCCGATGGTGGTTTATTTTAAAATCCTGCAACTGCAGGGTCTGGGCCCAAGATGGCGGTGCCTATGATCAGCAGTGGCCATGAAGACTTTCAAACTCCGGGAAAACCAAGAACTTGCGCAGGGCACCAGAAAACAGGTAGGCCACCTCATGCCCTTCCCCCCCCCCAACAACCCCCACCCCACCTCGTTTGAGGAGAAACAGAAGAGAGGACCCATGGGATGGTGACCAAGATGGCGGACTAGCATGGGGCTCTGAGGCTGAAGAGCACAAAGGCGACTCAGGTTGGTGACTTGAGGCATGGAACCCATGCAGGCTGTGGGTTTGCTGGCGATTGCAGTCAAAGGAATCCCACCAGGCTGCAGACTGCTGGAGACTGGCTCGAGACTGGCTGAATGGATACCAGGTATCAGAACCAGGATGCAAGAGGGTGCCGAGGGTACAGAAGGTGTCCTGACCGTGTCAGAGGTTTGGAATGAAAACTGTGCAGCACAGTGGCTCGGGGAAGGCTTAGGGAAAATCCATGGACACTCAGAGACTCTGGGGGGACTCTCTTTTACTTCTCATTCTCTGGCTGTAAGGGGCACCGAGCAATTTGTGCTGATGGCAAACATCTGTCTGCCTTACGATAGACTAAAAGGAATTTTGTGCAATATCACAGTCTCTGTTTTAATACATGCCAATAAAAGAACCTTGAATCTTAAGGAAGCTGCGGTAATGGACCCGGGAGAATGTGGAGTGGAAACACAGTACTGCTCCGCAGGGTCCTACTGCCCAACCTTATGATGACAACTCCACACAGGCTTTAAATGACCTGTTAAAGGAGCTGACTCTTTTAAGATGCTGTGACCGCGAGGTCTGTGCCTGAGTTGGCATTGCCTGTGCTGGGCAGTGGTCCTGAGGTGTTGCACACTCCGGGGGAGCAGCGGACTGGCACAGGGCACCCAAAACAGCGAGAACACCTCTGTTGAGAAAGAGAAGCAGAGGAGACAACCCTACAGAATGATGACCAAGGCAGCAGATCAGAGCAGTGCTCAATGGCTGAACGACCCACTCAAGATGTGAGATGTGGTGACTTGCAGTTGAAGGACTCACACTAAGAGACTTTGGGACATACCAAATATTCTCACAAAGTATAGCCACTGGTGAGCCTTTCTCACGAGTGCATAGATCTTCAGAGATGTTGACACCCAGGAATTTGACACCCAGCCTTTCTAGTGCTGGCCCCTCAATGAGGGCTGGTTTGTGTTCTCCTGATTTCCCCCTCCTGAATTCATTAGTTTTTCTAACATTGAGTGAAAGGTTGTGAACGTGACATCACTCAACTACCTGTCTCACTTCCTCATTGCTGCCTGGATTCTGCTGACAACTGTGATGTCATCGGGAAATTTGTAGATGGCATTTGAATTGTGCCTGGCCATATAGTCATGGGTGTAGAGTAGCGGGCTAAGCACGCGTTCTTAAGGTGTGTATGTGTTGATTGTCAGTGATTCATGCTGACTGTCGTCTTCCAATGAAGAAATCAAGGATCCAGTTGCAGAGATGAGTGCAGAGGCCCAGGGTTTGGAGCATGTTGACAAGCACTGAGGGAATGATGGTGTTGAAGGCTGACCTATAGTCATTGTTGTCTAGGTGTTCCAGAGCTGAGTGGGGAGCCAGTGAGATTGCATCTGCTGTGGAAAGATTATGATGATGGGGGAATTGCAGGGGATCCAGATCTTTACTTGGTTACATGTTAATTTGGCCATGAGCAACCATTTCATCACAGCAGATGTGAGTGCTATGTGGTGATAGTCATTGAGGCAGCTCATTCTGCTCTTCTTGATTGATGCCCTTTTGAAGGAGGTAGCAAGCTCTGACTGCAGCAATGAGAGGTTGAGAATGTCAGTGATCTTTCTGGCTATTGGTTGGCACATGATTTTCAGTGCCCTGCCAGAGACTCCTTCAGCATCTATTACATGAGCTGGAAGCTCGTTCCACAATCCCACCACTCTCTGAGTGAAGAAGTCTCCCCTCATGTTCCCCCTAAACTTTTCCCTTTTTACCTCAACCCATGTCCTTTTGTTTGAATCTCACCCACCCTCAATGGAAAAAAGCCTCTCTACATTTACTCTGTCTGTCCCCCTCATAATTTTAATCACCTCTATCAAATCACCCCTCATTTTTTTTATGCTCCAGGGAATAAAGTCCTAACATGTTTAATCTTTCCCTGTAACTCAATCTCTGAAGTCCAGGCAACATCCTATTAAATATTCTATACACTGTCTCTAACTTATTGATTACATTCCTGTAGTTAGGCAACCAAAACTGCACACAATCCTCCAAAATTGGCCTCACCAGTGTCTTATACAACTTTAACATAGCATCCCAACTCCTGTTCTCAACACTTTGATTTATTAAGACCAAAGGTTTCTTTACAACCCTTTCCACATATGTCACCACTTATAGAGAATTATGTATTGTATGCCCTGCTCCCTCTGTTCTTCCACACTCCTCAGTTCCCTATTGTTTACTGTGTATGTCCTTTCTTGGTTTGTCCTTCCAAAATGCAATACCTCATGCTTTCTGCATTAAATTCAATCTGCTAGTTTTCAACCCACTTTACCAGCTGGTCCAGATCCTGTTGCAAGCTTTGAAAACCTTCTTCACTGTCCACAATGCCTCCAATCTTAGTGACATCTGCAAACTTGTTGATCCAATTTACCACATTATCATCCAGATCATTGATATAGATGACAAACAACAATGGTCCCAGCACTGATCCCTGAGGCACATCACTAGTCAGAGGGCTCTAATCTGATAAGCAATCATCCCAGCTTCTCCCATCCAGCCAGTAGTCCCTTTCAAATTGTAGAACCTGGGTAGCCCTCATAGGATCCAGGTGCGATTACTGCGACAAAGGTGCTGGAAGCACCTTTTAAATTGCGGGGGAATCTACCCATTAAATTGCCAACCCAGTAATTAAAGTGGGATCCGGTCCCTGTAATAATGTGTCACACACCTACCGGAAGTACTTCTGGATGTTCAGATGCTGGTTGCCTGGTGATGCATGCACACAAGCACTGACATCACCGGAATAAGCAGGTCAGCCATTTTTGTTTTCAAATCGGCTATGGACAAGACCTAGGTAGGTCAGGGGCCTGGTTGGGTTCTGATCAGGTAGACCCGGTTGGACCATTTTAAACTACCATGTAATTGAGGTGATAGTCATTGAGGCAGCTCATTCTGCTCTTCTTGATTGATGCCCTTTTGAAGCAGGTAGCAAGCTCTGACTGTAACTGTGGAGCGCTGTAAGACAGAATCAGACACACACAAGGTAAAGACTGTACAACAGGCTTTAATCCACAAAGACTTCCACAGAGCCAGGCTGGCTGTGGCTGCAGCAACTCTGAGTGAGGCCTCGGGAGGCCGGCATAGGCTTATATCCCGGAGGTGATTGACACTTGACCGGGTGGGGCTTGATCCATTCAGGCTGACTGATTGACAGCCGGCCAGGTGTTGTCCTGTCCTTTTACACTCCTGCAGGTACACCCCTGCAGTAGGCCGGTGGTGTACCACCACACTAACCATGCAAATTGCCTGGCTTAACCCCATTTTACATGGCAGTTTGAAAGGGCCTATTGCTGAATCGAGTTCACTACTTCTCTACTACAGTGCTGCAGAGATCACTGGAGCGCCGCTCCGGCACCTCACTGGGCCGCTTTGGGACATCTATGGAAGTGCTCCTTTATGTCATGGCACCAGCGGCATTGGCAGCGCCAGCATCCCCCACCTTTCTTGCCTCCCTTCGCACCCCCCCCCCCTCCAACCACAGCTTATCCTTCATCAACTTTCCTTGTAACCTCCTTGAAAAACTCTATGAGATTAGTTAAACATGATTTACCAGACACAAAGCCATACTGACTGTCCCTAATCAGTCTCTGGATATCCAAATAAGTGTATATCCTATCTCTTAGAACACCTTCCAATAATTTACCTATTTACCAGCCTATAATTTCAAGGGTTACTTTTGGAATCTTTCTTTAAACAATGGAACAATGTGAGTTACCCTCCAATCCTCTGGCTCACACCGGTGGCTAAGGACATTTTAAATATTTTTGTCAGAGCCCCTTTGATTTCTACACTAGCCTCTCTCAAGGTCTGAGGGAATATCTTGTCAGGCTTTGGGGAATTATTGATCCTTATTCACTTTAAGACAGCAAGCACTTCTTCTTTAATCTGTATAGGTTCCATGACCTCACTGCTTGTTTTCCTTACTTCCCACAACTCTATGCCTGTTTCCTGAGTGAATACCCAGGGGAAAATAAACACATTTACGATCTCCCCCATCTTTTTTGGATCCAACAAAGCCGACCACTCTGATCGGTCCCCTACAATAATCAGCTAGGCATCAGGGTGTGCTGTCTCATGGCTGCACGATTGCAGTGGTGAAGCCAGTTTTCACACCTCTGCTTGTATGAGCTTGCTATGTGGAAATAGGCTGCAGTTTGCAACTATACAAAAGTACACACATTTCTAAAGCATCCAGTTGCAGTAAAGTGCTTTGCAAGACCCTAAGGTTATGAAATCACTGCCGAAATATAAATCTTTCTGGGGAGAGCATTCATAAATCTCAAAACTCTCTGTTCTGAAGTGAATATTTGCACTGGCACCAACGATAACAAATTGCAACTGAACAGTTGAATTGTTACAGAATTATGACTGACAAGGTTTAATCTCCTCCAGTGAAGGCAATGTATATGATTCAATATTTCACCGATACCAGAACAGCATGATGGAAGAAATTAATGACCTTGCAGTGAAAATGTTGCAGATTTGTGACATCCTTTCTATAAGCAATGAAGAGTGAAAGAGCAGCCAGGATTTGATTCAATGACCATCGATTTAATCTTTTTGTCTGCTTTCTTTCAAAGCTGCGAGCTGTTCCACTTTCAATCAGGTTTTCCATAGTGTTTCACACAAAGATCTTTTCAGAGACTGAATGATATTTATTTAGCATTTAAATTGTGGTGCTTTAATAAGAATGCAAAGGGGAGGGGGGGAATAAAGCCTAAGCCCTTTGAAGCAGATATGCTGTCATCAGAGATGCTCGGCAAGCTTGACATTTTGAGTATTGTAGAACAAACTACTCTCTGAAGTATTGGCCACTGGTTTCAATGATATATGTAAGGGTAATTTAACAGGTTATGTTCCATATGGACTTGTTTAACTGGAGTACAGATCAGAAGATTGAATTTAGTTCAATAAACAGCTTCAAACGTCAAACAATGAAGTGAGCGAGTAACCTTTGATTTGCTTTCTCTGTTTTCCGCTCCTGCTGGTTGAAGTTCAACTCTTGGCTTTCATTTTATCTAATCTCGCCTGTTAACAGTAGTGTGGTAAAACGCAGAGAAAAAATCTGCAGATGCTGGAATCTTAGATGAACAACGAGAAGATGAAGGTACTCAGCAGACCAGGCAGCGTCTGTGGAGAGAGATGGTGAGTCAATGTTTTAGGTCAGGAACCTTTATCAAAAATGAAGGGGTGATATCAAGTATATCAAGTGGGTGGAGGGGGAGTTTATCTCCACAGATGCTGCCTTACATGATGAGTCCCTCCCAGTTTCTCCTTGTTTAGTTCTGGAGTAAAATTGTTGTTGAGCTTGAGACCACGTGACATTACCCTGAATATTCCTTCCCTCCATCACTGGTGCCCAAGTCCGCAGAGTCTGTCTGTAAAATGCAGTGCAATTTCTCATCTAGACTATTGGGGCAATGTATCCCAGACCCGTGACCAACAGCACACAGAAGGGCAAGAACCACAGGTGCATGGGATCACCACCAATTCCTGGATCCCCTCAAGGATGCATGCTGTCCTGACCAAAATGTACCATCATCCTTTCATGTTTTGGACTTCCCTTCCCTGGGGTAACACAGTTAGCATAGTGATTAGAGCAAAGCTGTTACAATGGCTAAGACCCATGTTCAAATCCGGCAGGGTCTGTAAGGAATTTGTACGTTCTCCCCATGACCTGTGTGGGTTTCGTCCTGGTGCTCTGGTTTCCTCCCACCCTTCAAAACATGCTGGAGGTTGTAGATGAATTGGGTGTAATTGGATGCTTGGGCTCATGGACAGGAAGGGCCTGTTACCATGCTGTTAGTTGAAATTTAAAAATTTTAATACATTAGGCATATCTTCATCACAAGGATTACATGGTTCCAGGACATCCCTTACTATCAACTTCTCAAGACCAATTAAAGATGATGAATGGCCCAGATACATCAATAAATTAAAAATAACATTTTAGAGGGGCATTTATGAGACTCTTAGACAGGCACATGGATGAAAGAAAAATAGAGGGTTAAGAGGTAAGAAATGCATAGTTTTTTTGGTAGGAATACGTTGGTCAATGCTGTAATGTTCTATATTCTATGTTCTAGAATGAGAGAATGCTACTTAATCCATCTTTCCCTATCTTGCCATTTTATGAGGCCATAGCTTTATCTTCATATTCTATAGTTTCTCCATATCACTTAATGCCTCTGGTGGCAGAACCTTATTAACCTTGTTAATTGGCCAAACATCAATTCCAATTTCTAGAAGAAAGCACCAGGTTTTGTCAAGTTCTCTATGTCGAAGTGTAATTTCAATATAATGGGCACCAGCCTTCACTCCATTGAGGACATCTACAAGAGGCGGTGTCTTAAGAAAGCAGCCTCTATCCTCAAGGACCCTCTCCACCCAGGCCACGCACTCTTCTCACTGCTACCATTGGCCAGGAGGTACAGGAGCCTGAAGGCCCACACTCAATGTTACAGATCCAGCTTCTTCCCCCCTGCAGTCCGATTTCTGAATGGACCTTGAATCCCCCCCCCCCCCCAAGATACTCACCTCACTTTCTCTTCTTTTGCACTAATTTATTTATTTAAAGAATGCAATTTTGCACTTGTGATGTTTTGCAAAACAACAAATTTTGTGACATATTCATGAGAATAAAAATTTGATTCGGATTCAACTGAAAGAACCTGTCTCGAATATTTAGAATATGCCTCCAAGTCTCTATTTGTCCACACAATTGTTTCCCTTTAGATCTTTTAATCTTCTATTAATCCTTTAACCATTTATATTTGATAGAATGCAACACTATTTTTATAATCATTGTTGTATCTCCTTGTTTAAAGAAACCTTTTACTTTATTTAAGTCTCATATAACTAAACATATAACCATATAACTCACGGGTTGCCCAGATATCCTATACATACTTCCTGCAGTGATTGCAGTGATAGATATTTTAGGGCTGAGGCGCAATTAGTATAAATAGCATAGCTTGCCTTCAAAAATATATGTTTTATTGGTTTAGTTTTTAAATCTTTCAAGGTGCGTGATCCTATAATTGAGTGGAACACTGGAGATGTTGGCATTCAGAAGATGTCTCCTTGCTGTTCACAGTGATAAGGTGTTATCATTATTTCAAATTTCAGATGATGTAATTGACAAGAATACAAGAAATAGGAGCAGGGGTCAGCTATCAGATCCATTGAGCCTGCTCCATCATTCAATAAGATCAAGGCTAATCTGTGTATGGACTCAGCCCACTTACCCACCCGCTTCCCATAACTTCTAATTCCCCTGCTATGTCAAAATCGATCTATAGGTGACTTAAATATATTTAATGATGTGGCCTCTTCTCCTTCCTCGGGCAGGGAGTTTGACAGGTAAAATGGTAAGATATCATTTCTCCATTTTGTGGGTTTGATTGTGAGCCTCCAGTTTTCTCAAACAACTTCTCACCAACCCCTTCCACACCCCCCTCCACCCCCAATTCTTTATTTTCCTTTCCTTCTTTTTCCCCTCAATTACCCTCTTTACTTGCCATCAACACACCTTCCTTCCTCCTGCTTCCCAGCCCCCATCACTTCCTTCCCCCTATTGGAGCACATCTTTGTCAATTCTCAGTCTCTTCCTCCTATCACCTCCCAGCTTTTTACTTTTTGTGCCATTCCTTCCCCTCCTACCCATATTCACCCATAATTTGCCAACCCAAGCTCCTTCCCCTGACCCTTTTATTCAGGCCTGGTTCTTGCTATTCCAGGTGAAAGGTTCTGACCTGAAATTTTGGCAGTCTTCTGGTTTCCACGTATACTGCCTGACCTGCCAAGATCTTCCAGCCTTTCATTGTTTGCCCAAGGTACCAGCACCTGCTGTCTTGACCTTTTGTCAGGCAGCTTCTGATTTCAAATTTCAGATTTAATGTCAGAGTCCATACATGACATCACATACTACCCTGAGATTCTTTTTCCTGCTGGTGTAACAGAATTACTACTTATTGGTAGTGTGAAAAAAACTGAACTTAATGTACACATGTAAACAAATAAAGAAATGTAAACAAACTGACTTTACAATACAGAGAAAAAAAATCAATAACGTACAAAATTAAGAATCCTTAAATTAGTCTATGATTGAGTTTGTTGTTGAGGAGTCTGATGGTGGAGGGGTAGCAGCTGTTCCTGAACCTGGTGGTGTGAGTCTTTGTGGCACCTAGACGTCTTTCCTGATGGCAGTCGTGAGAACTGAGTGTGTGCTGGGTGGTGTGCATCCTTGATGATTGCTGCTGCTCTCCGCCGGCAGAGTTCCCTGTAGATGTTCTCGATAGTGGGGAGGGTTTTGCCTGTGATGTCCTGGGCTGTGTCCACTACTTTTTGTGGGATTTTATGCCCAGGGGTATTGGTATCTCATACCAGCCAGTCAGCACACTTTCCACCACACCTCTGTAGAAATTTGCTAGGGTTTCTGATGTCATGGGAAACCTCCACAAACTCCTGAGGAAGAAGAGGCACTGACGTGCCATTTGTTTCCATCACTAGTTCTTGCTACACAGTCATGAAGATAAAGTCAGGACAAATGTCCCACATGAGCTGTGGCTCAGATATATATTTTCTCCACTGTGGTAGAACATTTACAGGTCAGATCTCTGCAAAAGGTCAGGGTTTAAATCCCTTCAAACAGGCAGAGGGCAAGCTGCATATTTGGAGTTGCTGTCTCTCATCTGAGCTAAAGGCTTTCTTGTGGATAAAACAAATCCCTTGGCATGATTTCAAAGACTTTTCCCCAGTCCCCTGGGCTAAAATTTAACCCTCAATCAGTTCTTCTAAAAAAAACCAAATTATCTTCTCATTAGTGTGTTATTTTTGTTGAAGTATTTTGCTTCAAGGAACATTTGTGGCTGTTTTTGAAGTTTCAGAGAACAAGGTGAAGGATGGGCAGCACAGTGGTGCAAAGAGGTGACACTGGAATGCTAGATTGTAAAGCTTTCAGACTCCAGGGGATCATTGGACTGACGCCAGTCACCAGACCAGAAGAACTCCCCCCTGCAGAGAAGGAGATGCCTGGGACTCCTGGGAGACAAGCCTATAGGGAAGGTGACCTCTGCAGTCGACCAGTGAGGCACTCCGCCACTGAAGGACCCACCCAGGCAGCAGATTACTGGAGATTGACTCATGGGAACCAGTTATTGGGTTTGGAATTTGAGAGGGTGCCGAGGGCAAGAAGGGCCCCTGAAAGGGCCTTGGACGCTGAAAGTTTCCTGATCGTATTGAAGGTTGAGAACCAGGAGTTCGGACTGCCAGTGGATTGGCCAGGAGACTTGCAGCTGCAGAGGTTGCAAGAGAGCAGGGACACTCGGTGACTCTAAAGGAACTCTCTTTTACTTCTCTTTCTCTTACTGGTGGAGATACCTGGTTACGCTCGTGGCACCTCTTTGAGTGCCTTTACGGCAGGCAAAAGTAGTTGAATTTAGTGTGCTTTCACATTTTGTGTATTAGTACGTGACAATAAAAGGAATCTTGAAACTCCCCTGGCAGAACACAACAGGTCAGGCGGCATCCTTGAAGGGAGAGGGAGTGGATGTTTCAGGGTGAAACTGTCCTTTAGGACTAAGAAAGGAGAAGGAAGACGGGCAGCTAAAAGAGGAAAGGGGAAAGGGGACAGTAGGTGATAGATGGACCAAGAATGGGTTAGGTTTGATGGGTAGATGGGGGTAGGGGGAGAGAAGGAAGAGTGGAGTTGGGAGAGTGAGAGAAGGAGGAAGAGAAAGCAGAAGGTGAGGGTGAAGACAATGTCTGAAGGAAGGAGAATCGTGGAACCATACAAGGGAAGATGGGAACAGAAATGGAGGTGTGTGGATGGCAGTCAGGTGGAGAAGGTCAGGAAGGGGAAAGGAACAGCATAACCAGGGGCTGGGTTCAATGATTGGGGGGGGGGTGGATTTGGAAATGAGGAGGTGTCCGAGAGGTTTGAGGTGGAGTTGCTGCCTCATGGGTCCAGAGACGCAGGTTCAATCCGGACTTATGGTGTGTGTGTGTGTGTGTGTGTGTGTGTGTGTGTGTGTGTGTGTGTGTGTGTGTGTGTGTGTGTGTGTGTGTGTGTGTGTGTGTGTGTGTGTGTGTGTGTGTGTGTGTGTGGAGTTTGCATGTTATTTCCCATGACCAAAGATAACCAAGCTTTACAGGTCAGTGTAAATCACCATGACTGAGTGATGTGGGAGGTGATTGGTGGAAGCTGGGTGGAGGGAGGGGGAGGGTTGTGGATGTGAGAAGAATAAATATGGGGATCAGTGCAGGATTGGAGTGGTTGTTGGTCAGCATGGACTTGATGGTCCAAAGGCCTTTCTCGGTTCTGTTTGACGATGATAATTTAATGTAAATATAGCAGTTGGCTAAACCTGATATGGAAATTGAAGTTTTAAAAACACCGAAATGGTGGAGGAACTCAGCAGGTCTCGCTGCGACCATAGGAGGGAAAGATTGGAGGAGGGGGTGGCTCTATGAATGTAGAGCTGGAGGAAAGGTGACAGAGGGGGAGAGAAAGAGAGACAGAGAGAGCTAGAGGAAAGAAGAAATAGGGATAGGAGAAGGGGAGAGATAAGAGGGCGGGGGTGGCTAACGGAATCTGGAGAAGTCGCTATTAAAGCCATCTGGTTGGAGGGACCCCAGATGGAATATTGTAGTTTTATTCATCAAACTAGGAGATATCGATGGAGAGTGAAAAATAGAGTTAATGTTGATGAATAAGGCCTTGGAGAATTTTGAGGAAAAATAAAGGAATGCTTTAAGATCAGCAGAAAGTTATTATTTATCCATATAAAGCATTTGCAGTGGTTGTAAGCAGTGAGGCATGCAGAACGAATAAAGTTCCCTCTATTTGCAGATGCACAAGTGAATCATTAAATAATTGTTTTCCTTCAGTCTTATTAATTTAAAACTGGAGAATTGAGCAAACAGTCCCTTTGAGCAAATTGCACGTAAACGGATTATACATATGCAAATGAGTTCCAGGGACAAACCTTCAACAGAACATGAATCCACCTACTTGTCATAATTCCACAGCTCGGAACCTCGACGCTCATATCAATGCACAAGGTTACTGTAACCAGGCAGAGCTTGCAGAGTACATATTGTGTGGTGCCGCCTGCTGCCCCTCACACTTGAATCCATATGACTACATTCCCAATAAAATCCTTGACCTTTCTTTCACATGCAGAAACATCTGCTCACTGCAGCTTATTTATGCTGACGCTTGCTTTGTCCGTTGATGTTGTGGAAGCTGCAAATGATTGGATTGTTCCAGATCATAAGTTTTTTTTAACTAGGGCTTAATATTTTTGACTAATGAAAGGTATAATGTATTCATGAAAGTGCTGGATCATCATTTGTGTTCCATCTATGTAGCCTTCAAGGTTAAGAAATCTGAATACTGCCGCTGCCGCCCAGAAGGGTGTTGATTTCCCCCCCTCTCCTCTCTGCTTCAGTTCTCTCTGCTCCACTCAGGATTCTTCATGTCAATGGACTTGCGTGGTCTCCTTTACATCGGAGAGACTGGGCGCAGACTGGGGAGATCGGTTTGTTGAGCACCTCAGCTCTGCCTGCCGCAATAGCCTGGATCTCCCAGAGGCCTCCCCATTTCAATTCTCCATCCCATTCCACATAGACCATGTCTGTCCATGGTCTCATGTGCTGCCTGACTGAGATATCCACAAATTAGAGGAAAAACACCTCATCTTCCGTCTGGGCACCCTCCAATCAGATGGCATTAACATTGACCTCCAGTTTTTGTTAAATCACCCCACCCCCCCCCTTTTTCCCCCTGTCTTTTTTTCCCACAGATCTGCCTCCCTCTCTCTCTTCCCTTTTCCCTCTGTCTCCTTTCACAGAGCCACACCAATTCTCACATATCCTCTTATCATATCCAATTCACAGCTTTTGTTGGTCTGGAATTCTCCCCCTCCCATTCTTCTCCCTTTCTCTCAGTTTTTAGTCAGGTGCCTGTCTGCTTTTTGCTTCTACCTTGAAGAAGGGGTCAGGCCTGAAATGTTTTTACTTCCTAAGGATGCTACAAGACCAAGTGAGTTCCTCTAGCATTTCTATGTGTTTTACTTTCAATCACAGCATTTTGCAGACTTTTGTGTTTCACCTCATGCCACTGGACTTCTACAGGAGGTGGAATCTCCCAGAAAACCATTTATCATTGATGCAACAGGACATTTGATCCTGCTGTCCACAGCGGAGGAGACTAAGTCCACCTTCAACTGAGGTGCACACTCAAGTTCAAGTTTAGGATTAGTTATATACCAAGATATAGTGATGGATGCTCTTTTGCCAGTAGACAAATTAGACATCTCATCCACAGTACAGCAATTTAAACACAGTATACAAAGTATAGAATATTGATGTACTAAGAGACCTGGTTGTAAGAATTAAATACCTCTGAATGGGGCATGATCGCAAAATGGGTAAACACACAGGTTTGCCAATTGTCCATTGGAGACATCTATGACGTGCTGCTTCAAGAAGGCAGCCAACCTCATAAAGGACCCCCATCACCCTGATCACAACCACTTCTCACTGCTACCTTCAGGCAGATGGTACAGAACCCTAAAGTTCATCTCCATCACACTCAAGCTGGGCATTGTGGTCATTCTGATGTGGTCATTTTAATTTATACTATGTGGTTACTGTAACTTACCTAACTGTAGCTGCTAAAACTTCAGTGTATCTGTACATTGTACTTAAGTATATGACAATAAACTCTCATCTCAACTCAATTCCAATTCAACTAATTAATAACACAAGTTTTTATTGTAAATTGGGGTGAGCCACTATATTGTTATTAATGCCCATTCACTTTGATATCGCCTCTTCACAGCAACATGTCTTTATTGTTGAGAACTACGCGACTCCAGACCAACAACAGTGGGGCTAGTTCTGAAATAGCACTCGGTTTAAATTTAGACACCAGCATGGTAACAGGCCCTTCCGGCACACAAGGCCATGCCCTTGAATTACACCCAATTAACCTACACCATCCCCCCCCCACCCCCACCACATAGATGATGGCAGGAAACCAGAGTGCCCGGACGAAACCCATGCAGGCACGGGGAGAACGTACAAACTCCTCACAGACAGCGCTGGATATGGACCGACAGTGTTGAGCTAACTGCCACACTAACTGAGTGGTTCAATGGCAATTAGCACGATCATGAATGCCTTACCACTGATGATCACATCCTGTCAGCGTACATTAAAGATCTATAACATGATTTTTTTAAAATCCTCTCTCAGCTCCGAGTTCCACATTGACTTTTTCAATGCTGTTACATCACAACCCAGAAATACTTTATAAAAATATATCTGCAGTTTGCTCAGAATTCAATAAAGATAACCTTAGGGCTGAGTGACAAGATATTGATTGTCGCATCAGGCTGTGCTTTATTTACATGGTACTAGAATTAGAACATTTTTAGGATTTGCCAAGCCATTGAAGAAAGTAGTCAGGATCCTCCCTTGATCCAGTGTGGTGATTAATCTGAGCTTCAGCAAATAGTGGTGTGCTCAATTCCCTTGAGAAACGAAGGTGTTATGTCAAACTGTGCAATGTAACATTATGGCAACATCTGCCTCCCACCATCTTTGATATCAGTAACTTCATTCAAGACTTGATGAGCTCCCCTGACAAATTGCCACTTCAGACAAAAGAACCTCAGGAAATATCTTCAGGAGCCCCCGCATTGGTTCTATGAGAGTTGCACAGAACAGGATGTTCCCAAGTACAATTTGCTGTCTGCCCATTTGAAGCGATCACAGCCTGGGTGGTTCCAGGGATGGTACCACTGCTATCCTGAAGGCAGGGAAAAAAAACACAGCAGTGATTCACAGCTTCTCCTCCTGATCACAATGCAAGGAAGCCTGAAGGAAGTGAGCTGATGTGGTTCTCGGGTGAGGACGAGGCGTTGTCTGACTGCAATGCCCTGTGCAAAAGTACCTTACTGATTTTCACTTTCAAAGTGTGGCTGTGACTTACAAACCATTAGCAAAGGTGGAGACAAGAGTAAAAACTAACCCAGGGCAGGCAATATCCAATATTTCATCCAGGCATTGTCCACTAGACGGCATTAACATTGACTTCTTCATTCTCGGTTAAAGCCCTCTTCGAGTCTTTCCCTTTCCCGATCCCTCTGTCACTTTCAAGGTTCAAGTTTCCTTTATTGTCACGTAATAATCCAAAAAATGTAATATACACAATAAATGTAAGCAAAGAGTCACCATGAGCATTGCCCGGTGCCCCCAATAATAGGAAAAAGAGAAGCAAAAGAGGGTCTCTTTAGGGTTAATGAGTGCCTATGGATTTTCCTCCATCTCTCCCATTCAATCCATTTGGGAGATTGTACTCCTGTTCAATCCATTTACAACCCGAGCTCTGGATCAAAGTTTCCAACACAATCAGGAAGCCTTCAGTGCCCGAGTCCCTTCAGCAGCCCTTCTTGCCATCAGCACTCTCTTGAATCCTGGTTCTGATACCTGGTTCCAACGAGCCAGTCTCCAGCAGCCCACAGACTGGTGCAAGTCCTTCGATTGCAAGTTGCCAGCAGCCCACAGACTGTGTGGATCCTTCAGCTACAGAGTCCTTTGCTGGTCTGCTGCAGTGATTACCTCCCCTGAAGGGTCATCTCCCAAGCTTCTCCCTCTCAATGGAGAGGTTGCCATTTCTGATGCCCTGCACCAGTCCATTGCACCCCCAGAGTCTGCAACCTCTTATGGTCCGCTGCCCAGCACAGGCATCTTAGGCACAGACCTCCATGGCTACAGGACGTTAAAAAAGAGTCTACTCCTCTAACAGGTTGTTTAAAGCCTGTACAGAGACATTAGCATCACAACCAAGCTCTAGGACCTTGTAGAACTGCTCTGTGTCTCCGCTCTCTGTTCTTCTGGGTCCACCCCATTTACTGGAGCTCCAGCAGCGCTGCTATTTTTTTCCACCCTCTTCCTTTCCCTCTCCATTCAGAGAGCTACTCCCTCCCCCTATCTCCTCAGGCTTTTTTTTTCCTCTTCTACTCTCCTCCCTGTATCCACCTCTGACTTTTTACCTGTTAGTCTGTGCTACCATTAAATCTGGGCTGACCTTCAGTACAACACTGAGAACAATCTGCCTCTGCTCCTTTTTCCCATTGTGTAGGAACTGGAGAGCATTTATTTAAGTTCCAAAGGCCGATGATATCTGGGTGTTCCTGGCATCCAACCCAAAGCAAAGATGGCGAGCTTTACTGCCTCAGGGAAGGGAGGCAATTGCACCACAAGATTTGTTCTTGGAATTAATCCTCAGTGTAGTTTATTTTTGATGGTGTAAATATGCTGTAGTGTATCCACAGTGAAAATGCTCATGTGTAAATGGGTTAACAATTGATTTCCAGTGAGTCAACATTATTCTCCATAAAGTTTAACTGTGCAAATCAATAGAGACTATACATTAGGAAAGAGAGCAAGCTGTAGAAAATATATTGATTCGGGCATGGTAATGGTAATGCTTTGAATTGATTTTCCAACAAGAAATATTAAGGCTTGTACGTACTGCTGTGACTCAGTTAATGACCTTTGTTCTATTCAAAATCAGTACAATGGAAGTCGGCAGGCGGAAATAAAATGTTGTATCGGAAAAACACTGAACAAACTTTGGATTGATGGTCCACCTTCAGGAAGGGTTTGACAGGGTGCTGGATAGGAACATCCGAGACAATGGTTGCAGCACAATGGACCATTAAGTGAATATCATATTTGCACATTCCACGCATTGTGTCTATTTTTCCTTGGAAGGAACTGGCTTTTGCTGAATCGTTGCTTTTTCTGGAGCCTTTGGGTGCTCTCAGAAGCAGCTTTCCTGAGTTCATATACAAAAGAGATGAGAAAGAACATATACAGCACAGTACAGGCCTTTCGGCCCTTGATGTTGTGCTGACCCATATATTCCTTAAAAAAAATACTAAACCCTCCCTACCCCATAACCTCCTTGTTTTTCCATCCATGTGCCTGTCTAAGAGTCTCTTAAATGCCCCTAATGTTTCAGCCTCCATCACCATCCCTGGCAAGGCATTCCAGGCACCCACAATTCTGTGTAAAAAGTTATCCCTGATGTCTCCCCTAAACTTCCGCCTCTTCACTTTGTATATACTCTACGTCCTCTGCTTTTTGCCATTCCTGCCCTGGGAAAGAGGTGCTGGCTGTCCACCCTATCTATGCATGTCATAATCTTGTAAACCTCGATTAAGTCTCCTCTCATCCTTCTACGCTCCAAAGAGAAAATTCCCAGCTCTGCTAACCTTGCCTAATAAGACTTACTTTCCAATCTTGGCAACATTCTAGTAAATCTCCTCTGCACCCTCTCCATAGCTTCCACATCCTTCCTGTAATGAGGAGACCAGAAGAGAACATGATACTCCAAGTGTGTTCTCACCACAGATTTGTAGAGTTGCAACATGACCTCTCAACTCAATTCCCATATTAATGAAGCTCAACATCTCATAGGCCTTCTTAACTATTCTGTCAACCTGTGCAGTGATGTTGAGGGATGTATGGATTTGAACCCCAGGGTGGCACATTTGGCATAGCGGTCAGCATCATGCTCTCACAACACTAGCAACCGGCTCTGTCAGTAAGGAGTTTATGTGTTCTCCCCGAGTCTGTGTGGGCTTCCTCCGGTGCTCTGGCTTCCACCCACTGTTCAAAACCTACTGGGGTTGTAGTTTAATTGTGTGTAATTGGGAGGCACAGGCTCGTGGGCTCGTGCTAAACAACTAAATGTATAAATTTGAAATTCATATCAGACCTCAATCATCTTGAAGTTGAGAGCTCTATCCCTCATGCCAAGGGTTTAGGCACACCACCACAGTACAAATGGGCCCCTTAACCTTAACCTCGGGAAAGGGCATCTACAAGAGTTGGTGTCTCAAGAGAGCAGTCTCTATCATCAAGGACCCTCACTACCCAGTCTTGCCCTCTTCACTCTGCTATCATCAGGAATGAGGTACAGGAGCCTGAAGACAAACACACAAGGGTACAAAAACAGCTTCTTCCCCTCGGCCATCAGATTTCTGAATGGACATTGAACCTCGACACTACCTCACTTTTTCTTCTTTTGCACTAAATTATTTATTGAATGTAACTTATAGCAATTTTTGAACCTCTAATGCAAAACAACAAATTTCATGACTCATGTTCATGACAATAAAATATGATTCTTGCTTCTTGACTGCCTGAGATCCCTGTGATCCAAGCAAAGTCTCACTGTCACTGTTAGGTGACAGAGGTGAATATTACATGTGTAATAGTTGAGTTTTTTGAACCAATTCTTCAGGTCAAATATGGGTTAAATTTACACAGGTCATACCTTTGACCACAGTAGTACCTGCATCGTTCAAAACGTCAGGAGCTCAGATGGCTGGGACCGGGTGATAAGTCTGCATTCGGGGTATTGGTAAAAAAAGCCACATTTTGCATGCTATTCAGGCAAGTCAGTCGATACTGAACACCTAATATTCCATCTGGGCACTCTTCAACCTCATGTCATTAACATTAACTTCTCTGATTTTTGTAGGATCACTCCCCATTCTCCCTCTCTTTCCACTTCCTCTGTCACTTTTCTACCAGCTCTCCACTCCCTTCCCTCTCCAATCACAAAGCCATCCCTCCTCCCCCCGATGGCTAGTGTGCCCTCCCTCCATTATCCACCTGTTACCTCCTGCCTTTGGGACTGTGCTCCTCCTCCTCCCCCTCCCCTCCTACAATTTGGTTTGGGCACCTGCCTACATTTTGCTCATACCTTTATGAAGGGCTCAAGCCTGAAACGTTGGCTATGTATCTTTAACTCTTCTATATAAAACAGAATGCAGTAAAAGGCAATCTGCTAAGAAACTCAAAGGATTGAACTGCATGAGTTGTTCACTTTTCTGGTTGGATCCCTTCATCGAGACTGAGAGTGCAGAGGAGAGATAGCTAGAGTAATGAAGTCAGGGTGGGTGGGGTTAGAGGACAGAGTCCAGTGGGTGATTGGTGAACCAGGATGATGGGCACTTGGGGATGCAGAAGCATCAAAAGAAGAGAGAGAGTGACAGATAGAGACAATTCTCTTCTTCCCACTGACACTGCTTAACCCACTGAGGTTCTCCAGCAGATTGCTTTTGCCCCAGATTCTAGCATCTGGAGCCTCTTGTACATGCAGAGTGTAAGGTTACAGTAAGTCAAAGAGCACAGTGTATCATGTTACAAAGACAAAGGAATGCAGTAACCAATGGAAGTTATATGTATAAAATGGGCAAATCAATACCATCAATGGGGAGAGCGAATTCCTGTGCAATTTGCATGATAGATTTCTAGACCACAGGCTTGAGAAATGGAGACATTTCCATATTTCATTCTAACACGTAAAGTGGTCCTGGGAAAGAGTAATCACAATAACGGACAATTTCTCGTTAAGCTTGAAAGTGATGTAGTTTGGACTAAAACTAACGTTTTGATTGATTCTCCATTGTCACGTAGACCAATCCAGGTGAAGATGGCAGATTAGCATCCTGAAAGGTTTTTCTTGAACGGGATGGGTGTTTAACCACAATCCAGTAACTTCATGGTTCTCATTCTATTTTTTAACTCTAGATTTATTCACTGACTTGAATTTCAACCTCTAATTGCTGGTAAAATCTGAACCCATAAATCAATCCCGTGTCCAGTACTTCAACTATCGATTCCCCAACTTAAATATTACGCAAGGGCCTCTCCCTTGCTCTAATTATCTATGCAAAGGAAATTGAATGAATGAATGGATGAATTTATTGTTATATACATAATTATAGGGAGAGGGTGAAAGTCTTCCTTGATCCAGCTTCCCAGTTCCATAAACCATGAACAATGAAGTGGTTGGAGCAAAAATATTAAAGCACGGCACTGCCTGTAAAGAATTTGTTCATTCTCCCTATGTCTTTATAGGTTTCTTCCAGGTGTTCTGGTTTCCTCACACCCTTCAAAATGTCTACATTTAAAAGACACCAGTGAGATACATTAATTTCATTCCCACAGTTAAAAGTAATTACAAAGAAACATGTTCAGTTTTAGTCATAAACTGTTGATTAAATCTATCTCAGGCTATCTTAATCAATAGACTCAATGCACAATTACACAGCCACTAACATTCATTCATGTTAAAAATGCAATTTTCAATCAAGTTAGTGAAATTAATCAGTTCCTCCTTGGAATACGTGAGCTGTGATAACTTAATGTGTGATAGTTGAAAGTAGGTTACTTCTTAGATCAAAATTAATGCACTTCACTTCAAATGAGTGAGATGAGATGGGTTTATAATAAGCATTCAGGGCAAAAAGATTCTCAAATTAGTCTCCAAAGCTCAGTGGAAATAAATGAGCAGAAGTGTTAAAGTCTCAATAATGCCTTGAGCCTAGAACCATCGTAATAACATCCCAGTTTAACTTTGGTATTGCAGGACAGCATTTGTACATAGTTGATTCATTGATCAGTTATCAGATCAACCAGGGTGAAAAGACAAGAGTGGAATTTTGAAAGTGGTCAAAGAGATAGAATAAGTGATTAAAAAGCATTGCTGATCCTGGCTTTCCTCAACAGAGGTATACAGTAGAAAAGCATGGTTTTCCTAGTGCAATGCTTTGACCGCAGCAGCTAGCAGTGTTCAAATTTGCAACTGTCTGCAAAGACGCTCTCCCCAGGTTCGCATGGGTTTCCTCTGGGAGCTCTGGTTTCCTCCCACATTCCAAACACATATGGGGTTAGTAGGTTAATTGGATGCGGGGATGTACTCTACATTCTTGTGGGCAACTTTTAAAACAGGTAACATTTGTTTCAGATTCTCAGAATGCCCGTACATCTTGAGAAGCACAGATATAGGGCAATAGCATCGCGGAAAATACAACTCACAAACTCAAAAATTCTGGCAATTACTGTTGAAAATTAGTTTCATTTCTACACCACAAATTTGCTAACAATTCTGGGTGGTCATCAGATTATATCAACAGCAGTGCATGCCCAAAACATGCTGGCAGTGAAAAATAATAGTTTTAATTATTTCCAGAACAACCAACTTTTACTAACCCCTTTCCCCTGAAGCCATGCTGTTCAAAGGACCAACACACTACATTCTTATTGTTTCACTAAGATCTGTGGCCTTCTGTGAGCACAGATACCACGTGTGCCCTGACTGGTATTTCGACAGAGTTCAGGTTCATGATCTGTCTCATCTTTCTAGCTCAAGGTCATCCCTGACTTCCTCTGCTGATCATTGCTTACACTTTTCATTCAGGTTTGCAGCATCTTCAGTTTTTTTTTGCTCTTTGCTCAACGAAAGTGATTTTTTTTAGTGGCAATTGGTTCGTTTTATTACAATGACTGATTTCAGTAATTTTTATTCCAGAATTTGAGTTAGAAGCTTGAGGAGATTTGGTATGCCATCAAACATTTCTACAGGTGTACTAAGAAGAGCATTCTAACTGGATGCATCGCTGTCTGCAAAAGCACAGGAGGGGAAAAGGCTACAGCGAGTTATGAACTCAGCCAGCAACAACATGGGCATCAGTCTTCACTCCATCACGGACATCTCCAAGAGGCGGTGTCTCAGGAAAGCAGCCTCTATCCTCAAGAACCCTCACCACCCAGGCCATGCCCACTTCACACTGTTACCATTGGGAAGGAGGTACAACCTTAAGACGAACACCCAACGGTCCAAAAACAGCTTCTTCCACTCTGCCATCAGATTTATGAATAGCCAATAAACCTATAAACATGACCACATGACCTTCCATTTTTCTCTTTTTTTGCTCTAATTTTTTTTAAACCTTGTATTCACAGAACTGTAATTTATAGCAATTTTGCACCTGGAATACACAATATTGTTGCTGCAAAACAAATTTCATGGCACGTGTTCATGACAATAAATCTAATGTATTTATGAATGTAATTAATTCAATCAACACTCCCCAATTGCAGTGGCAAGTGATATCACTGTGGATAACCATCTAGTTAATAAAGCACCAGTGATCCTACCCTGAAACACTCAGCTGGTCAGACAACGCCCATGGAAAGAGGAAGATGGCTAAAATTCATGTTGATCCCTTTCATCGGACACTTTGAATGGATCTCTATTTCTCTCTCCACAGATTCTGCCTGACCCATTGAGTGCTTCCAACATTCTTTTTTGTTTTGAGTTTACACCCATGACAACTTTTTATGTGAGCTTCATCAGCATGCTTTGAATTACCATTCCTAACAGCCTTCACTTTCTACCTGTTTCTACATGTTTACCACTAAATAAACATTTGAAGTTCTTGAGAAACTACTAGGCATGAACAATTTCAGATTCATGGAGTCATGCAGCACAGAAATAAGGTCCACTGAATCAACTCCATCCATCAACTACCCATTTACACTCATCTCATAATAATCCCAGTGTTTAAATCCTCCCTACATTCCTGTCACCCCATCCCACCCCAGATTCTATCCATCACCCGTACACATGGAACAATTTACAGTGGTCAATTATATATTTTTATTTTCATTTAGAAATTCATCTCTATTTTCTCCTTCCCACTACTTTCCTTTTTGCTTCTTTAGCTCAAGACTTTTCAGATTTTTCTTGCTGTGAAATCAACCGGTGCCATCACGGGCACCAATCTTCATTCCATTGAGAACATCTACAAGAGGCGATGTCTTAAGAAAGCAGCTTCTATCCTCAAGGACCCTCACCACCCAGGCCATGCCCTCTTCACTCTGCTACCATCAGGAAGGAGGTACATTTTAAATGTAATTTTATAGCAATCTTTACACCGATAATACTCAAGATTCAAGATTCATTGTCATGTAATAAAACAATGCAATATTACACAAATTTCTGCAGAAATTACCAGAAGCGCATCTTACAGTCAGAGAAAGGGAAGCAAGAGAGAGCTCCCTCAGGGTCACCGAGTATCCGTGGATTCACCCCTGGCGCTTCTGCAGCATCCACAGCCACAGAGTCCAGTCAAACTGTCGAGCTGATGCAAAACTACAGAATTGTGCCACGACAATAAATTCTGTTTCTGATTCTAAATGTACCTGCAGGTCCAATTCCTTCCATTAGTACTTGGTTTCATGGTGCTAACCACATTCCTGCAAGAAAATTAAAACATAAACATTTCATTCACAGAATTATGGACACCTGTTACACAGAAGGAGACCATTTGGCCCTTCAAGTTATGAATCAGTAAAGTTATTTCCATTTCACTGCTCTTGACGAGTAACCTGGCAGGTTCTGCCTGTTTATATGCTTGCAAGGTCCTTTCTAAATTTGATGTTTAAAAGACAGAGAGATGATCCTGTTGAAACTTGGAGGATTTTGAGAAATTGCCAGGTGGTGGTTATCCCATAGTTGAGTGTCTGGAACTCAGGGATATTCAAGATACAGGATTTAAGATTATTTTATTGTCATGTGATAAAACAGAAAATGTGATATTACATGAAATTTCCTTTAGTTGACCGTAAGGCAGACAGAGGCTCCCAAAAGAGAGCACCCCCAGAGTCACTGAGTGTCACTAGGGGGTGTGCGGGGGTGGGGGGGGGGGAATGTAGACCACACCCAGTGACACCACAGAGGGGATGACACCAAAATGACTGCCTTAAATTTTTGTGCAGTGTTTCAGCAGAAATTTATTATTTTTTTAATTAAAAATAGTTAGCTATAACAACAAAACATTTTCGTAAGCCCAGTTTACATGTATTAATAGACCTACAAGGCTAAAACTCTATGCTAATATACTTTTTGAACCATCTAATGCACTCCAGTCAGAATGTCATTATTACAGAATTATAATGATGCCTCGAATCACGTGGTTTTGTACGCACGGAGTACAAGCACGTGCTGTGGTGTTCATTGCGGCTAGTGTTTTTATAGTCGCTGCTTTTGTCACATTTTCTGGTGGTTTTAGCTACAATATTGTGGTAATTAGTATTTGTGAACCTATATCAATAATGTTTTTTGAGAATTAAGTAGTAATTAAAGGAGTAATTAAAGGAATGCCACACTGACCACCGGCTGGTTCGCTCCAAGCTCAACCTTCACTTCAAGCCAAAGCCCAGGAACAGTAAAGCCTCCAGAAAGAGGTTCAATGTTGGAAACCTGCAGTCAGACGAAGTGAGAGGATACTTCCAGGCAAACCTCAAAGCAAAGCTCGAGGATGCAATCCGCCTCACGGACTCATCCCCTGAAACCCTCTGGGATCAGCTGAAGACACCATACTGCAATCCACTGAAGAGGTACTGGGCTTCTCCTCCAGGAAAAAACAGCCAGGAAATCCAGGAGCTACTGGCAAAGAAGCAAGCTGCCCACCAGGCTCACCTTACAAAGCCGTCCTGGCCAGAGAAAAAACAAGCCTTCCATCGTGCATGCAGCCATCTTCAGTGCAAACTCCAGGAGATCCAAAATGAGTGGTGGACTAGCCTCGCCAAACGAACCCAGCTCAGCGCAGACATTGGCGACTTCAGGGGTTTTTACGAGGCTCTAAAGGCTGTGTACGGCCCCTCACCCCAAGTCCAAAGCCCGCTGCACAGCTCAGACGGCAAAGTCCTCCTCAGCGACAAGATCTCCATCCTCAACCGATGGTCAGAACACTTCCAATCTCTTTTCAGTGCCAACCACTCAGACCAAGATTCCGTCCTGCTCCAGCTCCCTCAACAGCCCCTAAGGCTAGAGCTGGATGAGGTCCTCACCTGGGAAGAGACATATAAGGCAATTGAACAACTGAAAAGTGGCAAAGCAGCAGGTATGGATGGAATCCCCCCCAGAGGTCTGGAAGGCTGGCGGCAAAACTCTGCATGCCAAACTGCAGGAGTTTTTCAAGCTTTGCTGGGACCAAGGAAAACTGCCTCAGGACCTTCGTGATGCCATCATCATCACCCTGTACAAAAACAAAGGCGAGAAATCAGACTGCTCAAACTACAGGGGAATCACGCTGCTCTCCATTGCAGGCAAAATCTTCGCTAGGATTCTCCTAAATAGAATAATACCTAGTGTTGCCGAGAATGTTCTCCCAGAATCACAGTGCGGCTTTCGCGCAAGCAGAGGAACTACTGACATGGTCTTTGCCCTCAGACAGCTCCAAGAAAAGTGCAGAGAACAAAACAAAGGACTCTACATCACCTTTGTTGACCTCACCAAAGCCTTTGATACCGTGAGCAGGAAAGGGCTTTGGCAAATACTAGAGTGCCTCGGATGCCCCCCAAAGTTCCTCAACATGGTTATCCAACTGCACGAAAACCAACAAGGTCGGGTCAGATACAGCAATGAGCTCTCTGAACCCTTCTCCATTAACAATGGCGTGAAGCAAGGCTGCGTTCTCGCACCAACCCTCTTTTCAATCTTCTTCAGCATGATGCTGAAACAAGCCATGAAAGACCTCAACAATGAAGACGCTGTTTACATCCGGTACCGCACGGATGGCAGTCTCTTCAATTTGAGGCGCCTGCAAGCTCACATCAAGACACAAGAGCAACTTGTCCATGAACTACTCTTTGCAGACGATGCCGCTTTAGTTGCCCATTCAGAGCCAGCTCTTCAGTGCTTGACGTCCTGTTTTGCGGAAACTGCCAAAATGTTTGGCCTGGAAGTCAGCCTGAAGAAAACTGAGGTCCTCCATCAGCCAGCTCCCCACCATGACTACCAGCCCCCCCACATCTCCATCGGGCACACAAAACTCAAAACGGTCAACCAGTTCACCTATCTCAGCTGCACCATTTCATCGGATGCAAGGATCGACAATGAGATAGACAACAGACTCGCCAAGGCAAATATCGCCTTTGGAAGACTTCACAAAAGAGTCTGGAAAAACAACCAACTGAAAAACCTCACAAAGATAAGCGTATACAGAGCCGTTGTCATACCCACACTCCTGTTCGGCTCCGAATCATGGGTCCTCTACCGGCATTACCTACGGCTCCTAGAACGCTTCCACCAGCGTTGTCTCCGCTCCATCCTCAACATTCATTGGAGCAACTTCATCCCTAGCATCGAAGTACTCGAGATGGCAGAGGCCGACAGCATCGAATCCACGATGCTGAAGATCCAACTGCGCTGGGTAGGTCACGTCTCCAGAATGGAGGACCATCGCCTTCCCAAGATCGTGTTATATGGCGAGCTCTCCACTGGCCACCGAGACAGAGGTGCACCAAAGAAGAGGTACAATGACTGCCTAAAGAAATCTCTTGGTGCCTGCCACATTGACCACCGCCAGTGGGCTGATATCCCCTCAAACCGTGCATCTTGGCGCCTCACAGTTCGGCGGCAGCAACCTCCTTTGAAGAAGACCGCAGAGCCCACCTCACTGACAAAAGACAAAGGAGGAAAAACCCAACACTCAACCCCAACCAACCAATTTTCCCCTGCAACCGCTGCAACCGTGTCTGCCTGTCCCACATTGGACTTGTCAGCCACAAACGAGCCTGCAGCTGATGTGGACATTACCCCTCCATAAATCTTCGTCCGCGAAGCCAAGCCAAAGGAAGGAGAAAAATCAATAAAAGGCTTCCGCTCAGTTACTAATAATGTTGTTACTAATAACGTTGTAATTCAATGGTAGAAAGATTTTACAAAACAATCTTGTTGTTAATATTCATATGATATTGTAATGTAAAGGTGTAATTTTAATTTTTCTATTTGTTTATCTCACTACTATTGCCATTACATTCAGTGATATACAGGAATTATAATTTATAAGTAACATTAGTGCAAAAAATATTACCAAGGATTCTGTTTGGTCTGGTACGGGAGCCGGTCCATGGTGGGGAGGGGGGTGGTGTGACACTATAACTTACTGCACTGGGTAACATCAACCCTAGTGATGCCATTGTGTCCATGGATTCACCTCTAGCATTCCCGCAACTTCTGTAGCCACACGACCTTCAGTCCAAACCACTGGCAATCCGAGCTCCAGATCCATACCTCTGACATGATCAAGAAACCTCCAGCACCCTCGGCACCCTCTCAAATCCTGGTTCTGATACCTGGTACTCCTTCAGCCAGTCTTGAACCAGTCTCCAGCAGTTCGCAGCCTGGTATGAGTTATTTGACCTCAGTCACCAGCCACCCACAGCCCGCGTGGATTCCTCACCTCGAGTCACCAACAATTTTCCGCCTGTATATTCTTCACCCTTAGAGTCCCTCACTGGTCCTCCACTGTGGTCACTATCCCCTGGGTCATCTTCTCTGCTTCTTTTCAAACAGGTGGTGGTCTCCCCGTTTTATGGCGCAATGAACCAGTCCTCCACTTCCCTGGAATCTGCAAACCCTCGTGACCGCTGCCGATCATAGGTGCCGCCATCTTTGGCCCAGACCCCGCGGTTACAGCATTTTCAAATAAACCACCATTGGGTCCTTTAACAGGCTGGTTAAAGCCTGTACAGAGCTGATGGCAGTTGAACTGGGCAGTTGGCTACACAGAGGAGAGCTGTGGCTTCACTCCCTGCTCTCCGTGGGTCCATGTCAGTGGCAGCACTGCAGCGCCACCATTTTTAAAAAAAACTTTAGTAAAAATGATCACCCACTTGAAAAGGGGATGGAGAGGGAGTGGTGGCTCTGAGGAAATCAGAGTTATTGCATTAACTCACAGAGGAGACTGACATATTTGATCCACAAGGCAGACAAAGGATATAAGGAAAAAAGCAGCAAAGTGGTGCTGAGGGTGAAATTATAATAAGTTCATGTTTATTGTCACCTGTACCAAGTCACAGTGATAAAGTTTTTTTTGTAAGCAGTCCAGCTGGATATCTCATACATAGTACAAGAAGGACACAATTTAAAAAATGAAGAGCGAGAGATAAGATGGTACAGAGTAAAGGCAGCAAAATCTCATTGGTGTGAGATTCATTCAGGAGTCTGACTACAGCAGGAAAGAAACAATTATTTGATTAATGAGTTTAATTTACTCACCTTTGATGGTTTTCTCTGCCACCATCAGGAAAAAATAGCTTCTTTCCCTCTACCAACAAATTTCTGAATGGCCATTACCTCACTTCCTTTTTTTTTGCACTAATTTTTTTTAAATAACATATATATGAAAATGTAAGTTATAGCAATTTTGCACCTGTAATGGACAAAAAAGCTGCAGCAAAACAATGAATTTCATGACCCATGTTGTCACCCCAGGAAAATGTTGTTGGTTGTTCACCCTATCCTTAACACTCCTATTCTTATTAACTCATCTCTCATCCATCATTGCTCCAAAGAGACAACCTTGCTTCATTACACAAATTAGATTTCAGATTTATTGTCAGAGTACATACATGACATCACATACAACCCTGAGATTCTTTTTCCTGTGGGCGAGGCAGAATTACTACCTACTGGTAGTGCAAGAATAAAACATAAGTGCAGAGTACAATGCAATAGAGAAAAGAGTCCGTTAAAACAATGTAACCACAGCCACAGGTCCATTCAATAGTTTGATGAGAGTAGGGTAGAAACTGCCCTTGAATCTGGACAAACATTTTCTCAAACCCATATATACTCTATGACACAGATAGGGGGAGAAGAGAATGTGACTAGGGATGGACAGATTTTTTAATGTAGTAAAACATGAAAGTCTGCAGATGCTACGATTGAAGTAAAAACACAATGCTGGAGAAATTCAGCAAACAGTGTCAAACAGTGTACTTTATAGCAAAGATAAAGATACATAAACCAATGTTACAGGTTTGAGCCCTTCAGCACGGTATGAGCAAAATGTAGGCAGGCGTCTGAATAAAATGGTGGGGTCTTTTAATGTGTTGGCTCCTTTCCCAAGGCAGCGGCAGGTATAGAGAGAGAGGATGGGGGTAGTGGCTGACCTGCATTCATAATCCTCTGCAGTTTCTTGTGGACTTAAGTGGAACCTTTCCAGTATGTGCAATGGTCTGACCTGCATTCACAATCCTCTGCAGTTTCTTGTGGATTTAAGTGGAACATTTCCAGTACCAAGGATAATTGAATTATCATAGGATAATTCCTATGATGCATCTGTACAAGATGGTAAGAGATATTGGGAATTTGCCAAATTTCTTCAGGTTTGTAAGGAAATAAAGGTGTTGGTACACATTCTTGGCCATTAGGCCAACATGGTTGGACCAGAACAGAAAATTGGGTGAACTTTACAGCCAAAAATGTGGCGCTCTCTGCCATTTCCACCAGCATCGTTGATGCAGACCAGGGTGTGTGCTCTCATCTACTTCCTGAAGTCGACGACTAGCTCCTTGGTCTTGTTGACACTGAGGTAGAGATTGTGGCTTGACACCATCCCAGTACTGTCCCTATGCCCTTCCTGTGTGCTGACTCACCATTGTTTGAGATTCAGCCCGCAGCGCTGGTGTCAAGTGTCAAACTTGTCGATGGAGTTAGAGCTGCATTTGGACACACAACAATGAGTGCATAGGAGTTTAGCAAGGGCTGAGTATACAGTCTGTGTTTGTCTATTTGTTTCACCATGAATAACCAATGGTAGACAGCTAGTTTACTATGAAGCCAACACAAGCTTCAGTATTTAACTATAATGGAACTATTATATTGAAGGAGCACAGTTTTATAAGATTAATACCTTTATCATGGTACTAATTTTTAGCAATGAAACCCTGCAATAGATAAAGAAACAATTATAATCATTCATTAAGCAAATTAGCAGAGAATCTCTTCTAATTATTAGGCCAAATTTTGTTTTATTGTAACCATTCAAAATGCAATCATTTGCTACACTTATCTTATCATCAGTTTAATTCCTTCTATTTATCAAATAAACATTCAGGCGTTATTTTTGCAGAATGCAGAAGTCACCATTTTTCAGGAAAGAGGTGTTGGTGCCACAAGATTCGGCAACAGCTGTTACCCCTCCACCATCAGACTCAATAACAAACTCAATCAGGGACTCATTTAAGAACTCTTATCTTGCACATTATTTATTATTGAATATTTACTTTCTGTATTGTAAGTCAGTTTGCTTGCACTCCTCCTTTGTTTAAATTTACCATAGAACCATAGAACAATTACAGCACTGAAACAAGCCACTTGGCCCCTCTGGTCTGTGCTGAAACATTTGTTTTCCTAGTTCCACTGACCATAGCCCTCTATACATCTCCTGTCCACGTACCTTCCAAATTCTTCTTAAATGTTAAAATTGAGCTACTATTTACCACTTCAGCTAGAAGCGCATTCCACACTCCCACTACTCTCTGGGTGAAGAAGTCCCCCCTCATGTTCCCCCTAAACTTTTCTCCTTTCACCCTTAACCCATGTCCTTTGGTTTAAATCTCACCCACCCTCAGTGGAAAAAGCCTATGTACATTTACTCTTTCTATCCCCCTCATAACTTTATATGTCTCTATCAAATCTCCCCTCATTTGTCTGTGCTCCAGGGAATAAAGTCCTAACCTGTTTAACCTTTCTCTGAAATTCAGTTGCTGAAGTCTGGGCAAAATCCTAGTAAATCTTCTCTGCACTCTTTCCATCTTTTTTTTTGAAACTTTATTTATTAATTTTAACATATGAAGAAAGTAAGTAATTCACGTACAGAAAAAATACAAAATAAAGTAATACAAGTACAAAGTAACATAGTTAATACAATACCAATCTCGGCATCTCCCCCTAACAACTAAAAACTAAGACTAAAAAAAAACTGTTTTTAACCCCTAAATCCCCCCCTCCCCACCCCCACGATAAAGAGTGAAGAATTAATACTATTAATATAATTTAAAAAAATAAAAAAAATATATCTTAAAAAAAGATCGATATATATAAAAAACAAAAAAATATTAATTAAGTATTAATTATTAATCAATTTTTTTTAAATTATATAAGAATATATATGAAAAAACAAAAACAAAAAGAACTTAAATAAAAAAAAACCAACTAATAAAAAAAAACGAAAAAAAGAAAAAAAAGAAAGAAAAAAAGAAAACATATATATAGAAAAAATATATAATAAAAAAAAGTTTTTTTTAAAGAAAAAAAATGATTAATTCAAACTTATTTAAATTGTATATAATCAATAAATGGGATCCACTTTAACTCATAAAAAGACATCTTATCTTGTATAGAAAAAGATATTCTTTCCATAACCAAACAAAACTTCATCTCTGAATACCACCTATCTAAAGACAATACATTTCCATTCTTCCAAGTAATCACTATACATTTCTTGGCCACTGCCAGCGCTAAGTAAATAAAAGAGATCTGGTAATTATCTAATTCTAAATCAATCAATGGTTGCATATTCCCTAATAAAAATATATCAGGGTCTAATACAATATGAATATTATATAGATTATTAAATACAGATTGAATACCTTTCCAAAATTGTTGTAACCGATCACACAACCAAACAGCATGTAAAAAAGTACCAGAAACCTGATCACAACTAAAACAAAGATCTGACTTACTAAAACCAAATTTTTTAAATTTTTCGGGTGTTAAATATAATTGATGTATAAAACTATAATTAATCATCGCCAATCTAGCATTAATCAATTTTCGAACACTATTATGGCAGATTTCAGACTAATCTTCTTCAGTTATTGTTAAATCTTTTTCCCATTTCATTTTATCTTTATCCCAATCTATTTTACTTTCACTTTCCAACAAAATACGATACAAACCTGATATATAACCCTTTTTTTGGAAATGAGAGCACATATTTCTCAAAATCAGTTTCAGACAGTAAATTCATTTGATGACCGCATACCTGTTTTACAAAAGATCTTAACTGATAATACACAAATATAGAATAACCACTTATATCAAATCTCTTTTGCAATTCTTCTTCTTCTTTGGCTTGGCTTCGCGGACGAAGATTTATGGAGGGGGTAAATGTCCACGTCAGCTGCAGGCTCGTTGGTGGCTGACAAGTCCGATGTGGGACAGGCAGACATGGTTGCAGCGGCTGCAGGGGAAAATTGGTTGGTTGGGGTTGGGTGTTGGGTTTTTCCTCCTAAAGAACAAAAATGACTTTCTAAAAAACAGTCAGATAAATTATGTATTCCTTTCTCCTCCCATTGTTTCAAAATAGTATTAGATACTGTGAAAGGAACAAGTTGATTATTATATAATGGTAATCTTCCCGACCACTTATTTTTCAATCCCATTTTATGTAATTTACTTGTCCATAAATTCATTAAATGTTTCAATATTGGTACATCATAAGTTCGTAACAAATTTTTATTCCATCGAAATAAAAATTCATTCGAAAATTTTTCAGAAATAAGTGCCAATTCTATCTGTGCCCAACTAGGTGTATCTTGTGTGGCCATTAATGAGCTAAGAAATCTAAATTGAGCTGCTTCATAATAAAATTGAAAGTTAGGTAGCCGTAACCCTCCAAATTGAAAATCTCACATCAATTTTTTCAACGCCACCCTAGGAAATTTTCCTTTCCACAAAAAATCCCTAATTACTTTATATAAATCCTTAAGAAATCTTTTTTGTAAACAACAAGGAATTGATTGAAATAAATATTGTATACGAGGAAAAAATATTCATTTTTATAGTATTAATTCTTCCTAATAAACCCAAAGGTAAATCTTTCAATTTAACTAAATCTGCCTTAATCTTCTTCATTAAAGGAAGATAATTAAGTGAATATAAATTTTGGTAGTCAGTATTAACATTAATTCCCAAATATTTAATTTGTTTCATCCACTTCAAATTCGTAATATTTCTAAACATTGAATAATCATCTTTACTAATTGATAAAATTTCACTTTTAGTCCAATTAACCTTATAACCAGATAATTGACCATAAATCTCTAAGGAATCTTAAAGTGCTGGCAGAGAAACATCAGGATCCACCAAATACAGCAAAACGTCATCCGCAAATAAATTTATTTTATAATCTTCATTCAAGACTCTCATACCTTTGATACTATCATTCTGACGTATTAATTGTGCTAGAGGTTTAATAACTAAAGCAAACAAGGCAGGTGATAATGGACATCCTTGTCTAGTAGATCTTGTTAAATTAAAGGATTCTGAAAGCAAACCATTAGTAACAACTCTAGCTTTCGGATCATTATACAGAGCCCTAATCATACCAATAAATGAGAGACCAAACGAAAACTTTTCAAGTACTTTAAATAAAAGCTTCCACTCTACTCTATCGAATGCCTTTTCTGCATCCAATGAAACCACCATTGGATAATTCTTCTGAGATTTAGATCTATTTATCAAAGTAATTAATCGTAGAATATTATCCGAAGCATACCTATTTTTTATAAAACCTGTTTGATCACGATGTATTATCTTTGGTAAATACTGAGCCAACCTATTAGCCATAACTTTAGCCACTATTTTATAGTCTACATTTAACAAAGATATAGGATGGTAAGAAGCAACCTGTAAGGGATCTTTATCTTTTTTTGGTATAACTGTAATTATAGCATTAGAACAGGACTCAGGTAATTGAAAAGTATCACAAAGTTGTTGTATTACATTCTTAAATAAGGAAGCTATATCAACATAAAAAGTCTTGTAAAACTCAATAGAAAAACCATCTCCACCAGGCGCTTTTCCATTTGGCATATCTTTTATAGCCATTTCAATTTCACTATCCGTAAAAGGTTTATCTAACTCTTGTCTGTCTTCTTGAGATAACTGTGGTAAATTAATATTTTTCAAAAAAGAGTCTATTGCATCTTCTTTTATCTCTTTACATTAAGTCAAATAAAGTTTTTTGTAAAAATTACAAAATTCCTCGTTAATTTCTTTTTGACTAAAAGTAATACCCGATTTATTTCTAATAGCTGGTATAATCCTAGATAACTGTTCTTTTTTTAATTGCCAAGCTAATACTTTATGAGCTTTCTCACCCCATTCATAAAATTTATTTTTTGAACGATTCAACAAACATTCAAATCGATATGACTGTAACTTATTATACTTCAACTTTAAATTAGTTAATTGGATCTTTTGGAATTCAGTAGCTTTCTTTTGAAATTCTTTTTTCAAATTGTTATTTTCTTTTCCAAATCCTCAGTTTCTCTAACTCTCTCTTTCTTCAGTTTGGATGCATAACTGATAATTTGACCTTTTAAAAAAGCTTTCATTGCGTCCCACAAAACAAACTGATCAGAAACAGAGTGAACATTATTAGCAATGAAATCCTCAATTTGTTTTCTCAAATAAACAATAAATTCTGGCTTTTGTAGTAGCATAGTATTAAATCTCCATCTTAAAGTATGTTGTGTAACTTGAGAACTTTAATATTCCAGTAATAACAATGAATGGTCCGAGACTAACCTTGCCTTATAATCCACAGATATAACCTTATCCTGTAAATGTGCCGAAATTAAAAAATAATCAAGTCTTGAAAAAGAATTATGTGGAGAAGAATAAAAAGAAGTCTTTCTGTGTAGGATTAAATCTACGCCAAATATCAACTAAATTCAAATCTTTTATCATATTAGCCATATGTATCGCCATCTTAGATTTCTTAATTACCTTTGGATACTTATCCAATAACGGTTCTAATACCATATTTAAATCCCCCCCAATCATCACATTGGAATTAGCTTGTCTCAATAATAAAGATATTTCTGTAATAAAAGCAGTGTCTTCAACATTTGGAGCATAAACATCAATCAAAGTCCAGGCTTCATTAGAGATCATACAATTCAACTTAAGTAGTCTTCCTCCATTTTTCTCCTCGTCTTGCAATTGAAACGGTAAATTCTTATGTACCAAAACCGCAACTCCTTTTGCCTTTGAATTAAATGAAGAATAGAAGACTTGTCCAACCCAGACCCACTTAAGTTTCAAATGTTCTTTATCTGTTAAATGAGTTTCCTTTAAAAAGGCCACATCTACTTTAAATTTTTTTAAATAAGCAAGTACTTTCTTACGCTTTATATGATTATTCAAACCCTGAACATTAAGAGAAGCAAATTTAAATTTCAACATGTCTTAAACAGTTAGAAAAAAACCCCAATTCTTACCCCCTTACCCTCTCTTAATATGATCAAAAAAAAGAAAAAAAAGAAAGAAGAGAAAAAAAGGAAAAAAAAATTTTTTTTAATTATTTAAACAAAAAAAAACCCCTTCACTCTTTAATCTAATAATACAAAAAAAAGAAAAAAAAATGGGTAGGAGGTTAAAAATACCCCCTCCCGTCTAAACCGCGCAATGCGGTAACTCCCAAAAAAAATGTGTGTGAGATAACTCACACGTAGCAGATGACTTTCAGAAAATAGTGCCTATCCAGTTCTCTCCCCCAACTCTCATTTCATTTTAAACTAACATCATCATTATTTAATATCCCTTTTTTTTGAAAAAAAGCATTAGAAAAAAAAAGGACAACTCTTCTTTTAATCAGCTCCAACTGCCGAGTCACCATTACGACCATTCTTTCTTGGAGCACAGCTCTTTTCTTCCATCTCTTGTCTCCTTGGAGATCGCGGCGGACTATATCTCTGTTGAAACTGAGTGATTGGCAGCTCTTGAGTAAATGCTATAGCTTCCTTTGGAGAATCAAAGAACTTTGGTTGGTAACCATCTTGAAAAACCTTCAAAACAGCTGGATATCTAAAGGTTGCCTTATAACCTTTCTTCCACAACAACTCTTTAGCAGGGTTGAATTCCCGTCATTGGAACATAACCTCTTGACTCAAATCCGCATAGAAGAAATCTCGATTATTTTAAATCATCAAGGGTGATTTTCTCTGTTGTGCATTTCTAATAGCCACTCGTAAAATTATTTCTCTGTCATAATAATTCAAGCAACGAACCAAAACAGGTCTTGGACTTTGACCTGAAATAGGTCTTCTACGCAAGGCTCTGTGAGCACGTTCCAGTATTATACCTTCCGGGAAATGTTCTTGACCCAGCACCTGCAGAATCCATTCAGTAAAAAATTTTCTTGGGTCTGGTCCCTCCATACCTTCCGGCAAACCAATATTTGGAAAACCAATCCAGACGGAACAATATAAAGATTATTGGTTTGCCGGAAGGTATGGAGGGACCAGACCCAAGAAAATTTTTTACTGAATGGATTCTTTCCATCTTATTGATATCTTTCCTGTAGTTAGGTGACCAAAACTACACACAATACTCAAAATGTGGCCTCATCAATGTCTTATACAACTTTAACATAACATCCCAATGCCTGTACTCAATCATTTGATTTATGAAGGCCAAAATGCCAAAAGATCTGTGATGCCATTTTCAGGTATCTGTATCTGTTTTCCCAGATACATCTGTTTTACCACACTCCTCAGTGCCCTACCATTTACTGTTTATGCCCTTTCTTGGTTTGTCCTTCCAAAATGCAACACTTGTCTGCATTAACTCCATCTGCCATTTTTCAGTCCATTTTATTGGCTGGTCCTGATCCTTCTGCAAGCTTTGAAAACCTTCACTGTCCACAACACCAGCTTTTGTATACGTATCTTTTTTTTGAGTACAGTTTTCTGCAATAGGTAGAAATTCTACCTGGCCTGCAGGAAAGAGAATCTCAGGGTTGTATGTGATGTCATATATGTACTCTGACAATAGATCTAAACTTTGAACTTTGTTTAAGTATTAAACCTTGTATTCTTTGGCTTGGCTTCGTGGATGAAGATTTATGGAGGGGTAAATGTCCACGTCAGCTGCAGGCTCGTTTGTGGCTGACAAGTACGATGCGGGACAGGCAGACAGGGTTGCAGTGGTTGCAGGGGAAAATTGATTGGTTGGGGTTGGGTGTTGGGTTTTTCCTCCTTTGTCTTTTGTCAGTGAGGTGGGCTCTGCGGTCTTCTTCAAAGGAGGTTGCTGCCCGCCAAACTGTGAGGCACCAAGATGCACGGTTTGAGGTGATATCAGCCCACTGGCTGGTCAATGTGGCAGGCACCAAGAGATTTCTTTAGGCAGTCCTTGTACCTCTTCTTTGGTGCACCTCTGTCACGGTGGCCAGTGGAGAGCTCGCCATATAACACAATCTTGGGAATGCGATGGTCCTCCATTCTGGAGACGTGACCTACCCAGCGCAGTTGGATCTTCAGCAGCGTCGATTCGATGCTGTCGGCCTCTGCCATCTCGAGTACTTCGATCTTAGGGATGAAGTCGCTCCAATGAATGTTGAGGATGGAGCGGAGACAACGCTGGTGGAAGCGTTCTAGGAGGCGTAGGTGATGCCGGTAGAGGACCCATGATTCGGAGCCGAACAGGAGAGTGGGTATGACAACGGCTCTGTATACGCTAATCTTTGTGAGGTTTTTCAGTTGGTTGTTTTTCCAGACTCTTTTGTGTAGTCTTCCAAAGGTGCTATTTGCCTTGGCGAGTCTGTTGTCTATCTCGTTGTCGATCCTTGCATCAGATGAAATGGTGCAGCCGAGATAGGTAAACTGGTTGACCGTTTTGAGTTTTGTGTGCCCGATGGAGATGTGGGGCGGGGGGGGGGGGGGGGCTGGTAGTCATGGTGGGGAGCTGGCTGATGGAGAACCTCAGTTTTTCTTCAGGTTGACTTCCAGGCCAAACATTTTGGCAGTTTCTGCAAAACAGGACGTCAAGCGCTGAAGAGCTGGCTCTGAATGGGCAACAAAAGCGGCATCATCTGCAAAGGGTAGTTCACGGACAAGTTGCTCTTGTGTCTTGGTGTGAGCTTGCAGGCGCCTCAAATTGAAGAGACTGCCATCCGTGCGGTACCGGATGTAAACAGCGTCTTCATTGTTGAGGTTTTTCATGGCTTGTTTCAGCATCATGCTGAAGAAGATTGAAAAGAGGGTTGGTGCGAGAACGCAGCCTTGCTTCACGCCATTGTTAATGGAGAAGGGTTCAGAGAGCTCATTGCTGTATCTGACCCGACCTTGTTGGTTTTCATGCAGTTGGATAACCATGTTGAGGAACTTTGGGGGGCATCCGAGGTGCTCTAGTATTTGCCAAAGCCCTTTCCTGCTCACAGTGTCGAAGGCTTTGGTGAGGAAAACAAAGGTGATGTAGAGTCCTTTGTTTTGTTCTCTGCACTTTTCTTGGAGCTGTCTGAGGGCAAAGACCATGTCAGTAGTTCCTCTGTTTGCACGAAAGCTGCACTGTGATTCTGGGAGAACATTCTCGGCGACACTAGGTATTATTCTATTTAGGAGAATCCTAGCGAAGATTTTGCCTGAAATGGAGAGCAGCATGATTCCCCTGTAGTTTGATCAGTCTGATTTCCTTCAACAGCCCCTAAGGCTAGAGCTGGATGAGATCCTCACCCGGGAAGAGACATATAAGGCAATTGAACAACTGAAAAGTAGCAAAGCAGCAGGCATGGATGGAATCCCCCCAGAGGTCTGGAAGGCTGGCGGCAAAACTCTGCATGCCAAACTGCATGAGTTGTTCAAGCTCTGCTGGGACCAAGGAAAGCTGCCTCAGGACCTTCATGATGCTATCATCATCACCCTGTACAAAAACAAAGGCGAGAAACCTTGTATTAGTTCTCTTTAAAATGGTTATGGACATATTATGGACATTTAAAATGGTTATGGACATATTAATTGATGCATCTATTAAATGAATTTGAAAACATTCTAAAACATTTATGTACAATAGCTCATTCTAATGACCAAGTTCAAATTGTTTTTCTTCCTATATTAGAAAGGGAGATTGCAGATCTCTGTTTGAAACCCAAACATTTTGACCCTTTAACCCTTTGGATTGACCATTTTAACCTTTCATAATATATACTCTGGACTGTTTCCATGAGTAAACTACAGTACGACAAACACCAGTATGAATCAGCTGGTGGTTGGATATAAAATCAGTCATGGAGAACATGGACACAGAGTATATGCACTTGTTGCCAGTCCCTGAAAAATGGAACATGGAGTATATGTGCTTGTTGGTAGTCCCTGAAAACAGGGACACTGAGTCTAAAGGGTTAACTTACATGTTTGATTACCTTATGGATTCCTCTGTTTATGAATTTACCTTGGGTGACTCCCAGCTTGTCTGGTGAGGTGGAGGTAGTAGACAGCTCTGAGGTCCTGTGATTTGACCTCCTCCACCCACATCCGTGCAATGGCCAGGAAACTGCAGAAGCCTGAGCAAATTTAGCACATCACATGCATCCCTGAAGAACTTCCACAGAGAAAACGCACGCAGGCTGAGGGGTGCAGGCGATTGCAATTGAGAAGTTACATGGACTGCCGGATTGGGTCAAGACTGGCTGAAGAGGTGCCAGGTATCAGAACTGGGGTGCGAGAGGGTGCTGAGGGCCTTGAAGGGTTCCTGAAGGGGTCTTGCCAGAGATTCGGATCTGAAGCTCGTGTTGCCGATGGTTTGGATTGGACTCTGTGTGGCTGCGGGGACTATGGAAGGGCTTGGGGTGAATCCACGGACACTCGGTGACTGTGTGTGCTGGGGGGGGGTGGGGGCCTACAACTCTCTTTTGCTTCTCTTTCTCTGTAAGAGGCGTTTCAGGCAATTTCTGCTGATGACAAATTTGTCTGCCTTAAAAACAAATTCCATGTAATATTACACTGTCTTTATTACGTGAATTTTGCATCTTGAACCCATTGATTTCTACAGGTAATTAAAACCAGCACAGCAGTAGGGCCCTGCGGACAAGCACTGAAAGACCATAATTAAATACTCCACATCTGCACTTGAGAACCGAATCACAACACCTGCTAAAGACTCTAAAGGACATTAGCAGAGGTATAACCCCCCCGACCCCCAGAATGATTTGGCAAGATTTCTGCAACCACATTAGGTGTCGACATGAGGTTAATATTTTATTTAGACACAAACGTTCTTAGCTAGGTTTGGTTCAAAGTGAATGCCATATAAAGTACCTGATGTGCATCAAATGTGGACGAACCAGCCAAGAAATTGAACTTGCCTGAACTTGACATTGTTCAGGCAACCAAGTTCAAACCAACTGTTCCCCCAGAGGCAGAACAATACTTCTACAACCAAGAATAGTTTTAAATTATACCAGGAAGTACAGGAGACAGGGGTAGGATAGGGGGAATTATCTGAGTTTAAGTTCAATTTCGACCATTGAGGCCTAATTGTTCTCGACCCTGGGCCTGTCTTGACTTCTACTGCAAGAATGCACTGGGTGAGAGGGGTTCAAGCACTAAAGGAACTTCATGTCTGACGTGCCAAGACATCACAGTGCAGCTCTCCTGTCAACACCTTGGAATCTCAACCAGTGTTACCAGTTTGGGCATGGGAGGTGGTGAATGTGGAGCGAGGAGGGTGGGGCACGAGGCAGATCCATGGAGGCACCATAGTTTTGATCAGGGCAAACAAAACAAATGGTTCTGAGTCTGAAATGAGGGCAAGCACCTTCCTTACTGTGAAGAAGCAGAAGGATTTTATTTCGGGCATTCTCTGAGACAACCCCTTGACTAATTTAGCAGCTGCTCAAACTCCCATGCAGATTATGCTGATTCTCTGCGCTTTTAAATTTGCCAATGTTCTGTCTATTTTAGGCCTCATAAATTGAGTGTTAAATTTAGAACTGATGAGCTTGTTGGCTTCTAGCTAAGCTTCTGTATAGTTCAAGGCAAAATATATTTCCTGTGCCACTGATTCAAGATTGCCAAGTCCATGGGGGTTCCTGTCATTTAAGAAAGACAATAACCACAGCTGAGAGGTAAAACAATGATTTGATGTGCTCCTTGATAAATATGCTTAAACTGAGGTAAATAAGAAAATCAGCAGATGACAAGGTCTAATACATAGAACATCACAGCACAATAGAGTCCCTATGGTCCAAGATGTTGTGTCGACCCATAATGGACTGTATAATCCTTGTTATCCAGAATTGAAGCAACTAGCAGCCTCAAACAACCAGCAAAAAAAAAAATAGATAAAAAATACAGAAGTTTAAAAATTGGGACACCTCGCTGTTGATTTGCCAAACACACAACATGCAATCTCAAGCGACTGGAAAATACACATCTCCCAGTCCCCATATTTGCCAGATGCCAGACGTTTCACTGAAGCTACAAAAAAAAATGAAACCCTCCTTACCTCATAACCCTCTATTTTTCTTCCATCTGTACCTGTCTCTGAAATGCCCCTAATGCTTCTCCTCCGCCACCATCCCTGGCAATGCACTCCAGGCACCCATAAATCTCTATGTAAAAAAATCTACCCCTAATGTCTCCCCTAAACTTTCCTCCCTTCACTTTGTACAGATGTCCTCTGGTGTTTGCGGCTTCCACCCTGGGGAAAAGATGCTGACTTATCTATTCCTCTTATAATCACGTAGACTTCTATTAAGTCACCTCTCATCTTTTTTGCTCCAAAGAGAAAAAGTCACAGCTCCTCTAACCTTGCCTTATAAGACTTATTTGCCAATCCAGACAACATTCTGGTAAATCTCCTCTTCACCTCCTCCATAGCTTCTACATCTTTTCTGTAATGAGGTGACCAGAACTAAACACAATATTCTAAGTGAGATCTCACCAGTTGTAATGTTACTTCACAACTACTGAATACAATCCTCCTATTAGAGAATCTCACCATACCACAGGTCTTCATAATTGTTCTATCAACCTGTGTGGTGATTTTGAGAGAAGTGTGGATTTGGACCTCAAGATCCCTCTGTTCTTTCACATTGTTAAGTATCCTACCATTAACCATGTACTCTGCCTTCAGGTTTGACCTACCAAAGTATATCACCTCACACTATCCGAATTGAACTCCATCTGCACTTTTCCACCAAACGTTGCATCCTGATGTAACCTACGACAGTTATCAACACTTCCAACCTTTGTATCATCTGCAAACTTTACACCTAGAATTATGTGGCTCGGTTCGACAATAATGCCTTCTACAAATTTTCCGATGTTACCATGATAGTGGGTTGTATAAAGGATGGGCATGAATCTGCATACAGGATGGAGACTGAAAACTTGGCTGAATAGTGCACCAGCAACAACCTTGCATTCAATGTCAACAAAACTAAGGAGCTGATTGTTGACTTCAGGAAAAGAAAGACAGAGGTATATAATCAAGTAATCATTGGGGGATCAGAAGTGGAGAGGGCGAGCAAATTTAAGTTCTTGGGAGTCACTATCTCGGAAGATCTTTCCTGGACCCAACACACCAATGGGATTGTGAAGAAAGCATGTAAGTGCCTCTACTTCCTCAGGAGTTTGCAAAGGTATGTCATAGTAGAAACCCTGGGAAATTTCTACAGAGGTGTGGTGAAAAGTGTGCTGACCAGCTGCATCACAGTCTGGTAAGGCAACACCAATACCCTTGAGTGTAAAGCCCTCCAAAAGGTAGTGGACACATCACAGACAAATCTTCCCCACCATCAAGAACATCTTTAAGGAACACTGGCATTGGAGAGCAGCAACAATCATCAAAGACCCTCACCATCCAGCCCATGCTCTGTTCTCGTTGATGCCATCAATAAAGAGGTATAGGTGCTACAAAACTCACACCATCAGGTTCAGAAACAGCTGCTACCCCTCCACCCACAGACTCCTCAACAACAAACTCAATCAGGGACTCATTTAAGGACTCTTACTTGTGGATTTTATTGATTTTTTTATTCTGTCTGTATTGCACATTCAATTTGTTTGCATTCATTATTTGCCTCGAGTTGTTTATTTCTTTACATGTATATGCTGCATACATTTTTTTGTACTACCAATTAGTGGTAATTCTGCCACGCCCATGGGAAAAAGAATCTCAAGTTTGTATGTGATGTCATGTATGTACTCCAACAATAAATTTGAAATTTATAAATCTTCATTTATAAAAAAAATCACAAAGAGCAGGTGTCCAAAAACAGATCCCTGCGGTACTCCACTAGTCACTGACCTCCAGGTCAATTCTGAATCTTTCTTGAACATCAGGCCTTAATAAAAAGGTGGTGGGGGGGTGGGGGGGGGGGGGAATGGAGATGTCTGTGTATTGGAGTAAATAAGGGCTTTGGTGCATCTGTTTGACAAAGGTTAATTTAATTTCAGAATGACCCCAGGCTGATTCCATTGCCCAAATATTTTACACACCTTTTGACAGTAAATGTGCTAAATGGATCATTTATCATCTCCTATCACTCGACAGCAATTTCTTTTTACTGACCTGATTCTGAAGCAACGACTGCCTTAGGAAAGAGTTCCACCATGAATGTACATTGAGCACACACAATGCAAGAAACATTTCATTGAACTCAATGCAATGTAAACAGGTTTGCTCTTGAATGTGCAGTTAAAGGCCATTTCGCCCATCAAGGGTGTGAACACCCATTTACACTAATGCTGTATTAATCCTATTTTTTATACTCCCTACATTCTCATGAACTTCCCCAAAATTCTACCACTCACCTGCACACTGTGGCCAATTTAGTGAGGAGTGAGTGTTCTTGAATGAGAAGAGGCTTTCTGAAAACACTCTGTTCATACATTTCAAGCAAGTACATTTACGTACCATTCTATAGGGCATTTTTTCTGATCTTATTCATAACAGACTATCAATACCCTGCCAATGTATCTCATGCTGACAATTACATGGGAAAGGGCACTCTTGCTTTAAGGGGTGTCAGGGCAATACTAATGGCAATAAAAACATATGAAAATCTGTAGGCACTGTTATAGCAGAAAAAAACGCAGAGATATTAGAGAAACTCAGTAGGTCTTGCAGCGTCCATAGGAGGTGAAGTTATATAACATGTTTTGGGCCTGCAGCCTTACTCAAGGAGTGAGCAAAAAGCAGGCAGGCACCTGAATTAAAAGTCTGCGCAGAAGGGCAGAAAGGGAAGGGGGTGGACAACCGACTAACAGACAAAGGGTATTAATTGGATATGATAAGAGGACATAAAAGGAAAAGTGAGAAGAGATTTGGGGAGGGCTGTAGTTTTAACAGTGAAGGGAGACAAAAACTACCCAATACACCCATCTATTCTAAACTTTCCTCCCTCCTGTCCTCTTATCATATCTAATTAACACCTTTTGTCTGTTGCTTTGTACTTCTCCCCTTTCCATTCTTCGCTTTTCACCAGCCTTTTTATATATTGTTACATAGAACAATACAGGATTTTCGGCCCTCGAGGTTGTGCCCACTCATATAGTCCTTCCTAAAAAAGGTACTAAGCCCTCCCTACCCCATAACCCTCTATTGTTCTTTCATCTATGTGTCTAAGAGTCTCTTAAATGCCCCTAATGTTTCAGCCTCCGCCACCATCCCCGGAAAGGCATTGCAGACACCCACAACTCTCTGTGCAATAAATTCCCCCCCTCCCTTAACTATGTCGTCTGGGAAACAGGTACTGGCTGTCCACCCTATCTATGCCTCTCAGAATCTTGTAGAACACTATCAAGTCTCCTTTCATCCTTCTATGTGCCAAAGAGAAATGTTACAGCTCTGCTGACCTTATCTCCTAAGGCTTGTTTCCAATCCAAGCAACATCCTGGTAAATCTCCTCTGCACCCTCTCCATAGCTTTCACATCCTTTTTATAATGAGTTGACCAGAACTGAACACAATACTCTATGTGTGGTCTTACCAGAGATTTGTAGAATAGCAACTTGACCTCGCTACTCCTGAATTCAATCTCCCTATTAATGAATCCCAACACCCCATCAGCCTTCTTAACTATCCCATCAACCTGTATGGTGACCTTGAGGGATATATGGATTTCAACCCCCAAGGTCCCTCTGTTCATCCACACTCTTATGTAACAAACCATTAAGCCTGTACTCAGCCTTTTGGTTTGTCCTTCTCAAATGCATTACCTGACACTTATCTGGATTTAAATCCATCTACCACTTTTCTGCCCAACTCTACATCCTGTCTATATACTCTTGTAACCTTCGACAAACCTCAGCTCCATCCACAACTCTTCCAATCTTCGTGTCATCCGCAAGCTTACTGATCAATCCTTCTGCCTCTTCATCCAGGTCATTTATAAAAATCACATGTGCATGGATCCCAGGACAGATTCTTGTGGCATTCCACTAGTCACTAGCCTCCAGGCTGAATACTTCCCTTCCACTACTACTCTTTGCTTTCTTCCTGCAAGCCAATTTTTTATCCATACATGCAAGGTTCCATGCCTCATGACTTTCTGGATGAGTCTCTCATGGGGGACCTTGTCAAATGCCTTGGCTGCTTGAAGAAGGACCCAGGCCAGAAATATTCGGAATATAGCTTTACTTCCTATAGACGCTGCGACCTGCTGAGCTCCTCCAGCATTTCTGTGTTTTTAACACTAATGCTGACTCTGTTTGCCTTACAGCAGGCAAAATAATTGTTTGTGTAATATTACATCTTTTGTATTAATACATGGCAATAAAGGAATCCTCAGTCTTGCAAGACCATAAGTATGGCCAATTGGAGACTATTAATAAGGTTTAGTATTGATACAATGTTAAGGTGTGACCAAGTTCAAGATTAATTTGAACATACTTGAGTTTATGGCTGAGATTACCTCTGTGGGAGGTAAAAATACAATTATTGGACTTTATTTGTTTAGCTGTTGGCAAAATAGAGCCTTGCGCAGTATGAATCAGTCTCCAGATCCTGTAGCGCTTGGAATGGTAAGTCTGAGTAGGAATGAGCCAGAATATTTTCTCCTTTTACAATATTCTGCTCATGCTGTTGCATTTGTTTTTATATGAACCAGTTTGTGCAGGATTAATCGCTCCCACACAGCACTAGACGTGAGGCAGGGCATAAAGAGGTTCCATTATCGTTTCAGGAAATGGAAAGTATGCAGGTGTGAGAACAAGGTGTAGTCCGACTATAGGGGTGTGTGTATAGGGCAGAGTATCTCAACTGATGAGACTGTGGGAACCAGGAAACAAGGGCTTGAGACAATGATCAAGAGTGAACTCAAAAACATAAGTAGGAGCAATCCTACTCCCCAATTATGCCCTAATGATAAATCTACGTAGTAGCCCGACACATGCCATGAAATTCTTTCTTTCTGCAGATTCCCCAGGTACATAAAACACAACAACAATTTAAGTGTAATTAACATAATAGACTCCATGAAGGGAGAAGAAATAATAGATATGAATGGATAAAATAACAAGTTGTATAATTCTCAAAGTGTAAAAAAGCAACGCTGGATAAACTCAGCAGGACAAAGTGTGTACTTTATGTAGCAAGGATAAAGAGGCATAACCTATGTTGTGGGCTTCAGCCCTTCAAGGTGTGAGTAAAATATAGACAGGCATCTGTACAAAATGGTGGGGGAGAGGCACAGGATCATAGGCAAGAGGTAATGGGGGCATGAGAGAGAGAGGGCACATGAGCAAACAGGGAAGGGGGTGGGATGGCTCTGCGAATGGAGAGAGATGGAGGTGGCGAGCTGAAGGAAACAGAGGGATAAGGAAGAGGGGGGTGAATGGGGAGTGGCCTAGTGAAAAATGGAAATGTCAATGTCAATGCTAGCCAGTTGGAGGGTGCCCAGGCCAAGTAGTAGGTTTTGGTCCTCTAATTTACAGGTGGCCTTGGTTTGGCAGTGTATGAGGTCATGGACAGACATGTCGGCTCTGGAATGTGGTGCAGAATTGAAGTGATTGGTCACTGTGAGATCCCTGTCATTGATAGGGCAGAAAGAAGGTATTCTCCTCGTAGGTAGATTTTATTTATCATTGGTAAAACACAAAAAAACCTGCAAGTGCCATGGTTGAAGTAAAAACACAAACCTGGAGAAACTCCGCAGGTCAAGCTGAGACAGCAACAGTCGAATGCATTTTTCATGCTTTGACGGAGGGGTCAAGCTTAAAACGTCGGTTATGTATATTTTACTTTTGCTATATAAAGGACATGGTTTGAGCTTCTCCTGCACTGTATTTTTACTTATCATTAGTTGTGTAATGTGAAACAGCCAAGTTGTCCAACTGGAATGTGTTAACCAATTATTCAAATATGCAGCTTTAGTCTTGCTTGCAGGATGGATATCAGTATGAGAACTAATTCCTCTTGTTTGCATGTTTACCCTTTATGTCCAGATCACCTGGTGGTCAAAGTTTACCTCAAACACTGCCTCATGTTCTCGAGCAGGGCTTGAACCCACGGTTTTGGGAATTGAAGGTTAAAAAAAATGTCTACCACGAGGATAAACTGGCTCTTTGGTGCAAATCAAGAGGTTTCCTGAACTCTGGGTGAATTGTTGAGACAGGATGATGTAACATCTTTCATATTCTTCAAATGGCCACTAAATTAATTAATTCCACAACGTAGCATGGGCAGGTGTGTTCTCTGAGCCGAGTATCCAGTCAGTCAGTTTAAAATAAAATCAGAAAATACTGGAAACACTCAGCAGGTCAGGCAACAACTCTGGAGAGAGAAGCAGAGTCAAGTTCAGGTCATTCTCTGTAACATTCCCACTTTAATCTCTACCTTTGGCCTATTGTATTTTATCACACAAGTCCTCCCTGAATTGTTCCATCGTCCATCCAAGTACATCACAACCCATTCGACTCAATAGTGAGTTCAACATCTTCAGACCATTGGAACTGTGGCATTGTTTGTCACTTCCCACCATTTGATCCTTGGTTCATTTCAGGAAATAATTCAGACTTTAGATTTATTATCAGAGACATCACACGGCGCAGTACAGTTGGTGTAGCAGTTAGAATAATGCCTGTACACCGCCAGCAATCGGGACCAGGGCTCAAATCCCATGCTGTTGTAAGGAGTTTGTATGTTCTCCCCGTGTCTGCATGGGTTTACCTCAGGGGGCTTCGGTTTCCTCCCATTATTCAAAACATGTTGGGGATGTAGGTTAATTGGGTGTAATTGGGTGACACATACGCATGGGGCGAAATGGCCTGTTTACCGTGCTGTATGTCCAAATTTAATATAACCCTGACAATCTTTTATTTCTGCAGGCGAGGTAGAAATACCACTTACTAGTAGTGCAAAACAACTGTACACAGTGTATACATTTAAACAAATTGTCAATCCCTCGCACCACTCTTTTCACCTCGTAATTTCTGCCATTGTCCACCCTATAACAAGCCTTCAATCTGCTTTATCTCCAGAAATACACAATCTGCTGGAGGAGCTCAGCAGGTCGAGCATCATCTCTAACTATTCCCAGATCAAGTCTAAACTCACTGGCCCGTTCTGTTAACTGCTTTTTTCCCTGAAAGTTGCTCCTTGATCTGCTGAATGTTTTTAGAATTTTCTTTTCTGCTTTCCACCATCTCCAAATATTTTGCTTTTGAGTTCGCTTTGGTGTCCTGCTTGATAGATGAGTGTTGGCCTAGTTAGCTGAAGAACTACTTCATAATAACCGTTGGTTCTTTTATACCACTTAACTGGTAAATAGAGCTTCTGCTTCACTCTTTATTTAATGCCGTGTAATTGAATATTGGCAGCCAGTAGAAATGGCCATGTCTGTTTGTTGTTTATTGTCACATTATAATTGGTACTCCAGACTCTTTTGTGTAGTCTTCCAAAGGCGCTATTTGCCTTGGCGAGTCTGTTGTCTATCTCATTGTCGATCCTTGCATCTGATGAAATGGTGCAGCCGAGATAGGTAAACTGGTTGACCGTTTTGAGTTTTGTGTGCCCGATGGAGATGTGGGGGGGCTGGTAGTCATGGTGGGGAGCTGGCTGATGGAGGACCTCAGTTTTCTTCAGGCTGACTTCCAGGCCAAACATTTTGGCAGTTTCCGCAAAGCAGGACGTCAAGCGCTGAAGAGCTGGCTCTGAATGGGCAACTAAAGCGGCATCATCTGCAAAGAGTAGTTCACGGACAAGTTTCTCTTGTGTCTTGGTGTGAGCTTGCAGGCGCCTCAGATTGAAGAGACTGCCATCCGTGCGGTACCGGATGTAAACAGCGTCTTCATTGTTGGGGTCTTTCATGGCTTGGTTCAGCATCATGCTGAAGAAGATTGAAAAGAGGGTTGGTGCGAGAACACAGCCTTGCTTCACGCCATTGTTAATGGAGAAGGGTTCAGAGAGCTCATTGCTGTATCTGACCCGACCTTGTTGGTTTTCGTGCAGTTGGATAATCATGTTGAGGAACTTTGGGGGACATCCGATGCGCTCTAGTATTTGCCAAAGCCCTTTCCTGCTCACGGTGTCGAAGGCTTTGGTGAGGTCAACAAAGGTGATGTAGAGTCCTTTGTTTTGTTCTCTGCACTTTTCTTGGTGCAGAGAACAACCAACTGAAAAACCTCACAAAGATAAGCGTATACAGAGCCGTTGTCATACCCACACTCCTGTTCGGCTCCGAATCATGGGTCCTCTACCGGCACCACCTACGGCTCCTAGAACGCTTCCACCAGCGTTGTCTCCGCTCCATCCTCAACATCCATTGGAGCGCTCACACCCCTAACGTCGAGGTACTCGAGATGGCAGAGGTCGACAGCATCGAGTCCACGCTGCTGAAGATCCAGCTGCGCTGGATGGGTCACGTCTCCAGAATGGAGGACCATCGCCTTCCCAAGATCGTATTATATGGCGAGCTCTCCACTGGCCACCGTGACAGAGGTGCACCAAAGAAAAGGTACAAGGACTGCCTAAAGAAATCTCTTGGTGCCTGCCACATTGACCACCGCCAGTGGGCTGATAACGCCTCAAACCGTGCATCTTGGCGCCTCACAGTTTGGCGGGCAGCAGCCTCCTTTGAAGAAGACCGCAGAGCCCACCTCACTGACAAAAGGCAAAGGAGGAAAAACCCAACACCCAACCCCAACCAACCAATTTTCCCTTGCAACCGCTGCAATCGTGTCTGCCTGTCCCGCATCGGACTGGTCAGCCACAAACGAGCCTGCAGCTGACGTGGACTTTTTACCCCCTCCATAAATCTTCGTCCACGAAGCCAAGCCAAAGAAGATAATTGGTACAGTGAGAATGTTTCTTCTGCGGGTCGTCTGACAGGTTGATACTCTCTATCAATGATTCCAAAGGCTGGGTGAGGAACGATAGGCTTTAATACACATTAGATTTCAGCTGACCCAACTCCATATGCTCGAATGAATGGAAGGGGGTAGGGAGGCCGACCTTCATGGCCAGGTCATAGGGGAGGGGTTACATGGGATCGAATCGTCAGTGGGTGGGCCAGCCACTTATGAACATAACAGCACAGAACAGCATATACATATCACCACACAGGTTAATTCTAAAGTTGATACAGCTGTATAAAGTAGGAGATACTTAAAATTATGAGGGTGATAGACAGAGTAAATGTCGATAGGCTTTTCCCATGAGATTGTCACCAATATTCCATTCATCCAATTCTCTCTGACCTTTGTTCCGTAGCTTCTTTTATTCACCTGATTCCCACTTTCCATATTCCTTGGTTGAAAATCTTGAGCAAAATGTTCATTTGCTGTATCTGCCATAACTTCAGAGGGATCCTAGTGTTAAATTTAGACCTATAGCCAGTAATAGACCCTTCCAGCCCATGAGCCCATGAGCCCATGCCACCCAATTACACCCAATTGACCTACAACCTCTGTACGTTTTGAACAGTGGGAAGAACCCAGAGTGCCCAGAGAAACCCATGCAGGCATGGGGAGAACGTACAATCTCCTTACAGACAGCACTGGATTGGAAGCCATGTCCTGGCACTGTAATTGTTGTGCTAACTGCTATGCCAAGCATGTTGCAAGAATCTCAAAAAGTTTGAAAAGTTCAGCTTGCCTTGATGAGACTTTACAGTTTTGGAGGTTTTGAAGAACGAAGAAGTTAGCCTCCTCTCTTGACGGGAATTCTGTGAGTCCCTCTCCCATTGTTCCCCCTCCATGGTTTCTATTGTTCTGGTCATATTCACCTCAGTCTGGTTGGCCAATCCTATGTGGGGCCCTGTCTTTTATTCTCTGCTGTGAATGGGTTGCAGTGCCCAGATACAATACTGAAGCACAGGTCATATCAGAATGGTGTCTGGAATGCACACCAGATGTCTATGTGGATGCAATTATCACCTTCAATATGATCTTCAGATCCCAAAGAACATTTTAGCTTTCAGTCCTATTTACTTTATCAGTTTGACTCAGAGGTATCCAAGGTGCTGCCTGAGTTGAGTCACTAAATCTCAGCTCGGATTGCAGTGGTGGATGGACCTTGGAAGCTTTTGGAGGGGAAATATATTGGGTAAATTTCCATCTTTTCATGATGTGAATGTTAATATCATCCCTTCCCACCACCCCCCTCCCTCCTCCAAGGGCAAGTGGAGATAAGTGTTGATAGAATTGTGTGGAATTGAATTGTTCATCAAGACATGCACTGAGATACAAGGCTTTGTTTTGCATGCTATCAAGGCAAGTAAACACATACTTAAGTAAACAAAGAGCGTAAAGATTGGTGTTACAATAAGTTAAATAGTGAAGGGTATAGAGATAGGTACAGTGAAAAAACAGTGCAAGAACATCATCTTTTCTCACTGAGCAAGAAAGAAGCTGACTTTGAATTTGGAGGGTCATGTCTTCAGTTCATATCTTCTGTCTGACAGAAATAGGGAGAGGAGAGGATGACTGAGGTGGAACTCTAATATGTTGGCAGCTTTTCCAAGACAGTGAGAGAGGTAGAGAGAGTTTGTGGAGGGGAAGCAGGTGTGCATGATAAGCATGAGCTGCATATATATAGTGAAGTATTTCCAACAGCATAGGGGCAAAGCATTGTTTCAAAACAATATGTCAGAGTGAGGAATCCAATATCTCACAAGGATAAAGCCTTGCAAAAGGTACTGGACACCATGGGACATCACAAGCAAAATCCTCTCCACCATAACAAACATCTACAAGGAATGCTGCAATTGGACAGCAACAGCAATCATCAAGGATCCACATCACCTAGCATACATTCTGTTCTTGCTGTCCTTACCATTAGGAAGGAGGTCTAGGTGCCACAAGACTTGCACCAGGTTCAGGAACAGCTGCTACCCCTCCATCATCAGACTCCTCAACATGAAACTCGATCATGGACTCAGTTAAGGACTCTTATTGTGCACTTTATTGATTTCATTTTTCTCTCTGTATTGCACATTTTGTTTGTTTACATTTTTCTATTTGTTTATATGTATACATTGAGTTCAGTTTTTTTTTTGCACTACCAATATGTGGTCATTCTGTCTCGCCCGCAGGAAAAAGAATCTCAGGATTGTATGTGAAGTGATGTATGTACTCTGACAATAAATCTGAAATCGGAATCTGAATCTTCACTAGACCAAGCAGGATGTTGTTGTTACCAGGTGCCAATTGACCAACACTCAGGTCGAACATATCAGGGCTTATTCTTTTCAGATTAGTAGATGACTTGGATCTAATATGTAGAGAGGCTGGTGAGTTGCAATCCAGAGATTTCCCCATCTGAAGAATCCAAGTGCAATGTGGAATCCATCTGCTGATTATTTACGAAAACAACATTGCTTTTGATGGATTTGCCATCACACTGGACAACAATTTTTTTTCAAATGATTTACTTCCTAAAAACAAATTAGGTATTATGATAGACAACTTCAAGCTGAACACAAATATAATTTCAGATTTTCTGTATCACATAGGAAGTTGGAAAAATACCAAATGAACTTTTATTGAATTTAGTATGTTTAGTCCATGATGTTGACACATTGCATTTGTTCGACTGACCAAAAAATGTTTTGCCACTGATTTTCATTTGTACTTAGCATCTGATGCCTCTCATATCAGTGGTCAACTATAGTCAACCAGCATCGATGGATTCCAGTTGCCCTGATGCTGCTTTTCCATGTTCGTAATATCCTGAAGAATCTTTTCATCATGTTCGTCACTGACTGCAACAAGATCACCATGGAAGAATTTCAGGGGAAAATGCAGAAAATGAATTTCAATGACATGTTGCACTTTGTGGTTTTACATGCTTCAAATAGACTTAAAATATGACAGGAAATCACAAAATATATCTTAAAAAAAGATACATGATAGGAAAATGTTAAGGTGATTTTTGTGGTCAGCCATCCAAAATCGATACAAAAGTGTTCAGGAAACAAAATCTTCATTGTCAAGGTTATCAAGGTTACCACAAAATTGCATTTGTCCCTTCCAAAAGAACTCCTTGCAGAAATACCCAGAACAGCAAATTGCAACCACCCTTCAAGAGGACTAGGATCCAAGAGCAGGGATGTGATATTGAGGCTTTATAAGGCACCGGTGAGACCTCACTTGGAGTATTGTCAGCAATTTTAGGCTCCTCATTTAAGAAATGATGTGCTGACATTGGAGAGGGTTCAGAGGAGGTTCACAAGGATGGTTCTGGGAATGAAAGGGTTATTATATGAGGAGTGTGTGTCAGCTCTTGGCCTGTATCCATTGGAATTTAGGAGAATGAGGAGATTTTACTGAAACATTTCCAATATTGAAAGATGTAGATGTAGAAAGGCTGCTTCCCATGGAGGGAGAGTCTAGGACAAGAGGGCATAACTTATGGATTGAGGAGTGCCCACTTAGAACAGAGATGTGGAGGAATTTCTTTAGCCAGAGGATGGTAAATGTGTAGAATTTGTTGCCACAGAGAGTTGTAGAGGCCAGGACATGGGTTGTATTTAAGGCAGAGATTGAGAGGTTCTTGGTTAGCCAGGGCGCCAAAGAATATAGGGAGAAGGCCAGGCAATGGGGTTGAGTGGGAAAATGGATCAGCTCATGATTAAATGGTGAACAGACTCAATGGGCGGAATAGCCAAATTCTGCTCCTATGTCTTACGGTCATATGGTCATATAATCATTGTATAAAAATAAATTTGATCCACAAATGAAGAGAAGGTAAGAATTTAAAACAAGATTTTTTTTTTAGAAAGCTGCAGATGCTAGAAACCTGTAACAAATGGTGAAAATGCTAGAAACACACACTGAGTCAGGCAGCATCTGTGGAAAGAGAAGCAGAGTTAATGTTTCAGTCAAAGATTCCTTGGCAGAATTTTAACTCCCGAGTTTGTTGCAATCTTTGTTCTACTTTCGACATCTGGTCTGAATGACATATTTTCCTGGAAGTCGACATTGGCCAATTTTGACTTTCAGGAGTGCTGTGGTAATCCTCATGACTCACTTTTTAGTGTTAATAGTTGCATCAAATGTTCATATCCTTATTTTCATAAACATGGCATCTCAGAGCTTTCCCTTTCCACCCAGTCTAAAGATCGCTTTGAACGTCAAGTTCTCCCACTGGAAGTGATCAGCCTTTTAATGCATATGTGAATATTTCTATTTTTCCTGAAAGTAATAACCTATTTATTATGACAGTAAATATTTAAAATATCACTTTTTTATTGGGTTTAAAATTACAGAAAAACAATCAGACTTTTACTTGGTAGATGATAGAACATGATTTTATAAACGACTAAGAAAGAGACAGGCAGGTCTAAATTTATTACTGAGCCAAATGTTATGTCAGTCTTTGCCACAAACAGTCCACATTACCCAAGACATAGAAACATCTAAAGACTGCAAATTATAGAATATTACAATCCTGGCAGTCAACACCTAGAATAGACTAGAGCAAAATAGGAATGGTGTGATTTGGCAACTGGACAAATCTAACACCTACTGATACCAAAAATTATTCCAATTATTCACTCTCATCGGCGAAGAAAATTCTTCCTCTGCCATTTTCTTGTGCTCTTGCCCCCACCATATCGTAAGGGTCTCCAATCCGACTTGCTGAGATTATTTCTATGTACTTGGAGCTGCAACGTGTACATAATAGGACTGATGATTTTGTAAGAGATTGGGTGTGTTTGTGAAGAGGCAGCCAACATCACGAAGGACAACCTTCTCCCTGGACAGAGTATTTTACTCACTGATACCTTCATGCAGAAGGTGCAGAAGCCTGAAGTGCAGCACCTCTAGGTTCAGGAATAGTTTTTATCCAAGCAACTATCAGGCTCTTGAACCTCCCCTTTGTTCCATGAATCACTCACTGCTCCGACACCACACAAGGACTGTTTGCACTATTGCAAAGTTGTTTTCTTTTAGACCATAAAACATAGGAGCAGCCCATCGAGTTTGCCCTGATATTCAATCATTTTTTTTTCATTTAGACATACAGCACGCTAACAGGCCCATTCAGCCCATGAGCCCGTGCCGCCAAATTATACCCAATTGACCTACACCTGCCATATGTTTTGAATGGTGGGGGAAAACTGGAGCACCCATGGAAAACCCACATAGACATGGGGAGAACGTACAAACTCCTTACAGACAGCGTGGGATCACCAGATCACTGGTGCTCTAACAGTGTTACACTAACCATGCCTCCTCATGAGCTGAACCTCTTTACCCCTCAGCCCCACAGCCTGCCTTCTCCCCATTACCTTTGATGCACTTGTTAATCAATCTCTGCCTTAAATACACCCAATGACTTGGCCTCTACAACTGCCTGTTGTCTGATTTTAATTCAATTACATGTACTATTGTAATTGTTTTTTATGTTGTTCATCTAGATTTTTTTAAACTTGGTTGCAACAAGTAAGAATTTCAGTGCACATGCATATGTGCTTGACCATAAACTCATTCTTATTATTAGATTAACTGCCCAGCTTGGAACGCCAGGTGCTGTAGGTTTCTGTGAGAGGCGCTGGACAAAGTGGTGAATCTCTATCTGCCTTATGGTGGACAAAAATTAAAGAATTTCATGTGTGTTACATTCGAAATGTAGCATCACGTGACAATAATGGAACCTTTACCTTTACCTTTACAAGTCTTCTATCTCAGCATGTTCTGGGGATGAGACTCCAATAGTAATCAGCTTGTAATTTGCAGAGATCTTAAATAGATTCATCATGCTTCAAGCTTGCTGTAATAGATGTTGTCCGTTTGGAGTACTTAACAAAGTTAATTATGTTCTCTCTGGGAAGCCTGTGAATGTTGCTGCCAGGGTTTAGTTTATTTGGATGAGGTAATAGCTTTGGCTTGTGGAATCAGAACATTGGGTCCAATATGAATCTTATCTCAAGTGCCCTTCAACGTGCTCAGCTCATCTTTGGAAGCCCCTTCAAGTCTTCCCCTGCCCCCTAAAATATTCCAGTCATCTTAACACAGAAAGTGCTTCTCCCATCCATGGAATTTCTTTTCACCAGCCTCTCCCACTAATAGTGCTTCACTGGCTGGGTTTCATGGGCAAGGGGCTAGAAGACTGGCGTATAGTAAATATTGTTCCCTTGTTTCAAACCACGCAGTGGTTGGACATGAAATGGGCTAAATGGGGCTGGTACCAAGCTGTATGTCTAAAAACAGAGTAATATTTCGGCCTGTACTTGCATTTCTCTGACATGTCAGTGACTGCAACTCATGTCAAGAAGAGATACAACAGGGAAGCAGGCCCCTCAGTCTGTACCCACCATCGACTCATTTAGAATAACTCCATTAACTCTTCCATTCATCCCACATTTATTTTATTCTCCCCATTTTCTCATCAACTCCCAACCCCCCCACCTAACTCACCTACACATCTGGGGTAATTTACAGTGGCCAATTAACTGGCCAACTTGTGCATCTTTGGGATGTGGGAGGAAGGCGTAACACCTGTGTAGTCATACGACCACCAGCCTACTGCAGGGGGCAATCTCTGAACCTACAGGAAGACCACCTAAGGACTTACTCCACCTGGTTGGCTGTCAATCAAGTAAGCTGAATAGACTCCCTAGGGGGCTGACTCCACCTGGCCGGCTGTCAGTCAGCTGACCCGAATATAGACTTGAGCCGGCCCCTCCTGAGCCAGTCACACGGGAGCCACCGAACCAAGAAATGGTGTTCAGACTTTTATCTAAATTAAGTCTGTTGTACAGTCTTTTGAGTTTTGTGCTTGCTTGCTGCTACCTCGGCGAACCACAACCTGTGAAACCTACTCAGAGAACTAGTAAACTCCATACAGACAGGATTGAACTTGTGTCTCTGATGCTGTGAGACAATGGCTCTACAAGAAGTGCCACTATGCTGTAGCATAGAAATTAAGATGAAACACAAAAGCCTGCAGATACTGTGACAAACCAAAATGCTGGAAGAACTCAGCCGGTCTTTTCCGCATCCATAGGAGACAAAGATTTATTGCTGACATTTAGGGCCTGAGCCCTTCTTCAAAGGAATAAGGAGATTGAGGCAGAAGCAGGAAGTCGCAGAAAGATTTCAGATAGTGCTGGCTGGAGGAAGAATCCAAACCAACAAAAGGTGTTAATTGGATATAATAAGCGATGAGGTAAGAATTGATCATGTTTATGCAAAAGGAGACAGAATTGAGAGACAGAGCTGGGTGAAGGCGATAGGGGAAGAAGTGAGGGGGGAGGGGTGTTTAACGAAAGCCAGAGAAGTTGATATTAATTCCACTGATTGGAGGGTGTCCAGTCAGAAGATGAATTGTTGTACCCTCATCTTTCAGGTGGTCTTAGTCTGGCAGTGCCTGAGACCATGGACACAGACATGTCAGCAAGGGAATGGGCCAGGGAATTGAAATGGGTGGCCACTGCGGGGAATCCATGCTATTGCATCAGACAGATCCAAGGTGCTCCACCAAGTGATCTCCCAGTCTGCATCCTGTCTCTCCGATGTATAGGAGACCATAACTGGAGCACCAGATGCAGTACGAGGACCCCTGCAGATTCTCAAGTGAAATGTTGCTCCACTTGGAAGGACTGTTTGGGGCCCCAAATGTGTGGCACAAGTGGAGCATCTCCTGTTATCACAAGGGTAGGTCCCAAGGGGGATGATTGATGGGGAGGGAGGAGTGGACAAGAGAGTCACAGAGGGAGTGGTCCCTGCAGAATGTGGAGATGGAAGGAGAGTGGAATAAGTGTCTAGTGGTTGGATCACGTAGTAGGTGGTGGAAATGGTGGATGCAGAACCTAGTGGGCTGGTAGGTGAAATTACAGGGTAGTGACATTTACAGAAGTTGCAGCAAAATTATTACCAATGATTCTGAGTGATGGAAATGACTTACATTTGGAAAAGCTTTTGTATGGGGCAGGTTAAGTCTGAGAACAATTCCATTTTTTAAAAAAGGTAACAAAGATGAAGGATGAGGATGAGACAGTGGATAGTATCCACATAGAATTTAATAACATTTGACGTCCCATCATGATAGGCTGGTCCAGAAAATTGTCACATAGTGAGTTGTTAAGTTGGATTCAAAATTGGCTTTGCCCTGAAAGGTAAAGGATTGTGGTGAATGGGGTGGGAGGGGTGGTGGGGTTTGGTTCTCTGACAAGAGGTCTGTGATCAGGATCCGTACAAGGAATTCTGTTGCTTGCAATGTAAATTGGTGATGTGGATGACCCATGCGGGTCATTTGATGGATAGGTCTCCAGATGATTATAAATTTGGCCAAGTTGCAGGAAATGAGGAAGGTTGTCAAAAGCTACAGGAGGATATAGATCAGATGGAAATTTTGGCAGAGTAAAGGCAGATGAAGTTAAATCTGGACAAGGGTGAGGTGTGAATTTTTGGAGGTCAAACACAAGTACACAATAAATCAGATTCAGATTTTAGATTTCTTGTCAGAGGACAGACATGACATCACATACAACCCTCAGATTCTTTTTTCTGCGGGCCAGGCAGAATTACCATGTATTAGTAGTGCAAAAGAAATTGTGCACAACACGTAGACTGTACATGCAAACAAGTAAAGAACTGTCAACAGATAACGAATATAAACAAACTGCAATACAGAGAGAATAACAAAAAATCAATAAAGTGCACAAGTAAAAGTCAAGAAGAAAGATATATGTGTAACAGAGAGAAAAATGTAAACAAACTGACTGTGCAAATACAGAAAAATAAATATTCAGTAAGAAATAATGCGCAAAGTAAGAGCCCTTAACTGAGTCTCTGAATGAGTCTGTTGTTTAGGAATCTGATGGTGGAGGGAGAGGAGCAGTTCCTGAACCTGATGGGGTGAGTCTTGTGGCACCTAGACCTCTTTCCTGATGGCAGCAGCGAGAACAGAGTGTCCGCTGGGTGATATGGATCCTTGATGATTGCTGCTGCTCTCTGACGGCAGCGTTCCCTGTAGATGTTCTCAATGGTGGGGAGAATTTTGCCTGTGATGTCCTGGGCTGCGTTTACTACCTTTTGCAGGACTTTCTACTCAGTAGTATTGGTACCCCCGTACCAGGCCATGATGTAGCCAGTCAGTCAGCACACTTTCCACGACACATCTTTGGAAGTTTGCTAAGGTTTTCAATGTCATACTCCGCAAACTCCTGAGGAAGTAGAGTTGCTGATGTGCATTCTTCACGATGCCCAGGAAAGGTCATCCAAGATAGTGACTCCTGTAAATTTAAATTTGCTCACCCTTTCCACCTCTAATCCACCAATGATCACTGGATTGTGCACCTCTGGTTGTAGTATGCAACTCAGCCAAGTTTTCAATCTCCCAAGAGAGTGCTACTGTATGCTTTCAGAATGAGGCCCTCTTTGCTCTTTTCTGTCTGTGTAGGAGGTCCCACGCCACCATTTGAAAGAAGTGAGAAGTTGGGCGGCACATTCAGCTTCACAGCTTGCACAATTCTGTCTGCAAGGAGTTTGTACATTTTCCTCGTGTCTGCGTGGGTTTCCTCCAGTGCACCTTTTTCCTCCCACCCTTCAAAATGAATGGGGGGGTTGCAGGTCAGTTGAGTATAATTGGGCGGCACAGGCTCATAGGCCAAAAAGGCCTGTTACTGTGCTGCATGTCTAAATTTAAAATTTAAAAATTTTCAAATTTAAGTTCTTCTCACAACCCTGTGGCCACCAGTATTTCCCATCACATCAGCAGACAGCTCCATTGTTGTTGAATTAAAACATGCACAAACATATGAAATATAAATAGGAGGAGGTTATTCAGTTCCTCGCACCTACACCTAACGTGAATAAAGTCACAAGGTAGGAGCAGAATGAGGCCATTTGGCCCATCAAATCTGCTTCACTGTTAAAATCATGACTGATGTATTTTTTGTCTCGACCCCATTCTCCTGTGTTCTCCCTGTAGCCTTTGATACCCTCACTAATCAAGAACCGGCCAACCTCAGCTTTAAATCAACCCAATGTCTTGGCCATCACAGCCATCTGTGGGCTGATCTGATCTGTCTGATGTCTGATCTGCCACATCTGTCTGCTTGTCTGATGTCCGATCATGTCTGATCTCTCACCTCAGCTCTATTTTCTTTGATTCATTGGACATCCGAAAATCTATTGATGTAATTGGTGAAAGCCTCCTCAGCTATCTTATTTTACTATCTGGCACTTTATTTTTGAAACATTGAATGTCAAAATATGTGACATCCACATGTTTGTTCCTTTATCCACCAGATACGACTTTAATAAATCTCTTACAGATGATTTCCCTTCCAGAAATCTATAGCAACCTTGCCCAGCCCTATCTTATATCTGAAGCACACTTTATCACCTCCCCAGTAATAGCACTTTTAAAACTATTGGATCGAGACCAATAGGTCATTATTTCTTTATTTTCTCCCTCCCTTCTTTCTTAAATAGTTCGATTACATTTCAGTTTGTGGGACCTTGCTGAGCCTGAATTGCCCTCATATATATTTCATAAAAACACACGAAGTTGCAGCAAGCTGTCTCAAATCAAACAAGGAGACATTGCAACAGACGGCCTCAGGTTTGGGAATGTGGTAGGTTTCAAACTAGCCTTAAGGAGGTCTGACAGGTCTGGTGGTGTGAATCAAGTGTTCTGGATCTTGGTGACATGGCAGCTTGAGATTCTGCCATTTAGGCGGAACAATTTCATATCAGGGGTCAGAATTGGAGGAATTCCAAGATCTCAAAGACATCACAGGTAAGTTTTTTTTAAATTTAGACATACTATACATCATGGCAGCCCAATTACCCCCAATTAACCTACAACCCCTATGCATTTTTGAAGGGTGGGTGGAAATTGGAGCACCGGGAGGAAACCCAAGGGGAGATCAGACAAACCCTTATAGACAGTGCTGGGTTCAAACCGGGGTCACTAGTGTTGTATCGGCACATTGTGCTGATCACTACCCTAGCTGTGCCACTTTTATACAGAGACTACTGGGTGTCTGGAAGCTGGGAGCCTGGAATGGTTGCTGGGGGTGGTGGTGAAGGGTGGTACATTGGAGACTGTCAACAGGCACTTAGATAAGCACATGGATGCAAGACAAATAGATGATTACGGGCTGCAAGGGAGAGAAGGGTTGATTGATGGAGCAGGTTTACATAGGTCAGCACAACATTGTGGGCTGAAGGGCCTGTTCTGTGCTGCACTGCTCTCTGTTTGTAAAGGAGTGCAGGAGATTACAAAGGCAGAGAGTGGATGAAATGGGGAGATCCAGATGTAAATTGAAAATTGCTTCTTTCAAATTGATGGTGGGCTGGGGAATCTTTGCTGCTCCCATTGTAAGTTCTATATAAATTTATTTTTAGCAGGTTTTTGTTGATTTAGTGCATCAGATATTCTATTGTTCCTAAACCCAGGATGAGCGTGATGTGATTAATTACACACCAATTCAGAGCAGTGTAGCTCAGAACAGAGATTAATGTTCTTGTCTCGAACATCTGCTCAAAATCGTCACTGCTTCTTCGCCCAGACCCACTGCTTCCCTTCTCATGACTGATCAAGAAAGACGGGAATATGTTGCCATACAAAACAACAACAGCATCTTGTCTGCCCTCAGTGGCGTCCTTGAAATAAGGCACCATTCTGTGAACGTACAAGGGCAAGGTCTGATAAAAACAAAAGCCAGTTACAGGCAGCGTTCAAAGCAGTGGAGGGTTCAAGAAATTATGTCTCACACACTCCATTGTTCCACAAGATGTAGGCCAAATGGTCTCCCAAAGGATATATTGATCCAGTTGATTAGCTCAGTCATCAGGACTTCATTTGCTAAACAAGTGCTTTGCATATCCTGCAGATGGGTTTCTACCACACGAATACAAACGAGGATAATGGACTCAATCTGCCAGAGTGCTGCAGTCTGACAAAGGAATGAACGGTTGTTTACATTTAGCACTCTTGCCTCTTCGGTAGATGGAAACCCAATGGGGAACTGTATCCTTCACTCACAACTTCAGAAGGTTTTTAAATAAAACTTCCCCTTGATTAGGAAAGTAAATAAATTGTTTGTATCAATATATGACTTACAAATTTTATAAGTAAAACATGAATACAAATGGGGGGGATTCATCGCATGATTAAATATGTCAAATGAACATACCACTCAGAAAAATAAAACCGTCACTGGATATACTCAGGAGGGGGGGGAGGGGGGAGAGAGAGAGAGAAAGAGGGAGAGAGAGTGAGTAACAGAGTGAGAGAAAGAAGGATAGAGAGAAAGAGAGAGGGAGAGAGTGGGAGAGGGAAAGAGGGAGAAAGAGAAAGAATATATGAGTGTGTGTGTGTGTGTGTGTGTGTGTGTGTGTGTGAGACAGAGAGAGAGAGAGAGAGAGAGAGAGAGAGAGAGAGAGAGAGAGTATTTTAGGTGATATTTTTCATTTAATGGTTAGCCCAACATTATTACAGTACTAGCCTGAGTTTGAATCTGCAGCAGTCTGTGAAGAGTTGTGTGCTCTCCCTATGTTCACGTGGCTTCCAGCAGGTGTTCTGGCTTCCTCCCATCTTCCAAAGATGCATGAGGTTTGTAGGTTAATTGGTCAGATGGGTGTATTTGTGCATCATGGGCTCATGGGCCAGAAGGGCATGTCACTTTCTTTGGCTTGGCTTCGCGGACGAAGATTTATGGAGGGGGTAAAAAGTCCACGTCAGCTGCAGGCTCGTTTGTGGCTGACAAGTCTGATGCGGGACAGGCAGACACGATTGCAGCGGTTGCAGGGGAAAATTTGTTGGTTGGGGTTGGGTGTTGGGTTTTTCCTCCTTTGTCTTTTGTCAGTGAGGTGTCACTTTGCTGCATCATTAAATAACATTAAAAAATAAATTAAAATAAATGTTTCATTGGGATTCAACTGATTTTTAGGGAAGGAGGTGATAACAAATGGGGACTGAGACTGAATGAAAGCCAATGGCGATTAAAAAGCAGGCAGGATGATGGTGAAGAAGGACGTAGCACAAGGCTGTCCCATGCTTAAAAGCATAATGGAAGAAGTTGGAGTAGGAGTGAATGACCTGGTGAAACACACAACTTTGCAGGTGCTGTGATTGTAGTAAAAACACATTGAAATGCTGGAGGAACTCAGCCAGTCTTGCAGCATCCATAGGAGGTAAAAATATATTACCGACGTTTCAGGCCTGAACCCTTCTTCAAGATATAAGCAAAAAACAGGCAGACGTCTCAATAAAGACTGAGAGAAAGGGGAAAGAATGGCAGGGGTGGAGTCCAGACCAACAAGAGGTGTTTATTGGATGTGATAAGAGGAAAGGTGAAAAATTATTTTGGCTCTGTGAAAGGAGACAGAGGGAAAAGGGGAGAGAGACAGAGCTGGAGGGAAGGGGGTGCTTTAACAGAAACCATAGAAATCATTGTTAATGCTATCCAGTTGGAGGGTGCCTAGATGGAAGATGAGGTGTTGTTTCTCCAATTTGCAAGTGGTCTCAGTCCGGCAGTGCATGAGACCATGGACAGACACATTAGCAAGGGTGAATTGAAATGGGTGACCACAGGGAGATCCACGCTATTGTGTTGAACAGGGCCAAGGTGATCAACGAAGCAATCTCATAGTCTCTCCGACGTACAGGGGACCCTAAAGAGAACACAGGATGTAGTAGATGACTCCTGCAGATTTACAAGTGAGGTGTTGATTCACTTGGAAGGACTGTTTGGAGTCCTGAATGGTCCCTGTGATGTGGTGTCCCTCAAACAAGGTCAACGGCCTGGTTCCTTGAATCTGATCTACCTGTCAATGAGATGAAAGCTGGTCTAGTCTAGGCCTCAGCTTCACTTTCCTGCCTATTTCTTCAATTCCTTGATGTCAAACAAATGCCTGCCTCCACTGCTCTCGTAGTGGCTGTCCATTTCATTTCTTCATCCAGGACAGTTTGACGCACTGGTGACAGGGGTGGTGGGGAGGGGGGGGGCGGTGCAATCACCAGACTTGATTTCGAAGTAGGCGACAGGTCTCCCTGGTGTAAATATCAGTGATTTGGTGTCAGCAGCAGGTGTGATAACTGGCCGGGGAATGGACTGAGAAAGTTGCCAGGTTCAGGGAATGGTTCGCGAGCGAAGTTCAATGTGAGTTTATTGTCATATACAGAATCAGAATTTATTGTCATGAATAAGTCGTGAAATTTGTTGTCTTGCGGCAGTGAAAGGTGCAGTAACAATGTTACAGATGCACTGCAATATTTACTTTCTCTAGCCAAACAGGTACATAAGAATAATCAACGACAATAGTAAAACTTGAAATGATGCCAAATGCGAGGGAGAAAGAGATAATACAGATTAAATGATAGTTAAATGTGATAGTACAGATTCTATGTACAGATGGTCGTGTAGGATGACTGTGATTGGCTGAGAGCGTAGCCACACTTACTGGCAGGTCTTAAAGTATTGCTCCTAGCCAGACCAGGTCATTCTGGACTGGTCGACCTACTTGTGATATGCTCCAGTCTTTTAGTTAATAAAAGCCTTGGTTTGGATCAACGTCTTTGGTTCTTTCAATGCACATTACATTAAATTAATTTTCAGTTAATATTTTTAAAAATGTTTCTGTAATGCAGACAGATTTTTTTTCCTGCTTCAGGGGTAGTTTATGTTTTAATCAAGTCAGGACAAGTCAAGTTTGTTATCATTTGATTGCACAAGTACATCCTGATGAAACAGTGTTCTCCGGTCCTCAGTGCAAAACATGCAGACACACAACCAGACATAACACATGGACAGGTAAACAATACATTTGCAAGACAAGTATTCACAGCTACAAATAAATAAATAAGTATTATTTTGTAACTATGGAAGCATTGGATGGTTAGTGTGAGCAGTTCCTTTGGTTGTTCAGCAGTTGCCTGAGGGAAGAACCTGTTCCTGGAGAGTACCAAGTTCCTTGGAGTTCACTTAACTAGTGACCTATCGTGGACACACAACATCTCCTCACTTTTCAAAAAGCTGCAAGGAAAATAAATGGGTGAGGTGGAGGAAGATGAGTCACACAAGGTGGAATGGGAGATTGGAAGACAAAGACTGCTAGTGCTGGACTCTGGGAAATTAGATGCATTTGCTGAGAAGACTGAAGAGGGCAAGGCTACCGGTCACCATTATGTTAATGTTCAACTGGAGGTCTATTGAAAGCGATCTGAGCGACTTCATCACAGTGTGGTATGGCTGCTACAGAGAAATGCATTAGAGGTCAATCAACAGGTCCATAAGAGTGGCAGAGTTAGGGTAAGGGTAGTTTGGAAAGGTTCAAGAGTATGATCTCAGGGTTGTATGTGATGCCATTTATGTACTCTGACAATAAATCTGAACTTTAAACTTTGAACTAATAGTTGTTCTGGAGGTCCTGGACATCATGTTCCTGTACCTTGTACCTTAAGGTAGCAGTGAGAAGAGGATGAAATGGGGGTACTTTATAATGTTGGCTGTCTTCATGTGACAATGCCACCAGTAGATGTATGCAATGGACAGGATGTTGGTGCCTGTGATGGACTTGGCTGTGCTTGGCACTTTCTGCAGCCCTCTGAATTCCTAGAACACTTACCTTACCAAACCAGGCCATGATGCATCCAGTCAGTATACATTTGGGTGGGGAGGGGGGGGGGGGGGCAGGGGGAGGTGGGGATAGGGGACCTATTGAGTGAGAGGAGGGTGTTCTTTAACATCAGGGAGAAACAAGCCCATGATAATGTTTCAGACACTCACATATATTCATGTTGCAAACTGGAATTCCTAAAATACAGTAATGTGTTTTATCTGGAGGAACTCAGCCAGTCTCGTAGCGTCCACAGGAGATAAAGATATATAATAGATGTTTCAGGCCTGAAGCCTTTCTCTGGAATTTCTGTGCTTTTACTACAATCACAGCATCTGCAGACGTTTGCACTTCACTCTATCTGGATTGTAAGTCTTGGATAGTTAGCCTATTTACCACAATATAATCTGATCCAGGGCTGGAGCATTCTTTACTCGTTCAGACCATATCATTATTAATGGAAAACCACAGAATACATTTTTCACATCAGTTCCTCTCTCCACACGCCCCCCCCCCCCCCACCATCGCTGTGAATTTATGACAGAATGTAATTGTGCTTCAGTTTCCTTTATTTGAGTTTGCACAATTGCGTTCAGCTATTTATTACTATCAAATTTTTCTTTCTGTCATTAACCACTGAAATGTGGTAGCACAAGCCAAGAACTAAATGAGGAAAGTGGAGACCAGTGATCTTTGACCAAGGAACACTCCTGGAAAGTAAAATGTGTGATCTTCTCTTATGACAGGAAGATGGGAGTTTATGGCAAACTCCTTTACCAGGCAGTATTCATTTTCAAATGCCGACAGTTAGTCATTAAAAAAAACCTATCCAATTAAGCAGCTCATTAATTTGCTAATAGCGGCTGGAACCTGAGCAGTGAAATTAGAATGCCTGGTAGGCTAATTAGGTGTGTAGACAAAGTCCAAGTTATAAAACCTTTATCTCCTGCAGTGACCATTTGCTGTAAAGTGTGCCTGCGTAGATATCAGTTGAAGACATGATCAAGTTTGGATGTTAGCCTTCAAAGATCAAGTAGGCAGGGTGAAAAGATGGAGCAGCCACCATCAAGAGACAAAGGACCACAGCTGTTGCCACTGGGCCAACATCTGAGAGTGAAGAGGAAGCAAGCCTGGAGGAGTAGAAAATCTGGGCGAGAGCTGGTTGATTGAAGAGCAAGATCAGAAAATATGCAAGGAGCTTTGGAAATCTACCATCTCACCAAAATATCAATTGAAATCTTAGTATTAGAATGATAACTACTTTTTTGGGTGAGCAATTTGAAGTGAAATTGGATTATTTATTATTAAGTTGGCAGATGACAACATTCTTGGTGTCATCTGTAAACTTACAAATCAGTCAATACACAGAATGCAGTGAGGAAGACTGCAGCCACTCAGGAGACTGTAGGTGCTGGAATCTGAAGCCAAACACAACCTGCTGGAGGAACTCAGGAGATCGAGCAGTGGGAGAAAAAGAATGGTCGACATTTCCAGAGAAACTTCATCAAGATAGATGAAAGTTGGTACAGAAGCAGTACGAAGTGGACAGGTGAGAGACAGGGACCCCACACAGGATTGGCTAATCAGGCAGATGCGAAACATGATGGAGAGAAGCAGAAGACAGGCAGATGCCAAACAGAGCAGCAAGGAAAATAAATGGGTGAGGTGGAGGAAGATGAATCACACAAGGTGAAATGGGAGATTGGAAGACAAAGGCTTCTAGTGCTGGACTCTGGGAAATTAGATGACATGAGATTATGACAGATCATTGGGAGAGTGGTCCATGGAATGGCAGAAAGAATGGATCTTGGGGCAAGGTGTTGCTCTATTCTAGGTTTAACCAGGGCCTGATAGGGCCCTGGAAAGTCCTAGAAATCTGACGCCAAATGAGTTCCTCTATCGCCATGCTGATTAAGCTAGTCCCCACTTGCCTGGATTCACCCCGTATCCATCTAAACATTTCCTATCTATTACTGTAATCAGAAAGTTGCAGAACCGAGAGACTTGAAAATGATGACACAGGTAGACAGATTTCAGATTTATTATCAGAGTACATCCTTGGCATCACATACAATCCTGAGGTTCCATTTTTCTGTGGGCGAGGCAGAATTACCACTTATTGGAGTATATATGCCTGTAAACTGTGCAATGCAGAGAGAATTTTTTAAAAAATCAATAAAGTGAACAAATAAGAGCCCTTCAATGAGTCCCTGATTGAGTTTGTTGCTGAGGAGTCTGATGGTGGAGGGGTAGCTGCTGTTCTTGAATCTGGTGGTGTGAGTCTTGTGGCACCTAGACCTTTTTCAGAATGGTGAGAACAGAGCATGTTCTGGGTGTTATGGATCCTTGATGATTGCTGCTGCTCTCCGATGGCAAGAGGTTCTTCAGGCAATTCCTGCTGATGGCAAATCTGTCTGCCTTACTGCAGACTAAAACAAATTCCGTGTAATATTGTAGTGATTGGAAAGGGAGTGCATATCAGCCTTCAAATGTCCTTTAAAGTCAACAGATGTGGAGACTCCAACATGTGACATTGACCAGGGAACTGCTGAGTGGAAAAAATCCAAAAAATTGTAAAGTGGTTGCCTGAGTTGAATATTCAGAGGTTAACAAATCAAATCAGCCATTGAAGCCTTAGAATGAACATTGCAAAATCTTAAACACAATAAAAAAAATTAATGGATAGTGTAACTTTTGTGTTCATTGGAAATTTTCACCAAATCCTACCAGTAACTCCATGAGGCACTGAAGCAGATGAATCGAAAGCTTGTACTAAAGCATGTGCGAAATGTTAAACGATTATGTGAAAACCAAAATTTGAGAGTTTTTAACATCTGTAATCCATCTGTGGAGAGTTTGGTTTGAATTTACTCAAATTAGGAAATGGGTATATTAAACACAAAGACACAACAGGAATGATTTTCATGGAAAACTTGGACAGATGCAAGCTGATTCCCCAAATGCCACTCAATATAATGTGAATTACCAATGTTTGCATGAAAAGCAATTTTAGCACTAGAGGAATGGTTCTCTGCTTGCCTCGAAAAATCTTCTTCTGAAGTTTTTGAGACAACTGGTGCAATATCAATCTGCTGACAGTATGACATTGATGAGGCTGTACATATTCGTGTTGAATTTTTAAGCTATCTTTTATCATCCCTTCACATAACCTTGAACTAAAAGAAGCTACATTCATACTACATAGGAATTTAAACAAGAACCTCTGCAGATGCTGGGATTGCAGTGCAGTAAAATAAAGTGCTGGAGAAACTCAGCAGGTCATGTTAGCATTAATAGGAAGTAAAAGGCAACCAATGTTTCAGGCCTGAGTCCTCAGTTAAGGTATGAGCAGAAAAGCAGGCAGGTGCCCAAATAAAAAGGTGGGGAGAGGAGAGAAGCAAAGGGAGAAGGGGAAGGGAAAGAGGAGAGGAGGGAAAAAGGAGCAGGGAAGGGGGAGAGCAGGGAGGAAGGGGTGGGGTGGAGGAGGGGAAGGAGAAAGAGGCAAGGGGAGGTGGAAAGGAGGGATGAAAGGGCAGGGGTAGGAGAGGAGGGAGGAAGGAGCAGGGAAGGAACAAGGAGGGGCGGAAGAAGGACATTAGAATTTAGATTCATCAAAACTATGAAATGGCAGATGATTTTTAATTCAGGATTTGCCATCACTTATTGAGTCCACAATATCACTATTAATGTTGTTGGGGGAATATCTTCTTCCCTCAGATACCAAATATCTAGATTAGTGGTTCTCAACCTTTTTCTTTCCATTCACATACTACTTTAAGTAATCCCTATGCTTAAGGTGGTAGGTGAGTGGGAAGGGAAGGCTGAGAATCACTGCTCTAGACCCAATTGTTACTGAACTATTTTGCTTGAGCAACCTTATTATTGGCCCATTTCCTTTGGAGTTATGAAGCCATGCACATAACGAGTCAATTAGGTGCAATCAAAACAGTGGTTTTCAAACTTTTAAGTGGTATGTGAGTGGAAAGAAAAAGGTTGAGAACCACTGATCTAGATTGACACAACAAAGTGTGCTTGAAGGGGATAAGGCAGTGCAGACAGCATACTGGATACGAACCAGGGCAGAGAATATAAAACCATGGAAGGCATGACCCAACTTTATAAACCTTTGGTGAGGCCACAACTTTGTGCAATCCTGTTCACCACATTATAGGCCAGACATGATTTCACTGTAGTGGGTTGAGAAGATTACCGCCATCTTATTCTCTTCTCACTGCTACCTTCAGGCAGAAGGTACAGAAGCCTAATGTCTAATTCAGGAACAGTTCCTTTCCAACAACTATCAGGCTCTTTAACCTCCCCCATTGCCCTAACTCCAACCATAAACTACCCCAGGACCTCCAAGCTCTGTCTTCCCCCATTGAACTGTCACTTTACTTTTCTTGCACTAACTGCAACACTGAATATTTATCTATCCTTTTAGATTTATTATCTCTTTTATTGTTGTGTTGTATTGTGGTAATTTAATTTATTTTGAGTGCACTTGATGTATCTTAAGTACCTGTATGGCTGCAGCAAGGAAGAATTTCAATGCATCTGTACATTGTATTAATACATAAGACAATAAACTCATTCCTCATTGTTTTGTTTTTGATTGACATGTGGGTTACAATGAAAAACTTAGTTCTGCATGCAATCCAGGCAGTTCACAGTAAGTCAACACACTTGGATGTCATTTTGGTCCCTTCAATGTCTCTGAAGGGACCCACTTTTGCTTCACTTTCTCCTATAGTTAGTCAGTGTCCCGGGGTCCCTAGGCTGGGCACGGCCATCTTGATTCCTGTGCACTTGCACTAGTCTTCGGTTGGCGTATGCGCGGTGGGTTTGCATATTGGAATTTAGTTGGTGCATGCACAAGAGTTAAGGGCACAAATTCAATATCGTCAGGGCACTTAACTCTCATGTATATGCCAACCAAACTCCAATTCACAAACCCACCGCACATGTGCCAACCGAAGACCCGCGCATGCACACAGGAATCAAGATGGCTGCGCCCAGCTTATGGACACCAGGATCCCGACTAGCAAAGTAAGTACGCACATTTTGTTAAATACAGCATTTGATTTAAAACTTTGTTTTAAGACTTCAGTGCTCCACACCCACGGGTAAAATTCCAAATTACGTCCATTTTAAGCCATGACCAGTCCCAATTATGGTTGTATTACATGATAATAAAGGGAATCTGGAACTTTGAACCTTAATCGTGACATCGGTCAAAGTGGGTTTATAGAATTCAGGTGAATCAGATTCATTCACAGCTTCTTGTCATTCCAAATGTTTGGTCCTCAGGAGATGGATGGGAATCTGGAACAAACCGCCACTTGGTGCTGGCAGAAGACAGCCAATGTCATGGCTACCATTGGGTTGAAGGTACAGATGCCTGAAGTTCACCCCTCTAGGTATAAGAACAGTGCATTTCCACCAGCGATCATGCTCTTGAGCCTCCCGTACTATCCAAACCATAAACTATTCAGGGTCCACAGAATTACCTGTCCTCACTATAGTACTATTCTATCTGAATGGCATAGGATGCCATAGGTGCTTTGTGGTTAGTAAAGGATTACCTAGAGTGGTATGTGTGGAAAGGAGAAGGTTGAGAACCACTGTCATAAGGAAATCTGGAAATATGCATATGTAATTGCATACAGTGGAGTTTAAATTTGAATTTATTTCCAGAACGGTAGAAGCTGATTCCGGCCATTTAAACCTGTGTCAGCAATTGTGATGCTATTGTCAAGGACAATCTGCCTTCATTCCTCTGGCATGAGTAGGTATTCAGAAGAGCTGTGAAAGATTATTGATTTTCATTAAACCACATTTCAGGATGGCGTACAGATCTTCAAAACAGGAAGCAAGCAAGCATGAAGCAAAGTACACATTTGCTAAATATATTGCTTGTTGGCTACATGAAGAATATTGAATGTAGAGAACAGAAAATCTCATCTGTGCCTTGCACTGGGAGTGATACCACATGGTGTTTACAGAGCTTGGCGCTGTGTAGCAAATTCAGAACCAAAGCCTGGAGGTTGGACCTTCTTCCCCCCCTCCCCGAACCACAGACACAGCAGGTATTTTGCATTGTTTGGATAGTTCCTGCTAATCCAGAACAGCTGCTGGCCCCTGTGTAGTCCTTGCTTTAAAGGTGACAAACAAGCATTGCATTAGAGCCCAAATATGTGGGGGGTGGGTTATAATTTGCAGATTCCCACTACCGCGCTCCCCCCCACCACCCAACCCCATGGTGAGGCAGGTGGGTTTTAAAAGAGTGAAGTGGTTTCCAATAACATCTGAAGTAAATATGAGAGTTTAATAATGATAATGAGTTTATTGTCATACACATTGTGCAATATGCATATGCACCAAAATATTTACTTGCTGTTGCTGAACAGCTACTCTGTAAAAGCAATTAAAAAAAGCAAGTACTACAGGTCAGTGGGACTTGGCAGAATAACAGTTCGGCAAAGACTAGCCCTCTGAGTGAAAATTTTGCACCTCTGGACCCTCTTTAATCCAATTCTCTCTCACCTTAGTCACATCCCATCAAGTTGTGGGATTGACTAACCTGGGAAAAGAGCTAGAGCTTTGTGGTTTGGGCACAACATTTCACGCTGACCTAGATCTTATGACGTTCTTCCTTGATAGATGATGTGCATTGAATAAACAACGTCGCTGCAGTGAACTGGGATTCACTGATAGTGTGTTGTGCAGATGGCTGGCCCCACCTCCTGGCTCCGCCTCCATCTGTTCACATGTAACCCTAGTTTCCTGCCTAAACCCAGAACCCTTCTGAAGACTATTGTGAAACCCTACCCTTAGTTATAAGCTAATAAAAGCATTTGTTCTCCCTCCAGTTGTGAGAGCTTTTATTCATGCTACAGTCACAAGGTCTCCCTATGGCAGCCACTGTCTAGCATTTGAGGATCTAACGGAGGCAAGTGCGATATAGGGGTGGTGGGGAGCATACAGATCTCTCACATAATAAACTGGCCCAACTGAGTGTCCCATGTAGTGAGTCCAGGACACTACTAGAAAGAACGTCAAGAGGAAACTTGATTGAATCATGAAACCCTCTGTGGTGTGGAGTGTTGCGAGAATGTTTCCTCTAGTGGGAGAACATTATTATTTTAAATGAAGGGCTAAAGGGAAAGGTGGTGTGGGGCGTGGGTAGTGGGAGTCTATTTACATGGAAAATTAGCAGGGAAATTAACTAAAAGATTGTCTATTAAACAGACATGAGGCAAATAGACAGATTCTTGATAAGCTAGAATGGGCAGAAAACAGTGTGTAGACAGGAATGCAGAGATGTGGTTAAAATTAGATCAACCACAAATTATAGAATGCTGGAACATGTTCAATGGGCCGAGTGCACTCCTACTCCTGTGCTTGTGATCTCATCCCATAGCTTAAAAGAGGAATGAACTAAAGATTCTGATCAGCAAAGGGGGTTCAGTACAGGGGCTTCCTCCTCCTGTCTCTTCCTCTCTCTTCCTCTCTCTTTCTCTTCCTCTCTCTCTCTCTCTCTCTCCATCTCCATCTTTTTCTCTCATGCTTTCTCTCTCCCCCATCTCTCTCTCCCTCCTTTTTCCCTCTATCTCCTTTCACGGAGCCAAAATCAATTCTCTCCTTTCCTTTCATCATATCCAATTAACACCTTTTATTTGTTGATCCAGACTCCTCCCCTTCCCATTCTTCCCCATTTCTTTCTCCAGCTTTTAATTCAGACACCTGCTTTTTTTCACTCATACCTTGAGGAAGGCCTCAGGCCTGATATGTCAGGTAATATATCTTTACCTCCTTTGGATGCTGCGAGACCAGTTGAGTTCCTCCAGCATTTCTGCATTTTGGCTTCATTAAATTATCTGATATCAAACTGCTGACTGAATGGTGAAGATTGAAGCGGTGCTCAGGATATCGAAATACCAGTGGACTTGAACGCTACCAATGTACTCCCAGTTTTTCTAGAAGTGAACACCAAATGTTGCAAATGAAGCTGGGGGAGAGACCCAGAGGTACAGGGCCTAGTGTGGAGTGTTATATATGTTCAATAACACTCAGAAGTAGAACCTTGGGACAATTTTTCCTGGATTAACATGTTCATTTAAATGGGAAGTTGCCTCCCCCTATGAGTAACTTTTTCATTCTCTGTCCTATTTTTGTCTGGTGTTTCCTGTATTAAACTTTGTTTGATTATGCTCTCAGGAAGTTCCTTGGAACAGAGTGCACTGTTAACATTTTATAAATACAAACTCCTGTAGTTGTATTCGGTGAACAACAGTATATTTTGCAATAGGTTTGTCATGCTTCTATACCAATCAAATAATTGGGTTGGAAAGATCAGGTTTGCGATTTAACTTCCATCCATCGATTGCTCCACCCACAAGGAGATAATTCATGCCATTGAAAGGCCCTTTGGATGACTGAGATGCTTGTAGCAAGCACCAACAACAATCCATCAGCTCCTTATTTTCCTCCCAGCAAGAAGTGACCATGCAAGGAAATGACATCACCATTGTGCAGCATTTGAAGACTGGTCTGGTGGAAATGGTAAGGTTCTGTCCTCACTGTTTCACCATTGGTTCAGCAAGGAAGGGCTTTCCCCCTGCTCCCTTTCCCCTAATCCTAACCCTAGCTCCTAATGCAGGCCTGGATAAATTGGGATTAGTATCCATAAGGACTTGAGTGGATATGATGGTGCCTGTTCTGTTTGGACCATAGTAGCACCTTAATTTGCTGGCTGCCCATTAATTAGATCTGATGCAACAAGTGTTTTTTACAGTTCTTCTCTATTTTAAGATCTTTGTCCTATTGAGAGCTCCTGGCTGATATGTTTGCAAGGCTGAGACATAGAGGATTCTACACAGAGAGCGTGCTGAGTGAATTGGAGACTTGACCCATTTGGGGACCATTTTAAACTCCCCCCCAGGCTGGTCACCTTCTGCCAAAAGAATGTCAACTGGCACAGCGATTTGAAGAATACTTGTCAGCTTATATATCTAATATATGACAAGCTTGTGACGTGGTGGTGATGTTATCACTGGTTGAGTCTGGCCTATTGTAAAAAGCACACAAGCATCAGATGGCTGAGAGGGTAACAATGAGCCTTGAATGTCTGCCACACACCAGACTCATCATTATAAACATGAGAGGCATTCAGCCATCTCAACACACTGCCTTGTTACCCTCAAAAGGTAGGTGTCAAAACCAGTGTACGCTTCACAATAGAAAGCAAAACCCTGGACGACCTGGAAGAGAGCCACAGAAATGAAAAAAAATCTCTTTGAAGTCAAGGTCCTTCGTCAAGAGGGAGGAGGGGTCACCTCAAGAGAAAAAGCACAAGGTTTTCGGAATCATTTGAAATAGTTATTTCTTCACAGAACCTCATAGGAAGGCCTACAAAACACACAGGAGATGGCAGATGCTTGAATTAGTAAACAATCACAGTTAGCCCAGCGGTTAGCGTGACGCGGTTTCCGCGCAGTGACCGGGGTTTAAATCCAGAGGTGTCTATAAGGAGTTTGTATGTTCTCCCAGTGTCTGCATGGGTTTTCCCCAGTTGCTTCAGTTTTCTCCCACCATTCAAAATCATATGGGGGTTGTAGGTCAATTGGGTGTGATTGGGTGAATGCACTTCTAAATTTTAAAAAAATCTGATGGAATAACTCAGCAGCTCGAGCAGCATATCCATGGGAAAAGGGAATGGTCAATGTTTCAAGTGAAATATAAAAGTTTGCAAACACTTTAATTATATAAAAAAGACAGAAATGCTGGAGGAACTCAGCTGGTCTCATAGTGTCCATAGGAGGTGAAGATATATAACCGACATTTCAGGCCTGGGTCTTCAAGTCCTTCAAGGTCAATGTTTCAAGACTGATGAAGAGTTTCAGCTCAAAATGTTGACCATTCTCTTTCTCCCACCGATGCTCTTCGACCCACTGTTCCTCCAGCAGGATGTTTTTGATATGATTGTTAACCATCCCTGAATGAAATAAGGTCAGTGTCTTGTTGGGCCATTTCATATTGTTGTGGGTCTGAGTCATGTAGAAAATGTATAGTTTAGTGACACAGATGTAAAAAAAATGATTTTCATATTCACCATTACCAACACCAACTTCACATGCCAGATTTATTTAACTACCTGAATTTAAAGGGCCCAATTTACACAGAGGTGGATTTGTGCATGCCTTCAGATTATTAGTCCAACTGCCAAATGGTAATATAATATAATCACCTACACACATACCTATAAATCAATCAAGTGTTTCCATGAATAAAATTTCCTAATGATCAGTTTGGAGAGGATTTTTTTGGAGGAGATATTTAGTGGGAAATGGAAGTGATCACACATGAGCACACTGTCTTCATTGGTAGTTAATATTCATCTGCAGTGTATTACAACTCCAGAAGGAGATAATTAGAACAGAAAATCATAAAACCAGGAGCATGAGTCAGCCATGTGACCCTCAGGTTCATTCATTCATTAATAACATTGCTGATCTGATCTTGGTCTAACTTCACTTTCCTTTCTGTTTCCCTCAGTAGACCCAAAATATTAATCTTGAAAATCCTCCTTGACTCAGTATAGAACATCGAACACTATACAGCACTGTACAAGCCCTTCAGCCTTTGATATTGTACTGAACCATTTATTCCTTAAAAAAGTACTGAACCCACCCTATTTTTCTTCCATCCATGTTCCTGTCTAAGATTCTCTTAAATGCCCCTAATGTTTCAGCTTCCACCATTATCCAGGCACCATCAAGGCATTCCAGGCACCCACAACTCTCTGTGTAAAAAGCTTACTCTGATGTCTCCCTTACACTTCCCTCCCCTAACTTTGTACAGATGTCCTCTGGTGTTTGCTATTCCTGCCCTGGGAAACAGGTGTTGGCTGTCCACCCTATTTATGCCTCTCATAACCTTGTAGACCTTTATCAAGTTTCCTCTCTCCTTTCTCTTTTGGAAAGAGAATTCCGAAGATCTGCAGGAAGAAGAAATGCCTCCTCATCTTTTCATTCGCCAGTCAACTCTTGATTTTGATAAAAATGTCCCTAGTTTTCCCTTCTCAGAGAAACATCCTCTCAGCATCTCAAGGGTCGATTTAATATGTCTCAGTGAAAGATACAAACTTCATAGGCCCAACCAGATTGTCATAAAACAATCCCTTCATCACAGGATTCTCAAGATGCAGTCAGTGACCTCTTCAGATTTGCAGGTGAAGTGGTGCTTCACTTAGAAGGACTCTCTGGGACCCTGAATCATAGTGAGGGAGGAGGTAGCATCTCTTGAGGTTACAAGTCACTGAGTGGAGTTTGCAAATTCTCTCAGGTGCTCTAGTTTCCACCGATATTCCAAAGACAAGCAGGTAAATTAGTTGGCTCATTTGATACAAGTGGTGGCAGAACAATCTGGGTAGTTGAATGGCACATGAGAGGGCTTAGGTTGTAGGGAAATAAATAATAGGATTGATGGAATTGCTGTATTTTGCCTCTGTCGTCATGGTTGATCATGAGTACTGAGCCTCTGGTAGTCACTGTGGTGTGACCTCTCCAGGGCACAAGCCAGGGCAGAGTTGATAGGGAGATCCATCCATTGCCCATGCTGTAGGACCCCCCCTCTCCATGCTACTGACAGGTCCAGTGGAACAACGAATGTCGATGAAGTTTGGTCCCAGCAACATCTCCGGAATTGCTGAGCCAGTGCTGAGTACAGCAGTCTGCGGCCTTCAGGATTCCGACTCTGGGCTTTTCCATAGGATTTACTCCCAAAGCTTTTCCCATGGGCAGGTATAGCCACAAGTCAGTGGATGTTTGAAATCAGAGTTTTCCCTCTCCTGGATGAGTACCATCTGTGGTTAATGAGACCCATCTGCCCGGAGCAACTGGTTTCAAGGCACCAGTGCCTCACCTTTGCTTTTTCTTCTGTCAGTGAGAACAGCTCCACTGGGCATAAGAACTATGCCACATGTGAAGGCCAGGAGTTGGATTTGGTTGCCAGAGGCTGAGTCATACACCATGGAGCATTTGTGCAGCAGTGGGAGCTCATCCCCACTACCACCCTTCGGCCAAGGATTATTGTAAACCCAAAGAAAATCGAGGGACTGAATAGGATTGAGTATGAGTATATGAGTATTAGGGGGGAGGAATGATTAGCATATTAGTTGGCGCAATGCTATTACCACGCCATCAATCTGGGTTTGACTCCAACTTTGAAGATTTTCTTGCCTGGAGGTAAAAATAAGTTCTTCTGGAGAAGAAGAAAAATTTGTGCAAGCAGAAGAATTTGTGCAAAATCTTTCAAGACCTCAGGTGGAGTGAAGGATCAACAGAACAGTTATTATCAATATGTTTCTATGGACTAACATTACCTGGGCTGTTCATACAGGATTGAATCATTTTAAATATTGTTCACTTATTTTTCTTCATGTTGAATTTTTGAAAACTTTTGAAATTTTTTCTTTTTGCATTTTTCTACATCTGTATTAAATGACTAAAAATTATTATACCGGGGGATCAGAGAGAAGATGGGTTTCTGAGTCCTACTGTTCCTTGGTCGCCACCAGCAAAATAGAGGGAGTTAGTGTTGGGTATTATTTAACCAACACCTACTCGGGGTGGGGGGGGGTCCATCCTCAACATTCATTGGAGCGACATTGAGGTACTCGAGAAGGCAGAGGCCGACAGCATCGAATCCACGCGGCTGAAGATCAAACTGCGCTGGGTAGGTCACGTCTCCAGAATGGAGGACCATCACCTTCCCAAGATCATGTTATATGGCAAGCTTTCCACTGGCCACCAAGTCAGAGGTGCACCAAAGAAGAGGTACAAGGACTGCCTAAAGAAAGCTCTTGGTGCCTGCCACATTGACCACCATCAGTGGGCTGATATCGCCTCAAACCGTGCATCTTGGCGCCTCACAGTTCGGTGGGCAGCAACCTCCTTTGAAGAAGACCGCAGAGCCCACCTCACTGACAAAAGACAAAGGAGGAAAAACCCAACACCCAACCCCAACCAACCAATTTTCCCTCGCGACCGCTGCAACCGTGTCTGCCTGTCCCACATTGGTCTTGTCAGCCACAAACGAGCCTGCAGCTGACGTGGACATTTACCCCTCCATAAATCTTCATCCGCGAAGCCAAGCCAAAGAGTTATGCATGTGGTAACATGTATTGTCTAGAAATAAATCTGATTTCTTTTCTCTATCTGGATTGCCGGAAGAAATGCGCACCAATACATTGGATATTCAATAAGTGAGTTGAGGGAGGAGGAGTCACAGGCAGAGGTGGAGGAAGGTATGGTTTATTAAGATGAGTAGCAGTGAAAGTTTTAAGCTTTGATGTTAATGGGTTAAATGGAAAAGTGAAAAGAAAGAAAATTATACCACATATTAAGAAAATGAGAGTAGACCTAGCTTTTTTGCAAGAAACACATTCAATTTAGAAAGAACACTTGAAGTTAAAGAGATACTGGGTTGGATATATATAGCGGCATCTTCGTTTGTCTCCAAGGCAAGAGGAGTGGCAATTTTGGTGAGAAAAACAACTTCCAATTGAAATACAAGATGTAATTACTGATCCTGCATGGAGATATATGATGGTACAGTGTCAACTATGGACGCTTTTAAATCTCTATGCACCAAATGTGGATGATGAAAAATGTATACAGGAAACATTTTGAATTTAGCAGGGGCACATGAAAATATTTTAATAGGAGGAGATTTTAATTTTTGTTTGGATCCAATTTTTGATAGAACTGCTAGAGAAATATCAAGAGCTAAAGCAGAAAAAGCTACAATGGTATTAATGAAGGACTTGAATTTAATAGATGTGTGGAGAAGAATTCCCCCAGAGCAAGGGGTTATTCTTTTTATTCAAATAGACATGATTCTTACTCCAGAATTGATTTACTTTTAATTTCAGGACAATTACAAGGTAGGATATTAAATGGAGAATATAAAGCAAGAATTTTGTCTGATCTTTATTAATGATGATTGTAATGCCTGACGAAGAGAAATCAGTTTATTGATGGAGATTGAATTCACTATATTCACTATAACAGATTTTCTGGATTTTATTAAAGAACAAATACAATTAATCTGTGATGTTAACTTGAATTCCGTGAATGGTAAACTTATAATATGGATGCTTTGCAAGCATATTTGTGAGGTCAAATTATGTTTTACTCCAAAAACACTATATGAAAAAGGTAGATCGATTAAAACAAGAAATAATGAGTTTGCAAAAAAATCTTCAAAAGAAAAGCTCTGAAGATAAATGTAGACAATTAATTAATAAACAAACTTCAATATATTATGTTACAACTTCTAGAAAAGAAACGGCAATTATGAGAACTAAACAGAGGTATTATGAGCTCGATGAATGATCACATAAAATACTTGCATGGCAATTGAGAGTGGAATAGGTATCAAGAGCCATCAATGTAATTAAAAATTATTTGAATGTCGTTAGTTATAAACCTCAAGAAATTAATGAATCCTTTAAGAAATTTTATTCTAAATTATATAGGTCAGAGTCTTTAAAAGATGAGAATAAAATAGATATTTATCTCAGATACATTTACCTAGATTGAGTATGGCAAGACAAACAGAATTAAGTGCTAACTTTACATAAGTAGAAGTGAAAGAGGCAATTAGTTCATTACAAAGTAATAAAGCACCAGGAGAAGATGGTTTTCCTCTTGAATTTTATAAAGAATTTAAAGATTTGTTGATTCCTGTTTGTATAGAAATGCTTGATCAAGCATCAACATCACACTCTCTTCCAGAATCATTTTCAATGGCAATAATTACTGTGATACCAGAAAAGATATAGCTCCTTTGAAACCTGCATCATAGAGACCTATTTCATTATTGAATGCAGTTTGTAAGATTCTAACTAAAATATTGGGAAACAGGATGACTAAATTTATACCTAAATTAATAAATATGGACAAGACAGGCCTTAAAAAAAAGAGACAATCAACAGACAATGTGGCCAGATTACTTAGTATTATACTCTTACCACAAAAAAGAAAATATTTAAATGTGGCTGTGGCTTTAGATGCAGAAAAGGCTTTTCATAGGTTGGAATGGGGCTTTTTGTTTAAGGTCTTGGACAAATTTGGGTTTGGTCAAACTTTTATAAGTTGGATCAAGTCATTATATAATGATCTAAAGCCAAAGTAGTAACTAATGGACAAATATTTATTCCATTCCAATTGACAAGTACAAGTAGACAAGGATGCCCTTTAATTCCCATCTTTGTTTATACTAGCTATAGAGCCATTAGCAGAAATTAGACTTTCTTTTCTTTGGCTTGGCTTCGTGGACGAAGATTTATGGAGGGGGTAAAAGTCCACGTCAGCTGCAGGCTCGTTTGTGGCTGACAAGTCCGATGCGGGACAGGCAGACACGGTTGCAGCGGCTGCAGGGGAAAATTGGTTGGTTGGGGTTGGGTGTTGGGTTTTTCCTCCTTTGCCTTTTGTCAGTGACGTGGGCTCTGCGGTCTTCTTCAAAGGAGGTTGCTGCCCGCCCAACTGTGAGGTGCCAAGATGCACGGTTTGAGGCGAGATCAGCCCACTGGCGGTGGTCAATCGGGCAGGCACCAAGAGATTTCTTTAGGCAGTCCTTGTACCTTTTCTTTGGTTTCTCAGCTTCCTAACTTTAAGAATTATTATCAAGCATCTCAGATGAGATTTTTCACTTCTTTTTTTGAAGGAGTTGAAAAACCAGCATGGGTTAAAATAGAATTAGGTAAAATAGGAGAGAGAGTAGCAGAGGAATTTATATATAAATGGAATTCTAAATTAATAATTGGTGTTAAAGAGACACCAATGTTGAAACACTTGATTATTGTTTGGAATAAGATCAAAGACAAAATTGGAACAAAAGTAAATATATCACCTAATATTCCTTCAATTCAAAATCATCTTGTACCTTTTTCAAAGGACAATCAATTTTTTTAATTACTTGGTTTAGTAAAGATATTAAAAATATCAAAGATTGTTATGAACAAGGTTAACTGATGCCATTTGAACAATTGAGGAATAAATATGGAATACCTAGTAATACTATTTTATGTTATTTTCAATTTAAAGCATGCTTTAAGGGAGAATTTAGTTACGGAAAATCAGCGACCCAATTGTAGTGAGGTGGAAACACTTATTAGAATAGGAAATAATAAGAAATTTATTTCTGAAGTGTCTCTTTTATTGAAAACAGGAACTATTAAACAAGGAGTGTATAGATCTAGACAGAAATAGGAGTTAGATTTAAATATGACAATTCATGAGTGAAGATGGCCAGATCTTTGTCAAGATTGTATGACAAATATATTAATGTAAGATATAAATTAATTCAGTATAATATTTGTCATCTGTTATTTTTGATGCCACAAAAATTGAATAGAATGAAATCAGTTTTGTCAGATGTGGTGAAGAGATAGGCACTTTCTTGCATTCAACTTGGTTATGTTCCTAAGTAAGATCTTTTTGGGTGGATTTAAGGAACAAGTTACAGGCACTGCATTTCCATTAAATCCAAATTTATTCCTATTGGAAAATATAGAATGAACAAGACCTAAATTGCAATTATCAATATATCAAATGAAATTTGTTAAATTAGCTTTAGCAGTAGCAAGGAAATGTATTGCAGTTACTTGGAAATCAGATTCACATTCAGGTATGGGAAGATGGAATGCAGAATTTCAAAGCTGTATTCCTTTAGAGAAAATTACATAGATTTTTAAAAATAAATATGGCATTTTTTTTTCCAATTTTGATGCCTGTATATACAAATTACAGGTATAAATATGTAGAAATGTTCTTTCAGCCTCTTAAGACCAGTGTCTACCTTCTTCTTAAATTGACCATATAAACTCTGTTGAAGTCCAATGTGTTGGGGAGTGATCATTTGAGAACCATTGTCTTTTTTGTATAGTGTTTATTACCGTTTATTAGTGTTTATGAGCAATCCATGATGCTATATTTCTTCTTTTTTTTAAATTTTACATTACTATTATATATTTCTTTCTTTTTTATATATAAATATATATTTTTGGAGGTGAAGGGTTGGGAGAGGGAGGGGTTAAAACTATCATATAATGAATGAAATTCTCTTCAATTTAAAGATTTATTGTTTTGTAAAATGGTTTATTAATTACATGTATAGAAAAATTATAAATAAAATATTTTTAAAAATTAAAATTTATATTGTCACATACATAAGTTTAATGTACAGATGTATTGAAATTCTTACTTGCTGCAGCAACACAGGTATGACATATATACCAGCAATACTAGAAATGACCACATTATGCCAAGATTGCCATGTAACGTGAAATGAGAGATTCATTATAAAAGGGTAGATAAATATGTATTCACAGCTGCAGTCAATGCAGAAAAAGGTGATGTTTCAATGGTGCAGACAGATCTTTTGGTGATTCCAAAATATTTGATGTGGAGCACTGCTGGTGAAAAAAAAGATCCTCACTGGGAAACATGAGAAAGTAACAGAGGATAAATTTCTGCATGTGAGGTCTTCTGTAGATATTCATTTCCTCTGTGCTATATAAATATTTCTGGACATTACCAATCATTTTCCTGTTGTTTTAAATAGCATAAGCCACGTCCCTTATTTCATACTTATGAAGTTCAGGATGCAGGTGTCATGGCTCAAGCTCAGCAATTTTTACCATCATGCTTAGCTCTGAGGGTAATCAGCTTCCCACCCCATGATTTTGGCAAATGAATGAACCAAATGCTGGATTAACATCATAGGTCAAACAGCATCTGTGGAGAGAAGAAAACAGAGTTAACCTTGCACGTCGATGACCTCTAAACAACGATGGTGGCTTGAAAATTTAGTTTTGTTTCCCTGTCCGCAGAGGTGACATTTTGTTGTCGTGCTCTGTTTTTATTTGCCATGTTCAGCATCTGTGGTATTTTGGTTTTCTTTCGGGAATGAATTTTGGTTAGGTGAGTTCAGGGAAATATCTTTGAGGTTACATCTCTGCTGATTGATATTTCTGGTCAAAACATTACAAGAATGATGTGATCCCATGCAGAAAAGGTTTACTGGGACTGGAGAATTATAGCTACCTCAAAAAATTGGACAGCTGAGCTTGTTTGTCTTTAGGTGAAGAGGGGTAAATTTATCTGAAAAAAAACTGGGAGCACTACCAGAGCTGCTGTAATGGCAGGGCTGTTGTGGGTGTTGTAGAGCTCGTCGAAAGAACCAAAGACTTGTTGATCCAAACCAAGGCTTTTATTAGCAAAAGACCGGAGCTCTTCACAGGTGGCCGACCAGTCCGGAATGATCCGACCTGGCTAGGGACACAACCCTTTAAGGCCCAAACAATAGGTGTGGCTTAGCTCTCAGCCAATCGCTGTAAGCACAGTCTAGATACAGTAACTATATACACTATGTACATTGGTGATAGATCTGTACTATCACAGGTGTGTACCTGGGAAAGCAGAGAGTGGAGACGCTTTGCTGCATCGAAGGGTTCAACCATTTGGGCCTAATGACAATGGCTTCATATGTTAAACAGCTTTTTATATTAAAAAAATAGACATACAGCATGGTTACAGGTCATTTCGGCCCCTGAGTCAGTGGCACCCTATTTACACACAATTAACCTACACCCCCAGTATAGACGACACTTTCCTTATTTTAATGTATCCTAATTTCAAAGTATCATCTTCCAAACGTGAACTGTGATATTTCAAATTTAGATCTCTTTAATCCGATAAATCAAACTCTGTGACTGCTATTTTATGTAGTTTTAATTCATAGTTTAAAACAGATAAAAATTTTGCACAGCTTCTATTTAAGACTTTAATAACGATGAATAAAGCATTTACTGTATAATGAAGATATTAAAAAGATATAAAAAGTTTTAAATACACAAACTTTAAAGAGCTGTGAAAGGTATTTAAAGTGATGCAAATTCAAACAAAAATTTCTCATTCTTACGCTTCCTTCACATCTTGAAGAATAATGAGCAAGCCGTTAGTGGTTAGGCGGATATTATGACATATTACATGGTAACACTATGAACAATAGTCTCTTAAAGAGACAGGCACAAAATTAACTAAGAGTTAAAATCACAAGGTTTTAACTTTTACACCCAGTACATTTCAAACTTTTTAGAGGAGCCAACAAAGTTTTTAATCTAAAACACTGCAACCACAGGTCTGTGGCCAAGATGGCATGGCCTGTTCTCGGCAGCAGCCATGAGGGGTTTCAGACTCCGGGGGCACTGGAAATGGGGAGAACACAATCCCCCTCCATTGAAAAGGAGAAGCAAATAAGACAACCCTACAGGATGGTGTTCAAGGTGGTAGACCAGCAAAGGGCTCAGCAGCTGAAGGAACATGTAGACTGCGGCTAACGTGGTCAGGAGACCCACATTGGCTGCTGGAGACTAACTTATGTGAACCAAATATCAGAGCTGGGATCCAAGAGGGTGCTGAGGGCAAGAAGGGCCCTCACATGGCCTTGATACTGAATGTTTGTAGAAGGTTTGGATCTAGAGTTTAGGTTGCCGATGAATTGAACAAGAGTCTTTGTGGCCACAGAGGCTGTGGGAGTGTTGGAGATGAATCCACAGACACTCAGTGACTCTGAAGGGACTCTATTTTCCTTCTCTTTCTTCTTGTACTGGGTGCCAGGTGACACTAATGACAACTCTTTGCCTGGAATTTCATATCATATTACGTTCTGTACTATTACATGACAATAAAAGAATCTTGAATTTTGACATTTATAAATCTATGAGGTACTTGGATTTAAAAGGATGGACCAGTTACCCTTCACGGACAGGTCAACTCCAAAGGATTAAAGATTTGAAACAATTAGCAGAGGATTACAGGAGATGGAGGTCTGGAGCTCATTTCCTGAAAGGGCAGTAGAGGCACACACTTTTGTCACAATGAAACAGGATGTAGGCCTGTACTTGAAGAGCCATGAACCGTATGGTCACAGACTTAGTGCTGGATAAAGCCGGAGATGTGGCTTTCCACTGGTATGGAGATGATGGGACAAATAGCCTCCTTTCATGTCACTATGTCAATTGTTTCTTGTTAATTATTTTGTGGAATTATTGGGTAAATGAGAGGAGAGGCAATAATGGCAGAGGTCAGAATGACCAGGGATGGCTACCTAGGAGGATATTGGAGTCAGTAAGGTTGATGTAGCCACAGAGGCCACTCTTACCAAGGCTATAGCTGTGGTATCCACCATCGACCCACCAGGGAATGGCAGAATGAACCTGAATCGCCTTTTACATTAAAATGCTTAAAACCTGTTTGACCATTGCCCCGATTAATATATGGTCTGGACACTCTCCAACCAGAAAGCATTAATATTGATCTCCAATATCCATGAACCACTTCCAGTCTCTCTCTGTCTCTACATCTCTGCTTCCTTTTTTCCAACTCCTCACCCCCTATCCTTCCATTTCCAATCAGAGAGCCATCCTTCTTAAACTTATGCTCACTTCCATATCACTTCTCAGATTTTTTCTCTTCTACCCTCCCACCCACATCCAACTATGATCACTTGCCTGTTAGCCTGTGCTCCTTGCATTGCCCTTCCTCCTTCCTCTCCTTTCCTCTCCCCTCCCCCCACCTTTTTATTCAAGAGACTGCCTATTTTTCCTGGTTCCTGACAAAGGGCCCAAGACCGAAGCATTTAACCTCGCCCCCACCTTGTGAATGCTGCGTGACCCGCTGAGTTACTCTAGGACTTTTCATGTCTTGCTCAAAATTAATCTCATTACTTTGGGAGTAAAACACATAAGGACCTTGAGGGAGACTAGTATAGAAATTACAGGGGTCCTGGCAGAAATATTTAAAATATCATTAGCTATGGGTGAGGTGCCAGAGGATTGGAGGGTCGCTCATATTGTTCTCTTGTTTAAAAAAGGCTCCAAAATTAAACCAGGACATTTCAGGCCGATGAGCCTGATGTCAGTAGTAGGTAAATTATTGGAGGGCAGTTCTGAAAGATGGGATATAGAATTATTTGGACAGTGAAGGCTGATTAAGGATAGTCTGCATGGCTTTGTACATGGTAGGCTGTGCTTTATGTATCTTATAGGTTTTGTGAGGAGGTTACCAAGAAAGTAGATGAAGGGAAGGCTGTGGATGTTGTCTACTTTGGTAAGACTGTGGATAAGGTCCCACATGGGAGGTTAGTTCAGAAGGTTCAGAGACTTTGTATCCATGGAGAGGTTGTAAATTGTATTCCAAATTGGTTGTATGGGAGAAGTCAGAGAGTGGTAGTGGATGACTGGTTTTCAAACCAGAGGCCTGTGATTAGTGGTGTGCCTCGGGGATTTGTGTTGGGACCATTATTTTTTGTTGTCTATATCAATGATCTTGTTGATAATTTGGTAAACTGGATGATGACACTAAGATTGGAGGCATTGTGGACAGCGAAGAAGGCTTTCAATCCATGCAGAAGGATTTGGACCAAATTTGAAAAAAATGGGCCAGAAAATGGCAGAGGGAATTTAATGCAGACAAGTGTAGGTGTTGAATTTTGGAAGGACAAACAAAGGTAGGACTATATAGTAAATAGTAGCAACTGAGGAGTGTGGAGGACCAAAAGGATCTGGGAATAGATACATAATTCGCTGAAAGTGGTGTCACAGGTAGACAGGTTGTAAAGAGAGCTTTTTGCATCTTGGCCTTCATAAATTAAAGTAGTGAGTACAGGAGTTGGGATGTTTTGGTGAGATTGTATAAGTTATTGTTGAGGCCAAATTTGGAGTATTGTGTGCAGTTCTGGTCGCTAAACTACAGGAAGGATATCAGTATGATTGAAAGAGGGCAGAAAAAATTTACTAAGATGTTGCTGGGTCTTCAGGAGTTGAGTTACAGGGAAAGATTAAACAGGTTTGGACTTTATTCCTGAAGTGTAGAAGAATGAAGGGAGATATGAAAGATTTGCAAAATTATGAAGGGTATAGACAGAGTAAATGTGAGTTGATTCTTTCCATTTAGATTAGGAGAGATAAATAGAAGAGGACATGGCTATAGGGTGAAAGGGGAAAACATTAGGGGGAACTTCTTCACTCAGAGAGTGGTGGAAGTGTGGAATGAGCTGCCATATGACGTGGTAAATGTGGGTCATTCCTAAGTTTTAAGATTGAATTGGATAGATACATGGATGGAGAGGTCTGGAGGGTTATGGACTGGGTGGAGGTCAATGGGACTAGTGGTATGATATTTAAGCACAGACTAGAAGGGCCAAATGGCCTGTTTTTTTGTGCTGGATTGCTCTATGGTTCCATGGTCTGCAAACACTGTGGTTGAAGTTAATAAAAACAATGATGGAGAAACTCAGCAGGTCAAGTAGGTCAAGCAGGTCAGAACATAACCAATGTTTTGAAAAATATCAGCAGGTGCCCAAATAAAATGGTAACCCACTCCCTGTTCTCCCTCCCTTCCCTTTCCCCTTGTCTCCTTTCCTCCAGCTCTCCAACAACTTCCCTCTCCCTTCACAGAGCCATCCCCCCCACCCCCTGTTTGTTGCTGTGCCTCCCTCCCTCATCTATCTATAACCTCCTAGCTTTGTTACCGTACTCCTCTCCCCCATCATTTTCTTCCAATACCTGCATACATTTAGCTCATACCTTGATGAAGGGCTCAAGCCCAAAACACTGGCTAAGGATGCTATATAAAGGACACTGACCTACTGAGTTTCTCCAGCATTGTGTTTTTACTAATCCTATCACTTTGTTTTTACCATCTGGTTTTCTGGTGCCGAACGCTGGTGATGATTTGGTGATGCCTGGAAGACATGAAAAATTGAGCCTTTCTCTCTATCCCGGAATATGAACAATAAACAGAACTTTATGTCTCTGCGTGGGTTTCTTCCAGGTGTTTCGGTTTCCTACCATGTTCCAAAGACCTACAGGATTGATAGGTTAATTGATCACATGAGTGTCTTTGGGTGGTATGGGTTTGTTGGCCGCAAAAGCCTGTTAGAGTGCTGTATCTCTAAAATTAAAATTTTAAAATAACCTTTAAAAATTTTATATACCTGTAAATTGTGTAATAAATTGTAAGATTAAGATTCCTTTATTGTCATGTACTAATACACAAAGTGTAATAACACACACTATTTGGCAACTTTTGCGTGCAATAAAGGCACATAAAGAGACCCCACTGGCAAAGCCTGGCACCCCAACAGTAAGAGAAAGAGAAGGACGAGGCAGTCCCTTCAGAGTCACTGAGAGTCTGTGGATTCACCTCCAGTGCTCCCGCATCCTCTGCAGCCACGTGTCCTTCTGTCTGATCCAATGGCGAATCCAAACTCCAATAGAATTAGGTAGCTTTCAATGCTCTAGACTCTGTCAGGAGCCCTTTTTTCCTACAGCATCCTCTCGAAACCTGGTTCCTGTTTCAGGTCTCAATTACCTGAGTAAAAAAAACTAAGATTGAAATTAATATCAAAACATTTATAGTAAGGCTTCTATGTATGAAGCTTACCAATATAATGTGTAAATGCATCACTTTGAGTTGCTTCCAATTGGACCACCAACAATCAACCATGACAGTTATTAATCACTGTGGCAGAACTTGGAACACTAGAGAAAAATGAGTTTCATTCACTTCGGGGCATGAAAGGAGCTCAGGTCAAAGGGCACAGTGGGGTCAAAGTCCAGATATCCCACCCATCAGCTTTCTCCTCCGGAAGCTGCACCTGGAAGGAACGTCAGTGTTCATGCCAGAATTTCAAGGCTTGTGATAGGAACAGTCAGATTGTATCTTCACTGGACAAACCAAAAGGAAAAGTTGAAATTCAACCAAAATGTCTGCGGTCATTGGACACAGTGTGGTCACACAGAAGTGCCGGAAAAGCTCAGCAGGTCACACAGCATCCATCAGAAGTAAAAAGCAGTTAATGTTTTGGGCTTGAATCCTTTTGCTTCTGATGAATGCTGCACAACCTGCTGAGTTTCTCCAGCACTTTTTTTGTCCTGCAGGAAAGGCAGGATTTTTTTTAGACATACAGCATGGTAACAGACCCTTTCGACCCACGAGTCTGTGCCACCCAATTATACCCAACTGACTTGCAATGCTGGTATGTTTTGAAGGATGGCAGGAAACTGGAGCACCGGAGGAAACTCACGCAAACATGGGGAGAATGTACAAACTCTTTACAGACAATACTAGACTCTAACCCCATTCCCAATCACTGGTGCTGCAACAGCGCTGCACTAACTGCTACGCTAAATGTGCCAACCATGGCTCTGCTATTAAGCAAATATGAACTTTAAGCTGAATATGTGTGTGTGCGTGTGTGTGTGTGTGCGTGTGTGTGTGTGTGTGTGTGTGTGTGTTCGTTTAAAAGCAATTTAATTTCCCCACAATCCATTCTCCTAAGCTCCGCTCCTGACATTATCCCTCCCAGTGGATACCCCTGTTGTGACTTGAGGCAGGGCAGATGTAGCCAACAATCTCGCAGCCTATTGACCTGATTGTCCTGGCTCAGATCCAAGGAATGTATCGGAGAGAGCTCAGTGGCCTCTGTGGACTCCAATCAGACTTGAAGTAACACCTTCAAGAGACAAATTGGCTGTTGGGGAAAAGAGGTCACTTAAAAATATCTTCTACCATTACACTCAGAACTGTGTTTAAGATTTTTCTAGTTCTCACAGTCCACATAAGGTTCTCGTTTAGGTTTGTTGCTGTAAGGAAGAGAAACATAATTGCCACACTGAAGTATTAAGTTACTCAAGTACTCAAATCTCAAATGCCAACACTTCACTGTTAGTTTCAGATATATTGTTGTGATCTTTGAAAGAAAATCTATTAAATGTTAAAATATTTATAACCAAACCAGTGGCTCTTTGGTTCAATGCCAATTTCTTCCCCCACTTAAGAACTTCTCAGGAGTGCAGGTCGCTGCAAAAATGACCATTGTAACTGCTGTAATGGCAGCTCTGTCGCTGGTGCGGACCCTGGAGAGTGGGGAGCAGAGAGACACAGCACTGGTCCCCACTTCTCCCCTGATGCTGACAGCTCCATACAAGCTTTAAATGGCCTGTTAAAAAGAGCCAATGGTGTCTTATTTTTAAATCCTGCCACACAGGGTCTGTACCCATTATGGCATTGCTTGGGCTGGGCAGTGTACCATGATGGGTTGCAGACACCAGGGGAGCAGCAGACAAGTGCAGGGGACTAAAAAAGGGAACAACAACCCTCGTTGTGAGGGAGAAGCATGTGATACGAACCTACAGGAACGATGATCACAGTAGGGGCTCAGCGACTGAAGGACCCACACAGGCTACAGGCTGCTGGAGGCTAGCTCATGGGAACCAGGAATCTAAGAGGGCTGCCAAAGAGCCTCAGGTGCTGAAGGTTTCCCGATTGTGTCGGACGTTTGGATCTGGAGCTTGTGTTGCCGATGGACTGAACAGGAGTCTGTGTAGCTACAGAGGCTCTGGGAGCACTGGAAGGGAATCCACAGACACTCAGTGACCCTGAAGAGACTCTCATTTGCTTCTCTTTCTCCTATTGTTAGGAGTGTAGGGCAGTGCCAATGGTGACTGTTTGCCTTACGACAGACAAACATTGAAGTGTATCATGTATATTATATTTTAATGTATTATTTCATGTCAATGAAAGAAACCTTTTAACCTTTAATTGGAAATTATATCTATTTGCAAAGGACATGAATTGTGTTTGAACCATTTTCATTGATGTTCTCTGTTTGAAATCAATTACAACTGAGAAGAGTGTGTACCAAAAATATCTGCAGTTAATTACCAGTACTTAAATCACATTAGAATGTTAATAAATGTGCATCTTAACTCATTTTATGGTAATCAATTTTGGCATACCTTGATAAATTTACAATAGTGTTATTAATCTTGTTGATAAAGACCAAAGTATTAAAGCAATAAACCTTGGAAAACTGAGTCTGAGCAGATTTAACTCCCATGTGGTTCTACTTCAACGGGATCAGAGAGAGGTTAGTACAATCAAACTGAGCAACACTGAGCAGAGAGAGGGACGAACAAAGGCTCTCCCTCTGTCATGAGGACTAGGTCTGTGTTTCGGTAGGTGGCAGACATCTTGCAATGCCTTGTAAAGCGCGTCGAAAGAACCAAAGATTTGTTGATCCAAACCAAGGCTTTTATTAACTAAAAGACTGGAGCATATCACAAGTAGGTTGACCAGTCCAGAATGACCTGGTCTGGCTTGGAGCAATCCTTTAAGACCTGCCAGTAGGTGCGGCAGCCAATCACAGTCATCCTACTCTACAATCTGTACATATACACATTGGTGATAGAATCTGTACTATCACATTCACCCCTTCTTTGAGAACTGACCCCGGGGTAGATGGAGGGCTGTAAAAAAAAAAGGGCCCGGTGGAGATTAAGGGCTGTACCGGTCAGGGGGCCTGACCATCCGGTGTGACCGCCGTGGTGCCGGGATTGGGGTCGCTGGAGTTGTGTCGCCTGCGGGCTCATAGGGTGCGGCCAGTGCTTCACTCAATTCCCCAATGGTGTCATCGACAGCCTGGCCTGAGCTGGTGGGGTGGTGCTGGTCCCTCTGTTCAAGCACATGACCTGAGGGAGAAGGAATTGGGGAGGTTGGGTTAAAGGCACTGCTGCACCTGATCCGGCCTGGGCTAGGTCACTTACTGAGACTGTGTCCTCCCGCCCGTCCGGGTACTCAACGTAGACATAATGCGGGTTCGCATGGAGCAGAGTCACTCGGTCAACCAAGGGGTCATTGTTTGAGTACCGGACTTGGCGCCGTAGGAGGACTGGCCCGGGAACCGTGAGCCACGCCGGTATGGTTGTTCCCGATTCGGATTTCCTCGGGAAAGAGAACATCCTTTCATGGGGGGTGGCATTGGTCGTGGTGCATTGGAGGGAGCAGATGGAGTGTAGGGTACTAGTGAGCATGTCCTGCCAGCGAGAGGTGGGGAGAACTTTGGACCGGAGGGCAAGTGTAACCGTTTTTCAGACAGTGGCATTCTCTCTTTCAACTTGCCCATTACTGCGTGGGTTATAGCTGGTGGTCCTGCTTGAAGCAACACCACACTCCAGAAGGTATTGCCGTAGCTCTGGACTCATAAACGAGGACCCCCTGTCACTGTGGATGTAACTGGGGTACTCAAAGATGGCGAAGATGCTGTGCAGGACCTCTATGACTGAAGAGGCAGTCATACCCGAGCAGGGCACAGTGAACGGGAAGTGGTAGGGGCCCCTAGAAGTCCACACTGAGACACTCAAAGGGGAGGGTGGCTTTGATGATGTGGGTGTTCTCCGGATGGAAGAAGTGGGGCTTGCGAATCTCCTTGACCGTGTAGGGCAGGTTGTGAGCCTTGACAAAGTGCGCGAACCTATTGACCCCTGGATGACAGAGCTCCTCGTGGAGTATCTGCAGACTGTCCAGTTGTATGTTGCCGCAAGTTCCCCTGGAGAGCGCATCTGGCGGGTCGTTGAGTTTACCAGGCCGATACAGTATGTCATAATTAAAGGTGGAGAGCTCGATTCTCCACCTGGCGATTTTGTCATTCTTGATCTTACCTCGCTGGGTATTGCTAAACATGAAGGAGACCGCGCGTTGGTCGGATAGCAGTGTAAAGCGACTGCCAGTGAGGTAGTGTTTCCAACGCCGTACTGCTTTGACTATGGTCTGGGCCTCCTTCTCGACAGAGGAATGTCGGCACTCAGGACCCTGGAGGGTTCTGGAGAAGAAGGCTTCTGGCCGGCCAGCCTGGTTCAAAGTGGCTGCCAGTGCAAAGTCAGATGCATTGCTCTCGACTTGGAATAGGATGGACTCATCGATGGCATGCAGTGTTGCAGCAGCGATGTCCGATTTGATGCAGTCAAAGGCCTCACTGGCTTCGGTTGACAGGGGGAAGGAGGTGGTCTTGATGAGTGGCCGTGCCTTGTCGGCATAGTGTGGAACCCATTGGGCATGGTAAGAGAAAAAAACCCAGGAAGCGTCTGAGTGCCTTCTGGGTGTGGGGGGGGGGGGGGCAAGTCCATGAGGGGACGCATGCGGTCAGGGTCCGGCATTACCACCCCATTCTCCACCACGCAACCTAGAATTACAAGCCGAGTGGTCCGGAAGACACACTTGTCGAAATTGTAGGTCAAGTGCAGCCAAGTTGCAGTCTGAAAAAATTTCTCAAGTTTGGCGTCATGATCCTCCGTGTCATGGCCGCAGATGATGACATTGTCCAGATACGTGAAAGTACCAGTTAGCCCGTTCTGGTCCACCATCCAGTCCATTTCTCGTTGGAAGACCGTGACACCATTTGTGACCCCAAAGGGTACCCTGAGGAATTGATATAGCCGCCCATTCGCTTAGAAGGTCATGAAAGGTCAGTCTTCTTAGCGGATCAGGAGCTGATGATAGGCCAAACGTAAGTCAATGGTGGAAAATACGAGGTATCGGGCAATCTGATTCACCACATCCATGATCCATGGAAGGGGGTACGCATCCAGAAGTGTGAAGCAGTTGATTGTCTGGCTGTAGTCAACCACCATCCGCGGCTTCTCCCCGTTTTTAACAACCACCACCTGGGCCCTCCAGGGACTTGAGCTAGGTTCGATAATGCCCTCGTTTAGCAGTCTGCGCACCTCGCTTGTGCTAAATTTCCTGTGTTCATAACTATATTGCCAGCTTTTGGTGGCCACAGGATTCCAGCAAGGGTGAGGTTTGCAAAGAGCGCTGGTGGAACAACTCGGAGGGTGGAGAGGCTACAGGTGAGGTCCCGGGGCGCGGGGGCTGGTGGCTCGGGCTGCCGCTGGCAGGAGTGGTTATAGGCAGAGAGTGAAGTGTGAGGCCCCCCAAAGTGCAGAGAAACGGTTTGAAGCTGGCACTGAAAATACAGTCCCAGCAGGGCAGGGGCGCACAATTGGGGAAGGACTAATAGTTTGAAGTCTGTGAACGTGATGCCCTGGACTTTCAGGGTCTCCACACAATACCCCTTTACCCCAGTTGAGTGCGATCTGGTCGCCAATGAAATCCTCTGGGTAGTGGGGAGATTAGCCAGTCCGCAATAGTGGGCCAGTTCTGGGTCGATAAAACTGTCAGTTGACCCTGAGTCAAATAAGCAATTGGTATAGTGTCCACGCACTTTAATCAGTTTCATTGCTTTTGTGAGGGGATGGGGAAAGTCCTGGTCTAGGGTTACTGATGCACAGATTTGTAATGGGGAAAGTGGAGTCCTGCGATGACGTCATGCAACGTGTGTGTGATGACATCACACAAACAGTTGGGCCTGAAGAGACAGCATCAAGGAGTTGATGTTGCTGCCTGCAGCCTGCTGGGGGTGTTGGCCAGCCAACAGTAAGGGTTGGGGTTCGCTGCTTGCTGTCAGCAGTGGGGCAGTCAGTCGGGCAGACATCGGTGGTGGTTACCGGATCAGTAGCGTCGGGTCCTCAGTCGGCAGCATCGGTGGGTACCAGGTCGGTAGCATCGGTCGCGGCGGCGTGTCCCCGGTCAGCAGCGTCGGTGGGTACCTGATCGGTAGCGTTGGTCGCAGCTGTGGGAACCTGGTCGACAGTGGCAGCGGTGGCGGCCATTGAGGTCAGGGCTGGGGCCTGGTCAGACATTGCTTCTTTAGGGAGGGTGGACGTCATTGCAGTGGGTTGTACCTTCCGTGCTCGGCGTCTGCTCTGTGACGTTAGACGCAGCTACATGGTGGAACCCTCACTCTCATTGGACGAGAGCTCTGAGGAAGAAGTGTTTGAATGGGAGGGTGGTGATTGGGCTTCACACAAGGCACTGTGTTTGACGGTGGCCATTTTGGAGCGACAGACTACAGCAAAGTGGTCGTTTTTAAGGCACTTCTGGCACCTGGCTTTTCTCGCTGGGCACTGGGACCTGCTGTGCTTGTTCCTCCCGCAGAAATAACACTTCAGGGTTGCATCGGGCAGTGTAGCAGCAGGTGACAGGCTGTCAGTGTGCAGGGGGGTAGTAGAGTAGAGGGAGGGCATCCTACTCACATCAGAGTGTGGGGTCCCAAGAGTACACGTCCATACTTAAGACCGCAGCCTCCATTGTCTCTGCGATTCGGATCACGTCCTCTTGGTTTTCTCCCCCATGCTCTAGCAGGCATTCCGTCACCTAATTCAATTGAACCCCAGCCACATAGGCATCCCAAGTGAGATCGTCTGTGGTCTCTGCAGCAATTCTATCTGTGCAGGCACAGTCCCTGCCTATTGCCCTTAGTGCCTGAATATAAGCTCTACAGGACTCACCGGGCTGTTGCCTCCTTGTTCCAAGTTTGTACCGAGCATTGACCCTGTTCACCGGATGCTTGTAGAGCCCTTTCAGCACCTTCATGGCTGCGGTATAAGTGGTCACGTCCTGGATGCTCTGGTAGACTCTCGGGGACACCATAGTCATCAATATTAGTAGTCGACGGCTGTCCTTTATCACGGCAGGGTCAGAGAGCTGTAAGTATGTTTCGAAGCATCTCACCCAGTGCTTCAAGTCATTCGAGGCTGTAGCTGACTGTGGGTGGATGTCGAGGCGTTCCAGCCATAGCATACGCTCCATCCCTTCAAAACCTTTTTAGTTAATAAAATTGCCGAGCGCATCGAAAGAACCAAAGACTTGTTGATCCAAACCAAAGCTTTTATTAACTAAAAGACATGTAGGTCGACCAATCCAGAATGACCTGGTCTGGCTAGGAGCAATCCTTTAAGACCTGCCAGTAGGTGTGCCTATGCTCTCAGCCAATCACAGTCATCCTACACTACAATCTGTACATATACACATTGGTGAAAGAATCTGTATTATCCCATGCCTGTCTTGCACTCTACCACAAAAACCATCTTTGCTTGCTCGCAAATACAATGGAAGGAGCCGAAGGGAGAATTGTTTGAGGTGCTACAAAAGTTACAATAAGTGGAGAACAGGAGACCAGCACTTTGGGGAATAGATTTAAGGCCATTGTAAAAGGATTAAAGAGGAGTTGAGGGAGTCTTTTTCCTCAGAGGCCGGGGAACACACAGTGAGAAAGCACACATGGGTGGAATCCTTTACTGACATTGATCCACCATTAAATTCTTGACTGAGGGATTATACATGTAAGTGGGAGGATTGATCCCCACTCAGGGTAGGGCATTCAAGATTCCTTTTATTATCAAATAACATATAACATCAATAATATACTTTAACTTTTACCTTCTGTGAGGGAGACAAAGAGTTGCCATTAGTATTGCCCGGTGCCTCTTACAGTACCAGAGAAGCAAAAGAGAGTTCTTTCAGAGTCACTGAATGTCAATGGATTCACCTCTAGGGCTCCCGCAGCCTCTACCACTGCACAAACTCCTGCTTGATCCATCGGCCACCCGAGCTCCAGGTCCAAACCACTGATAAGAGGCCCTTAGGGAGCACTTGCCCTCAGCGCCCTCTCGAATCCCGATTCCGATGCCTGGTTCCCATGAGCCAGTGTCTAGTGGCCACAGCCCATGAGGGTCCCCCAAATGCAAGTTGCCAACAGCCCCCAGCCTGCCTGAGTCCTTTGGCTGCTGAGCCCCTTGCTGGTCACGGTGCTGTAGGGTCATCTCCTCTGTTTCTCCTCAACATGGGGAGGAAGAGGGGACTGTGATCTCCCCATTTCTGGTGCCTTGGGGTGAATTGACACCATCAGTCTCACACATTGGTAATGAAACCCTGATTCTATGAAGGCCACAACCTTGATTGAAGCACTGGATACTTCTGGTTCCATGGAAAACAATGAAAAGATCAGTATAAGAGATAAAGTATAGATTGAACATAGTAACAGTTGTGGTGGCCAAGCACCCTGCCTTTGTACGACATGGTCAGCTGAGGTCATTATACTTGTGATCAGTTTATGAAGTCACAAATGGCACTCAAGGGCTTGAGTTATAAAGAGGGACTGGATAGTTTGGAGTTTTTAATTCCTGGAGCTTAGCAGGCTGAGGGCTATCCCATGAGGTCAATAAAATATTGACTTAACTTTATCCTTAACTCTAAGGATAAAGTGAATGTTCACAGTCTTTGTCCAGTGAAGGAGAGTCTAAAATAGAAGGCAGAAATTGAAGGTGAGCGGGGAAAGACTTAATAAAGACCGGAGGTCAGAGGGTGGCAGGTCTGTGGAATGAGCTGCCAGAGGAAGTTGTAGTGGCAGAGGCAATAACCGCAATGAGAAAACTTTTAGACAGTGCATGTATAGGAAAGTTTTGGAGGTATCTGGGTCAAATGCAGGCAAATTGGATTATCTCAGGTTTGTGTCTTGGTTGACATGGAACAGCTTTGTAAAGTTAGATGCTGATTCCATGGAGACTTACACCTCCTTGAACTGTGGTTCATGTTCACCACAGCTATCAATGCCTAAGGCCTGGCAGGAGGTCTGTTTTCCTTCAAATCTCTCCACCCCTGGATACTTTAATGCTCGGTTGTTGGTATGGACATGATGAGCCAAAGGACCTGTTTCTATGTTGTATAATTCTATGATTCAGTGGTACAACACTCAGTAAGTTTAGAAATGACTGACTCCAAACCTTTTGCTTGCAAAACACGATGTAACTGCAGTGAATACCTCAGTTGAGAAACATCACTGTTGTGAGATGTACACGTTGACACTTCCAACTCCACAGGCAGGAAAACATTTTGCTTTGCCAGTGTTAAGTTTAGGAACTTTTTTAACGGTTTTACACCCAAGCACTTGTTTTTATACTTAAGATTAACAACTCTGATATTTTCCAACTGAAGTGATTGGAAATGTTTCCAAAGAAGTTTTGAATCTATCCAAACCTTCCTGTTGCAGATTGATTATATCTGACAATCAGGCCCAAATTTTGGGTGCTTTCCAAATCTATAGGCCAGCTCAACATTGCTGGCTGAAGGGCACATTCTGTGCTAACTATTGCTAAGAAGAAATTCAGCCTGGCCGCAGAAGAAAGAAAAAAGGTTTTAATTTTTTATGTTCTACAGTAAACTCCACCAGCATTCAGCACCCATAGGGATTGGTAGATGCCGGATAGGTAAATTTGCCAGTTGCATGATGGTGACCTAACTGAAGGGAGGCAAATTTAAACTTTTTTTATTTTTTACCTATTTTTTACCTATTTCTTTTCTGTGATTTTTTTTTTGCCAGTTGCTTGAGGCTGCCAGTTACTTGAATTCTGGATATCGGGAATATTATTGTATTTGAAAAATTAATTCCGATTGGTATTGGAGATAACTGGAGAAGGTTCTTAATGAGCTAGAATTGGCACTGATATCATCCCACATGTGTCTTAAGCAGTGGTCCTCAACCTTTTTCTTTCCATTCTAGGTAATCCCTATACCATAAGTGCTCTGTGATTAGTAAGGGATTGCTTAAGGTGATATGTGAGTTGGAAGGGAAGGTTGAAAATCACTGCTCTAGACCCAATTGTTACTGAAATAATTTGCTTGAGAAAAATTGCCATTGGCCCATTTCCTTTGGAGTTATGAAACTGTGCACATAACAAGTCAATGAAATACAATTAAAACAGTGGTTTGCAAACTTTTTCTTTCCACCCACATACCACCTTAAGCAATCCCTTACTAATCATAGAGCACCTATGACATAGGGAATATTTAAAGTGGTATGTGAGTGGTATGTAATCTTTTTTTGTGATTTTACAGATATTCTTTGACCGTCACCACCATGGTGGGCATTTTTTTGGCAATTAAGTACTGATTACTTTTATAAAAATGAGGAAAACTGGAAAAACTGAACAGGTCAGGCAGCATCTGTGGAGGGAGAACAGGTTAATGTTCCAGGTCAAATAGTCCTTGTCAGAGCTGGAAAAGTGAGGCAACAAATGTGCTTAAGTAACAACATAAAGCTGGAGAAATTCAGCAGGTAAACAGTCTATTTTATATAGCAAAGATAAAGATACATAACAAATGTTTTGGGCTTGAGCCCTTCATCATGATGTGAACAAAAGTTCACAGCACCTGTCTACATTTGCTCATACCTTGATGAAGACCATGGACCTTGAGGGAGCTAGTGTATAAATTGCAGGGGCTCTGGCAAAAATAGTTAAACTGTCCTTGGTGCTGGAGGACTGCAGGGTAAATTTTATTCACAGCACAGTAGAAGGTGATTCTGGCCATTTACACCCATGCCACCCAATTATACCCAAATTAACCTACAACTCCATATGTCTTGGAGAGTGGGAGGAAACCGGAGCCCCCAAGGAAAACCCACACAGACACAAGGAGAACAAACAAACTCTTTACAGACAGTGTGGGATTTTAAACCCTGGTCATTGGTGCTGTAACAGCGTTCCACTCTCTATTACACTAACAGTGCCGTGTTTGTAATCTTGTAATCACAGTTTTTTAATTAATGCAACCAAGCTTCAATTTCTACTCCCAAATAAAAATTCAAATTAATCTTCTATGTGGAAAAAAATGTTTCCTAACATTAATTGTGAAAGCTTGGAATATGGCCCTTGCCTTTAAATTCAGTACAGGTAATATCTCTTTATCTAAAGTGGCTGTTTTTCCCCTCTTAACAACAGTGTATCTCTTTTTTATATGTGTGTTCAGCTGCATGAGTTTAAATTGAAACACAAGCAGGCAAAGAATACATCCAAGCAGCATCTGTGGACAGAGAGAAACAGAGTCAATCCTTAATGTCAACAAGGCTCCAATACAACAGGAAAAGTGTTAAAAAAAACAAGTGTGTTTTAACTTCCAGGAAGAAAGAGGACTGGTGAGAACAGAGGGGATATCTGTGCGATGAAGACCACAGTTGTCAAGGTAACAATCACTTTAAATTCCAACAGGCATTAGCAGAAGAAAAAAATACAAAAGAATAAATTGAAACTGGTATATTCAGCAAAATCTGTGGGGAGAAAGGAAAAACCGGATACCTGAAATTTTAATTTTAATTTTAATGATGCAGGATGGTAGAATGCCTTTCTGGCCCATGAAACATGTCCCACCAAATTACACCCAATTAACCGACCAACCCCATACATTTTGCAGGGTGGGAGGAAACTGGAGCACTCGGGTAACACCCACGCAGATCACGGGAAGAATTTGTTATAGACAGAGCCAGATTTGAACTGGCACTGTAATACCGTGGCACAAAATTAAACCATAAGATATAGGAGCAGAAGAAGGTGATTTGGCTCATTTTGATCCATACCACCATTCATTCATGAGCTGATCCATTTTCCCACTCAGCGCCACCCTCATATCTTCTTAAAAATTGTTAAATTTAAAATGAAGTCCCCATGATATAAAGAGTCCTGACAGTCATGGACCTTGAAGTGATATTGGAATGGTATCGGAGATCAATGCCAGAGATGAGAGTCAAAGTGGGAGTGGAATGGACTACTAGAAACTCAATAACATATAGTGGTCCGCAGAGTGATCAAGCAACCTGCATTTGGTTTCCACAATTCCTTTGAAATCAAAAAAATCTATCAAGCTACTTTGAAACTATTATACCAAGTCTTCAAAGTCCTCTTGGGTATAGAATTCCAATGATTCAATCTCTGCAGAGAAAATACTCCTTTTTGGCATTTCCTGAGGATGCCTGTGGTGAATTTCCATCACATTAATAAACTTTATCTTCAGCAAGGAACAGAATGTGTTAGAGAGAGAGAAAGAGAAAAGAAACCTATCGAATAGTGAAAGGCCTCAATAGGTGGATGTGGAGAGCATGTTTCCAATGATGGGGTAGTTTGGGACCAGAGGGCACATCACGGAATACAAAATGTCCTTTAGATTAGAGATGAGGGGGAAATGTCTTTTCCCAGAAGGTGGTGAATGTGTGGGATTCGTTGATTTGGTCAGCTGTGAAGGCCAAGTCATTGGGGATATTTAAGGTGGATTTTTATATGTTTTTTTTTTAATCAGGAAAGGAATCAAGGGTTATGGGAGATGGCAGGACAAAATGGCCATGATGGAATGGCAGAACAGACTCAATGGACCAAATACCGTAATTGGGCTCACATGTCATGGTTTTCTGGAGAGAGAGCCTTCAGCCGGATGAAGGGTGATGAGGAGAGAGAGCTAGTGCAAAGACGAGAGGCACAGTAGTGAGACAGGGGCCAGTGGGTGATTGGTGGAATGACCAGGGATGAATGATGGTGGGTCAATGGTGTAAATGTAATGCTAGAAAATGATGTTGTTGATTCGTGTGTCTGCTTTGTACAGAGAGGGCAGAGGAATGGTCCTATTTAGGATTTGAATGAGAAGAGGGAGCAGAATAAAGGGAGAGGGAGTGAGAGGGAGGGGGGAGAGAGAAGGAGAGACAGAAAGACACACAGACATGCAGAAAGAAAGTGAGCGGGAAGAGAAAGAAGAGGGGAGGGATTGAGAGAGGGAGAGGGATTGAGAGAGGGAGAGGGATTGAGAGAGGGAGAGGGATTGAGAGAGGGAGAGGGAAGGAAAAGGAGAGAGAGAGTCAGGCAGAGAGAGAGAGAGAGTGAGAATGAGAGAGAGAGGGAGAGAGTGTGAGAGAGAAAGGGAGAGAGAGTGAGAAGGACTGAGAGAGAGGGAGGAGACAGAAAGACATACAGAAAGAAAAAGAATGAGAGGGAAGGGAAAGAGGGAAGGGGAGGGATAAGTGGAGAGAGGGAAAGGAAAGGAGACAGACAAAGGGAGAGAGAGAGAGAGAGAGAGAGAGAGAGAGAGAGAGAGAGAGAGAGAGAGAGAGAGAGAGAGAGTATGAAGCAAAGCAACAAAACATTAGTCCCACTATGGGTGGTCCTTCATTCCCACTGATCTTTAAACTCCCATTTGGCAAAACACGCAGATCCATGACGTTGGGCGAGTTGTTATGTTGTTATTTAAAATTTGCTCATGGTGTTTGTCAGCAGTGAGGAACATCCAGCCTGTCAGACACAAAGCTAAACATTTCGTTGGATCGGATGGAGAAAAAACAAGATTTGTTCTGTTTATGCCAGTGGATCTGGGCCGGACAGCTGTGCTATTTTGAGCAGTATTCCACTGAAATCTCCAACTCCCATCTAAAAGTAGCAGGAAGAAGCTCTGCCTGAGGCTCCAGTCAACATACGATCACTGACGAATTCCATTCACATTTTAAGCACAAAACTTTCCTGTGCCTCCTGTCAAGCTGCTATGGAGGAGAATCTCAGGCAGTCTTAAAAACACCTGCAGCTTTGAAATCCAGACTCTCTTCACTGGACTGTGATTGAGGGATGGCTGAGAGAGAAGCAGCATTGATGGCCAACTGAAGGAATGGGTTCAATACTTCATTGTTAAGGTCCCTGGTTTGAGTTTAACACACTCAGCTCTTCAAGTTCTACATTTTGGTAGTTCAATAGAAATATCACACAAAGGGAAAATAAATAGAAAGACAGTTGCAATGTGCCACGAAAGTACCAAATTAACTTCTCCAGTGGGATTTCAATGCTTTATCTGTCATGTTGTGGCAGTTCCAAATGAGAACATACTATTTTAAGATCATTCGGACAGATTTTGATTTGAATTAGCATCAGAATTCACAAAGTGATGTAACTGTGGTGTGTAACTAGATCAAATATATATTCCTCCTGAATGCAGAGAGAGTTATGCTCCAAGGCATTGAAGTATCCTTGTGACAGATTGTCAATGGATAGCAACACTGCGAATTTTAAAAGGCACACAAGCTCAGAAGATAAAGATTTATATATCCACCTGCTCAGCTAAAAGCCCACATTATATTGGCTTCTGTGCAGAACATCAATAAATGTTTTGTTTTTGGGCACCCCATGGTAAATTTCGAGAGATGAATGTTACAAAGGTAAATGTGGTGTATCGGGAATGTTCCAGAGCTGGGGGAATCAGGGGAACTATTTAAGTTGGGTTCCCAGAGTGGGGTCAAATTCTTCTCCCAGGAGGTCCCTTTTAATTGGTTCATTGACAGTTTGATTACTCTGGGGTTGCTCAAGGGCAGTCACTGCTTGGGTCACTGTAACCTAGGCTCTGGCACAATAAATCCCATCCATGACAAACATGTAAATTGCAAAGATATCCAAAACCAGAATCAGGTTTATTGTCATCAATGTGTGTCATGAAATGTGTTGTTTTGTGGCAACAGTTTTGTGTATTACAGGTGCAAAATTACTATAAATTACTGTTCCATAAATACAAGATTTAAAAAATAAATTGAGGTGATGTCCAGAGGTTCCTTGTCCCTGCAGAAATATGATGGCGAAGGAGAATACCCTGTTTTGATAATGTCTTTAGGCTCCTGCACCTTCTTCCTAAAGGCAGCTGTGTGAAGAGGGCATGGACTGGGTGGTGGGGGCTTTGATGATAAAAGTTGCTTTCTTGAGACACTATCTCTGAAAGATGTCCTTAATGGAGTGAAGCCTATGTTGGTGCTGGCTGAGTTTACAGTCGATTCAACTCCAGAAGTGGTAAGATTTGACCTGAAAATTATCGCTTGTTGGGATTTTTCAGACGCATTGCGATGTGTACAATATAGCAACACGACTGAATTTCTCTGCTATTGATTGCAGAATTTAAGATCAGGAATGACTCTTTTTGAAAATTTTATTTATCACTCGTATCAATGACAATTATTCAATTATATATAAATAGTACATTATAATACTATTCAATTCAAAATGAAACAAAAATAATTTCTCTTCCACCCCCTCCCCCTCCTGGTAAAAAGAAAGAAAAGAAAACACCTAAAGTATATATTAATCACTATACATATTTTCCTAACATAATTTTATATCTTCTAATTATTAATTGAGAGGAATGGGTGCTGTGGATGATGCGGATGGACTTTGGTTAGCGAAGTCCATTTATGGTTCCCAAATCTTATAAAAGTTCCAAATCTGATTCTTTAAACTATAAGTAATTTTTTCTAGTGGTATACAATTTTGTATTTCAATGTCCCATCTGTCCATCATTATAAGTTTTCTGTTTTCCACATTACTGCCACACATTTTTTTTGCTACCGCTAATTCTATACTCAAAAATTGTACTTGATAGTTATCTAACTTCAATTTTATATCTGCTTCATATATATCACCAAGTAAAATAATATTTTCAGGTCTTTTTGTATTTTTATCTTCATAATTTGTCATAATAATATACTCAAATCTTTCCAAAAATGTTCCACTTTAACACAGGACAAAACTGAATGTAGAAAGGTCCCTATTTCCTTGTTACATCTAAAACATTTTGCGAAATAATTTGAGTTAAGTCCATTTAATTTATATGGAGTGTAGTATAATTGATGTAAAAAATTATATTGTACCATTTGATATCTAACATTACTTGTATTTGTTACCCTCTCTTGGCACAACCTTGAGCAAAGTTCTTCTTGAATTTGCATATTTAAATCTTTTTCCCATCTTTATTTTGATTTATACATGTCTTTTTTCCCCATGGTATCTTATTAGCATTAGATAGTATTACATATTAGCAATAAATTTATCTGTAATTAAATATTTGAATTGACTTTGATCCGGGAGTCTTAAATTTGCACCTAATTTCCCTTTTAAATAGGATTTAAGTTGATAATATGAAAAAATTGTATTATTTTGTATTTAATATTTCTCTTTCAATTGTTCAAAAGTCATAAAAAAGGAACCTAAAAATAACCTTTTATCTTCTGTATACCTCTACTATACCAAGTATCAAATAAAGACTTATTTAAAGTAAAAGGAACAGGTTGATTTTGTAGGTATTTGATATTTTTTAAATTCCTCTTTCAATATGGATTCCATTTAATACCTTAAGCAAAAGTTTTAAAATCAGGACTTCTGTCTTCTTTTTCAATAACTAATTGTTCCATTTATACAAAAAAATGCTCTGAATTAGCTTCTCCAAATTTATTCATTTCAATCTGAACCCACGCTGTTTTTTTTTCTCCAATCTGATAACAGGAGGACAAGAATCTTAATTGAGCTGCTTTATAATTATTAGGAACATAGGAAGTAGGAACAGGAGTAGGCCAAAAATGGCTCATCGAGCCTGCTCCGCCACTCAATAAGATCATGGCTGATCTAATTTATAATCTTGATAGTTTATCAATCTTAATCCTTCTTGCTCAAATTTCCAAGTCAGTTTTTCCAAGGCTACTCTTGGCATTTTATCTCTCCAAATATATTTCCTTATATTTTTATTAAGTTTTGGAAAAACTTCTCTGGTATAGGAATGGGTAATGATTGAAACAAATAGTGTATTCTTGGAAAAATATTCATTTTAATACTAAAATATTAATTTAAAGTTATTGGTGGATCTTTCCATTTTTTAAAATCATCCTCAATTTTTTCAATAGTGGTAAATAATTCAATTTACATAAATTATTTTAATTTCTGTCTTTTTTTATTCCGAAATATTTAATTGCTTCTTTTTTCCACTTAAATTTTGTCCTTTTTTTTAACTTTGCGTATAATCCATATCAACCATAGGCATCACTCTCATCAACATTTACTGATACTAAACCATATTCTGCTAATCTTACGTTAGTTTACACAATGATATTCTGGTTTTGTTAAATAAACTCTAACATCATCCGCCAATAAACTAATTTTATGTTCTTTATTACCTATCTCAAAATCTTTAATCTCATTGTCTCTTCTAATTATTTCCACCAAAGATTCTATAGCTAATGCAAATAAAAATGGTGATAATGGACACCCTTGCCTTGATGATCTTTCTAATAAAAAAGGCTTTGATATTTGCCTATTTTTTGTGCTACACTTAATAAACTCATAAATTTATATTATCTTCAGATTTGCTATTTTAATAAAACCAGTTTGATCCATATTTATTATTTTTGGTAAATATTTAGTTAATCTATTAGCTAATAGTTTAGATACAATTTTATAATCCGTATTTAATACTGACATAGGTCTATAAAAAGAAGTTTGTAAAGGATCTTTTTTTGGAGTAACTGTTATTAATGTAGTTTTAAAAGATTCTGGCAAATCATGTGACTCATTTGATCTAATACTCTCATTAGTACAGGAGTTAACAATTCCTTAAATTCTTTATAAAACTCCAGGGGGAAACCATCTTCCCCCAGGGCTTTATTGTTTCATAATGACATCAGCATTACATACACTTCAATCTTAGAAAAAGGATAAGATAACTCTAATGTTTCACACATATTTAACATAGGCAATTTAAATTGTGCTTTATATTCCTCTATTTTTTCATCATTCAGGGATTCTGAATGATTTAATTTTTTTATACAAATTTGTAAAATTATCATTTATTTCTTGCAATTATTGTTCTTGATACTTGTTCAGCTTTTAATTGCCATGCGAATACTTTATCAGCTCTTTCACCTAGTTCATAATACTTCTGTTGTGTTCATATTATCTCTCTTCCTACTTTACAGGTTTGTATTGCATTAAATCATTTTTTTGATTCCAATAATCTTTTATTTTCTGCAGTTTTTTGGAATGCAATTCCTTTTCTAAATTTAATATTTCCTTTTCCAATTGGTCAATCTCTTTCATATGTTCTTTCTTTATCTTAGAAATATAGTTTATTTTTTGACCTCTTAAGTATGCCTTCCTAGAATCCCATATAATAAATTTGTTCATTATTGAATTTTCATTAGTTTCCAAAACATATTATCTATTGTCTCATAAAATCACAAAAATATTTTCACTTTAATATTTTATTAAATCCCCATCTATAGCCTATATTTTGTTCTTCCTCCAATGCAATTAACAAAATTAAAGGTGAATGATCTAATAAAACTCTCGCTTGATATTCAACCTTTTGAACTCTAGCTTGTAGCTGTGCAGAGACTATAAACAAATCTATATGTGAATATGTTTTGTGTCTAAAATAATAAAAAGAATAGCCTCTATCATTTGGATAAGTTCTCCAAATATCTATAAGACCCATATCTTTCATTAAACCTGTTGCAATCTTAACTACTTTACTTTTTATAATTTTACCACCTGATCTATCTAATTTTGGATCAAAGGTAAAATTAAAATTCCCCCTCCTAATATTTTTCCTTTTGCACTTGGACACAGTAGTGTCAAAGGTCTCACCGGATCCTGGCTTATCTCCCCTGGACAGTACCTTCCGAACAGCTCCTGGATCCTTCTTCAAGGTAGGTCTTTCCTCTTTAACTTGATCTTTTCCTTCCTCAGTTTGTTGTATAACAGCAATTTTTATTTCTTTCTTTGGTGACATCTTAAATTGTTCTTTAAATCTTGAGACACTTATTTCTTCTATTTTTCTTAACTTTTTAAACATTTTTTGACATTTTTTCAACTTTCTCAAGGAAAGTAGAGATTTGCAGTCTTACCCTACATCATCATGTGACACCTAGCCCTCCCCCCCCCCCCCCCCCCACAACCCGAGAAATGACTTTCTTGAGGAGCTAGTGAATGATGACATTGGGCAGCATAGTGTGGATGGTAGCAGATCTATGGCCTCTCAACCTGGATTAAATCCTGACTTCCAGTACCTCCCTATGACTGCATGGATTTGTCCTGGTGCTTTGATTTTCTCCCAGATTCCAGAGATGATTGGGTTGATAGGTTAATTGGTTACCGTAATTACATAGGTCTACAATCCAGTGATCATTACTGGATCAGAAGTGGAGAGGGTAAGCAAATTTAAGATCTTGGGAGTCATTATCTCAGAAGATCTTTACTGGAGCCAACACACTAATGGCAATGAGAAGAAAGCACGAGAGTGCCTCTACTTTCTCAGGAGTTTGCGAATGTTTGGTATCAGAATTAGAATTTATTGTACTGAACAAGTCATGAAATTTGGTGTTTTGGGGCAATATCACAGTGCAAGTATTCATATTATAACCATCTTACAACATTACTATAAGTTAAAAAAAAATACTAGTGCATGGAAGAAAAGGCAGTCTCTTTGGTTCATTGATTATTCAGGAATCAGATGGCAATGGGGAAGAAGCTGTCCTTGAGCTATTGAGTGCTTGCCTTTAGGCTCCTGTACCTTTTTCACAATGGTAGCAGAACGAAGAGGACGTAGCCTGGGTGGTGAGGGTCTTTAAGGATAGAGGCTGCTTTTTTTAAGACACCACCTCATGTAGGTTTCCTCGATGGAGTGGCATCTGGCACCTGGAATGTAGCAGGTTGAGTTAACCACCCTCTGGAGTTTTTCTTGTCCTGAGAGTTGGTGCTCCATACCAGGCAGTGATGCAACCAGCCAGAATGCTCTCCACGGTACATCTGTAGAAGTTTTCTAGAGTTTTCGGTGACATACCAAATCTCCTCAGACACCTCACAAAGTATAGCCGCTGGTGAGGCTTGTTGTGATTGCATCTACATGAAAGTTCCAGGACAGATCCTCAGAGATATTGACACCTAGAAATTTGAAGTTCTTGACCTCGATGAGGACTGGGTCATGTCCCCCTGACTTCCTTCTGAAGTCCACAATAATCTCCTGGTCTTGCTAACGTTGAATAAAATGTTGTTGTTGTTGTACCATTCAACAGGAGATCAATCTCCCTCCTCTACACTTCCTCATTGCCGTTTGTGATTCTGTTGACAACTGCCATGTCATCGACAAACTTGTAGATAGCATTGGAATTGTGCCTGGCCACACAGTCTTGGGTGTATAGTGAGTAGAGCAGTCAGAGAAGACGTTTCTAATTCATACTGACTGTGGTCTTCCCATGAGAAAATCAAGGATCCAGTTGCAGAGTGGGGTACAGAGGCCGAGAGTTTGTAGCTTCTTAATCAGCACTGAGGGAATAATGGGATTGAAGGCCGAGCTGTAGTCAATGAAGTGCAGCCGTATATATGAATTGCTGTTTTTGAGGTGATCCAGAACCAGCGATATTGCATCTGCTGTGGAGAAATTGTGTTAATAGATGAATTGCAGTGGGTCCAGATCTCTGCTTAGGAAATTCTGGCCATGTCCAGCCTCTCAAAGCATTTCATCACAGTAGATGTTAGTGCTACTGGGCAGTAGTCACTGAGGCAGCTCACTCTACTCTTCTTGGGCCCTGGGATGATTGATGCCCTTCTGAAATTTGGGAACCTCTGACTGCCACAATGAGAGGTTGAAAATGTCTGTGAATACTCCAGCTAGCTGGTTTGTGCAGCTTTTCAGTACCCTGCCAGGTACACCGTCAGGGCCTGAAGCCTTGCAAGGGTTCATCTTCTTGAATAATGTTCTGATGTTGCCCTCAGAGAGAGATATCACAGGGTTCTCAGCATTTCCAGGGATTCTAGTAAGCACTGATTGGTTCTTCTTCTCAAACAGGCATCGGGTAATGAAGCATCATAGCCATCGAGAGTGTTTGCCCTTGCTTTGTAGGCTGTAATGACCTGCACTCCCTGCCATAGCTGGTGTGTATCTGTCTCTATCTCTAGCTTCCTCCGGAATTGCCACTTTGCTTCAGAGATGGCCTTCCACAGGCTGTACCTAGAATTCTTGTAAAGATCCCGAATCCCAGGCTTAAATGTCCTTGTTCTTGCCCTTAACAAGTTGAGAAATCTCTGATTCATCTAGGTCTTCTGGTTGGAGAACACCCGGTATGTGCACATGGGCACACATTCATCCATGCAGGTCTATGACACCTGTTGCATATTAATTCAAATCTATGTATGGGTTCTTGAATATGTTCATGTCCACCAATTCAAAGATGTTCTGCAGATGCTCCTCCATCTCCCTTGACCATACTTTTGCCATCTTCACCACTGGTGCTGTGGTCTTGAATCTCTGTTTGTATGCCAGGAATAGAAAATCAGCCAGGTGATCAGACTTGCCAAAGTGAGGTCAGGATATGGCTTGATATGCGTTCTTCATGGTTATGTAGCAATGGTCAACTGTGTTGGTTTACCTGAGCTCATATGTGACGTGTTGGTGGTAGTTGGTCAGAGATTTTTTCAGGTTGGCCTGATTGAAGTCCCCTACAATGATCAGGAAGGCATCAGGATGTGCCATCTCATGGCTGTTTATCACTGTGCTTAGTCCCTCCAGTGCCAGCCTGATATTAGCTTGGGGTGGAAAGTACACTGCGAACAGGATGATGGCAGTGAACTCCCTCGGCAGGTAATGTGGGTGACACTTGATGTTCCAGATCAGGGGAGCAGGACTGGGACATCACTGTCATGTCTGTGCACCATGATGAATTGATGATGACACAAATGGTGCCTCCCCTGGTTTTTCCAGACACCGGTGTTCAGTCAGCGTGAGGGAGGATGTAGCCCTTGAGCTGCAGTGCCATGTCCGGGTTTAGCCATGTTTCTGTAAGGCACATCACACAGCACTCCCTGATGTCTCTTTTTTTTTCTTTTTTAAATTTTTTTATTTTTCACACTATAAACCATATTGACCAAGATACATACAGACATTTTTTTTCTCTTGAATATATACAGTGTCATTTTCTCCCCCTTTTTCCCCCTCCCTTCCCTCCCTCCCTCACCCCCCCTCCCATTCACCCGAAGTTCAAACTATAAGATACATTAAACCCGTTAAACAATGTTGTCACTCAATAAAAATAAACAAGAAATTTTACTGAGTCAGTTCTTTTCGTTATCTTCTCCTTCTGTCAAACAGTCTGAGGTTACCAGAAGGAAGCAATTTTGAATATGTGATTACAGACACAATGATAATTAAAAAGTTTGTAACAAACATGTACATCAAACTGCAAGAAAAGGAGAATGAGGAAACAAATGGTAAACCTAAACAAAAATGGGAACAAGATCTAAACATAAAGATAAAGAATGAAACATGGGAGAAACTATGCTCCGGAACCATGAGAAATACAATAAACACAAGGTTACGTATGATACAATATAACTGGATACACAAGCTATACTTTACACCTCAAAAGTTAAATAAATGGGACCCAACAGTATCAGACAGATGTCTTCACTGTAAAAAGGAAACGGGAACAACAATTCATGCAATTTGGACATGTGAGAAAGTGGAAAAAATTTGGGAAGATCTAAATCAGGTATTAAATAAAATCACAAAAAGCAACATACCAAAAAACCCAGAGATCTTCCTCCTAAGTAATATAAGAAATAAAGAATTTGGACTCGATTTGTTATGATAGCCCTAGCTGTAGCAAAAAAATGTATTATGTCAACCTGGAAATTAGAAGACAACTTGAGAATACAACAATGGTATATAGAAATGAATAAATGTATTCCATTAGAAAAAATAACATATAATTTAAGAAATAACATTACAATATTCGAACAAATATGGGAGCCATACATGAAACACAATAGAGAAATCCTACCGTGGACTTCCACCCTGATGTCTCTTTGATGTTGAAATCTTGTTTGGAGTTCAAGTTTGTTTTTCAAGGATTACATATAACCATATAACCATTTATGGAGCAGAAACAGGCCATGTTGGCCAGGAGGATGGATGGTAGGGAGTGGAAGCATTAGGGCCCAGCATCTCAGTTTGACCTGAAGCCCCCTTCTGCACCCATGTGGTCAGGTCTTCTTCACCTGGGCTGTGGGTCTCATCGTGTTTAAATGGCCTGGACGTTGTCCCTTTAAATCACCCATGATATTTAAATGTACTGAGCATACTGAGATGCTGAGCCCTGAGGCATCCACTCCCTACCATCCATCCTCCTAGCCAACATACAATCCTTGGAAACCCTGGCAAATATCTGCAGATATATGGTGGAAAGTGTGCTGACTGTTGCATCACGGTCTGGTATGGGGACATCAATACTCCTGAGCATAAAGCCCTGCAAAAGGTAGTGGTCACAGCCAAGACATCACAGGCAAAACTCTCCCCACTATTGAGAACATCTGCAGAGAACCCTGCCATCGGAGAGCAGCAACAATCATCAAGAATCCACACCACCCAACACACAATCTGTTCTCACTGCTGCCAGCAGAAAAGAGGTCTAGGTGCCACAAGACTCACACCACGAGGTTCAGGAACAGCTGCTACCCCTCCACCATCAGACTCCTCAACAACAAACTCAATCAGGGACTCATTTAAGGACTCTTAATTGTGAATGTTATTGATTGTTTTTTATTCTCTCTTTATTGTATAATTTGTTTACTTTCGTTATCTGTTTACAGTTCTTCATTTTCTGTTTATATGTAAATGCTGTGTTCAGTTTTTATTTGCACCACCAATAAATGGTAATTCTGCCTAGCCCACAGAAAAAAAGAATCTCAGGGTTGTACGTGACATCTGACAATAAATCTGAAATCTGAAATCTGAATCTGAATACTTGTGTCTAACTAGAAGGCTCTATGGACTTTGGGCCCCTAGTTCCTCAGTTCCTCCACACTGCTAGGAATCTTGTCATTTCAGGTTCAACCTTCCAATGTGTACCACATCACACTTTTCTGGATTGAATTCCATCTGTCATTTCCCTGCCCAACTCTGTATCCTATCTACAGAATATCACGTTGTAACCTGCGACATCCTTCTACATGAGGCAGTGGAGTCTATTTAGGGCAGCATGGTTGGCGTAACGGTTAGTGTAATGCCATTACTGTGCCAGCGATCAGTTCAAATCCGGCCTGTCTGTCTGTAAGGAGCTTGTACGTTCTCCCTGTGTCTGCATGGGTTTTCCCCAGGGCTCCAGTTTTCTCCCACCCTTCAAAACGTACCGGGGGTTGTAGGTTAATTAGGTATAATTGGACTGGACAGACTCATGGGCCAAAATGCCCTGTAACCATGCTGTATGTCTAAATTTAAATTTTAAAAAATTAAACTCTACTTTTATTCATTATGTAAACATTCTAGATGGGGCTTAACCATTAGCTTCAATGGCCTGACAGAAGGTACAAGGTTCTTTTTATTCTCATGTAATAATACATTAAAATGTAATATACATGATGTACTTCAACTTTTGCCTGCTGTAAGACAAACCAAGAGTTACCATGGGCATTGCCTGGCACCCCTAACAATAAGAGAATGACAAGCAAAAGAGATTGCCTTCAGAGACACTGAGTGTCCGTGGCTCCTGCAGCCTCTGCAGCTGTACTGACTCCTGTTCGATTTATCAGCAGTCCAAGCTCCAGATCCAAAGCTCTGACAAGATCAGGAAGCCTTCAGTGCCCGAAGCCCTTCAGAAGCCTTTCTTGCCTTCACCATTGCCTTGAATCCTGGTTCCCATGAACCAGTGTCCAGCAGTCTGTGTGGGTCCCCCAACCTCAAGTCTCCTGCAGCTTATGTAGGTCCCCTCTGCCGCTGATCCCCTCAAAGAGAGGGCGCTCATTGTTATTCATTGTCCCCGGCTAAGAGAAACAAGATCAAATATAGGTTGCACCCTGTCCTCGCGTACTGTTTATGTGGAGTTTGTATGTTCTCATTGTGACCGTAAGGCATTCCTCCAGATGCTCTGGTGTCCTCCCACATCACAAACTCATTCAGATTGGCTGGTTAATTGGTCACTCTATTTTGCGTCGAGTAAGTTGAGTGGGGGAGTTGATGGACATTCCAAAAATAGAATGAGAGTAAATGTGTGTTGATGGTCAGCACAGTCTCATTGGGCAGAAAGGACTCTTTCTGTGCTGCATCTCCATGACCCTGGACATTTACAATGACCATCAGTGTTCAACCAAATAAAAATTCTCACCATGGAACAATGAGGAGAGGCTTGGGAGAGAACAAGTAAATAGAAATTACAGCTAGAAGAAAATAACATCAGAATGCAACTTGCAGGGGAAATGTGCTGAGGATTGTCTCTCTGCCTGACAGAAGGATTCATTGCTACAGTCAACCATTCATGCTGAAATCATTATCTACTAATCCAGATGGCTTTACATTTTGGACAATTCATGCCATTGATAGCATCAGCTAATTAATGAGAAATTTCAAACCTGTTGTAGCCACAGGCTTTCTTTTTCCTGACAAGAAAATAAACCTATTTTATTCCTCTTCATTTCAACAAAATTATTTATGTTGCACTAAATCCTGAGTATTGCGTACTTAATTTGTAAATTTTACCTGGTTTCAATGAACACCAGCCCCCCCCACCCCACCACCACCCACACACTAAATCCACTCAGTTAAATGATAGCTGTTTTAACCTTCAAATTCTGTTTACCACTTCAATTCATTCACCACCTTGTTTTTTGGTTGGAATCATTAATTCATTTTTTTTAATCAAAAAGTTATAATAAATACTTGAAAGAGAAACACAACAGCTGCAGATGTGGGAACCCTGAGCAATGGGACGCTGGGGGTTCAGCGGGTTCAGTGGGTAAGGCAGCATCTGTGGAGAGAAATGGTCAGAAAAACATCTTGGCTCCTGACTCTTTATTGAGGATAAATATTCTGACTGATATATTTGCCAGTTACAAAGGGAGCATTTCTCCAATTTCTGGGAATGAAAGGGTTATAATATGAGAAGTGTTTGACTGCTCTTGCTTGGCCTGTACTTGTTGAGATTTAGGAGAATGAGGAGGGATCTCATTGAAACATTTTAAATGTTTGAAGTTATGGACAAAGCAGATGGAGAAAGGTTGATTCCCATGGTAGGAGATTCTATGACAAAAGGGCACAACTTCAGGATTGAAGGGCTTCTGCTTGGAACAAAAGAGGAATTTCTTTATCCAGTTGGTATCAAATCTGTGGAACTTGTTGCCACAGGCAGTTTTAGAGTCTAGGTTATTGGGTGTACTTAAGGCATAGATTGATAGGTTCTTGTTATGCAGTGAGGCTGAGTAGGAAAATGGATCAACTCACGACTGGCTTGATGGGATGAACCGCATATTTCTGCTCCAATGCCTTATCATCTTAAAACTTAGGGAATAGATCAATGGGTTCCTTGGTGTAACTTCGACCTTGCGTTTGCCTCTTGCATGGATGCCAATGAACTGCAGCCTTGGTTGTGAGTTCAAGCAGACTGCAATTTTAAGTAGGCCTTAGGCTCTGGTTCCTGAGCTCTCAGCCTCTCAGCTTTGCCCCATGCACTTCGGGTGACCTTCCCAGTGGGGTGTGTGTGTGTGTGTGTGTGTGTGTGTGTGTGTGTGTGTGTGTGTGTGTGTGTGTGTGTGTGTGTGTGTGTGTGTGTGTGTGTGTGTGTGTGTGTGTGTGTGTGTGTGTGTGTGTGTGTGTGCGTGCGTGCGTGTATGTGTGTGTGAGAGAGAGCATGTATACATGTGAACATAACTAGTGTGTGTGGATATAAATATTTTGCTCCATATCATTAGTTTTATCCATATTTCACAATCTTTTATTGTTTTGAGCTTCTTGGAATGGGATTAATTATAAACATTATTCTGCTCTTAACACACTAAAGTATCACACAGGATCTATCATTTTAAAATGTATAGATAACAATTTTCATCATTTTACAGCTTGCAACATACAGTGATACAATTCATAACTATGACTCCTGATCAAACTAAATGTATTCAGAACTTGTAGCCTTCTGGAGACATATTAAAACAAGATCTAGCCCAGAACAACACATGGTAAATACATCCTGTTCACTTTTGGTAACTTCAAAGTGAAGGAGGTATCCTGGTAGACACAAAGAGTTCTATTTAGCTTCTTATTGTGAAATATTTCTACTCATTTATGCAAATAACATATAGAAAGAAGAGCATAGACAGACTTGAAAAATAGTTGGTTGGAGTCATCCATGAAATCCCTTGAGCCTGTTCTATCAGTGAACAAGATCTGGTCTGTAGGGAGTTTAGAACCAGGGGACAGAACCTCAAGATTCAGGGAAGCAGATGGAAGACAGAGATGAACAGCAATTTCTTCTCCCAGAGAGAAGTGAATCAATGGAATTCTCTGTCCAATGAACTAGTGGAGGCTGCTTCATTCCTGAGAGCCACTATCTCAGAGGACCATTCCTGGAACCAACACAAGAATGTCATCGTGTAGAAAGCACGTCAGTGCCTCTACTTACGCAGGAGTCTGGGGAGGTTTGGAATGACATCAAAAACCTTTGGCAAACCTTTTTAGATGCATAGTGGAAAGTGTGCTGACCAGCTGCATCATGGGCTGGTATAGGGACATCTATATTTTTGCAAAAGGTAATGGACACAGCCTGGGACATCACAGGCAAAACCCTCCCCACTATCGAGAACATCTACAGGGAACACTGCTGACGGAGAACAGCAGCAATCATCAAGGATCCACACCATCCAGCACAGATTCTGTTCTCGCTGCTGCCATCAGGAAAGAGGAATAGGTGCCACAAGACTCAAACTACCACGTTCAGGAACAGCTACTACCCCTCCACCATCAGACTCCTCAACCACAAACTCAATCAGGGACTCACTTAAGGATTCTAACATTGCACATTATTTATTGTTGAATAGTTATGTTCTGTTTGTTTGCTCTTCCTTCTTGTTTACATATTTCTCTTTTGTATATGTATCTTTTCTTGAGTACAGTTTTTTCCACTACTAATAAGTAGAAAATTCTTCCTGGCCTGCAGTAAAAAAAATCTCAGCATTGAATATGATGTCATATATGTACTTTGACAATAAATCTGAACACTGAACTTTGAATTTCATTAAATGTAATTTAGATACAGAGTGATATATATTTTTGAATAGTAGAGGAAACAAGGATTATGGGCAATGGGTGGTCATTTATTTTTTCAAATATACAGCATGGTAATAGACCCTTTTGGCCCAGGATCCCATGCTGCCTAATCCCACCCAATTGACCTACAACCCCTGGTACATTTTGAACAGTGGAAGGAAACTGGAGCGCCTGGAGGAAGCCCATGTTGAACTGGGTGAACATAGAAACTCCTGGCAGACAGCGCCGGATTTGAACCTCAGTCGCAGGCAATGTAACTTGCGCTAACTCGTGCCGTCCCATTATGTGGAGCCAATCATTGTTAGATCAGCCGTGATCTTATTGAACCATATTCGATGGGCCAGATTCCTATAAGTTATTTGGCCTTTTCTCTTCTCCCCTATTGAATAAGAACTGATGATCTTTTACCTCAGCACCACTATATCTTGAATATGTTAAAATATGTTGAGGATGCTCAGCAGCTGAGCCTCCGATGTCACCTTGGTGGAGAATTTTAGAGTCATCACCCTCTCGGTGATAAAATTGCTTTTCATCTTGGCACTGAATGGCTACCTTCTTTTTACAAGTCTACAGAGGATAAGCACCAAGCCTGTTATACCCCGAAGGACTTCTATCCCTTACAATGAGGTCAATGGTTCCTTCATCAAAATTCAAGAGAATATAAACTCAATGTGTTTCATCTCAAAATCTACCACCATCATCTATAGCAAGTGTACCTTTCCTTCGGTGGGAAGTCCAGATTTAAACATAATATTCCAGACATTGTCTCACCAGGACCCAATAAAATTGGAACCAGATATCTCTATGAGAGTCCCCCATATCCTCTTGAAATGAAAGCCAGGATACATTACTTCCTTAATTATTTTTTCCTTAATTGCCCCACTCGAACTCTGCTCATAGTTTACAGGCCCCCTTCCCTGTGAAGCAGTCAACTTTTGGTTTCTCCTGTATTTCTCTCATTAAAAAAATATTTATATTACATTTTACTTAAATGTGGCCCCATTGAGAATGGCTGCTCTACATCATCACAGCCGACACTGCTGTCCAATATGATCACAAATGAATCATTTATATGGATTGTAATTAGTAGGAGCGGCGTGATTAGCATAGCGGTTAGTGCAATGCTATTACAGCGCTAGTGTTCGGAACCAGGGTTTAAATCCTGCATTGTCTGGAAGGAGTTTGTACATTCTACACATGACTGTGTGAGGGCTCTGTTTTCCTTCTACTGTTCAAAACATATAGGGGGTTGTAGGTTAATTGGGTGTGATTTGGCAGTACGAGCTCATGGGCTGAAAGCATCTGTTACCATGCTGTATGCCTGTATGTATGTTCATGTTAAATTAATCCCTGCTGCACTTCTCGTGGATTTTCAGTGAAAACTGGGTACCCATGGGATTGTTGAAGTTTCTATTCCATTCACGAAGTGAAGACAATAAAAGACATTTTCCTTTTTGTCATTTATATGATGAATTCAGGACAATAAAAGCATGTAGCCACACATTAGGTATTTCACAAATTTTACTATCAAGGCTTTTGAGCAGGGTTTGGAAGCATTTCAGATCAATATTTTCTGTGGAAGATTCCTTTTCATCCCTGACAGCTATGGGTTGCAATAAGTCTGCATAAATAACACAATACATTCATGGAGGTAATAGGTTAATAGGTCCTATTGTTCAATCTGAGTGGTCCTTGGCCAGCATGTCATCATTTTTCAGTTGCATGTTCAATCATATTTCAAAGTTCAGGTTTATTGTCAGAGTACATATATAGCATCACATACAACCCTAAGATTCCTTCCCCTGCAGTCCAGGCAGAATTTCTACTTACCGTTACCAGTAACTGTACACTGTGTTCAAGAATAACAATATGTATAGAAAAGAGAGAAATGTAAATAAAGAAATGTAAATGAATTGACTGTCTAAATGCAGGAAAAATAAATATGCAATAATAAATAATGCACAAAGTAAGAGTGCTTAACTGAGTCTCTGACTGAGTTTGTCGTGGAGGAGTCTGATGGTGGAGGGATAACACTGTTCCTGAACCTGTTGGTGCGAGTCTTGTGGCACCTAGGCCTCTCCTGATGGCAGTAGTGAGTACGGAGCATGTGCTGGGTGGTGTGGATCCTTGATGATTCCTGTTACTCTCTGACGGCCGCGTTCCCTGTAGCTGTTCTCGATAGTGGGGAGGGTTTGCCTGTGATGTCCTGGGCCATGTCTACTACCTTTTGGAGGGCTTCATGCTCAGAAATATTGAAGAGCTACATGTCGCCTTGTCTCTTCACCACGTTTCAGATGCTGCCTTCCAGATTCTTACCCTCTGAATGAAATATATTTCTTAATATATCTCTCTACGTTACTTTAAATGTAGGTCCTTTGATTTTTGATCTCTCTGATTAATTGCTCCTATTTACTCTAGTTCAGCCCTCTTGTGACAAGAAGCATTAACATTATTGTCCTTTGCATGCAGCAATTAATATTCTCCTCAGTCAAGGAAACATCCATAGCTTCTTTCATATTTTTTCTTGATATATGGCAACATTCTTGTTCGCCTCCTCTGCATTGTCTCCCCTGCAATCCTGTTACGTGGTGACTAGAAGTGTGCACATTGCTCATTTTTTTCCCCGATAAAGGGTTCAGGCCTGAAGCGCCTACTGCCTTTTATTTCCCATGGTTGCTGCATAACTGGTTAAGTTCCTCCAGGCATGTTTGTGTATGGCTCAATGCTCACTTTGGAAAATTCCCCTCTGTCTTGCAACAGCTGGAGCTGAACTATTATCCGTGAGTTTCTCCACAAAATTGTAGCACTTTCCTTCAGTTTTGGCAAAGTGCTCAATTTCTTGAACCAGCAATTTTACATCTGTGTTCGTTGACTATCCTCTTCCAGTTGTATCTTGATTGCTAATTAAGTTACTTACTGGCATTACACTCCTGAGAGCAATCTTCTCTTACTGAAAGAGCGTAATTTTCAATTATGAGAATTACTCAATTTTTTAAATATTAATTTCAATATTTGGACTATTAAATATCATCTTGATAGCATGAAGTTGGAAAATTGCCACTTAGCAACTGAAATATTAATGTTATTTTCCTTTTGGAAAATGGCTTGAAGTATTGATAATTGTTGAGTGGTGTGTTGTGAATTTACTTTCCTTCTGTATAAATTTACATTAAATTTCCAATTTAATTGGAACCAGATGGTTGGTTTGAGTGGCAATTTTCCACCCATCAGACTTGTGTGAATATGGTCAGCTTTCTGTGCAGGTTCAGATGGGATAATAAATGACAGTTAACCTTGGGGTGCACTACCTGAGTAATTCACACAGAAAATATGGTTTCAGGATCAGTTTCAGGTAGAACAAAGTATGCACAGGGAATGAAGTAAAGTCAGACTTATTATATTTCCAACAGTCCAATTCCTCTCATCCAGTACAAAAGCTGAAGGTCAATGGAATCTGAGCTCATTAAAAACACAACGCTGGAGAAACTCAGCAGGTTAAACGGTGTACTTTATATAGCAAAGATAAAGATAAATAACCACTGTTTTGGGCTTGAGCCCTTCATCAAGGTATATGATAAATGGTATATTAGATATGAGCTAAGCACACACAGGAGAATCTCTTCTTCCTTGGACTTCGCCAATTTGTGGTCATCATCTGATTGCGGTTTGTCAGAATTCAAATCAGAATCAGATTTACTGTCATGAATGTGTCATGAAATTTGCTGTTTTGTGGGAAATGTATTGTAAAGAACAAATACAAGATTTTTTAAAAAAAACTAAATAACTAGTGAAAACAGAGAAGTGAGGTAGTGTTCATCTCTTCATTTTCTGTTCGGAAATCTGATGGCGGAGGGTTGAAGCTGTTTTTGTAACATTGAGTGTGCGTCTTCAGGCTCCTGTACTTCCGTCCTAATGGTAGCAATGAGAAGAGGGCATCGTCTGGGAGGTGTTAGGTCTGCTTTGTCCATGAATGAGTGAGACAAACACCAGACTGAGTCGAAATCAGGGTTCTTTGTTCTTTATTACCGGATTGTAACACTTGCAACTAACAATGTTAGTCGGAGAATGCATTCTGCCGTTATCAGCAAAATGGTGATTTTTTATTCCCTTGGATACGTGCTTAGAACATCATCATATCATTACTTGTCCAATGACTAAAACTGTTGCTATCCTTTCCCTGCTAGCTTCCTGCCTCTCAATCCATCAATGTCTCTCTTATCTTGTAAGTACAAGGATGCATTCACATCTTGTTACAGCCCTGCACAGGGTAACTCCTTACACATTCCCATCTCATGATGTTTTACCTAACAGGAGTACAAGGACACCTCCCCTTCTTGTTACAGCCCTGCACAGGGTAACTCCTTACACATTCCCATCTCATGATGTTTTACCTTACAGAGGTGAGGATCCTTGAGGACCTTGAGAAGCTGCTTTCTTGAGGCATCGCCTCTTAGAGGTGTGGTCGTGCTTTGGGTGAAGTTTGCTTCTTTGTTTCATTCATTGTTTTTTTGTTATTTTTATAAGTACTTGTTCAACTGAAACAAGTAAGAATTTTGGTGCATATGGACATCGTACAATGAACATGCCAATAAACTCATTCTTGTTATAGTGGTATCCAGTGTGCAAATACTATATTTAAGTGACTCTGTCAAAAGACCTCTGTGTCCATTTGGACACTAGAGGTTTAGGGCTTTGTCTATCTAGAATCAAAATCAAGAAATTTTAAGGGGCTGCTAACATTAATTTTTTCTCCAAGAATGTGAGGAAAATAAATGTATGTGAAGCTTTGTTTCAAATTTACCAATAAAGTCAATAAGATTATTCAAGGTTTGAAAAGACTTATGAATATCAGAGCTGTATTGACTGGCTGCATTATGAACTGGTATGGGTATGTGGATACTAATCCCCCCAAGCATAAATCCTTGTAAATGGTAGTAAACACAGCCCAGGACATCACAGGCAAAGCTCTCCCCACCTTCAAGAACATCTACAGGGAACACTGCCATCAGAAAGCAGCGGCAATCATCAAGAATCTGCACCATCCGGCACACATTCTGATCTCGCTGCTGCCATCAGGAAAGAGGTAAAGATGCCACAAGACTCACACCACCAGATTCAAGAACAGCTGCTACCCCTCCAGCATCAGACTCCTCCACAACAAACTCAATCAGAGACTCATTTAAGGACTCTTGCTCATGCACTTTATTTATTTCTTTTCTCTCTCTATATTGCACAGTTAGTTTGTTTGCATTTCTTTCGTTGTTTACATGCGTATTCTCTTCTTGAATGCAGTTTTTTTTGCACTGCCAATAAGTGGTAATTCTGCTTGGCCCGCAAGAAAAAGTATCTCAGGGTTGTATGTGATGTTATGCATGTACTCTAAGAATAAATCTGAATTTTGAACTTTGAGATTGGATAGACAAATGAAGGGACAGAAACACATGAACAGGTTGGTCACAAAACACACTCACTCTTGAGATATATTAAGCTGTTTCCTGTTCCTTTCAAATATATTGAAGAAGTCATCACATCAGAGTAGGTAGGTTGGATAGGTTGAATCTCAAGGTTCAAGTTCAAGGTTCCTTTTCCTGTCATGCAATATTATGTTAAAAATGGAATATACATAATGCACTTCAACTTTCATCTGCCGTCAGTCAAACATAGAGTTGCTGGGAGCGTGGTCTGGAACTCCTAACAATTGGAGAAATAGAAGTAAAAGAGAGTCCCTTCAGAGATACTGAGTATCTTTGGATTCATCTCCAGCCCTCCCGCAGCCTCAGCAATCCCTTTCGATTCATCGGCCACACAAGCTCCAGATCCAAATTTCCAGCATGATCAGGAAGCCTTCAGCGCCCTAAGCTCTCCGAGAGCCCTTCTCAAAAATACTGTTTCCAATACCTGGTTCCCATAAGGCAACCGCCATTAGCCTGCAGCCAGGGTGGGTCTTTCAATCGCAAGTTGTCAGCAGCCCTCAGCCTTTTGGGTCCTTCAGCGCTGATCTCCTCACTGGTCTACCTCTGTGGTTACCTTCCTGTAGAGACATCTCTTGCTTAAAATGAGATGTTCTCTCCATTTTTGGTGTCTGCTGCTCCCCTGGAGTCTACAACCCCTTGTAGACTGCCCAGAATAGGTGCCACATTCTTGGGTCCAGACCCCGTGTTGCACGATTTTTTTAAAAGATCACCATTGGTTCCTTTCACAGGTCATTTAAAATCAGCACAGAGCCATTGGGATCAGGACCAATCATTAGGACCCAACAGAGCAGTAGTATATCTTCAGCTGCTGAGCTCTGTGCTGGTTTGCTGCTGTGCTCATCATGTGAGACGTGGAGAGTTTGAACAATGAGATATGCAATATTGATAGAAGCCCAGAAATATCATGTGGGTCAAATTGGATAAGTTTATTGCATAACAACATTCTTCTGCTGGCATTTAAGGCATAAGCCATGCGTTCACGTCTGAACCACAAACAGTCATTTAAATAAGATTAATAAGAGCTTAAATAGGGCTCAAATAATTATTGAGTCCTTTTCCATCCAGCATATAGTATTTTTGACCCACTTCCATCAGGAAGGAGGTAAAGGGGCATCAAATCAGGACTGCCAGGCTGGGGAATAGCTTCTTCTGCAGGCTGTGAGATTGATGAACAGTATCCTGTAACTGAGGAAATTATTCCAAAATATTTATACATATTTATTTTATATGATATATTTATGTCTATACATAAAGATGTACAATTGCAGAGTGATTGCTGAGGCTGCAGGCGTGCTGGAGGCAATTCCATGGACACTCGTCGGTGCTGTGCTATTGCTCAGCAAAAGGAGATGTAAGGCAATTCCGTCTGATAGCCTACAGGTCACCCTTGGGCAAGGTATAGTAACTGTTTAGCCTCCCAGTCAGGGTCACGTGAAGCCATGGATTGCAGACGGTGGATGGTTTTTTTCCAAGCAGATTCTACAAATTGGAATTTATGGTTGTAAAACTAAAAACGCTGGACAGATGAACCTGCTGATTCAAACTATGGAAGAGCAAATCAAGTCATGTCAATTTAAGACAAGTTTATTGTCATCTGATTATACAAGTACAACCCGACGAAACAGCGGTCTCCAGTCCGCAGTGTAAAACAGTGCAGACACGCAACCAGACGTTATACACATACAGACAAATAATACATATGCAGAAGAGGTATGTCATTCATTTAAGAAAGTAAATAAATATTGTTTCATGAATATGAGGGTTAATGTGAGCAATTCCTTTTGTTTTGCATTCTCACTACCCATCGGGAAAAAGCTGTGACTCAACCCTAGTGGTGCTGTTCACATACTTCTATGTTGAACGGGATGGAATGGGACCATGATGATTTTGAACACCCTTTTGAGAGAAATATCCTGGTAGATCTCATTAATGAGAAGGAGGGAGACTCCAGTGATCCTCTCTGCCACTCTTGAGATCCTGTGGATTGACCTCTGATTCATTTCTCTGCAGCAACCTTACCACACTATGATGCAGATGGCCAGGACGCTCTCAGTAGAGCTCCTATAGAAGGTTGACATCATGGTGGCTGGTAGCCTTGAATTACTGAATGAAATGAGTCATGAGTTGAAATGCTCTATCAACAATTCAAGATTGAAGATTCAAGTTTGTTTTATTTTCATGTACTAAAACAGATAAAATATTATACAAAATTGTATTTAGTCTGCTGTAAAACAGACAAAGATTCGCCTTCAGCACAAATCGCCATCGCCCCAAAAAGTCAGAGAAAGAGATTCCCTTTAGGGTCACTGAGTGTCCATAGATTTGCCTCCAGCATTCCCGAGGCTCTGCAGTCACACAGACTTCAGTCCAAACCATGGACCACCCGAGCTCCAGATCCGAAGCTCCAACATGATCAGGAAGCCTTCTGTGCTTAAGGCCCTTCGGGAGCCCTTCTTGGTCTCAGTGCCATCTTGCATACCTGGTAGCCCTTCAGCCAGTGCCCTTTGACCTCAAGTTGTCAGCAGCCTGCGGTCTCCTTGGGTTCCTTTCCTTGAGTTGCCAACAGCTTTGCATTGAACCCGAAATGTTGACTGATCGTTTCTACCCCTGTATGCTGTCTGATCCACTGAGTTCTCCAGCAGTTCCAGTGTTTCCGTTTATGTTCATCTGAAGCTTGGAAGAGCTCTGTTTCCTGCTGAAATTGACAGGGGCTTGTATTGTGCCATAATGATGCCCTAGCATACTGTGATCTCATACATACTGGGTAACATGGCTCACTGCTGGAGGTATCATCACAGCTTCATTGATTGTTCTCCACTTTTTGGAAATGCTCCTGCTTTGTGATACAAATGAGCATTGAGCAGCAATTTAGTTCAATTCATGTCAATCAAAGCATTCTTTCTCTTTGATAATTTCCCAGCTCTTTGTTTTTGACTTGTGCTAACAATATATTGAAACATCAAAGTCACAAAGTGATTAGATTCTTTCTTTACAGAGTTTGACTCGCTGATTGAAGTGTAGCACCAATTGATGACAAGAAGGGAAGTTAACATTTTTTTAAGCTATTTTGACTTTGTTATTAGCTCTGGGTAAGAGTTAATTTCCTACCTAGAGCAGACATCTGAAATCATCAGGTGCTGCCTGAGGGGAAATCCTCAAAATTTATCTGTCTCAACCCTCTGACCCCCTCCCCCATCACTTCTCTGCTCCTTTCTCTTCTTCCCCTCTCCCACCTGTATCAACCTATCACTTGCCAGTCTGTGCTCCTCCATCTCCTGCCCCCACCCCCAACCTTCTCATTAGGGTTTAAACACAAAAGTCAGCGGAATCAGAATCAGAATTTATTGCCACGAACAAGTCACAAAATTCAGTGTTTTGCGGCAGCGTCACAGTCCAAACATTCATATTACAAACCATCTTAAATATATTTTTAAAAACTAGTGTGTGAAAAGTAAGGCAGTGTCTTTGATTCATTAATTATTCAGGAATCTGATGGCAGAGGGAAAGAAGCTGTCCTTGTGCCCTCGTCAATAAGCTCCTGTACGTTTTTTTCCCGATGGTAGCAGAGTGAAGAGGGCGTGGTGGGGTCTTTGAGGATAGAGGCTACTTTTTTTTAAGACACTGCCTCATATAAATGTCCTCAATGGAGGCATTCTGATTGAAGATAAACACAATGGTGGAGAAACTCAGCAGGTCAAACTGTGACCTTCATGTAGCAAAGATAAAGATACTTAACCAATGTTTTGGGTTTGAGCCCTTCATCAAGGTATGAATAAATGTAGGCAGGAGCCTGAACAAAATAGTGCAGGGCAGGGTGGGGGTTGTGGGCAGGACGAGGAGCATGATCTCACAGGCAGAAGGTAATAGGTGGATAATGGAGGGAGGGCACACCAGGGTAGATCTGTGAATGGAGAGGGAAGGGGGTGGAGAGCTGGAGGAAAGAATTAGAAGACAGAGGGATGGGGAAGAGTGGGAGAACAGGGAATAGGTGAGCAGAAACTAGAGAAGTTGATGTTAATGCCATCTGTTTGGAAGGTGCCCAAGCAGAATATTGGGTGTTGCTCCTCCATTTCAGTGTAGATGCCAAAGGGGGGGCATCCTCAGGCATTCCCTCCCAAGCAATGTGCTGTGCCCCTGTGCCCCCCACCTCCCCGTAAGCTTGCAATTGTCACTTGTCGGCAGACCCGACCCACCCCCGCCTGCGTCACTAGTGTGTATCATCATGCTATAAAAGCAGAGGGACAGAGGAGATTTATGTCCGCTTGGCAGGTAGGTCACCAGCACCCTCCCCACCCCCGTCCCCCACTGAGTGAGTTTACAACTGTCGGACTGTGCCCCCCCCCCTCAGTTACCCTAATGTCTTCCTCTAACATTCATTCTGGCGCCGACCCTGCTCCATTTTATGGTAACCTTGGTTTGACAGTGCATGAGGCCATGAACAGACACGTCAGCGCTTTGAGTGGGGTGAAGAATTGAAGTGATTGGCCACTGGAGGTATCTGTCATTGATGCAGAGAGAGCGAAGGTGCACAGTGAAGCAATCTCCCAGTCTCTCCAATGTACAGAAGGCCACAACGGGGGCACCTGCCCACATTTTGTCCATACCTTGATGAAGGGCTCAAGCAGCGTTGGTTAGGTATCTTTATCTTTGCTACATAAAGTACACTGTTTGACCTGCTGAGTATCTCCAACGTTAGGTTTTCACTTCTTATTTGGGCATTTACTTCTTTATTTAGCACATGTGAAGAAGGACACCAGGCTGAATTGTCGACTGTCTACTGCTTTCTGTAAACGCTGTGTGACCTGCTGAGTTTCTCCAGCACTTCTGTGTGTTCCTCCAAGTTCATCAGCAGGATGAAGTGAAGCAATGTCAGCTTCCTCCCTCTGTCCCAACACCTTTTGTGGATATTAAAATCACGATAAGGTGAATTATTTTTTCCCCAGCAGGGTATAAATAGAGGCCAGGTGAGAGGAGAAAGATTTAAAAGGGGCAACTTTTTCATTCAGTAAGTATATGGAATTAAGCTTACAGGACATTTGTAAGGTGCATGGATAGGAATGGTTTGGAGGGATTAGGCCCCAATTCAGGCAAATGGAACTAGCTGAAGTAGACAACCCAGTCACCAGGGTTGAGGTGGGCCTGCTTCCATGCTGTATAGCTCCATAACTCAATGGTTCAAACCACACTCAGAGACACAAGATGATGATAAGGTCATGAAAGTGTAGTATTATACACATGAGTATAACGAACAGATGCACCAAGACTCTTACTTGCTGCAGCCACCCAGGTATATAAGGTACACCAAAAGCAATAATGCAAATGAAATTACCACAATACTCTAAAAGAGAAAATGAGATAATAATTATGAAGCGATTGATAAATGAATATTCACAGTTGTAGCCAGTACATGGAAACCTGGCCTCTTGAGCAACACAGTTGGTGTAGTGATTAGCGCAACACTTTTAAAGCACCAATGATCAAGATCTGTGTTCGAATCCCGTGCTGTCTGTAAGGAATTTGTATGTCCTCCCCGTGTCTATGTGAATTTTCCCCAGTGTTTCCGGTTTCCTCCCACTGTTCGAAACATACGGTTGGCATAGTGGTTGGCGCAACACCTTTACGGTGTTAGCAATTGGGACCAGACCTGGTCCCCCTCGAATCAAAGGCTGTCTGTAAGGAGTTTGTATGTTCCCCCTGTGTCTGTGTGGGTTTCCCTGGGGGCTCCGGTTTCCTCCCACCTTACAAAAAACGTACAGGGGTGTAGGTTAATTGGGTATAAAATGGGTGGCATGAACTCATAGGTCTAAATTGGCCTGTTACAGTGTTGAAGGTCTAACTTAAAAATTTAATAGCAGAGGTGTAGGTTAATTGGGCATAAATTGGACAACATGGGCTCATGGGTTGAAATGGTCTGCAACATACCTCATATGTGGTATGTCTAAATTTAAATTTTAAAAAAATTTAAAATTGATGTTTCAATAGTGAAGACAAATCTTTTGGTGGTCCTGGAACAATTTCAGGTTTCAGAGAGATCCAGGAGTTGTTGGAAAAAAAAATGCTGCTCTTGATCCTATAGGAGCTGAACTTTAAGCTTCTGTACCTCCTGCCTGAAAGTAGCAGTGAGAAGAGATTGTGACCAGGATGGTGGAGATTCTTTACGATGTTGCTGGCTTTTTGAGGCAGCATCTCACATAAATATCCTAATATCCTTCTAGTCCTGGAAGGTCCAGGAGATATAACAAGTGACAGAGATCAGGAGGAGAAAGGCCAAGGAAGGGTTTGTGAACCCACTAATTTTTTTTTTGCCAATAGTTTCCATGTTCTGACCAGTAGTCCTGCACACCTCACCCCATCACCTCCGCTAAACTGAGCCTTGCACTGTTGACTTTTGCTTTATATTGAGAGAAGAAATCTCTCTGGGAAGGAACTGCTCTTCATTCAGTGTGAATTCTGTGGTTTTTGGCAGGCAGCTCTCAGGCACAACGAATTGAAATGCCTTTGTCACAGCTTTGTTAGGGGAAGTTTAAGGTGAGACAGAACATGACAGAGGCACAGCCAAGGATGAAAGCAACTTTTCAGAAAATGCCAACTCATACCGAGGGGAAAGCACATGCAAGATGTTTAGTAAATTGACAGATTAGAGGTCACTCTTTAAAAAACAAAACAGGACTTCAAAATGTTCAGTGCTGTTAATTTATTCCCAGCTGCGTGTGCTCATTGCATGGGGTAAAGTTCTTCTGAAATTCAACTGCATTGATCTCAATGGCACTGATTTGTGAAAGCAACACTGCTATCTATAAAACACAGTCAGCACCATTGACAACTTTCCATTTCACAGTGTTTCAACAGGAAGAGAGGCACTGTCAGGACGATATAGTCACAAATTTTAAAGGAATATAGACAAGCTGGTGGCACGACAGATAGGTGGCAGATTAAACGAAAGGCTGGGAAATGTTGCAGGTAGATGAAATAAGGTGATATAATGAGTTAGAGCAATTCTAACTGCAATGGCGTGAAGCAAGGCTGTGTTCTCGCACCAACCCTCTTTTCAATCTTCTTCAGCATGATGCTGAACAAAGCCATGAAAGACCTCAACAATGAAGACGCTGTTTACATCCGGTACCGCATGGATGGCAGTCTCTTCAATCTGAGGCGCCTGCAAGCTCACACCAAGACACAAGAGAAACTTATCCGTGAACTACTCTTTGCAGACAATGCTGCTTTAGTTGCCCATTCAGAGCCAGCTCTTCAGCGCTTGACATCCTGTTTTGCGGAAACTGCCAAAATGTTTGGCCTTGAAGTCAGCCTGAAGAAAACTGAGGTCCTCCATCAGCCAGCTCCCCACCATGACTACCAGCCCCCCCCCACATCTCCATTGGGCACACAAAACTCAAAACGGTCAACCAGTTTACGTATCTCGGCTGCACCATTTCATCAGATGCAAGGATCGACAACGAGATAGACAACAGACTCGCCAAGGCAAAGAGCGCCTTTGGAAGACTACACAAAAGAGTCTGGAAAAACAACCAACTGAAAAACCTCACAAAGATAAGCATATACAGAGCCGTTGTCATACCCACACTCCTGTTCGGCTCCGAATCATGGGTCCTCTACTGGTATCACCTACGGCTCCTAGAACGCTTCCACCAGCGTTGTCTCCGCTCCATCCTCAACATTCACTGGAGCGCTTTCATCCCTAATGTCAAAGTACTCGAGATGGCAGAGGTCGACAGCATCGAGTCCACGCTGCTGAAGATCCAGCTGCGCTGGGTGGGTCACGTCTCCAGAATGGAGGACCATCGCCTTCCCAAGATCATGTTATATGGCGAGCTCTCCACTGGCCACCGTGACAGAGGTGCACCAAAGAAAAGGTACAAGGACTGCCTAAAGAAATCTCTTGGTGTCTGCCACATTGACCACTGCCAGTGGGCTGATATCGCCTCAAACCGTGCATCTTGGCGCCTCACAGTTTGGCGGGCAGCAACCTCCTTTGAAGAAGACCGCAGAGCCCACCTCACTGACAAAAGGCAAAGGAGGAAAAACCCAACACCCAACCCCAACCAACCAATTTTCCCCTGAAACCGCTGCAACCGTGTCTGCCTTTCCCGCATCGGACTTGTCAGCCACAAACGAGCCTGCAGCTGACGTGGACATTTACCCCCTCCATAAATCTTCGTCCGCGAAACCAAGCCAAAGAAAAGAAGAACTGCAAGAACAATGAAATCCCTGAAAAATATATGGAGGCTTTGGAGAAAGCATTGAAATGATTCACCTCAGTGATTCCAAGGATGAGGTTGTTATCCTTGGAACTGAGATGACGAGAAGATCTGATGGAGGTAGAGAAAACACGGAGAGGATACAGTATAAGAATTTCTTTTTCTTTTCTTCTTTAGCTTGGCTTCGCGGATGAAGATTTATGGAGGGGTAAAGTCTACGTCAGCTGCAGGCTCGTTGGTGGCTGACAAGTCCGATGCGGGACAGGCAGACACGGTTGCAGCGGTTGCAGGGGAAAATTGGTGGGTTGGGGTTGGGTGTGCTACACCCAACAGTATATGAATAGATAGGGAGAAATTATATCCATGAACCAAAAATTAGAGACTCCGAATCCAAAGTGACAAGAGGAAAATTCTTGTTCACAGCAGGTATACAAGATGGTGGCACTGCTGGAGCTGCTGCAGCGGCAGTGCTGTTGCTTGTGTGGACCCGTGGGGAGTTAAGGAGTGAAGATGCAGTGCTCCCACAGGCTCCAGCTACCCAGTCGATTACCATTGGCTCTGCACGGGTTGTGAACAGCCCACTGAAGGAGCCAATGGTGAGTTTAGTTGAAATCTCATGACCGCAGGTCTGCGCCCAAGATGGTGGCGCCTATTAATCGGCAGCAGCCATGAAGGACTTCAGACTCTGGAGAAGTGGTAGACTGGAGCAGGGCACCAGAGGATGGGAAGATCACACGCCATCTGAAGCAAAGGAGATGATCCATGGGGATAATGACCACGGCAGTGGACCAGTGAGGGGGCACCGTGGCTAAAGGGCTGCTGGCGACTGCTGTCGGGAGACTCACACTGGGCTGCAGACTGCTGGAGACTGGCTCGAACTGGCTGAGGGTGGGGTACCAGGTGTCGGAACTGGATGCAAGGAGGTGCCAAGGGCGCTGATGGATTCCTGACTGTGTTGGAGGTTTGAATCTGGAGCTTGGGTCACCAATGGTTTGGACTGGACTCTGTTTGGCTGTGGGGGCTGCGGAAGGGCTGCAGGCAAATCTATGGACGTTAGGTGACTGTGGGGGGGGGGGGGGTTGGGGTGGGACTGCCTCTTGCCTCTCTCTCTCTGACTGTAAGACAGTAAGAGGTGCTTAGGCAATTTTTGCCAGTGGCGAATCTGTCTGCCTTGCAGCAAGCAACAAGAAATTTCCTTTAATGTGACACTGTTTTATTACTATGACAATAAATTGAATCTTGAAGTGGATCAAGAGGATGCAGAGGAAGCAACTTCAGTAGTAGCATGAGAAAGGGAGCTGAGCAAGTATCAGAAAGGGAAGGATTTACAAGGCTGTGGGGCAAGGGTGATTATTGGAACACATAGGATCATTTTACATAGGCTAGCACAGACGCCATGGGCCATACTTTCTCCTTCCATGCTGTAAATATCCTCGGATTCTGTGAACTGCAGCCCTGCGCTACAGATACCCAGATGCCTCTTGCCCCCATAGCCACTTGAAAGGAGCAAGTCAATTGCAGAGACCAAATTTGTGAAGCTCCTAAAGACTCTGTCTGGGTACCATTCAGCCAGTTGGCATTAACATCAACTTCTCCATTTTCTGTATGTACCACTCCCCACCCCCCCCCCCCCCATCTATGTCTCCTCTCTTCTAGCTCTGTTTCTCTCTCTCTCTCTCTCTCTCTTTCCTTTCTGACACCTTTTCCCCAGCTCTGCATTCACAGAGCCAAAGTCCCCTCCTCCCCATTCAATTCTCATCTTCTGTCTCTCTTTCCTATCCATATCCAATTACTGTAACACCTTTTGTCAATTGGTCTGTGCTCCTTCAGTCGCCCTTTCCTACCTTCTCCCCAGCCTTTTAATTCAGATGTCTGCCTACTTTTCACTCATACCTTGAAGAAGGGCTCAGGCCCGAAATGTTGGTTATATATCTTCACCTCCATTGGATGCTGCCAGACCTGCTGAGTTCCTCCAGCATTTCCATGTGTTGCGGTCATGAGATAGAAAGTATAGTTAATGGGTAGATTGGTGGGGGAGTGATCGATAGGCATGGACTGCGTGCTGGCAGAGACTCTGTGAGCCAAATGGCATTCTTCTTCTTTGGCTTGGCTTCGCGGACGAAGATTTATGGAGGGGTAATGTCCACGTCAGCTGCAGGCTCGTTTGTGGCTGACAAGTCCGATGCGGGACAGGCAGACACGGTTGCAGCGGTTGCAAGGGAAAATTGGTTGGTTGGGGTTGGATGTTGGGTTTTTTCTCCTTTGTCTTTTGTCAGTGAGGTGGGCTCTGCGGTCTTCTTCAAAGGAGGTTGCTGCCCGCTGATCTGTGAGGCGCCAAGATGCACAGTTTGAGGTGATATCAGCCCACTGGCGGTGGTCAATGTGGCAGGCACCAAGAGAAATCTCTTGGCATTCTTCTATGTGTAAGAAAATAGCAAAGAATAAAATTACCCAGATTACTTCCCTGTCTGCCCCAAAAATAATTGCCGATCAAGTGCTTGTGCTTAGGGTTGTCTGAGGAAGTAGGAGACACAGGAGAAATCCTGATCTTCTTCCTGATAAAGCTCATGCAGAACTGTAATCATTGTCTCCTACTTTGCCTCAAAATAAATTTAAATGCTCTGCACACTCACACTGTAAGGACACAGGCCTAATTTTGAGAACTTTGCCTGTCTTTTGTTATGGCTTCAAATGACCAGCAACACCCTGGAAAATTAAGCCTTGCAGGTCATTGATTAGCTAAATGATGGCTGTGTCCTTTCCAGAAGTCATTGTTAATGGTGCAAAATAGTCCATAATTCTCTCAGCATACTGTTGTGGGGGTGGGGGGGATGCTAACATTACAAGGACCTCCAACATACACAGGAGATCTGGTACAGGATTGAAGAACCAGGGGTATAGTTTTAGAAACAGGGCTCATTGATTTAAAATGGGCATTTGAAGGAAACCTTTCTTGCAGAGGATTAAGAATAGTGGAATTGTGAAGTTATTGAACATATGAAGTTTGAGTTATTGCCATCTGATTACATAAGTATCTTCTCTTTCTTTGGCTTGGCTTCGCGGACGAAGATTTATGGAGGGGGTAAAAAGTCCACGTCAGCTGCAGGCTCGTTTGTGGCTGACAAGTCCGATGCGGGACAGGCAGACACGGTTTGCAGCGGCTGCAGGGGAAAATTTGTTGGTTGGGGTTGGGTGTTGGGTTTTTCCTCCTTTGCCTTTTGTCAGTGAGGTGGGCTCTGCGGTCTTCTTCAAAGGAGGTTGCTGCCCGCCAAACTGTGAGGCACCAAGATGCACGGTTTGAGGCGTTATCAGCCCACTGGCGGTGGTCAATGTGGCAGGCACCAAGAGATTTCTTTAGGCAGTCCTTGTACCTTTTCTTTGGTGCACCTCTGTCACGATGGCCAGTGGAGAGCTTGCCATATAACACGATCTTGGGAAGGCGATGGTCCTCCATTCTGGAGACGTGACCCATCCAGCGCAGCTGGATCTTCAGCAGCGTGGACTCGATGCTGTCGACCTCTGCCATCTCGAGTACTTCGACGTTAGGGATGAAAGCGCTCCAATGGATGTTGAGGATGGAGCGGAGACAACGCTGGTGGAAGCGTTCTAGGAGCCATAGGTGGTGCCGGTAGAGGACCCATGATTCGGAGCCGACAAATCAACAAAACAGCGTTCTTGGTGTAAAAGATGCAAAAACACAACCAGACACAACACACATAGAGACAAAAACAATATATATGCAGGACAAATGCACATATATGTCTGGATTGCAAAGTAAGTCTTATGAGGCAAGGTTGGCAGAGCTGGGACTTTTGTCTTCGGAGTGAAGAAGGATGAGAGGTGACTTAATAGAGGTCTACAAGATTCTGAGAGGAATAGATAAGATGAACAGCCAGTGCCTTTTTCCCAGTGCAGGAGTAGCAAACACCAAGGGACAACTCTATAAAGTGAAGGGAAGAAAGTTTAGGGGAAACATCAGAGGTATGTTTTTTTTCACACAGAGAAGTGTATACCTAAAATGCCTTGCCAGGGAAGTAGGAGACAATGATTACAGTTCTGCATGAGCTTTATCAGGAAGAAGATCAGGATTTCTCCTGTGTCTCCTACTTCCTCAGACAACCCTAAGCACAAGCACTTGATCGGCAATTATTTTTGGGGCAGACAGGGAAGTAATCTGGGTAATTTTATTCTTTGCTATTTTCTTACACATAGAAGAATGCCAAGAGATTTCTCTTGGTGCCTGCCACATTGACCACCGCCAGTGGGCTGATATCACCTCAAACTGTGCATCTTGGCGCCTCACAGATCAGCGGGCAGCAACCTCCTTTGAAGAAGACCGCAGAGCCCACCTCACTGACAAAAGACAAAGGAGAAAAAACCCAGGAATGCATTAGGAGCATTTAAGAGACTCTTAGACAGCCACAGAAAGAAAAATAGAGGGTTACATGGTTGGAAGGGCTTAGTATGTTTTTGTAGAAATATATAGGTCGGCACAACATCGAGGGCTGAAGGGCCTGTACTGTGCTGTAATGTTGTATGTTCTATATATTCATACCTGAGATACAAATGTTTAGGGGAGTCGGGGGTTATTGACAACAGGCAGGAAAGTGGAGCTGATGCCAAGATTCAATCAGCCAGGGTTATATTGAATGGTAAGACGGATGACCTCTAATTGTCTAACATTCTAATTTAAATTTGCAAATGCTGATCCAATTATTTTCGCCCATTTTTAATGAGAGTTGAAATTTGTAACAAGACCATTGTTTGTATAGAGTCATGTGTACATTGGCTATGCAATGAAAATATCCTCCTTTCTCTCCTCTTGATGAAGTATTTATAAGACTTTTTAAGGTAACATTAACAAAATGGCATGTGAAATCCCAATGAATAAATAACGTAGGTGGATTTTGCAGAGTAGCGTATGTTTGAAAGTTAATTGTGTTCAATAACAGATCCCCTGTTTACTTATTAATGTCACTGTATCAGCTTTCCTATCCAAAATATGCAGGAAGTCAAGTGGAACTCTCCTGTTAAAGCTTCACTCTGAAAGCCAGAAGCTTGTTGAGCTCCACAGTGTAATGCAATGCTTGTCTGACTTAATATAGTATGGCAAATGTACAGAAGTGAATATTTGATCAAATTTAATTATTTCCAACTCTCTTGCTGCTTCAAGAAGGAACATATTTTCTATGCAACTCCACGATCCATGCCAGAGGTTTGAAAGTAAGCCAATATATGGGAGTACAATGCACTGTTAACAAAGGGGTCGACTCTTTATTTTGAAATTGACTATTTCAGCAAGAATTGAAAATGAATTTCATCCGATTTATTTTCCATTAGAGGTGCCAAAAATGTGAAGGCAGTGAAAATTCAACTGCCCAAGTCCAAACTCCACTCTGACCTCCGGTTAGACATTGTCTCCTCCTTGCTTTGAAATCCTTCCTCGCCTTTGTCACCTCTAGCCCTGTAACCCTCAGAGGCGTCTGCCTCTTTGAGTTCTGGCCTCTTCGTATTCAAAGTGAAGGAAGGAAAGTTTTGGGGGTGGGGGGGGATATTAAGGTTAAGTTTTTTTTTACACAGATTTGTGGGTGCCTGGAATCCCTTGCCAGGGATGGTGGTGGAGGCTGGAACATTAGGGCATTTAAGATAGGCACATTGATGATGGGAAAACAGAAGGTTATGAGATAGGGAGGGCTCAGTTTATTTTTGGTAGGAATATGTAGGTCACCACTACATCAAGGGTTGAAGGGCCTGTGGTGTTCTATCATCTTTCAGTTTAATTTCTTCATTATTCATGTCAGCACATTCAGGTGCCTGGGCCACAACTCTGGAATTCCTTCCCTAAACCTTTCCATTTCTGCCATTAAGAAGCTCTTTACTTACCTTCTCTTCCCAGTGTTTGCCCACCTGTCCTACTATCTCCTTGTGTGGTTAGTATCGATTTTTTTTCAAATCATGCTTTTAAATTTAGACATACATACAGCATGGTAACAGGTCATTTTGGCCCTCGAGCCATGCTGCCCAATTATACCCAATTATAGCCAATTGATCTATAACCCTGGAACATTTTGGATGGTGGGAGGAAACTGGAGACGCCAGGGGAAACCCACGCAAACATGGGGAGAATGTACAAACTCCTTACAGAGAGTGTGGGATTCGAACCCCAGTCCTAACCATTGGCGTTCTACAGCATTGTGCTAACTGTGCCACCCTATTAGTAGGTGAACAATCCAATGCTTTGTGAATTCTGCTTCACAATGATAGGCTATGAACGCTTGGTCGCCACAGCCAGTTATCCCTGTGGTAACTTTTCTGACACCTCCTGCTTGAAACCCAAAAGCACAGAAGGATCGTGATGCCGCGCTTTTGAGGTCTTTATTCGTACTGAAAATCAAGATCAAGCAAGCATTTGCCCTTATGCTCCACGGGAGGTTTCTGTCCTCCCTGATCTTGCCTTAGGACACCTGCATTAGGATGTGACAGGTATACCACCCCAGTCAATCTCCCCACCTGTCACTGTCCCCTGGCCGAGTTGTGCCCGGCCGTCCAACCGCGTCCTTATGGGCTCTCCTCCCCGTCTCACTGGGTAAGTGAAAAAAAAATGAAAAAATCTTTTCTTGTTTTGAACAAGGTCGATGGAAATTATTGTTGCTTTTCACTTTCCCCATGGGTCAACTCTGAAGTGTCAAACAAGATTGAGATCTGGTCTGAACTACTGTACTTCAGAAGCACCAGGCTCTAGAATTGCTGCCAATCACTCAAGGGGCCCATTGTGTTACACTGACAGGAAGTTGTGCTCTTCTGAAACACCACATCACTATCAGGAAGAACTGAGGATACGCTGGAATACAGCAGGAGATGATGGAAAAGGATATGGGTGTAGTCCCGTGTTTTTTGACCCTGGTCAAGATCTGTTACAAGGACTATAATTAGAATTTAAATCGCCTACTTTTCCCCTTCAAACACAACAAAGTTGGAAAGGGTGGAGTCCTGGATTCCTGACCAGAATCACAGAATCATAAGAGCAGAGAAGGCCATTTGGTTCATTAATTCCACAGTAGCCATCACAATAACATTAAATGCACAAAAGTGTTGGGGGAACTCAGCAGACGGAACATCATCAGGAAGTAAAAATATCAGGCACGGGCATTGGTTACTTTTGACCTCCACTGGATGCTCCTTGATCTGCTGAGTTCACGTTTGTGTATTGCACCCAACTCTGCCGTCTGCAGACTTGTTTAAAAAGAACATTCAAGCTCACTCATAATGGTCTGTAATTCATTCCTTTCAAACAATTATTCAGCCGTTTTGAATACTTCAATCGAATCTGCCTATGCAAGTTGCACGGAGTGCATTTGAGGGGCCAACCATCTGTGCAGGAAAGCCTCATCTTGTGTCATTTTTGCCAATTATTTCATGACCTTTAATTCTGATCTTTTTGACTTTGGGAGCAACATTGTTCCATCCACACTGTCCAGATCTTTCATGATTTCAATATCTTCTTTGAGAGCCACTCTCAACTTGATCTGTTTTGAGGAGTTCAAAACCATTCTAGTTGGACCTTTCTATAAATTTTGTTATTTGCTGAGAGCTTCCTTTGCACCACCGCCAACCAACACTTGCATCTCAAACAATCTTGACCTTAACTGCCTCTGCTGAGTTTTTGTTTCTGACTCAATTTCAACACTTCCCAATCGGCACACCCTACTCCTTTTCATGCAGATGGAAAGAAACATCAACAGGCCTAAACTTCTCAAATATAAGATTGCTGGAGAAGAAAATGGATTACCCGAGGATGCATTTGAACCAGAGAGAAATGCAGGGCTACTGTGATCTGGTGATTACAGGAATGTGGCTCCAGGACACCATTCCAGACTCAGTGATCCAGATAAATTGCCTTATCTTCTTTAGGGCAGACAGAGATGCTGCTCCTTCTGACAAGACTCAAGGAGGGCGACTGTGCATTTACATCAACGAGAACTGCTCACTCATGTCTCTGTTGTGAAGACCTTCTGCGCAGCAGAAATAAAGTATTTCCTGGTGAAATGCAGACCCTTCTAGCTGCCCAGGGAGTTTTCGGCCACGCTGATTGCCACACTCTACGATCCATCTTCGGCCAATGAGGGTGAAGCCATGAAGGAGCTTTACAGTTCCATCTGTGAAGCCCAGACTTCCTACCCTGATGGTGCCATGATTGTTGCTGGCAACATCAATCAAGTCAATCTGAAAACAGTCTGGCCACGGTTTCAATGGCATGAGAATTTTGCCACCAGAGGAGAGAACACCCTGGATTGAGTGTATACCAACATCCCTGATGTGTACAAGGCTGCACCTTGCCCCCATCTTTGTTACTGAGATCATGTATTTATCCTGCTAACCATGGTTAGACCACTGGTAAAGCAAACTAGGTCAGTTCTCAGGGATATCAGGACATGGCCCAGGGGAAGGGTAAGGGGGGGGGTGGGTGCACAGCAGCACTGCAAGACTGCTTTGAGAACATAGACTGGAGCTGTTTCAGAGAAATGGCCACCTACAAAGGGCATGTAAACATAGAGGAGTACATGAGCTCAGTGACTGGCTACATTAGTAAGTGCATTGAGGATGTCACCGAGATCAACTGCTTCACAACTGGGGCTAACCAGAAACCATGGGTGGATACAGAGGTCCGTGCCCTTCTCAGAGCTCGTGATGCTGCCTTCAGAAAATGTTGTAGGATGGCACTAAGATCAGCCAGGGCTGAATTCTCCCATGTAATCTGGAAGGCAAAGCGAGGGTACGCACAGAAGATCCACAGACAGCTATGTGACACTGGTAACATGAGGTGTATGTGGCAAGTCAACCTTGTGAATTAAGGACAGTGACAACTCCCTTTCAGACAGACTGAACACCTATGCACAGTTTGATGAGAAGAAAAAGATGATGCCAAAGAAAGCTCCATGTCCCCCCAATAAATGGGCCCCCTGTAATGCTGTGGCTGAGGTGAGAAGAACCCTATTCAAGGTGAACCCACACAAGGCAGAGGGATCAGACAATGTATCTGGTTGGGTACTGAAGGATTGCTCAGACCAATTGATGGAGGTCTTCACAGATATCTTCAATATCTCACTGCAGCAGTCCATTGTTCCCACCATCATCCTGGTACCCAAGAGGGCAACAATAACAGTTATCAATGATTTCCACCCTATGGCACTGACATCTACCATTATGAAATGGTTCAAGCATCTGTTGATGGAACACATCAATGCACAACTCCCAGAGGCACTGGATCAATTTGCCTATAGAAGAAACCATTCCACAGACAAGGCCATAGCCTTGTCACTTTACTCTGTTCAGGCCCACCTGGAGAATGACACCTCATTGACTAAAACTCAGCATTTAATATGATTATTCCCCAGAGACTGGTGGAGAAGCTGTCCCTGCTGAGACTAAACACTCCTCTCTCTAATTGGATCCTGGATTTCTAACAGAAAAACCGCAGTCTGTCCGGGTAGGTAGCAAAATATCAAGCACCGTCACGCTGACCACTGGTGCACCCCAGGGTTGTGTGTTCAGCCCACTCCTGTTCATGCTACTGACCCACGATAGCATCATCAGACCCAGCTCCAACAGTGTCATCAAGTTTGCAGATGACACAACCTCGCAAAATGTTGCGAGTGTAACAACCTGAGTCTCAATGTGGATAAGACAAAGGAGATGATTGTGGACTTCAGCAGGACTGGGAATGACCATCATCCATTACACATCAACAACTCTGTTGAAGAGAGTGTGGAGAGCATCAAGTTCCTTGGAGTTCACTTTACTAGGGACCTATCATGAACACTTAACATCTCCTCACTTGTCAGGAAGGCGTAACAGCGACTTCACTTCTTTAGAAGACTGAAGTGGGCAAGGCTTCCGGCCGCCATTATGCCCAACTTCTACAGGAGCTCTTTCGAGAGTGTCCTGGCCGGCTGCATCACAGTGTAGTATGGCTGCTGCAGAGAAATGGTTCGAAGGTTAATCCACAGGTCCACACGAGCAGCAGAGAGGATCACTAGAGTCTTTCTCCTCCGCATTGATGTGATCTACTGGGATTGTTGTCTGAAAAGGGTCACAAAATCATTGAGGATCTTTCAGCTGCTCCCATCAGGAAAGCGCTACAGGAGTATAAGAGGAACAGCTTCTTCCCATGAGCAGTGAGAATGTTGAACAACCAAAGGAACTGCTCACACTAACCACCCGAGACACTCATTCATACAAAACAGTATTTATTTATTTTTAATTGGTGAAATACTTGTCCTGCATATGTATTGTTTGTCTGTAAGTGTGTTATGTCTGGTTGTGTATCTGCATGTTCTGTACTGAGGACCGGAGAATGTTGTTTTGTCAGGTTGCACTTGTACAATCTGATGACAATAAATGTGACTTGACTGCATTTCTCTTAAGGACAGTTTCTTCCTCTCAGACACCAGGCCCATGAACGATGCTCTCATGCTGTACTAAATGATCATTTACCCATTGTAACTCTATCCTTTAACAGTGCTCTCTTTCTTCTGCTTTACATGGCTATGGCTATATGAATCAGAATCAAAATTTATTGTCCTGAACATGTCACAAAATTTGTTGTTTTGTAGCAGTTTCACAGGTGCAAAATTGCTATAACTTACATTTTTAAAAACTAAATTAATGCAAACGAAGAGAAAGTGAAACATTGTCTTCAGTTCATTATTCATTCAGAAATCTGATGGCGGAAGGGAAGAAGTTGTCTTTCTGCCGCAGGGTGTTCGTCTTCAGGTTCCTGTACCTCCTTCCCGATGGCAGCAGTGAGAAGAGGGCATGGCCTGGGTGGTGAGGGTCCTGGAGGATAGAGGCTACTTTCTTAAGACACAGCCTCTCAAAGACACCCTTGATGGAGTGAAGACTGATGCTCATGGTGGCAGTGGCTGTGTTTTTTTCCTGTCCTGTGCATTGGCATACCAGACATTGATGCAACCAGTCAAAATGATCTCCACGATGTACATGTACAAATTTTAAAGAGTCTTTTGAGACATACCAAATCTCCTCAAACTCTTCACAACATGTAGCCACTGTCAAGCCTTCTTCGTGATTGCATCGACAGAGTTGAACTCTTAAACTGATTGCAGAAGAACCCTTGTCAATGAACCAAGAATATTTCTGCAAATAAACTTTTAATTTTGGCAGCGCGGTTTGGCATAGTGGTTAACTCAACGCCTTTACAGTGCCAGCAATCGGGATTGGGGTTTCAGTCCCACACTGTCTGCAAGGAGTTTGTACGTTCTCCCCGTGTCTGCGTGGGTTTTCCCCAGGGCTTCGGTTTCCTCTCACCTTCCGAAATGTACCGGGTTGTAGGTTATTTGGGTGTAATTGGGCGGCACAGGCACATGGGCCAAAAGGGTCTGTCACAATCTGTACGTCTATATTTAAATTTAAATTTTAAAAATTATATTTAAATTATACATTTTTTAAAATAATCAAATATTAGGATGTGGGAATATGCTCACGATTAAACATATCAAATGCAAAATATAATAGTGTTTACACTTTACACCCTGATTCTGAGATTCATTTTCATTCAGGAGATCTCGATTGAGCAAGAGGCGTGCAATGTCCACATGCCACTGAGCACCTCAAATTGTGCAAGATTTTCAACGGGCAACCTATACCATATCTCCATGATGTGCAGATTACCAGCTTAGATCTTGGAGAGATAAAAATAAAACAGCCCAAAATTGGAATGAGCCCATCTCTTTTATCTTTGAACAGATAGAATTCTGGCTGAAGCCACAGATAAAGGGAATAATTTATTGTTTTCCCAGCATGCATGAAAACAGCATTAACATGCAGCAAATGAACCTCAAGCAACAAGAAGAAAACAGAATACTCAGCAGAATCAATGTTTGCACATTGTGATTTGTATATACAACCAGTTCCATTGCCATATGTGTCACTTTTTTTGACAAACAGAAATCCACATCAAGTGCCTGGATTTTTTTTTTGTCCTTCTTGCTATTGTAACTGGTTGCATGCCAAACAAGTCCCATTGCATTACTAACAATGATTTGAAAGTCCAGATGTTTGAGACAGTACAGGCCTTTGTTTTTTTTTGAGTATCATAGTCTAATATCAAGTCCTGAAATCTTTAAACCAATTAAGTTGGTTGGAACTTCCTGAAAGAATTTCATCTTATTGATGTTTGTGGAGTGCACTGAAATGTTAGTGTATAGATGAATCACATCCTGTTTGTTGTGCATTGTAAATATAATGTCTTGAAATATGGAAGAGAATGAAATGTGGTTCTTATTGCAGATTTTGCAGTGATAATAAAGCTTAATAGCTTTAATGCTAGGAGATGCTATTATGAGTCATGGCTTTGAAGTTTTCAAGTTGCAGAGATCTCCCTTCTACTCTCTGCATTTATTTCATTACTGCTCAACAAAACAAGGCAAGATTTAAAATTTTAAAATTGATCTGCATTGAGGATAAATACATTGTACAGTGATAAACAATAATGATAATAATTTTTATTTATTTGCATACAGAGTATTGTTGGAAACACCCTCAAATCATTTAGGAACTTCACCAAAAATTAGTCAAAGTTTGAGGTAGAGGGAGAGAGAGGGGGAGAGTGAGATACACAGAAAGAAAGAGTGAGGGGTGAGAAAGAGGCAGAGACAGTGGAGGAAGAGTTGTGTGTGTGTGTGTGTGTGTGTGTGTGTGTGTGTGTGTGTGTGTGTTGTGTGTGTGTGTGTGTGTTGTGTGTGTGTGTTGTGTGTGTGTGTGTTGTTTGTGTGTGTGTGTGTGTGTTGTGTGTGTTGTGTGTGTGTGTGTGTGTGTGTGTGTGTGTGTGAGAGAGAGCGAGAGGGAGGGAGAGTGAGATAGAGTGAGATACACAGAAAAAAGTGAGGGGGAGAGAAAGAGGCAGAGTGGAGGAAGAGTTGAAGAGAGTGTGTGTATATGCGAGAGTGTGAGAGAGCGAGGGAAAAAGAGAGAGAGTATACCACCTCGCCTTCACCCCCTCAAGAAGTTAGAACACGAGAGGATTCAATTATAGACTTTGTATTTTATTCATTCATTAGATGTGGATTTCACTGTCTAGGCCCGCACTTACAGTTCATCCCTGCTACTGACCTAAATTCCTTATGGAGAAAAGCTTTAGATTTTCAGAGATAGGTTAAGGATTACTTCTTGCCCTGTAGTTACACATAAACCAAATCAACAAAAATGACATATTTACATTAGTGAACTAGCTGAGCTTTTTTTTTAATGGTAATTCATTCATGAACACCTTTCCTGTTATTATCATTTCATTTCAGACCGTTTCAACTGACTTTCAATTCCCTTTGCTGCTGTGAAGGGTTTTAAATGAATGTCTCCAGATATTTAGTTTTGACCTCTGGCTTACTCTTACAGAAACATTCCATAACTGAGCTCACTGCAGTAAGGAAAACAAAAGGACATCCTGTGAAAAGTGAAGATCTATGCTCTTATTGCATTAATCACTGGCTTTTAATATCTTCAAGTAGCAAAAACAAAAAAACAAATAATCTTCAAAATAAAAGATGTGGTAGTATGGGCAAAAAGTGTAGAAAAGATTCACCAAAAGGTGAGGTTATATCGACTTGGTTTATTTGGTTGGAGGCTGAAGAGTGAATTTATTGAGGCTTATATAGTTTATATAATTTGTATATATAGGCTATACCTTGTGAGGCATCTGAGGAGATTCAAAATGTTACCAAAGACTCTCGAAAACTTCTACAGATGTATTGTGCAGAGAATTCTGGCTGTTTGCATCATGTTTTGTATGGAGGTGCCAACGCTAAGGAGAAGAAAAGTCTCCAGAGGGTTGTTAACTCGGCCTTCGACATCACAGGCTCCAGACTTCACTCCGTCGAGGACATCTACATGAGGTGGTGTCTTAAAAAAGCAGCCTCTATCCTCAAAGACCCCCCTCCACCCAGGCCATGCCCTCTTCACTCTGCTACCATCGGGGAAAAAGACACAGGAGCCTAAAGACGAGCATTCAGCGGCACAAGGACAGCTTCGTCCCTAGTGCCATCAGATTCCTGAATAACCAGTGAACCAAAGACACTGCCTTACTTTTTGTGCACTATTATTTTTATTGATTTTATTTATATTAATGCTGCAAGATGGTTATAATATGAATGTTTGAAGCTGCCGCAAAAACAATAAATTCGGATTCTGATAGTTATGAACCACATAAGTAGGCGAGATAGAGTTTGTTTCCAAAAGTGGGGACTCTAAAATTGCATAGGTATGAATATGAAGTTTATTGTCATATACACAAGTTCAATGTACAGATGCACTGAGATTCTTACTTGCTGCAGCCACACAGGTACGTAAGGTACATCGACTAAAATAGTATAAATCAAATTATCACAATATGCCATGAGACAGACGTAGAAATAGTAAGTATCAGAAGATAGATAAACAAATATTCTTATGTATCAGGTGCAAAATAAAATAAATGACTCCAGAGTTCTTCGGTGGACCTGGAGTTGTTAGGGTTGGGGTTAGTGTAGCATACTGGGTGGCAAGGTTAGTGCAACGCTATTACAGCACCAGTGATTGGGCCTGGAGTTCGACTCCTGCACTGTCCATAGGGAGTTTATACTTTCTCCCCATGACTGCGTGGGTTTTTCCTTGGGCTCCTGTTTCCTCCCACCATTCGAAATGTTGTAGGTTAATTGGGCAGAAAGGGCCTTTTACTGTGCTGTATGTCCAAATTACAAAAAAAAAGGTGTCACCGTGAGGATAAAGACATTTAGAAATCTGTGGGGGGACAATTTTCATAAAGAGAGTAGTGTGTTTATGGAACAAGCTGCCAGAGGAAGTGGTAGAGCTGGGTACAACTTATATTGCTTTAAAAAGCAGATGTTAAGTTATGCAGGGGTAGATGGATATGGGCCTACTGCAGACGAATGGGATGAGTGAAAACAAACATTAGAGTTGTAATGACTCGAATTGGATTTGAGTCTCAAATCATTAGGTATTCTCTGATTAATTAAGAGCCAATGGGTTTCGGAGTTAAGAGAGGAAGATGCAAAAAAGCCCGGCAATTTGAGGTTGTAGTGGACAAGAAGAGCTACAGTTTGAGTTAAGATATGAAAACATGTTCTTTCAATTTGTCTGCAAGAAGAATTTGGATATTAAGTGTTGGTTACCATGGCAGCACTATTTAGAATTCGTTAAATGAGTTACACAAACAGTATTATATTTAAACTTAGGCTTAGTACACCGATTAACTTCCCTGCAGCTGTGCATAGCATGGATGAAAATTTGCATACACAAGAGGCTCTATTATTCGATAATACTCCAGGTGTCACTCATAACATTTTACATTTCTCCCAGTTTCGATGTTTTTATTAGACTGAGTCCAGAATAATGATGGGTTGTGTTGTAAACATCGAAATGTCTTGGAATTGAACTAGGACATTATACATATGATCTTCCAAAATGTACCAAACATTTGAGGGCTATTGATGTCTAAAGCCCTCTTCTTTCTTTAGCTTCTGGTACCAAGGTCACTGGGCAAAAGGATGATGAGGAATGGAGATTTCATTGTTGAATACATTGTCTCTTTAAGAATTGCCCTCAGATCAGGAATGGCAGTAGTGTGGAAGGTCCAACGTCTTTACTGGACAGTGTTTACATTAGATAAAGTCTAGTGACTGGTGGTTGAAGTGGAAGAGAATAGGAAAGGTTAAAAATGTTAATGGACCAAATGCAGATCACTGGAATCTCTCTTTCCTTACAATACCCCACCCCCCAGCCCATTGACATGATCCACCGGGATCAAGAGGGCACGCAAAATCATTGGGGACCCCTTCCACCCTGCACACAGCTTCTTTCAGCTGCTCCCATCGGGAAAGAGAAACAGAAGTATCAGAGCCAGCACCACCAGGCTGAGGAGCAGCTTCTTCCCACAGGCAGTGAGAATGCTGAATGACCAAAGGAACTGCTCACATTAACCATCTGAGACTCTCATATCTACAAAACAGTACTTATTTATTTGAAAACTATGAATTTTTGTCTTGGATATGTATTGTTTGTCTGCATGTGTGTTACATCTGGTTGTGCATCCATGTGTTTTTGCACCGAGGATTGGAGAACGCTGTTTCATCGGGTTGTACTTGTGCAATCAGATGACAATAAACTTGACTTGTCATAACTTGAAATAGGCTAGCTCAGAATGCCAGCTTGGTCAGCATGGATGAGTTGGGCCAAAGAGCCTGTTTCCATGCCATCTAACTCTGTGATTCATTCCACAGAGGAAATCATCTAAGCCTAAAACCAAGTTGCAGTCTGGGCTTTCACAGGTTTTTAGCCATGAGGTCAGAGTTCTGGTGGTAAATATAGGTGAGAAGTGCATTTAGAAGTGGAATTGGGGCTAGTATCTCTTCAGAGGGAAATGGCAGTTGGAAGAGGGGTCATCGAGTTTGTAATGCGTAATAGGAGTTTGCAATATTCAAATGCAATGTTGAAATGAACTGCTCTGGTGCCTGTGAAATGTTAAATATCATGTCCAAGAAAAGATGAAACATAAATAGAAAATACAATAACAGAGATTGCACTTGGAATTGTGAATGGAAAATATGAAAGTGTGATGGCCCACCACCGCGGCAATTGAGTTGGTGAGCGCAAGCAAAGGCCAATAGCCCACGCAGTGGCACTGGCCCCAACAAGCTAACCGGCGGGTGAATGGCAAGGGCAGTTTAAAGGCCAGTGACCCCAAAATGGTGCTGGCCTTGCTGCTCAGCCAACAGCCAGGGACAGCGCATGGGATGAAGGGCATTGTTATGCAGGAAAGTGCCCGCTCGCTGGAGACCTGCTTTTGTTATGCATGCTGTGACATCAGCCAAGGGGGGCCACGGCGGGAACAGGGCAAGTATAAAAGTCGGGCCTGAGCCTAATAAAACTCAGACCTTAACCTGACTACACTATGTGTGTGTGTGTGTGTGTGTGTGTGTGTGTGTGTGTGTGTGTGTGTGTGTGTGTGTGTGTGTGTGTGTGTGTGTGTGTGTGTGTGCGTGTGATTTTATTTTAAATTTAAATTTAGACATGCAGCCCAGTAACAGGTCCTTTCAGCCCTTGAGCCCATGCTGCCCGATAACACCCAATTGACCTACTACACCTAGTGCGTTTTGAAAGGTGAGTTGAAACCAGAGCACCCAGGGAAAACCCATGCAGGCATGGGTAGAATCTACACATCCCTTACAGATAGCATGAGATTAAAACCCCAGTTACTGGTGCTGTAACAGCGTTGCGCTAACCACTTGCAAACTCTTTGTTCAGCTGGTATATTCAAAGGAGCAGAATCTACCCACTCTGGTCAAAGATTTCTCCCACTTTCCAGCTCGAGGTAACAGACCTTCAAGCCTTCATAATGCTTCACTATAAATTTCTGCCTCCACTTGCTTTCAGACAGTGAGTTTCACTGTCCTCTGGGAGAGGAAAAAAGTCACCCCTTCAGTGCATTGGGTGGCACAGTTGGCATAGCGGTTAGTGCAACACCTTTGCAGTGCCAGTGATTGGGATTAGTGTTCAAATCCCATCCTGTCTGTAAGGAATTTGTATGTTCTCCCCATGTTAGCGTGGGTTTTCCCCGGGGGCTCCGGTTTCCTCCCACCGTTTGAAACGTACTGGAGGTGGGTAGATTAATTGGGTGAATTAGGCAACACGGTCTCATAAGGCCAAAATGACCTGTTACCATATTGTACGCCTTCATTTAAATTTAACATACATCTCTGCCCTTTTGTTTTGGACCTCCTTGATAAGGAAAATAAATTATTCATATTTATTCTGTCCAGTGCTCTCATGATTAATTAAATTACAACTCAGCCTTCCTTGTTCCAAAGAAGGGAATTAAGCTCCAAACAGTTTATCCTCATAACTATAATTCTCCTCTCCTAGAAGCATGCTTATAAAACTTTCTAGTGCTGATTTCAGAACCCTTTCTATCAATCCCCTCATCCTTAACTGTCACCAGTTAAAAAGGTCTTTCTTCTTGCAGTCTGTAAAGAGAGAAAGCTTACAATGGTTGGAAAGTCAATAAGCTGATCTACTTTATCCAAACCTACGATCTACCAGTTCCTGCCTACACACTGGAATGTTGATACAAAAGGTCTTTATCCAATACCAGGTCATCTTATGGAAGATCTATTTCTATCTCCATCAGTGAGATCAAACACAGACTGGATAACTGTTCTGCTGAGCACCTGTGCTTCATGCTCACGTGCTGGAAGGAGCTCCCGGCTGCCTCCCCGCTCCCAGGGTGAGGCCAAGCATAAATTTGAAGAATAGAAACTCTGATTCCAGCTGGGTAGTCCACAACCCATAAGATATAGAAAGAGAAGTAGAATTTTTGGCCTGTCAAGTCCACTCTGCCTCTCCATCATGACATGATCCATTCTCCCACTCAGCCCCACTCATCTATTTTCTCCCCAATAAACTTTGATACCCAGACTCCTATGAATCTCTGCCTTTAATACGCCCAGCAGCCTGGCCTCCACAGGTGCCCATGGCAGCAAGCTCCAGAGGTTTTCCACTCTCCAGCTAAAAAAAACTTTGTCTGTTTAAAAGGAGAGTCCTTCAATCCTGACGTTGTGCCCTCTTGTCCTTCATGGGAAGCAACTTTGTCACATCGACTCTGTCCATTTCAGCTCACTCCATTCTCAAGTCAAGTTTATTGTCATCTGATTGCACAGAAACAACGTTCTCCGGTCCTCGGCGCAAAACACGTAGACACACAACCAGGCATAACACACATACAGACAAATATTACATTTGCAGGACAAATATTAATATTTACCAATACATAAATATATATTATTTTGTAAATATGAGTCTTGGATGGTTAGTTCTTTTGGATGTTCAGCATTCTTACTGCCCGTGGGAAGAAGCTGTGCCTCTGATCCTCCTGTATCTCTTCCCTGATGAAACCAGCTGAAAGATGTTGTGTGCAATGTGGAAAGAGTACTCAATGATATTGCGTGCTCTCTTCAGACAACGCTCCCAGTAGATCACGTTGATGTGGGGGAATGGAAGCTCCAGTGATCCTCTCTGCCATTCTTATAATCCTATGGCTTTACTTCCAATCTGTGCTTTACAGTAACCGTACCACACTGTGATGCAGCGGCCAGTATTCTCTCAATAGTGCTCATGTAGAAGGTCGACATAATGGTGGCCAGTAGCCTTGCCTGGTTCAGTCTTCTCAGGAAGGAGCAGTCACTGTTGTGCCTTCATCACATTTCTTACCCTTAAAACACAAAGACAATAATTGATTAATTACAGCTTTAATGGCTATAATTACCTACTGAACATGAACATGTTATGTGTGGACAGGCAATGTTTGCAGTTACATATTTACAATGGAAGCACAGCTCAACAGACAGAAGTCCATTACCATTCAAATGCTAAAGGTTGGTCAATTGCTATTGAGCACAAAATACCAGCGCCAAAATATACTGCCTTTGTTCCAGTGCTGAAGGAGAGTTTCATGGATGTGCAGACAGCCAGAAGATGAAGTGACAAAACAGATATGCCCTGTATGTTGTATTGAGTGACCGGAGTGTTGCATGTGATGTTGCAGGTTCTCTGACATTAAATCTGAATTTAGAATATTTCTTTAACAATATATTAATACAGGAGATGGCCACTTAATGCCTTCCTTTGATTTCACTGAAAAGGGCAGATTAACACAGTTAGAATGACAAGAATGCCTTACACCCAATGATTGGGTTGGATGACCATAATGTTGCACTGGAAGTTAAAACAAGTTTTAAAAAATTTAAATTTAGACATACAGCATGGTACAGGCCCTCCGGCCCACAAGCCCATTCCTCCCGAATACCCCAATTAACCTACAACCCCCTTATATTTGGAAGGCTGGGAGGAAACTAGAGCACTTGGAGGAAATCCACACAGACACAGGGAGAACGTACAAACTCCTTGCAGACAGCAACTGGATTCGAACCTGGGTCGCTGGCGCTGGAATAGTATCGTTCTAACCGCTATGCTAACCGTGCTGCCTGAACCATTTGAGGACTGGTTCTTGCTTGCTATAGTATATGCCGGATATCAATAAAATTCCATAACTCCGGAATAATCAGAACACTCCCCAAGTCTTAATCCATCACTCTCTGGTGTTATCACAAACTGGGGTGATGTCATGTCTAGAACTACACTCCAGCTGTGACCTCACTTGGTGGCCATACTTCTGACATCACCTTCCTGCTCTTAAATTCAGTGCCTCAGCTAATCCAAAACTTTATTGCATATTCCCTCTGACCTTCTGTATAAATCCATCGTGCTGTGCTCAGCAGACCAGGAAGTGTTTTCATTCTCTTTAGCTCTATAGTTCTCAGTATCTTGAAATTTATTGAACAGTCCTCCTGACCTTCTCACATTATATTTCAGTGGATGCTCCAGAGAACAGAAGAATTGAACAGGAGTTAATTCAAAGTCCCAGCTGTCAATTTGGGAGTTGAGCTAAATGATATCAAAGGTGTCAAGGTACTAAGATCAGCATCATACTGCTTTAGGTCAATCAGACCCCTGAGGAAGAGGTCCTCTAGTTTGTCACACGGGGAATGGTATAGCAGCCATGCGATCTTTGACTGCATGACTGCTGCGTGGAAGGTTGCACATTCACCCCTAAGTCATTAATAACATCCTCAGCATGCTAATTCCAAAGTGCTAAATGGCAGCTCTTGCTCTGGAAACAATGCATCGATCTGGATGACGAGGAAGGGAATGGGCCTTTGAGGAATCAGTGGAGTCAGGAATGATTCCAGAGGACTGGAAAATTGCAAATGTTTTCTCTCTTTAAGAAGGGAGAGAGGTAAAACACAGGAAATTATAGGTCAATTCACCTGACTTCAGTGGCTGACAACATTCTACTCTCCATTGTTAAGGATGCTTTGGAGTCATATAAAGCACATAAAAATAGGCTGAAGTCATTGTGGTTTCCTTCAGGGGAGATCTTACCTGACTATTCTGTTAGTGTTCTTTCAGGAAGTAATGAGCAGGATAAACAATGGAGAGTCAGAGGATGTTGTTTACTTGGAATTTTCTAAACCAGATAGGAGCCCATGGTATTACAGGAAGGGTACAAGATTGGCTGTAGAGTGGGAATAAAGATAGCCTTTTCTGCCTGGCATTCTGCAGGGGTTGGTATTGAGTCTGCTACTTTTCATGTTATATATAAATGATTTAGATGACGGAATTGATGGCTCGGTGGCCAGGTTTGCAGATTATATGAAAATAGATGGAGGGGTGAGGGGTGGGTAGTCTTGACAAAGCAGAGAAATTTGGAAGAATGGGCAAAGAGGTGGCAGATGGAATACTGTGTAGGGAAATGTATGGTCATGTGTGGTAGAAGGAATAAAGACATAGATTAATGGGGAGAGAATTCAGAAGACAGAGGTTCAAAGGGACTTGGGAGTGCTAGTGCAGGATTCCCTAAAGGTTAATTTGCAGGTTGAGTTGGTAGTAAGGAAGGCAAATGCAATGTCATGACTTAGAACATAGAAGCAAAGATATAATGCTGAGGCTTTGTAAGATGTCATCAGACTACATTTGGAGTGCTGCCTGCAGTTTGTGTCTATATCTAATGAAGGATGTGCTGGCATGGGAGAGGGTCCAGAGAAGGTTTACAAGAATTATTTCAGTGATGAGAATGTTAATGTATGGGGAATATTTCATAGCTCTGGTCTGCACTCACTGGATTTTATAGGGATAAGTGGGGATCTCATCAAAACAGACTGAATATTGAAAGGGCTGGACAGATTGGATAAGTGATGTTTCCAGGGATGGGAGAGTCCAGGACAGGGGTAGGCACCCTTTTATTTAAAACTCATATTCCACCTTATGTATTTCCTATGCTATAAGTGTTCTGTGATTAGTAAAGGATTTCTTAAGGTGGTATATGAGTGGAAAGAAAAAGTTTGAAAACCTTTGTTTTTATCAAATCTAATTGGCTCGTTATGTGAATGGTTTCATAACTCCAAAGGAAATGGGCCAATGACAATTTTTCTCAAGCAAAATATTTCAGTAACAATTGGGCCTTGAGCAGTGATTCTCAACCATCTCTTCCCACTCACATGCACCTTAAGCAATCCCTTACTAATCACAGGGGATTACTTAGGGTGGTACGTGAGTTTTAAAGAAAACGTTGCCCACCCAGAGAGCGCAGCCTCGTAATAAAAGGACGTCCCTTTAGAACAGAGATGAGGAAAATTTCTTCACCCAGGGGGTGGTGAATCTACAGAATCTGTGGTGGTCGAACCATTGGGTATATCTAAGACAGAGATTGGTAGGTTCTTGATTAATAAAGGCGACAAAAGTTATGGGGAGGAGGAAGGAGAATGGGTTGAAAGGAAAATTAATTAGCCAATATTTGAATAGCAGAACAGACTTGATGGGCCAATTGGCCTAATTCTGCTTCAGTCTCATGGTCTTGTGGGGAGGAATATAAAGTGGAGGGGAACAGTTTGTAGTCATCCAATTCATCAAGGGAGAACATATCAAGCAATGACTCTACCTAGCAGGCAATGAAGGAACACTGTGATCTCACTGTGTTTTTCTTTAAGAATTCTTCATGTAATGGCATTGAATTGTTTATTTGACACATGTACTGAAGTATACTGAGAAGCTTTGTTATGGCAAAGTTATTTTCTAGGCAAGTCAACTCATACAATAATTTTTTAAAAATACTGTAATGGTACAGTAGTCAGACAGCGCAATATATAGAAGAAAAGTACAAAACTATGGTGCCTGTCACAGTGAAAATTATAGTTTTAAAAGACAAGGGTTTCATCTTTAGCCAGAGTGAGAGTTTGATTACAGTAGGAAAGAAACTGTTCTTAATTGATTGCAGGAGGACAATATCTATTCAAACTGTTTCTTGTATTTTGGCTTGAATTTTACACTGGTGAGATCATTAATTTACAGCTTTTTGTAAACCTCCAACTGCTGTACTTGCTTTTCAGCTGAACGGTCAATCTCAGCTCATGCTTGACTGAGAAGAAGCAATCTTCCATGTGGAGTGACTGCCCCTGAACCATCTCAAGGAAGGGAGACACCTGGTGAATTATAGCAGAAGAATGTCCCAGGATGGTGAGTCCCTAAAATATCTGTTGGATTCAGTGTGTTGAGTCATGAGTTTATATTTGTGAAAAAAAATCACAGTGAATTAGGCTGAAGATTAAGACAGGGCTGTGGTTAAGATGATGCCAATCAAATTTTACTGAGTTACCAGAACAGTTAAAGTCAATCATTTTGTGTAGAAGATTCAAGATTATTTTTATTGTTATGTAATAAAACAGGTGCAATATCGCACAAAATTGCCTTTACTCTATCTTGAGGCAGACAAATATTTACCATCAGCAGAAATTTCCCAGTGCCCCTTACAGACAGAGAAGAAGAATAAAAAGAGAGGTCCCCCCCCCACCCCCTCTGAATAGCTATGGCTTCGCCTTAAGTGCTCCTGCCACCTCTAAAGCTGCACAGCCTTCACTCCAAACCATCACCAACCCGAGCTCCAGATGCACATGTCTGACACGATCAGGAAGCCCTCAACGTTCTCGACACCATCCTGCATCCTGGTTCCGATACCTGGTACCTCTTCAGCTAGTCTTGAGCCAGTGACCAGAAGTCCACAGCCAGGTGTGTCCCTTGACCGCAGTGGCTAGCAGCCTGGGGCCTACAAGGGTTCCTCGCCTCAAGTCACCAACAGCCTGTGTGGAAATGTCAGCTCAGCATTTCCACAAATCTTTCTTGACATCAATACTTAGAAGTACTTTTGAAGTCTTGTCACTTTTGTTGGGCCTGAATACAAATGACAATTTTTACACAATTAGCTCCCATATATAGCCACATGATTATAATCGTATGATCTACTTGTGTTTTAAAACAAAGAATAAATAATAGCCCCATGACGCCATTCCCCCCCCCCCCCCCCCCACCAATCCAGAGAACTGCCTACTTGTCTTCAAAATAAGGCCATGAGATTCGTGGATTGGTGTATATCTTATCCAAAAAAATAGCACCTCTAATAGTCAACATAAGGAATGGAGTTGGAGCGGTGGTTAAGTTACTAAACAGAGCTTCAGACTAACAATTCAGTGTTCAGATCCCACCATGGTATCTATGTAATTTAACCTAATTTAATAATATGTAATAAAAATAATAGAATCTAGTCTAAGATATGATGAACAGAAAACCCATTGGACTACCGATGACTGACTGATGCCACTTGAAGAAGGAGATCTGGTCTCTTCTGCTGATCTGGCCTCCTTGTGACTCTACACATCCCAATGTGGGTTGATCATTCAAGCCACCCAGTTGTGGTTCTCTTCATGTGACTCCCTCCAATAAAACAGACACTGGCCTTGCATGCAGGAAAATGAATAAAATTTTTTTTAAAAAGTGTCCAATTCTCTGCTCTAGGACTTAATTCCACTAATAAATCAAATAAACCAGTGCAATTCAACTTTCATGATTACATTTCAGGTGTGTTCACCTCATGTGGATACCTATAAAGTCAATGTGGAGAGATTAAGTCAAGTTTATTGTCTGATTGTACAAGCACAACCTGACGAAACAATTCTCTGAGGTCCTCAGTGCCAATACCCGAGACATAACACAAATACAGACAAACAATACATTTGTAGGACTTATTCATATACAGTATACAAATAATTAAATTAATATTGTTTTGTAAATATGAAAGTCTCGGATGGTTAGCGTGCTGCCTGTGGGAAGAAGCTGTTTCTCAACCTGGTGGTGCTGGCTCTGATCCTCCTGTATCTCTTCCCCAACATGAGCAGCTGAAAGATGCTGTGTGCATGGGGGAAGGGGTCCTCAATGATTTTACGTGCCCTCTTCAGATAACGATCCCGGTAGATCACATCGATGAGGGGGAGGGAGACTCAGTGATCGTCTCTGTCACTCACATGGTCCTGTGGATTGACCTCAGATCCTTTTGTCTGCAGAAACAGTACCACACTGTGATGTAGCCAGCCAGGATGCTCCCGATAGAGAGCTCCGGTAGAAGGTTAACATAATAGCAGCTGGTAGCCTTTCCTGCTTCAGTCTTCTCAAGAGATGTTGTGTGTCCATGATAGGTCCCTGCTTCAGTGAACTCCAAGGAACTTGGTGCTCTCCACAATAACTACTACAGTTATTGATGTCTAGTGGAGGGTGGTCTTCCCTGGTCCTCCTGAAGCCCACAATCATCTCCTTTGTCTTATCCACATTGAGATTCAGGTTGTTAGTCCTGCACCATATCATGAGATTTTCCACCTCTTCTCTGTGCGACTCATCATTGTTGCTGATGAGACGAACTGCTGTTGTATCATCTCCAAAATTAATGACACTGTTGCAGCTGGATCACATGATTCAGTACTGGGTCAGTAGTGTGAACAGGAGTGGGCTGAGTATGCAGCCCCGGCGTGCATCAGTGCTCAGCATGTTGGTGGTCAATGTTTTGCTACCAAAAATCCAAAAAAAAGATGTTCTCCATCAGCCTCTGGGAACAATCATTTTAAACACCAAGCTGAAATCAATGCAGCTTGGCGTACATTCTCCAGGTGGGTCAAGATGGAGAAAAATGACAAGACTGAGGAACAATTTCTTGTACAGGTGAATTGAAATGGGTCCATTGTCTCTGGGATGTGTGCTTTGATGTATTAGTGACCATAGGTATTTTATACAGGGACAGTATTGTTGAGGAGTCTGATGTTGGAGGGAGAGCAGCTGTTCCTGAACTTAATGCCAGCAGCGAGAACAGAACATGTGCTGGGTGGTGTGGATCCTTGATGATTGCTGCTGCTCTCTGATGGCAGCATTCTTGAGGAGGGAGGATTTTCCCTGTGATGTCCTAGGCTGAGTCCATTACCTTTTACAGGGCTTTACACTCAGACCATGATGCAGCCAGTCAGCACAGTTTCCACCACACATTTGCAGAAATTTGCCAGGGTCATATCAAACCTCCGCAAACTCCCGAGGAAGTAGAATCACTGACAAACTTTCAGCATGATGGGTCCAGGAAGGATCCTCCGAGATGGTGACTCCCAAGAACATAAATTTGCTCACCCTCTCCACCTCTGATCTCCCAATGATCACTGGATTGCATACCTCTGGCTTTTCCTTCCTGATGTCAACAATCAACTCCTTAGTTTTGGTGACATTGAGTTGTAGAGCTGGTCGAAAGAATCAAAGACTTGTTGATCCAAACCAAGGCTTTTATTAGCAAAAGACAGGAGCTCTTCACAGGTGGCTGACCAGTCTGGAATGATCCGACCTGGCTAAGGACACAACCCTTTAAGGCCCAGACAATAGGCGTGGCTTAGCTCTCAGCCAATCGCTGTAAGCACAGTCTAGATACAGTAACTATATACACTATGTACATTGGTGATGGATCTGTACTATCACATGAGTGCAAGGTTGTTGTGGTGCACCATTCAGCCAACTTCCAATCTCCCTCCTATGTCCTGACTCATCCCCTTCCTTTATCCAACCCACTACCGTGGCATCATTGGCGAATTAGTAGATGGTTTTATTGTCGTACCGAGGCACACAGTCGTAGGTGTAAAGAGAGTAGAGCAGGGGGCTACGAATGCAGCCCTGTGGTGCCCCAGTACTGATGCAGATTGTGGAGGAGATGTTCTTACCAATCTTCACTGATTGTGGTCTGGCGGTGAGGAAATCCAGGATCCAATTACACAGTGTGGTGTTGAGTCCCAGGTGTTGTAGTTTGCTGATCGGTTTTGAGGGGATAATGGTGTAAATGGTGAACTGTAGTTGATAAAAGAGCATCTTGATGAATACATCTTTGGTCCAGGTGTTCCAGGGCTTTGTGTAGAGCCAGTGAAATGGCATCCACCATAGACCTTTTGCTATGATACGTGTACATGTCATTGCTCAGACAGGAGCTGATATGCTTCAATACCAACCTCTCAAAACACTTAATCACTGTTGATGTAAGACCTACTGGTCGCTAGTCATTAAACAGGTTACTACACTCTAGTTGGGCACTGGTATGGCAGATGCCTGTTTGAAACAAGTAGGTACCACTCCCTGCTGGAGTGAGATATTGAAGATAATTCTCGAACAATGAAATGTTGGTTATATATCTTTACCTTCGATGGATGCTGAAAGACCTGCTGAGTTCCTCCGGCATTATTGTCTTTTTCCTATAATCACGGTATCTGCAGACTTTTGTGTTCCACTCGAGTACTAATTTGTGTTTTTCCTAAGTGTGTTGAATTACCATTTCATTGGTCATGTAAGACAATTGCTCCACTGATGAGAGTTAAATTTAATTTGGCTTGTAGCATTGTAATAAGCAATGTCAGCTCAAGTGTTCAAAGCTCACGTATTGTATCCTTGATTTGTACATAATTCAATTGTAAAGGAGCTAGGGAAGTTTGCATGCTGATGTAGTGAAAGCTAATTAAATGTTGGCCTACATTGCAAAAGAAATGGAGGACAAACGCTGGGCAGTCCAATATTTGTGTGGGATATTGGTGAGAGAAAACTCATCATGGTCTCTATAGAACATAGAGCAGTGCAGGGATAGGCTCTTCATTGCATGATGTCTGTGCTGATCACACAGCATGACACGAATCTAAATAATCTCGTCTAACTGCAAGAAGTCTGCTTCACCCTCGTCTCTGCCTGTTCATGTGAATCACAGAACATTACAGCACAGAAACAGGCCCCTTCACCCCTTCTAGTCCATGCCAATACAATTTTTTTTGCCTAGTCCCACTGACCTGCACCCAACGCATAGTCCTCCATAGCTTACCAATCCATGTACCTGTCCAAATTCTTCTTAAATGTTAAAATTGAGCCTGCATTCACTACTTCAGCTGGCAGCTCATTCCACAATCCCACCATACTGTGTGAAGAAGTTCCCTCTCATGCTCCCTCTAAACTTTTACCCTTTCACCCTTAACCCATGTCCCCCTCATAAATTTAACTACTTCTATCAAATCTCCCCTCATTCTTCTATGCTCTAGGGAATAAAGTTTTAACTTGCTTAGCTCAATTCCTGAAGTCCAGGCAACATCCTCGTAAATATTCTCTGCACTCTTTCTGTCTTATTGATAGCTTAGTTAGGTGATCTCCAATATTGGCCTCACCAATATACAACTTTACCATAATATCCTAACTCAATACTTTGATTTATGAAGGACAATATGCCAAAAGCTTACTTTACAATCCTCTCCACCTAAGATGGTACCTTTGGGGAATTATGCATCTGTATTCCCAGATCCTTCTGTTCTATCCCACTCTTCAGTGCTTGGATAAATGCCTCTTAAACATTGCTATCATATCTACTTCTACCACCTCCATTGGCAGTGCATTCCAGCCACCTACCACTCTCTCAGTACAAATACTTGCCTTTCACCTCACCGTCAACCTATGTTCCCTGATATGTGTCATTTTCACCATGGGAATAAGATTCTGACTCTCTATCCTATCTATTTCTGTTTGCCACAATAGCGTGGATCTACCAGTGGCCACTCATTTCAATTCCTTGACCCATTCCCTCACTGATATGTTCTCATACATTGCCAGACTGAGACCACTCGCGTTGGTGGATTTCTGTTATCCTCCAATCCCCTCCCCCCACATCTTCATCGCCCTGTCTCCTTTCCTCCAGTTCCCTCTCTCTCACTCTTTTCCTTTTTTCCTCTGTTTCCTTTCATGGAGCAAAAATTTATTCTCACCCTTCCTCTTATCATATCCAATTAACACCTTTTGTCTGTTAGTCTGGACTCTATCTCCTCCCTTTCTCTCCCCATGCCTGCCTTTTGCTTATACCTTGCAGAAGGGCTCAGGCCCAAAATAATGGTATACAGTAAATCTTTACCTCTTACGGATGCTTCGAGACCAGCTGAGGTCCTCCAGTATGTACTGTGAGTTTTTACTCTATCCCATCTATGCCTCTCATAATTTATGTACTTCGATCAGGTAACCCCCTCAGCTTCCAAAGCACCAGAGAAAACTAGCCATTCATTCAACCTCTCCCTATATCTAATGAACTCTTTCCAGGTAACATCCAGCTGAACCTCTCCTGGGCACATTTCCAAAGCCCTCACATCTTTTCCTTATTCATGAAAATGGACTTGCCATATAACCTGTGGTGTGCTCTGATTCCTGTAATGAAGAAAGATTGGATAGATAAGATCTACCTAACTTTGGGATTTAAGAGCATGAGAAAAGACCTGATAAAATCTTGGAAATTCTCTGCCTTAGTGTGAGCTGAAAATTAATCATTGTTCTAAGGGAGGAACTTTGATTTGAAGTATCATCTATGTTTCTCTTTCCTCAGATTTAGATGTACAGCCATTTTGTCCATTTCACCCAATTTACAGCCAATTGAATGGTGGGAGGAAGCCGGAGGCCTGGTGAAAACCATGAAGACACAGGGAGAATGTACAAACTCCTTCAAGACAGCACGGGATTCAATTCCCCGCTCCGGTCGCTGGCACTGTAACTGCTATGCCATCCATGCTGCCCTAGATACTGTCTCACATGCTGAACAGAGAACATATAACAGAACATTACACCACAGTACAGGCCCTCTGGCCCTCAATGTTGTGCCGACCTATATATTACTACCCCCAAAAAATCTAAATCCTTCCTACTTCATAATCCTCTTTTTTTCTTCCATCCGTGTGCTTGTCAAAATCTCTTAAATACCCCTAATTTTTCAGCTTCCACCACCATCTCTGGGAAGGCATTCCAGGTACCCATATCTCCCCTAAACTTTCCTCCCTTCACTTTGTGGAGATGTCCTCTGGTGTTTGCTACTCCAACACTGGGAAAAAGACACTGGCTGTCCACCTTATCTATTTCTCTCAGAATCTTGTAGACCTCTAATAAGTCTCCTCTCACCCTTTGCTCCAAAGAGAAAAGTCCCAGCTCTACTAACCTTGCCTCATAAGACTTATTTTCCAATCCAGGCAACCTGGTAAATCTCTGCATCATCTCCATAGCTTCCACATTCTTCTGTTAAAGATCAAACCAGCAACCACAAATAAGGCATATCACACAGGGGTAAAGATGAACAATTAATTTATTAACAAAAATTCACCTTCAAACTTTAATTCAAAATCCCCCTTTTATAACAATGCCCACTGGCTACTATGCAAATCTCTATAACACTGTAAAACTAATAAATTCCCCAGCTTAAATATAACATAGTCAATTAAAGTCTAAGTTATATTTCCAACCAACCCACAGAAAAATTTAGACACAAAACACACACAAAACACACAAGACTCACAGAAGTTTGATCTCAACCGAAGCAAAGATCATAAACAAAATTCAGTTTGTTTGGTAAACTGAAGCCAAAAGATCTTTGAGAGAGAGAGAGAGAGAGAGAGAGAGAGAGACAGAGAGAGACAGAGAGACAGAGAGACAGAGAGACAGAGAGAGAGAGAGAGAGAGAGAGAGAGAGAGAGAGAGAGAGAGAGAAAGAGAGAGAGAGAGAGAGAGAGAGAGAGAGCGCACAAAATTTGAAGTTGTCTTCTTGTCTTTCTTGCAGAGAGAGGAACAACTGGCTTGGTCCAGATCCTTCTGGCTGCCTTCAGAATATTCATCCTTTTTGAAATCCCAACATTCTAAACTGCCCTCCAGATCATGACTCATGCTCTGGGCCTCCTTCCACTCCACAGCACCCCCCCAGTGGTGGTTTGTCATCCAAGTCCAGAAATGTTTAGATCATTTTCTGCACATGTTCAGTCCGTCTCCCACTCTCTTAGCAGTCCACCTTCACCTTGGCTCTCTCAGGCAAACTGTCATTTTTTAACATAAAACCACACAATACATAGGCCAATACACAATACAGAACTCTGTAACACTTCTTATAATGAGATGATCAGAACTGAACACAGCAAGTGTGGTCTCATCAGAGATTTGTTTAGGACCTCCAAAACCTGGAACTCAAACCCCCTATTAATGAAGTTCAGCAATCCATTCGGCCTTCTTCACTATTCTATCAAGCTGTGTGGACACCTTGAGAGGTGAATGGATTTTAGCCCCAAAGTCCCTCTGTACTTCCTCTCTGACCATTAACTCTGCATTCAGCCTTCTAGTTTGACCTTCCAAAATGTATCACCTCACACCTATCTGGATTGAACTCCATCTGCCACTTTTGTGCCCAACTCTGCATTCTGTCTCTATCCTTTTGTAACCTTCAGCAACCTTCTTCAGCACTTTCCTGTTTTCCTAAGTGTTGCTCTTTGGAAGGAGAGGTCTTCCTCAGGGAACAAATCTGTCCAATGTGGTGATATTTCAAGCAACCTATTGCTTTGAGAAAGAGGAGCTGAAAACATGGGGTTAAATGGAACTATGTGACATCATTAACATGCTTGTGTTCGATTCTGAGGTTTTTTTTGTCCAAGAATCAGGAAATGTTCCTCCTGCCACCTGATCGGATGTGCCAGATGCTGCAACGGTGCTTTTCAATATTACTGATGTTTGCAAAACGCCACCCAAACATCTGGAGTGAGTTGGAAATACGATGGTCTGTTTTACTGATTAGGTTTTTATTATGTGGACAAGGCATTCATTAAATCATTCCTTCGCAGTTTATAATCAAAATCGGTTTTTAAAAACAAGGTTAAATACCAAAAGGAGACTGGCCAGAAATGCATGGAGTAAATAAAGACTTTAATTTCAGTGGGAGTTGAGACAATGTGGTGATACCTGGGTTGATTAAATGTTGTGTGAACAGTGCTCTCTCCATGGGAACCACTGCAAAAAAAAAAATTCTGGATCCCCTGCACAAAGCAAGCTGTTTTATACACCATGCTGCTCACACATTCCACTTTAATAACTCTCTCAACAGTCAACAGTTGCAGTTACCAGCCATTATGCCAAACAGCAGTTTCATGAGGCACCTGGTACCAATCTCACATCCTGAGAGCCAGGCTGAGTCCCAACCAGGTTTTCCATAAATGGCATCGTGTGTGAGCTGCATACTTTCCTACAAGCTACCCAAGTTCTTCCACGGAGCAAGTACTGTATACAGCTGTAAGCAATGACCACCCTAAACGGATGAAGTTCACTGAACTCACATAAGAGAACCAATCAGCCCAGCGAACCTTACTGTGGAATCCTGGTGACAATCATTTACACATCAAATAGTTGTGTCAGTTCCAGTAAAAAGTTTCAACAAAAGAAAATACCTGCATTTTTGAATCATTCTTCATGATCTCAAGACATAAGGAAATGTTTTAAATGCAGTGATCTTTTTTTTCTTCTGGCTAAATATGAAGTCAAATTGCTAGCAAGATCCCACAAATACCAGACCAGGTCATCTGTTTTTTTCTCCAGCCTCCCACCCCTTCCCTTCCTTTCTTCTATTCAAATGTGTCGATCTCAGCCCTTCACCCCTTCCCCCATCACCTCTCAGCTCCTTTCTTTTCTCCCACCTCCTACCTGTTCTGAGCTGCTCTCCTGCCCTTCTTCCCTTCCTTACTCTTTTATTTGGGTATCCGCCCGGTTCTTCCTATTCTTGACAAAGAGTTTTCGGACTGAAAAGTTGACTGCTTTTTGCCTTCCCTGGATACTGAGCTCCTCCAGCACTAGGTGTGTTGCTTCACTTTTACAACATCTACAGGATTCTTGTTTACATCTACCTTGATGAAGGCCTCAAGCCCAAAATGTTGGCTATGTATCTTTATCTTTGCTATATGAAGTTCACTGTTTGACCTGTTGAGTTTCTCCAGTTTTGTGTTTTTACTTCAACCACGGTGTCTGCAGACATTCATGTTTTACTTCTTTCTTGTTTACAACTGTTTTATTAAAGTTGGGTGAAGACAAGTATTGGTCAGAACTCTGGAGCAAACTTTGGCAGAGAGCAGCAGAGGCAAATTGAGACACATAATCACAGTCACATTTCTTGGTCTGTACCCATTGGCTCCTGCATGCAAGGGATGGATAAGGATCAAATCTAATGACTCCCACAGAAAAAAATCTCTGCCAGTATCAACTGACAGAGGAAAGAGTAAACATGCCCTCAGCTGAAAGACCTCAGCGGATCGTGCGGCATCAGTGGGAAAAACTATTGTTTACATCAGAAATCTTCAGCAAGACTGATGAAGGGCTCTGGCCTGAAACATTGATCCTTCCTTTTCTCCTCAACCCACTGAAGTCCTCCAGGAGATTGTTTGTTGCCCCAGATTCTGTCATCTGCTGTCTTCTGTGTGCCTCCATGTAGAGAGTAAAAACTGGTCCCACACAGAGGCACAGAAAGGTTGCTTTTGTGAGGAAAGAAACACAGAGAAAATTAATGTTATTCATTTGGCTCCTCATCCCACAGACAGTAGAATAACTGGAGCGTTTGCCAGATTTTCCTACAAGGCACTACAGGCAGCTTTAGATTGAATCCAACTCCTGATCTGGGAGGGTTGGCAGGCACTTCTGAAGCAGAGCTCAGACCTGAAACATTGGCTGCTTTTGACTTCTATGGATGCTGCATGACCTGCTGAGTTTCCCCAGTACGTCTATACACTGCATGAGACCCTAGCCACCGCAGATTTTCTTGCTTACCTTCGGCTGAAGTCAGGGTTGATGTTGTGGAGTTGACAGACTTGATGCTCCAGAATTCAACTCTCCCATGGTTTCAGGAGTTGGAAAAGTGGGACTCGAAAGAAAAGCGAGGATTTCTGCAGCTCCATTCACAGATACAGGATATCCCAATGGGTTCGCAACTACTTATGAAGTGCAGCCATTGCTGTCAGTGGAAGACGTGCACTGCACCGAGCAAGAACCCAGAATCATCAGTGTTTACAGCCAGATCACTTATTTTTATATATCAGTTGGGACCAGACCAGGGCACTAAGCAGGGTCCCTAGCTCTTCCTTAGAACAATGCAACAGGAGAGAGAGCAGCTGACATCAGAGTGAAAGAGGCTACATTTCCAATAGCACACGCATGGTTTGCCAAGATTTGACTTAACTTTAGATTTCAGATTTATTGTCATACCTGATATCACATTCAACCCTGAGATTCTTTTACCTGCTGGTGAGGCAGAATTACCACTTATTGGTAGTGCAAAAAAATCTCACTGAACGAAAACATGTAAACAAATTAAAAATGTAAACAAACTGTAGAGAGGAGAAAGAAAAACAAGAGTCCTTAAAATGAGTCTATGATTTTGTTGTTGAGGAGTCTGATGGTGGAGGGGTAGCAGCTGTTATTGAGCCTGGTGGTGTGAGACTTGTGGCACCTATACTTCATTCCTTAAGGCAGCAGTGAGAAAAGAGCATTTGCTGTGCGGATCCTTGATGATTGCTGCTGCCCTCTGCTGACAGCGTTTCCTGTAGATGATTTTGATGGTGGGAGAGTTTTGCCCGCGATGTCCTGGACGGTGTCCACTACCACTTGCAGGGCTCAAGGGTATTGGTGTCCCCATGCCAGACTGTGATGTAGCCAGTCAGCACACTTTCCATCACACTCTGTAGAAATTTGCCAGGGTTTCTGATGTCATACCAAACCTCCACAATTTCTTGAAGAATTAGAGGTGCGGATGTGCTTTCTTCATTATGCCATTGGTGTGTGATCCTCCAAGATAGTGACTCCCAAGAATTTTCTCACCCTCTCCACCTCTGATTACCCCAATGATCGCTGTATCGTACACCTCTGATTTCCCCTTCCTGAAGTCAACAATCATCTCCTTGGTTTTGGTGACATTGAGTACAATGTTGTTGCTGGTGTACTATTCTGCCAAGTTTTCAATCTCCCTCCTGTATGCTGACTCATTGCCCCTTTTTTTACACGACCCACTACCATGGAAATTTGTAGATGCTGTTGTTGTCATACCAAGCAACACAGTCATAGGTGCAAGTAAAAACACAAAATGTTGGAGAACCTCAGAAGGTCAAACAGTGCCCTTTATGTAAAGATACATAACAAAGTATGAGAAAATACCGGTAGACGTCCGAACAAAGGTTGGGGGGGGGGGTGGCAAAGGTAGGCGATGATAAGTGGAGAAAGGAGGGAGGGGACAGCAGCAATGAGGGGGAGGAGGGATGGCTGGGTGGGTGGAAGAATAATAAAGACAGGAAAGAGGGAGGGGAAAGAAAAGGTTTAATGGAAAGCAATAAGTCAATGTCAATGCCATCTGGCTGGTCGGTGCCCAGTTGGAAAATAAGGTGTTGTTCCTCCAATTTGCAGGTGGTCTGGGTGGGATAGTACACAAGGCAATGGACAGATATGTCAGTGTGGGAGTATGACTCGGAATTGAAATAGTAGGCTACTGGGAGGTCGCTGCTGTTGCGAATGGAGAGGAGGTGCTCAGCGAAGTGATCTCCCAATCTGTGACTGGTCTCTCTGATGTAGGGAATGCCACAAAGTTCTCTGGATGTACAAGTGAAGTGTTGCTTCTCTTGAAAGGTACATGATGAACTTTGATAAAGGGTTCAAGCCTGAAATGTTGGTTATGTATCTTTACCTTTGCTACATAAAGGGCATTGTTTGACCTGCTGAGTTTCTCCAGCATTGTTTTTTGTGATTTACTTTAGTCATAAGTGTAAAGTGAATAGAGCAGGGGCTAAGAACACAGCCCTGTGGTGCTCCGATACCGACGGAGATTGTAGAAGAAAATTCTTACCAATCCTCACTGATTGTGGTCTGGAGATGCGGAAATCTATGAGTCAATTACACAGTAGGGTGTTGAGTCCCAGGTCTTGGAGTTTGCTGATCAATATTGAAGGGTGCTAAATGCCAAAATGTAGTCGATAAAGAGCATCCTGATTTAAGCATCTTTACTGTCCAGGTGTTCCAGGGCTTTGTGTTGAGCCAGTGTGATGGCATCTACCATAGATTTGTTGCTTGGCATAGATCTCAGATTTTTCAACATCCAACTCCAAAATGCAAGAACTAATCAACCAAACCAAAACTTTAAAAAAAAAGAAAGAATAATTACAAGACAGACAATGCAGCGGATCAGACCAGAAAGTGTCACTGAGGTCAAAGGTCAATATCTTACTGAAGGGAGAGCTGACACGAAAGGTCTGTGACCTATGAGAACTCATCAATCAAAAAGCACAGAAATGTTTGGATTCTCAGTACTTGGAGCCACTGTTGCTATTTCAAAAGGAAATATGATCCTAGTTTTTATGGGCCAGGTGCACATAAACCTTTATCACTGCCAACCAAAGACCAACCTTCACAGAACTGGAAGATGGGGCAGTTTACTTAATTATTCCAGCTATGCTTTGTTGGCACAGGAAAATTAATCCTTACTAGTTCAGGCTATATTTAATACTGGCATTGAAAGGTAAATTAAAATATAAACAGGCAATAGATTGCATGAAATAGAATTGCCAATCACAGAAAAAATAATGGGAACTTACAGTACTGCCACACAAAATCATTTTGCTAAAGCAACACTATATCTCAGTTTTAAAAGTTCATGTCTGCTTGGTCAAGAATTATTACAGAATTAATCTGAAGGGTTTTGAGGTCAGTGAAGTGAGTCAAGCTAACTTATTTCACAGTAAGACTTTCAAATTACAAATCAGATATTCCAAGGTCTGTTCTTGATCCGATCTCTGTTGAGGTGTGAGCAGTTAGTGCAATGCTGTTACAGCGCCAGCAATCGGGACTGGGGTTTGAATCCTGCGCTGTCTGTAAGGAGTTTGCATGTTCTCCCTGTGTGTGCATGGGTTTCCTCCATGTGCTCCAGTTTCCTCCCACCCTTCAAAACGTACTGGGGATTGAGGGTAGATTGGGTGTAATTGGGCAGCATGGACTAGTGGGCCAAAATAGACTGTCACTGTGCTGTATGTCCAATTTTTAAAAAATAAAGTACCTTGGGGTAGGGTGTAAGGTAGTTAAAGATAAAAGAACAGGAAAAGGTAAAACAGATATTGTGTCAGTGGAACCAGATAGAGGTGGGGGGTTACCTAAATTTAGAAAATTCGATGTTCATGTCATTAGGCTTACAGCTTTCCAGGAGGAATATTATGTGTTGCTCCAGAATTTTATATTTAAGAACATTAGAAAGTAAGAAATAGGAGCAGGAGTCGGCCATCTGGCTCATCGAGCCTGCCCGCCATTCAATGAGATCATGGCTGAGCTGATGATAGGTTCATCTCCACCGACCTGCCTTTTCTCCAGATCCCTTAATTACCCTTCTTTGTAAAATTCTATCCAACCTTGTCCCCTAGTTCTAGTCTCCCTCACCAATGGAATCAACTTACCTACCTCTAGCTTTCTTATGTCCTTCCTAATTTTATACATTTCTACAAGACCCACTCACATTCTTCTAAATTCAAGTGAGTACAACCTCAGATAACACAATCTCTCCTCATAGGCTAACCTTCTCATTTCTGGAATGAACCTGGTGAACCTCCTCGGTACTGCTCTGTCCATCCTCCTTTCAAGTAAGGAGACCAGAACTTCACACAGTAATCCAGATATGGCCTCACCAGTACCTTGTACACTTGCCCTGCTCCTAAATTCAATCCCTCTAGCAATGAAGCCCACATTCCATTCGCCTTCTTGATAGCCTGCTGCACCTGCAAACCAACCTTTTGCGATTCATGCACAAGCACTCCCAAATCCTTCTGCACAGCAGCATGCTGGAATCGCTTTCCATTTACATAATAATCTGACCTTCCATTGTTCCTTTCAAAGTGGATAACTTTGCATTTACCAACAATGTACTCCATCTGCCAGATCCTTGCCCACTCACTTAAACTATCTATATTTCTCTGCAGACTTTCTATATCCTCTGCACAATTTGCTTTTTCACTCAATTGAATGCCAATTTGGCCTGACACTGACAATAGATAAGACAGAGGACATGCAAATCTTTGTAAGAACTCAGCAAGTCACTCCATAGGAAGTAAAAGGTTGGCAACCTTACAGGCCTGAGCCCTTCATCATGAAAATATCACATGGCATCCGAGGTAAACTTGGATGTGGTTCAGTATTACTATAAGACCTTGAGTTAACCATTCACAACTTAGGCCACAGTTTAGCATGATGATCACTCCCAAGGGGAAAAAAAAAATCTGCTGAGGTTACCACTCCACTGTTTTCGAGATTGAGCATTTAGGGTCTTGGAATAAGAACAGCAGAAGTTTTAACTTGTGAGGCCTTTCAACATTCCCCAATATAGTGTAGATTGTGGAGGGTCATGTGACCTCTCTGCCTGGAACCTGGTGGGAATGTGTATTGTGGATGGTCACGTGATCTCTTAGTCTTGAACCTAGTCAGAAGTTGCATCTCTTGCCAATCAGGGTTGGACTCTGCCCACCGATTAGTAAACACCTGACCATTCGTCCCTTTAAAAACACCTAGCGATTACCTGGGCTGGACCCTCCATCTTACCAAACTATAAAGTCTATCACGTGCAGTAGTTTTTCCTCTTCTGCTTTTCGGTCATACAATGAACCCTCCTCGCTCCTCCAGGTCACGAACTGCAGACAACACTGGAGGAGTCGTTGGTAAGGTGTGCAGTACACTGGGACCAGGGCTGTTAGATCACATTGGTGCCATGCCCATAATTGACAAGGAATGGTGGGTAGCTTATTGTAATCCTTGGTTCTTATAAGTCTGTACACAGTTGCTAGTTTCATTAAGTGTTAAGTCCAACGTGACTTAATTGTTCTGTGTATAAGTGTAAGCAATTGTTAATATCGGTGTGATGTGATGGATTATACTGTGTTTTGTGATTGAGAGTATTAGTGTGTATTATCCCTGTTATGATGCTCTTACGTGTTTTAATATAGATCCTTCCTGTGTTTAGCTGTGTCCAGAACCCACCGAACATTTCCTTTCCCACACAGCACCCTCCAAATCTCATTGTCTTGATCTACAAAAAACACAGGTAAGTAAGTGTTTGGGTAAGACACAGAATCAGAATGATATTACTATATGTGACATTCTATCCCAGAGGAGCTGATCTGACCTGGAGAGGGGAGGAAGGGAAAGATATCATCATCAAGAGAAGGGAAGAAACAAATCCCTTGAGGAAAAAAAAGAGGAGGGGGGAGGGGAGAAGTGGGTCAAGGAAGAATTGCAAAATTTGGACATGGCAAAAGCCCAGACCATTCTGCTGTTAAAAATGTGGCAAAGATGCAATGAGCACTAATCCTTCCTCATGGGCTTCCTTTGAAGGCAAACGTCCAGTTACCATAATGCTAATTATTTGGCAAATGCAATATAATACCTGTATGGGATTAATAATCTTCCAAAACTTTAATTTATGATTCAGGGGTTGGAAACAGTAGTTAGGAGAAGAGTTTCAATAACTGAATGCTTTACCATTGGAGCGGTTTCAGAAAAGATCTCAGAGGGCAAGACAGTTAGCGTAGCGTTTAGCGCAATGCTGCTACAGTACCAACGATCCATGTTCGAATCTGGCACTGTCTGTAAGGAGTTTGTACGCTCTCCCTGTGTCTGCGTGGGTTTCCTCCGGGTGCTCCATTTTCCTCCAACCGTTCAAAACGTACTGGTTGCTGTAGGTTATTTGGGTGTAATTCGGCGGCATGGGCTCGTGGAATGAAAGGGCCTGTTGCTATGCTTTTTGTCTAAATTTAAAATGTAAATTTAAATTGCAAAGACACACGAGAGATGCAGATGTTGGATTATGGAGCAAGAAAGACAGAATATGATTTGCATTTTTTTTGCAGATATTATCTGACAGTTGCCAAATTTGTTCTGCAGAAGATGATTGAGGTAGGTCTCATTGCATCCCTGATGTGAAAATTCACGTATTTGAAAGATAGGAGGAGAGCAGAACCATAAGGGTAATTATGAATATCTCAAGAGAAAGCACAAAATTGGCCAAACGATCACCTTACATCTCTAGGATCTGGCTTCAGGCTTCTGTAATTTAAATGACATTTTTGTTTCTGGGGAAAGGAGTTGCCTTAGTCACAAGAGTTGTTACCCCATTCAGAGTGAATATAAAGGTTAGTTTATCATCTCTTCTGCCAGAATAAACCAGTCAGTCTTTGTTCAAAACTGTGCCTGATAAAGTAAACTCACTTCCACACAATGAACTACAAAGGAAACACCACTATTACATTTAATTTTAGCTCATTGTCAGGAACTCGGCATTAATGTCTGCACAGTCTCCATTTGGCTTTTTCCATCTGCAGAAAGCTATTTTCCAAAACTTCTTTAAAAAAATAGGAAGCCCTCTTTAGGACACACAGAGTGACTGAAAATTATATAATTCGCTAAGAGACTTTTGCTTGGCCCAAAGGTGCAGAACAGAACAGTTTGAATAAAGTTCCTGGAATTTGCAACTCATCTTATTTTTTACATTGTGTTGATGAAGGTTGCATTGGAACTCAACAGGACACAAGTTCAAAGTCAAAGTTTAGACTTATTGTCAGAGTACATGTATGACGTCTCATACCACCCTGAGATTCTTTTTCCTGAGGGCGAGATGCTTTCTGAATCAAGATCTGAAACTGAAGTGATATGGGAGTTCAGTGCCACATACATACAGTAAGTACAATGTATAAAGGCACTGATATTCTTGCTTAGTCCAGCTACACCAGTACATAAAGTACACTGACAAACAATGAGTATAAATAAATTCCCACGAGGGTAATAAAGGTAATAATTTAAAACAATAGATAAATATTCACAGGTTTGTAAGTTTATTTGTCACATACCCATTGCAGAAAGAGGGTTCAACTTCAAACATATTTTAAAATTTATACTTAGACATACAGCATGGTTACAGGCCCTTTTATCCCACAAGCCTGTGCCGCCCAATTACACCCAATTGACTTACAATCTCCATATATTTTAAGAGGTGGGAGGAAACCAGAGCACCCAGGGAAGCCACACACACGGGGAGATCATACAAACTCCTTATAGTCAGCTCAGGATTCGAACCCCGGTCCTGATCACTGGCTCTGTCACCGCATTGTGCTAACCGCTACGCTAATGAAGCTGGCCCTTTCTAATAGGTCATCTCTAACATTAAACACAGTTGTGTATAGAGCACAATTTACAGTGTAAAAACACAATGCTGGAGAAACTCAGCAAATCAAATGGTTTATATACCAAAAAGATGTGTAAACTCATTTCTGGCTTGAATCATCACTGATGAAGGGCTTAAGCCCGAAACATCAGTTATGAATCTTAATCTTTGCTATATAAAGGACACTGTTTGACCTGCTGAGTTTCTCCAGCATTGTGTTTTTACTTCAACCATGGGGTTTGCAGACTTTTGTGTTTTACTACAATTTACAGAGTATATGATTACAATGAAAAGGACGATCAATTAGCACCAACCAAGGGCAGCATGAGAGCACCCTTGTGGGGTCCATTCAGGACCCTGATGGCTGGAGGGAAGAAACTGTCTTTAAACCTGTTGATGCACCCTTTCACATTCCGTAGGCTACTCCCCGATAGGAGGAAGGAATATAGAGTGTGTCTGGGGTGTGATGGGTCCTTCATTGTGTTGGCTTCCCTTCCTAGGCAGCGGGAGATGTAGATGGAGTCCATGAAGGGCAAGGAAGCTTGTGTATTGTTCTGAGCAGCATGCTACAGCATTCCCTGAGAATTTGAATTGTTTGCCTCTCACCAGAGTCACGGGTTTCAGTTGAAAGAAGAACTCAACTCATTAGGTTCTCTTTATCCTGCTAATTTGGGTGATGAAGGTTTAGGACCTTCCAGCTGGTCCTTCCTTCCTCTGGCTCACCAGAAAACTGCTCAGTAACACTACATAAAGACTGCAGATGCTGTAAACTTGAATCCATACGGAAATGCTGGAGGAACTCAGCGGGTCAGGCAGCATCTATGGGTAGAAATGGTCAGTCAAATATTTGAGTCTCGATTCAATTTTGAATTCAGATTTATTATCAGAGTACATACATGACATCACATACAACCCTAAGATTCCTTTTCTTGTGAGTGAGGCAGAATTACCACTTATTGGCACTGCAAAAAAAACTGTACTCAACATACACATGTAAACAAATAAAGAAATGTGAACAAACTGACTGTGCAATACAGAGAGAAAAAAATCAATCAAGTGCAAAAGTAAGAATCCTTAAATTAGTTCACGATTGAGTTTGTTGTTGAGGAGTCTGATGGTGGAGGGGTAATAACTGTTCCTGAACCTGGTGGTGTGTGTCTTGTGGCACCTATACCTCTTTCCTGATAGTAGCAGAGGCAACAGAGAGCATGTGCTGGGTGGTGTGGATCTTTGATGATTGCTGATGCTCCCTGATGGCAGAATTCCCTGTAGTTGTTCTTAATGGTGGGGAAAAATTTACCTGTGATGTCCTAGGCTGTGTCCACTACCTTTTGGAGGGCTTTACGCTCAGGAATATGAGTGTCCCCACACCAAACCAGTCAGCAAGCTTTCCACCAAACATTTGTAGAAATGTTTAATTTTTCTTTTTTTTTAAATTTAGACATTCATTACAGGTACAGTAACAGGCCATTTTGCTCCACTTGTCCATGCTGCCCAATTTACATGCAATTAACCTACACCCTTGGTATTTTTCAAGTGGTGGGAGGAAACCGGAGCCCTCAGGGAAAACGTGCTAGACATGGAGAGAATGTACAAAATCCTTACAGACAGCACAGTATTAACACCAGTTCCAATCGCTGGTGTTGAAAAGGTGTTGCGCTAACCACTAAGCCAATCATACCATCCGTGTTTGCTAGGGTTTCTATCATGCCAAACCTCCACAAACTCCTGAGGAAGAAGAGGGGCTGACATGCTTTCTTTCAGACATGACATCTGGACCCCTTATTGAGATTTAGTCAATGTTTTGGGTCTCAAACTTTATGGTCTTGACCCTTAACATAAACTGACCATTTCTACTCACAGATACTGCTTAAATTGCTAAGTTTCTCCAGCAGCTCATTGTTTACACCAGCTATTCTCAACCTTTTTTTCTGCTGCGGCTCCCCCTACGACTCTGCTCAAAGTTTATGGGCCACCTTCCCTGTGTAGCAGTCAAGTTTTGTTTTTTTTCTGTACTTCTCTCCTACAGACTACACAAAAAAATCTTTAAAAAATTATTTATGTTGTGTGAGGTGAAAACAAGGCTTTTGCTTAAATGTGCTTAAATGTTCGTTGAGAATGGTTGGTTGGCACATATCATTTCTGGCATTCTTCACAAGAGCTGTATATGAAAAATATGTTATTCTGATCAGATGAGTGATTCAAAGTTAAACTGTTTGGAGCAGGTTGCAACTGCCAAACAGTGCAGAAGGAAACCACTTAAAGCACTTCATGGATTTCCACATTTGACGGCACAGATGCAGAGTCCGGAAGTTCATAGTGTTCACATTGGTCTGCCAGAGTAATCTTAATGTTTTCACCTTCTTCGCAACCACAGAACCTGGGCTGAATTGTTTACATATCGAGCTGTGGCTCCACACACAGTGCGTACCTTGCTTGTGTTTAACGGGCCTTGGGAAACAGAGAGAGGTCGTGACCTGGAAAGTCTTCCCTAGTCAATAACACATTTAGCAGTATTAACTAGAGATGAATTTCTTGATTAAATAGCAAAAGAAAACTCTTTTATGACAAGTTTTAAATTGCATTTTGCTTTTTACAGGTGCTATGCCATTCATGGGTTTTATATAACCAAGAATTTCCTGTACTATTTTATAAAACCATATGTATTTCACCAGGGAAAAAAGTTAGGGCAGGTATTCCTTTCAGGGAATTCCATACCATAGCACTTTTCTCATTCAGTGAAGGAGGCTATGATAAGTAACTACTTCCAAATGCAATTACTTGCTAGACTTCTTATTTCTAACCATAATAATCCCTGAACAAAGTACTCCATTCTCCACATTTATTTGTAAGTATTGAAGAGAACTCAAATTGTTAATGTCCAAGAGCGGCAGATTGGGATAGAATCCTTCTCAGTAGCAGGACAATTTACAGGTTCTAAGATTGTGACTTAAATCTTTTTTTTAAATTAGACCTACAGTATGGAAACAGTTCATTCTGACCTACGACCCCATGCTGCCCAATTACACCCAATTGAGCTAGACCAGTGATTTTCAAACTTTTTTTCTTTCCACTCGCATACCACCAAGTAATCCCTTTCTAATTACAGAACACCTATGGCATAGGGATTACTTAAGGTGGTATGTGAGTGGAAAGAAATGGTTTGAAAACCACTGACTTAGACCCTCCAATATGTTTTGGAGGGTGGGAAGAAACCAGAGAAGCCAGGAGAAACCTACACAGTCTTGGGGAGAACATACAAACTCCTTACAGGCAGTGCTGGATTTGAACCTCGGTCCTACTCGCTGCCACTGTAACAGTGTTGTGCTAACCACTACACCAACCATGCTATGCTGACCGAGTCACATATAGAAAAGACATAAGGAGAAATGATCAGATTTTTGTCAAAGATATGAGATTTTAGGGATCATCTTAAAGTTGGAACAAGGGGCAGAGAATTCAGGAAGGCAGTCCCTGAGTTTAAGACCTCAACGGCTGAGGATATGACCACTGAACATAGATAATGTAGGCAATGAATAAAGCAGGAAAATCACTGGAGTGCTGAGATTTCAAAAGGTAATGGATCTGGTGGAGGTTACAGAAATAAGGAGGGAACAAAGCTACAATGGGATTTCTATCATTCAATGTCATTTTTAAATTTAAATTTAGACATACAGATCCTTTCGGCCCATGAGCCTGTGCCGTCCAATCACACCCGATTGACCCACACTTCTGGTATGTTTTTAAAGGGTGGGAGGAAACTGGAGCCCCCCCGAGGAAAGCCCACGCTGACCCAGAGAGAAGGTACAAACTCCTTGCAGACAGCGCAGGATTCGAACCCCAGTCCTGATCAGTGGTGCTGTAACATCATTGCGCTAACCGCTACGCTAATGGTGTCACCCATCATGTTGAAGTTCATTTATTGTCATGTACTGAAGTACTGAGAGAAAGTTTGTTTTACAAGCTGTCCATCAAGTGAACCTAGGCTTACTACAGCAGTGAAAACACAGAGCAGAGAGAGAGATCAGTTAGAAGAGGCAACATTATTTTACTCGAGTGAGATTTGTTCAGGAGACTGATAATGGTGGGAAGGAAACTGTCCTTGAATCTGGAGTCAACATGAAATTACTAATATCCAGGTGTTGCTTAACCAAGAGCTTCACTCCATCAAAGACATCTGCAAAAGGTGGGGTCTTAAGAAAGCAGCCTCTATCCTCAAGAAGCCTCACCATCCAGTCCATGCCCTCTTCTCACTGCGACCATCAGTATGGAGGTACAGGAGCCAACTTTACAAAAACAGCTTCTTCCTTTCTGCCATCAGATTTTTGAATGAACCACAGACACTACCTCACTTTCAGCCTGCAAACAGCATCTTTCAGCTGCTCCCGTTGGGGAAGAGATACAGGAGTATCAGAGCCAGCGCCACCAGGCTGAGGAAACAGCTTCCTCCCATGGGCTGTAAGAATGCTGAATGACCAAAGGAACTGCTTAAATTAACCATCTGAGACTCTCATTTGTAGAAAACAATATTTATTTATTTAGATGAAATACTTATCCTTTTTACTGCTTGTCTGTACATGCGTTATGTTTGGGTCTGTGTCTACATGTTTTGCACCGCAGACTGGAGAACACTGTTTCGTCAGGTAATACTTGTACAATCAGATGACAATAAACTTGACTTGACTTTCTCTTCTTTCGCACTAATTTATTTATCTTAAACCATGTAATTTTTGCAATATTTACCCTGTGACGCTGCTGCAAAACAACAAATTTTGTAACATTTTCATGATGATATAGTCTGATTCTGATCCAATTAAGTGAGCACTGAGGTGACCTTAAGACCATAAGACATAGGAGCAGAAATAGGCCATTCATCCCATCAACTGTGCCTTGCCATTCAATAATGAGTTGATCCATTTTCCCACTCAGCCCCACTGCTTGGCCTTCTCTCCATAATGTTTGATGCCCTGGCTGATCAGTAGATGGGGATTGACATGAAGTAGGGCACAACCAATACCCATGAGTCAATGCTTAAGGAAGATAGAAGGTCAGTGGTCCGCAGGGAGTATTTCAGAACATTCAAGTCTTAAATGAACAAAGGTATGGATGAGGTTCATCAGTGGAGGAGAGAACATGGAGCCCAAATGTGACTCAGATTGCAGAACGATGATAATGACAAGTTGATATCGTATACATTGCTGTCTGTAAGGAGTTTGTACGTTCCTCATGTGTCTGCATAGGTTTCCTCTGAGTGCTCCAGATTGGGTGTATTTGGGTGTAATTGGATGGCATGGGGTTGTGAGCTTAGACGTTACCACAGTGAATGTCTAAGTTAAAAAAAATAAGAAATTCTTACTTGCTGCAGCTGAACAGGTGCTTAATAAAAAATACCAATATTATACATTAATTTAAAAATAAACAATAAATAACAAAGATAGGTAGTTAATAAATATTCACAGTTACCATAGTCCAAGAAAAAAAGTGCCATTATAATAATGCCAACAATCTTTGTTGTGGTCACATCCTTGATTAGTGTCTCAAGGGGAGGTTTAAGATCCTGATGACCATTGGATAGAAACTATTGTTGAACCAGGATGTGCTTGGTCTTCAGGTGTCTGTACCTTCAGCCTGAAGGTAGCAGTGAGGGGAGTGATGGAGGTCCTTTATAATGTTGGCTGCCTTCTCGACGTATAGATGTCTTCAATGAATGGGAGGTTGGAGCCCGTGATGGACCTGGCTATGCTTGCTATCTTCTGTAACCTGCTGAATTCCTGGGCACTTTAATTCCCAAACGAGGCTGTGATGCAACCAGTCACTATACTTTCCACAGTGCACTGGAAGAGGTTTGATAGAGTATTTGATTTCATGATGAATCTCCTCAAATGTCTAAGAAAGTCTATGTATCAGTGTGCCTTCTTCATTGTTGGCTTGATGTGATGAGTCCAGGAAAGATCTTCTGAAACATGGACTTCTAGGAACTTGAAGGCACTCACCATCTCCATCACCGTCCCGTTAACGCAGACAAGTACGTGGCCCCTCAGCCACCTCTTTCTAAAAATCAACAATCAGCTCTTTGGTCTTGGTGATGTTGAAAGCAAGATTGTATTTCTGGCACCACCCAACAGATTGTTGATTTAGTGACACTGCAAGCTTATCAAAGCACGTCAATCACATTAACAAATTTATATACATCAATATTGTGCCTGATCAAAAAAGAATATGCACAAAGCATATCTATTGTTGAAAGAAGATAAAATAATTGGATTTGGAGGTTAAAAATAGCATCCATATCTATCATTCTTGACTCCACTGAGACTCCTTGCAAAGTTAGGCAAGCATTCTGGGCTTAATGCCCCAGTTTCTTCTAATTGTTCCTTTGAACTACCTCAACCTGCATGTGACGTCTAGTATGGTTTGGTACAATAGGAGGGTGTGTGTAATGAGATCCCTCTGAAATAGAATGGAACTACTACTTGTTTTTAATCACACCTGATCTGTTCAGCAATGTCCAAACTTTTCAATCTGATCTTCCAGTGGGAAGTCAGTGGTGTAAAACTTTAATTCTGTTTCTCTCTGGCCAGATGGTTCTTGACTAGCTTCCCTCCCTTCTCCTGCTACCTTCTCCCTTTACAGCCATGAGTGGGTGCACTAGAGGACTGTAAAGCATAGAAACAACCTATTGGTGGTCATTGTTTACATGCATTATACAATAGCATGGATTTAATTCAGGGTGGGTTGAGCTGACAACCATTTCTGGATGAAATTGTCTTTCTTCTTTGGCTTGGCTTCGCGGATGAAGATTTATGGAGGGGTAATGTCCACGTCAGCTGCAGGCTCGTTTGTGGCTGACAAGTCATCAAGAAATTAGTCTGGAAACTTCCATACACAATTTAATCCCACTAATGTATTTTTTTTTTAATTTTAAAAATTTTTCACACTATGAACCATATTGACCAAAATACACACAAACATTTCCCTCTTGAATATACACAGTGTCATTTTCTCCCCTTTTTCCCCCCTCCCTTCCCTCCCTCCTTCACCCCCCTCCCCACTCACTCAACGGTCAACATATACAATACATCAAACCCATTAAACAATGTCATCACACAATGAAAATAAACAAGAAATTTGTGTCTTCTACTTTTACATACTGGGTCAGTTCATTTCGTCTTCTTGTCCTTCTGTCATTTTAGATGGTGGAGGTCCACGGTAGGACTTCTCTGTTGTGTTCCATGTACGGCTCCCAAATTTGTTCGAATACTGTGAGGTTATTTCTTAAATTATATGTTATTTTTTTCCAATGGAATACATTTATTCATTTCGATGTACCATTGCTGTATTCTCAGGCTATCTTCTAATTTCCAGGTTGACATAATCCATTTTTTTGCTACACCTAAGGCTATCATAATAAATCTTTTTTGTGCTCCATCCAAATCGAGTCCAAGTTCTTTACTTCTTATATTACTTAGAAGAAAGATCTCTGGATTTTTTGGTATGTTGCTTTTTGTGATTTTATTTAATACCTGGTTTAGATCTTCCCAAAATTTTTCCACTTTCTCACATGCCCAAATTGCATGTACTGTTGTTCCCGTTTCCTTCTTACAGCAAAAACATCTGTCTGATACGGTTGGGTCCCATTTATTTAACTTTTGGGGCATGATGTATAGCCTGTGTAACCAATTATATTGTATCATGCATAACCTCGTGTTTATTGCATTTCTCATAGTTCCGGAGCATAGCTTTTCCCATGTTTCATTCTTTATCTTTATGTTTAGATCTTGTTCCCATTTTTGTTTGGGTTTACAGCTTGTTTCCTCGTTCTCTTTCTCTTGCAGTTTGATGTACATGTTTGTTATAAATCTTTTAATTATCATTGTGTCTGTAATCACATATTAAAAATTGCTTCCTTCTGTTAACCTCAGCCTGCTTCCCAATTTGTCCTTCAAGTAGGTTTTCAGTTGGTGGTATGCAAACATTGTACCATGAGTTATACCATATATATTGGATTAAAGCATTATATAAGGGACTATTAGCAAAGGTGACAGTAAAGGGATATATATCAAACCAATTTAAATTAAGCAGATCAACTAGGCAGGGATGTCCACTATTTCCCTCACTGTTCACGTTAGCTATAGAACCACTGGCAGAACTGATAAGAACAGAAAATAAAATAAGAGGGATAAAAATAAAAGAGAAGGAATATAAAATCAGTCTATTTGCAGATGACATCATAGTATACTTAACAGAACCAGAAATATCAATAAAAGAATTACATAAGAAATTGAAGGAATATGGAGAAGTATCGGGTTACAATGTCAACGCAAATAAAAGTGAAGCAATGCCAATGAATAATGCGGATTTCACAAAGTTTAAGAAAGAATCACCATTTAGATGGCAAACACAAGCAATTCGATACCTAGGTATACAACTAGATAATAATCTCGGCCATCTATACAAACTAAATTATCAGCCATTAATGAAGAAATTATAAGACGACTTAGAACATTGGACTTACCACTAACACTGATAGGAAGGGTAAATTGTATTAAAATGAATATCTTCCCAAGGATACAATACCTATTTCAATCATTACCAATTCATCTAACAGAGAAATTCTTCAAGGAGCTAAAGAAAATAATAAGGAAATTCTTATGGAAAGGGGGGAAACCGAGGATAGTGCTAGATAAATTAACAGAATGGTACAAACAAGGGGGCTTACATCTACCAAACTTAAAGAATTATTATAGAGCAGCACAATTAAGATACCTATCAGATTTTTATCAAACAAGGGAAAAACCAGATTGGACCAGATTAGAGCTAGATAAAATAGGGGAGAAGGTACCTGAACATATATCATATAAGTGGGATGAAAAGCTGATGCAACATGGGAATTCACCAGTACTGCACCATCTGCTGAACATTTGGAAGAAGATTCACATAGAAAGGAATAAAGCAAATTATCAACTACCAAAACTAATATTGATGCAAAATCAACTAATCCCTTTCACAATAGATAACCTTTCCTTTAGAGAATGGGAGAGAAAAGGGATCAAAAGAATAGAAAATTGTTTTTTCGGGAAATGATTATCTTTTGAACAAATGAGCCACTAATGTATTCTTGATGTCTGTCACACACCTAATGACAGCACAAGTTGCACACTTTATATTTCAATATTCACTGGTCATAAACTGCAAAGCAAAAAAATCTGGAAGGATACTTAAATTGGCAATGAGATGACAGCAAAAGGGTCTGTGCAGCCACACTGATTTTTTTTTCCTACAGCATCTACCAACCTTGGCTTGAAATGTTGAGGAATAGTAGGGCTCAGACTAGTGCTAATGTGTGGGATTAGTGTGGTTGGTACTTAACGGTCAGATTGGAGATAATGTTCTGTGTGACTCTATGATCCTGAGATTTGAAATCTTGTCACTTGATGGCCCATTCAGGACCCCAAATAAGCCCTCCAAATAAGCGCTTCACTTGTGAATCTACAGGGGGTGGGGGATGTCTGCATCCAGTGCTCCCGTTATGGTCTCCTCTACCTCAAGAGATTGAACGGAGACAGAGAGATCGCTTTGTTGAACACCTCGGCTCTGTCTGCCACAATAGCAAAGGTCTCTCAGTGGCTATCCCATTCCCTTGACAACGCACCCGTCCATAGTCTCATGCACTGAGACCACCCACAGATTATCACACCTTATCTTCCATCTGGGCACCTTCTAACCCAACATCGTTAACATTAACTTCTCCAGTTTCTGTTGGCATGCCCTCACTTTCCCCCACACCCCTCCCCCCCACCACCCACCCTCCCCATCCCCAGTCTACCTCTCCCCAGCCTTTTAATTCAGGTGACTGTCTGTTCTTTACTCATACCGTGAAGAAAGGCTCAGGCCCGAAAGGTTAGCTATGTATCAACACTTCGTTGTTTTTACCCATTCATTGACTGCACAACTGAGCCTCACACTGCTACTCACAGCAGGAGACTTGATCAAGGCAGATGACCACATAAATGTGTAATTGGCATATCTTGTTTGCAGCAAGTAAGAATGTCAGTGAATCTGTACATTGTTTGTGTATTATGAGAGAAATTGGGTAGAAAAGTTCACTGTCGTGCTACACACTGGGAAGATGCCGGTAATGATCAGGAGAGAGTCTTTTTTTTTAAAATTTAGACATACAGCACTGTAACAGGCCATTTTGGCCCATAAACCTGTACCACCCAATTTACACCCAGTAACCTACATCGCTGGTACGTTTTGAATGGTGGGAGAAAACCAGAGCCGCCGAGGAAAAGCCATGCAGACACAGGGTTTCGAAACCCGGTCCCGATCGCTGGCGCTATAAAGACGTTGCGCTAACCATTGCATCAACTATACCACCCCAAGGTATCTGGAGGGAAGTTCGGGTGGTGTTAACTAAAACACTGACAGGACTTCCCTCCAGATCAATTCATAGGCTGAATGATCAGCATGGTTTCATTGGTTCACATTGATTCTCTGTACTTTTTTTACTTTTGTCAACACTCATCAAAGAATGCATTGGAAGCAAGTAACAGTTCTTCTCAGAAGAATATTCTCACTTCTCCATCAACCAACCAACATATCAGGACTTGTTAGAGTTACAATACATCTTTAAATTTCATGACTTTACAAAAGCAGACACAACTGTGCAAATATTTAGCCAGTGCAGCTCTGAATGCATCGTTGAAGAAGACTGCACAATCAGGTTTCAGTTTTGGTGATGCCCAATTAAATGTTTCCCACAGGTTGGTAATCCTGTTATACGTGTCAGCTGACACCTTCAGCAATGCTGTTTTGTGGCCTCTGATAAGAACCCAGACATTGCTCTTACCATTGTCAAACACATTCCAAGTTCAAACTTATGAGCATCTGAATGGACAAGTACCACCCAATGAAACAGTGTTCACTGGTCCTTGTTGCAAAAACATGCAAACACAACACACATACAAACAGATGCATATGCAGAACGTAATATTGTTAAATAAAGAGTAGAATCACGGAGGGTTTGTATGAGGAGATCATCATTCGTTCAACATTCTCACTGCCTGTAGGAAGAAGCTGTTCCTCAGCCTGATGGTTCTGGCTCTGATGCTCCTGTATCTCTTTTGCTCCTGTATCTCTTTCCCGATAGGAGTAGCTGGAAGATCCCAGCTGTTCGTTGGATTTTGCCCCGTCACAGCTATGAAAACGATTTGAACATTGAATTCTTTGATTTCAAGTAACCTAGTCCCTCTCATTCCCTTTCTCACCCCTTGTTCACACAGGTCCTTTCACACACATCCTTTTTGACAACCTCCACACAGCACTTATTTAGCAGTTCATTTCCCCTCCTGCAACTTGTCCACCTGTCCACCACACGCACATGTGCACACATGCACTTTTCCCTCCATATCCCCACCATCCTTCCTTTATGTAGTTCCACTAATCACCTTCATCCAATAGCTGTCTCCACCCTCATACTTCCCTCCTCACATCTGATTCCAAAATGCCTTTTTATCTCTTTCCATCCATTGCCTGCTTCCACCTTTCCTCCTCCTCCTCCCACCTCCACCTATCCCACCTGCTGGCTCCATCTCTCTGCCATCCTTCTCCACCTATCAATGCTGACTCCTCCCCCTCTCCTCTTCAACTGCCCATCTTCCCTCTTCTTTCTCAGTCCTGAAGCCTGGTTTCGGCTTGGAATGTTGACTGTCCATTTTCCTCTGTGAATCCTGCCTGACCTGCTGAGTTCCTGCAGGAATTTTATTTTCCCGTCATTGTGAAGTGCATTAGTATGGACTCTCTTCACAAATATTAATTTTAAATTGCACGTCTTCCTTCCTAAGTTGCGACAATATTAATAAGTGGTATAATAAGGTGAGTGCTGATTACTTTGCGAAGTCAGCACTTTGCAATAATTATTGACTCCTTGCTTCATTCTGGCAGTGAACTGAGAATAGGTCTTCTGTTGGTGGGGGGGGCTTGCTGATCACAGTGGTGAATAGAACAAAAGATCTTCCCAGCAGACTAAAGTCTTTTGGGTTACATGCAGTTAAAATTAACAAGCTATAGATAGTAATAAAACACGTAAATCTGCAGACACTATGATTGAATTAAAATCACAATACTGGAGGAACTCAGCAGGTTCAACTGTGTACTTTATATAGCAAAGATGGGTTCAAAAATTCAAGCTCCCGTCTACATTTTACTCATTACTTGATGAAGGGCTCAAGCCTGAAAAGTTGGCTGTGTATCTTTATCTTTGGTACGTAAAGTACATGGTTTGACCTGCTGAGTTTCTCCAGCTTTGTGTTTTTACTTTTAGCTATTGATGGTGACATGTTATTCAGGATGCAGGTGTGAATCTACAGCATTACTTGCTCAGAGAATCTATTTCCAGCCACAAAAATGGAGTTTCACCTCATTTCAGCAAATTCTTCATCTCACCTTCAAGTTGCTCGAAACTTAACAATCTCACACTCTGCGGAATTAGGCAGCGCCTTAAACCAGCCTCTCTCTTGCCTTGCAATAATGATGGGTTGTGAGTTCAAATCACCTTGCTGTGCACAGTAACACTCAACTTCTGGCACCCAAGGTATGGCAGTATTGTTAGATAACACCCTGTCTCATTTAGCAGTCAGTACAACCTGCCGTGCATAACAAATCTCAGAGAGGACATTAGGGAATTAGTGTGAGAAACTGGAGAAAAGGAAAAAATGTACAGCAAAGATTTAACACAATTGTGCTTTCGATGACACTCATGTTTCAGGTCGAATCTTGCGTCTCCTTTGCAGAATCTATTGACCTGCATCAAAATGCAGGTTAATTTCTCAAACTTAAATTTCATGAAATTTATAACTGCAGAAAGACTGAGGCAGACTCTTGCCAATTTCTACAGCTGTACTGTAGAGAGCATTCTGACTGTTGCATCACTGTCTGGTATGGAGGTGCCAACACACAGTACGGAAAAAAGACTACAGTTAACTCGGCGAGCGCAAAACAGTTGTTATCTTTGTTCTTCGTGGAGGAAGGTGCCTTCAGGAATGCAAATTCCATGAAAAGTAACATGATTTTATGTGGCAAAGAGCCCCGAACATGCTTCAGAGGTCTGTCAACAAGCCATAGCAGGCAGGTTTCTAGATTGTGAATTTCAGTAAGACCCAAAAAATGTTACATTTAAGTTGGAATGCAAGGAATGCAAAGTGATATTAAGCCAGATGGAGAGTTTAAAGGTTATCATCAAAAGGGAAAGTTTTAAAGGGCATCTTAAACAAGATAGAATAATAGAGGTAGGAAGGATTGGAGAGAGGATTCTGAACTTCAATCCCTGGGAGCTGATAGCACAGCATCAGTAGAACAGCAATTACACTGAAGGTGATCACGAAAAGACTCAAAAGAGGTCAAGATATCTTGGAGGGGTTGCAGCAATGGAGAAGCTTGCAGGGATGGAAAGGATTAAAGGATTTGAAAGGAAGTGAGAGTATTTTAGAAAAGTCACATCAGGGGGACGTGGCAAGATGGCGTAAGGAACAGACGTGCCTTCCAGTCCTCTCCTGACTCTTTGTTATTGTTTTGTCTATAAGTGCCCGTTAAAACTTTTTAAAAGTTTAGAAATAGTTAGAGGTGTTGAATTAGTTTCTAATGGTACAACTGCTGAAAAGAAGTAAAAAAAAACGGCAACAGATCGTTAAGAAACTGCATTTCCCGAGGTTATCTGAGCCTACCTGTTTACAAGAAGCCAGGACTCAGCGTGGAATGGATCCAGGAAGAGAGGTACAAGATTCGGCAACGGAGCTCCGCTCTTTATCGGCAGGGCTCTTTAAAGATGGCGCCCGGCAGCCCTTGGAACAAAGGGCTGGCCAGGCGCGTGCGCGTGAATCAACGACCACTGTGAGCGCTGTCAGTGAATCTTTGACAGCTAGAACAGCTGGGACGCTGCTAGCTGAAGACCCGACTCTGAAAAGACACTTACCGATTGATGTAGCGGTGGCGCTGCGAAATGCACCTCCAGTAATGAAGACTTCAACAGACATCGATGTAATGAAGGCATTTGATATAATATGGGTTAAGGATAACCCTGGCCATCAGCCTCCAGATACTGCTGAGGAGGTTGTGCCAGGGGTTTCCACACGTAGTCATACTATAAGAAAAGCAGTTAAACCAAAGGAAATAGAAGACCCTTTGGCTATCCAGAAACAGCAAGATCCTACTGTGCCTGAATCTATTCCAGTAGATATGCTTATTAAGAATCTTGAATCTAAGTTATCCTCTACAATAAAAGAAATAGGTAAGGCTTTAGTTCAGGTTAATACAAAGCTTAATACTTTGGTGGACATTAATACTCAACAGATGGTTGATTATGGAGCTTTTAAGCTTGAAACAAGTGAAAGACTTGATGGTTGTGATCAAGGCATAGTCGAGGTACGAGACCAAATACAAGATGTAAATAAAACAATTGAAACTTTACAAATTCAGAATAAAAATTTGGCGAAAAAGGTTGTTTATTTGGAGAATCAATCTAGACGGAATAATATAAAAATTGTTGGTTTGCCAGAAGATATGGAAGGATCAGATCCAAGAAAATTCTTTACTGAATGGATTCCACAAGTGTTAGGACAAGATAAGTTTCCGGAAGGCTTAATATTGGAACGTGCCCATAGAGCCTTTTTCAGGACAAAATCCAAGACCTGTTTTGGTTCGTTGTTTAAATTATTATGATAGAGTGACAATTTTGCGTGTGGCTATAAGAAATGCACAACAAAGATGATCTCTCTTGATGGTTCAGAACAATCGTGTTTTTTTTTATCTGGATTTGAGTCAAGATGTCTCAACGACGTGAATTTAACCCTGTGAAAGAAGTGTTGTGGAAAAAAGGATATAAAGCAACATTTAGATACCCTGCAGTATTGAAGATTTTTCAAGATGGTTATCAACCAAAGTTTTTTGATAATCCTCAATTATTGCCAATTATTGCCAATTACACAATTTCAGGAAAGACGTAGTCCACCACGGTCTCCAAGGAGAGTGGAGACGCAAGATGGGAACCAAATTCCAAGAAGAAATGGAAGCAATGGTGGTCGGAGTGACAAAGTTGATTAAAAAAAATTTTTCTGAGAAGATTTTAGATAATGATGATAGTTTAATGTGAAACGGGAGTTGGGAGAGGGAGCTGGGTGGGCATCATTTTCCAGAAGTCATCAGCTACGTGTGAGTTATCTCACACCCAACATTTTGTGGGAGTTACCGCATTGAGCGGTTGAGACAGGAGGAGGTGGTTGTAACCTCCTACCTGTTCTTTGTTTTTTATCAATTTTTGGATTAAGGAGTGAAGTTTTTTTTTATATTATCTTTAACTTTTTTTTTTCTTTTTTGTAGTTTTAGGAGGGGATAAGGGAAGGGGGTGTTTTTCTTTTTTTTTTCTTTTCTTTTTTTTCTCCTCTTTTTCTTTGTGTTATTGTAAGTAATGTCTAAACTTAAGTTTGCCTCTCTTAATGTTCAGGGTTTAAATAATCCTATTAAGCGTAAGAAAGTACTTGCTTACAAAAAAATTAAAAGTTGATGTGGCTTTTTTGCAGGAAACTCATTTAACAGATAAGGAACATTTGAAACTTAAACGTGAATGGGTTGGATAAGTTTTCTATTCTTCATTTAATTCAAAGGCGAAAGGAGTGGCAATTCTGGTGTATAAGAATTTACCATTTCAGTTACAGAATGAAGAGAAAAATGGAGGAAGATTATTAAAACTGAATTATACAATTTTTAATGAGGCTTGGACTCTGCTTGATGTTTATGTTCCAAATGTTGAAGATACAGCTTTTATTGTAGATGTGTCTTTATTACTTGGACAAACAAATTCCAATGTAATGATTGGGGGAGATTTAAATGTGGTATTGGAGCCTTTATTGGATAAGTATCCAAGAGTAATTAAGAAATCTAAGATGGCAGTACAAGTGATTAATATGATGAAAGATTTGAATTTAGTTGATATTTGGCGAAGACTTAATCCTACAGAGAAAGATTTTTCTTTTTATTCTTCACGTCATAATTCCTTTTCAAGAATTGATTATTTCTTAATTTCAACACATTTACAGGATAAGGTTATATCTGTGGATTATAAGGCAAGGTTGGTTTCAGGTCATTCATTATTATTATTAGAATATCAGAGTTCACAAGATGTTCAGAGAACCCCAAGATGGAGATTTAACATTATGTTATTACAAAAACCAGAATTTATTAGTTATTTAAAAAAACAAATTGAGGATTTTATTAGTAATAATGTTAACTCTGTTTCTAGTCATTTTGTTTTATGGGACGCAATGAAAGCTTTTTTACGAGGTCAAATTATTAGCTATGCTTCTAAAGTAAAGAAAGAGAGAATTAGAGAGATTGAAGATTTAGAGAAAAAGATAACTGTTAGTGAAAAGGAATTTCAAACAAATGCTACTGAAATGCAAAAGAATCAGTTAACTAATTTAAAATTAAAGTATAATGAATTACAAACATATTGATTTGAATGTTTAATGAATCGAACTAAACATAAGTTTTATGAATGGGGTGAGAAAGCTCATAAAGTTTTATCATGGCAGTTAAAAAAAGAACAATTATCTAGGATTATGCCAGCAATTAGAAAAAAATCGGGTATTACTTTGAGACAAAAAGAAATTAATGAGGAATTTTGTAATTTTTATAAAAAATTATATACATCTGAGTGTAAAGATGTAAATGAAGATGCAATAGATTCTTTTTTGAAAAATATTAATTTGCCACAGTTAAATCAAGAAGATAGACAAGAGTTGGATAAATCTTTTACAGAGAATGAAATTGAAATGGCTATAAGAGATATGCCAAATGGAAAGGCACCTGGTGAAGACGGGTTCTCTATAGAATTTTATAAAACTTTTTATGTTGATATATCTTCTATTTATAAGAATTTAATACTGCAAATTTATAAAACTTTTCAATTACCTGAATCTTGTTCTAATGCAATAATTACGGTTATATCAAAAAAAGATAAAGTTCCTTTACAGGTTTCTTCTTATCGCCAATATCGTTGTTAAATGTAGATTATAAAATTGTAGCTAAAGTTATGGCTAATAGATTGGCTCAATATTTACCTAAAATAATACATAAAGATCAAACAGGATTTATAAAAAACAGATATGCGTCTGATAATATTTTGCGACTAATTACTTTGATAAATAAATTTAAATCTCAAATGAATTATGCAATAGTGGTCTCATTAGATGCAGAAAAGGCTTTTGATAGAGTGGAATGGAAGTTTTTATTTAAAGTACTTGAGAAATTTTGTTTTGGTTCTTCGTTTATTGGATTGATAAAGGCTTTATATAATAGTCCGAAGGCTAGAGTTGTTACTAATGGACAGATTTCAGAATCTTTTGATTTAACAAGATCTACTAGACAAGGATGTCCATTGTCACCTGCTTTATTTGCTAGTTATTGAACCTTTGGCACAGTTAATACGTCAAAATGAAAATGCTAAGGGTATGAGAGTTTTGAATGAGGAATATAAGATTAATTTATTTGCAGATGATGTTTTATTATACCTGGTAGACCCTGATATTTCTTTACCAGCAATTCAAGAATCTTTAGAAAATTATGGTCAATTATCTGGTTATTAGGTAAATTGGGCTAAAAGTGAAATTTTGTCAATTTGTAAAGATGATTATTCGATTTATAAAAATATTACGAAATTGAAGTGGACAAAACAAATTAAATATTTGGGAATTAATGTCAATACAGAATATCAAGATCTACATTCAATTAATTACCTTCCTTTAATAAAAAAAGATTAAATTAGATTTGATTAGGTGGAAGGACTTACCTTTAGGTTTATTGGGGAGGATTAATACTATAAAAATGAATATTTTTCCTTGGATGCAATATTTATTTCAATCAATTCCTTATTTTAAAAAAAAAGTTTTTTTAAGGATTTATATAAAGCAGTTAGAGAATTTTTATGGAAGGGAAAATTTCTGACGGTAGCAATGAAAAAGTTGATGAGGGACTTTCAATTTGGAGGTTTGAGATTACCTAATTTTCAATATTATTATGAGGCAGCTCAATTTAAATTATGGAGGATCCGCCCAGTTGAGCAAAGATAGAAATGGCAGTCATTTTAGAAAAATTTCCACATGAATTTTTGTTTCGATGGAATAAAAATTTGTTACGAACTTATGATGTACCAATATTGAAACATTTATTAAATCTATGGACGAGTAAACTTGATAAAATGGGGTTTAAAAATAAATTGTCTGGGCAATTGCCATTATATAATAATCAACTTGTTCCTTTTACGGTCTCCAATATCACTTTGAAACAATGGGAAAGGAAAGGAATAAAAAACTTATCTGATTGTTTTTTTGAAGGACATTTTTGTTCTTTTGAGGAATTACAAAAGAAATTTGGTATTAGTGGAAATTCTGTATTTGTGTACTATCAGTTAAGATCATTTGTAAAACAGATATGTGGTTGGAAAATGACTTTATTGCCCGAAACTAGTTTTGAGAAATATGTACTTTCAATACCAGAAAAGGGGTATATATCTGATTTGTATTGTATTTTACAAGAAAATGAAAGTAAGAAAGATTGGGATAAAGATAAGTTGAAATGGGAAATAGATTTAGGTTCTACAATAGCTGAAGAAGCTTGGATGGAAATTTGTCAAAACAGTATTCGGAAATTGATTAATGCTAGATTACCGATGATTAATTATAATTTTATACATCAATTATATTTAACACCAGAAAAATTTAAAAAATTTGGTCTTAGTAAATCAGACTGTTGTTTTCATTGTGATCAGGCAGCTGGTACTATTTTACATACTGTCTGGTCCTGTGACCGATTGCAACAGTTTTGGAAAGGTATTCAATCTATATTTAATAGATTATATAATTTTTGTGTTGTATTAGATCCTGATATATTTTTATTAGGGAATATGCAATCATTAATTGATTTAGGATTAAATGATTATCAGATTTCTTTTATCTATTTAGTTTTAGCAGTGGCCAAGAAATGTATAGCGTCTACTTGGAAAGATAGAAATATACTAACTTTGGATAGGTGGAATTTAGAGATGAAGTCTTGTTTAATTATGGAAAGGATATCTTTTTCAATTCAAGATAAGATGTCTTTTTATAAGTTGAAGTGGACTCCATTTGTTAAGTATATCCAATTAAGTTTGATTTAAGTATGTTCTTAGATGTGATATTTTAGATCTGATAATTTTTTTTATTTTCTTTTTATTTGTCATATTTTTCTTTTTCTTTGTGTGTATTTTTTTTAAATACATAATATTGTTAATTTTATTAATTCTTCACTCTTTATTTTGGGGGAGGGGAAGGGTGGGTTTTTTTATATATATAGATTTTTTTAGTTCTTGTATATGTGGGGGGGGGGTTTATGTTGAATTAAGTTAGGCTATTAATTTTGTATTGTAATTATTTTATTTTATTTTATATCCTTTCTTTAAATGTAATTTTTCTTTTTATTCCTGTGATAAAATCTTTAAATAAAGTTTAAAAAAAAAGAAAAGTCACATCAAAATGCTGGAGGAACTCAGCCAGTCTTTTCATGTCCATAAAAAACAAAGATATATTGCCCACATTTCAGACCTGAGTCCTTCAAAGAATAAGCAGACTGAGGTAGAAGCAGGAAATCTCAGGAAGTCTCAGAATTCAGACAATGTGAGGAGGAATCCAAGCCAACAAAAAGTGTTAATAGGATATAAGGGACCAGATAAGAAATTATCATGTCTGTGTGAAAGGAGACAAGGAAAAGAGAGAGAGAGAGAGAGAGAGAACGGGGAGAAGGCCACAGGGAATGAGGAGTTTTACAAAATCCAGAGAAGTCAATTGGAAAGTCAAGTGTTCTGTAAAAGGGAACTCAAAACTCAGCAAGAGGGTGGTGTGGTGCCCATGAACAGCACTGGGTCTGAGTTAAAATGAGGACAATAGAGATTTGTGTAACTTGATGGTAAAAAATGCGAAATAATTTATGGCAGAGCTTTCATCAGTTGTCCATGGTCTCATGCTCTGCCAGACTGAGACCACCAGCAAATTGGAGGAACAACACCTAATTTTGCGACTGGGCATCCTGCAACCAGATGGCATTAACAACGACTTCTCCAGTTTTCATTCCCCCTCTCGACACACCCACCCCCCCCCCCGAATCCTTCCCTATGTCTTCCTTCCTCTAGCTCTTTTTCTCCCTTTTTCCCTCATTTTTTTTTTACACATCTGCTGCATTCCAGAAAATTATTACCTTTTCCCCCAGAATGCATGCTGTGTAAAAAGGTTGGAACAGGAGTGAGAGTGCCATTCCCATTCTGATATTTTACCTCCTAGATGCCTAGAAAATTTCCTGGAATGGCTGCAGTCAAAACTAAACTGCAGGCATTTCATGATAACAGGCTAATGAATAGGACGTCCAGCCTCCTTAAATGCCGCACTTCAGGTATTCTGTGTAAACTCGCAGTGTGATACCAATATTTGGAGTTATGAATGGCCAATCCCGGAAGGTAGGGAGACACTTCAGAATGGAAAAATCAAGCAAGTTTTATGTAAAAAACATATCTGTCTCCTTTCCCCCTAGCTCTCCTCCCCGTCAATTCTCACTTTTCCTCTCCAGTGTCCCATCCATATCCAATTAACACCTTTCATACTCCTCCCCCTGGCCATTCTTCCCTCTTCGACCAGCCTTTTCCTTTTATTCAGCACATGGCTGCAATTCAGACCCAAACATTGATTATGCATCTTTACTTTCTATGGATGCTGGGAAACCTGTTGAGTTCCTCCAGCGTTTCTTACATCAACCAGAAGTTGTCAGGTCATTTGGGAATTCCACGTTTGTATCTTCCTTCCACAAACCCCTAAACTTTCTATAGAGTAATTTGCATTTACCAGACCAGTCCACCAGAATGAATCCACTCTTTCATATCACTCTCTCTTGTCATTATAAAGATGATCCATGTTCTTTCCCCTACCCCTCCTTATTCAGGGGTCTGTCTCCTATCCCCTTTTCCTTTCCCCTTTTCAGGCATCTGTCTCCTCTCCCTTTCACCTTGCACCCCCTCCCCCACCCTCTTATTCTGGCATCTGTCCCATATTTGGCACTCTTTTGCTTTTCATGGATTCTGCATGCTCTGCTGAGTTCCTCCCAAGCCTTCGTGCATTGCTCCAGTTCACTAGCATCTGCTGACTCCTCTTATACTCCGACTGGTTCATACATTATTTTCAGAGCCAGTCTTTCCAGAGGAACCAAATGAGGACATTTTGGAATTGAATCACTTCACACTCACCTTCTTGTCCCCAGCAAGGACTGCTTTCACACTGAAATAATACCAATAAAAGAGGTTTTAAACCTTTCTCATTAAACCATAACAATATATTTTCTAAGTTTCTTTTTATCTGTGTGCTCGTGCATGTTAGTCAACAGGTCATGGAGCCACATTACCCTTCTTTTCTTCATGGAAAGATCTGCAGTCAAAGTGATTTTGAAGCCAGGGGCTCTGAAAGTGAATTTGACAGTCTAGACATCCAAAGGCCACTGATGCCAATATAATTAAATTAAAAAAGAAAGTTGACTAAAAACCAGTTAAAAGTAAGAATAATAAAGTTCATTAAAATCACATAAAATAACCAAAATACAGGACTAAAACTGCCAGAGGAACTGGTTGAAGCACATATAATTGCCATTTTTAAAAGATGTGTGGACATTTACGTGGTTGGAAAGGATGAAAGGGGTAGATGCAGGCAGCTAGGTCTAGCTCAGGTACGCAACTTGATCAGCATGGACTAATTGGGCTGAAGGGCCTGTTTCCATGCTGTATTAATCTAATATTTTGTGATCTAAATCAATGTTTGCATGTACACTGCTGTTCCTAAAGTGATGTTTAAATAGAACTATCAGATGTTAGCCCTCTGTTTATATATTAAAATCCTTTCTTAGATTCTGCAGAGATCCCAAATAAATTTTCTGGTTACATCAACATGTTTTCTGACAAAGGCACTCAAGTTATCAACTGCATAATATTTGTCGGAGACACATGGATACCAAGAATTCTGCAAAAATTCCTGACTTAATGGAACATGTCTGAAAGGCTCCTAAAGATTCCTAAGAGTTTGAGTAATTTACTGCAAAAAGTTTCCTGAATAAAAGCAGGTTTTCTTTTATGCAGTGAGAATTATCTGTAATCTTGGCGACTATCAAGAATACATAAGTTGCTTGTTAATTTTCTGATTCCAAAAAAAATTCCATGCATTCAATTTCCTTTAAGGGAGTTGATGCCCCTCAAAAATACATTCCCTTTTCTTGGGTGTATGGGGTCCTATAATTGCCGAGAAGACTGGAATGCTTGTTGTAAAAATTGGTCTACCTTTCCTAAAAAGTTGAGGAGCTTCACAGGGTGGTACGGTTGGTGTAGAGGTTAGCACAACATCATTACTGCACCAGCAAACAGGACCGGGGTTTGAATCCCGTACTTTCTGTAAGGAGTTTGTACGTTCTCCCCAAGTCTGTGTGGCTTCATTCCCACAATTTGAAATGTACTGGGGGGGGGGGGGGGGGTTGTTGGTTAATTGGGTGTAATTGGGAGGCGTGGACCAAAATGGCCTGTTACCATGCTGTATGTCTAAATTTAAAATAAATTCACATAAACTAACTGGTATTTTGTTTTGATACATGCCTAATTCTTGGAACGCTTCCTGAATATAGCAATTAATACAGTTTTTTTAATGGATCCGAATGACTCTAGGGTGCAGTATTGGGCTAATTGCCCAACAACTGGATTAATGATCTAGAGATAGAAATTTAAACTCCCCTTGGAATTTAAAATCAATTAAATACACATCTGGAACTAAAAGCCAGCCTTCATAAAGGTGAACATGAAACTCTTAGTGGTTAAAACCCATCTGGTTAATGAATGTTCTTCAGTGATGTATATCTGCTCTCATTACCCAGCCTGGTCCAGGTGTATCTTTTAAAATGTATTCAAAGTTCAGATTTATTGTCAGAATACACATATGACATCATATACAACCCTGAGATTCTTTTTCCTGTGGGCCAAGCAGAATTTCTATTTAAAGAAAAAATATATTCATGGCAAGTTGACATCTCTGACTTTGTCAGCACTTATTGACCATCCCTAATTGCCCTTGAACCATTGGTTTGCAGGGCCATTTTGGAAAGCTGCTCAGTGCAAGTACATTAGTCATACCGCATCACATAGGAATGCAACTTACATTCATTGAAGAATATCAGTTCTTACATCAATCCAATATTTCTTGCTACCATTCCTGACACTATTTTTTGCTTTGATTTCAAATTTATGTAATCAAATTTCAATTTCCCAACTGTCAGGGTAGGATTTGAGCAAAGTTCAGGTCTTTCTATGCTACACCAGTATATGTACTGACATGCCACTGTGAATGAATCATAGCTACTCATTGAGGCAAGGCACCTCACTCGAGGAATGTGAAGGTAAATGCTGGTCTTGCTCATGAGGCCCATATCCCATGCACTACTGGGTGGATAAAATGCTTAAGGAGTTCCTTTGGAAATAATCCTGCTAATTCCAGTGGCACACGCTTTCCTCACATTTTCTGTGTCTTCTTTATAAGTGCTTAGCAATAGAATCCCATGCAGGCTGTAGGTGATGCAGTTGAATGATTCACTGCTGGAAATTGGCTCAAGACTGGCTGAGCTGAAAAGGTACCAGGTTGCGAGAGGGTGCCGAGGCTCAAGGCCCTTGGGTGCTCAAGGTTTCCTGATCATGTTGGAGGTTTGGATCTAGAGCTCGGCTTGCCTAACATTTGGACTGAAGTCTGTGTGGCTGCAGAGGCTGCGGGAGCACTTAAGGCAAATCCATGGAGACACATGACTCTGTGGTGGGTTGGTGGGGGGGATTCTGTTTTCCTTCTCTTCCTCTGACTATATGGGGTATGGGGATTTCTGCTGATGGAGAATCTTTTTCTGCCTTATGGGAGACTAATTGCAATTTTGTGTGATGTTACATCTGTTTTAACAGATGAAAATAAAAGAATCTTGAATCTTGAACAGTAATTTCCTTGTCCCCATTTCTAACACCATGGTTCAAATATCAGGTTTACTCAATTAGTTGAATTTAAAACCTCGACTGCTGCTTTAGACTTGAAATTATAACCAGTTCTATAACTCAGTGACTTTAACCCAAGATTCTTTGGGCTGGCAGCTCGGGGAGGGACAAGGGGAATGGTGGAGATGGTCGATGGTGTTCATGAGACCTGGAACAGGAAGGAACTGGGTGAATGAAGTTAATGCCACAGTCATCATGGTGAGAGATGGTAGGGAGCAGGGTTAAGGAGAGAGTTTGGAGAGTAATGAATCTGAGACAGTGGAAGAAGGACAAACTTAGAAAAATAGTGCAATCAGAAACAATTCAAGAGAGCAGACTCCAGAGGTAAGGAGGTTGTGTTGGGACCATAGAGTCAGCGACTGATAACATCTCCACCTATAACCAATAATTGCATCATCCTTTCCAATATCACATGGAGGAGATGGACAACGTCATAAGATGGGACAGATGTTCAGATGGCCTTACCCATCTTTATATTTTTATTTTATATTATATTTAGACATGTAAACTGCTAACATGCCCTTTCAGCCCATGAGCCTGCGTTGCCTAATTACACCCAATTAACCTACAATCCCTGTACGTTTTGAAGGGTGGAAACAAACTGAGGCACCTGGAGGAAGCCCATGCAGACACATGGAGAACATACAAACTCCTTACAGACAATACCAGTTTCAAACCCCAGTGACTGGTGCTGTAGCAGCGTTGCGCTAACCACTACACTACTTGTGCCACCTGTTGCACTTCAATACAGAGCGGCTGTCCATATAAAATGGGTTATTGGATGAGATTAGGAGTGTGCCCCACCAACTCAGCATCTCCTGAGTCTCTAGTCTCTGTGTACTTTCAAAACCTACTTACTTTCCCGCTTTTCTACCATTACTATCTATAAATAATTTAATCACATCTCAAAGATGGCATCTCCAATCATAAAGAAAAAGCTTTTAGTGGTGTACTGGATCTAATCCAGTTAAGTACACAGTTAAAATCTAAATTCGGTTTAGAATCTAAATCCCAATGCAAGTCAAAGCCGAAAGTCTACCCCCCACCCCCGCCAACAATATCTTATCTAACAAAAAACAATCCTGAAGAAATACAGTTTGTGCAAAATAAAACTTTACATGACTCTCCAAATAAACTTGTGGATTTCTTTATGTAATTTCCTGATGGTGCCTGGGTGAGTAAGATCAAGGTTAATTACAAGACTATAAGGAGTTGGAAAAATTCAGATCGGCTGAAAAAATTCCCACTGGAATCATGTTGGGTGTGCAACATCTGTAACACAGAATATGTGCATTCAAGCATATCCCTAAGGGTGAAAAAATGTTCAATAAATGTTCATCTGGTGTCTGGTGAACATTTTTGCCACATAGCTTATGAAAATGTATAAGCTCAGCAGAAGATATTCCATTGCCTTGGTCTTTGTTAATGTACCTTCAAAGTAGTGGCTATATTTCATTAGCAGTTTGAGGAGATTTGGTGGGTCACTAAAGACTCTTGCAAATTTTTTAAGGTGTACCATGGAGAGCATTCTGACTGGCTGTAACACAGTCTGGTGTGGAAGTGCCAAAGCACAGGACGGGAAAAGGCTGCAGATGGTTGTGAACTCGGCCAATGCCATCATGAGCATTAGACTTCACTCCATTGAGGACATCTTCAAGAGGCGATGTCTGAAGAAAACAGCTCCTGCCATCAAGGGCTCGCACCACCCAGGCCATGCTCTCTTCTCACTGCTACCATTAGGAAGGAAGTACAGGAGCCTGAAGTCAATTATACAAAAAATGGTTTCTTCCCCTTTGCCATCAGATTTCTGAATAAACAATGAACCTATGGATGCTTCTCACCTTGCCGCCCACCCCCCACCCCCTGATTTATGGAATTGTAATTTATAGCAAGTTTGCACTGCTGCTGGAAAACAATAAAGTTTGTGATACGTTCATGATAATAAACCTGATTGTGATTCTGACAGTTTGTTATGGGTCAGAGCAATTCCATAAGATCTAAAAATAATTGACTTCTTTCTGTATTTGCAGAAGTTCATTTGGTCCCAGATTATAGCATTACAGAATTAAATTTAAATGAAATGTATATTTAATTTTTTTTTAAATTTAGACCTACAGCTCAGTAACAGGTCATTTCAGCCCATGAGTCCCTGCCATCCAATTTACACCCAATAAACCTACAACCCCCAGTATGTTTTGGACAGTGGGAGGAAACCAGAACCCCCAGGAAAACTCATGCAGTCACTGGATGAACTCCTTACAGACAGTGAGGAATTCGATCCCCCGGTCCCGATCGCTAGCGCTGTTACAGCGATGAACTAACTACTACGCCAACCGTGCCGCCCTAATTGTTTATTGGTTCCGAATATGTCTTTATTTGTGTCTTCTTCAAACCACTTGTGCCATTGTAATGCACCACAAAATCCATCAATTATCTGGCCAGTGTTTATTCATAGTTTTTTATGAAATATTTGAAGCTTGTTACACTCAAGCTGTCTCCCAGCTCTTTTGCATTTTTGGAGTTTCAGGTAGGAATGTAATTCATCATGAGGTAGGTGGCTTGCTCATCAAATCTGGTTATCTTCCCAAATGTATTTTTATCCACATTCAGTGAACCAGGATCAACTTGGAGTTGACATCGCTCCATTTCATTTAGTCACTCACACTTACATTACAAGATTAGCTTGCAGAAGGCATTCATTTTCTAGTAAAAACTGATTGCTCTCATCAAACGCATGTAATCTCCACATAATGATTTATGTACTGATTTCCATGTGTTGAGCATTCTATAACACTGAATTTGTGGCTGTAATGATGGCAAAACTGTCAGCACACTGTAAAACTGACAGCAAATTCCACTGCTTGCAGAAATACATAAGTAAATGATCTCCTGTGCCTCCACAGGGCAAGCTGTTGGAGATTTTGCCATGCAAACTGATGCAACATCAATGAATTGGCATTGAACTTGCCTTTTTGTGCACTATTTCTCGTGGTAATATCAACTAAAAGAATCTTAATTTCTTTCTGAATCCATAATTCAGCTCCTAACAACATCCTCACCCATTTGTCAGCCTCGATGCTGGGTTGATGCTTTAGGGGTTGTGGAGTCTCCAACTCAGGGATAGAGCCTCAATTACAAGATTAGCTTGTAATTGGTCAACCATCCAGGACTGAGTCGGGAGGAAATGACTTCCCTCGGAGAGTGCTGAATTTCTGTAGTTCCCTACCTAAGAGGGCTGTGGAAGTTCAGTCACCAGGTGGAATCAAGAGAGATAATTAATTAGAATCCAGGAGAGTGGGGTTAATGCAGGAAAATGGGGTTGAGATAAAGAATTAGTGTGGGAGAACATTAAGAGGAGAAAATGGCTGAACAACCTCCCCATTCTGTAAAGCTAATTATATATATATTATATGTTGTCTATTCCCTCAGAATAATTATTCTGATTCTAATTATTTTAATTTTAATATTCAAAAATTCCCTGCATTTCAAAACAAGATTTTTTTTTAAATGAAATTTGTTTATGGAATTTCAACTTTGACCTGAAAACCCATCTACAGGTCCCAAATATTATCTCACTCCCTCTTCAATAGGTTAAACATATCCGAGCTTTTCACTTCCTGGTTTTCTGTCTGTCAGATTGCCTCAATCTGATTGGTAGTTGGGCTGCTTGATATCATTCGTTGAATTTCAAGTTCAAGTTTATTGCTGCATGTACTGAAATGCAGAGGTTGTTTTCTGATCAGTCCAGGGAAACATCTCAGACATGGTGCAGTAATTAAGATGCAGTGCACAAGAGCAGAGATACAGAGAGATCAGAAATAGTCAAGCAAATTGAACATCATTTTTAGTATTGTGAGGTTCATTCAGGAATCTGATAACAGTGGGAAAGAAACTTTCCTAGAATCTGGTGTTGTGTAATCTCATACTCATGAATCTTTTTCCCATCAGGAAGGGAAGGGAGGATGGTAGGGTGAAGAGTATGTGAGAGAGGTGGGATGAGTTTTTTTTAACCTGATGACTACCTTTCCAAAACAGCAGGAGGTCTAGATGGAGTGGCAGGGAGATGTGCTACATGACTCAGTTCCCACTGGATACAGTCCACGACAGTTATTGACCTAAGGGAGGAGGGAATTCACATCATGGAGCACATTACAGCTCAGTGGGCATCGGGTCAATGCATATTGGTGCACATTTAAATTTAATTGATGCCCTAAGAATGATTCTCATCAAAGAAAATATGATAAGTAACTGGCTTTCCAACTTTGAAAGTGAGAGCTTCGGCTAAGATGCAAGTATCCCGGGGCTATCTATTTAGTGTGAAAATAACTGGGGCTTATCACTCACTTTACCCAAACCGTAGTGCCAATTAACTCCATCTTTTAGAGAGCGTTTTGGAGCTTCTGCCTTCAAGGTTGATGAGGAACTAGAAACTGATTAATGAGAAATGTTTTAAAGAGACACTTGCAATTAAAATCACCAGTGTTTTGTACTTCTTTGTGATTTCTTGACATGCAGCCTGTCCATCTAACGGGCAATTATAATTTCTACAGTTAGTTGTGGGACTGACAACACTCCTGACAACAAAGACATCAACAGAGTAGAAGTGGCCTGGTTTTTCAGTACAGTATGAACGAAAACCATAGGCAGCAGCAATTATTTCATATCATCCCACAGAGTAATGAGATTCGATTTCATCCTCTGTGATGAGAAAAGTACTACTTACTTAAATGTGACAGGAGGTATCTGTTTAACAGAAAGTGCCAGTTTAATATAGTCCACTCACTTCACACAAAGTAGGGCACACACATACACACAGACACATACACACAGACACACACACACACACAGACATGCAGACACACACACACACGCACACACACACGCACACAGACACACACACACAGATACACACACATACACACAGACACACACACACAGACACACACACACACAGAGACATGCAAACACACACACACAGACACACACACACACAGATACATCTCCCACATCTGCTTACGCTTCAGCAGAGCTGAGAAATGTAAGTAGAGAATTTGAAAAATGTTCAAGGAAACAATGCGATGACCATGAACTCAACTCAGACTGCAGATAAATAGCTTGGTTGATGATTCATCCATTGTTTGCTGCAGTATACAATTAAAGTTTATACAAGGCCAAAATAAATGTTGAATATTGTCAGAGTCAAAAGTTAGCGAGGTTTGGATAGAGTTTTTTTTGTTTTTAATGTTTCAAGTGAACATAATAAGCTTTATTGTCACCAGATTTGTTCTAAATATAAACAAATGCTGGAGAAACTCAGCAGGTCAAACAATGTACTTTATACAACAAAGATAAAGATACAAAACTAATGTTTCAGGGTTGAGCCCTTCATTAAGGTATGAGCAAAAGTATCTGGTGCCTGATCATACCTTAATGAAGGTTCAAGCTCAAAATGTCAGTTATGATTCTTTATCTTTGCTACATAAAGGACACTGTTTGACCTGCTCAGTTTCTCCGGCATTGTGTTTTTAGTTCAACCAGAGTATCTGCAGACTTTCGTGTTTTACACCAGATTTGTTCCATTCCCTTTGAACCTTGGAATGACAAATGTGGAGAAGCAATTCCATAAAACCAAACCTGAACAGAGGACGTTTCTTTCTTCTTCATGGGAATATGATGATCGCTAACCAGAACAGCAACGTGCACCACTGCTCTTAGGAAGATGGCGTGGGTGAGCCATTTTTGAGCTGATGAGATCCAGTCAGCAAGTGTCCTCCCACAGTGTTATTAGGGAGGGTGCTCCAGAGCAACACACAACAGTGTTGAAGGAACTTATCAAGTCACACAGTGTCCATGGAAAGCAGTGGGGAATTGGCATTTCAGGCAGGATCACAGGAGCAATGAAAGTCTTGATTGCTGCAGTCTCCAGGAATATAAAACACAGCAAAACAATTTCAGTATAATTAACAAATAAGATACCATGAATAGAAAATAAAGATATTAAGCATCCCACTCTCATACTCACATGTCTGTCCAGGGCCTCATGTACTGTCCCACCAAGACCACCAGTAAAATGAAGGAACATCACTTGATTTCCTGAATGATCAATGAACCAAAGACACTGCCTTACTTTGTCTTTTCATGCATTATTTTTATTTATTGTTGTACGGTGGTTTATATGAATGTTTTCCCTGTGACGCTGCTGCAAAACAACAAATTTTGTGACTTGTTCATGACAATATGTTCTGATTCCTGATTCTGATTCTGATTTTCCATCTGGGCCTTCTCTAGTTGGATGCCATTAGCATGAACTTCTCCAGTTTCTGCTAAGCTGCTCTCCATTCTCCCTGTCTTCCCTTCCCATCCCTTCCTGCTTTCCCTTCCCTCTGTTTTCATTCACTCAGCTCTCCATCCCCCTTTCCTCTCTATTCATCCAGCTATCCCTCCTCTTCCTGCTTGCTGCTGTGCCCTCCCTCCCTTCTCCACCTCCTGCCTTCTCCTGCCTTTGGGACCATGATCCTCCCCCCTTCCCCTTTATCTTTTTGTTCCGATGCCTGCTGGCATTTTTCCATAGCTCGGTGAAGGGCTCAAGCCCAAAACGTCGGTTCTGTATCTTTGTCTTTGCTACATAAAGGACACTGTTAGACCTGCTGAGTTTCCCCAGCGTTGTCTTTTTACTGTAATATACTTTAATCAAGGGCTGAAGGTCCATTGAAATATTCTGACTTTCTATACAAACACAGCTTGTTTCTCACATAGCACAACTTGTGGCTCAGGTTCAACGCCTTTATTCGGAACATACCCCACATAACTCTGGAAGTTCAATGACATTACAGATGAACTTGAAAAAAAGGCAAGGTCTATTATGGTGTGTTTTACATTCAGGCTGGACAAGAATATTTAGTGCAAACATTCCTCAAGTGAATTTTAAAAGAAACCTTTAGCATCAACAAAGTATTTGAAATTCAGGGATACATTTCTTATCTTTGAAATTCTCTTTTCAGGCTCCTGACCCAAAGTGTAAAAGATTACTTCAAACAACTACTGATTTCAAAATCTGTGCGTCTGCTTATCTAGTTGAGGTGTGATGCTCAGAATGCTGAGACCAGACTCTCTAAGAGGAACAATTTGGTGTTCACAGAGATTTTCCCCACACATATACATGCCTTGTTAGTATAATTTTGTAGCTGCATAGCACTTATGATGGGCCAGTCTTGAAATATTCTGCGCATTTCTGGTCACCCATTTCAGGAAAGATGTGGAAGGTTTGGAAAGTGTGCAGAAGAGACAACCAGGAAGATGTCTGGATTAAAGGGGGAGAGCTACAGGATGAGGTTAGACAAACGTGGGTTGTTTTCTTCAGAGGGTCAGAGACTTAGCTGGCTGTCACAATTAGCGCAATACTTTTACGGAGCCAGTGACCTGGGTTCGAATCTGACGGTGTAAGAAGTTTGTATGTTCTCCCCGTGACTGCGTGGGTTTTCTCTGGGTGCTCTGGTTTCCTCTTATCCTTCAAAATGTACAAGAGTGGTAGGTTAATTGAAATATATGGGTGCCACAGCATCATGAGCTGGAAGGGATCCTCGACTGAGCTCTACCCTTTTAATCAGGAAAATGTTGTTTTCCTAACAGTCATATCAAGCATTCACATCATTGAAAAAGGGAATGCAGTGTTACACAAAGATCGGTGCCACCATTTCTAATTTTTAATCACTCATTTCAGGTTAAATCTGTGGCCTGAATTTTGCTTTAGTTTCAGATGACAGATCATGCAAGAAGTAAAACATTTAAGTCTACAGATTCTATGACTGAAGTACAAACACAAGGCTGGAAAAACTCAGTAGGTCAAACAGTGTCCTTTATATAAGGATAAAGATACAAAACCAACGTTTCAGGTTTGAGACCTTCATCAAGGTATGTAGGCACCTGCCTACATTTTGCTCATACCTTGTTGAAGGGCTCAAGTCTGAAACATTAGTTATGTATTTTCATCATTTGCTAGAAAAAGGACACTGTTTAACCTGCTGACTTTCTCCAGCCTCGTGTTTTTACATCTTCCGTATGCTTTCTGTGTTGAGTAATGAGTGAGAGGGGAGTTTAAGTACAAACGGTGCCCTTACACCAATCGACCCTCTTTACCAATTGTAATAATGGATCATTGTTGATTTCCAAGGAGTGGATTTCCTTGGCACTACAGCTGGGATGTTGTCGGTCCCTGAAACTTTTGCAGCATCCATTTGCCATGACGAGTGAAAGGAATTGGAAATTCTTAGGAAGAAACCAAAATGGAACATCCACTTATTCACCAGCACTTGTAACTGCATGTGGCAGGATTATGGAGCTTTATCTGATCCACTGAGAGCAGCTTCACAAGATCACAAGATAGAGGAGCAGCAGTAGGCCATTTGGATCATGAGCTGATCCATTCTCCCACTCAGCCCCACTCCCCTGCCTTCTCCCCATAATCTTTGATAACCTGTCTATTCAGAAACTGAAATCTTTGCCTTAAATACACCCACAACACGACCTCCACAATTGCCGGTGGCAGCAAATTCCAGAGGTTCACCACTCTCTGGCATCTCTATTTTAAATGAGTTCCCTGAAGTTGTGTCCTTTTGTCCTAGACTCCCCTACCATGGGAAACATTCTTCTGAACTCCCTGGAGTACAGTTAAAGACCCGCAGTTGTCTATCTGAGCTCTGGTACATTCCCAATTTACACACTCCAATGTGTGAGCTCACATGCCACACTCATTATTGTGACATCAGATGTCACATTTTGCCAACAACACCATTGCAGTGGGTTGGGTCTCAAATAATGCTGAGCCGAAATACAGGAAAGAGATCGAAAGTCAAGTGGTATGGTGCCAAGGTAGTGACCTCCCTCTCAATGCCAATAAGAGAAAAGAGATAATCAAAGGTTTTAGGAGAGGGGGCAGAGTGAATGCCACTATTCTCATTAATGGCACTACTGACATCAAAAGAGCAGATAACTTCATTCTTATTACAGCACAGAAACAGACCCCTTTGGCCTTTCTAGTCTGTGCTGAACCATTTCTTTTGCCTAGTCCCACTGACCTGCATCCAGTTCCTATCCCTCCATATCACTCCCATCCATGTACCTGTCCAAATTCTTCTTAAATGTTCAAATTGAGTCCGAATTCATCACTTCAGCTGGCAGCTCGTTCCACACTCCCACCACTCTCTGTGTGAAGATCCCCCCCTCACGGAGGGTGCATCTAGGGTATGGCAGGCATGGCACATGCCCAGGGTGTCACTGGAAGGGGGGCGCCGCAGAAGTGGGAGTGCCGCCACTTGAAGGGGGCGCCATTTGAAGGCTCCCCCACCAGCCTCCCAGCCTCCCCCACCCCCCATTCCCCCTCCTGAGCCCCCCCAGGCCATCCCTCTGTTTGGCACTGCCACTGCCATCCCGGACACACAAGGAACAGATATGTTTCTTCTAAACTCGGTACACGCATCTTCCTTCCTCATCCTTGTGTCCACTCTCAATTATACAATGCCAAATGCAACATGGCAGCCACCAAGACCAACTCTCATGAGACCTCCTTGTTGTCATGCATTTTTGATGCATTGGTCACCCCTGCCATAGGCATTATTTTGCAATGATGCACCCCTGCCCTCATGTTCCTCCTAAACTTTTCCCCTTTTACTTTTAGTCCATGTCCTCTGGTTTCCATCTCACCTATCCTAAATGGAAAAAACTCTATCTACATCTACTCTATCTATCCACTTCATAATTTTAAATACCTCTATCAAATCTCCCCTCATTCTTCTGTGCACCTGGAAATAAAGTCCTAACCTGTTTAACCTCTTAGGAATAAATATCTACAATAACCTGACCTGTGGCATGAACATTGAAGTGACAGCCAAGAAAATTCACCCAACCCCTTCACTATCTGTGAAGACTAAGAAAGTTCAGCATGTTCTCATTGTTCCTCAACAGCTTCTACAGAAACACCATCAAAAGCATATTTGCAGGTTACATCAAAGACGGGAGCTGCTCTGCTCAAATCAGAAGAAACTACAGAAAGTGGTGAATGCAGCTCAGAACATCAGGCAACCTTCTCTCCCCTCCTTGGACTCCCACCTACATTTCCCTCTGCCTGGGAACGGACCCATCATATCCCAGACACTTCCGTCGGGGAGGAGGCTCAAGAGAATGAAAGCATGCACCAAAAGGTTGAATGCAGATTTCTTCTCTGCAAACATTAGGCTTTGGAATGAACCCCATGTCAGCGCTCTCATGCTGCCCTTGATTGGTGTTAATTCTTTGGCTTGGCTTCGCGGACGAAGATTTATGGAGGGGGTAAAAAGTCCACGTCAGCTGCAGGCTCGTTTGTGGCTGACAAGTCCGATGCGGGACAGGCAGACACGATTGCAGCGGTTGCATGGGAAAATTGGTTGGTTGGGGTTGGGTGTTGGGTTTTTCCTCCTTTGCCTTTTGTCAGTGAGGTGGGCTCTGCGGTCTTCTTCAAAGGAGGTTGCTGCCCGCCAAACTGTGAGGCGCCAAGATGCACGGTTTGAGGCGTTATCAGCCCACTGGCGGTGGTCAATGTGGCAGGCACCAAGAGATTTCTTTAGGCAGTCCTTGTACCTTTTCTTTGGTGCACCTCTGTCACGGTGGCCAGTGGAGAGCTCACCATATAACACGATCTTGGGAAGGCGATGGTCCTCCATTCTGGAGACGTGACCCATCCAGCGCAGCTGGATCTTCAGCAGCGTGGACTCGATGCTGTCGACCTCTGCCATCTCAGTATAACTTCTCAGTATAATTACACACTCTGTAAATGGTGCTCTTTATCCAGCAGAATGAAATTTTGGTGTAACCTGTTGTTCTAACCACTTACAGCACAGAACAGGCCAGTTCGGCCCTACTAGTCCATGCCGTAACAAATCCCCACCCTCCTAGTCCCACTGACCAACACCCGGTCCATACCCCTCCAGTCCTCTCCTCTCCATGTAACTATCTAGTCTTTCCTTAAATGTAACCAATGATCCCGCCTCAACCACGTCTGCTGGAAGCTCATTCCACATCCCCACCACCCTCTGCGTAAAGAAATTTCCCCTCATGTTCCCCTTATAATTTTCCCCCTTCAATCTTAAACCATGTCCTCTAGTTTGAATCTCCCCCTTTCTTAATTGAAAAAGCCTATCCACATTTACTCTGTCTGTCCCTTTTAAAATCTTAAACACCTCTATCAAGTCCCGCCTCAATCTTCTACGCTCCAGAGAAAAAAGCCCCAGTCTGCACAACCTTTCCCTGTAACTCAAACCTTGAAATCCTGTCAACATTCTTGTGAACCTTCTTTGTACTCTCTCTATTTTGTTTATATCTTTCCTATGATTTGGTGACCAAAACTGTACACATTACTCCAAATTTGGCCTCACCAATGCCTTGTACAATTTCATCATAACCTCCCTATTCTTGAATTCAATACTCCAATTTATGAAGGCCAACGTTCCAAATGCCTTCTTCACCACACCATCTACCTGAGTATCAGCCTTGAGGGTACTATTTACCACAACTCCTAAATCCCTTTGTTGCTCTGCACATACAATCCTGAAATCCTACTTCCTGCAGGTGAGGCAGAATTATCACTTATTGGTCGTTCCAAAAAAAACTGACTCAACTTACACATGTAAACAAAAAAAAAATATTTTGGTAAAAACACAGAAATGCTGGAGAAAATCAACAGGTCTTGAAGAGTCCATAGGAGGGAATTACCTTGAAAAAGAGCTAGGCCTGAAATGTCAGTTTGCCTCCTATGGATGCTACTAGACCTGAAGAGATCCTCCAACATTACTGTGTTTTTGCTACAATCGCAGCGTCTGCAAACTTTTATGTTTTTTCACTCTCACTGTTTTCGGTATTTTGTGGCAAATGAACTTAAAAACCTTAAACTCATTGCAACCTGCCAGTGATTCTCAGCAAATCCATTTGGCTCGTCAGCAGTGCATGTCAGGCCAGAGTAACATCAGCAATTCAAGAATCACCCAGTGCAATGTGGAGCAGTGCCTCAAACACTGGCATGGATACACACATTGCTGTCTCTCACAGTGAATGCAGTCGTCATGGAAACAGCTGGGCAATGATAGGTAAAGGAAAAAAAAATCAAGTGTTTGGAATATTTTTAGCCATGGACTGCCGTGCAGAATACAGCTCGATGCTCCAATGGGTTACTGCTTCAGGCATAACCTTGAGCTAAAACCATATAATCTGTAGCAGACTCCAGATCATTAGTCTTTGTCAGCACTCTCCATGGGAAGCAGTTTTACAATTGTTCTGTGAAGGTTATCAACATTCTATTACACCACACACACAAACAGGGAAATAAAAAAAGAGCATTCTATATAAATTGCATGGCCTCTTCACATTTGTTTCTCCCACTTTACATTTGCTGTTGGTAAATTGTTTGTTGCCCCAGTTTTATTATAACCAATTCCATCTCAGCAGAGAAATATTCTAATAAAATCCTCACTATTAATCAAGTTTTCTACATTAAGGATTCACCTCTGTTCAGGCTGAGTTAGTTGTACAAACAGGTCCATTAATAATCAGAGTTTATGAGGTTTTGGGACAGATGTTTTTTTCAAATATTTTGTTGTCACTTTTTCAGCTGCATCAAGAGCAAATCCCTTCACTCCTGCAATTCCTGCAGATCCTCTTCCTGAAGGGAATTGCTGATTAGGGATCATTGTAATGCAAAGATTCAACTGAGGCCTTTTCTTCTATCAAAGTCCTTCACTGACAATCTTTTGTTGGTATCCATTAGCTTACTATTTTATTTTTTCTTTACAGGTACCTGTTCAGCTGTAGCAAGTAAGAATATAAGAACATCTGGCCCATCGAGCCTGCTCCACCACTCAATTATATCATGTCGGATCTGATGAGTGGCTCATCTCCACCTACTTTCCTTTTCCCCATATCCCTTAATTCCCCAACTTAGTAAAAATCTATCTAACCTTGACTTAAATATATTTACTGAGGTAGTCTCCGCGGCTTCAATGGGCAGTGAATTTCATAGATTCACCACTCTAGGAAAAGCCATTCCTCCTCATCTCTGTCCTAAATTGATTACCCTGAATTTCGAGGCTATGTTTCCTAGTTCTAGTCTCTCCTGTCTATGGGAACAACTTATCTTATCTGTGCCTTTCATAATTTTATACATTTCTATAAGATCCCCTCTCATTCTTCTAAATTCAAGCGAGTACAACCTGAGATAACTCAATCACCCCACTCAATTTAATGTCATGAGCAAACTTAGATTCACTACACTCTGTTCCCTCCTCCACATCATCAATGAATTCTGTGAACAGTTGTGAGCCCAGCACCAACCCCTGCGGCACCCTGCTCACCACCGATTGCGAACAAGAAAAAAAACCCTGTACTCCAACTCTCTACTTTCTATCAGTTAACCAATCCTCTATCCATGCTCATACATCACCCCCAACTCTATGCATCCTTATCTTCTGCACAAGTCTTTTATGTGGCACCTTATCGAATGACTTCTGGAAATCAAAGTAAACATTGTTATCATTACATGCAGAGCACAAATATGGCTGCAGTTCAATACTAAATCCTACACACGGCATCTTTCAACTGCTTCCATCAGGGAAGAGATACAGGAGGATCAGAGCCAGCACCACCAGGCTGAGGAGCAGCTTCTTCCCACGGACAGTGGGAATGTTGAACGACCAAAGGAACTGCTCACACTAACCATCCGAGACTGTCACATGGAAACATGCAACCAGACGTAGCACACATGCAGACAAATAATACTTATACAGGACAAGTATTCATATATACAAATAAATAAATAAGCTCTCTGAATCACTGCATCTCTGCTTTTATTTTGCTAAATAAACAGCGCTTTCTGTATTGTTGATCAAGCCTGAAATGTTGCTTCTGTATCTTTATCTCTGCTATTTAGAGTACACTGTTTGACCTGCATTGTGTTGTTACTAACACTTTCTGTGTTTCTGTTTTGGACCAAAGTTTTGTTTCCCCTGAAGAAATGAGCAAACCCTCTGTCCATTTCTCCACTACACAAAGGCCTGTAAGTGACGTGATTCATGTACTGACTCGCACGTGCCACGAATGAAATCAACCTTCATCAAAATAAGATTTAATTTTTCACGAGTATAGGCCAGGTGATGGGAAATATATTTGATGATTCATTCTACTGCATCTGCCAACCCAAACACACTTTGTTATGGTGGGCATTTTGACTGGGTGTGATCCTCTACATCCAATGGAGAGGCTCAGTTGCTTGTTCATGTGTACATGGGTTGAGCACAAGGTTGAGCTCGGTGCAAAGGGCGATGAGGCAGGGAGTTAATAGCACAGCTAGACACAAGCCTGATAAAGGACTGAGAAACTCACTGGAGGGCTGCCAGGGTCCTCATGAGGACAGCCTTCAGGTAAACATTACCTCGTTAAGATCACAGCAAACGTGAAGTTGGAGTAAATAATCTCTTTGCCAGAGTATGTGCTGAGCAACACACTGAGGCTTGGTTCATCCAACACAAAGGTGCTGTGAGCAAGGACTACAGTCTAGAGAAACCATTCTCAATGAGGGTCATTTAAGTAAAAGCACAACACTGGAGAAATTCAGCAGATTGCACAGCATATATTACATCGCAAGTGTTTATATAAAGTATGCTGGTCAACCTGCTGAGTTTCCCCAGCTTTATGTTACTGCCTAAAGAAACCTCTTGGTGCCTGCCACATTGACCACCGCCAGTGGGCTGATATCGCCTCAAACCGTGCATCTTGGCGCCTCACAGTTTGCCGGGCAGCAACCTCCTTTGAAGAAGACCGCAGAGCCCACCTCACTGACAAAAGACAAAGGAGGAAAAACCCAACACCCAACCCCAACCCACCAATTTTCCCTTGCAACCGCTGCAACCGTGTCTGCCTGTCCCGCATCGGACTTGTCAGCCACAAACGAGCCTGCAGCTGACGTGGACATTACCCCTCCATAAATCTTCGTCCGCGAAGCCAAGCCAAAGATGTTTCTACTTCAATTACGGTGACCGCAGACTTCTGTGTTTTACTCTTACATATTTAACTAAAAAACCTTGTTTTCTTTTCACCTCACGTAACATAAAACTTTTTTAAATGTTTTTTATGTAGCTGGCAGAAAAGTGCACAAGAAACCAAAACTTGACTGGCTCACTGGGAAAGGGTAGGCCATAAACTTTGAGCAGAGTCCTGGAGGGGGTGGGGAGGAGGGTTGCTATTGCAGGAGGGGAGGGGGTGGCTAGTCCATTACTGGGTATTAAGAGGGATGAGTGAAGTCCGAAAGCCTGCTGGAGGAACTCACCAGATCTCTCAACGTTCATAGGAGGTTAACAAATATGACCAATGTTTTGGCCTGAGTTCTTTTTCAACGTATAAAAAAGGGGTCTGAAACCAAGGGGAAACCCTTCAAACAGCAGAGGGATGGGGGGGAGAAATGACAAGGTGCTGCAGTGGAGGCAATGCTGCTAAATAGAAAATGAATGTAACAATATAGAATGATGGAAATGTATGGATTCAAGACTAAGTATGCAAAGAGACTTTGAATGATTTTCTTTATGTAAATAATTTATCATGAATAAAATCTATTTTTGGTTATAAGAAAGATTATCTCTGCAGCCCCCCCCCCCACAGTTCAGTTGTCCCCAATGCCTAACCAACATCATCCGTCAATCCCGCGAATGTATGGAAGGCCGCATCAATATGTGTGGCGAGTTGTCAGACCCATTTCCCATCAGCAACAGGGTAAAACAGGGTTTTGTCAGGATGGCTGATGGACATCTTGTACAGCCAACTGTCCAGTGGTACCTGAAAATGAGGAGACCAGTGATTAGGGTACAAGGATGTTCTGCACAGGGAGCCTCAAGAAAGCTGGCATTGCCCCATCAACGTGGGAGGATCTGGCTCAAGATCGATCGCAGTGGAAGAATGCCATCAGAAAAGGTGTGGACGCTGCTGAGAAAAAGCTCCAAGAGGCAACAGAGGAAAGGCACAGGAGGCGCCCCATCAGAGCTTCTGCCCCTGTTGCCCCTCCAGGCCTTACCTATCAAGTATGTGGAAAGCAGGGCCTGTCAAGGAACGGCCTGTACAGCCACTCCAGGATGCACATATCCAACCCCACAAACTGACTGAAAGGAACCATCATCATCCTATAGGATGAGAGCCAGAAGAAGAAGATCTCTGCAGCACCTCAAACAATGCAACAGACTTGCCTCTCGGGAGGCCCCTGTATATGAAACCCAATTGTTATTGACACATGCGAAACAAGAGTTTCTCCAGCACTTTTGTGTTATAGTCACATGTACCAAGATGCAGTGAAAAGATCAAGGATCCCTGCCTCAGTCGATATATGGGGTAACATGAGCAGTTTTGGGCCCTGTGGAATGTGTAGCTGTTGGAGAGAATCTAGATGAGGTTTACAAGAATAATGGTGGGGATGAGAATATTAAGGTATGAGGAGCATTTAATGGCTCTGGGCCTGTAATCACACAGCCTCAAAACAAAAGGATGTCCTTTCAGAACAGATGAGAATTTTCTTCAGCCAGATTGGGGTGAATGTGCAGAATTCAAGGTCACAAATAGCTGTGGAGGCCATTCTTGATTAGTAAGGGTGTCAAAGGTTATGGAGAGATGGCAGGAGAATGGGTTTGAAAGAAAGAATACATCAATCATGATCCAAATGGAGAAGCAGACATGATGGGCTGAATGGCCTAATTCTGCCCCCCCAAGTCTTATGGTCTGAATCACTGCACTGTCAGCATGCACAAAGCTCATGACTTCATTCCCTAACTCTCCCCATCTTTAAGATATTGCATGAATCCAATTTAATGGGCTGAGCTTTTGGCCATCTTCCCTAATACCTCTTTATGAGGCTGGGTGCAAACTGTTTTTTTTCTACACACCTCATTGTAGGATCCTTTTGCTGAATTAACAGTGCTACTTCAAAGGATGCAGTTACTATTGTACTGTAAAAGAGGTCACATTGAAGTTTACTGCAGTTTAAAATGGGGACCATTGATTCTACAACTGTTGCCTGCTTACATGGCAACACATGGGAATGAATTCAGTGATTTAAAAAATAACAGTTAATGCATTTATTGTCCCAGACAGCAGTCAGTAAGGTGAAATACAATGCCCACTGCTCCTGCTTGTGTTTAGTTCATGAGTTTCTACAGATGAAATCAATACAATGAATAACTAGCAATGAACTGGAGCCAGATTCACTCGACACTGTTTGCTTTCTCAGCTAGCTGACTAGCCTTGAAAGCATTTGAGCCAATAATGCATAAAAATTCACATTTCCAACGATTCCTTGACAGAGTACAGTTTACTGATTGTTTTCTGTGGTATATTTTGGAAATAGTAAATTCCCAAACCATTTCTGGACTTCTCCTGCAGTCATTTCTCAGGTCTTTTTTGTTAATAATTTAAGGTGTGTCAACTGAAGAGGTAAACAGAGAGGAGCAGAGAATCTAATGGAACCTTAGCAATGAGATGCGTTCAGATGGTACATTTCCACCCCCGCTCACCCCTGACATATATGGAAAGACAAAGCCATTTTCTAAACCAATCCATGTTGATTTGCTGCCAGCAACTGCCTCCATTCTAAATGGCAAATCATGATGTTCTATAAATGATATGACAGAAGAGTTTATTGTTATATACCTAAGTACAGTGTACAGATGCACAAAAATTCTTATTTTCTGCAGCCTCACAGGTACATAAGATACACCAACAACAGTTAGTGCAACTTTGCCTCCTGGAGTCTCCATGTTGATACAATCACAAAGAAGGCTTGCCAGAGGCTATACTTTATAAGGTGTCTAAGGAGATTTGATATGTCACTGAAAACTCTTGAAAACCTCTACAGGTAAACCATGCAGACCTTTTTGGATGGTTGCATTACTGCCTGGTATGGAGGCGCCAATTCTCAGAACAAGAATAAACTCCAGAGGTTGTTAACTTGGCCTGCGACCTCTCAGGCACCAGTCTTCATTCCAAGGACACCTACATGAGGCGGTGTTTTAAAAAAAAGCATCCACTATCCTCAAAGACCCCTATCACCCAGGCCATGTCCTCTTCACTCTGCTACCATTGGGAAAAAGGTACAGGAGCCTAAAGACGAGCACTCAACGGCACAAGGACAGCTTCTTCCCCTCTGCCATCAGATTCCTGAATGATCGATGAACCAAAGACACTGCTTTACTTTTTGTGCATTATTATTTTAATTTGTCTATTGATAGGAATGTTGTAAGATGGTTATAATATGAATGTTTGCCCTATGACACTGCCACAAAACATCGAATTTCACGACTTGTTCATGGCAATAAAATCTGATTCTGATTACCTTACACTTAAATAGTGAAGACAGTCTTTTGGTGTTCCTGAAGTAGGTTATGATTAAGGTTGGGGTATTACAGGATGTATGGAATTAAAACACAGGTCAGCCATTATATTGATGACTGGTGGAAAATTGTTAGCTTCCTGAAATTCCTCAGTATTTAAATCAGGAAATCCGCCCATTAAACAAATTCCAGGTTAGGCCTGATGCAGGAACAGAAAATGCACCCTCTTCAGTGGAGAGGAATAGTTGTGTGAGAGAATGGTAAGTATCAACTATCTGTTGAAAACCGAGATTTTAATGCTTTAATTTTCATATTCCTAAGATACATCTCAGCTGTTATTAAATAATTACTTTGTCGACTTTTAACAGTTCCAGTCCAAATTTACAATCTTGTCTCATACATTTGTGTCAAACATTTTTAATGTGGTGAACTCCAGCAAGCACCTAATTCTGGCAATTGTAATAGTTTTACAAGCATGCAGTATGAACAGTGGTTAAGTCATTAAAATATTCTGGAAATACCGAATGCAATTCAGTTCAGTGCATTTCATATGAGGGTTACCACATGTGTCATTTGAGACAAAGTGATATTCATTTCACTTTTAATGCAATGGGTTTCAGCTGATCCATCCAACTTGGGACATGGAATTGAAACTAAGGGGCAAGAGTAAACCATTCTTAAGGTTTACTGTGCCTTATGGTCATTCGGTGGTCTAACTCCACATGCACCCCATCACATCTCTTTAATTTACTAGTACAGATCATGTAATATTACAACAAATTGCCTTCTGCCTGTCATAAGGCTCGACGGGCTGGATGGCCTACTCCTGCTCCTATTTATTATGCTTTTATGCTAACATTCATGGATCCCAAATTTCAAATAACTCTTGACTGGTTGGTTGGTTAATTGGCTGTTCTAAATGATCCACAGTGTATGTGGGTTCAGAGTTGACAGACAGACAGACAGAATTGCAGACAGACACAATGATCTAGTGATCATTGGGGAAATCAGAGGTGGAGAGGGTGAGCAAATTTAAGTTCTTGGGAATCACCAAGAAAGATCAGAAGATCTTTCCTGGACCCAACACAGAAAATGCATCATGAAGGTAACAGGTCAGCACCTCTACTTCCTCTGGAGATTGTGAAGGTTTGGCATGACACTGGAAAACTCTGGCAAATTTCTACAGATGTGTGAAAAAAAACTGCTGGCTGGCTGCATCATGGTCCGATATGGGCACACAAGTACCCCTAAGTGTAAAGCCCTGCAAAAGGTAGCACCCTCCCCAACATCGAGAACATCTACATAGAGCACTGCTGTCAGAGAGCAGCAGGAATCATCAAGGATCCACACCACCCAGCACATGCTCAGTTGTCACTGCTACCATCAGGAAAGAGGTATAGGAGCCACAAGATTTACACCACCAGGTTCAGAAACAGCTGCTACCCCATTCCCCCTCCCCCCCCCCCCACCATCAGACTCCTCAACAAACTCAATCAGGGACTCATTTAAGGGCTCTTATCTTTGCACTTGATTGATTTTTTTTCTCTCTGTCTTGGACAGTCAGCAACTTACATTTCTTGATTTGTTTACATGTGTAAATTGAGTAATTTTTTTTGCACTATCTGTAATTCTGCCCCGCCTGCAGAGAAAAAAAATCTCAAGGTTGTATTTGATGCCACGAATGTACTCTGACAATAAAGACCTGCATGGATGAATATGTGCCCATGCACAAATACTGGGTATTCCCCAACCAGAAGCCCTGGATGAATTAGAGAATCCTTAATCTGCTGAGGGTGGGAATAAAGGCATTTAAGGCAGAGGTTTGAGATCTTTACAAGAAGTCTAAGTATGACCTGCAGAAAGCCATCTCCAAAGCAAAATGGCAATTCCGGAGTAAACTAGAGAGAGAGACAGATACACACACACCAGCTATGGCAGAGAATGCAGGCCATTACAGATTACAAAGCAGAGGCGAACACTATAGATGGTTGTGAGGCTTCACTACTCGATGAGCTGAACACCTTCTATGCCCGCTTTGAAAAGAAGAACCAAACAGTGCCTACTAGAATCCCTGAAAAGGCTGAGGACCCTGTGATATCTGGCTTTGAGAGTGACATCAGAACATCATTCAAGAAGATGAACCCTCGAAAGGCATCAGAACCTACAGCGTACCTGGCAGGGTACTGAAAATTTGCACCAACCAAACAAACAACCAAACAAACTGACATTTTCAATCTCTTTTGTGGCAGTCCCACCAGCTTCAAAAGGGCATCAATAATCCTGATACGCAAGAAGAGTAGCGTGGGCTGCCTCAATGATTACTGCCCAGTAGCACTAACTTCTACTGTGATGAGGCTGGTTATGGCCAGAATTAACATGTGCCTAAGTAAAGATCTGGACCCACTGCAATTCACCTATCGTCACAATTGCTCCACACCAGATGCAATATTGCTGGCTCTCCACAGCTCTGGATCACCTCGAAAACAGCAATTCATACCTATGGCTGCTCTTCATCGACTACAGCTCAGCCTTCAATCCCATTATTGGTCAACCTCTGTACCTCCTTTGTAATTGGATCCTTGGCTTTCTCATTGGAAGACCACAGTCAGTACAAATTGGCAACAACATCTCCTCCTCACTGATCATCAACACAGACAGATCCCAAGGATGTGTGCTTAGCCCACTGTTCTACTCATTATACACCCATGACTGTGTGGACAGGCACAATTCCAATGCAATCTACAAGTTTGCCAATGACACCACAGTTGTCGGCTGAATCACAAACGGCAATGAGGAAGTACATAGGAGGGAGATAGATCAGCTCGTTAAATGGTGTAATAACAACAACCTTGCAAACCGAGAAGATGATTGCAGATTTCAGGCCTCAGGAGTGGAGAGGGTCAAGAACTTCAAATTTTTGTGTGTCAACATCTCCAATGATCTGTCCTGGACCCTCCACGTTGATGTAATCACAAAGAAAGAAGTCTCATTAGTCGGTAAACTTTGTGAGGTGTCTGAGGCTGTTCGGTGTGTATGTCACAAAAGAATCTCATAAATTTCTACAGGTGTACAGTGGAGAACATCCCTCCTGGTTGCATCACTGCCTGATATGGAGTCACCAACTCTCAGGACAAGAATAAACTCCATAAGGCTGTTAACTCGGCATGCAACATCACAAGTACCAGACTTCACTCCATTGAGGACATCTACATGAGGCGGTGTCTTTAAAAAAAAGCAGCCTCTATCCTCAAAGACCCCCACCACCCAGGCCATGTCCTCTTCACTCTGCTACCTTTAGGAAGGAAGTACAGGAGCCTAAAGACGAGGACTCAGTGACACAAGGATATCTTCTACCCCGCTGCCATCAGATTCCTGAATAATCAATGAACCAAAGACACTGCCTTACTTTTCATGGACTAATATTGTTATTTTTTTAATTATTTTTTTAAATATAGTAATGTCATGAGATGGTTATAATATGAATGTTTGTACTATGACGCTGCCACAAAACACCAAATTTCATGACTTGTTCATGACAATAAATCTGGATTCTGATTCAGAAATCGAAAACCTGATCTGAGATTACAGATAAATAAGTGAGCCAAAATCAGACAAGGCAATTGAAGAATAAGAAGTAAACAGAAAATAGCAGGTCATGACAGGCATCAAAAGGTGGATGGTCAGAAACTATTCCCACTGGTGAAGTCCAGAACAAGGGGTGAAGCAAAGAAAGTGATTGGCAAAAAGACCCTAATGCGTCATAAGTAGGAACTTCTTTTGTAGCAAGTGACTGAGGCCTTGAGTGCACTGGCAGAGGAGAGCAGAGCTGATGAAGGATTCAGTCAGTGTTCGAAAGAAATTGGACATGCAACTAGCTGGATTGCTCTTACAGGAAGTCAGGATGAACTCAACAGGCCAATGAACTTTTCTCCAAGCCACCACAATTCCGCAATACTCATCAAAAGCACCCTCCAAAATTTCTATGATTCAGATCAAAAACCTTACAATCATTTCCTCAAGGGGAGGGAGTGGGGGGTTTGAAGTTCAAAATATCCTTGATATTACTTTGTCAATAGAGTTTATCATTATGTACAAAATTCCAATCATTATCTTGCAACATGCCCAGAGCAATTACTCTGGTAAAGGTGAATTTACACTTCCAGACAATGATTAACATAGAAATGAGAAGGTTCTTTCTCTCGGTACAAGCACATACATTCAAGCATGCACGCACACACAGCTTCATGTACACCGATGCACGCACAGATAGTCATGCACCTATGTACACTCAGACTTTATGCCCTGACCCAGTTGGCTTTTCCACTAAAATGTTCCATCAACCTTTCTCTACCACCCAGATCAGATTTGTTGGGTGCATCACAGCGAGGGGTGGGAGCTGCAGAAGGTGGTGAATGCAGCTCAGAACATTGTAGAAACCTCTCTCCTATCCATTGACTCCATCATCTACATCTCCTGCGGCCTAGGAAAGGCCCATTGCACCCTGGACACCCTCTCTTCTCCTTCCTCCCAATGGAGAGAAGGCTTGAATTATGAAAGTATGCACCTCTGGGCTTGAAGGCAACTTTCCCTCCTGCAACCATCAGGCTCCTGAATTAACTCCACAACAGTGCTTTCATTTTGCCCTTGCTTGTTGCTAAATAATCTTTCTTTTCTGTGTGGGTGACAATGCCTCCTGTACTTTAGGTCTCTCATGAAAGAAATGACTGAATTATTCTGAAATATTTATACATTTTGATGTATAAATGTCCTCCATTTTCACTGAGTTTGCTACGTCATTGTATGATCGAATGTCCAGTGATATATCTGGATGGGTGGGTTGGGCTTTCTAGCCTAAGAAAAGAAAAACACTGATTTCAAACCCGGGCAGAAAGGGCTCGTTAGTCTCATCAGGCCATTCATCTAGGAGAAGGACACTCTGACGTAACACCTAAATCCTGAGGACCTGTCTGTCACCGTCTCAGCATGCTGGGCCGTGGCGGATAAAACCCAGATGTAAAGGGTGGGCCCAGTACTGTACAGCACACACTACACTCCACCTAAAAAAAATCTATTGTGCAAGCTCGAACGACATGCCCCTGTCTACAATTCTTCCTAAATCTTTGTTTGCGAAGTTGAACTTGAAGATGCCAGAGTTAGAAAATGGGACATCTGTGAAGAAAGCAAGCCAAGCCCTGACCTTACTGCTGCTGTCAGGATGATGACCTGCCCCGTTAACTCTGCTATCTCTTCAGGTCCTACTGAATGTTTCCTGCTCTTTGGTTGATAGTTTGTTGAGACGGTTTACAGGCCACAAAGTGGTAGCGCTCAAAGATCTGTTTCCTTATCTTCTGGTGACCCATGTTCAATTCTGACCTCAGGTGTTTATCTGTGTGGAGGTTGCAAGTTCATCACGTGACCTGCATGAGGTTTTTTTTCGGGATGATCCAGCTTCTTCCCACATCCCAAGAATGTGCAGATTGGTAGGTAATTTGCTGTTGTAAGTTGCTCCAAAGTCCACAAAAGATCCTCTGAGATAGTGACTCCCAAGAACTTAAATTTTCTGACTTTCTCTAATGATCATTGGATTATACACCTCTATTTTTCCCTTCCTGAAGTCAACAATCAGCTCCTTAGATTTGGTGACATTGAGTGCAAAGTTGTTAGTGCACCATTCAGCCAAGTTTTCAATCTCCCTCCTGTAGCTGATTCATCACCTTTCTTTATACAACCCACAACTGTGGTATCGTTGGCAAATTTGTAGATGGTGTTATTGTCATACCAAGCCACACAGTCATAGGTGTGACATGAGCAGAGCAGGAGGCTAAGAACACAGCCCTGTGGTGCTTCGATACTAATGGATATTGTGGAGGAGATGTTCTTACAAATCCTCACTGATTGTGGTCTAGAGTGAGGAAATCCATGATTCAATTACACAGTGGAATCTTTGGTTCCAGGTCTTGGAGCTTGCTCATCCATTTTGAGGGGTTGATGGTGTTAAATACCGAACGTATAAAGAGCATCCTGATCAATGCATCTTTGCTGTCCAGGTGTTCCAGGGCTTTGTGTAGAGCCAAAGAAATGGCATCCATCATATACCTGTTCCAACGATAGATAAACTAGAATGTATCCTTGTCACTGCTCAGACAGGAGCTGATATGCTTCAACACCACTCTTTCAAAATACTTCATCACTATTGATGTCAGTGGTACTGGTCAATAGTCATTAAGCCAGGTTACTAGATTCTTCTTGGACACAGTATGATTGACGCTTGTTTGAAACAGGTGGGTACCACACCCTCCCAGAGTAAAATGTTGAAGATATCTGTGAATACATTGGTAAGTTGGCCAGCGCAGGTTTTTAATACTCACCCAAGGTCTCTGTCATGGATGGTTTCCTTGGATTTGCTCTCCTGAAGGCAGCACGCACATCATCCTTAGATATGGGCAGATGGGATCACCAGGGGATGTGGGGTGGTTCTTCGATGTTACTGTCATCAAATCAGGCATAGAAGGCATTGAGTTCCTCTGGGAGTGAAGCTATGCTGTCTGCTACTTAACTACGTTTAATTTTATAGCAGGTTATGGCTTTTAGGCTCTGTCACAACTGTCGGGCATCCCTTGATGTTTCAATTTTCATCCAGAATCTCCACTTCGCCTGGGAGATAGCTTTTCGCAGGTCATACCAACTCCTTACAGGAGAGGGTTATTCTGTCTATCTCTCCTGGTGTCGGGCCTCAACCTGAACCATCAACCATCCCTTTGCCTGCAGCCTGAAGCCCTGACATTCTTCGACAGTTCGTTCTGTTGCTCCAGGTTCCCGCATCTGTAGTCTCTCGTGCCTTCATGTTAATGAAACAGCTGTAGCCACTTCAGACACTGCATTCTGAGGAAAAGTCAGTATAATTGTTCAGGGATAGCAGCGAAGTTATGGATGGCAGTGCCATTGAGAAAGTACCTAGTGAGGCAAAGTCTTGCAGTGAAACTAAAATTACTGCATTCAGCAATTCAATCTTGCATCCATAGCAAGTATTCTAAAATGTAGTACTTTATTTACCCTTTCAATTAACTGAGTAAATTATAAAGAATGGTGTAATTCATGGTCCACTGAATTCACAGTAAAATGGATCAAAAATATCACAGGTAACTGAAAATCCAAGAACCCGGCAGGTTGTATGTGATGAAACACCACAGATGGGATCTAACCAGAATGGACCCAGCAAGGGGTCAAAGATATTCATCTTCACCTATCTGTGCATCTGAACTCATTCTCTGCCTTTTCCTCTCTTTAAATGTAAATTTAGACATTCAGCATGGTTACGGGCCTTGTGCTGCCCTATTACATCCCAATTAACCTACAACCCCTGTACATTTTTGAAGGATGGGAGGAAACCGGAGCACCCAGAGTAAACCCACACAGACACGGGGAGAACGTACAAACTGCCTACAGACACAGCTGGATTTGAACCCGGGTCACTGAGTTGTGCTAACCACTAGGCTAAACCGTGCTTCTTGCTGCCCAGTAGTTGAAGTTTCCAAGACATTGCAAGACTACTTTCTTCCATCAAGAACTGGATAGTGGGAGGGAATTGGCTCCTGCTCACAGCTGTAAAAATGGGCAAACATCCCTTCAGTTCCAAAACACAATGCCCTTATGGTGCCTAAAAAGTACTGTGCAAATTTATTTTCAGGGGCTGGTTGAAACACACCTTGGCCTTTTACATATGTAACTGTTCTCGCTGATTTCCTCCTGTATTAGATCAGGAGCAAATTAGACAGCAAGGCATCAAAGTCACTGAAAGCAGAAGTTGCTGATCAGAAGCATTGTACTAAAATGTAAAATCCCACTCAAAATACACTGTGATATTTTTCCAGTTGATTTTCAAAAAAAATTTAAATGTAGATATACAGCACAGTAACAGACTCTTCTAGCCCATCAGCCCACATCACCCAATTACACCCAATTAACTATAACCCTGGAAGGTTTTGAATGGTGGGAAACCCTCACAGACACGGAGAGAACGTACAAACTCCTTACAGACAGTGCGGGTTTCAAACCCAATTGCTGGCACCGTAACATCATTGTGCTAACTGCTACACCAAGTGTGCCAACCATGTCAACACTGATATTTTTGTCATGAGTTAAAAAATGAGACTGCAGAATTAGTGTGCACACTGAGAGTATGAGATGCCTGAACAAGCTACTCTTAATACTTGGGCATATTTTGGGAGGATTTCATATAACTAGAATTCACAAACTGTACAAATCCTTTCTAAAGAACTATTTCCAGGTGAGATTGAAACACGTGGGGCACATTGAGTCAGTCGAACCATCTAAAGTTTAAAGCATAGGTTGCTCTCCATAGTAAAAAAATTACCTGGGCAGATGGTTAGGAAGTAAAACAAGAAATCGACAGGCACTGGGGTCTGGTGCAGGACACAAAGGTGTTGAGAATCAGCAGGTCACGCCGTATCCATGGGAACTAAAAGGCATTCAACGTTTCAGGCCTGAACCCATCAGGAAGGTTTCTTGAAGATTCCACTGCTGCTTTCTACCAGTATTAGATATTTCCATAAAAATTGGTGTAGGTGGGAAATATGACCCCAGAACATTTAGCACAAAATCCTCATCTAAACAAAACATATTTCCCAATTATGCTACTTTATTTATTAATCAGCATGGGCCCATTTGGTTTATGTGCTGCTCACTTTGCCTTGAAGACATTTTAGAGAACAAAATTACACCCTTCTCTTACTCTGCTACTTTGTGTAGTCTGGATTGATGACTTAATTAAACAAAGTGCATCGCAAAGGTTTGCAATTTAGAAATTTTGATCTGACTGTGATATATCTTGGCAGATTTTGTCTGGCGTTACAGCTACCTCGAAAACTGCAGCTAATCAAGAATGCACTGTGCTCCCTGTTGTACAAAGTCCTTTGTCATTGACCTTTACTCGTTCATGCAATCTAGAATATCGACTTCACAAAGCTTGTCTTCATTTTTAAAGCTTTCCAGTGCCATGGCCGGAACCTGTCCTTATTCAGGCACCCCATGCCTTCATTTTCCAAATGTGAAATATTGGTTGACTCCAGGCTTTTTACTTTATAATCAAACGTCAGCCATTGTGTCTGTGTCTTTGCAAATTCCTTCCAAAACCATTCCACTTCTTCTTCACCTCTGATCTGTTTCCAAAGGTTCCCTTAAAACATCTCTAAAGCATTCCCTTCAATTTTTCTTCTCTATATCCAACTTGCCTTGTTATTCAACTAACATCGTATTGTGTCCACTTATAACATCCTCCAAAGTGACATTTTTAAAAGTCAAAACTACTAAGGAAATACAAGAGGTGTAATACTCTGTTTTACAAGTGTGCACCACATTATTAGTCTCTATTACCCAAGCTTCAAACAGCTTTTTTCCATAAGAAGGTATGAGATAAAGGAAGGAGAACACCATTTGGATTCTTTTGTCTGTTCTGCCATTCATTGAGGTCACTGATGCTTTTTTTTCCCCACTCGGAGCTATCTCTTCACTCTAACCCCATGTCACTTGATCCTATTAATATTTTAAACTCTAGTGATATCTGTCATGAACATAGAGATGTCTTTCACAGCCCTTCTGGGAAGAGAATATTGTTAAGAATGGTGAAGTTGAAGTAATTTACATGGAATTCATTAGAGCCTTTGATAAATCATCATGTAGGAGATTGGTTTTAAAGGATAGATCCTGTGGGATACAGGACAGGTTTGGAAATTGGATCCAAATTTGATGGTGAAGCCTTGTTTTTGCGATTGGAAACCTGTACAAAGGTGTCCACAGGGATCAGTGCCTTTTCTTATAAACCTCAAAAATTTGGATCTGAAGCCAGGAGGTATGATGAGGAAGTTTGTGAAAATTGATAGTGTTATTATTAGAGAGGGGGGTAGAAACAGACTAGGGAACAATAATTTGGCAAAATGCACATGGCATGGTTGGTGTAGTGGTTAGTGAAGTGCCTTTACAGTGTCAGCGATTAGGACCGGACCTGGCTTCGAATCTCATGCTGTCTGTAAGGAGTTTATATGTTCTCCCCCAGTTTTCTCTGGGGGCTCATCCAACCCTTCAAAAATGTAGGTTAATTGGGTGTAATTTGGGCAGAACGGTCTCGTAGGGCCAAATTGACCGGTTATGGTGCTGTATGTCTAAATTAATTAATTTAATTTTTTTAATTTAAATGGTTGATAGAATGTTGTTGACTAACAATTTGTCTCCGTGGATGTCACCTGACCTACTGAGTACCGGCAGATTTGGATTGCATTGACAGGAGAGGTAAGTGAAGAGTATAGTATCTTTCTTTCTTTGGCTTGGCTTTGCAGATGAAGATTTATGGAAGGGTATGTCCACGTCAGCTGCAGGCTCGTTGGTGACTGACAAGTCCAATGCGGGACAGGCAGGCACGGTTGCAGCGGTTGCAGGGGAAAATTGGTTGGTTGGGGTTGGGTGTTGGGTTTTTCCTCCTTTGTTTTGGTGTGAGCTTGCAGGAGCCTCAGATTGAAGAGACTGCCATCCGTGCGGTACTGGATGTAAACAGCATCTTCATTGTTGACATCTTTCATGGCTTGTTTCAGCATCATGCTGAAGAAGATAGACTAATACCTAGTGTCACTGAAAATGTCCTCCCAGAATCATAGTGCGGCTTTCACGCAAACAGAGAAACTACTGACATGGTCTTTGCCCTCAGACTGCTCCAAGAAAAGTTCAGAGAACAAAACAAAGGACTCTACATCACGTTTGTTGACCTCACCAAAGCCTTTGACACCGTGAGCAGGAAAGGGCTTTGGCAAATACAAGAGCGCCTCGGATGCCCCCCCCAAGTTCCTCAACATGGTTATCCAACTGCACGAAAACCAACAAGGTCGGGTCAGATACAGAAATGAGGTCTCCGAACCCTTCTCCATTGACAAAGGCATGAAGCAAGGATGCGTCCTCGCACCAACCCTCTTTACTAGAGTATAGTATAGGAACTGTATGAAAGGAGACGGAGGGGTAGAAAAGAGAGAGAGAGAGATATCGGGAGTGGGGTGTTAACGGAAATTTGAGTAAGCAATGGATATAATAGAGGGGTAACAATGAGAGATGGACTCTCGTAGAACTCCCCTTGAATGCAGGAGAACTCCTTCAGGATAGATATCCCTCAAAGAGACTTTGCAGTGGAGCAGCTGAATGACATTAAACACCAACCCTCTTCCTTCTCCTATCAGAGAGCATTTTTCTTAGCCCTCAGCCCTCTCCCCCCTCAGCTTCCTTCTTCCTTCTCTTCTACCCCCTCCCACATGTGTCCACCTATTACCTCTTATGGGTTAGCAGTGCTCCTCTCCCTTTCTATTTCTTCCTCCTCTAGTTCCACCCTCCTCCTCTTTTTATTCAGCCATCTTCCTGTTTTTCCATATTCCTGATGAAGGGCTCAGGCCTGAAATGTTGGCTACCCTGAGTTTCTCCAACATTGCTCTACATTCCCACAGCATCTGAAGACATCCTTATTTAACGTCATGTCGAGTTTGCCATCTGATTTATTTGCTCTACCTGCATGTAATCTGCCAGTGATGAGTGCACATTTCCAAGGGCCTACGAAACACCAACACCTCTCGAGCTTTCATCATTTAAAGAAGTATTCTATATTTTTAATTGTTCGATCAAGATGGATAACCTCATGTTTTTCGCATACATCTCCATAAAGCATCATCTTGAAGCTAAAGAAAATGTCCCAAGACACTTCCCAGGAAAAATAATCAAACCAGTGTTTTAGGCTTGAGTCCAAAATCAAGGCATGAGCAAAATGTAGGCAGGTGGCGGGTACCTGCCTACAATTTGCTCATACCTTGATGAGGGGCTCAAGCCCCAAGCATTGGTAATGTACCTTCATCTTTGCTACATGAACTACACTGTTTGACCTGCTGAGTTTTTCCAGCATTGTGCTTTCACTTGTGGCATAAAAACACAAGCATTTCATTAGAACCCCTCCAGGATTAATACAAGATTGCAAAGCAAAATTAATTCATTCCATTAGTGAGATCAAAGATTAAAGATAATGAATGAAGATGCTGCTACTTCAGTCACAAGTTATTGTTTGGCTTCCTTCTGTTACCATCCCTTCAAGCGCTCACTTGGGAACAGTTCAAGGGTGCTGGGAGATAGAAAGACAAGCGAGCACACTTCATACCTGTTAAAATTCACAGACAACTTAATTTTCTGAGATAGTGACCTGAGAACCATTTAAGGCATTTTGCAAGTCAGTATACTTAGATCTTGATTCTTTTCCAATCAATAGCTTCTTCTGTTGGCATTTATATATCAGGATCTTTGATTCACTGCTCTTATGTGCTTAAATGACATACTTCGAACATATTTCTAGTTGCTGAATTATATCTCTTTTTAAATTGAGCCATAGGATGACAATAAATTGTAAGGATCGCTAGATATATTAATTGAGATCACGAACCTGAAGCCCAACATTCCTGCTGTGGGTGCAGGTCCCACTTCAAAGACTGGCAAACAAAAACCTAGATTAACATGTGGGAGTGGTGCACTGCTGGAGGTGTGGCTTTTCAAGTGGCTATGAAATTGCCCTTGGCACTATTTTGAAGAAGAACAGCAGAGTTATGCCCAGTAGACTGGCCAATATTTGTCCTTCAGTCATCTGAGAGAATTAACTCATATTTGCCACTGCAGTTGTGTGAGATAGATACTCACCTTGCTACTTTATCACTCTATAACAGGGGTGTCAAATTCAAATTCACGGAGGGCCAAAATTAAAAACTTGGACTAAGTCGAGGGCTGAACTAAATATTTATTGAAAATTTCCAACAACATCTGCATGTTTTCTCTTCTTTCAACATATGTAATGTTAAACTTTTTCTTATTAAAATAAATGTTTAATAATAGTTTTGGATAAACTCTTTCCAGAAGCATTAACAAATGAGAAATAAAATATTCAATAAATAATATTTCTCTATAGAGGATTTGTCAAATGTTGCTAGTGTGCTGTCGAATAGTAAAATCTGAGCGCTATTGAGAATGTGGGAGAATAACATGATTCCTGAAACAATCAAATGGGTGACTGATTGTGGGCATGAACTCTAGCAGGGTTATTTCCCATGCCCTTTTTCCATTGGTACAGATATCCTTTGATTTACACACTTTTCAAGTTTTATGCCTAATGAGCTTGTATCCAGGTGCAGGACCATTTTTAACCAGGAATATATTTATCACTGTGACATGAATCTATTGGAAGATCGTTTTATCCTGAGATTAAAGTTCATAATCCTTACTCAGGCCTGTGTGCGGGAGGGCGGGGTTTGCGGGCGATCGGGTTGGACAACGACAGTGCGGGGGCATCGGCTCTTTCTGCAGGGCGGCATCTCGGCGGATCAGCGGCCCCGTCACCGTGAGTCATGGATCGGCCTGCGGCAGGGAGGGGGAGTGGGCAACGGTCCTGGCGAGGTCAGTCTCGAGGCCTCCGGTTCCGGGCGCTGGGAAGCGGCCTTGGCTTCCCCTGACACCGGCCAGGCCCCAAAACCAGAGTCCACGGTGAGACCCTGCAACGTAAACAGAGGAGGTGGGGACAATTAGCAGGCTGACGCCAATGCATTCTGGGATTTGTTGTATTACTGTGCATGCGCTATACTGGCGCGGCGGCCAGCGGGCCACCTCTAATACATTTTTGAAATGATCTTGCGGGCCAAATATAATTATATTTGGCCCACGGGCCAGAGTTTGACATGTGTGCTCTATAAGACTACTTGCTGGGCGTACAACACTTTAGGATGCTCTAAAAGGAAGTGTTACGGAAATGCAAAACTTTCTTAACTCTTGGATATTATACGTTGTAGGAAAATATGAAAATGGCTTTGTGTTCCTGTAGTTTTATTAAGCATCATTGCCCATCCTTAATTGACCCTAAGAGTATCATGTCAGGATGCATTACTGCATGGTACAGGAGCTGCTCTGCCCAAAACTGCATGAAACTGTACCTCAGATCAACACTTGAACCTCCCTTTCTTCCATCGAGCCCCATCTAGACTTCTTGATTTCTTGGAAAAACAGCCAAGATACTGAAGGACTCATCTCATCCGTCCACACTCTCTTTCCCCTTCTCCCATTTGGAAAAAGATACAAGAGAATGAAATAAAACACCACCAGATTCAAAGACAATGTATTTCCCGGTACTACAAAATGACTGATCGAACCGCACACTAGTAAACTAATGCTGCCCTTATTAGGTTCAAACTGACTCACTGTAACTGTACTCCCTGCACTGTGTTTTTATTCCGCTGTACATATGTATAGAAAGACTTGCTGGATAGCACACAAAGCAAACCTTTTCTCTGTACCTCAGTACACGTAGCAAAACTTGAAACTGAGTTTGATATTAGGAGTCAACAAATGGAGGGATCGTTTACATAAAGGTCCCAGGACATTATCAAGCAAAATCCAACACCGGTCTATGTGGCTCAACATCAGACGTCAGAAGATCAAGGAGGAAAGAGAGTGGTGGAGAGATGGAGAGGAGTGCATAGACATATGGGCCAGAATGGGGAGAGATTTTCTTCCTTGGAAGATATGAGTGAACCAGATAGTGTTTCTGACAGTCCAGTAGTTTCATCATCACCAATAGTGAACAATTTGCATTATTGAAATATTTGAAGTAAATTCCTCAGCTTCCAATGTTGCTAAAACTATTCTACACAATCTCCTACATACACCAGGTAGTTGCTATCTTAGAAAATTGTAATCAGGAGCACACTGAAGCTATAAAATGTTGATCCACTATGTAAAAAGTGTAAAAGTTTTGAAGTTTCACTGTTTTGGGAGTGCCCAAATTTAGATAGATTCTGGAAAGACATTTTTCAAACTTTATCAACAATTTTTAAGATTTGTATAGATCCTTGCTTTGTTTGGTTTACCTCATGACCCAGATACCCTTCTGTCTATTATGGGCCCAGAGGACCCCAAAACCCAGAAGCCATAGAAATTCACCAAGACAAATGGTTACTTAAACAAAAATTGCTTTTAATTATCTTTAAACATGATCAAACTTTAACTTATTACTATTAACTTAACCTAACTTTATCCCTTTCTAATTCTAAGTGCACATGTATGTAATGTGTGTGTAAGTTCAGAAAAGTTGTTTCGAACTCCAATCTCACTTCTCACTTCTCCAAGTCCACTGGTTGCAGGCAATTCTTATACTACGCACAGAATTTAATATTTATGAATTTCACCAGGCTTTGATGCTTGAAAAGTAAATGGTTACCGCTCAGGAAGGTTCTTTCCAGTTTTCAGAGAGAGATTTGTTGCTCGTTGGACACAACTGATTTCTTCCAATCAGCCATGTCAGTGTCTCGCTGAAGAAACTTGCCCCATCAGGGTTTTCCAGATGATAACCTCTTCCTTTCAGGTCACCAGAGTTCCTTTTCTGTTTCCCTTATTTCAAGTGAAACATTATACAGTTAGCCATCTCTTCTTGCATGGACCACAGGGGCTTTGACCAGGCTGAACTAAGAACTCACAACCCAACTTCAAAATTGGATTTTTCCACAAGTTTGCCAGCTTGTCATGTTCCAATCCCAGCCACTGAACTGTAGAACTGAATTCTCTCTCTCTTTCTCTCAGAGAAAGTCACATGACCCTCTTAGAACAGCAAGCTGCACTCAGACTGTGACACCAAACCCAATCTTTCGAGTTCGTTCATCTGTTGCTTTCCACAACAATAATCCATTAGTCCACAGCATGTCCAATTAACACCTACTTGTGAAGTCCTTATAGGCATTCTTCAAACTTTTTGGAAAGGCACCAGGAGCCTGGACTGTCTGGCTTGAGCAGATCTCTGGCATTTTAAATGCAATCTGTTTTGAAATGTTTGTATGTGACCTACACTAAAAAAAAAACCTGCCACAATTCATCTCCTTTTAAAACATATCTATGTACAATATAAAATATAGCATAATTCATTACATGTCTGCATCTCAGGAGGAAGCTTTACCCTTTACCACCTTGATAGCCATTTTATTAAAATGGAAAGATGACACTTCACCTACCCATACACAGTGGTTACATGATGTAATGTTCTATTTAAGTTTGGTGAAAATTAGATTAAATATTAAAGATAGAAAATTTAAATTTATTGTGGGGCTCATTCATAGAATATTATATGGCTGGGAGAATTAGGAATTTTCAAATGCTCCAGAGATTCTCCGTCCAATGTCTGGAGGTTTCCATTGGATCCACAGTTTCCTTTAGATATATATTATACACACATACACACACACACGCACACGCACGCACACGCACGCACACGCACACACACACGGTAACCTTAATTAGAGGGAGGAAGACAATTAGATGTAGTTTTTAGGGTTTTTTCTTTTTTTTCTTATCGTTTAACTTGGCAAATGTGGGTTTAACTTGATTATTATAGATCCATTTAAATCATTAGTCTCTTATGTTGATCAAGAAATTGTCAATATAGTTTCATCATTTTTTTTCCTTTTTTTGTGTTTACAAGTGTACAAAATTATTTGTTATATGCTTTCCTTTAAAAAATTTGTATGTATGTTTTCATGTTAAACTCAATAAAAAGATATTTTAAAAAAAAGAAGCTTTCATTCTGTGAATATCTCATTAATAATATCTTGTATATTGCAGGAACTTTTAACATCATGAAAAGGTTGAAATCATTATCAAACAAAATCTGAAACCAGCCTACATAAAATTACAGAGCAGGCAATCAATGGATTTTGAGAAGGAAAGAGGTTTGTTGAGAGCTGGAGAGGTTTAGCGAGGCAATTCCAGACCAAAGTTTTGGCAGCAAATGTAACGCAATGAAATGTGAGAATTGTTTCTGTGGTGAGACAAGACACAACTTTAGTGGCCAGATCCTTCTCTTCTGATCTGTCAGCGCATCATCATCATCACCACATTTCTTCACCGCAATCCAGTGGTTTCCAGCAGTTAGTGGATTAACTTGATCAGCTATATCTATAACATGGCGACAAGAGGAGGTCAAGGAACAGACATCTTGATCACAGGAAGGTTAAGTAGGGAGCCAGAAATCGAGGGAGCAGTGTATTGGTAGGCCCTGATAATATTGGTAGCCTAGCCTTGTGATCTCAGTAACCCAGAGAGGATAGGAAGAAGAATTTAATATGAAACTCTGTGGAAATATTCCAAGCCCATATAACCATAGAATAGTACAGCACTGAAACAGACTTCTTCGGCTCTTCTAGTCTGTGCCAAATTATTATTCTTCCTTGTTCCAAGGACCTTCTCCAAGTTCATAGCCCTCCATACATCTCCGATCCATGTACAAGTCCAAATTCTTCTTAAATTTTAAAATTGAACCCACATTCACCACTTCAGCTGGCAGTTCATTTCACACTCCCACCACTCTCTGTGTGAAGAAGTTCCCCATTATGTTCGCTTTCACCCTTAACCCACGTCCTCGGGTTTGTATCTCACCTACCCTCAGTGGAAAAAGCCCATCTACATTTACTCTGTCTAGCCCCTTCATAATCTTAAATACCTCTATCAAATCTCCCTTAATTCTTCTAAGCTCCAGGGGAAAAAAGTCCTAACCTGTTTAACCTTTCCCTGTAACTCAGTTCCTGTGAGGAAATCTTCTATGCACTCTTTCAAACTTACTGGTATCTCTCCTGTAGTTTAGTGACCAAAATGGCACACAATACTCCAAATTTGGCCTCACCAATGTTTTGTACAACTTTACTAGACCATCCCAATTCCTGTACCTAATACTTTGATTTATGAAAGCCAATACATCAAAAGATCTCTTTGCAACCCTCTTTACATGTGATGCCACTTTCAGGGTGATGCCATTTTCAGGGGATTATGATTCTGTATTCCCAGATCCCTCTTGTTTTACTCATAGTGCCCTACTATTTACCATGTATGTCCTTTCTTGGTTTGCCCTTCCAAAATGCAACACCTCACACTTGTCTGCATTAAATTCCATCTGCCATTTTTGAAATGTATTTGTTTGAGGGATTTTACTTGCTGTTTGGAATAAGAGAACGATAGGCTTTCATCGCAGCATGTGACAAAGTGCCCAAGTTCCTGCCCAATTACTCCAGATGAGTTCAAATCCCACTGTGGAAGCTGGGGGCTATCAGGCCAAAACATTAAACAAGCCAGTGTTAAAATCTTGTGAAACAAGTAAATGATCAATGGTTACAAAATTTTATCAAGTTCACTCATGAGTTTTGGGTGAGAAAATTTTATTGTTCTTATGAGGTCAGTAAGTTAACAAAATGTTTTATATACAATGTTATCAGTTCAGGGGAAATTAGAGATGGACAATAAATGCTGCCATTTCAAACAACATTCATCAGCAAATTAAAATGAGCTCATCTGAGTTTAAGTGCCAAAAGGAATATCTGTCTCAGGCAGAGAAGTGAAGTGACATAATTTATATGGAACTGACTCCTTCATGAAATTTATCAAAAGAAGCTGTAAGAGGGTTTCCTTATGGAACCAACACAGTTGGCTTTAATTGGAATTAAGGAGGAGAGAGAGAGAGAAATTACAAAATTGCCAGTTCTTTGAAAATTAATGACTCAGAATTTGTTCCAGTGTTAGGTATATAGATGTACCGAGCATCGCTCTCTGTTGCCAATGTACATTTATCAACCAGAGATGACATCAGAGCATGAGGAACAGAAGCAGGAGTCGACCATCTGGCCCAAAGAGCCTGCTCCACCATTCAGTAGCTTCATGGCTGATCCACCTGCCTGCTTTTTCTCCATAACCCTTAATTCCCCTACTATGCAGAAATTTATCTAACTTTGAGGCAGCCTCCACTGCTTCCTTGGTGTAGACAGCCACTGCAATCGCATTGCAGCCCCCGTGCTCCTAAGAGCGCACTGCACATGCACAAGCACCGCAAGGGAGGCACGTTAGCTGAATTGAGAACTAGCAGGGAGTAGATGCCACACTGTGGGCTCTCTTTCCCTATCCTATTTATCACATTTGGTTGTGTTCAGTAAAGTTTGGTTGACCTCACCCATCAACTCGACTCGTTATTAAGGACATAATAACGAACATGGCGTCAGAAGTGGGATCAAGAGCGTCCCAAGCCTGAAATCTTCCAATCACAAATCGGTCTCAGTGAATAACCACAACCACATGTTGCACAGTTGCCATAATGGCAGACGGATTTAGGCGGCCTGAACCTTTTGTTTCATGGAAATGTGGCAGAAAACTGGCATATCTTTGAACAGGAATATGACATATTTATAGCAACAAGCCTGCCTGTACCAGGGCATACATTCTGTTAAATTTGGTGGGCCCAGATGCCATTGAAAAGGAAACGTCATTTGTGTACGCAGGTGAAGTGCATGACGGGAATCTCGTTACCGAGAGAGGACCCCAAATGTTTAAAGTGTAAATGTAGAGAAATGTGCAACCCTCAGATAAATGTGACAATGGAAAGGCACAAATTCAACCTGACAGACTGAAAGCCTGGTGAGTTGGTACACTCGTACGTCAGAGATTTAAAAATCAGGGCAAAAACCTGCAATTTCAGCACGCTTTGCAATAAACTAATTAAAGACAAAATGGTCTGTGCTTTTGTGACAATAATATGTGGAAAGCGCTCCAGCAAGACAGCGAGCTGACACAAGCAAAGGCCATTGCAACGTGTTTGGCAAATGAAACTACCGAGGAAAACAGTAAAATGCTGGCCTCTCCGCAACAGCAGGCCTCAAGCATCAATGCAATACAGATGGGACCGGTGAGCAGTCAGTGGTTGGAGCCCAGAAGGAAAAGCCAGCCAAGCCAGCCCATACCCAACACAGGATGTGGCAATTGTAGAGGAGACCACATGAAGAGAAGGGAGTTTGCCCAGCATTTGGCTAGTAAGAACTGTGGCAAATGGAACCACTTAGCAGATGCTGCAGATCCAGGCAGCAGACCACTGCACGGACTAGACCCAGCAGGACCATCGACCATTCGGATCCGGAGCAGAATCGACATACTCATGACAAGGATGGCAGGCAACCCAGCAGAAACCCAGATCAGAGGTAACAACGAGGTCTTTGAGTCCATGGAAGTCAACAGCAAAATTGCCAAGATGAAAGTCCACACTGGGGCCAAATGCAATGTCATGTCACTGAAGACATTCAACCAGCTGAGAAAGACAGATCAAGTCAAACCACGTATCAAGGATCTGCAAGATGTCAAGGCCCAGTTACCAAACATAGGCTGGCGCAAAAGAAAAGTTACGATAAAACCAGCCGGCCACTCATCTCATTGACCAAAGGGCAAGTCATAAGGATGCAGACTCCACAAGGTTATGGTATAGTGGAAATGAGCTGCCAGGAACCCAGGATTGTTCAAGGGCGAAAATATACAGGAAGTACAGACAACACATCCTCCCAGTAAGAGAGCCACCCCCATCTCAAACCTACCCAGACAAATCGGGATTTTTGGATTTGGATGTGAGCCTGGAATCGACAATGCTCCTGAGACTATGGACAGTGGAGACAATCAAGACAAGGTGCCCCAAGTCTCCACATCAGCAAAGGGCTATTGCAAAAAGCGCGCTGGGCGTGTCTTAAAGCTGAACCCAAAATACTGGGGATGAACTGGGTTGAATATATACAGTTGAATGTATATATTATTGTACTAGTGAAAGTTATATATATTCACTGCATCATGTGAGTGATAGCTCAAGAAAGGGGATGTAGACAGCTGCTGCCATCGGCTTCTCTGCACCAACTGCAATCATGTTGCAGCCACCGTACTCGCAACACTGCACTGCATATGCACGAGCAACGTGAGGGCACGTTAGTAGAATCGAGAACTATGAGGGAGCAGACGCCACAATGTGGGCTCTTTCTCTCTCTCTCTCTCTTTCTCTCTCTCTCTACCCTGTTTATCATGTTTGGTTGTGTTCAGTAAAGTTTTTTATTTGTTTTACCTCACCCACCAACGTCGACTCATTATTAAGCACACGATAATGAACACTTGGGCTATTAAGCACACGATAACGAACACTTGGGCAGAGAATTGGGCAGATTCACCACCCTCTGTGAAAAGCATTTCCTCCTCAGCTTCATCCTAAATCTGCTCCTCTGAATCTTGAGGTTATGTCTCCTATATCTAGACCTTCCATTCACTATTATTCTTTGAAGTATCATAAACTATATCAGCATCAATATCATCCAATATTTCAAACTTATCATATCAATAAAACACAACTAGTTTTGCTTCAGCCCATTAATAAGATCACAAGCTACTGGGGCAGAAGTGGGCCCCTTTAGCCATCAAATCTGCCCCGTCATTCTAATCCTGAGTTGATCCATCTTCCCAATCAGCCCCACTCCCCAGCTTTCTCCCCGTAACCTCTTTATGCCCTGACTAATCAAATACCTGTCAATCTCTGCCTTAAACACACCCAATGATCTCACTTCCACAGCCACCCATGGGAGCAAATCGGGAGTCCCTCCCACCCTTGGCACCCTCTCGCATCCCAGTTCCGGAACTAGGTATCCCTTCAGCCAGTCTCCAGCAGCCTGGTTCGGCCTTATTTTCCGCACCGTTAGGCTACCCCTTTGTTAGATTTCTCTCCAACTTCCTGTTTGCCAGATAGCTCACAAACATCTGGATCGCCTGGGCAACCCTGACCTCACAGAGATATTTTCTGTGGCCAGTCTATCCCTCCCCCACCCTCTCTGCAACAATACAACAAAGTTTTTTCCTCAGATTTCTAGTTCTAATGAATGGTCTTCCTCTCAAAACATTCATTCGCTTTAACCTTCCACACTGTCTGACCAGCGTTTTCTGTTTTTACATCAGATTCCCAGTAACTCTGCTAATGTATGTAATTTTAGTATTGAGTTTCCCTGTCCAAATAACACTGTTCAGTGGGGTTTTCAGCCTCATTACAAATGCATCAGTCATTCATTGTCTAATTAAGAGTTGTGGAATGTGATCCTTACATTAAGGAAAGCTGGTCCAAATGCAATATGAACAGATGGGATAGCTGCGTCACCTCTTTGAATGGCTGTTAAGTCATAAGTAGAAATAAGCTTGGACTTGATTGGTGAAGCCTGGCAGGACTCCAGCAAAATAGCAGCCACATATTTGTCATTTTATATCAGCAATTCAAAGTCAAGGATAAACATAGAACATAGAGCACAGTACATGCCCTTCAGCCCATGATGTCATGCTGGCCCAAAGAGTAAATAACTTCCCACCAAAAAAACAACCTCATCACCCTCTATTTTTATTTCATCCATGTTTCTTATCTAAAAGTCTCTTAAATGCCCCTATTGTTCCAGCCTCCACCACCACCCTTGACAATGCGTTTCAGGCACACACAACTCCATGTAAAAAAAAACTTGCCTCTGATGTCTCCCCTAAACCTCCCTCCCTTCATTTTGTGCAGATGTCCTCAGGTGTTTGCTATTCACTCCCTGGGTAAAGGTGCTGACAGTCTACCTTGTCTATACCTCTCAGAATTTTGTCGATCTCTGTTAAGTCTCCTCTCATCCTTCTTTGCTCCAAAGGAAAAAAACTCCTAGCTCTGCTAAACTTGCCTCATAAGACATATTTTCCAATCCAGGTAACCATCCTGGTAAATCTCCTCTCCACCCTCTCCACAGACTCCACATCCTTCCTGTTATAAGAAATGGAATCTAATATTTTAAGTGTGGTCTCAAACTGAATGAGACCCCAGTGAAATGTAAAAACACAAAATGCTGGAGAAACTCAGCAGGTCAAATGTGGCTTCTAGATAGTAATCTATTTCTTTAACAAATAATAGGGGCTGAAGGAAGGTGCTAGCTTAGTTCCAGTCTGGAGAGGATTGAAATCTCAAAGGGCAGCTCCATATAACCATATAACCATATAATCACTTATAGCACAGAACAGGCCAGTTCGGCCCTACTTGTCCATGCCATAACAAATCCCCACCCTCCTAGTCCCACTGACCAGCACCCGGTCCATACCCCTCCAGTCCTCTCCTATCCATGTAACTATCTAGTCTTTCCTTAAATGTAACCAATGATCCCGCCTCGACCACGTCTGTCGGAAGCTCATTCCACATCCCCACCACCCTTTGCGTAAACAAATTTCCCCTCATGTTCCCCTTATAATATTCCCCCTTCAATCTTAAACCATGCCCTCTAGTTTGAATCTCCCCCACTCTTAACTGAAAAAGCCTATCCACATTTACTCTGTCTGTCCCTTTTAAAATCTTAAACACCTCTATCAAGTCCCCTCTCAATCTTCTACGCTCCAGAGAAAAAAGCTCCAGTCTGCACAACCTTTCCCTGTAACTCAAACCTTGAAATCCTGTCAACATTCTCGTAAACCTTCTCTGCACTCTCTCTATTTTGTTTATATCTTTCCTATAATTTGGTGACTAAAACTGTACACAGTACTCCAAATTTGGCCTCACCAATGCCTTGTACAATTTCATCATAACTTCCCTACTCTTGAATTCAATACTCCAATTTATGAAGGCCAACATTCCAAATGCCTTCTTCACCACACCATCTACCTGAGTATCAGCCTTGAGGTTACTATTTACCACAACTCCTAAATCTCTTTGTTGCTCTGCACATCTCAATAGCCTACCATTTAATGCATATGACCTATTTAGATTTGCCTTTCCAAAATGTTACACCTCACACTTATCTGTATTAAATTCCATCAGCCATTTCTCAGCCCACACCTCCAGCCTTCTTAAATCACCTTTTAATCTACGATAATCATTTTAGCTGTTGGAGTTTAGATGGTCTAAATACAGGTATACCCCATTTTACAAAACTGTCTGTTCCTGTGAAACCTTTTGTAAGCCAAAATGGTTTAAAGTGAAGATCCATTCAGTACTATTGGAGGCTACTTTCATAAAAGCAAAAACCCATTCTAATCCTTTTGTTAAAGGAAATACAGCTTTCTTTGTAAAAGCAAATTTTTGTAATTTAAGTATTCGTAAAGCTGTAGCTCGGGTAGAAAGACGACTCACGCACCAAGGGAGTGTAATCGACACTGACTTTATTGGACTGCAGCTCTGCCTTTTATAGGCAGCTAGCCGTGTCACCATTGGGTCCATGGCTTAAGTGAGGCCAGCTGCTGATTGGTTGTCCCATATTCATGGGCCTGGATTGGACCCCCTGCAATCCCTGGCTATGATTGGCTGATTTGACTGCTATTCCTGCCCAATCGTCATGTTTGACATCTGTTCACTCTGTTAGCCCGTGGAATGGGCCATGGGTATACCTGTACCTGTAATTACTATCACCCAGCCATTCGCCTAGGTACTAAGTAAATGCAAATATTTGTTGTGAGCAGACAAAGAATTGCTGGAGGAACTCAACAGGTCAGACAGCATCCATGGGTCAGTCATCATTTCCGGGTCAATACCTTTATTAATGTTATTCCAACTCGAAAATTTGAAGCGATGGACTGCAGTAGTGAGCAATTAAAATGGAGGATGTGTAAAAGAACTGTATTGAAGAGGTTTAGTGCTGCCCCTTGGCATGAAGCCAGGCAATTTTAATATGTATCGCTGAGCTCTTTACTGCCTAAAAGCCATCAGAATGGCTAGGTCATAGGATGAGACCAGAGTTAGGATGAACCCCAATGTTGTCTGTAGCCCAAGAAAACAGTCTCCAAGGATGAAAGCATCATCTCAGCTGATCCTAGATTGATGAGGGGAATTATTGAAAGTTAAAGAAAGGTCAAAGGGAAAACCATGATTGGTTACTTAATCAGATGCAGGATCTCAATAAAAGTTTACATCTGTCCTGAAGCTCTCTGATCCAATTTTGAATGCAAGTTTAGCACATTGTAGATCTTCCAGTTCCATGAATTTAAATAATTTCAGCCATCAATTACATTGTGATTCCTAACCTCCCCCATCCCATTTTACATTTTACTTGTGATGTCTCCTGTCACTACCATTAAGCCTGATGTTGACCATGTCGGAACATCTGATAATAGCAGACTGCTGAATGGCATTTATTTTATTATAGATTTCCAGCTTCTGCAGTTGTTTATCTTACTATATTTATTGATTTACCTGATATTGAGGCACATCCATTTTGTGGACAACACCCATCTGCTGGATGCTAATTACTTGCCAATTGGCAATTACTTTGGGATGACGACCAGGACATTGGGTGTATTTAAGGCAGAGATTGATAGTCTCTTGATTAGCCAGAACATCAAAGGTTTGGGGAAGGCCGGGTAGTGGGTCTGAGTGGGGAAATGGACCAGCTCTTGATTAAATAGTGGGGGAGACTCAATGGGCTGAATGGCCTATTTCTATTCTTATGTTTTATGGTCTTAATATTGCATTCGACCATTTCAGATGACCAGCCTTCCTTATTCATATTAGAACTGCTACATTATGATGTCAAACATTATTATGTTTTTATTTATTTTCAAATGCAACCTGAATTTAAATTTAGACGTAAACATGGTGTCAGGCTCTTCCGGCCTATGAGCCCATGCCGCCCAAATACCCCAATTAACCTACAACTCCTGCACGTTTTGAAGGGTGGAAGGAAAATGGAGCACTTGGAGGAAACCCATGCGGATGTGGCGAGAATGTACAAACTCCCTACAGACAGCATCGGATTGGAACTCGGGTTGTTAACAGTGTAATAGTGTTACATCCGGTACCACACGGATGGCAGTCTCTTCAATCTGAGGCGCCTGCAAGCTCACACCAAGACACAAGAGAAACTTGTCCGTGAACTACTCTTTGCAGACGATGCCGCTTTAGTTGCCCATTCAGAGCCAGCTCTTCAGCGCTTGACGTCCTGTTTTGCGGAAACTGCCAAAATGTTTGGCCTGGAGGTCAGCCTGAAGAAAACTGAGGTCCTCCATCAGCCAGCTCCCCACTATGACTACCAGCCCCCCCACATCTCCATCGGGCACACAAAACTCAAAACGGTCAACCAGTTTACCTATCTCGGCTGCACCATTTCATCAGATGCAAGGATCGACAACGAGATAGACAACAGACTCGCCAAGGCAAATAGCGCCTTTGGAAGACTACACAAAAGAGTCTGGAAAAACAACCAACTGAAAAACCTCACAAAGATAAGCGTATACAGAGCCGTTGTCATACCCACACTCCTGTTCGGCTCCGAATCATGAGTCCTCACCGGCATCACCTACGGCTCCTAGAACGCTTCCACCAGCGTTGTCTCCGCTCCATCCTCAACATTCATTGGAGCGCTTTCATCCCTAACGTCGAAGTACTCGAGATGGCAGAGGTCGACAGCATAGAGTCCACGCTGCTGAAGATCCAGCTGTGCTGGGTGGGTCACGTCTCCAGAATGGAGGACCATCGCCTTCCCAAGATCGTGTTATATGGCGAGCTCTCCACTGGCCACCGTGACAGAGGTGCACCAAAGAAAAGGTACAAGGACTGCCTAAAGAAATCTCTTGGTGCCTGCCACATTGACCACCGCCAGTGGGCTGATATCGCCTCAAACCGTGCATCTTGGCGCCTCACAGTTTGGCGGGCAGCAACCTCCTTTGAAGAAGACCGCAGAGCCCACCTCACTGACAAAAGGCAAAGGAGGAAAAACCCAACACCCAACCCCAACCAACCAATTTTCCCCTGCAACCGCTGCAACCGTGTCTGCCTGTCCCGCATCGGACTTGTCAGCCACAAATGAGCCTGCAGCTGACGTGGACATTTACCCCCTCCATAAATCTTCGTCCGCGAAGCCAAGCCAAAGAAAGAAGTGTTGCACCAACCACTACACTAACCGTGTCACCTTCAATTCAGCATATCCAACATTTTAGATTTACAGAAGCAACTGTGGTCCCAGTGTGTTTATTTTCTCTCCGCACCGCCTTCATTCTATCTATCTTCGTCTATCTTAGTTTATACTTGTCCAGACAGATCAGCTCCCTCTCTTAGACAATACCAAAAAACAGGCTGTTACTCTGGCAAATGGCATCTTCACCTTATTACAAGCATTGGTTTTGTTTCTTCCCTCCTACCTTCCCCACCCACCCAATGTGCCTCTGTACAATTTAAAACATACTAGTTTCTTTTTTCATTTCTAGTTCTAATTAAGGGTCATCAATCTCAAACATTAATTCTGCTTCTCTCTCCACAGATGCTGGTTGACCTCCCGAGTCCTTTCATATTTTCTGTGTTTATCTCACCTTTCTAGCAACTGCACATCATTTTTTGCCTTTGGACGCATCACCAGGAGGGGCGTAGAGAAGGTGAATAGTCACAATCCTTTTCCCAGGAGGGAGGAGTCCAAAAATAGAGGGCATGGATGTTTGGTGAATGGGGAAAGACCAAAAGAGGATCCAAAGGACAACTATATCCCACAGAGGATGTGAGTTTATGGAGTGAGCTGCCAGAGGAAGTGGTAGAGGTGGCTTGCATGGTTTCAAGACGCATCCATTGAGGGTTTAATGGATGGGAATCTTAGAGTCCAGAACTTTAAAGTTTTAATTTTTTTAACAATTGGACATACAGTAAAGTAACAGGTCTTCCAGCCCATGAGGCCGTGCTGCCCAAATACACCAACCCCCATGCCTTTTGATGGGAGGAATCTGGAGCACACAGAGGAAACCCACGCAAGATATGGGGAGATCAAACCCCTTGTATTTGAACCGTAGTCACTGGTGCTGTAATAGTGTGACGCTAATTGTGTCCCACCCCCCCTCCCCCCACCCCCATGCTACTTGACAGTCTCCCTTCAATTGTCTGCTTTTGCCTCCCTGGACTGAAGCAATTCTAAAATGGGGGAGAGAGAGAAATTGAGTTGGTCAATCCACAATGGCTTTCATTGAACAGGGCAGGGTTAGAGCTAATAAACTCTTCTAATTCATCAAGTAGATTGTAAGAAAATACAGACATCTAATTTTCCATAGTTATAACATTTGTTTTCAAGATGTTGGTTAAAGGGATGAATCTATATAACAAAATATCAGACATAGTCTCCAGACTAGACATGAGCAAAGTGAAACACAAAAGTTTACAGACACTGATTATAGTAAAAACAGACCAAAATGCTGGAGGAACTCAGCTGGTATTTCACCATCTATAGGAGACAAAGATATATTGTCGACATTTTGAGCCTGAGCTCTTCTTCAAGGAATAAGCAGACTGAGCCAGGAGCAGGAAATCTCAGAAAGTCTCAGAATTCAGACAATGCTGGATATAGAAGAAGAATCCAGATCAACAAAAGGTGTTTCTTTGATGTCTTCCCGCCATTAAGGATATCTACAGGATGTGGGGTCTTTGGAAAGCAGCTTCTGTTCTCAAGGACCCTCACCACCCAGGCCATGCCCTCTCCTTCCATGGGGAAGGAGATACAGGAGCCTGAAGACAAACACCCAACAGTTCAAAATAAGGTTCTTTCCTTCCGCCATCAGATTTCTGAATGGACAACGAACACAGACACTCCCTCACTTTTTCTCTCATTTATGCACCAATTTATTTTTTAAATGTAATTTAGAGCAATATTTGCACCTGTGATGCTACTGCAAAACAATGAATTTTGTTACATTTATGACAAATTTTGATACCGATTTGGAATAGTTTGTAATTCAGTTGTGAATATTCATCATCCCCGACTCTGTCACTACATTTTGTTCTCCTAATAATTTCTTGCTCATGTCTATATTGCCCATCTCCTATTGCACATCCAAAGTTGGTGGCTTGCCACTGCTTTGAATCACAGTGAGAGTTCCAGAATATTAATTGTGAAGCGATGGTCAAGTAGTGTATTTCCAAGTCGGGCTGATATTCAACTTGAAGTTAAACATTTTGTGCAGCGTGCATGTACTTTTTTAGAGCATTGTTGAAGTTCCACTCATTCAGGCAAGTCAGAATCAAAATCAGAATTAATTGTCATGAAGAAGTCAAGGCAACGTCATAGTGCAAACGTTCATATTATAAACCATCTTACAACGTTCCGATAAATAAAATCAATAAAATTAATAGTGCACAAAAAGTAAGGCAGTGTCTTTGGTTCATTGAACCTGTCCTTGTGATGCTGAATGTCTTTAGGCTCGTCTAGTTTTTTCTTCCCCGATGGCAGCAGAGTGAAGAGGGTGTGGCCTGGGTGGTGGGGGATCTTTGAGGAAAGAGGTTGCTTTTTTAAGACTCCGCCTCATGTAGATTTCCTCAATAGAGTGAAGTCTGGTGCTTGTAAGAAGTAAATCACAAAATTCTGTAGACAGCGTGGTTGAAGTAAAAACATAAAATGCTGGAGAAGTCCAGCAGGTCCATCAGTGACCTTTATGTAGCAAAGGCGGAGATACAGAACTGATGTTTCAAGCTTCAGCCCTTTTTCAAAGTCTGAGAAAATGCTGGTTGACCTTCTCTAGCATTTTGGGTTTTTACTCTGGTGCCTGTAATGTCGCAGGCTGAGTTAACAACCCTATGGAGCGTATTCTTGCCCTGAGAGTTGGTGCCTCTATACTCTTGAAGAAGGAGTTGAGGATAATCATCACTTGAGGGAGGGCTCAGGCTAGAAACGTCGGTCATATATATTTACCTCCTCTGGATGCTTTGAGGCTGGCTGAGTTCCTCCAGCATTTCTGTGTTTTTACTACAATCACAGTGTCTTCAGACTTCACCACAATTTATCACCCTCCTGATTTATCATAGAGGGGAGTTGGAAAAGCTTTGATGTTGAGAACATTTGGAATGGGGCTGGAATGTGAATGGCCACTGATAAACCAGACACTAATTTGTTCTCGTCAAGATAATATTCATGTGGTCTGCTTAAAGTCTGGTCAATAATAAACTCCAGGTAGCTCAAGAGGTTAGCAATTTGGAACATATCACAGTGAAGTGTTATAGAATATTAAAGGAAAATAAGAATTCATTTTGTTATAATTACAGTGCCAGTGACCCAGATCCAAATCCGACACTGTTTACAAGGAGTTTGTACATTCTCCCCATGTCTTCTTGTGTTCTCCTCCAAGCGCTCTGGTTTCCTTCTGCTCCTCAAAACGTATGGGGGTTGTAGGTTCATTAGGGTATTGGTGTCAAAGTTAATTGGGGTATTGGTGGCAAGGTTCATTGGGGTATTGGTGGCAAGGTTCGTTGGGGTATTGGTGGCAAGGTTCGTTGGGGTATTGGTGGCGAGGTTCATGGGATGGAAGGGCTTTTTACTGTAGTGCATTTCTTTGAGTGGTATGATTAGCATGACTCCATTACAGCACCAGTGATATAGGTTCAAATCCCAAGCTGTCTGCAAGGCCCTTGCACACTGTTCTTGTGGCTACGTGGATTTTCCCCAGGTGCTCCCGTTTCCTCCCACTCTCCAAAACGTACGGGGTTGTAGGTCAATTGGGGTGTAATTGAGCAGCACAAGTTTAAATGGCTGGAAATGGCTTCTCCCATGTTGTGAATAAAATTTAATTAACGATATCAGCTTTTCTTTTTTCCGGGAAAAACAGAAAATATTCTGCAGCTCAACCTGCATCTGTGGAAAGAATTACTGAAAAGACGACCCGGTTTCTTTTTTTTCTGATTTTTTTTTTGTTTTCTCTTCGCAGTTTCTTCTGTAGGATGAGAACCTATTGTGCATGACTCAGTAACCCTGGGAGTGTCAAGCTGTCAGGATTCTGGAAATTCCTTCACCACACAGACTGCAGTGATTCACTGAGGGAGCTTACTGCTATCTTCGGCAGAGCAAAAATTTCTGGGCCCACGAATGACTGATACTCATTTGCAAAAAAAGATAAATACATTAAAGAAATTACTGATTCAGCAACTGTTGTGGTACACCACCGGCCTACTGGAGTGCAAGGGGACAGGACAATACCTGGCTGGCTGCCAATCAGTCAGCCTGAATGGATCAACCCCCACCAGGTGTCAATCACCCTCCGGGATATAAGCCTGCGCCGGCCTCCCGAGGCCTCACACTGAGTTGCTGCAGCCATAGCCAGCCTGGCTCTGTGGAAGTCTTTGTGGATTAAAGCCTGGTTTACAGTCTTTACCTTGTGTGTGTCTGATTCTGTCTAACAGCGCACCACAGCAACCAAACTACAATGTCATCCTACCCTGAATGTCCTCAGAATAGAAATTCTGAACAAATTATGCTACAGTATTAATATTACAACAGTATAAAGTGGCACAGTTAATGTAATAGTTAGTACAATGCTATTGGTGCCAGTGACTCAGGTTTGAATTCACCTTGAAGAAGGGCTCAGGCCTGAAACGTCAATTATATATCCTAAACTAAAGATGATGTGAGAGCTTCTGAGTTCCTCCAGCATCTCCATGTTTTAACTCGAATCCACTGCTGTCTGTAAGGAGTTTTTAACATTCTCCCTTCAAATGTCCGCTCTGATTTCCTCCCACGCTCCCAAAACATACGAAGCTGGTTGGTTGTTTCCCATGGTGGGAAAGTCTAGGACGAGAGAGCAAAATTTCAGGACTGAAGGGCATCTGCTCGGAACAGAAATGAACAGTATTTTCTTCAGCCAGAAGGTGCTAACTCTGCGGAATTTGTTGCCACTGGTGGTTGTGGTCATTGGATGTATTTAAGGAAGAGATTGATAGGTTCTTGATTAGCCAGGGCATCAAAGGTTATGGGGTGAAAGTCAGGCAGTAGGGCTGAGTGGGAAAATGGATCTGTGGTGCGCTGTTAGACAGTATCAGACACACACAAGGTAAAGACTGAACAGCAGGCTTTAATCCACAAAAACCTCCACAGAGCCAAGCTGTGGCTGCAGCAACTCAGAGTGAGGCCGGCACAGGCTTATATCCCAGAGGGGGATTGACAGCCGACCGGGAGGGGCTTGATTCATTCAGGCCGACTGATTGGCAGTCGGCCAGGTGTTGTCCAGTCCCTTACACTCCTGCAGGTACAGAGGTTTCCCCCTGCAGTAGGCTGGTGGTGTACCACCACAGGATCAGCTCATAATTAAATGATAGGGCAGACTCAGTGGGGCTGAATGGCCCATTTCTGTTCCTATGTCTTAAGGTTAAGGTCTTAATTGGGTGAAATTTGGAGGAGATAAAAGTGTGAAGGATGGACCTGTCATAAAAGAAGGGCTGTGTCGTAGTTAAGAATGGACCGGGCCCTCTATGTTTCCAAATTTCCTGGAATCGAGTGCTCAAGAAAATTCCCATTACGAACCATCAAGGCACTCCAGTCACAACTCTATCCATAAATGTGACCTCTGGACATGAAAGTAGTGCTATTGAGCAAGTTCCTAGAGTGTAAAATAAAAATATATTCTCAGTGGAGAGAAAAAAAATCTGTGTTTCTACAGCTTTTCAATACAAATAAATTAGCTAACGGCTTCAGATCTGATATCAGCTTTAGTGTTTTTTTTAAAAAGCTTCCTGTTCTACCACTGGTGCGCTGGAACATGGTGCCTCAGTGTCAGAGAACTTCAATCCTAACACAAGGAGACACCAGATTATGCTTAGAATCAGAATCAGAATTTATGGTCTCATGAAATTTGTTGTTTTACAGCAGCATTACAGTCTAAACATTCATATGAACCACCTCACAACAGTAAATTAAAACTAGTTCACAAAAAGTCAAAATAAGACAGTGTCTTTGGTTCATTGATCATTCAAGAACCTGGTGGCAGTGGGGAAGAAGCTGGCCTTGTGCCACTGAGTGCTCGTCTTTAGGCTCCTGTACCTTTTTCCCCACTGGAAGCGGAGTGAAGAAGGCATAGTTTGGGTGGTGGGATCCTTTAGGATTGAAGCTGCTTTCTTAAGCCACAACATTTTGTCGAGATCCTTGATGGACTGAAGTCTCATCCCTGTGATTTTGCAGCCCAAGTTAACAACCCTCTGGAGCTTTTCTTGTCCTTAGCGTTGACACCTCCATACCAAACAATGATGCAGAATGCTCTCCACGATAAATCTGTAGAAGTTTTCAAAAGTCTTCGGTGACATACCAAATCTCCTCGAACATATCACAAAACAGAGGCGCTGGCAAGCTTTCTTCATGATTGCATCAATATGGAGGCTTCATTCTACATGGTAGGTGCAGAGGGGAAACAGCTTAGGTCTGTATTCAAAGAGGAAAATTCTCCCTAGACTAAACTACTGCAGTCTTTGAGATAGGAATGGATCTACAATGCTGTCAGAGGGAGATTTGTAGGATTTTGACCCATTGACAGTGAAGGAACTGTATCCAAGTCGAGACATTGTGTGGCTTGGAAGGCAACTCCCAGATGGTGGTCTCCTCCATCTTTTTTGTTGCCCTTGACCTTCTTGTTGTTAGAGGTGACAGGTTTATTCAAAGTTCAAATGTATTGTCAGAGTACATATATGACATCACATACAACCCTGAGATTCTTTTGCCTGTGGGCCAGGCCGAATTTCCACTTATTGATAACTGTAAATGGTATTCAAGAAGAAAGAAATGAATACAATGGAAAGAAATTTAAACAAACTGACTGTGCAGATACAGAAAAAATAAATATTCAGCAATAAATAATGAGCAAAGTAAGAGTGCTTAAATGAATAAAAGACAAAGGTCTGCAGATGCCATGACTGAAGAAAAAACAATACTGGAGAAACACAGCAGATCAAACAGTGTACCTTGATGAGGGTCTCAAGCCCAAAATGTTGGTTATGGTTCATACCTTGGTGAAGGGCTCAACTCTGAAATGTTGGTCATGTATCTTTATCCTTGCTATATCTTCTTCAGCAGGATGCTGAACCAAGACATGAAAGACCCCAACAATGAAGACGCTGTTTACATCCGGTACCGCACGGATGGCAGTCTCTTCAATCTGAGGCGCCTGCAAGCTCACACCAAGACACAAAAGAAGCTTATCCGTGAACTACTCTTTGCAGACGATGCCGCTTTAGTTGCCCATTCAGAGCCAGCTCTTCAGCGCTTGACGTCCTGCTTTGCGGAAACTGCCAAAATGTTTGGCCTGGAAGTCAGCCTGAAGAAAACTGAGGTCCTTCATCAGCCAGCTCCCCACCATGACTACCAGCCCCCCCACATCTCCATCGGGCACACAAAACTCAAAACGGTCAACCAGTTTACCTATCTCGGCTGCACCATTTCATCAGATGCAAGGATCGACAATGAGATAGACAACAGACTCGCCAAGGCAAATAGCGCCTTTGGAAGACTACACAAAAGAGTCTGGAAAAACAACCAACTGAAAAACCTCACAAAGATAAGCGTATACAGAGCCGTTGTCATACCCACACTCCTGTTCGGCTCCGAATCATGGGTCCTCTACCGGCATCACCTACGGCTCCTAGAACGCTTCCACCAGCGTTGTCTCCGCTCCATCCTCAACATCCATTGGAGCGCTTTCATCCCTAACGTCGAAGTACTCGAGATGGCAGAGGTCGACAGCATCGAGTCCACGCTGCTGAAGATCCAGCTGCGCTGGGTGGGTCACGTCTCCAGAATGGAGGACCATCGCCTTCCCAAGATCGTGTTATATGGCGAGCTCTCCACTGGCCACCGTGACAGAGGTGCACCAAAGAAAAGGTACAAGGACTGCCTAAAGAAATCTCTTGGTGCCTGCCACATTGACCACCGCCAGTGGGCTGATATCGCCTCAAACCGTGCATCCTGGCGCCTCACAGTTTGGAGGGCAGCAACCTCCTTTGAAGAAGACCGCAGAGCCCACCTCACTGACAAAAGGCAAAGGAGGAAAAACCCAACACCCAACCCCAACCAACCAATTTTCCCCTGCAGCCGCTGCAACCGTGTCTACCTGTCCCGCATCGGACTTGTCAGCCACAAACGAGCCTGCAGCTGATGTGGACTTTTACCCCCTCCATAAATCTTCATCCGTGAAGCCAAGCCAAAGAGGAAGAAGATAACGTAGCTGCTGAGTTTATCCAGCATTGTGTCCTTAAATGAGTCTGAGTCTATAGGTTAGGGGTCAGATGATTGAGGTTCAACAACTATTCCTGATCCTGAAGGTATATGTTCTGTGGCACCTACACCTCTTTTCAGATGGCAGCAGCAAGAATAGAGCATGGAAGAGCACGTGCCTTCCATTGTATGAACTGATGTGGCAGGAGATTGACCTTGGCTGCATGTCCTTGGTGGATAAGACAGTAACAAGCAACAGAACTGAGTTTGGAAATAGTCAATACTAATTTGGAGCTCAAAGTCAAGGATGCATTTCTTTTGATTTGACATTGAGCTGTCTACTTGGACAAGTGGATTTGAAGGAATTTGATGCATTGTCTGAAGGGTATGCCTGTCAAGGTCAATATTTATTACCAATGTTACCAAATGAGTTTGGCATCCTATTTATGCACATATTCTTGCTGTGATAAGAACAAAATCATGACTATTTTGAAAGCATAAGGTACAATGGGGTTTTCTAAATAAGTACATGAACCCCTATTCCATCTTTTAAGTTTCACAAGCGAGAGGATTTTAATCATGTGGGTAACATCTAGAGTAAATATTGTAATAGTCTTCAACATTTCAGAATCAAAATGTCTACCTAATGGATACATGAGGATGAATTAAATGTGGGAACAAGAAAACCCAGCCTCCTGACACCACATAGACAGTTGGGGTTCCAACTTCTGCCCTTCTCTACAGCATTTACTCTCCAGCTCCTCTACTGTCATCATTAACTGTTCATATTACTGCATTCTTTGGAGATGGGGCAGGATATCGTACATTACTGGTTTTAAGGGCCTTGCCAATTCAGTCATTTAACTCCTCACTGAAAACTAAACATTGACATAACTGTTTATATTCATGAAACACCACAGCATTTGACATTCTGCTGGTCTACCTTCCCCTCATGGCTATAAATCTTAGTGATTATTACAAACAATTTCTTCAAGAGGGTTTTGTCTTGCAAACGCTTCCAGATCATGCTGCCTGTTCAGAAAGAATTACTGAATCAGAATTTTTTGTCGTGATCTTTATAGTCTAGCAGCAGCATCACATGCTCAAAAATTGCGATAAATTACAGTTTTAAAAAACAAACAAGTTAGTGCAAAAGAAGAGAAAAAGTGAGTGAGTTCATTGTCCATTTAAAAATCTGATGGCAGAGAGGAAGAAACTGTTTTCTTCCACCATGCTTAGCATAGGGGTTAGCGCAAAACTATTACAGCACGAGAGAACTGGACCAGGGTTCGAAACTGGCTCTGTCTATAAAGAGTTTGTACGTTCTCCCTGTCTCTGCACGAGTTTCCTCCAGGCACTCCAATTTTCGCTCACCTTTCCAAACATACGGGTTAACAGTAAGGCAACCAGTCAGAATGCTCTCCACAGTACACCTGTCGAAATTTATAAGTCTTTTGTGTCGTACCAAATCTCCTAACAAAATATAGCCACTGGCGAGTTGATAAATGCAAAATCTCTACAGCCAAAAGCTCCTATATCTCACTTGGCAGAATATAGAAACATGGATCACACAGCAAATGGGTGAAAACTCTCTGCCACATCCTGAAACAAATCATTAAACCAAGACTATTCTCAGGCCACTAGTTTCCTTTCTTTCAGATAATACAATAGAATGGGGTAAGGCTACAATCAGTGGGCTGGAGGGTTCAATGGTTGACGTTTCAGTTCGGAACCCTTCATCAAGACTTTCCCCGAGTAGGCGAAAGGTTTGTTTTTCAGCAGGGAATTTCCATCTGACTTATTGGCATCTCTTATCTTGACGTATTCTTTCTATTTGCTGAGAAACTGAATTCTAGTCTGAGCTCGTAACTGAAACAATGTTGAAGACTTGTGGTTTTGTTCCTGGCTGCCTGCCCTAACTTCCATTTCATGACCACCATTGTCCCATTTTTGTTTATTGAATCAATAGAAAGGTTGGTAAAGGCAATTCTATTCTAGCAAATGGTACAATTTAAAAGTCCACTGGTGTGAGGCTTTTGGCACATTAAAGATGCTTCAGACTTTATGAATTTCCATTAATGATTGCTTGGCTAAGTTTGAACTTTGAAAATTGCAATCTACTGATCTGAATTCTGAAGCCATGGCAGCAGGATCTGAAAAATTAGTCAACCTTGGCAGCAAGAATTAAGCATGGCAAATTGCCATGATGAAATTCCATAGAACAAACAAAACCTATCTAGGCAAGTAAGATTCATACAAGATACTCACTTTGAATACAGGAGAGAGAATGAAAACTTGGCTGAATGGTGCACCAACAACAATCTGACACTCAATGTCACAAAATCTAATGAGCTGCTTATTGATCTCAGGAAGGAAAAACAAAAGGCGTACAATCTAGTGATCACTGGGGGATCTGAGGTGGAGAGGGTGAGAAAATGTAAGTTCTTGGGAGTCACTATCTCAGAGGACCTTTTCTGGACCCAACATATTAATGGTATCATGAAAAAAGCCCATCAGAGTCTCTACATCCTCAGGAGTTTGTGGAGGTTTGGTATGACATCAGAAATCCTGGTAAATTCCTACAGATGTGTGGTGGAAAGTGAGTTGATTGGATACATCACAGTCTGGTATTGGGTACCATGAGCATAAAGCACTCCAAAAAGGCTTTGATTTATGAAGGCCATATGACAAAAGTTCTCTTTACAACTCTATCCAACTGTGACACCACTTTCAAGGTATTATGTATCTGTATTCCCAGATCCCTCTATTCTACTACATTCCTCAGTGCCCTACCATTTACTATGTATGTCCTTTCTTCGTTTGTCCTTCCAAAATGCAACACCTCACACTTGTCTGCATTAAATTCCATCTGTAATTTTTCAGCCAAATTTTCCAGCTGGGCCAGAACCCTCTGAAAGCCTTGAAAATCTTCTTCATGTCCACAGCATGTCCAATCTTAGTGTCATCTCCAAACTTGCTGATTCCTTAGAGCACAGGAGGATGAGGAGTGACCTCACAGTGGTATACAAAATCATGAGAAGTATAGACTCAGGTGAATGCAAAGAACTTTTTGTCTAGAGCTAGAGGGGAAATCGGTAACCAGAGGACATAGTTTTAACATTTTACATGGATGCTAAGGGGTAACTTTATTACACAGAGGGTGGTGGGTGCATGTTGAAGCAGATGGTTGAGGCAGATCCTATTGCAACATTTAAACAAATAATTGGATGTTTACATGGATAGGTTTCAAACACTGGCAGATGCGACTAGTGTGGGTGGGATATTTTGGTCGGAATGGGTAAGATGGGATGAAGGGCCTGTTTCTATTTTCTGCCATTCTATGATGGAGAAGAGAGTTTGCAATTCTGTGAATAGCAGTGAAGAAAAGCAAGTAAAGGTGGGAATGGGTGCAGAAACAGAAGGACTTAGAGGGCCAATGAATGGTAACAGAGACATCTACACCTTCATCTCTTGACTGAAGCAACAGAGCCAGAGAGGAATGATCTAAACTGTTGATCTCAGTACAGAGTCTGGAAAGCTCATTTAAGAAAGGATGTGCTGACATTGGAGAGAGTTCAGAGGAGGTTCACAAGGATGATTCTGGGAATGTAAGGATTAACATACGAGGAGTGTTTGACAGCTTTTGGCCCATACTTGTTGGAATTTAGGAGAATGAAGGGGGATCTCATTGAAATATTTTGAAGGTTGAAAGTCATAGAGTAGATGTGTAAAGATTCTTTCCCATGGTGGGAGAGTCTAGGACAAGAAGGCACAACTTCAGGATTGAAGGGCATCCACTTAGAACAGAGATGTAGAGGGCAATGAATCTGAGGAATTTGTTGCCACAGATGGTTGTGGAGGCCAACTCATTGGGTGGAAGACAGAGGTTGATAGTTTCCTGATTAGCCAGGGCATCAAAGGTTATGAGGAGAAGGCTGGGCAATGAGGGTGATTAAATGGTGGGGCAGACTTTATGGGCTGAATAGCCTATTTTGGCTCCTATTTCATACGGTCAGATAGTTGTCAAAAATTATTCTTGAAACTTTTTTATAGCTTCATTGTGGAATGAAAAGAGGTTAAAGATGAAGAAGTCAAGGCAGCAGTGAAATAAATAACAAGCATCTGACCCAAATGAATGTGGTCATTTAGCATTGACACATTACACATCCCTGGCCCAAAATGTCCATACTGACGAGCAGACTCGATGGGTTGAAAAGTTTATTTCTACTTCTATACTTTATGGTCTTCTTCTTTGGCTTGGCTTCGCGGACGAAGATTTATGGAGGGGGTAAAAGTCCACGTCAGCTGCAGGCTCGTTTGTGGCTGACAAGTCCAATGCGGGACAGGTAGACACGGTTGCAGCGGCTGCAGGGGAAAATTGGTTGGTTGGTCTTACTCCCTCACTAATTGGCAATCGCCGAGACAGCTGAGGGAAGAGGCTGGTGATAGGAATGGGAAATTGATGCTGATTCCAAGATTGTAATGCTGATCTCGAGGATAAAACTGCTGCAGGATAGAAAGATCCCAAATACCAACATCTGAGAATTTGTAACATTTACCAAGGTTAAACAAAATTATTCTCACTGGGTCAATTTTTTTACTGTAATATCTAATTAATAGGTTCCTGAAGGGTTCCTGACCATGTGGGAGGTTTGGATCTGGAGCTCAGCTTGCTAATGGTTTGGAGTGGACACTATGTGGCTGCAGAGGCTGCAGAAACACTGGAGGCGACTCTGGGAGGACTCTCTTTTGCTTCTCTTTCTCTGACTGTAAGAGGGGCTTCAGATAATTTCTGCCAATGGCGAATCTGTCTGCCTTGCAGCAGGGAAAAGTAATTTCATGTAATATGATGCTGTTTTATTTCAATGACAACAAATTGAATCTCGAATCGGTGACAGTGAGAGATTATTTGTTGTACTAATGATTGCCCCGGATCTGGTAGAGGCCTCATGAGTCAATCAGCATTTCACTGAACCACACCAATGTGAAGATTCAAATTTCAGATTTCTGATTTATTGTCAGAAAACATACATGACATCACATACAACCCTGAGGTTTTTTTCTCTGCAGGCAAGGCAGAATTATCACTTATTGGTAGTGCAAACAAACACTGTACATTATATACACATGTTAACAAGTAATGTAACAGATAATGAATGCTAACAAACTGACTGCAATACAGAGAGAATAAAAATAGTCAATAAGGTGCAAAAGTAAGTGTCCTTAAATGAGTCCCTGATTGAGTTTGTCATTGATGAGTCTGATGGTGGAGGGGTAGTAGTTGTTCCTGAACCTGGTGGTATGAGTTTTCTGATGGTAGCGGTAAGAACAAGAGCATGTGCTGGGTGGTGTGAATTCTTGATGAATGCTGCTGCTCTTTTACAGCAAGTTTCCCAGCAGATGATCTCAATAATGCAGAGGATTTTGCTTGTGATGACCTGGGCTGTGCCCACTAACTTTTGGAGGGCTTTCTGTCCAGGGGCATTGATGTCCCCAAAGCAGACCATGATGCAGCCAGCCAGCACTCAACTTTTCAATGCTCAGCTTCTAATCTCTGTTTAATTATGTACCTATCATTTGCTGCGTATCGACACCACATTACTAGGAAGGTCTCTTCTTTGGCTTGGCTTCGCGGACGAAGATTTATGGAGGGGGTAAAAGTCCACGTCAGCTGCAGGCTCGTTTGTGGCTGACCAGTCCGATGCGGGACAGGCAGACACGGTTGCAGCGGCTGCAGGGGAAAATTGGTTGGTTGGGGATGGGTGTTGGGTTTTTCCTCCTTTGCGTTTTGTCAGTGAGGTGGGCTCTGCGGTCTTCTTCAAAGGAGGTTGCTGCCCGCCAAATTGTGGGGCGCCAAGATGCACGGTTTGAGGCGATATCAGCCCACTGGCGGTGGTCAATGTGGCAGTCCTTGTACCTTTTCTTTGGTGCACCTCTGTCACGGTGGCCAGTGGAGAGCTCGCCATATAACACGATCTTGGGATGGCGATGGTCCTCCATTCTGGAGACGTGACCCACCCAGCGCAGCTGGATCTTCAGCAGCGTGGACGCGATGCTGTCGACCTCTGCCATCTCGAGTACTTCGACGTTAGGGATGAAAGCGCTCCAATGGATGTTGAGGATGGAGCGGAGACAACGCTGGTGGAAGCGTTCTAGGAGCCGTAGGTGGTGCCGGTAGAGGACCCATGATTCGGAGCCGAACAGGAGTGTGGGTATGACAATGGCTCTGTGTATGCTTATCTTTGTGAGGTTTTTCAGTTGGGTGTTTTTCCAGACTCTTTTGTGTAGTCTTCCAAAGGCGCTATTTGCCTTGGCGAGTCTGTTGTCTATCTCATTGTCGATGTAGCAGAGGAACTAATCTCTGGTCATGTTGACATATACAGATCAGCAATAACCAGCAGGACATTTTCCAGTCATTACATGTAACCGCCATGTTGGGCCAGTGCCCAAGGGAGTGAACCTGCGGAGCCAATCAAGCAGGCTGTTTACCTTTGGTTATCATTAGACCTCCCAAATGTTCTGAAAGAAGTGTTCATCCAGGCCATCAGACAGCATTTCATTGCAATCTGACTTTCCATGAGGCAGTTCCTTCACTTTAGGATACCCAGTGTGAAATATGAGCTTGTTAAATATGAGCTTCTAGTCAAAGTTCAGATGTATTGTCAGAGCACATACACGACTTCACCTACAACCCTGAGATTCTTTTTTCCTGTGGGCCAGGCAGAATTTCTACTCATCGGTAGGGCAAAAAAAAACTGTGATGCCTGCAGGCACTATTGTTGCAGTAATAAATGCACAGAAAATGCTGGAGGCTGAATTGGAAGCTGGAACCAACTGAGTTCCTCCAGCGTTTACTGTGTGCTTTAGTGCCAAAAAAATGCACTCCAGAAAAAGAAAGGTAAGCAAAAGAGAGAATTGTAAACAAAGAAGGACGTTCAAACAGACTTAGCAATACAGAAAAATAATTATTCAATAATAAATAATGTGCAAAGCAAGAGTCTTTTAACAAGTTACTAATTGAGTAGTCTGATTGAGTGGTCGTCAGGAGGGTGACGATGGAGGACTCAGCGATGGCATTTCAAATTGAATGTCATGAGGTGATGGTTTGACTCTTTTTTAGCAACTGGTAATTGACTGGCATTTTTGAATGGCATGAATGCTTCATACCATGTATCAGCCAACACCTAAATATTACCCATCTCTCCCTGCATGCAGGAATGAGCTGCCTCATTATTTGAGTATTTCTCAATGGGCTATTATACCACATCAACTTGGTTGTTTTTTAGTTGCATTCAAATAATTACGTTTAAATATATATTTTTGTCGTATATTTTGGCCTTGAGCAATGCTTCCCCACTTGTACATATTATTCTGATACTTGTGACTGCAATAACTTCAGAACAAACTTCTAATTTAAAACTGATGAAGCCTCTGAGGCCAGTGTTTAGAGATTGAGAGAGTCAGGCAGTGATTGTATTTCTGCACTTGGCCGTGAGGATGTTGGTTGGGAGCAAATGGTTACGCCAGACCAGAGTACTGGAAAGGAGGAGGGTAATACAAGATTTAAGACTGAGGAGCTATTTATTGTAAGGTACCCAAAATGTACACAAGGTACCGAAAATCCATACCTGAAAAGGCACACAATGAGGCACCATGAATCCAGTGGCCCTATCAAGACAGGAAAGAGAAGCAAATGAGTGTCACTTTAGAACAAGAGAGTCCATGGATCTTACCACTTCCTCCAATAATCCAGCCTTCTACTCTCCCATGATCTCTGTAGCCTCGCAGCCTCCCGTCCTGTATAGTGGAGACCCTGAGCTCCAGGCATCTGAATCTCCCTCCTTTGCTCCTGGCTTCGAACCTCTGAAGTGACTAAGAAGCTGTCCATTCCCAAGGAGCTTTGTAAGCCCTGCTTACCATCAGCACCACCCTCACAGATCCCAGTCCTGAGACCTGGATCCCACAAGCCGGTTGACATCAGCCCATGGCCTGGTGTGAGTCCTTTGGCTGCCGAGCCCCTCGTCCATTGCTGTGGTCTTCCACCTGGTAGGGTCATCTCCTCAGCAGGGTGCGTACACCGGCTCTGGGCCCTATGCCAGTCCGCTGCACCCTGGAGCCTAACTCCTTCAAGGTCTGGGCTGCCAAAGATGGGCACCACTATCTCGAGCCTTGAACTCCATGTAAACTTTAGAACCAACTCAGTCCTTATACTGAATTGTGTGTACTTAAAATAAATATAATTACTATAAGTTACATTTTGATGAACAAAGTATTTTACAATATGTTGATAATGTGTGCCAAACCTAAAAGTCAAAGTGAAAGGTTCATTGTGTTAACTTGTTCCAGACTCTAAACTCATCGTCACGGTGAAATGGAGCAAAGCAGCAGATGTTGCAAATCTGACACAAAATCAGAAGTCCCCAAATGTTGATAGTTCTCCTTTTACAAAGCTGCCTGATCTGCTGAGTTTTCTAGCACTTCCTCTTTGTCCCATCCTCACAATCGATTATTTCATTATCACATTGCAGACACTCAACTGGGATCAGATGCTTTGCAATGCAACACAAAGGGTGCACAAGGAGCTGTGGAAAAGAAATCTTCCTTTTTTGTCCCTGAGGGCAACCATTCTCAACCATTTATTTTGGCTCTCGTCCCTTTAGGACTCTGCTCAAAGTTTATGGGCCCTCCTACCTGTGAAGCAGTCAAGTACAGTTGGTTTCTTCTGTCCTTCTCGCCTCGTGATTTTTAACAATGACGTTCAAATATAAAAGGGAGTTAGAGGGACTTGGCTCAGCGCCAAGATAGCTCTCTCTCTCACATACACACACAATGTCCACAAAATGAAGGCAGTGGTCATAGACCTCCAGATGAAGGGTAAAGCTCGCACTCCAGTTCACAACAATGTTGCTGAGACTGATGTAGTCAATAGCTGCAAGTTCCTAGGAGTAAATATATCTGGTGCCTTATCCTGCACCACCATGTCTGGGCAGATCACCAATGGGATATGACACATCAGCTGTATCCCTTAACAACTTCTACAGATGCATCAACCATTGAAAGTATCTTGCCAGGGTGAATCACAGAATCTGCTCTGTCTAAGAAAAGAGATGTGAATGCAACTCAGACCATCACACAAATCCTCTCCCCTCCCCTCCATCGACTCTGTTTATACTTGCCCCTGCTTTGGAAAAGCAGCCAACATAGCTCATCCCATCCCAGCCTCCCCTCCCCTCCATCGACCCTGTTTATACTTGCCCCTGCTTTGGAAAAGCAGCCAACATAGCTCATCCCATCCCAGCCTCAAGCTCTTCTTCTCCCCGTTAATGGGAGATCACACATCATCAGGTAAAGGTTCCATTATTGTTATATAATACTACATTTAGAATGTAACATACATGAAATTCTTTGACTTTTGCCTACCACTACTTTGCCCAGCGCCCCCTCACAGAAACCTATTGCACCTGGTGTTCCAGTGTGGTCTCCCCTCCAAGTGCAGACCAGTCCTGTGCCTGCTTAGTTTCCAAGATCAGACAATCCCAGGTGTATTCAGGCTATTAGGAGCTGGTACTCAGTTTATTAGGTGTTGTTATCAGATTCCTGAATGAATTTCACAGTAACATTACATTTCATTTGCTCTATTCTATCTGATCTCTCTGCAACTCTGCACTTCTGTACTGTGTTTTACCTGCTGCATTTTTTTTTTTAATTTAGATATACAGCACGATAGCAGGCCCTTCCACCCCATGAGCTTGTGGTGCCCAATTACACCCAAATGACCTACAAACCCCATAGATTTTTAAGGGTGGGGTGAAACCTGAGCTCCCAGATGAAACCCACACAGACATATATAAACTCCTTACAGACAGAACCGAATTTGAACCCCAGTTGCTGGCGCTGCAACAACGATGTGCTAACCACGCTGCCTTAGTTAGGCATAGAATATTAATTTTTATTTAGATATACAGCAGAGTAACAGGCCCTTCTGGCTCACTAGCCTGTGCCGCCCAATTACACCCAAATGACCTACAAACCCCACAAGTTTTTGAAAGGTGAGACAAAACTGGAGCACTCGAAGGAAACCCACGCAGACATGGGGGGAAAAGGTACAAACTCTTTACAGATGGCGCCAGTTTCGAATCCAGGTCACCGGCACTGTAGTAGCATTACACTAACCACTATGTTACCCATCCCACCCCAATTTAGCTGGAAAACTTGGTAGATGATGGGCATCTTGGGAGAGACTATCTTGCAGGACTACAGGGACACAAGGAGAAGGGTGATGGGACTTAATTGATTGCTCTTGTTGGGGCTGGCATGGATTGGATGGGCTAAAGGCCTCCAATGAAATAGCAACTAACTAATATTCTTTGTAAGCACGACTGCATCAATAAACAAAATGTCTGTTGACTATTCACCCTTCTCATTGGGTGGATGCACTGAAGAATTTTAATCACTAATGACATAGTTTTGAAGTGTAATGTGGGAAAGGAGATGATGGGGGAGGAAGGAAGGAAGAAAGTCACTGTTGATCACCACCTCTAATTAGATAGGAGAATATCCTGCCACTATTGACATTTGGCAAGAGTCTGATTTGTTTTTAATGCAGGTGATCAAAGACCATTTTCTCACCTCTTCACTAGTCTGTTATTTGGAACCAATTTTATGTCTGAATTTAAGCCCATTGAGATTCAGGAGACAGGAGTAAAACACAATACTGGAGAAACTCAGAAGGTCAATCAGTATGCTTTCTATAGCAAAGATAAAGGTGGATAACCAGCGTTTCAGGGAGTAAGAATGCTGAATGACCAAAGGAACACTAACCATCCGAGACTCATATCCATGAAACAATATTTATTCATTTGTTTGTATAGATGAAATACTTGTCCTGCATACTTGTCTGTATGTGGGTAATGCCTGGTTGTACGTCTGCATGTTTTGCACTGAGGACCGGAGAATGCTGTTTTGTCAGTTTCTACTTGTACAATCAGGTGAAAATAAGCTTGATTCCACATGAGCTTTTCATCACTTTGCTCATCCTTCGATGACGGGCTCAAGCCCAAAACATTGATTACATATCTTTATCTTTGCCATTTAAAATACGCTGTTTGACCTGCAGAGTTTCTCCAGCGTTGTGCTCTTACGAATTGCAGGAGACGTCTACATCACCATGGACAATCTGCAGCATTCTGCTTTGGATGCCATCAATCAAAAGCTATTAGATAACATAATATTTCTGACCATCTGCAAATCTCATATGATCCATAGCAGTGCATTCCTGTTATGAAGTTTTTTTTTAATACATGCTTTTAAATATTGGGCCACAAATTTAACAAGTAACTACTAAGCAAAACTGTCACCAGGCAATTTGGGTGATGCAAAGGGAACTGAAGGTTTAGATAGAACGGACATGGAGAAGATATTTCCAGGACTAGAGGGCACAGGCTCTGATTAAGAAGTCCTCTCTTTGGAGCAAAGATGAGAAGACATTTCTTCAGCCATAGGGTGGTGAATTGTTTGGGTAGTAAAGTGAGGTTCAACAGCCAGATTGCTGATGTAAACAAAATTGTTCTTGAGGTGCCAGTCCTTTAGGCTTCTGTAACTTCTTGAGTCTACTTAGGCTCCCATCAGGAGAGAGGTCTAGGAGCCACAAGACTCGTACCACCAGGTTCAGGAACAGCTGCTCCCCCTCCACCATCAGACTCCTCAACAACAAACTCAATCAGGGACTCATTTAAGGACTCTTACTTGTGCACTTTTATTGATTTTTTTTTCTGTATTACACAGTAATTTTGTTTACATTTCTTTATTTGTTTACAGGTGTATGCTAAGTAGATTTTGTTTCATTATCAATAAGTGGTAAATCTGCCTGGTCTAAAGGAAAAAGAATCTCAGGGTTGTATGTGATGTCATGTACAGTATGTACTCTGACAATAAATCTGAAATCTTCCCAAAGGTGGCAGTGAGAAAAGCAGTCTTATTTCATTGGCCTACATTGCTGAATGAGTGTGTGATCTGTGAGGCACTGTTTGTGATAAATTGCATCTGTTGTAAGAATGCAGGACAAGCCAAACCATGAGCTAGGAGAGGCCCGGGCCAATATAAAGAAGACAAGCCCGGGAGGTGCAGGTTCAGAAGAAAGCAGAGTTGAACAGAAGTTGATGAGGGTAAGAGGGCCTCAGAGTTTCAAAAGTGTGGAAATGGGAGGATGGAATTGCCAAGTTTGCAGATGGCTTCAACATGAACAAAAATGCCAGCAGCTGGAAGTGGAAGTGATGGGTCTTTGGGTCAGAGAGGCAATGGAACTGAAAGTTTCAGATTGATGTTGGATTCACAAATTTAAATCAAGGATTGTGCCTTAGATGGGTTGAAATCATTTGTGTCAAAGATCCAGAACTCATGTTCGATGGGGGTTGAATTGAACCAAGCTAAATTGTTTAATTTCGCATGCTCCTCTCTCAGACAAAGGCAACAAAAGAAATTTTTAAACAAACATAAATTATTTAATTCACAAAGCCAGGCTTACCAGTAATATTCTTTACATCTGAATGGCCTGTTTATTCTGAACTATGTAGATCTGAAATTGCTTTTAATATTCCATCTATCAAGGCTTTATTTAATATCTCAGGCCTGGAATGTAATGAGATGGTCCTTACAAAGTGTGATAAGTACAGATCTATCACCAATGTATATAGTGTATATAGTTACAGTATCTAGACTGTGCTTACAGCAATTGGCTGAGAGCTAAGCCACGCCTACTGTCTGGGCCTTAAAGGGTTGTGTCCCTAGCCAGGTCGGATCATTCCGGACTGGTCGGCCACCTGTGTAGAGCTCCTGTCTTTTGCTAATAAAAGCCTTGGTTTGGATCAACAAGTCTTTGGTTCTTTTGACGAGCTCTACACAAAGTACTTATGTTTCATTGTTATAGTTTGGAATGTTATCAGAGCAAGGTGTGTACTTGGATAATGATCCTCGAGAGTCAAACAGTTTCTGTTACAGTAGAATTTACAAAGAGTACTGTAGAAATTTCATTTTTTTTATATCAAAAAATTAAAATGAAACACTTAAATTGAGACTAAAATCTTTGCAATTAAATACTGCGCAGTAACCTAGGGCCAGATAAAGACCCTTCTTCTGAATCAGGTTCAAAATTTATTGTCATGAATGTATCACAGAATTCTGCAGCACCATTACAGTGCAAACATTGCTATAAATTACATATAAATTTATATATATGTACAAAAAGAAGAGAAGGTGAGGTAGTATCTGTGGTTCATTGTCCATTGAGAAATCTGATGGCAGAGGGGTAGAAGCTATTGTTGTACCATTGGGTGTTCATCTTCAGGCTCCTGTACCTGTGTCCTGATGGTAGCAGCGAGAAGAGGGCATGGCCTGGATGGTGTGTGTTCTTAATGATGGAGGATGCTTTCATGAGACACCACCTCTTGTAGATGCCCTTAATGGTGTGAGACAAATGCCCCTGATGGCATTGGCCAAGTTCACAACTCTCTGTAGTGTTTTCCTATTCTGTGCATTGGCAATTCCATACTAGACAGCAACCAATCAGAATCCTTTCCACAGTACACCTGTACGTGTTCGTTTCCCTTCAATTGCTGTGGGAGGCTGATAAGGCCTGCAGCTCTGCCATAGGTGAGAGTTTGGCACTGGTGGCTGGGAGGGAGGGGAGGTTGGTGCATCGCCCTCCTTCTTCTCTTTACACCTGACCGCCATGAGCTCCCATCACACACATACCAGCTCAGTGCCAATCTGTATGTCTCCTCTCCCAGTTGTATGGTCACAGGCAGGGAGTCCCATGAGTTTTCAAGAACACCCTTTATCTCTTTTCCTGCTGGCAATCTCTCTTTCTGTAATAAAGCTTTGAGATTCATGGAGCCATGCAAGACAGAAACAGGCCTTTCATCCCAACTTGCTAATGCTGACCCATGCTGATCCATTTTACCTGCATTCACCCCATATCCCTCTAAATCTCTCCTCTCCATGCACCTGTGCAAATTGTACAACTTTGTGTGAAAAATGTGACCTCAGGTCCATTTCAAGTCTTTCTGCTCTCGGGTTTTGGACTCCATTACCTTTGGGAAATGGCTATGACTATCTACCCTATTAATGCTCCTCAACATGGTCACTTCTCAGTCTCCTTCTCTTCAGGGCAAACGGTCCCAGCTTATCCAAACTCTCCTTGTAATTCTCCTTGTAAGTTAGTATACAGGAGAGAGTGAAAACTTGACTGAATCAGAATAAAAAATTATTGTCATAAACAAGTCATGGAATTTGGTGTTTTGCACCAGCATCACACTTGTACATTCATTCGATACCATCTTACTGCATCAGTGTAAGAAAAAAAAAATTAAAAAGTGCACAAGAAGTAAGACACTGACTTCGGTTCATAAAATTATTGATTATTCAGGAATCTGAAGGCAGTGGAGAAGAAGCTGTCCTTGTGCACCAACAAAAACTTTGCAATCAATGTCACCAAAACTAAGAAGCTGACTGTTGACTTCAGGAAGGAAAACCAGGAGTATACAATCCAGTGATCATTGGGGGATCAGAGGAGGAGAGGGTGAGCATCTTTACCCTCTGAGTCACTATCTCAGAGGATCTTTTCTGGGCCCAACACACTAACGGCATTGGGAAGAATACACATCAGCATCTCTACTTCCTCAGGAGTTTGCGGAGGTTTGGTGTAATACCAGAAACCCTGGTAAATTTTGACAGTAGAAAGTGTGCTGACCCTCTACATCATGATCTGGTATGGGGATACCAAAACCTCTAGTGGAAAGCCATCCAAAACATTGTGGGCGCAGCCCAGAACATTGCAGGCAAAACCCTCCCCACTATCGAGAACCTCTACAGGGAATGCTGCCATCAGAGCCGACATTTATAAATTGGGTTAAAACTATATATAAAAATCTGTCTGCAAAAGTGGTGACTAATGAACAAATTTCTAGTTCTTTCCAACTAACTAGGTCGAGTAGACAGGGTTGTCCTTTATCACCAGCTCAGCTTTTTTTGTCAAAAAAAGTGTTTAGCTGAGTTAATAAGACAAAATTTTAAAATTAAAGGTATTAAGGTCAATCAAGAAGAATATAAAATAAATTTGTTTACCTGACAAGACTTGAAGAATATGGTGAAGTATCTGGGTGTAAGATTAATTGGGACAAAAGTGAAATTTTGCCTTTAGTCAATGTGACTGTACTCAATGAGAAAGGCTACTCAATTTAGGTGGCCAGATGATGGAATTAAATATTTAGGTATTTGGGTTGACAACAATTTGAATAATTTATATAAACTAATTATTTACCATTATTTAATATAATTATTGAGAATTTTAACAGCTATAAATTTAGTAGGGCAGAGTAAATTGTATTAAGATTAATATTTTCCCTCAAATTCAATATCTTTTTCAGTCAATCCCCATCTCAATTCCTCAAAAAATTTTTAAAGACTTGAATACAAGGTGTTTTTTTTTTAATTGACCTGGAAGTTTGAATTGGGAGGTTTACTGCTTCCCCACTTTAAGAATTATTATAAGGCTGCCCAATTGACCCACTTACCAGCCAGCAAGCAAGTCAGCTCCCAAAATGGCAGATATGCTCTGGAAAATGCAGGAAATTGACCTGCACCCAACACAGGTTTTTATCTGGGCTGATGACATCACTGATGATGTCACTTCCTAACAATGTGACAAAACAAGTGATTTATATAAGCCCAGCATGCAATCCTGGTGGTGTCAGTCTTGCACTAGACTCCTCAGAGTGTAGATTGCTGTAGTAGCTCAGAATAAAATTCTTTGCTACAATGTACTTTTTGGTGTAAATAAAATTCCTGCTTGGATTAATACAGAACTTAGTAAAATAGGAGAAATTAGTATGCAGGATTTTATTTTTAAGTGGAATTCAAAATTGTTGGTGGGAAGTAGAGATATACCTGTTTTGAAACATCTGATTGAATTATGGAATAAAGTTGATTATGAAATAGGTGTGAGAGTTTTAATTTCGGGAAAACTGGCTTTATATCAAAATAGACTTATTCCATTTTCTATTGATAATCAATTTTTGAGGACTTGGATGCAGATGGGTATTGAGAGAATAGAAAATTGTTTTGAAGCTAAAAGATTTATAACATTTGAATGAATGAAGAATAAATTTAATGTGCCAAATAATACTTTCTTTTGCTATTATCAAGCTAAAGCTTTTTTGATCGATAAAATAGGTCTGATTTGATGTAAGCTGGTCAAAGTGAATTGGAATTATTGATTTGTAATTGTAATATAAGTAAATTTACCTCTTTAATGTATAATTTACTTCAAAAGAAAACCCCTAAAATATGATGACTAAGTCAAAATTAAGATGGGAAGTGGATTTAAATAGACAAATAGATGAAAAGACTGGAAGTAATTATGTTGAGATAATATGACAAAAAAATTTAATGTTAGATTTAATATAATTTTTTAATGTTAGGTTTTAATATAATTTTTTTGTATAGTTATATTTGACTCCTCAAAAATTCAAAAAAAATTGAACCCTACATATCAGAATTGTGGTTTAGATGTGGACTAGGGATTGGATCATTCTCCTTTGAAGTGTCCTAAAGTTAAACATTTTTGATTGAAAGTTGGAAATTCTTTGGAACAAATAATGAGCCCATGGGATCCGATGCTATTTTTTTTGGGTAAGATTTGAGTTATAAGAGCTAAATTGAAACTAACTATGCTTTAGCAGTTTCTTGGAAGTGTATTGCAATAACTTGGAAATCGGACACAGATTTAGGGATGGAGAGACGGCATGTGGAACTTCATAGTTGCATTCCACTTGAGAAGATGAGATAGTCTACAAAAAAAATCAGGTTTTTTGTAAATATGGCACTCATATTTGCAAAATGTGGGTATGAATATTTAATAGACTTTCTAAAGACCTCATTTCTTGGTAACCAGTATTTTTTTTTAAATGATGTAAATTGTAATTCCCTTAACATTCTCAGGTCCTTCTTTTCTCTTTTTTTTTCTATTTTCTCTTTTCTTTTGGGGGGTTTGGGGAGAGAGGGATTTTGTATATCACGTGTATAGTTTTTGAATGGTCTTTCTTGAATGAAATGTATTTACTGTTGTGGTTTAAAAAATTGTTAAATAAAATATTCAAAAAAAAGAAAGGTTTTCTCAATCAATATATAGAGGTACCAATGAGAGAGGATGCAATACTTGACCAGACAGCTCTGTTTAGGTCAAATGACCATAATGTCATTAGTTTCAAATTAATTATGGATAAGGATGGATCTGGTCATCGAGTTGAGATTCTAAATTGGAGAAAGGCCAATTTTGTGGAACTGGGAAAGGATCCAGGAAGAATGGATTGGATTGTTATTTTCTAGCAAGGATGTGTTCAGTAAGTGGAAGGTCTTAAAGGCAAAGTTAACAGGCATAGGGAACCTTGGTTTTCAAGGGATATTGGCAAATCTGGTTAAGAAGGTGTATAGCAGGTATAGGCATCAAGGAGCAAATGAGATACTAGAAGAATATAAAAAATGTATGAAAATACAAGACACAAATCAAGAAAGCAAAAAGGAGACAAGGTTGTTTTTTCAAATAATGTGAAGGTAAACCTGAAGGGTTTCTACAATTATGTTAAGAGTAAAAAGATAATAAGGGAAAAAATTGATCCCCTAGAAGATCAGAGTGGTCACAAGATGGTGATGATCTTAAACAGTTTTTTTTGGGGAGAAAGGGAAACAAGCAGTCGTGGCATGGAACATTCAGAGTTTAAAGAAGAGGTAAAGTAGATAAAGGTACATAAATCTCCCAGACCTGCCATGATATTTCCTCAGTTCTTGAGGTAGACTAGTGTAGAAATTTTAGGGGCCCTGGCAGAAATATTTAAAATATCCTTAGCCATGGATGAGGTGCCAGAGATTTGGAGGGTAGCTCATGTTGTTCTGTTGTTTAAAAAAGGCTCTAAAAGTAAACCAGGAAATTACAGGCAGATGACCTGATGCCAGTAGTAGGTAAATTATTGAAGGGTATATTGAGAGCTCAGGTGTACAAGTATTTGGACAGCCAAGGGCTGATTAAGGATAGCTTTGTGTGTGGTAGGTCTTGTTTAACAAGTCTTATAGAGTTTTTTTGAGGAGGTTACCAAGAAAGTAGATGAAGGAAAGGCTGTGGATGTTGTCTATATGGACTTTAGTAAGGTTTTTGACAAGGTCCCACATGGAAGGCTATTTCAGTAAGTTCAAACATTAGGTATCCATAGAGAGATTGTAAACTAGATTCAAAATTATCTAAATCGGAGAAGATAGAAAGAGGTGATGGATGATTGCTTCTCAGATTGGAAGCCTGTGAATAGTGTTGTGTCTCAGGGATTGGTGTTGGAACCATTGTTGTTTGCTGTATATTTCAATGATCTGAATGATAATCTATTAAATTAGATCAGTAGATTTGCTGATGACACTAAGGTTGGAGGTATTGTGGTCAGCAAAGAAGGCTTTCAAAGCTTGCAGAGGGATCTGGACCAAATGGAAAAATGAGCCAGAAAATGGCAGATGGAATTTAATGCAGACAAGTGTGAGGGGTTGCATTTTGGAAGGACAAACCAAGGACATATACAGTAAATGGTAGGGCACTGAGGGGTGCAGAGGAACAAAGGAATCTGGGAATTCAGATACATTGTTTCCTGAAAGTAGCACCACAGGTAGACAGGGGTGTAAATAAAGCTTTTGGCATCTTGACCTCCATAAATCAAAGTATTGAGTACAGGAGTTGGGGTGTTATGGTGAGGTTGTATAGGACATTGGTGAGACCAAATTTGCAGTATTGTGTGCAGTTCAGGTCACCAAATTACAGGAAGGATATCAGTAAGATTTAAAGAGTGCAGCAAAGATTTACTAGGATGTTGCTGAGTGTTCAGGAGATGAGTTACAGGGAAAGATTAAACAGGTTAGGATTTTATTCCTTAGAGTATAGAAGAATGAGGGGAGATTTGATAGAGGTTTACAAAATTATGAGGGCTATCAACAGAATAAATGTGTGTAGGCTCTTTCCACAGATTAGGATAGATAAATACAAGAGGCTTTAGGGTTAAAGGGAAAGGGTTAGGGAGAAAGGGAATGATGGGAGTGTGGAACGAGCTGCCATCTGATGTAGTGAATGCAGACTCACTCTTAAGTTTAAAAATAAATTGGATAGATACAGGGATGGGAGAAGTCTGGAGAGTTATGGAATGGGTGCAAGTCAGTGGGAATAAGTGAATGATGTTTCAGCACAGACTAGAAGGATCAAATAGTCTATTTTCTGTGCTGAAGTGTTTTCTGGTTCTAAGGAGGAAGGGCTCAGACCTGGAACATCCAGCCTTCTTCAGCACTGTGATTTTGCTGCAATCACTGTGTCTGCAGACTTTCATGTTTCACTCAAGGACAAAGGGATCAGGCCTGAATCATCGGTAATATTTCTTCACCTCCTGTGGACGCTGTAAGACCCGCTAGGTTCCTCAAGCATCTCTGTGTTTTGATTACAATCACAGCATCTGCAGACTTCTATGTTTCACTCTGTTGGAAATGTTGGCCTGCGAGAGAGTTCTGACTTCAATTTGCTTTTGCTGCCAGGGAATTTGGAGAATTTTGAGGAGACAATTTTATGGTGTTTTCCCCGAACTCCCTATTGTCCATATATTCAGGAGGTCAGGATCACTGCAGTCTAGTTGGTCATGAGCTGAATGCTGGGTTTGAATACCTTGATCTTCAAACGTTCATATCCTCAGTTGGCCAAAGATTGTGTTATGAACTTTGTTGTCAACGTTGACTTTTTCAAGGGTCATTACAGTTGGAGGCTGGTGTAGAACAACAGGTCCCACCTATGGCAGATTCCCCAATATAACAGAAGAATGAGTAATGAGATCATGCCCAGCTCTCTTTCCTCTATCCTGTGTTCTAGCCTTCAGACCATATCCTTAAATTTAAGATATGTATCACCTGGCAACACAAGTGATAACTCCACATTGTATGGCTTGAGGGTATTTGAATAATGCAAAGATATCAATAGATGAGCAACCTCACATATGAAGGTTGTATTTAATCAGAAAGCTGATTCATAATCCTTTTTTGGTTGCTAAACATTGAAAAGAAAAATAACTCAGACACTGACATAACCTTTCAGATCTTTGATTACTTGCATGTTCACTGAGACTATTAGCTCACTTCTCAATTTCTCCCCATGTCTAAGACCTAGACAGATTAGATATAGCAGTGACAAATCAGTTTCAAGTAGAACTATGCCGAGACACATTGCTGGAGAAACTAAACAGGTCTGCGTCTACAGACTTTTGTGTTTCACTCAAGTAGAACTATCCCAGGAAATTTTATCTTTTCTCCTGAGGCAGTGTGAGAAGGTCAAGAATGAATTGTTTTAACTCCAGTTCTGAGGCAATTCAAGAGTCCAATGTGAGATCTCTAAACTCTGACACAGGTTGTGCAGGTCAGGGAAGATGTATCACATTGGTTGGTTATACCATCCTTCTGCATGTTCCTGACAAAGAGATTTAAGGCTCTAAGTGCTTCAATGATGCCTGATATTAGTTGGTGTCAGACCAGAGATCTTCCCATCAGCGCTGAGCATGTTACATTTGTCAAGAGTTTTTGATGACGTTCCATAAGGTTCCTTCATGAAATTGTTGTAATTCTGAATACTCATTTGAGATTTTTCCCATCTCAACATCTATCGTGTCGTCCTCCCTTCCGATTTCTTATGTTACCTAAAATTAGAAAAAGGGTTCAGAGGAGGTTAGAGAGGGTTTAGAGGAGTTTCACAAAGATGATTCCGGGAATCATCTGCAGAGTATTTGACAGGTCTTGGCCTGTATTCGTTGAAATTTAGATGAATGATGGGGGGGACCTCACTGAAAAATTTCAAAAGTTGAAAGGCATGGACAGAGTAGATGGAGAAAGTTTGTTTCCCATGGTGGGACAGTGCAGAATAGGGCATAACTTTAGAATTGAAGGGTGCCCGCTTAGAAAAAAAGATGCAGAGGAATTTAGTTCACTCAAGTAGAACCGGCACATCAACTCCTGCGATGCTGCTGACACCAAACTGTATCGATTTTTGTCGATCATTTGGACCTGTCATTAGCATGCAGAGGGTGCCCCATTGCATGGGCAACAGACAGATCTCCATATCAACTCTGCCCTGGCCTTACCCATGGCCGACCACATCCGACGGAGACCACAAAGACAATAGGTTCTTAATTAGCCAGGGCATCAAAGGTTATGGGGAGAAGGCTAGGCAATGAGGTTGAGTGGTAAAATGGATCAGGTCATGATTAAATGGTGGGGCAGACTCAATGGGCTGAAAGGCCTATTTCTGGTCCTATGTCTCAAGGTCTAAAAAATGGTGTTTGTGCTGTTGGGTTTAAGGCTGTCCAGGATAAAAATGCAAGTTGTTCTTTCAGTTTAGATTTTGTACCCGACCTGATCTGATGTACCCTGCCATGCCTGTATCACTAAACCTTCCTAACAACATCTGAAGCTCTGACTTTAAAATGTTGGTGCTGAAAACAATCTTCGACTTGTGTCATCCAGCCTTTGCCTATAAAGCTATCCTGTGTTCATGATTTGTTGCAATGATGGATGTTATACTTGTTGTTCATTGTGTCATTCCATTTATCCTGATATCTACAGAACTGTATCAGAGTAGCTTTTAAGAGTGATAACATACTCCATCAATGATATCCAGCTGTCTGTGGAAATATCAATTCATACATCAATGCACCATCTATTCATCCAACCATTTACTTGAAAGATTTTCTATTTGCCACCATTAGAGCGGCACGGTTAGCATAACCGGTTATCGCAACGCTCTTACAACACCAGCGACCAGCACCGGGGTGCAAATCCTGTGCTGTCTGTAAGGAGTTTGTACATTTGCCCTGTGTCTGCGTGGGATTCTTCCTGGGGCTCCGGCTTCCTTCTACTGTTCAAAGCATTCTGGGTTAACTGGGTATAATTGGGTGATTAAATGATTAAATGGTGGGGCAGACTCAATGGGCTCATGGGCTGAAATAACCTGTTACCATGCTCTATGTCAAAATTTTTAAAATATTACATTTTCTTTAAACTTAAAACGTAAACATCAGTTTTAAAGTTTAATTTATTTTTGTCATAAAATACTCAGAACAGTGAGAAGGGTTATTCAGTAAACAGACCAACAAGTTAGTTTTAACATCTATTTAGCCATGTAAATAGCATAACTTACAGTTAGGTTCAATGAAAGGAAGATCAATTAGTGCCAAACAAAGGCAAGATGACATAATTGTAATGGGGTTCATTCAGGAGCCTGATGGCTGCTGGGCCAGGACTTTTAGCCTGCTGATGCAAGCTTTCACATTCTAGAACCTTCTGCCCAATGGATGATGGTCTGACACTGACACTGTACTTGGTCCCCTCATATTCTTGTCTGAAGGTTGTTAAAATGCAACATTTGCTTTAGCAACAAAATAATTGACCTTTCATATGTGAGAAGACTGTGATGAGCGTTGCACATTAGAATGAAGGCAGCTGACTTAACTGGGCTCACCCATGTACTTTGGACTGTGCCTTTGATCTCAGCTTTACCAGTCATTTGTGGTGGATGAAATTTGCATACTTTCATGCATGCCATCTGTAAGATTAACAGCATATTTTATATGATAGGTTGTGCTGTAATTGATATTGACTAGAAATTAGTCTTGAATGTTTCAGACTTCAATACCACTTCATTACACACTGAGATTCGACAAGATATCAAACGAAAAGGTATTTGATGGTGTGTGTGTGTGTGTGTGTGTGTGTGTGTGTGTGTGTGTGTGTGTGTGTGTGCGTGTGTGCGTGCACGCGTGCGTGTTCAAGAATTGTCGCATCATCTCTCTAGAATATTCCCAATTGTCTGTTTTCCTGATCAACACCAAGATCCTGATTGTGTACTTTGGGAGTGAGAAGCCAGAGGTTTTCAATCCAGTGATCATTGGGAGCTCAGAGGTGGAGAGGGCGAGTAAATTTAAATTCCTGGGAGTCATGATTTCGGGAATTTTTTCCCCCCTGGACGAACACACTAATGACATCATGAAGAAAGCACATCTTGAAATTTCTTCAAGAGTTTGAGGAGGTTTGGTATGACTTCAAAAACCTTGAAAAACATCTACAGATGTGTTGTGGAAAGTGTTCTGAGCAGCTTCCTCATGGCCAGGTATGGGGGCACCAATATCTCTGAGTGTAAAGCCCTGCAAAAGGTAGTGGATACAGCCCAGTACATCACAGGAGAAAACCCTCCACACCATCGAGAACATCTGCATAGAATGCTACTGTTGGAGAACAGCAGGAATTCACACGACCCAACACATGCTCAGTTCTTGCTGCTACCATCAGGAAAGAAGTATAGGTTCCACAAGTCTCGCACCACCAGGTTCAGGAACAGTTGCAACCCTTCCACCATTAGGCTCCAAAACAACTCAGTCAGAGACTCATTTAAGGACTTACTTTGCACATTGTTTATTATTGAATATTTATGCACAGTTTGCTTGCATTGCCTTCTTGTTTACATTTATCTCCTTCAACTATGTATCTTTTCTTGAGTACAGTTTACTTTACACTGTTGAAATTCTTTCTGGCCCACAGGAAAAAGAATCTCAGGTTGTATGTGATATCGTGCATGTACCCTGAAAATAAATCTGAACTTTGAACCATGAATTGTTTCAGAGAGGAAGGCCGTATATCCTTTGTGCTTATGTTGGCATTAAATCCAGCTTGTTACTCTCTCCTGATTGTATCTTTCAAGACTGTTTTAATTTGGGAGGTGAGGTTAATCTCCTTGTTTAGTATTGCTGACACAAAGGGAGACCCCCCTGGTCCCCCGACCAAACTGTTCACTCACTGTTTTTTTTTAAACCTTCCAATGATCCTGAAGCATCACAATTCGACTCTCAGGCTTTTGAACCTCCCAGTACTATCTTATCCCAAGCCACGAAGCAGCATGGTTAACACAAGACTATTACAGCGCCAATGACATGGGTTCAAAGCTGCCCCTGTCTGGAAGGAGTTTGTACATTTTCCTCATGTCTGCATGCATTTCCCTCCGGGTGCTTCAGTTTCCTCTCACGTTTCAAGGATTTATGGGGTTAGTAGGAGGTTTGGGATGGTATTGCTTGGCCTGGCAGTTAACACAACACCTTTAAACAGCCCCAGCAATTGGGACCGGGGTTCAAATCCCATGCTGTATGTTCTTCCTGTGTCTGCATGTGTCTGCAGGGGCTCTGGTTTCTTTCCACTATTTGAGATGTATGGGGGAGGGCTGTAGGTTAATTGGGCGGCACGGACTTGTGGGACGAAAGGGCCTGTTACCGTGCTGTATGTCTAAATTTTAAAAGATGTAAATTTTTTTAAAAATTATGTTTAGATTAATTGGCCACAATTTGAATGGTATGGGCTTGTGTGACAGAGTGACCTGTTACCGTGCTGGTCCCCAAGTTTAACATTTATAAACTACTCCGGGGGCACCCAGAGATCTGTCGGCGCCAATTATACAAACACCTTTTGTCTTGCACTAACTACAACTGTGCAATATCTATCATCTGACATTTATTTATTTTTCAGTCTTGGCATAATTGTGGTGACTTAATTTATGCTTTAGCGATTCATGTATCTTACATACCTGTGTGCCTGCAGCAGGAGAAATGTCAGTGCATCTGTGCACTGTACTCACATATATGACAATAAACTCTCACCTTATCTCATTTCAAAGATTTCCACAACGAGACCAGGTGAGTCAGCAAAACATACCGAGCAAATCTCAACATGCCACTGTATAAAGGAAAGTCTCTCGTAGTAAACATGCCTGCCCCGTGGGAGCTCGCAATAAGTTTGTGATGATTACAGCACAACACATCACAGAAATATGCATACATTTTCCTTGACAATTTTGCTTCATCCTGGGTGTGGATTTCAATTTCCAGAGTAGCAACAGCATTAGTGACAGTAATTACCAGCCCTTGATAAGTAAACTAGACTTGTTGCCTGGACTTGTTAACCCTTTGGACTCTGGTCATTTTTAACCTTTCACAATGGATGCTCTGGACTCATGGATAAACTGGAGTTAATTGATCTGTTCAGTCAGTGATACCACATTTTATCTGGCCAATCACTGTCTTGTTCATACCCTATATAGTCCTCAGTACTGTAAGGTAAAACATCATGAGATGGGAATGTGCAGGGCTGTAACAAGATGTGAATGCATCCTTGTACTTACAAGATAAGAGAGACATTGATGGATTGAGAGGCAGGAAGCTAGCAGGGAAAGGATAGCAACAGTTTTAGTCATTGGACAAGTAATGATATGATGATGTTCTAAGCACATATCCAAGGGTATAAAAAATCACCATTTTGCTGATAACGGCAGAATGCATTCTCCGACTAACATGGTTAGTCGCAAGTGTTACAATCCGGTAATAAAGAACAAAGAACCCTGATTTCGACTCAGTCTGGTGTTTGTCTCACTCATTCATGAACAAAGCAGACCTAACAGTACTCAAACAACAATTTTGAATGTTCTTACCTTTATGTCTTGTTGTGGAACTTCATGAAGCAGCTGTTTTTACCCCAACCTTTGCAAAGATACACATCACAGTATGAACCAGCTGGCGGTTGGGTATAAAACTGGTTCTGGAAAACTGGGACATAGAGTATATATGCTTGTTGGTAGCCCCACAAAACCGGAGCATGAAGTCCAAAGGCTTAATAGTGTACAGTACACTGAGCAAGAGAAGATCTCTCCAGCTGTGGCACCTAAACTTGACGATCCTCGTTAAGTGGGGAATTAGTTCTACTGGAAGGAGTCAAGGTACACAGTCTCCCATGACGACATTACATGGGAGTGACACACTGGCCACTTCACAGTTTAATCTGCTGTTTTCACACATACCCATCTGCTCCTATACTGGCAGCAACAAAGACCAGAGACATTTGGTCCACACTTGTCAGGCAGTGGAGACACAACTCTCACCAATGAACCCAAGTAACAGAGAAGCCAAAAGGTGCCACATTACAGAAAGAGGAAAATCCCTCAAACCTTGCCGCAATGTCATGTCCACAGTTTGAAAGGGAAACAGTTGCAATGTCTACCTTCTGGGTACAATTATTTCCACAGTTAATATATTTGTCGAAGTTTGCAGGCTCTTTTTCCCATCTCTTAATCACCTTGCCCAAGAATTAAAATTCAAGTCTATTGTCACACAAGCCAAGTGCAGTGATAAAGTTTATTTTGTAGGCATCCTGTACATGTAAGACACAGTGCAGAAGTGCAGAGTTACAGAGAGATTGATTAGTTGGTACAGAGCAAAGGCGAATAATTTACTATTGTGAGGTTCATTCAGGAGCTTAATAGCGGCGGGAAAGGAAGTGAAATTGAATCTGGTTATGCATGATGTCACACTCGTGAATCTTCTTTCTGATGGGACAGGGGAGTTGAAGAGAGTGAGTGGCAGTTATAAGGCCATTTCATGTAGTGCCTAAGGCTAAGGAGCAAATGGAAAAATGGGAACTTACTTTTCAGACAGCAGCTCTAAAAGGTTGCTCCAGCATCCCATTCATATCCAGAGGTGCATCATAGCGCCCTCCAGTTCTGACGGAGGTGGGGTGACTGGTGCCATAGTGCAGCCATCATAAATATGCGGCAGAACAACGACCATCTTCCATGGTTCAACGAACATCTCTATGGTTCCCAGAACAGTTCCAGCTGCATGGAGGATTATGGGTAGGGAAGATGGTCATTGCTCTGCCATGTTTTGATCCAAAGAGAGCGGCCTCGAAGGCAGAAGTGGCCCATTTTGGCTGTCCCAGCCCTCGCCGACCACCCCCTGATGGTTTCCACTGCCCTGTTGGTCCTCACTGCCCTGCTGTGCCTGATTTGGAGGGAGAGGGGTGAGTGGGTCCATTTGGGGCTATTTTATCAGAACGTTAACTTTTGAGGAGATGGGTCATAGGCTGACGGCATCATCAGTCCACCCCTAAACAGCCACTTAGCACGGCTGTACATTCAGATTGATCGGTGGAGGATGTGCTGCGGAGATTATCCCTCTCAGAGAGGGGTTGGAATACACAGCTCGGAGACCACTTTTGCAATTTCAGAAAGGTTGGTTATTATGCATTTTGGTGGAGTTTCTCCACCTTTACATCTCAATTTTCAGGCCATCTGAAATGATGAAAGGGAGGAAAGATTTCTGATTCAGTTCTGTTTCATTAACAGATTTTATCACCAACATCAACATCAAATAAATAAATAAATTTTAAAACCAGAAAAGATATTAAAGTAGAACCCTCAAATCTGCACCTCCTTTGTGAAAGATCACAGCTCATCTTTTTTCTCAATTCCAGATTCTGATCCCCATTTCCCTGAGAAATAAAATTGAATCCAAAAACATTCCAATCTCAGTAACGAATATACTCGATGCCTTCACATTCATGGTCTTGTAGCGCAAAGATTTCCAAAGATTCAAAACTCTCTGAGTGAAGAAATTACTTCAAACCCCAAGATGTATGAGTCCCAGATATTCAAACCCCTGACCAACCATGTGCTTTACTTACTGCAACCTTCATTGGAGAATGGAGAAGCAAACACTATTACAACATCAGTAAAGGAGTTTGTATGTTCTCCCTGTGACCTGTGTAGGTTTTTTCCAGGTGCTCTAATTTCCTTACACGCTCCAAAGACATATGGGGTTATTAGGCATATTATGGGTGTAATTGGGCAGCACCAGGTCATGGGCTGCACGGTCCTCTTACTGTGCTCTATCTCTAAATTAACAAACAAAACTAAAAAAAATGTGAGGAGCATAAATATGGTGGATTGTCACCAACTTTTTACCAGGGTAGGGGAGTCTAAAACTAGAAGGATGGATTTAAGGTGAGAGGTGAAAAAGGTTTTAAGCAGCCAGTCTTAACCGTTTTTGGCTGTGACCCCCTTGGAGTCTTCTCTGTGAAGCAGTCAAATTTAGTTGTTTTCTTCTGTACTTCTCTCCTACTATCTACATTTAAAAAATGTTTTTAATGTTTTATGATCTCCCCAGGTGAGGGGGGAGGGGGGCATATTGCCCCTGTTAAGAATGGTTAGTTTAGAGGATATGGGTGAAATATTAATTGGTTAGGAAGGCACCTTGGTTGCCATGGATGAGTTGGACTGAAAGGCATTTTTTCCATGTGACCTTATGAAATGTAACATCTCCTACAATATTCCACTGGAAAGAGCGCCCATTCAGACCTCACCACAATCTCCATATTTGAATTCCAAATGTGGGGCAATCTTACAGTGGGTTTGTCATTCTGAACTAATCAATAAACTGGTATGTATAGATTCTGTCTGAAGGTCTGTTTCTTTATTATGCCTGCTTCAGCTCTTTAAGTGAGCGATCTGATTGTCCTGGTGCCATGCTCCTTCCCCAGAGCCCAATTCCTTTCACCTTTCTCAGATGAACATATGAATTAGGAGCAGGAGAGGCATGTGCCACTTTGAAGTAAATCACAGAAATCTGCAGACACCTTGGTTGAAGTAAAAACACAAAGCTGGAGAAACACAGCAGGTCAAACAGCGTAGCAATGGTAAAATTACACAACCAATGTTTTGGGTTTGAGCCCTTCATTAAGGTATGGGAAAATGTCTGTAGGCGTCTGAACAAACAGACTCCACTTTGAGTCTGCTTCACCATTCAATAAATTCTTGGCTATTCTTACTGTAACTTAAACTCCATATTCTTCTCCACACCTGGGAACCTTTCACCCACTTGCTTATCTCAAATCAAACAACCTCTGCCCTGAAGAAGTTCAAAGACTGACCTTCAACTGACAATAATCACGTTTATTGTTGCACCCACAAGTACAAGGTACATATGCTCCAGAATTTTTACTTGGTCGACCCAAACATGTAACATACACCAACAAAAAAATTGTGTTTCAATAGTGCAGGCAGGTCTTTTTGTGGACCCACAGTGGTTTTGGATTGGGATAAAAAGAATTTCTGGGTTGTGTTTGATGTTATGTATGTACTCTGACAGAGTAGATGTTGAAACTTTGTTTACCATGATGGGAGAGTCAGGGACCAGAGCGCACATCTTCAGGATTGAAGAGAGTCCACTTAGAACAGAGATGTGGAGGAATTTCTTTAGTGAGATGATGGTGAATCTATAGAATTTGTTACCACAGGTGGATGTGGAGGCCAAATCATTGGGTGCATTGAAGGCAGAGATTGATAGCTTTCACAATTAGGGCATCTAAAGTTATGGGTACAAGGCCAGGCAGTGGGGTTGAGTGGTAAAAATGGATCAGCTCATGATTAAATGGCGGGGCAGACTCAAAGGGCTGAATAGCCTATTTTTCCTCCCATGTCTTACGGTCTTATGTTCTCTTGTGGTCTTATGGCAACAATGAAACATTGACATTATGTTTCCAATTCAAATGGCATGCAGCTTGGAGGGGAATTTGAATGTTGCTACTGTATACCCTACCTTGGCAGTCGAATTCCAGGTTTCGGATATTCTTTTGAAGAAGTCTTGTTGACGCTGCACAGTATAGAAGATGCCCACACCAGTTAAGGTGATAGGGTTGAAGGCAAATGTCCTGATCAAGTGGGCTTCTTCGCCCTGCAGCTCCTATTGTGTTCGATCAGCATTCATCAGATGGCAAATATATCTTCACACTGCTGAAGGTTTTGAAGAATTTGGAGGTGTGACAAGTTCCTGGGCCATACAACCAGGCTAGTTAAGTTCTGGTCAATCCTGACCCTCCCCAGATTACTCTCGATGGGAAATTCAGCAATTGTAATTTTTTTTTAATGGGTTGAAGGTGAATAGACATCCTAGCAGAGATCACAAGGTATAGGAGCAGAAGTAGGCCAATTGGCCCATTGAGCCTGCTACACCACCCAGAGATAGCTGCATCATCCTTAGACGCAGGTACTGGAAAACTGGAGGCTGGATAACGTTGCACCTTCATTTGAGCAGATCTGCAAGAACATATATTGTGAACCAGTTGGCCAATGCCAACATCAGTGGTAGGAAAGTTAGTTCTGAGGGATAGGATCTATCGGCATTTGGAAAGGCAAAGACTGATTAGGGATAGCCAGCATGGCCTTGCCCTATGATAGACAACTTGGCGAGCATGGACAAATTGGGTCAAAGGGCCTGTTTCCTTGCTGTGGGTCTCCATGACTCTAAGATTATAATCATTGTTGGTAGGTAGGTAATTAAGTGCTCCACATGACCAAAGCAAGCTCCCACAAACAGGAGTCTAATAATGAGCAGATAATTTGTTTTACTAAGTGATGAGTCTGCTGTCTCTTCATTATTATGACTACCAAAGGCAGTAATCCAGAGATACCAATAAACTTTCAATTAAAAGCAGTACCTGCTACAATGTATGGAAAGACTGAGCATTTTATCCAGTCAATTTGGGAAGGCACACAGCTATCCTTATGTACAGTAAACACTACAGGTCAGCTGATTTTGTGATTTGAAACCACTCCATCTTCCAAGAGAATGTAGCATTCTTTGTCAAATGTTTAATTAAAGCATTTCAGCTGAATATTTTTTCCCTCAGCGGTAATCAAAAGGTCATCATTACACAAATATTTGTCTAAGCTTGAACCTGTTTGGATGTCTCCAAATTGGGTCTATTTCATTTGCCCCATGACCTTCTATGTTTTGGATTCCATTGTGTATGTAATTTGTATTTCCTTAGCAGAGCTAAAGATTGAATCATGTTTAATAGTCCATGGTATCTTTTCATTTCAAATTCCTCTGTGATAAAGTAAGGAGTTTGTACATTCTCAACGTGTCTGCATGGGTTTCCTCCCACCCTTCAAAACATATGGGGGTTGAGGGTAAATTTGGGCAGGACAGGCTCATTGGCCGGAAGAGCTTGTAACTGTCCTGTGTGTCTAAATTTTTAAGATTTTTAAAAGTGCTGATTTCTTTGTGAAAGGAGTAGACTTAACGCAGTAAAAACACCATGCTGGAGAAATTCGGCAGGTCACACAGTGTGACTTCACACAGTGATCCAATTATATCATCTTTAAATATGCAGCTGTAACAAGAGTTTACTTTTGTCACAGTTTCGCCCTTTTTTTATTGCACAGGATTTGAAAACAGGACAGCAGAAAGCCCTAGGGTAAACTGTGCCTGTGGTGCATGCACTGTGATTGAGAAACCAGGAAAATACTTACGGCCCAACGTGTCAATTATCTACAGTCATCATGTCAAACTGCACTGAAAGATCTTTCAAACCTTGGTGTCCTTGTCTGTTATCAGCACTTGTCCATATTAACCACTCATCCCATAACTTTCTATGCCATAAAAACAGTCCTTCCAAGTGAAGCCACACTTCACTCCTGTATCTGCGGAAGTTGTCTACTGCATCTGGTGCTCCCATTGTGGCCTTCTCTGCATCAAAGAGACTGGATGCAGACTGGGAGATGGCTTTTGCTGAGCCCCTTCGTTCCGTCTGTATCAGTGACAAGGGCTTCTCAGTGGCTAACTATTTCAATTCTGGGCCCCATTCCTGTCCATGGCCTCATGTACTGTCAAACCAAGACCACTCATTAATCGGGGGAACAATACCTAACTCTCCAGCTGGATGGCATTAACATCGATTTCTCTGGTTTCTGCTCGCCCACTCTCCATCTTTCCTCACTCTTCTCTCTTTCGCTGTTTTCTTTCCTCCAGCTCTGTATCCCTTTCCTCTCGCTATTCACAGAACTATCCTCCCCTTCCCCTGTTTGCTGACGTGCCTTCTCTCCCTTAACCACCTATTACTTCCTCCCCCTGCCCCTCCCCCCCCCCAATCATTTGGTTCAGGCACCTGCCCAGATTTTGCTCATGCCTTGATGGAAGGCTCAAGCCTGGTTGTGTATCTTTATCTTTGGAACATAAGTACCGTCTCGGACCTGCTGAATTTCTCCAGCATTGTATTTTTACTTCAATCACTGTGTTTTATTACTTTCTAAGGTATAATGTTTTAATGAATGCTCATCTGGATACTTCTTCAATGTTGTGAGAGTTTATAAATAAATTTTAAATTTATAAATTTATTTATAATTCTGGCCCACGCCGCCCAATAACACCCAATTTGCCTACATTTTGGAGGGTGGGAGAAAACCGGAGCACCCAATGTACCAACTCCTTACAGCAGCAGTGGATTCAAACTGGGTCACTGGTACTGGAATGGCATTGCACTAATCGCTACGCTTAACGTGCTGCTCAAACACCACCACTTGGACAGTGGGTTCCAAATCCAAACCACCCTGTGTGGAACAATCCTTCCCTGTCACTTAAAACTCCTAGCCCTCTTCTTAAATCTATATCTTCAGGTTACAGACACTTCATGCTAATGGCAAAGGAGTTTCACTATCCACCCATCTCTGCCCCACCTAATTCTGTACACCTACTGTCTGGAGGGATTAGCCCATACCAACCAGTCATTGTCCTATGAACAATGTGCTTTTTGTTATTCTTTGCAGATAATTCACAAAGTGCACAGTGGTCAACTATATTTATTTAGCTAAGTTCACTTTAGCCCGTGAGTTTCAATAATTGGGTTTAAGATTCAGTGTGTTCACCCACTTGCTTATAAAGTAAATGCACGACCTAAATTTTCACAATCTGTTCTCTGTCTGGGAGTGATTTTACACTCTTAATATTTGGGCTTTCTGGAACCATTAAACTAAGTTTTGTCAGTGTTAATCACACATTCTGGAAACTCGTTCCCTTCTAATAAAGAGGGTTGAAAAGTTAAGCATTTGAAGTGTTGAACAATAGCTGCTTTGTTTGATACTGGTATGAAGGAGAGAGAGAGAGAAAGAGAGAGAGAGAGAGAGAGAGTAAACCTATTTTGGTGACAACATTACAGACACCAACAGTATTACTCACGAATAACATAACACCGAGATTGTTAAATGAATGGGATATGCCAATCATGAGTAAATCCTTTGGAAATAGTAAATTATTTACACATCTGATGTGCTGAGAAAGCAGTTTCCTTTGTTTTGGAACCAGAAACATTGCCAAATCAAATTTTCCATGAATCATACTGCTTTAATGATCATCATGTTTGAAGGCATGGAACACAGCAAAACATGCCACAGGGAGAGGCTGTTCAGTCCATCAGCCCTGTGGTGAACACAATGACCTCCCTCAGCTGCACTCAGCTCCTGATTTCTGCTACCAACATGTGGTGATCGAACCACTACACTGGCCGCACTCCTACCAGCCTACTGCAGGGGGCAACCCCTGTATCTGCAGGTAGGCAACTTGGGAGGCTGGCCCCACCTGCCAGCTGTCAATCACCGCCCACCTAAAGACTCGATCCGGCCCCTTCGGGGAACAGTCACGTGGAGCCAACAAAGATACTAAGACTGGTGTACGTTTAAGCTGTTGTACAGTCGGTGTCAGAATCATTCACACAGCAGCACTCACACGACACATTGGCTTTGGCCTTTCAGGTTGTGAATCCTACAGACCAGATTAAAGGATGGAGAGAGACTAAATATGGGGCGGCATGGTTGATGTAGCGGTTAGCTCAACGTCTTTACAATGCCATCAATCGGAATCGGACATGGGCTTGAATCCCACACTGTCTGTAAGGAGTTTGTACATTCTCCTTGTGTCTGCATGGGTTTTCTCCAGGTATTCTGGTTTCCTCCCACTATTCAGAAATGTACTGGGTGCATGTTAATGGGGTGTAAATTGGGAGGCATGGACTTGTAGAGCCCAATTGAGCTGTTACAGTGTTGTATGTCTACATTTTTTTTATTAAAAAAATCAGGACAGATGGAGAAAGAGCAGGTACAAGGAGGGAGCTGAGAGAGAAATGGTGGATAAGTAGGGAGAGATCCACTTTCACAGGATTCCAAACCAGGCACTTCCACGCCCCATCCAGCTTTTCCAATGAGTAACACCCTTAGCAACTCCCTGGTCAGCTCTTCCATCCCCACCTACTAATACCTGCCCTGCGGCTCTTTCCCACGCAACCCACAGGAGCTGCAACACCTGTCATCTCACCTCTTCCCTTCCCACCATCCAGGGACCAGTCTTTCCATGTGAAGCACTGAATCACATGCCTATCACCCAACCTTGAGCATTTCACTTACTGTTTGTTGTGTGGCCTCATCTCCACGGGAAAAACCAAATGCAGATCACCTGTGCTCAGTCTGCAGAGGGGACTCCAAGCAACTGGTTGCCTGTTGTTTTAATTGACCATCCCTCTCTCTCTGTGGCCTCGACACCAAAACAATGCAACAAACCCTGACCACATTGCAGCCTGCAGGGCTCAGCTCTCAATTCTCCAACCTCAGACAAATCACGGTGGACCAGCGAGGGGCTCAGTGGCTGAGGTACCGACAACTGCTGAAAGGAACTTATGGTTTGGAGTCCCACACTGGTTGCAGGCTGCTGGAGACTAGCTCTTGAGAACCAAGAGTCGAAGCCGGGGTGCTGAGGGTAAGAAGGGTTTCTTAAGGGCTTTGGGCACTGAAGGCTTCCTGATCACATCAGAGGTTTGGATCTGGAGCTTGAGTTGCCGAAGGATCGAACAAGAGTATGTGCAGCTGCAGAAGTTGTTGGAGCAATGGAGGTGAATCCATGGACACTCAGTGACTCTGAAGGGTCTCTCTTTTGCTTCTCTTTCTCTCTTACTATAAGGGGCATTGGGTAACACTAACGGTGACTCTTTGTCTGCCTTATGGCAGGCAGAAGGCAATTCTGTATAATATTACATGTTCTGTACTATTACATGACAGTAAAAGAATCTTGCAATCTTCAATCTCGAATCTTACTCTTTATACCAGGTCTCATCATTCGTGTTTGCTATTTCCTCTCTCCCCTCTTCTATTTTATTTTCTTTCATTTATATATTCTACCCTGCTGGCATATCCCTGAAGGCCAGACTATACAGCACCTAGACCACACCAATAACAAAGACAAGAGAGTTTAACTAACAATTCATTTGCTGTCCATCATTTTACCCTGAAATATGTATCTTATTCCTGTGTTCCACCTATGACCTACCAACTTTTTCTGCTACCTGGATGAACGTTTCCTCCTTACCTCAAGATAGTAAAATGATGTGGCCTTTATTCTGTATGGATCTTCCTCCATAACTCTCTGCTCTGTCGTACTTGTAGTACTATGTGTGAGATGTCTGGCAGGACTCAAGTTCAAGTTCCTTATTCATATAGCACAATTTTTTCAACTTGCCTTGACCAAAGTTCTGCACAAACCAAGGCATTCGATCGAAAAAATGGATTAAGATGTTATAACTAGACCACAATTGCAGTGAATAGTTGCATTTGGATCAGTGGCGTTATGACGACTTCTTGAACTCTGTTAATTTTCATTTCCTCTTTAGTTGTGATGTTCTTTGTATCGTCTTCTGCAACAAATACATCATCGCTGCTTTTGCCACTTTCTGGAATGTTTCTCACTGCAATCTTGTGGTCAATACAGGCACTTCTCATCCTTCTTCCAATTTTTATTGGTTACTCTTGCAAACTTCCTCTCTCTCAACAACATCTCATTTGTCCTGTGCATTGATCTCTCATTTTCCCACGTTGCATGAATTGTTTTTCTTTGCCTCTTCCTGGTGAGTTTGAGTGAATAACAGTTTTTCTTTCTTCCAAACTCCCTACCATTCTAGACCCAAGTATTTAATGTATCCACTAAGGTGAATACTCTGGTGGAAGGTATCCTGTATAAATCAATAAACAACCTTGGAAAATCTGACTTTTCCTCAGGATACTTATTGACCCTTCAGTAACACGGTTTAGTTTCCGAATGGTGGAAATAGCGAATGCTCAATACCAGTGCGCCTCCGGAAGAATGGAAATTGAAGTCTATTATCTGACACCAATGCTTCATGGTTGACAAAGCCATTCTCAGCTCCTCCACAAAATAATAAAATACAGTATTCTGCTGTTGTGGACGATCCCATGGTCCAAATTTCTGTCCATTTAAAATGAGCATCAATAATAATGATAATGTGTTTATTGTCATACACATTGTACAATGTACATTTGTATCAAAATTCTTACTTGCTGCAGCCAAACAGGTACTTATAAAGATAAACTATAACAGTAAACGAATTGAATTTTATTTATATTTATGGCATAGTAGAAGCTGATTCCAGCCATTTAACCCTGTGCCACCCAATTACACCCAAATTAATCTACAACCCCCGTACATTTTGGAGGGTGGGAGGAAACCAGAGCACCCAGTGGAAACCCATGCAGACAGAGGGAGAACATGCAAACTCCTTACAGACAGCGCAGGATTGAACCCAGGTCACTTGTGCTGTAACAGCAACATGCTGAACTCTGTGCTAACCATGACATCCCTATTAAAAGAGAGAGGAAGTCATAAAATTGACCAGCCATTCTTATGGGTCATAGCACATTTAAGTAAAAGCCTTGTTTTCTTTTCACCTTAAGTAAAATAAATATTGTTATGATTTCATGTAGACAGTAGGAGAGAAGTACGAAAGAAACCAACTAAACTTGACTGCTTCATAATGAAGGGGGCCCATAAACCTTGAGCAGAATCCTAGGCTGAGGATGGCTGAGAAAAACAATAAATATTCACTGTAATCCCATTGCAAGAAAAGTAATTTGGAAGAGTGCAGACAATCCTTTGGTGCTGTCCAAGCTGTCTATGATAAGTACTTCAAGGGGAGGTTCAAGAATCTGATAGCTTTTGGAAAGAAACTGTTCTTTATTCACAGGAACACAGGAATAAGATACATATTTCAGGGTAAAATGATGGACAGCAAATTAATTGTTCGTGTCTTTGTGTCTTTGTTATTGGTGTGGTCTAGGTGCTGTTTCTAATCCAATATATGAGAAGTTTCTGATGGCACTGGTCTTAGAGCATGATGAGGGGGGTTTCTCTTTGAAGCATCCCGAAGATTGAAATGGCTGGATAGAGTTGACGTGGAGATGTTCCAGTAATGGGAAAATCTAGAACCAGAATTTAGAGCTTCAGAATAAAAGGACATCCTTTTAGAACAGAAGTGAGGAGATGCTTATTCAGAAAGAGGGTGGTGAATCCATGCAATTCATTGCCACATATGGCTATGGAGGCCAAGTCATTGGGTATATTTAAAGCAGAGGTTGATTGGTTCTTGATTACTAAGGACATAAAATGTATTTTAGTCATACAGCAAGGTAACAAGCCCTTTCAGTCTACCAGCCCATGCCATCCAATTACACCCAATTTACCTACTACCCCATATGTTTTGAAGGGTGGAAAGAAACCAGAGAACTCGGAGGAAACTCACACAAACACAGGAGAATGGACAGTGCCGGATTCAAGGCTGTAACAGCATCGTGCTAACCATGTTATGGGGAGGATGGAGTTGAAAGGAAAAATACAACTGCTTTCATTTGAATGGTAGAACAGGCTTGATGGGCTGAATGGCCTAATTCTGCTCCAAGATTTTATGGTCTTATGATGTTCAAGCTTCCGCACCTTCTTCTTGAAGGTAGTAATGAGAAGAGGTTGTGGCCAGGGTGATCGCTTCCTTTATGATGTTCGCTTCCATCTTGAGGCAGCGCATTCCCGTAGATGTCTTCAATGGATGGATGGACATGGCTGTATTTGAACCAAATAAGGTCCAAATCTGTCATCTTATTGACAAAAATCAAAATGAACACTTAACCACCTGCACACAGACAGCACAGGACAAAAATTTTTCTCAGAAGGTTTGCTTCCTGAAAAAAATTGGGGATTATTACAACTTCAAGCTGAACACAAAAATAATTTCAGATTTGCTGTATCATGCAAGAAGTTAGATAAACATTAAATTAGCTATTAAATTTACCATATTTTATCGCATAAGGATGCTGAGTAACGGTACGCCATTAGGCAGGCGAACTGGCCCCGCTTGTCACATACGCGGTGGGGCAGCCAGCCAAAATGGCACCGTCGGGGGTTTCCTCCTGACCTCGGCACCGGGCTCAGAAGCCCGCACTTGGGGACCCACATGACGCACCGGTGACGTCGAGGCATCCCCAGCACAGTTCTCAGCCAGGTCCGGGCTAGAAGTATAAAACCAGCCAGGCAGCCTGCAATAAATCAGTTTTTGCTCATTGAACTCAACCCATCTGGTTGTGCGAAGCTTCAGTTAGCAGTGTAGCCGCCGCTACAGTTGGTGACCCCGACAGGTTCAAACGTCTTTGAACCCAATATGATCAACCCTTCGATCAACGCTATACCCTTCAAGCTTCCTTACTTCTGGGTTCAGGAGCCAGAGACCTGGTTCAGCCACACAGAGGCTCAGTTTCATCGGATTTGACCAAGTTTTACCATGTAGTCACCACCCTGGACCAGGCCACCGCCAATCGAGTGTTGTACCTTGTTCAGCACCCACCCACGGAAATTAAGTATGAAACCATCAAGCAGGTGCTCACCGGCTCCCTCAACCTCTCCAAGCACCAATGTGCCACTTGGATGCTACACCTCGACGCCTTGGGGGACAGAACTCTGATCAAGTTAATGGACGAGATGGTCGTGCTCATGGGCGATCACACCAACTGCCCACTCTTCGAGCGCATCTTCCTCAATCATCTGTCTGAAGACATCCGCCCGTTACTGTCCCAGGGGAGCTTCACCGACTCTAGGAAGATCACTCAAAAGGCTCAGGAGCTATGGCTCGAACGATTCCCGGAAGGCTCAGCAGTCCAGCAGGTTACAAATCATGGGCATGACCACGCCAAGCCTTCCTCTAGTGCTGTGGTGGAACACCCAGCCCCTGCAGGGACCTCAAAGAGCATAGCCAGAAGCAAGCCATCCACTTCAGGCCTCTGCTTCTTCCACCAGCGCTAGGGATCCAAGACTCGGAAGTGTCGTCAGCCCTCCCCGTTCAAGGGAAATGAGCAGGCCGGTCACTGATAATGGCAGCAGCGGCTGGCCAACAACACAGCCTTCTCTACCTGCAGGATTCAGTCAGCAGCCAACGCTTCCTCGTCAACACCGGGGCCCAGATCAGCGTCATCCCGGCCACAGCCATCGAGTCCCGGAACTGGCCTTGAGGACCTCCCCTTCATGCAGCCAATTTGACGGAGATCCAAACGTATGGAGACAAGATCATTCACTTCCAGATCAGCCAGAAGAAGTTCTCATGGAGGTTCACTGTTTCGTCCCTTCCAACCGCCATCCTGGGTGTCGACTTCCTCCTTGCCCATGGACTCCTGGTTGACATTCGAAGGTAGCCTGTATCTTCCAATCTGTTCGCCTCAATACCTCCCGCACAGAGCAGCCGCAGATGGCCATGGTCAGCACGCCCAAGGACGAGTTTCAGCGTATCCCGGACGAGTTCCTGTCCCTCCTCAAGCCGCAGTTTTCTGCCACCTCACCACGCCATGGGGTATTTCATTACATCCCCACCCAAGGCCCACCGGTCCACGCCAAGGCATGCTGGCTCCCGCCGGATAAGCTCCAGATAGCGAAGGAAGAGTTCTCGCATCTGCAGGAGCTAGGGATCATTTGACGCTCTGACAGTCCTTGGGCCTCAACACTCCACCTGGTCCTGAAAGCCTCCGGTGCGCGCCCCTGCGGAGATTATCGACAACTTAACAACATGACAGTACCTGACTGTTATCTGATCCCTCACATCCAGGACTTTACGGCCAACCTGTATGGCGCGAGGGTATTCTCCAAGGTCGACCTGTTGCGCGGGTATCACCAAATCCTGGTGCACCCCGAGGACATACCCAAAACGGCCATCATCACCCCCTTTGGCTTGTTCGAGTTCTTACGCATACCGTTCGGGCTCAAGAACGTCGCCCAGACCTTCCAGAATTTCGTATTCATTTACCTGGACTACATCCTTGTTGCCAGCAGAGACTGGGCACAACATAAGTCTCACCTGCACACCTTCTTCTCCCGACTGGCTGACTTTGGCCTAATGATCAATCCAGCCAATTGCCAGTTCGGGAAAGAGTCCATGCAGTTCCTAGGCTATAACATCATGGCCGAAGGAGCCACACCTGCTGCTACGAAGGTCGCTGCAATCAGGGAGTTCCCACGCCCGGAGAAACGCAAGGGGCTACAGGAGTTAGCGGGTATGGTTAATTTCTATAACTGCTTCATTCCAGGCGCTGCTCTTCACCCTCATCGTGGCCAAAGACAAGACATTAGCCTGGAGTCCAGAGGCCAGCAGGGCATTCAAAGCCATGAATGATGCCCTCGCGAAGGCTACCCTGCTCATCCACCTACGCACCGACCTGCATATGGCGCTCTCCGTTGATACCTCTGCCACAGCCGTCGGCGCTGTCCTGGAGCAGCAGGTGAATGGACAGTGGAAACCACTGGCATTCTTTAGTTGACTTCTTCGCCCACCAGAGCGAGAATAGCGCTTTCGATCGTGAGTTGCTGGGCATGTACCTGGCGGTGCATCATTTCTGCTATTTCTTGGAGGGGAGGCCTTTCACCATTTTTACCGACCTCAAATCCCTCACTAAGGTGCTTGCTATGGCAAGAGATCCTTGGTCGGCCGGCCAACAGCGTCACCTCTCCTTCGTGTCAGAGTTCACCACCGACATTCGGCACAAGGCGGGGAAAGACAACATGGTTGCCGACGCACTCTCATGACCGGCCATTTGCACACTGACACCCAGCCTCGAATTTGACCAGCTTGCCTGGGACCAGAAGTCTGACGAGGAGACGCGGGCCTTCAGGACTGCCATCACGGGCCTGCAGTTCCAGGACCTCCCGACTCCTCACAGTGAGGGAACCATCCTGTACGATGTCTCCATGGGTACCCCGCGACCAGTTGTTCCCCAGCAGTGGCGCAGGCAAGTCTTCCACCATATCCATGACCTTTCCCACCCTTCCATCAAGTCCACAGTCCATATGGTGGCAGAAGGTTTCATCTGGCACGGGCTTCGGAAGCAGATTGCGGACTGGGCCAGAACCTGCACCCTTTGCCAGCTTTCCAAGGTTCACAGGCACCAGAGCGCCTGTACAAGATTTCGAACACATCCGGGAACGGTTCAGCCACATACATGTGCACCCTTACCTGTTTCCTGAGGTAACCGTTACCTTTTCACGGTGGTAGACCACACCATTCGTTGGTCTGAGGCAATCCCAATGCCAGATCCCTCCACGGACTCTGCTCCCGAGCACTTTTGAATAGTTGAATTGCCCAGTTCGGCGTCCCGAACCACCTCACCAGTGATTGGGGCACCCAGTTCACCTCTGCGCTCTGGGCACAGCTCGCCAACAGGCTGGGGATTGAGCTACATCACACTACGGCCAATCACTCACAGGCCAATGGGTTAGTCGAGCGATTGCACCACCACCTTAAGTCGGCACAAATGGCCCGCCTCACCAGCCCCAACTGGGTAGACGAGCTGCCTTGGGTGCTCCTGGGCATCCGCTCAACACCCAAAGAAGACCTACAGGCGTCATCAGCCGAGCTGGTCTACATTTCACTGCTACATTTGTTACATTTGTTATCTGTTTACAGTTTTTTATTTGTTTACATGGTTATGTTGTGTACAGTATTTTTTCACTACCAGTAATTGGTAATTCGGCCTCACCCACAGAAAAACGATCTCAGAGTTGTATGTGATGTCATATATGTACTCTGACAATAAAGCTGAAATCTGCAAAATATAACCTATTTTTGTGACTTCCTGTCTCATTTTAAGTCGACTCTAGCACACAAAACCATGAAGAGCAACATGTTATTGAAAACTCATTTTCTTCATTCGCACTTTAACATCTTCCCTGCTGGTCTTGGTGCAGTCAGTGATGAAAATGGTGAAAGGTTTCACCAGGACATTACGACCAATAGAAAAGGTGGTATCACTCCTACCCGGTGAGTTCGTCAATGCACCTCACAACCACCAGCAGTCACCGCAAGGTCTGCTTCCCCGTCTCTTGGCCCAGTTGGACTCCTTCACACCCCCACCGCCACCTAGACACGGCACATGGGTCTCTTACGTCCCCAGCGAGCTGTACTCCGCAGAGTACATTTTTATCAGACGGGTCCATCCACAGCACCTCTACAAAGACCATGCGAAGAGCCGTACAAAGTCGTCCAGCGTTCAAGATCCACTTTCAGACTGGACATCAGTGGTAAGAGGGAACTGTTTACAGTGGACAGGTTAAAGCCAGCCCACCTTGACCCCACTGAACCAGTAGTTGTGGCCCAACCCAAGAAGCGAGGCTGCCCAGCAAAAAAGGACATTGGCCCCGGTTCTGGGGGTGCTGTGTGGCGGTACACCATTAGGCAGGTGAACCAGCCCCGCTTGTTACGCACGCGGCAGGGCAGTCGGCCAAAATGGCACTGTTGGGGGTTTCATCCCGACCTCGGCACCAGGCTCAGAAGTCCACGCTTGGGGACCCATGTGACGCCCCGGTGACGTCGTGGCCCCTCAGCGTGGTTCTCAGCCAGATCTGGGCTGGGAGTATAAGACCAGCCAGGCAGCCTGCAATAAATCAGTTTTTGCTCACTGAACTCAACCCATCTGGTTGTGCGATCCTTCAGTTAGCAGTGTAGCCACCGCTACAGCTGAAACATTGTGTGAGTTCAACTGACCTAAAACTGTTTTGCTGGTGATTGTCATTTGTACTCAACATCTGATGCCTCTCATGTCAGTGTCCAATAATAGTTGGCCAGCATTGATGGATTCCAGTTGCCCTGATACCACCTTTTCTATTGGTCGTAATGTCCTGGTGAAACTTTCACCATTTTCATCACTGACTGCACCAAGATCAGCAAGGAAGACTTTCAAGTGCGAATGAAGAAAATGATTTTTCAATAACATGTTGCTCTTCATGGTTTTGTGTGCTAGAGTCGACTTAAAATGAGACAGGAAGTCACAAAAATAGGTTATATTTTGCAGATTTCAGCTTTATTGTCAGAGTACATACACATACAACTCTGAGATCCTTTTTCTGTGGGTGAGGCAGAATTACCAATTATTGGTAGTGGAAAAAATACTGTACAAAGCATAACCATGTAAACAAATAAAAAATTGTAAACAGATAACAAATGTAAATAAGCTGACAGAGTGAACAAAAAGAAAATCAATGAAGTGCACAAGTAAGAGCTCTTAAATGAGTCTCAGATCAAGTTTTTCATTGAGGAGTCTAATTTTGGAGGGGTAGCAGCTGTTCCTGAACCTGGAGGTGAGAGTCTTGTGGCACCTATACCTCTTTCCTATGGCAGCAGTGAGAACAGAGCGTGTGCTGGATGATGAGGATCCTTGATGATTGCTGCTGCTCTCTGACGGCAGCATTCCCTGTAGATGTTCTTGATAGTGGGGAGTGTTTTGCCTGTGACGTCTTGGACTGTATTCACTCACTACCTCTTGCAGGGCTTTACATTTGGGTATTGGTGTCCCTGTGCCAGATCGTGATGGAGCTGGTCAGCACATTTTCCACCACACCTCTGTGGAAATTTGCCAGGGTTTCTGGTGTCATAGCAAGCTTCTACAAACTCCGGAGTGGAGTTACTGACATGCTTTCTTCATTATGCCATTAGTGTGTTGGATCCAGGAAAGATCTTACGAGACAATGACTACCAAGAATTTAAATTTACTCACCCTCACACCCTCTCCACCTCTGATGCACCAATTATCACTGGATTGTATATCTCTGACTTTCTCTTTCTGAAGTCAACAATCAGCTCCTTAGTTTTGGTGACATTGAGTGCAAGGCTGTTGTTCCAGTCAGCCAAGTTTTCAGTCTCCCTCCTGTATGTTGACTCATCCCCTTCCTTTATACAACCCACTATCATCGGCATATTTGTAGATGGTGTTATTGTTGTACCAAGCCACATAGTTGTAGGTGTAAAGTGAGTAGAGCAGGGGGATAAGAGCACAACTCTATTGTGCTCCGGTACTGATGCAGATTGTGTAAGAGTTATTCTTGAAAATCTTCATTGATTTGTGGTTTGGAGGTGAGGAAATCTATGATCCAATGACACAGTGAGATGTTGAGTCCCAGGTCTTGGAGTTTGCAGATCAGTTTTGAGGGGATGATGGTGATAAATGCTAAACTGTAGTCAATAAAGAGCATCCTGATGAATGCAAGTTTACTGTCCAGGGGTTCCAGGCTTTGTGTAGAGCAGTAGACTTGTTGCTATATCTAAAAAATGACATGTGATTGGAAAACACACAAATGCTGGAGAAACTCAGCAGGAAAAACATTGCCTTTATGTAGCAAAGGTAAAGGTAGATCATCAACATTTCGGGCTTGAGCCCTTCATCAAGGTGTGGGGGAACATGAGAGATGTCTGAACAAAAGGGTGAAGGGGGGTGAGGGTGAGAGGTGATAGGTTGAGAGGGGAGGACTGCAGGAAGGGGGGAAGGGGCTAGGTAGAAAGAGAAAGGAAGTAGGAACTGGAATAACTAGTTAATGGGGGGAGGGTGAAAAAGGCAAGCTGATTAGTGGAATGCAGTGAACTGAATGTTCATGCCCTGGGGTTGAAGAGTGCCCAGACAAAAAATGAGGTGTTATTCCTCCAATCTGCGGGTGGCCAGGGTGGGGTAGTGTGAAAGGCCATGGACGGACATGTGAGTTTGAGAGTGTGACTCAGAATTAGCTACGGGGAGGTTACTTTTATTCCAGATGGAGAGGAGGTGCTGGGCGAAGCGATCTGCTAATCTGCGACCGGTTTCTCCAATGTAGAGAAGGCCACAGAAAGTCATTTTTGCGATTAGCAGCCCAAAATCCATAAAAGAGACCCAAAAGTGTTCAGAAAGCAAAATCCTTGTTGTCCAGTGTAGTTTTTTTTTCTCTGCACTGGATAGACTGTATCTCTTTTCTCTTTGGCTTGGCTTCGCGGACGAAGATTTATGGAGGGACTGTATAAATTTAGACTAAATTTAGACTAAATCCCAAACCTGAACTGTTCCTGGTTATGTAAAAACATTTCATGATAGCTTTCACATTTTGAATGCCAATATATTTTGAATGTAATTAGTTTCAGGTCTTTGTGTATGACTATTCTAAGACCCCCTGTCTCAAACATCTTTGACCAATCAACCAATCATTTGTTGTGCAATCACCAACCAACCAATTGTTGCATTTTGTGAGCATGTGGTCACATACCTATTTCTCAAGATAATCTCTGACGATGATCTTTGAATCATCAATGAGGATGGGGGAGGTACCGGAGGATTGCAGGGTTGTGAATGTTGTTCCTTTATTCAAGAAAGAGATTAGAGATAGCCCAAGAAATTATAGACAATGAGTCTTACTTGAGTGGTTGGTAAGATGATGGAGATGATATTGAAAGGCAGGATTTATAAACATTTGGAGAGATGTAATATGTTTAGGAATAGTCAATATGGCTTTGTCAAGGGCAGGTCATGTCTTACAAACCTGATTAAATTTGTTGAGGCTGTGACTAAACACATTGATGAAGGAAGAGCAGTGGATGTCGTGTATTTGGATTTCAGCAAGGCATTTGATAAAGTTTATTGAGACATTGTTTTGTGGATGTGGAATTGGCTTGCCTACTGAAGGCAAAGAGTGGTTGTAGATGGGTCATATTTCGCATGGAACTCGGCGACAAGTGATGTTCCTCATGGATCTGTTCTGGGACCCCTACTCTTCGTGATTTTTATAAATGACCTTGATGAGGAAGTGGAAGGATGGGTTAGTCAATTTGCAGATGATGTAAAGTCTGGGGGTTGTTGTGGAAAATGTGGATGGTTGTCAAGCATTACAGTGGGACATTGACAGGATGCAAAACTGTGCTGAGAAGTGGCAGATGGAGTTCAACCCAGATAAGTGTGGTGCTTCATTTTGGTAGGTCCAATATGATGGCAGAATATAGTACTAATGGTAAGACTCTTGACAGTGTGGAGGATCAGAGGGATCTTGGGGTCCAAGACCATAGGACACTCAAAGCAGCTATGCAGGTTGATTCTGTAGTGAAGATTGCATACAGTTCTCAGAATTAATTTTTCACTTCTATCTGTCTGAATAGTATTATATTGGAGTTTTTAATTAATTAATTGCCTCTTCTTTTCTTCTGAAGCCCTTCCTTTCAAGTCTTTTTCTAGCCTTTCTATCTCTTGTTCCAAATGATTAACCTCTTTACGTTGATTAGGTCAAATAGACAAGGCTGCTTTTGTTTATTTTAGTGATTAAACCCATGACTGAATTAATAACACAGAATTCTACAATAAAAGGTATCATGGTGAAGCAGGAAGAGCATAAAATTAATTTATTTGCAGATGATATTTTGATTTATTTAACAGAGCCTTTGAATTCTTTGTATTAACTGCAGTTAAGACTAGAAGAATATGGGGAAGTTTCTGGTTATGAATTAATTGGAATAAAAATGAAATTATGCCTTTAATAAAGGGGGCTATCCACAATATAAAAGTGCTACTCAGTTTAGATGGCTAGATGCTGGAATAAAGTATATTAGGAATTCGTATGGATAAGGATTTAAGAGTTTATATAAATTAAATTCTTCACTGTTATTGAAGAGAATTATATAAGATTTGAATGAATGGAATGCATTGCCTATGACTTTAGTAGACAGGGTAAATTGTATTAAAATGAATATCTTCCCTAGAATACAATATCTTTTTCTGTCGATTCCAGCTGTAGTCCCTCAAAGTTTTTCAAGGAGTTAAATTCCAGTGTTAGAAAATTTTTATGGAAAGGAAAGATGGTGAAGTTTCTATGGAGAAACTAATGTGGAAGTATGAATTAGGAGATTTACAGCTCCCCTATTTTATGAATTACTATAAATCAGCCCAACAGAGATATATGAATGTAATGTTTGATTTAGAATAAATTCCTACTTGGGTGCATGTAAAACTTATTACGATAGGGGAGGCAAATGCACATGACTTTATTTATAAATGGAATTTGACATTGTTAACAGCGGGGAGAGATACCCATATTTTGAAGCATTTAATTGAGCTTTCGAATAAGATTGATAAAGAATTTGGAGGGAGTGGGTTATTGTCAAGAAGAACTCCTTTATTTCAAAATAGACATTCAATTTTCTATGGATAGTCAACTTTTAAGGGTTTGGCATCATCAGGGTATTAACACGATTGAGGATTGTTTTGAAGCTGGGAAATGATTACTTTTGAGCGAACGATGGAGAAGTTTAGGGTATCCATTAATACTTCCTTTTGATATTATCAAGTTAAGAATTTTTTACATCATAAAATTGGTCTGTTCTGTTATTGCCAAGTGAGACAGAGATGGAGTTATTGATTCGTAATAGTAATGTAAAGAAATTTATTTTGGTAATGTATAATTTGTTGCAAAGGAGAGCCTCTAAAGTAGGGGTCCATAAATTAAGGCAGAGATGGGAAGTAGAGTTGAATAGGCAAATAGATGAATATAGTTTGAAGGATTCATGGAAAGAAAGTATGAAAAGTTTAATAAATATAAAATATAGGCTGGCACAATTTAATTTTATTCTTCAATTATCTTTATATTTTCAGATTTGTGTTTTAGATGTGGACAGGAAGCGAGTACATTTTTGCATTCTACTTGGCAGTGTCCTAAAGTTAAACCTTCTTGGATGGAAGTGGGTAATTTATTGGAACAAACAACAGGAGTTGTATACCCATGGGATTGAATGCTATTTCTATAATATTAAAGGAATCAGGCCTAAGTTAAAATTGACTATGTATCAAATTGAATTTGTTAAAATTGTTTCAGCAATATCTAGGAAATGCATTCCTATAATTTGGAAATCAGACACGGATTTAGGAATGGAGAGATGGCATGTGGAAATTCATAGTTGCTTACCACTTGAGAAAATCACATGTAATTGAAGGAATAAGTATCACATATTTTGTAAAATATGCTGCCCATATTTACAAAGTATGAGCATGAATGCTAAATTGAAATCCCAACATTCTTCCCTCTCTTGGTAGTCTCTTATTGGATGGTGTTAAATACTGGAAGTTACCCTGCTGACAATCTTTAGTCCTATCTTTCCTTTTTCCTTTCTTTCCTTTCCTTATGGGGTTTAGTATGGGGGGGGGGGTAGGTGTGAGGTTTTTTCTGTTTCTTTTGAAATTGACTTAAAGATTTATAATATATGTGCTTTAAATTATTAAATAAAATATAAAAAGGAAGTCATACAATGTATTGGCCTTCATTACTTGTGGAATCAAATTTAGGAGCCAAGAGGGTAATGTTGCAACTATATAGGACCCCAGTCAGACCCCAATTGGAGTATTGTGCACAGTTATGGTCACCTCACTACCAGAAGGAGGTGGAAGCCATAGAAAGGGTCAGAGAAGATTTACAAGGATGTTGCCTATTTTAGGGCACATGCTTTATGAAAACAGATTGAGTGAACTGGCCTTTTCTCCTTGGAACAGCGAAGGATGGGAGGTGATCTGATAGAGGTGTTTAAGATTATGAGAGGCATTGATCACAAAAATAGTCAGAGGCTTTTACCAAGGGCTGAAATGGTTTGCACAAGAAGACACAGATTTAGGTGCTGGAGAGTAGGTACAGAGATGTCAGGGTATGTTTTTATGTAGAGAGTTGTAGGGTGTGTGGAATAGGCAACAATAATGGAGGTGGATACGTTAGGGTCCTTTAAGAGACTTTTGGATAGGTACATGGATCTTAGAAAAATAGCGGGCTATGGGTAATCCTAGTAATTTCTAATGTAGGAACATTTTCCGTACAACTTTGTGGGCCAAAGGGCCTGCATTTTGCTGCAAGTTTTCAATGTTTCTATGTTTTTAATCTCCCTTCAGCTCTTGTTTCGAAGATCACTGTCCTTTGATTGTGAGTGAATTTCCCCATAACTGAATTCACAAAAGATTACCAAAAAAATTGAGATACAGAATAAAAAATCCCTCATCATATTTATGTGAGGGGGAAAAAAAACGAGGCAAAACAAGTATTTTTGAAAAGTGTTTGGATGACAGAAAATCAGATCTCTAGGTATGTGACCCCTCCATAATGCATTGTGACCCTGTATTGGTTTGACATTAAACTTGATGTGCATAGTGTATAGTCAGTCAGCTCATTTTAAGAAACCTCATAGATTTAAAAAAAAAATTCTGTGTAATATCATCTCCAGCAGTGATTTCACAATACAGCTAGAGATACTGAACACATCCTTCTATTGGGTTTTAATCTGGGCCAGTCTCTCCCAGTTATTGTTGATGACTCTGTGCAGGCAGATACAACACTGGGATAATTTCTAATCATAACATGTAACACACAATATTTGAACTAACATTTTCAAATTCTTCATAATGGTAAATCTTGAGACTGATTTTCACCAAAAACACACAGCTGAATTTCCTCCTGGTGATATCCCAGATATTAGGGTGGCACAGTTGGCATGGTGGTTCGCTCAATGCCTTTACAGAGCCAGCGATCGGGAATGGACCTGCATTTGAATTCCGCGCTGTCTGTAAGGAGTTTGTACGTTCTCCCCGTGTCTGCGTGTGTTTTCTCCAGAGGTTCTAGTTTCCTCCCACCCTTCAAAAATGGACCAGGGTGTATATTAATGGGGTGTAAGTGGGGCAGCATGGACTCGTAGGGCCGAACTGGCCTGTTACTGCGCTGTATGTATAATTTTTTAAAATCTCCTTCACTGTCAACCTTTAAGCTACAAACAAATCCACACAGCAGTGGAAAGAATTTGCCAAAGTTACAATGTCATGATGAATCTTTCAATGCAACAATGTAGTTGTTGACTGTTGCTCCAGTTCTTTGAATTCATGTGCCAAAAATTGCAAATATTTGGATGACAGGGTGCAGTCAGTTTCAGAAGTAAAGCATCCAGAGTCAAGTAACCAACAAACTCTCACTATCTGCTTTGTTTCCATCGGTTTGTTCCAGTGTTGTGAAAAGGCCAATAAAACTCTATTCACAGCGTGCCATTTGGTGTCCTTATCAGGCAGATCTAGCTGCTGTCTAAAACGCTCCATGTTTTCTGTTGTGTACAAATTAATTCTGTTTACATGATGCAATCATTAGGTTGCACAATATACATTATGACGAGAACTTGGTGATGTTGTATGTGAAATATTTGTTATGGGAGGAACAATGAGGATATACAGATGACAAACATGGAGACATAAGATGGTTTAAGTCTGACTCAATATCCACGAGTAAACTACAGGCTGTGTATTTAAGGAAAAACAGATCTGCTTCGGGGATCACTATCCCCACAGAAAAGGTTCGAAGGAGAGCAAATACAGGGAATACATAGCAGACCAAGCGGCAGCTGTGAAGAGAGAAATAGGGCCCAAACTTTCCAGTCCACGATTCCTAATGAAAATTGGAGAAACTTTGAAATAAAACATTTCCTTCCTCTGAAAAATTACCATTGAGCCAAAACATTAACTCAGTCTCTCTCCTCAGACAATACCTCTCCTGCGGAGTCTATGCTGTCAGTTTTCCAGCATCTGAAATGGTTCCCTTTTGGCCAGTTTGCACCAACCTATAAGGGGAGTGGTTGAAGGAATTGGTATCAGTACATTAAAAGAGAAGCTGTATGACGGTTAACATAGCGGTTAGGGCAATGCTGTTGCAGCACCAGTGATCAATATTGGCCTTCAACTCCCACGCTGTCTGTAAGAAGGTTGTGCATTCTCCGTGTATGCATGGGTTTCCCCTGGGTGCTCCGGTTTCCTCCCACCATTCAAGACATACCGGGGTTGTAGGCTCATGGGCCGAAAGGGCATGTTACCGTGCTGCATGTCTAAATTTAAATTTAAAAATTCTGAGGGAGAAGGAAATGCAGATTAGATTTGGATGAGAGCAGGAGCATTGATAAGGTAACCAGACATTCTCAATGGGGTTCATAAGCCCCCACTTTGGGGGGGGGGGGGCACAGGACATTTAAGGGGGAACAACAGGCTGAAATCATAAAATATTTTTTGTGTGTTTTTTTATGTAGTTGGGAAGAGAGAAGTACAGAATAAACTAACTAAACTTGCCTGCTTCACAGGGAAGGCAGCTCATAAAAATTGAGCAGAGTCCTAAGGGGGCCAAAGCCTAAAAAATTGTTGAGTATGGCAACCAGTCAGTTTTTTTCCAAAGGCAGGTGAATCTGAAACTACAGGGCATAGATTTATGGTGGGAAAGTAAACGTTTAAATGGGAACAGAAGGTCACCTTTCTTAGCATATGAGGAATGTTTGTCAGCTCTTGGACTGTGCTCATTGTAATACAGAAATTTGAGGGGGGACCTCATTGAGACTTTTCGAATCTGAAAGGCCTAGACAGAGTAGATGTGGAAAGGATGTTTCCCATGGTAGGGGAGTCTAGGACTAGAGGTCACAACTTCAGAATAAAAGGGCATCAATTTAAAACAGAGATGCAGAAAAATTTCTTTAGCTAGAGGGTTGTGAATCTGTTGCCACAGAGAGCTGTGGAAGTGAAATCATTGGATGTATTTAAGGCGGAGATTGGCAAGTATTTAATTAGTCAGGGCATAAAGGATTACGGGGGAGAAGGCTAGGGAGTGGGGTTGAATGGGAGGATAGATCCACTCACCTTAGAATGGTGGAGCAGACTTAATGGGCCGATTGGCCTACCTCTGCTCCTATATCTGGTGATCTTGTGATCTTTCTTTACATGGTGCATATGTAGAACAAACTGCCAGAGGAAGAGATGGACAAAGGGATGATTGCTACATTCAAAAGATAATTAGGAAGGTCTGTGGAGAGGAAAGGCTGAGAGAGATAAGGGCCAAATGCAGACAAATAGTGCAAGCTTGGTTAGTATGGACCAGATGAGCTGAAGGGCTTGTTTCTGTGCTGCAGAACTCTATGGCTGTTAAAAGTCTGGAGAAAGTTTGAATGCAGCATAAACTCACTGCTCTATTCACTATGCACCCATGACTGTGTGGCCAGAAACAATTTCCAATGCTGTCTACAAATTTGCCGATGACCTCATGGTTGTCGGCAGAATCACAAATGGCAATGAAGAAACAAGCAGCGGGAAATAGATCAGCTCGTTGAATGGTGTCACACCAATTTTTTTTTTCTTCTTTGGCTTGGCTTCGCGGACGAAGATTTATGGAGGGAGTAAAAAGTCCACGTCAGCTGCAGGCTCGTTTGTGGCTGACCAGTCCGATGCGGGACAGGCAGACACGATTGCAGCGGTTGCAAGGGAAAATTGGTTGGTTGGGGTTGGGTGTTGGGTTTTTCCTCCTTTGCCTTTTGTCAGTGAGGTGGGCTCTGCGGTCTTCTTCAAAGGAGGCTGCTGCCCGCCAAACTGTGAGGCGCCAAGATGCACGGTTTGAGGCGTTATCAGCCCACTGGCGGTGGTCAATGTGGCAGGCACCAAGAGATTTCTTTAGGCAGTCCTTGTACCTTTTCTTTGGTGCATCTCTGTCACGGTGGCCAGTGGAGACCACCAATAATTTTACAGTAAATCACGATCGGTGTCAAGGGGGGGACATTTGCGGGTATGGTTCCTCCTTGCAAGGTGCTGTTCCCCCATACACTCCCAGCAATTGCTCGCCGTTGGACCCACCCTCTTGATGCAAGCTAGTGATTATGCATGCAATTAAATCAGCTCTTTCAGAGGGATGGAGGAGATTTATGTTTGCTCTACAGGTAAACCACCACCAGCAACAGCCCCCCCTCCCCCCCCCCACTGAGAAAGTTTGTGACTGTCAGACGGTGCCTCACATTGTTACTCTAATGTCCTAATCCAACACTCATTCTGGCACCGACCCTGCTGTCAGTGTTAGCAAAACCAAGAAAATGATTGTGGACTTCAGGAGGAAGCCAACACAACATGAACTGGTCCACATTGAAACCTCAGTAGTGGAGGGTCAAGAAATTCAAATTCTGAGGGTCAACATCTCCTGGAGCTGCCATGTTGATCCAATCAAGAAGAAGGCTCAACAGCAGCTATACCTTGTGTGGGGAATTGAGGAGATTCAGTATGCCACCAAAGACTCTTGAAAAACATTTCAAGTGTACCATGGAGAGCATTCTGGCTGGTTGCATCACTGTCTGGTATGGAGGTGCCGATGCTCAAGACAAGAAAAAACTCCAGAGGTTTATAACTTAGCGCGAGACATCACAGTCACCAGTGACTCCATCAGTGGCAACCAGTCACTCCATTGAGAACATCTACAAGATACGATGTCTTAAGAAAGCAGCTTCTATCCCCCACCACCCAGGCTGTCTTTGTGCCATTGAGTGCTCATCTTCAGGCTTCCTTTTTCCTTTTTCCTGAAGATAAGTACACAACGGCACAAGGACAGCTTCTTCCGCTCTGCCATCAGATTTCTGAATGGACAATGAACCAAAGACACTGCCTTACTTTGATGTGTTGTGCACTATTTTTATTTATTCTTTGTAACATGACTGAAATGAATGTTTGCTCCGGTGACGCTGCTGCAAGACAACAGATTTCGTGACTTGTTTGTGACAATAAATTCTGATTCTAATTCTAATGCCAGTATGGACAGGATGGGCCAAATGGCCTACCTCTGTACTATCTCATACAAATCCCATCCTTTCCTCCTGCCTCCAAAGCCCAGAACCAAGAGAATAAACATTTATGGGGAGCAGAATGTTCTGCTCCAGAACAACTCCCGATGATTCAAAGTAGTTCGAACTGTGTGTGTGAAGCATTTGGAGATGTTTTTTGAAGGCTGATAATGAGCTATATAAATGCATTTTTTTTTCTTCTTCGCAATGTGATTATTTGTATCACCTTCCTGCAGTGGATTCCTGGTGCCTTGCCAATGTTAATATTAGCCGCAAAGTGAACAACAAGGGCGTCACTCCAAGGCAATATCATTTTCCTCAGGGAAGTGCTCAGGAATGAAGCATTTTGTAATTCAGTGATTCTGAAATAAATCAATCTTGTTTTGCAGACTGCAGTTGCAATTTCTGTGGAGATTGCCTGCACAAAGGCTGTCTAGAGAGAGCCAAAAGCATGTGTGACTGACTGATGTGCAGGAAATAAATTATATAAATGTGCATAAACATGGCCAACACTGACTATTATTAGGACGCGTTCAGGTTTGTAAGGCATTCTTCTGATGACTCTCTCAGCCAATCTCCATATCGCGTACAAATGCAGCTGTTAAAAAAAAACAGAGACATAAATATGATAAAAAGTGGAAGGAGTTCATAAGACTTAGGATCAGAAATAGGCCATTCATCTGATCGAGTATGTATGCCCTGTCATTTCTTTCTTTGGCTTGGCTTCGCGGACGAAGATTTATGGAGGGGGTAAAAAGTCCACATCAGCTGCAGGCTCGTTTGTGGCTGACAAGTCCGATGCGGGACAGTCATTTAATCATGAGCTGATCCATTTCCCCACTCAGCCCCACTGCCTAGCCTTTTTCCCATAACCATTGATGCCCTGGCTAATCAAGATCCAATCAATCTCTGTCTTAAATACATCCAATAACCTGGCCTCCATAACTGCCTGTGGCCACAAATTCCACAGATTCACCATCCAAAAATTGTCCAGCGTCCCTTAAAGCCAGAGAAAGAGAAGCAAAAGAGAGACCCTCAGAGTCACTGTCTATGGCTTCACATTCCGTGCTCCCACAGCCTCTGCAACCACACAGTCTTCAGTCCAAACCATTAGCAACCTGATGCAAACCTCTGTCAGGATCAGGAAGCATCAAGCACTCTCAGCACCCTCTCACATACCTGATACTCCTTCAGCCAGTCTCGATTCAGTCCTCAGCAGTTCACAGCCTGGTGTGCGTCTCTTGACCACAGCATATGTGGATTTCTCTCACCTTGAGTCACCAACAGCCTCAAACTCCCTCACTGGCCCACTGCCATGGTCACCGTCCTGTGGGCTAGCTTATTTGCTTCTCCTTCTCAAACAAGGATGGTCTCCCCGTTTTCTGGTGCCCTGTGCAAGTCCTCTGGTTCCCCACAGATTGCAAACCCTCATGGCTGCTATCGATCACAGGTGTCACCATCTTGGAACCAGACACCACAGTGACGGGATTTTAAAATAAGCCACGGTCAGCTCCATTTACAGGCCATTTAAAGCCTGTGCAGAGCTGACAACATTATTGCACTGTGAATATTTATTATCTATTTTTTAATTTATTATCTCTTTTTAATTCAATCAACTATACAATTGCAGTTTTTAAAATTGTTTTTGAGATTTATTTTTCTCAAACTACAGTAAAATTCCCTAAATCTGGCACCTATGGTGATTGGTAGATGCCAGATAAGTGAATTTCCCAGTTGCTTGAGATTGTGTGTTGTGTGGATGGAGAACTAATGGCATTGTGCACCACTTTTAAATTTCATATTTTTTACCAATTTATTTTCCTTGTTTTTTTTTTGCTGATTGCTTGAATTCCGGATAATGAAAATTTTACTGTGCCTGTCCACCTGCAGCAAGTGAGAATTTCAGTGCCTATGAACTTTGTACAATGTGTACGACAATAACCCCATTATCATTATTGTGAGGGGAGGTTCAAGAGCTGATACCTGTTGGAAAAAAGATGTTCTTGAACCTAGAGGTGCAGGACTTCAGGATTCTGTATCTTCTGCCAGAAGGGAGCAGTGGGTGGAGATGAGAAGAAATAGCCTCCATCAGGCTCCAGACAAATACCATTTACCCATTCATTCATTCTTATAACCCATCTGAAAGAAAGAAGATCAAATGACTCACACCAGGCTTCAGTCTGAAGGGGACTGACTCGAGCTTGGTTAAAGTGGTACCAGGTATCAGAAGGCTTCCTGATTGTTTCAGACATGTGCATCTGGTTCAGACTGAAGGCTGTGTGGGTGCGGAGGTTACGAGCGTGCTGAAGGCAAAGCCATGAACGCTTAGTCACCCTGGGGAGATTCTCTTTTGCTGCTCTTTCTCTGGCAGTAAGGGGCACTGGGCAACTTTTGCTGATAGTGAATCTTTGACTAACTTACGATAGACTAAAGGAAATATCATCAAATATCACATTTTCTGTTTTATTTTATTGCAATAAAATAATCTTGAATCTTGAAAACATGGATTGTCTCCATGGTTCAGTTTGGAACTGTTTCACATATCTTTTATTGATCTGATTGATCTTATGGACGATGGGCAGACAGCGATATAATGCCTTTAGATCCTGCTGCACCAGCAATGGTGAAAACATACCTGCACTTGGTGTTAATACTAACCTCTGATTATCCATAACAAAAAGTTTGACTAGTACTAACCAGCTAACCAACTCTCATATTCATGAAATATTTATTTATTTGTATAGATGAAATATTTGTCCAACATATGTACTGTTTGACTGTATGAGTGTTATGTCTGCTTGTGTGTCTGCACCGAGGACCGGGGACACTGTTTTGTCAGGTTATACGTACAATCAGATGACAATAAACTTGACTTAAACTGGTAGCTCAGACCTCGTTACAACAACTGGAAGGAGTTTTGTAAAATCATGCATTCTCATCGAAGGGAAGTACTGAGGTTAAAAATCCAATGATTTTGCTTTATTTTGGGAGAGAAGAGGGTTTCAATTCAATTGCATTTTTTTCAACTCTTACTAAGCATGTGCTACACTGCCACGTTTCAAATGGAATGATCATTCAGGATCCTGTCAGTCCTTTAAAGTTTTCCATCGTGTAATCTTGAAGGGAAATTAGCGGTCAGTGAGGAGACACTGTCTCATACCCCCAGTGACCCAGGTTCAATTCTGATCTGTTCTGGCAAAATGAATTCAGATGTTACTTATGAGTTGTTGTGAAATAGGAAATCTTGACCTTTACAGTGTCCAATTCACTGATCCATCTTTATTTCAACAGGATGTCAGATTAAATATGATCTGTGCTCGACATTCTGATATTCTTGTTTGGAATCTCATCTCACTTAAATAAAGTAGGAAATGAAGGTTTGGTTCATCCTCGACCTTTCATTGAAACTCAAGTCGCCTTTTATTTTATTTTGCAGTACTTTTGTGGTTTTTTTTGTTGGTCAAGTAAAACTCAGTCTAAAGTTTGGAGACACAGCTTTCATTATAAAGAGGAAATAATTGAAGGTGATGTAGATGTGAGATAACAACTCAGCTTTTATTGTCATATACAGTGAAAACACCCTGTTATCTGGAATTGAAGCAACCCTCAGCCTCAAGCAACTGGCAAAAAATGTCAGAAAATAAACAGGCAAAAAATACAGAAGTTGAAAATTGGTGCTCTTCACCATTAGTTTTCCAATACAATCAGCACGCAATCTCAAGCAACAGGAAAATTCACTTATTCAGCATCCCCCAATCTCTATAGGTGCCAGATACCAGAGATTTTACTGTACATAAGTAAAATGTACAGATGCATCAAAATTCTTTCTTGTAGCAGCTACACAGATACCTGTACATAAAATAGATAAACAACATCAATTACCTGATGAGAGAAAAAGTTTTGCATTCACAGTTGCAGTTAAAAAATGTGATGTTACAACAGTGCAGGTAGATCTTTGGTCCTGGAGTAGTGATATGATAAGAGTAGATTGGGGAGTTTCAAGAGCCTGATAGCTGTTGGAAAGAAACTGATCTTGAACCCAGATGTACTGGTTTTCAAGCTTCTGCACCTTCTACCTAAAGGTAGCAGTGAGAAGAGATTGTGACCAGAGTGATGGGAGTCCTTAATGATGTTGGCTGTCTTCCTGAAACAGCACCTCACACAGATGGAAAGGAGGACACCGCCCATGAGGGGCTTTGCTCAATTTGCCACTTCTAACTGTTTTATACATTCCTTGGCACTCGAGTTTCCAAACCAGCCCATGACGCCAACAGTCAGTAAACATTTCAAAGTGCACCTATAGAAGTTCAATAGAGCAATCAATGACATTCCAAATCTCCTCAGACACCTCCGAAAGTGGAGGCGTTGGGTGTGCCCCAATGTGTCAGACAAGGAGAAGGGAGAGGAAACAAAGATAAATATGTCTGAGGGCAGAGAGAGTGAGATGAGGGAGGGTGATGGATCCAGATAACCAAGGAGGGAGGGATTAAAAAGGAGAGATAAGTTGGGTACACTGATAGTGGAAGAAGAACACAGGGGGATTGGGTCACCTGAAATTGGAAAATTCAATAGAGCCGTTGGCTACCCAATGATATGAGGTGCTGTTGTGTATTCTAGTGTTCTTCTAGTTTGTATTCTTCTAGGCTCACCCTGGCTGTGGATATGGGAGGGGGATTTGAAATGACATGGTTAGTGCAAAACTATTACAGCACCAGTGACTTGGATTCGAATGCGCTGCTGTCTTTAAGGAGTTTGTACCATTGTCCCCGTGCCCGCATGGGTTTTCTCCAGGTGCTCCGGTTTCCTCCCACCTTCTAAAGCATTTGGTGTTGGTAGATTAATTGGATGCAATTGGGCAGCCCAGGTTTAAATGGCCAGAATCCGCTTCTACTGTACTGCAAATAAAATTTAAATTGAATTAGGCACGCACATATTTCATGAGCCGTCTACAGCACTGTGCAATTAATTTTTTTTTAAATGCACAACTCAATTTGGGACAGCCTTTTCCAGCTGGTCAGTGGCTTCCATGTCAGTATAACCTTTGGAGATTTGGTCTCCAGTCATTTTGCCTTTTTGTTGTAATTAAATATATCTCTCTCAGCAATTGTGGGATAAGTTGTTTATTTTGATCTGTCCATTGTGCTCCCCTGCAGTTGCTCGACGCAATGAATGATGATTGCCATGATTTACTTTATACGACAAGTTATTCTCTGCACCAAAGGCCATTTGGACTCCACTTTTATATTTGTGCACCTATCTCGCAATAAATGAATGGAGCAAAAGTCAAAGTAGAGCCAGCTTCCGTGTGTGCTTTCCCATGTTTTCCAAGGTCGGGATGGAAGCATCCTTCATGTTTCTTTCAGGAACAATGTCGGCAGTGAGCTGATGGAACAAGGCACAAGCTCACCTCCATCTCCTTCGGCTTTCAGATCAGCAGCCAGATCAGATCCTCAGCACCATATGTATCCCCTGCCTCCCATCAAGTGCATCTGGGGTCATGCCAAGAGGTAGCCACTGTATCCCTGTACATGAGACAGTAATAAGCTGGGAGGTAACTAAACTAAGAGGTCCTGAGTTGTTTCCCAGCCAATAATACATTTCTGATCTGTAGTGCCTTTGCTCTAATGTAGAGACAGTAGCTGACTTGTAGGCAGGGAGATTTTGGTGTTCGGATCGTAAAGATGGACACGTAAAATTATTCATCATGACATTAAGTGATAGATAAATATTTGTGACAGCAACAGGTAGAATTCCCCAGTTCTGTTATAGGATTGTTTACATTCATCCAACGAAGCAGATGGCATCATTGTTCACCTTGTCATTCAGGAGACCACATCCCGCCTGTACACCTCTCTCTCCATGACCTTGGGCCAAGTCCCCGGTGTGCAACTTGAATTCTGAAACTCCAGAAATAAACCTTGATGCAGAGACAAAAGAACTTCCGCCCGAGCCAGTAGTTACACCACGATTGCAAACTCAAATCCCATTTTACATCTTAATTGCTTTATCAGCTGGCATTGCCAATAAAACACAATCAAACTCACCAGATGGGGCATGTGAAATAATCGCTCTAAATTCCCCGCCAATGGTGAACCACCTCCGCCCATTTCAGAACTGGAGGGTAAATATCATTTCTGTTTCTGATAAAAATCTAACTCGATCCTGAAAAAAAAACGTTGATCACATATAAAATCTCCAGATTTAGCCAACTGTTAAATCTGTCACAAGTATTAAATATCTTCTGAATGTCCCTGAAGTCTTCAAAATTACAAAAATTAAGCCATTAGATGTATTAAGGATATAAAATATTTTAAACACAAAAAGTTTAATACATGCAAAACTATTTAATAAACAATGACAAAAAAATAACAAAAAATTAATTTTTAGATTTAGACATATAGCACAGTAACAGGCCACGCAGGGGAATATGCAACTGAAGACATAAATACATGCGCATGCACACACACAAAGCAGTATTGCACAAATCATGCATATCGGGTACAAGTTTATACTAATGATTGCAACTCCTGATAGTACAGTGAGGCTTAAACAATCGGTACCCTCCACCCCTTCTCCAACAAGCAGGAGTGGCATACTAATTAGCAAAAAAACAAACTAGCTACTATCTACAAATTGCTGTCCCTCTTGGTGTTTGCCACAATCACCGCCCCCCCCCCTCCACCCCCACCCTGTATCAGCATGCAACATATAATTGGTTTTCCAGAGTCGTCCACATCTCACAACCTGGAGTGGAGCTCAGGGATGGTCTCAAAGGAAAAAGAGAGTGAACCATGCCACGTGCTAGGCTTTTATCCTGGCTACAGGTGGGATGGGGGGGGGCAGCTCAGGTATCCCCATGTGACCTTGGTTGAGGTGGGGGACAAAAATAGGATGGCATGGTTGGCATAGCATTTAGCATTATGCCTTTATAGTGTCAGCAATCGGGACTTGACCTGCATTCAAATCCCATAGCTGCCTGTAAGGAGTTTGTTCGTTCTTTTCGTGTCTGCGTGGGTTTTCTCCAGGGGCTCTGGTTTACTCCCACCCTTCAAAAATGCACCGGGGTATAGATTAATGAGGCATAAATTGGGCGCCATGGACTCATGGGGCCGAAGTGACCTATTACAGTGGTGAGTGTCAAATTGGAAGGTGCCTTTACCTGTGGATAGATCTGATTTCGATTGACATGGGGACATGACTTTTGACCTGGCTCCTGCCTGGGTATTCAGATGACCCTCCAGGAGCAAGCATATGAAAATTCCTTTGTTCTGACCAGCTTCCTGTCTGACCTGTTGGAAGATCTTCCAGGATACAGAAAATAAACTCGTTAGTTACTTATTTATGTTTTACATTGAATTTTACTTGTTTATAGATTTCTCTCACTTTTGGAACCAGTGGAAAAGTATTTGTCATCAGGACTGGCTGTGGATGAAATCTGTTTGTGTCTTGGTCCAGTGGGAGCTCTGCACAACTTGAAGCTATCAGCCAGGATCAATGTGGCCCAACTCAATGTGTCTGAAGAATGACCTTTCCTTCACAGTTGGTCTTCTTTGTTATACCACTTTTATTCAGTGCATTGCCCCATGTGAGGTAAGAGAATCCCACATAGACACAGGGAGAATGTACAAATTCCTCACAGACCGTGCGGGATTCGAACCCTGGTCTTGATTGCTAGCGCTGTAAGAGCATTACGCTAACCGCTAAGCCAGCTGTGCTGCCCAAAATCATTAGAGAGAAATAAACTGACTAGAATTTGTAACAATGAACTTCTAGAGCATCTCAGCTGGTCAGACAGCATCCATGGTGGAAATGATCTGTCGACAATTTCGGTCTGAACTAAGACCAGTCGTAATCTGGTCTTTAAGTTTAAAGAGACCCAAAATGTAGACTGACTATTTCTACCCATGGATACTGTCTGATCTGCCAGGTCAACTTTTTATTGCTCAAGACTTCAGCCTCTGCAGCTTTTGTGTTTTTTTTTATGACTGGAATAGATTGCAGGATAATTGGCAGGGAGATTTTGTGAATCAAGGAGTCAGATACTCTTCACCCAGAACCATTCGCCTTTATCCCAGTTATAACTAGCACCATCCTGCACTGCCACGGTTATTTAAATGAGGTTATTGGTCTTCTATTAGAAAGTAGGTCCAGTATTTCAATATTTCTATCTATTTTTATTCTGCTAGTGTGTTTATAAATATGACGAGAGAACAAATTTGAAGGGTTCAAAGAGAGACAATCCTGGACACAGGTTAGTACCAAATATTAAATTTTATCTACACGTGGAGGGAATACACAACAGGAGACATGTGCACACACATGCTCACATACACATGCACACATACACCTGCACACACTCAAAGCAGTATTGCTCAAATCATGCACATCGGGTATAAGTTTATACTAATGATCGCAACTCCTGATAGTACAGTGAGGCTTAAACAATTGGTACCAGCCACTCCTTCTCCAACAAGCAGGAACAGAACACTAATTAGCAAAGAAACAAACTAACTACTATGTGCAATTGTGGGGGGGGGGGGGGGGGTGAAATTGCAGACTCTCCCAGTGTATGCCACAATCATGCCCCCCGCCCAACCCTGTACTGGCACACAATGTACAATTGGTTTTCCAGCCCACGTCTTGCAACCTGGAGTAGAGCTCAGGGATGGTCTCAAGGGAAAAAGAGAGTGAACCATCCCACATGTTGGGTTTTTATCCTGCAGCTGGCTAGTGGGGGCCAGCCCAGGTAGGCACATGTGACCTTAGGTGAGATGGGGGGACCAACTGGATGGTGTCTTTACCTGTGGGTAGGTCTGACCTTGATTGACATGGGGAGATGACTTTCAGTCTGCCTCCTGCCTTGGTTTTCAGATGACTCTCCTGAGGCAAGTACATAGAAATTCTTTGTTCTGACTGTTGGATGATCCTCCGGGATACAGTAAATAAACTCATTAGTTATTTATTTATGTTTTACATTGAATTTTAATTGTTTATAAATCTCTCTCACTTTTGGAACCAGTGGAAAAGGCATTTGTCATCAGGACTGGCTGTGAATGGAATCTCAATCCCAGGGTTTGTGTCTTGGTCCAATGGAAATTCTGCACAATTTGGAGCCATGAGCCAGGATCAACGTGACCCAGCACAATGTGTCTGAAGATGATCTTTCCTTCACAGTTGGTCTTCTTCGTTCAATTGTTTTGCTGCCAAGTCTAATGTTATACCACTTTTATTCAATGCATTGCCCCATGTAAGTTTAAATTTTAAATTTTTAAATTCAGACATTGTGATAGTACAGATTCTATCACCAATGTGTATATGTACATACGTGCAGATGGTAGTGTAGGATGGCTGTGATTGGCTGAGAGTGTAGCCACACCTACTGGCAGGTCTTAAAGGATTGCTCCTAGCCAGACCAGGTCATTCTGGACTGGTCGACCTACTTGTGATATGCTCCAGTCTTTTAATTAATAAAAGCCTTGGTTTGGATCAACAAGTCTTTGGTTCTTTCGACGCGCATTACAAACATCTTTTTCTTTGGCTTGGCTTCGCGGACGAAGATTTATGGAGGGGTAAATGTCCACGTCAGCTGCAGGCTCGTTGGTGGCTGACAAGTCCGATGCGGGACAGGCAGACACGGTTGCAGCGGTTACAGGGGAAAATTTGTTGGTTGGGGTTGGGTGTTGGGTTTTTCCTCCTTTGTCTTTTGTCAGTGAGGTGGGCTCTGCGGTCTTCTTCAATGGAGGTTGCTGCCCGCCGAACTGTGAGGCGCCAAGATGCACGGTTTGAGGCGATATCAGCCAACTGGCGGTGGCCAAAATGGCAGGCACCAAGAGATTTCTTTGGGCAGTCCTTGTACCTCTTCTTTGGTGCACCTCTGACACGATGGCCAGTGGAGAGCTCACCATATTACATGATCTTGGGAAGGCGATGGTTCTCCATTCTGGAGACGTGACCTACCCAGCGCAGTTGGATCTTCAACAGCATGGATTCGATGCTGTCGGCCTCTGCCATCTCAAGTACTTCGATGTTAGGGATGAAGTCGCTCCAATGAATGTTGAGGATGGAGCGGAGACAACGCTGGTGGAAGCGTTCTAGGATCCGTAGGTGATGCCGGTAGAGGACCCATGATTCGGAGCCGAACAGGAGTGTGGGTATGACAACAGCTCTGTATACGATTATCTTTGTGAGGTTTTTCAGTTGGTTGTTTTTCCAGACTCTTTTGTGTAGTCTTCCAAAGGCGCTATTTGCCTTGGCGAGTCTGTTGTCTATCTCGTTGTCGATCCTTGCATCTGATGAAATGGTGCAGCCGAGATAGGTAAACTGGTTGACCGTTTTGAGTTTTGTGTGCCCGATGGAGATGTGGGGGGGCTGGTAGTCATGGTGGGGAGCTGGCTGATGGAGGACCTCAGTTTTCTTCAGGCTGACTTCCAGGCCAAACATTTTGGCAGTTTCCGCAAAACAGGACGTCAAGCGCAGAAGAGCTGGCTCTGAATGGGCAACTAAAGCGGCATCGTCTGCAAAGAGTAGTTCACGGACAAGTTGCGCTTGTGTCTTGATGTGAGCTTGCAGGCGCCTCAGATTAAAGAGACTGCCATCCGTGCGGTATCGGATGTAAACAGCGTCTTCATTGTTGAGATCTTTCATGGCTTGGTTCAGCATCATGCTGAAGAAGATTGAAAAGAGGGTTGGTGCCAGAACACAGCCTTGCTTCACGCCATTGTTAATGGAGAAGGGTTCAGAGAGCTCATTGCTGTATCTGACCCGACCTTGTTGGTTTTTGTGCAGTTGGATAACCATGTTGAGGAACTTTGGGGGGCATCCGAGGCGCTCTAATATTTGCCAAAGCCCTTTCCTGCTCACGGTGTCGAAAGCTTTGGTGAGGTCAACAAAGGTGATGTAGAGTCCTTTGTTTTGTTCTCTGCACTTTTCTTGGAGCTGTCTGAGGGCAAAGACTATGTCAGTAGTTCCTTTGTTTGCGCGAAAGCCGCACTGTGATTCTGGGAGAATATTCTCGGCGACACTAGGTATTATTCTATTTAGGAGAATCCTAGCGAAGATTTTGCCTGCAATGGAGAGCAGCGTGATTCCCCTGTAGTTTGAGCAGTCTGATTTCTCGCCTTTATTTTTGTACAGGGTGATGATGGTGGCATCACGAAGGTCCTGAGGCAGTTTTCCTTGGTCCCAGCAAAGTTTGAAAAACTCATGCAGTTTGGCATGCAGAGTTTTGCCGCCAGCCTTCCAGACCTCTGGGGGGATTCCATCCATACCTGCTGCTTTGCCACTTTTCAGTTGTTCAATTGCCTTATATTTCTCTTCCCGGGTGAGGACCTCATCCATCTCTGGGCTTAGGGGCTGTTGAGGGAGCTGCAGCAGGGCGGAATCTTGGACTGAGCGGTTGGCACTGAAAAGTGATTGGAAGTGTTCTGACCATCGGTTGAGGATGGAGATCTTGTCGCCAAGGAGGACTTTGCCGTCTGAGCTGCGCAGCGGGCTTTGGACTTGGGGTGAGGGGCCGTACACAGCCTTTTGAGCCTCGTAAAAACCCCTGAAGTCGCCAATGTCCGCGTTGAGCTGGGTTCATTTGGCGAGGCTAGGCCAACACTCATTTTGGATCTCCCGGAGTTTGTGCTGAAGATGGCTGCATGTGCGACAGAAGGCTTGTTTCTTCTACCTTCTACCTTCTACCTGGATGCATCCCCGATCCAAACACTGGCACCTCCTGGACTACGTCCTGGTGTGAGAAAGAGACAAACGAGATGTGCTCCACACCAGGGTCATGCCCAGCGCGGAATGCCACACTGACCACCGGCTGGTTCACTGCAAGCTCAACCTTCACTTCAAGCCAAAGCCTGGGAACAGTAAAGTCCCCAGAAAGAGGTTCAATGTTGGAAACCTGCAGTCAGACGAAGTGAGAGGAAACTTCCAGGCAAACCTCAAGGCAAAGCTTGAAGATGCAATCCGCCTCACGGACTCGTCCCCTGAAACCCTCTGGGATCAGCTGAAGACTACCATACTGCAATCCACTGAAGAGGTACTGGGCTTCTCCTCCAGGAAAAACAAGGACTGGTTTGACGAAAACAGCCAGGAAATCTAGGAGCTGCTGGCAAAGAAGCGAGCTGCCCACCAGGCTCACCTTACAAAGCCGTCCTGGCCAGATTACAAACATAGAGCATAGAAAAAGAACATTTTTGCCCACGAGTCCGTGCTGCCCAATTTACACCCAATTAACCTACACCCCCACTGTATTTTGAATGATAGGAGGAAAGCTGAGCCCCCAGAGGAAACCCACACAGACATGGGGAGAATGTACAGACTCCTTACAGACAGCATTGGATTCGAACCCAGGGCCCGATTGTTGGTGCTGTAAAGGCGTTGCACTGATCGCTATGCCAACCATGCCACCTAAGTGTTGGAGGATTGCTTCAGCTTTGCACTCCACTGAATGAATGAATAAATGAAAGTTTATTGTCATATACACAAGTACTATATACAGATGCAATGAAATTCTTAATGATGCAGCTTCCCAGGTACATTACTGACACAAATTAAGTATAATCCAGTGGCCACAAGGAGAATAAAAAATTAATAAACACAAAAGAAAATAAGTAATAAATATTCACAAATGGTGAACGAAAATGTGTTCTCTCAGGAGTGCCAACAGATCTTTAGTGGTCTTGTGGATGATACAGGAAGGTTCAAGAGTTTGACGGGCCACTGCACGGCACAATCAGAGAAGTCTGGTAAAGAGCAGACAATGGGTTTGGGAAGTTGACATGTGCCAACAATTTTGCTTGAAACTATTTCGGTTCTGGAGGCTTCCTGATCGTGTTGGAGGTTTGGATCTGGAGCTCGGGTTGCCGATGGTTTGAAGAGGAGTCTTACATTCATAAAATTAGTCTTTTTGCAGAAGTTGTTAGAGTATATTTGACTAAACCCGAAATTTCAATGAATAGATAAAATGAAAGATTAACAGAATATGGATTAGTTTCAAGATAAAAGGTTAATGTGGATAAAAGTGAAATGATGCTGGTGGTTAATGCAGATTATACACTATGTCAAAAGTTAGTAAAATTTAAATGGCAAAATGAGGGGGTTAAATATATGGGGATAATAGTAAGTAAACAATTGAATATTTACTACTTTTAAAAACATTGGAGGAAGATTAAAAAAGATGGAAGGAATTACCAACAATATTAATAGGACAGATGAATTGTGTTAAAATGAATATTTTTCCCAGAATTCAATACTTATTTCAAACATTACCAATTCAGGTACCTAAATGTTTTTTTTAGATGATTAATTAAGAATATTATGGAACTTTTATGGAAAAAAATTGGCAAGGATAAGTATGGAGAAGTTGACATGGAAAAAAGATCAAGGAGGTTTGAGATTACCAAATTTTGAAAGATATTATAAGGCAACTCAACTGAGATTTTTGTCTTCTTTGTATCAAAGGGAAGAAAAAGTATCTTGGATAGATATTGAGATGAATAATATAGGTGAAGAAAGTCCAGATCAAATATTGTATAAATGGAATTATGAAATTTTTAACGGTAGAAAAGAAGTACCAATTTTTAAACATTTGTTTTGAATATGGAATGGGATACGTGTGTAAAGAGGTATAAGGAATGATCAGTTGGCTCCATTGTCTTTAAAACAAAATCAACTTATTCCGGTTACAATGAATAATTCTTTATTTGACAATTAGTATGAAAAAGGTATACTTAAAATACGAGATGGTTTTAGAGGTTCATTTTTTATGGCATTTGATCAATTAAAGGAGAAATATGGGATATTACAAGATACAATATTTGCATATTAGCAATTATGATCATATTTTTTAAATTCTTTTTTATTTTTCACACTATGAACCATATTGACCAAAATACACATAAACATTTCCCTCTTGAATATACACATTTTCTCCACTTTCCCCTCCTCCCTTCCCTCCCTCCTTCACGCCCCCTCCCCACCCACTCAACATATATGATACATTAAGCCCATTAAACAATGTCATCACACAATGAAAATAAACAAGAAATTTGTGTCATCTACTTTTACACACTGGGTCAGTTCATTTCGTCTTCTTCTCCTGTCATTTTAGGTGGTGGAGGTCCGCGATAGGACTTCTCCGTTGAATGAGAGAGAAAAGGGATCAAAAGAATAGAAAATTGTTTTTTGGGAAATAAATTATTATCTTTTGAACAAATGAAGTGCAAATATGGTATAACTCACAGTACAATGTTTGCATACCACCAACTGAAAACCTACTTGAAGGACAAATTGGGAAGCAGGCTGAGGTTACCAGAAGGAAGCAATCTTGAATATGTGATTACAGACACAATGATAATTAAAAGATTTATAACAAGCATGTACATCAAACTGCAAGAGAAAGAGAACGAGGAAAAAAGCTGTAAACCCAAACAAAAATGGGAACAAGATCTAAACATAAAGATAAAGAATGAAACATGGGAAAAGCTATGCTCCGGAACTATGAGAAATCCAATAAACACGAGGTTATGCATGATACAATATAATTGGTTACACAGGCTATACACCACACCCCAAAAGTTAAATAAATGGGACCCAACAGTATCAAACAGATGTTTTTGCTGTAAGAAGGAAATGGGAACAACAGTACATGCAATTTGGGAATTACGATCATATTTGAAGGAAAAATTAAGAATTAATTTGAGACTTCCAGAGTATAGTCAATTTGAATATGTTATAACAGATACTTTTATTATTTGAAGATTTATAACAACCATGTATAATAAATTACAAGAAATAAAGGAAAAGAAAGATTTATAATACTAAATTGAAGTGGGAACAGTATTTAAATATACAAATTCAAGAAGAAATATTGGTGAAATTGTGTAGAGATAGTGTAACTAATACAATCAATGCTAGATATCAAATGGTTCAATATAATTTTTTACATGAAATGTATTACACACTCTATAAGTTGAATAAATTTGATTTAATTTTTTCTGCTCAATGTTTTAGATGCAAAAAAGCGGTTGGTAATTTTTTGTATTCAGTATGGTTATGTGAAAAGGTAAAAGATTTTTGAAAAGAATTATGTGTTATCTTAGGGAAGATATTAAAAGTGAAGGTTAAATTAGATCCAAGAATTCTTTTGTTGGGTAATAAATATGATGAAGATATGAAGTTGGAACTAGATAAATATAAAAAGACATTTTTGAATCTAGTGAGAAAGTGTGCACAGCTAAAAAGTGGAAATTGGAAAATAATGTTAAATTAGAAGAATGGTTTTAATGAAATAAAATCCCTCATTAGAAAAAAAATAACATAATATGAGAGATGATTATGATAAATTTTGTCATATATGGGAGCCTTATATGAGATATATATAAATATAGACTAATCCAATCCACCCCCCTGAAAATATGGTACTTTGATCAAGAAATATACTATGGGATTATTAACATGGTTATAATGATTACAATAAATGTGTTCTTTCTTTTCTATTTTTCTCTCTGTAGGGGTTAGGGAAAATTGAAAATTTTTTAGTATCTATTATGTAATGTTATAAAGTAAATTTGAAATGTATGAAGATACTAATAAATAAATTTTTCCAAAAAAATAAGGAGTCTGCAGCTGTAGAGTCTGGAGGTGAATCCATGGACACTCTAACGCTTAGTGTAAGGGGCGGCAGGAAACACTAATGGCGATTCATTGCCTTATGGCAAGCAGAATGAAATTTTATCTAATATTGCATGTTCTGTGCTATAACGTGACAATAAAGGAATCTTGCGGCCCCTCACCCCAAGTCCAAAGCCCGCTGCGCAGCTCAGACGGCAAAGTCCTCCTCAGCGACAAGATCTCCATCCTCAACCGATGGTCAGAACACTTCCAATCTCTTTTCAGTACCAACCGCTCAGTCCAAGATTCCGCCCTGCTCCAGCTCCCTCAACAGCCCCTAAGGCTAGAGCTGGATGAGGTTCCCACCCTGGATGAGACATATAAGGCAATCGAACAACTGAAAAGTGGCAAAGCAGCAGGTATGGATGGAATCCCCCCAGAAGTCTGGAAGGCTGGCGGCAAAACTCTGCATGCCAAACTGCATGAGTTTTTCAAGCTTTGTTGGGACCAAGGTAAACTGCCTCAGGATCTTCGTGATGCCACCATCATCACCCTGTACAAAAACAAAGGCGAGAAATCAGACTGCTCAAACTACAGGGGAATCACGTTGCTCTCCATTGCAGGCAAAATCTTCGCTAGGATTCTACTAAATAGAATAATACCTAGTGTCGCTGAGAATATTCTCCCAGAATCACAGTGCGGCTTTCGCGCAAACAGAGGAACCACTGACATGGTCTTTGCCCTCAGACAGCTCCAAGAAAAGTGCAGAGAACAAAACAAAGGACTCTACATCACCTTTGTTGACCTCACCAAAGCCTTCGACACCGTGAGCAGGAAAGGGCTTTGGCAAATACTAGAGCGCATCGGATGTCCCCCAAAGTTCCTCAACATGATTATCCAACTGCACGAAAACCAACAAGGTCGGGTCAGATACAGCAATGAGCTCTCTGAACCCTTCTCCATTAACAATGGCGTGAAGCAAGGCTGTGTTCTCGCACCAACCCTCTTTTCAATCTTCTTCAGCATGATGCTGAACCAAGCCATGAAAGACCCCAACAATGAAGACGCTGTTTACATCCGGTACCGCACGGATGGCAGTCTCTTCAATCTGAGGCGCCTGCAAGCTCACACCAAGACACAAGAGAAACTTGTCCGTGAACTACTCTTTGCAGATGATGCCGCTTTAGTTGCCCATTCAGAGCCAGCTCTTCAGCGCTTGACGTCCAGCTTTGCGGAAACTGCCAAAATGTTTGGCCTGGAAGTCAGCCTGAAGAAAACTGAGGTCCTCCATCAGCAAGCTCCCCACCATGACTACCAGCCCCCCCACATCTCCATCGGGCACACAAAACTCAAAACGGTCAACCAGTTTACCTATCTCGGCTGCACCATTTCATCAGATGCAAGGATCGACAATGAGATAGACAACAGACTCGCCAAGGCAAATAGCGCCTTTGGAAGACTACACAAAAGAGTCTGGAAAAACAACCAACTGAAAAACCTCACAAAGATAAGCGTATACAGAGCCGTTGTCATACCCACACTCCTGTTCGGCTCCGAATCATGGGTCCTCTACCGGCACCACCTACGGCTCCTAGAACGCTTCCACCAGCGTTGTCTCCGCTCCATCCTCAACATCCATTGGAGCGCTCACACCCCTAACGTCGAGGTACTCGAGATGTCAGAGGTCGACAGCATCGAGTCCACGCTGCTGAAGATCCAGCTGCGCTGGATGGGTCACGTCTCCAGAATGGAGGACCATCGCCTTCCCAAGATCGTATTATATGGCGAGCTCTCCACTGGCCACCGTGACAGAGGTGCACCAAAGAAAAGGTACAAGGACTGCCTAAAGAAATCTCTTGGTGCCTGCCACATTGACCACCGCCAGTGGGCTGATAACGCCTCAAACCATGCATCTTGGCGTCTCACAGTTTGGCGGGCAGCAGCCTCCTTTGAAGAAGACCGCAGAGCCCACCTCACTGACAAAAGGCAAAGGAGGAAAAACCCAACACCCAACCCCAACCAACCAATTTTCCCTTGCAACCGCTGCAATCGTGTCTGCCTGTCCCGCATCGGACTGGTCAGCCACAAACGAGCCTGCAGCTGACGTGGACTTTTTACCCCCTCCATAAATCTTCGTCCGCGAAGCCAAGCCAAAGAAAGAAAGAAAGGAATCTTGCGACTACCTGCAAATCTGAGGAATTTCTTCTGAAGATATAGACTCGCTATAGGAGGGTTCTTTGACGATAGCAGCAACTTGTATGCATGTGCTACTGTTAACACAACAACTCAGGACACTTCATAGCCAGACATTCAGATAATAATGTTGACATTCATGCAAGAGGAGATCACCTGAAGCTCAGTCAGAGAGACAAGGCTCTGTGAAGATGTGAGGGTAGATCTTTAGGTTTACAATATTCAGTCGGTTTCTTTCTCTCTCTGTGGAAGCTGTCTGTCCTTTTGGTATTACCAACATTTCTGCTGGTTTCTCTGCTGGTATCTAAAGGAACGTGTTAAAAGGAAGGGAGGGAAATAAAGAAGTAAAGAGGGTTAGGGAAGGAAGTCAAGGAGAATCACAGCCACCAAGTGTAGAACAAAGGAAATCAGAGTCATGAGAAAGGCCAATTGGAACAATGTAGGGATTTCAGAAAGTCTGTCGAGCTTTGCCGGTTACAGAAGTTGGCAGCAGTGAGGTGAAGGAATGGTTTAATCACAGACTTATGCATCTTAAAGATTCTGGCAATTAAACTTGAGGAGGTAATGCAAGTTAACCTTGCAGAGGGCATGACACTGGATGGGAATAGGGACTCTGGATATAATCTTTCAAATGACAGATCCAATTGGCAAATTCTTGTTGGCATCCATTAGCCGAGGAAGAAAATTAAAGACTTTTATTTCCATAGCACCTGCCACATCCTGATCAGACTACTCAGAGCATTATGCAGACTTGCATGGGTCATTAACATGATGCAGAAATCCAAATAAGCTCCAGCTAACAGGCAATTAAACCAATGGAGAAGTGTCTGGAAGAAAATCATAACCATATCTTCTCTAACGTGTTTTGCAATAAAGTGGATTTGAATCAGAAACGAGAACTCCTCTCGCCAGGCAGAGGGTCCTGCATTCTGATGAAATTATTCCTCTGTCCCAAGTTAAAAATCAGCATTTTACTGGACTGCACAGAAGAGCACAGCAAGTATCTAGTCATGTAATAGTCAACCCCCTCACCACTGCCTTTTGTTTAGGCCCCAAAATTGCATGTTTTTGTATGACCCATGTAAAGGTCAACCCCACCTTTTTTGGCCCTGCATGCCCACCCATCTGAGGTCTTGACACCCTGACCGTGGATCCTCATTTCAGCTGCCTGCACATCCGAGCTCCTGACACCCTGACTCTTTGCCCACTGGGGCTCCTGACCGCGGATCCTCACCTCGGCCGCCCGTCCATTCGAGCTCCTGACACCCTGGCTGCAGATCCTAGCCTTGGCCGCCCGTTCATCTAAGCTCCTGACATTCCGAATGCTTTCCTACTGAGGCTCCTGATCGCGGACCTTCATCCCGGCCACCCACCCACTGGAGCTCCTGACACCCCAAATGAGGGCCCGGCCATCCGAGCTCCTGATGCCTTGAACAACGTAGACACTTATCACAGTCAAAAGTTTGATCTGTATAAAAATCGTTTCCCCCAAAAATTTGATCTAAAATATTCAATGATTACGAGTATATGTGGTATTTATCGTCAATAGCCATTTGTCAGAGGGATCAAGACCAAGCAGAGAGCAGGATATTATGTGACCCATCACCAATCTTTGCAAAAATCAGTCTGTTTGCAAATATGTTTTGGCGAAGCAGCAAACACATCTTCATTTATCAGGAAATACAAAACAGCTTGCACAGATTGCAACAAAAACATCCAATATAAGTCAGAAAGCATCTGACAAGGGAGCAAAACCTGAAACAGTGCCAGCCTCCAGCAGATTGCAGGCAGCTGATGCTTCATGTCTGCTACAGAGAGGCAATGGGATGCAGTCATAGATTTCAAACCTACATCAGCATCTGATATGAGCAAACCTATGAAATCAACCGAGTATATCAGCAGGGTTGCTTGTCCAGGGAGAATATCCAAGCAGCATTCTGATGTGTTTGATGTTCAGAAAAAAAGGCCAATAACCCCAAATATTATAAAACAACAGTTACTCTAGCTTTCAATGGTATTGTTGTCATGAAAGGAGTTTTAAAGAGTCTTTTTTTATGGAGGAATGTGTGGTAGAGAAGCTGAGAGCTTGAGGAAGGGTGGTCCAGATCTTAGGGCACAGGCAGCTGAAGGCACGACCATCATAGCCATCCCCACCTTTGGACCTCCACCTATTACCTCCTACCATTGGACCTCCACCTACTATCTCCTGCCTTTGGGACCCCACCTATTACCTCCTGCCTTTGGGATCCCATATATTACCTCCTGCCTTGGGACCCCACCTATTACCTCCTACCATTGGACCTCCACCTACTACCTCCTGCCTTTGGGACCACATCTGTTACCTCCTGCCTTTGGGACTGTACTCATCCCCCTATCTCTTCACCCCCCACCCCTACCATTTTGCCTGCCGACATTTTGCTCATACCTTGATGAAAGGCTCAGGCCCAAAACGTTGGTTATGTATCTTTATTTCTGCTATATAAAGTACACTGTTTCACCTGCTGAGTTTCTCCATTATTGTGGTTTTACTTTTTCTCTCAGAGTCATGCAGCACAGAACAGGACCTTTGGCCCAACTCTTCCAAGTTGACATTCTATGCTGCTTCAATTTGCCTGCTTTGGTCTAATGATTTCCTATTCATAAATCTGTCAAATGTATTTTGAATCTCATGATTGTATGTATTCAGCGTCCTCTGGCACCTCAAGATAGGGACCAGCTTGCAAGTGAGAAAGGTCCCTCTTCAATCTCACCCTACTCACATTTAACCAATGCCTTCCAGTTCTGGAATGCTCTACCCTGGACAAAAGACAGAACATTTGACTTTATCCATGGCCCTCAAGATTTTATAAACCTCCACAAGACCACCTTCTAGAGAATAAAGACCCATCCTCTCCCTATAACTTAATCCCTCCACTCCCAGCAACATCCTGTTGAATTTTCCCTGCACCTTTTCCAATTGAATGATACCTTCCTATAGCTAGGTGACTCGAACTCCGCACAGTACTCCAAGTGTGCCTTGTGTAGCTGAATTATGAGGTGCCTACTTTTGTTCTCTGAACCAACCCCAATGAAGGCAAGTGTGCCAAATGCCTTCTTCCCCACCTTATTCACTAGAGTTGGTGATAAAATTCATGGATGATCCAAAGGTTGGTATTATGGGAAGGCAGAAATCTTAGAGGTTTACAGGGTCAGAGGTTGAAGGACTTTGAACAAGACCTGCTTGTGTTCAGTTTATGTGTCCTCTTAATGACCACGTGTGTTTCCTCCAGATACTCCATATCCAAATTCCTGGGAGTGACACATTGGCCACTCTAAGCTGCCCCTAATGTGTAGATGGGCAGTAGCACTGGGGGCCTAAATGCCATAACCTGTTACAAAACCAAATCCAGTAAAGTAGTAGACAACCAAGCTTCTCTTCCAGAGGAACTCAATGCCTTCGAGCACTGATTTAATGACAGTAGCAGTGAAGGGCCACCCCTTTGCACCCAACATGTCCTGATGACCCCATCCTGTCTGTATTTGAGGATGATGTGTGTGCTGCCTTCAGGAGAGTGAATCTGAGGAAAGCATCCAGCCCAGATGGAGTACCTGGCCAAGTAATAAATATCTGTGCTGATCAACTTAGAAAGGTATTCATGGATATCTTCAATATCTCAGTCCAGCAGGGTGTGGTACCCACCTGTTTCATATAGGTGTCAGTCATACCAGTGCCCAAAAAGAGTGTAGTAACCTGCCTTAATAACTATCGACCAGTAGAACATACATTAATCACAATGAAGTATTTTGAAAGGCTGGTGTTGAAGCATATCAGCTCCTATCTGAGCGGGGACATGGACTCTTACTTGTGCACTTCATTGATTTTCTTTTTGTTCTCTTTGTATTGCACAGTCAGCTTGTTTACATTCATTATCTGTTTACAGTTCTTTATTTGTTTATATGTTTATGCTGCATGCAGTTTATTTTTTGCACTACCATTTAGTGGTAATTGTGCCGCACCTGCAGGAAAAAGGAATCTCAGGTTTGCACGTACTCTGACAATAAATCTGAACCTGAATCTGATTTGATAGATTGGTAGGTTCTTGATTAGCCAGGGCATCAAAGGTTATGGGGAGAGGGCAGTGGGTCTGAGTGGAAAAACATATCAGCTCATGATTAAATGGTGGGGCAGACTTGATGGGCTGAATAGGCTATTCCTGCTCCTATGTCTTATGGACTTATGGCAGCAATGAAACATTGAGATTATATTTCCAAGTCAAATGGCATGCATTTGCTGGGGAATCTGAATGGTGGTCTACCCTACCTCGACTGTAGAATTTCAGGTTTGGGATATTTTGTAGTAGAAGTTTTGTTGAGTTGCACAGTTACACAGAAATGATGAACACACCAGTTGTGATGTCCTCATGAGTGGATGTTGGCAAAGGTGTTGGAGCAGCATTCATCAAATATATCTTCATGAATGGTGGAAAGGCTCCTATATCTTACGGTCTTGTAGTCTTATGGATTTGGTGGGAATGAGTGGAAAGTAAAATAGATTAATATATGCTCAGTGTAAGTGGGTGGTTGAGAGAGTGGGGACTCAGAGTTGAAGGACCCATTTCCATGCTGACTTCAAAACTCTAGAACAAACAATGATCCTTTGATGGAAATGGGTGAGCCTTATTAAAGAAAATACAAAAAAAATCTGTGCTACATAATAGTTTCAAAACAATTTTCTGCTTCCACAATGTTGAAGCTACAATATTCCCAAAAAAAAGCCTAAATTTTTCACAGTTGATTTCATTGTCTTTTAGATAAATGCAATGACAGAGTTGATCTGGTTGCCCAGCAACCTTCCATGTCCTTCGTATTGACATGATGTTGAACTAAACAGAATAATGAAGAAGAAACAGGGGAGGGCTATGGACTGGATGCAGGTCAGTGAGACTAGGCAAAAAAAAATGTTTTGGCATAGACTAGAAGGGCTAAAGGGGCCTGTTTCTGTGATGTAGTGTTCTATGGTTCTATGGCGAACCAGCAGATGTACTTCTCCATCCTTTATCTACACGTCAGCCGATCAGGCTGCAACTACAGTTGGGTTTGGACGTGCCAGGTGAAAGATTTGGAAAAAAAGAAACTGAGTTAGAATACAGAACATTGTGCAATACAGGAGGAAGCCCTTCATCACATATAATGCTAGCAACACCAGAGGACATCTGCTTAAAGTGAGTGGAGGAAAGTTTTGCGGGAGATATCAGAGATCTGTCTTTTTACACAGAGAGTGGTGAGTGCGTGGAATGCATTGTTGGTGGGATGGTGGGGGGGGGAGGGTAGTGCTGCAGGCTGGTACAATAGAGACATTTAAAATATTCTTAGGTAGGTGTAAGAAAAATAGAGGATTATGGGTGTGAGATAGGGAAGGAATAGATTATTATGGAATAGGTTTACATACAAAATCAGTGAACCGGTGCAGACTCGAAAGGCCCACATGGCCTGTTTCTGCTCCGTAAATGGTTATATGGTTATATGTAGTTCAGTTTATATGTATTGTTTGTCTGCATGTGTGCTATGTCTGTATGTGTATTTGTACTGTTTTGCACCATGGACCAGGGAACACTGTTTCGTCACGTTGCCCAGGTACAATTGGATGATAAATAAACTTGAACATGAACATAGGTCAGCACAGCATAGTGGGCGGATGTTCCATGTTCTATGTTCTATGTCTGTGCTGAATATGAGGCCCCTGCTCCTCCGAAATTCCATCTGGGCACTCTCCAACCAGGTGCCATTAACATCAACTTCTCCAATTTATGCTAAACTACTTCCCATTCTTCCTCTCTTCTCCATCCCTCTGTCTCCTTTCCTCCAGCTCTCCACGTCTTCCATCTCCATTCTGTTGTGCCCTCCCTCCCTTATCCACCTGCTACCTCTTGCCTGCTGGCCTGTGTTTCTCCCCCATTCCTCCCTCCCCCACCATTTTGTTTGTGTGCATGCTTACCTTATATCATGGATTATTATTATACCTTGATGAAGGGCTCAAGCCTGAAACATTGGTAATGTTTCTTTAAAGTATGCTGTTGGGCCTGCTGAGTTTCTCCACCATTTTGTTTCTATTTCGATCACCAAATCTTCATACTGTTGTGTTTTACTACAAACCCTTAATGTTTCATTTCTGCTTGGAAAAGTGTTAACATTTTTGTATAATTTCAGGTGCAGCCACTCATCATCACTTTGCGTAGAGATTTAGCCTAGATGATCTCTGATGCAATGGCCTAGAAGATCCATCAGCACCTCTATGTCCTCAGAAGCTTGAGGACATTGGTCATGTTACCTGAATCCCCAAGTTCTACAGGTGGACATTTGAAAGCATTCTGTCAGAGTTCATCACTGGGTTGAGAGCTGCTCTGCCCAAGGTCACCGGAAACTGTAAAAGGCTGTGAACACAGCTCAGACCATCACACAAACACACACACACCAACTGGACATTTTATGCATAGTACAACAAGCAAGACACAGTAGAATTCAGGGTAACAGAGAGAGGTCAGTTGGTTAAGATCAAAGGCAAAATAATTTTACCAATTCGAGGTTCATTCATTGAATCTGGTGGTGTATGATCTCAACAAATGAATCTTCTTCCTGACGGGAGGTGTGGGTGAAGAGAGAGTGACCAGAGTTGGATAAGTGTTTTAATATGTTGGCTGCTTTTCCAAGGCACTGGGAGGCATAGATGGGGTTGATGGAGGGGAGGGCACGCATGTGATAATCTTTGCTGCATTCACAACCCTCCAGTTTCTCACTATCTTGAGCAGAGCAGTTCTTGCCCCATGCAGGCATGCAACCTGAGAGAATGCACCTATAGAAGTTGTTAAGGGATGCAGGTGAGATGCTAAAATTCCATGGGTGTCTGAGGAAGTAGAAGTGCTGGTGTACTTTCTTGGCAATTTCATCCACGTGGGTGGACCAGGAAAGGTCACTGGAGATGTTTTCCTTGAGGAACATAAAGCTGTCAACTATCTGCACCTCAGCACCACTGATGCTGACCAGGGAATGAATATCCTGGGACCAAGTGTCTATCTGTCTATCTCCCTTCTGCACTTTAACTTGTCATTGTTAGAAATCTTGACTATGATGGTGGTATTATCTGTAAATTTATAGATGAATTTGCATGGTATTTGGCCACACAGTCATGGGTGTATGGAAAATATAGTGAGACTGAGGTCTTGATCTGTTCTCAAGCTGGGACATAGTCCTTCACCTTCCTGTACATACTTTTGTGGTTTAGTAATCATTGATTCTTTGGATTCTCACACAGTTGTGCAGCAATTCTACACAAACATTATTGCTGTGACTAACTGGCCTGGAATGGATGGATAGGAAGATTTATGATGCACTAAAGGTGCAAAAGTGTGAGGAGAGAAGAAGGTGAAATAGAAAGAGGCCAAAAGTTGGGGTAAATGGAGAGAAAATAAGCAGGAAAGAAAGATAAGTGAGAGGAAAAAGAAAAAGATAAATATTATAATGGAAGAATTGGGCAGGAACACATTGAGATTCAGATCACTGAATATTAAAGATGCAAAGTCTGAATTTGAAAAGATGTGGGGCCCATTCGTGGATTATTAACATAATGTGAAGATTTAAGTGGTGTGGAAGCTTTGGGGATTCCCTGGCTGGTGTCTGTGGGCTGTTACTCGATTCGTATTTCCAACATAATCAGATAACCTTGTTTAGAGAGAAGGGGTAGATTAGTAGGGATTAAAAAAATAATTTAAAAATATCACAGAATAACATGATCACATCAAAGAAATATGAAATATATAAAGGAATTTTATGTGTATCATTTGTACAATTTTTTTATTCCTTATTATTTTTGGACATAGCTATGATTTAAATGTTTAATTCCCATAATTATAAAATTTGATGTCTTGAATGAAATAAATTATGTAATAATTATGGATATGCTTCTCATTTACAATTGATATGTGGCATGTATATATGATTTGATTTTTGTTATCATTAGTTTGCCTTGTGTAAAGAGTTTTTGTTAAATTCAGTAAAAATATTTTAAAAAGAACGAGATTCCAATAATTTTTTAATAAAGAATTACCCTGAATGTTTCCAGGTGCAACACTGCACTGAGCCAGTCCTTTATTCTGCTCTTCTCTCTGATAAACAGGACCTGATCTGATTTGAGATTCTCATTCTCATGTGCCCCGATGATAAATTAAAAGTTTAATACGATTCATTAATCACTCACCACATTTATAAAATCCCATTCACTGATAGATAAGATTTCACTAGCTGTTCCTTCCAACATTTCTGAATTAGTTCATCACTCCCCAAAGGCATTTTCAATGAGAATATGGATATGATCTTGTACACATCTGAGGCACGCTAGATGTGATGCTCAAGTACATTCAAGAGGCAATCGATAAGGAATAAATTGGTCAGTAGTAGTCACACAAAATATTAGCTATCCTATCCTCTGAGGATCAGACCCTTTTTTTGAATGCATCAATGGTTTGCTTAGACAACAACAGAGGCACCGCACAAACAGGCGACTTCAAATAGGTCAAGGGCATAGGTGCACAGGGAAACCACTATCTACATGTTTTTATATTGGGTCATAGAATTATGGAGTATGGGAACAGGCCATTCAGCCCAATGTATCCCTGCTGACCTGCTAACCTCCTGGTTATTCCCATCTTCTATTTGACACCCTCGACATCAAAGCCCAGGTGATTCCAGTACTCATCTAAATATCTCTTCAATTTCTGTCCAAATTATATCACCATCCTGATTTGGAAATATCTCACATTCTTCGTTGCTTCTCTGCAAATGTCCTGGAGCTCTCTGTCCAAAGAGGGTGGCCAATACTGGAAAGAGCTGAAAGAAAAAAACATCGAAGCAGGCACAATTCTGATCTTTAAAAGACAGTTGAACAGATATGTGGATGAGAAGGGTTTTGAAGGATCTGGACCATTTGTGTAGCAGTTAGTGCAATGCTATTACAGAGCCAGTGACCCGGTTATGATTCTGCAGCAGTCTGTAGATTTTCCTAATGACGGTGTGGGTTACCGCCGGGTGCTCCAGTTTCTTCCCACATGTTTTAGGAGGTTTATTGGTCACATTGGTGGATTTTGGCATTGCAGGCTCATGGGCTGGAAGGTTCCGTTTCTGTGATGTATCCCCATATATATATATGTATATATATATGTGTGTGTGTATATATATTTATATATGTGTGTGTATTTATATATATATTTATATATATATAAAAAATTGAAGGTGAATATAGGAGCTCAGAATGCCAGCTTGGTTGGCACAGACTAGTTGGGCTGAAGGACCTGTTCTGTGCTGTATAGCTCTATGACAAAGATGCTGTGGATTCATCTTCACCAACAGTGCTTCAGGAAGGAAGATCACCACCATCTTCTCAGTAATGGCTGGGGAACAATTACAGGCCTCGGTAACGGTGCCTGCATCCAAAGAAGTGATTAAGTAAAGAATAAAGCTTTGATCAGTGGTGCACATCACCATTTTTGTCAAACTCTGCTGTTGGGTGTATTTAAAGTAGAGATTGATAGCTATCTGAATAGTCAGGGTATCAAAGGTTGCAGGGAGAAGGCAGGAGAGTGGGCCTGTGTGGGAGAATAGATCGGCTCACAATGGAATGGCAAAGCAGATTCAATGGGCCAAATGGCCGAATTCTGCTTCTATACCTTATAGTCTTATGAATGAAATGTAAAAGCAGGCAGAGCAGACAGCATTTTATTCAATGTTAACTTCCGTGTTGTGCTGTCAAGACAATAATTGGATAGCGTTTGCTACCCAAACATAGATCTCAAAGCACTCAGTGTTTCTGATGTTTCAACTGCATTTTAATTCCTCATCAATCTACTAAATTTACAAGAACTGTATTCCCTGGAGTCCAATGCATCAGATGTATCTGGCTCTCTGTTCATCCCATCAATCCAAGTTGAAGATCAATTTAACAAGTACATTGGATACAGTGAGCTTAGGTTTTCAAAGTGTCTTGGAAGTGTTCTTCATTTGAGGATCAGATTAATATAAAAATAAACTCATGTTGAGCTTGGAATCTGAAAATGTAAATTTTCTCAAGGTTCAAAACTCTTCTTGTCTTTGTAGGAAACAAGTTCCAGATGGGAGCATTATTTTGGATTGGAAAGTTTGAATATGACAAGTGAACTTAAAGAAAGGATTGGGTGTGTCCCATTGACCTGAAAAAAAGGAAGAATTTACCCTCTAAAGCGCAATATCTAGAAAGCTTCAGATTCACTCTGAGATGATTCAAGTTCAAGTTTGAGGTACAGAAAAAAGTTTGTCCAGCTGGTCAACCCATACATAGAATAGGAGCTCCGTGATTTATGACCATAATTGGGACCAAAGGATCGTCATATCTCAAATTGGACTCAAGTTGGAATTTTGCTCGCGCACGTGGAGTACCGAAGTCTTAAACCAAACTTTTTAATCAAATGTTGTATTTGGAAAAACTATAACAGGAATATAGGGCATGTAAGAGCCAAAATGTACATACTTACCTTGTTAGTCAGCATCCTGGGGTCCATAGGCTGGGTGCACGGTAGGTTTGTTTATTGGAGTTCAGTTGGTGCATGTGTGAGAGTGAAGTGTCCTGACGATATTGAATTTGAACCCTTAACTCTTGTGCATGCACCAACCATACTCCAATACGCAAATCTACTCTGTGTGATCCAACCAAAGGCTCGCGCATGTGCACAGGAATCAAGATGGCCACACCCAGCCTACTGACCCCAGGATGCCAACTAACAAGATAAGTACACACATTTTGGCTCTTACCTGCCCTATATCCCTGTTATAGTTTGTCCAATATAAACCACTTAAATTTTATATTTCTTCATATTTTTTTTTTAATTTGGTCATATCTGCAGAAGGACATAAGTCACATAAGTCACAAGTCAGGAAGAACCTGCACTGCAATTATAGAGTACAGAGTTTCAGAGAGAGATCAATTTGGGCAGAGGTGAGGCAACATTATTTCACTACTGTGAGGTTCATGCTGGAGTCTGTTAATGATGGGAAAGAAACTGTCCTTGAATCTGGAGGTGAGTGATCTCATATTCGTGTACCTTCTTCCTGATGGGAGAGGGGTGAAGAGGGTGAGGCCGGGATGGGATGAGTGTGACTGAGGTGAGTTGTGTCTTTTCCAAGGCAGCAGGAAGAGTCGAAGGAGTCTATCGAGGGAAGGAAGATTTGAACAGTGTTCACAACTCTCTGCAGTTTCTTACAGTCTTGGACAGACCAGTTTCCATTCTTTTTCTCAGTTTAAAATCTTTCTTTTACTCCCCTCCCCCCCCCCCACCCCAGCCATGGTTTTTCACTCTACCTGCCTCTTCAGCTCTCACATCTTCTGTCCTCTCATTTCAGATTCCCCCCCCCACCCCCACCAGCTTCTTTCCATTTATGCAATTTAACCTTTTTTATCCTCGTCTCAATAAAGTGTTTCATAACGAAATGCTGACTGACCATTTCTACCTATGGATGCAGTCCCACCTGCTGAGTTCCTCCAACAATTCCTCGTCCGTTTAAGTTCCCGTAGCACGTTAAGCTTTCAGCACTGGGTGAATAAGGCTAATCTCTAAGACTCTCACTCCCTGATACCTTGATGGTAATTAAATGTCCTAGGCAACTAATGAGATTAGTTTGGGTGGCATAGTTAGTGTAACAGTTAGCGCAATGCCTTTACAGCACCAGCGATCGGGATCAGGGCTTGAATCCCATCTGTCTGTCTCAATGGGTTTTACCTGGGCGTTCCAGTTTCCTCCTACAATTTGAAATGTACTGGGGGGGGGGGGGGTGGGTTAATTTAATGTTAATTGGGCATAACAGACTCATAGGCAGAAATGGCCTGTTAACATGCTGCATGTCTAAATTTGAAATTGTGGCCAAATGGCATTCACCTGTCAATCTCACATGAGATTCATGAAGAGGTACAAAGACCCTTGTGTATTTATTACCACACTCTGGCAGCTCTCGGTACTTGGAACAAAGATAAGAGCACGGCAGTCAAAGCAAAGTGTCCTTCTATTCTCTTACTGAGAGAGGTGGATTCATTCCTAATAGAATGGGCAGAGAATGGTTCGCATAGCAGTGGGTGCAATGCTGTTGCAGTGCCAGAAATCAGGACAAGGATTTGAATCCCGTGGTGAATCTTAGGAGTTTGTATGCTCTTCCCTTGTCTGCGTGAGTTTCCTGAGGGTGCTCCAGTTTCCTCCTACCCTTCAAAAACATACTAGAGTTGTAGGTCAATTGGGTGTGATTGGGAAGTGCAGGCTCATGGGCCGGAAGGGCCTGTTAGCATGCTATATGTCTAAATTTAATTTTTAAAATGTCATTTTAGAAAAACCACACTCAAGACAAGTCAAGTCGAGCTTATTGTCATCTGATTGCACAAGGACAACCTGACAAAACAGCGTTCTTTGGTCCTCGGTGCAAAACACAGACAGATAACCAGACAGACACGCATATAGACAGACAATATATATGCTGGAAAAATATACCGTATCTATGAATACTTGTATATACAAATAAATTAATAAAAATTGTTTTGTGAATAAGAGTCTCAGATGGTAAGTGTGAGCAGTTCCTTTGGTCATTCATCATTCTCACTGCCCGTGGGAAGAAGCTGTTCCTCAGCCTGGTGGTTCTGGCTCTGATACTCCTGTATTTCTTTCCGGATGTGAGCAGCTGAAGGATGCTATGTGCTGGGTGGAAGGGGTCCCCAATGATTTTGTGTGACCTCTTCAGACAACTATCTCGTTAGATCATGTCTATGGTTGGGGGGGGATGGGAAAGGAGAATCCAGGGATCCTCTCTGCCATTCTTATGGTCATGTAGATTGATGTCTAATCCATTTCTCTGCACTAATTATACCACACTATGAAGCAGCCGGCCAGGACACACTCAATGGAGCCCTATAGAAGCTTAACATGATGGTGGCCAGTAGCCTTGACCACTTCAGTCCTCTCAGGAAGAACAGTTGCTGTTGGTCTTCCTGACAAGTGAGGAGATGCTGAGGTTCCATTAGTTAAGTGAACTCCAAGGAACTTGGTGCTCTCCACTCTCTCTACTACAGAGTGTTGATGTGTAATGGAGGGTGGTCATTCCTGAATTCCATGATCATCTCCTTCATCTTGTCCATGTTGAGACTTAGGGTATTACTCTCACATCATATCACAAGACTTTCTACCTCTTCACCATAACGTGACTCATCATTGTTGGAGACGAGGCCAACTACTGTTGTGTCATCCATAAACTTGATGACACTGTTGGAGCTGGATCTGGTGATGCAATCGTGGGTCAGTAGCGTGAATAGGAGTGAGCTGAGTACTCAGAGTTCATCATGATGGTGTTTGATGATCTCGACTATGCTGTGTTCAATAATTTGCAGATAATCAGCATTTTTGGCATTTTCATTTCAGATTTCCAATGTTCACAGTCTTCTTGTCTCATAATTTCAAATAATGATAATTCAACAGCTCGGCAGAGTAGAGAGGATTAAGTCACTTCCCCTTCAATTAAGATCAATGATGCTTCTCCAAATGGCAGATCTTTTGAATATAATTTACATCTACCTACAGAATACTCCATTCACTGTGTCTTTCTGAAGAGACTGGCATGCTTTTGTGGGAATAATTGCTATAGTTCTCTCATTTAATAGACGGAGTAAATTCATTTCACTGATAGTTCAAGAATCCATTTACTCACCCTCACTTCCAATTTACTGATGTAATGTGTCATTAAATACATCATTCTGGGTAATGATTCCGCCTCCCCCATCCAGGCCATCTTTTGCTTTTCTTCCCCATCCCTCACTTGCATTATCAATCCTCATTTTTCACACCATCCACTTTTCCTCTCTTCTCCACTTGCCTCCTTGAACCAAATTTTCCCCATTTCTGATTAAATATTATCAAAATGAAAAGCCAATTTTATTTTTCTCTCAGCAGACGCCACCTGACCTGCTGAGTGTTTATGAATTTTGTTTTTTGCCTTGAGACAGTTGCGATGGGGAAGTCTCTTGCAAAAGCTCATGACATTACTACAAAATTTTCAGCTCAGATTCCATTTAGCCAAAGTTTGTGCTTGAAAATTAACCTTTGCAGCCAGTGGGACTTCCTTCAGTATCCTCTGCTTTGAAAAAAATTGCATTGGTTTCTAACATTTGCTTCTGCCTGTGACCCTATTCAGCTTTTGCTCAGAACTGACCACTTTCAGAGAGGGCAATACATTTTACTAATGAATGACCTGTAAGGACCAAAATGATCATGGATTGTTCGGGCTCCACCTGTACCATATATACCCTTGGAAGTCGAATTTTCTTGACCATTTTTAATGTTCAATTTATGGTGTCAACGATTGCATGGAAATTACTTTTGAGGGACTGAAATTCACACTAGTATACAAAATCAGTAGCAGAAGTCCAAATGATCTCTAAATGAATAAGAAACAAAACATACTGAAATAAATTAATAATAATCTGGGAATCAAAACACACATCTTACCAAGTCGCAAAAATCATGAGTAAAACACAAAAACTCTGCAGACATCGCAAATGAAATAAAAACACAAAAGGTTGGGGAGAGGGGTGTCGGTGGGAAGAAAGGGGGAGCTCAAAGGAGGAGATGGGGGTTGAGTCGGGAGAGCTGTGCGGCGATGGAAGAGGGTCAGGAGTGGTGGTGGGTTGACCCTGTAGGATCAAGGAATAGTGTCAGACTTGCGGAGGCTAAGGTTGATGTGGGAACTGGTGAGGGAGTTGGCGTTGGTACGGGGGAGGTCAGGACTGCAGTAGGTATCTTCATCATCAGAGGGCATCGGCACCAAGGTGAGCGACTAGGGTCGAATTTGACCTGAGATTAACTTTTACACGAGTATCTTTCGCATCCGTTTCACTCCTGTTGCAATCTGAGACTGAAGTAAGTGCACAATTTGTCTAGTTTTGTGTTTTATTCTCCTCCCATGCCCTCAGTGAAGCAGGATCAGAAACCATGAAAATCAAATATAACACAATATAAACTCATATCTGTCCATTTCTGATTTATTTCTGAAACCAGTAAAGGGATAAATCTTCTTCACAGAAGAATGTTGAAGACATACCTGATCGAGTGCAATCCTCAAGCATATAAATCATCAGTTCCATTTTAACTTACTTGATGTAATTTTGAATGTATTTCTCTCCTTTTCCTGGTACTTGATGGCTAATATTTTTATTGTAGCTGCCTCTTTTCAATACATCATCAGAGATTATTCTCCAAAACAGGCTTTGGAAGCTGGATATGAAAGCACCAGCTATCCTTGGACACTTGCTTCACCTGTCATGATCCAATGTGGGATGAGAGAAAACCAATGGCATTCCCTCACCTTGATCCTCGGTATAAAGGTCAGACAGGTGGATGAACAAATTAATTCTTGCATCATTCTGTTTAATCCAATTTGACATCAATTGAACAGCCATTGTAAATGAATTGGAGGAATACACAGGGATATTTTGGAAAATTTATTATCATTAATTATCTCTATTTAGTGTTATCAAAGTTGAACTCCTTTTCAAGGTGGAATTGATGTGTAATTTGATCTTGATATCAGTGATATCAGTGCTTGCAAACTGTACATCTTCACCAAATCCTTGCCTCCCGCAAAGCCTTGAATGACAAAGCTCCTCCATTTTATGTGATTTCCAACCAATCACTGGGCGTAATGAGCAAAAGAGATGCAATGCCTATCCGTATTATGGCCAAGATTTTCCACTCAATCCTTGTTCCAGATTAGCTGAGTTCTCCTGTTGCTAATTCAGTGACTTTGCTGTACCCAAATATAATGCAATTTTCATCTATGAACTCGCCCTTCCGCTTGGAGGAATTTGTCTTCACCTTTAACGACTTTTCCTTGGATTCCACCTGTTTCCTCCCAATCTGGAGTGTAGCCATGGATACACATATGGGCCCCAGTTCTCTCAGCTTTGTTGCTCGGGTCTGGAGAACAGCCTTTGTTCGAATCCTTCATGTCCCACTTCCCAGCTGCTCCTCTGTTATGCTAATAACTTCATTGCAGAACTCAATATCTTTACTAACTTCACCGCCAACCTCCACCCTGCCCTTAAATTTATCTGAACCGTTTCTCACCACTTCCTGAACCTTTTTGTCTCCATCTCAAGAGACAAACTATCCACTTGTATCTATTACAAACCCAATGACTCCACAGCTACCTGTATTATGCTTCTTCCCACTCTTTCTCTTGGACACCATTCCTTTCCCCCCAATGTCTCCACCTCTGCCCAATGAGACCCTTCACTCCAGGATATCTGAAATGTCCTCTTTCTTTAATAAACATGGATTCCACTCCCCCCATACCCCGCCCCCACAGTTGTTGATAGAACCTGAACCTGTAACTCCCTTCATTTCTTGGAAATCTGCCCTGACTCTGCTTTCCTCAAAGTAGCACAACGATACAATCCCTCTGGTCCTCACTTTCCTCCCCACCAGATTCCACATCTGACACATTATATATTTTAAATTTCAACTTCCACATACAGCACAGTAACAGGCTCTTTCGGTCCATGAGCCCATGCCACCCAATTACCTACAACCCCTGTATGTTTTTGAACGGTGGGAGAGAACTGGAGCACTCGAAGGAAACCCACACCGACACTGGGACCATGTACAAACTCCTTACAGAAAGCGTCGGATTTGAACCCTCGTCGCTGGCATGGTAACAGCGAAGTGCTAACTGCGATGCTCCTGACACTTCCGACATCTTCAGCATGCTCCCACCACCAACCATATCTTTCCCTTGCCAGCCCTATCCACCTTTGCAGGGTTCATAAATCCCTGCTCTCCTCTTTCCTCCCACCCACCCTTCCACATCCACAGGCACTTCACGCTGAAATGGCAGGAAGTTCAAACCTTATCCCTACATCATCCCCCTTATTTTCAACCAGGGCCACAAACATGCATTCCAGATGAGACTGAGACCATAGAACATTACAGCACTGAAAACAGGCCCTTCGGCCCTTCTAATCTGTGCCAAAGTAGTCCCACTGACCTGCACTCAGAACATATCCCTCCATACCTCTCCCATCCATATATCTGTCCAAATTTTTCTTAAATGTTCAAATTGAGTCTGCAATCACCAATTCAGCTGGCAGCTCTTTCCACACTGCCACCACTCTCTCTGTGAAGAACTTCTCCCTAATGTTTCCCCTAAACTTCTCTCTTTTCACCCTTAACCCATGTCCTCTGGCTTGTGCCTCATCTTTTACCTGCACATCTTCCTAAATGATCTACTGCATTCGGTGTGGCCTCCTCTACAACAGTGAGAGCAAACACCGATCAGGTGACCACCTCTCCGGGCACCTACACTCTGTCTGCAGGACTAAGCTTGAACTTCCAGCAGTTAACCATTTCAATTCTTTCACCATAAATTATAAACTCCATAAATTCGGTTTGATTATAAAGGGATTAATCAAAAAGTATAGTCAAAACTTTAAAGCTGCTGAGGAGTAAATTTGAAGGTATTGGCTTTCTTGGGATCAAATATGTTCTAGTCTGAAGAACTCCTGGGGTAGATTTACCACCCGGTTGCTGGAAACGGATGTCAGGAAATCACAGCTGTGATTATTTCATCCAATGACAGATGGAAAATTAATAGACTTATAATATTGACCCAGTGGGAAATCCTTCTTGCCTGGAGTGTTTATAGCTTCAGTGTTTTCCAGTACTTTTCACTTTTTTTAAACAGTTTTCAATGTCCAAGATAAAATGATGCTGCTACTGGGACCTGTTGCCAAAGCAAGCCGATGTCAATTGAATGTGAAACTGAAATTTGAAGTCAACAGCACAGAACAGCCCAAATTAAAAAAGAGCATCACCTGTAGACAAAAGGAAGAAGGCTTACCCTTACATATCGCCACAGGATGTGTCAGAGCATTTTACAGACAATTAGAAGGGATTTTCTGTAAAGACGGGAGAATGGAGTGAACCACATCATTGATGCCAGCCCCCCGCTTCAGACGGCAATGGATGTGGTGAGGATTTCATAAAGAATGTCAAGCTTCAAACCACTGATATACTTGGCTTCAATCTCCAATCCTGAAAAACTGAGAAAGGTAAGGAGTAAATTTCCAAAGTTCACCTAATTTCTTTACCAGCTGATTTCAAATGCAATGAAAAACATTCAGGATGAAGAGAGCACGCACACACAAAAATCCACCAGGTTAATGGAACTGCATTCATCATTTTCGATTTCCCCAGAAATAGAGATCTCAACTAAAATATGATCATGAAGAACATGAATTATTGACTTGTTTAAAGACTACTTGATTCCCTTCTTGCTTTTCTTTTGACATGATCTAATATGGAATTGATACTTGAGTAGTTAGAGGCAACAAACAAGCTGCTAGAGGAACTCAGAGGGTTGGGCAGCGTCTGAAGGGGGAACAGAATTGTCAACGTTTTGGGTCGAGGCCCTGCAACAAGACAGAGGGCGATGAGGAAAGAGAGCCAGTATAAAGAGAAGGGGCAGAAGTGAGACGGGGAAGAGGGAGATTGGTGGTTTGAGCAAGGATGAAGGATGGTGGGTCGATGGAGTAGATGTGGGGCTGGTACCAGAAAGAGGTGCTCTTGAATCATGTGTCTTTTTCATACAGAGATGGAAGAGGAATGGTCCTATTTAGGTATTGAATAAGAAGATAAATAGATAGATAGATAGATAGATAGATAGAGAGAGTGAGAGAGAAAGAGAGACAGATAGACAGAGGGAGAGGTAGAGATAGAGACAGAGAAATCTAGAGAGAGACAGACAGACTGAGAGAGATCTGTAGAGACAGACAGGGAGAGAGAGAGAGAGAGAGAGAGAGAGAGAGAGACATGGTTAGCACAACACAATTACAGCGCTAATCGCCCAGGCTCAAATCCAGCACTATTTATAAGGAGTTTGTACGTTCTCCCCATGTCTGTGCGGGTTTCCTCCTGGTGATCAGGTTTCCTCCCACACGTTAAAACATATGGGGTTTGTCGGTTAATTGGGTTATTTGGGTAGCACATTCTCATGGGCTGGAAGGGCCAGTTTCTATGCTGTATGTTGTGATTTTAAAAAATTAAATGTAAATGTAATTTAAATTTGAAGAGATAAAGAGGAGGAGAGAGAAAGAAAGAAAGAGAGAGAAAGAGACCAAGAGATAAAAAGGTGTTTTTATGGAGCGATAGCCGACTCCATTAGGGTGGAGAAAAGAGGACTTACCTTTTTATGGAGAAGGCCTACAAGGCTGATCCCACATTGGTTTTATGGAGACCTTTGCCAGGTTGCATCCTCCAGAGCTGAGGGAAGCTGGGTGACTGGTGCCATAGTGCAGCCCATCAACATGATGTCATGCATACACGCTGAGAGGGAAAGCGGCTTATACCATAAAATGGCGACCTTAGAGCAGGTAAGAATAATGGTTGCGATGTGTGCAAGCTGTCTTAGCTTGCAGGCAGATATCCCGCACACTGTAATTCGGGCCGAGTGCATATATGGTGTTTTCAAAATCGCACTTCTGGGTTGTGACAACATCAGCCCGCCCCTTTACAGCTGCTTACAGCGGCAGTGCCTTTATGGAGAGAGGTGGGTGTATGGCTCCACCTTTGAGACTAAACTCAGGATGGATTGGAGTTCGCATGCTTGATCCACACGCAGCGGTTTTATGCAGGATATAAGGCCGGAGAATATCCACCTTTACACTCACTTTTTAAAAAATTATAAAGCCTATAGATAGAGGGAGAATAATTCCACTTGTGGAGGAGAGCAAAGCAAAATGATAATCAAAGTTCAGAAAAAAAATCAACTAGAAAATTTACATGAAACTTCTTTCCCCAATGAGAGTAGTAGTGTTTGTAGGTTTTGAGTAGATGAGGAGAATATTATATAAATGCAGTGAAGAGTGTGAGATATAAAGAATGGAAGAATTATACAGGAGGAAATGTTCAAGGATGTAAGTGATTTTATAACATGTAAGTTTATACTGGCTACCAGAGAGTGTGTTTTATGGAGGATTGTAAATCTAAAACAATACAGATGCAGGGAAATCTGAAATAAAAACAAAATGCTGGAAACACTCAGAAGGTCAGGTAGCGTCTGTGGAAAGAAAACAGAATAAATGGTTCAGGTTGAATTATTGATTGACGGGCTAAGTGCTTCAAACATTTTCTGCTGCTGCTCTAATTGAGTAAAGTTTGCAGGACTCAACAAAAAAGTAGGTGAGACAATCAGAGTATTTTTCAAAAAGATCACTCAGGAATGAAGGGCTGAATAGCCTCCTATACCGACTTGTTCCATGATTTTATGACCCCCCCCCCCTCCCCACCACCACCACTAGACATACCAAGCTCTGCATTCAAAGCAAGGGTGGATAATATTGGATAGGACTGGTACTCCAAGCAAACGACCTTAGAGTTCTGATCACCCAGCGATAGGAAGGATATAAGTAAGTTGGAAAGGATGCTAAGGAGATTCGTCAGAATGTTTCCAGTATGAGAGATGGATCACGGTACAGGGAGAGAGTGGAGAGGCTGGCTGCAGGCTAGAGCATTATGGGATGAAGAAAGAAGGACTTTATAGTGGTTTATAAAATCTCCCCAGTGGAAGGATATGGAAGCTACGGAGAGGGTGCAGAGGAGTTTCACCAGGATGTGGCCTAGAATGGGACACAAGGTTAGCAGAGCTGGGACTTAGGGGAGACATCAGAGGTAACCTTTTTTACACAGAGTTTTGGGTGCTTGGAATGTCTTGTTGGGGATGGTGGTGGGGCCTGAAACATTGGGGGGATTTAAGAGACTCTTGGACAGCCACATAGATTAAAGAAAAATAGAGGATTATGTGGTAGGGAGGGTTTAGTACTTTTTTTAAAGACATATGGCTCAGTACCACATCGAGGGCTAAAGGGCCTGCACTGTATTGTTCTATATTCTATGATTTCAGATCTAGAAGGAACACGTTTACAGTGAAAGAGGAGGATTTGAGAATAACCTGAGGGGCAATATTTTCACTCAGAGTGTAGTCCACAAACTGCCAGAGGAAACTGTAGAAGCAGGTACAATTACAGTGTTCGAGAGTCATTTGGACTGATAGGTGGATAGGCAGTGTTTAGAAGGATGTGGACCAAATGCAGATAAATGGGACCAGCCCAGTATGCCAAGTTCATGTCTCTCTGGATATTTAGGCAGAGATCAGGGTCCAGTATTGAAGGGTGCAAGGATGAATGAATAACCTGTTGTAGTCAGACAAGCAAATGGGGACTCTGGGCCCAAGTAAAGGAAGGGACAACTTCCAGGTATGCGGGACATTCCATAACTACTGGATTAGGCCATCACACACTTTGTGACTGAGATCCAGAGAGTCCTTTTGAAGTCAGACCACATTACTCAAAAAATAATATCTTGTAAGAATTGAGGCAGATAGCTGCTGTTAGTGGCCTTCTCTACATCAAAGAGACTAGACACAGATTGGGAGATTTGTCTGCATCAGTGACAGGGACACCCCCCCCCCCACAGTGGCCAACCACTTCAGTTCTGAGCCCCACTCTCATACTCACGTCTGTCCATGGCCTTATGTTCTATCCCACCAAGATCATCCATAAATTGGAGGAACACCACTTAATTTTCCACCCTCCAACCAGATGGCATTAACATCGACTTTTCCGGTTGCCACTAGCTCATTCCCTGTTCTCCTTTCCTCCCATTTCCCTTTGCTTCTTTCCTCCAGCTCTCCACCCCTTCCTTCTTCAATTACAGAGCAATCCCCCTCCCCCGCTTGCTGGTGTATCCTCCCTCCCTCATCCACCTATTACCTCCTGCCTGTAGGACCATGCTCCTCCCCCTGCCACTCCCCATACCATTTCTTCGGATGCCTGGAGACATTTTGCCCGTACCTTGATGAAGGGCTCAAGCCTGATACATTCGTTAGGTATCTTTATCAATGTTTGACCTGCTGAGTTTCTCCAGCATTGTGTTTTTAGTGGCTTAAAATGTGGTTTTGACTGCCCCAGCCTCGGAGGAGCTATGGGATTCACTACTAAGTCATAAGGAGATGTGGGGAAAGATATATATATAGAGAAATTGGTCAGGGTTCGGCCAATGATGCAACCGGGCTCAGGATCTGAATGACATTTTCCTGTCCCTGTGTTCCTCATTCTGAGGGCAAATTACTCAACCTTGCTCATCCCCATCAACCCCCACCAAATTTCCCACCACAAAGGCAAGTCTTGGAGTAAATTATAACCAGGGGTTTGAAAGTAGAAACTCATGAAATCCAAACCCACCTGGTTTTGGGGATTAAAGTTACCACAATGTTTCTGAGGCAACAATGCTTATTTTAAATATTTTAATGCATGGTAAACATTCCAGGAAGAAGGCAAAATATAATAGTACAGTGAACTGCACTCCTTCAATTGAGTGCACTTTTATTTATTTACCAAAAATTAATGAGGAGAACATTAGTTTATGGTGTTTTTTTTAATCCATGAATCACGCCACAGGAGACACATATGTTCATCCAAATTTGAAAAGCAGTATTCCTGAACTTGCTGCCACAACACAAGCCATGACTGAAAAATTCAACAAGCAAGCGATAGCCTTTCTAATAAAAAGAACGTCTTTGTTCAGGGCACATGACACCATATGGCTCCACTAAGGCAAATATGCATTGTTGTCCAGAGTTTGTGGATTATTAGCCAACCATTCTTGGACCCAAGCCCAGGTTGGGAGCCAATCCAACATCTTGATGAACTTCATAGATTTCAGCAGTTTTGTTTTATAGAACTTTCACATGCAGGCCGCATACCAATCAGAAAATTGTTCTGAAATTTGCCATCTTGGAGTTATCGTTCAAAATAGTGTCTACTTGACTCAGAATTTAAATTGCACCAAGTTCTTTCACATTTAGAATGGTAACATGGGATTCCTAAATCCACCACAGTGCCCCTGTAAAATGTTCTTAATTATTAAATTATACAGAGAATGCTTTTCCAACTGCCTCATGTCCTGTAAATATGTCATAGCAGGCCAATCATTTCTGTGCAACATGAATGTACCAACCTGTGGCATTTGACTCTTTTAAAATTTGTTTTTAACAGTCACGAACGTTAGAACCCTATTCCGACCACTGAAATCTTTGAAATCTTGAAATCCAATTACTCCCAATTAACCTTCCAACCCTATATGATTTGGAGGATGGGAGGAAACCAGAACATCTGGGGAAAACCCACACAGCTCACAGGGAGATCATACAAACTCCTAATAGACAGCGGCTGGATTTGAACCTGGGTCACTGGTGTTGTAATTACGTTGCGCTAATCACTACACTAACCACCATGTCACTAAAGATGTGAGTAAATATTTAAAAGATGCAGTGACTTAGCAGGAAGTATCACTGGCTCTCAACTCCTGGGGTTGTGGTCCAATTCTGACCTTGGATATTGTGTGTGTGTGTGTGTGTGTGTGTGTGTGTGTGTGTGTGTGTGTGTGTGTGTGTGTGTGTGTGTGTGTGTGTGTGTGTGTGTGTGTGTGTATGTGTGTGTGTGTGTGTGTGTGTGTGTGTGTGTGTGGGCTGGGGGGGAGGAGGAGTTTTTACATTCCACAGTATCTGCACAATATTTATATTTATATTTTGAATTCATGGAATTTCTCCGGCAACAGCCATATTAAATAATGCAAAAAAAACTCATAAATGGTCAGTATTAAGTTATGATTCAGTGGAAAGTAAAATTAGATCAAAGGCAGAGGGTGTGGGGATCAAGCCCAGTGAAACTCTCTGGGATTGTTTGTGATGCTAAACTAAGGTCTGCTTTGTTCTATTAGACATACATACAGATGGTGGATTTGAATGCTGGTGCTATTGGCCTATTGGAGCATTTGTGACTATTCTAAAAGCAGATCAATTCATCATTGTCACAAATTGGAGGCAGAGCACCTCATATTCCATCTGTGCACCCTCCAACTGGATGGCATTAACATCAACCTCCATTAATTTCCATTAACTCCGGCACTCCCCCTCATTTGCTAGCTCTCTCTCTTTCCTTTTCCCTGTCTCCTTTACCCCAGCTCTGCATTCAAAGAGCCAATCCCCCCTCTCCCCCAATCAATCCTCACCTTTTCTCTCTCCCATCAACCTATCCATGTCCAATTAACACCTTTTGTCTGTTGACCTGTGCTTTTCCCCCCACCCTTTGTTTCTTCTCCCCAGCATTTTAATTCAGATGCCTGCCTGTTTTTCACTTGTACCTTGAAGGCCTGAGGCTCAAAACATCTGCAATATATCTTTACTTCCTGTGGACTCTGCAAGACCTGCTGAGTTTCTCCAGCATTTCTGAGTTTTTAACTACAATCACAGCATCTGTAGACTTTCGTGTTTCACTACATTCTTTCAGTTTGGGCAAGAGTTGTTATTGAACCATAACTGGGCCATTTTATTAAAAATCAACTGCAGTAGTTTGACTCTGAAGTCACATTTGGGTGAAATTGAAGAAGAAAAAAACATTTCCCCCCCCCCCCACTTTGAAAGAATGTTAAGTAATCAAGAATGGCTTTTAGAATAATCCTGTAATTTCATCCTCACCATCATTAACTTTTCAATTCCAGACTCATTTCATGATTTTCACCTAAATCATCCAGTGACTGGAATTTTGGATACAATTCCAGAAACTTTATGACTACTACCTGCAGTGAACTGAGATTCACTGGTGATGGGCTGTGCTGATGGCTGGCTCCTCCCCCAGGCTCCACCCCATCTACCCATATATAACCCAGGTTTCCTGCCAAAACCCTGAGCCCGACTGAAGACCCTACCCTTTGTTATAAGTTAATTAAAGCATGTGCTTTTATTTGCACCACACTACCATAATGAAAATCAAATCAGTCTACAAATTAAATTTTGCTTATTCACGGTGGCCCAATGCCAACTCTGAGCATACACAAAAAGATAATAAAATTGACCAAGAGGACTTTAGGATAGTTCACACCCAGAAGGTTGCACTAAAGCGGGAGCTATGTGATTCCTATCAGGGCCACACCTGCTCCAATGCAACTGCCAACACAGCTCTCACCCTATTTATTACTTCTCAGCTTATTTTCCCACCCCTATCCCTTGGACCTCTGGTCTGTGACCCTGTCCTCCTCCCCTGCCCCTTCATCACCCACTCTCCCTCCACCAGTTTATATAGGCAACTGCCAGCTTTTAGCTCATACCTCAGTGAAGGGCTTTGGCCCAAACGTTGGCTATGTATCTTTATCTGTGCTACATAAAGAATTCTGTATAACTTGCTGAGTTTCCCCAGCAATTTTATATCGCCAATACATCACTGTTCATTAATTGAAGGGTGTCAGCCCTAAAGGCACAGAGTCCATGACAGCCAGCCAGCAGGGCCATTGAGTGGGTGACAATTGGAAGAAACTAGCAACTTGAGGTCATAGAGTCAAGTCAAGTTTATTTTCATCTGTTTGTATAAGTGCAACCCAATGAAACAATGTTCTCCGGTCCTTGGTGCAAAACATGCAGACACACACCCAGACATAACACATATATAGACAAAAATAAATACATATGCAGGACAAGTATTCATATATACAAATAAATAAATAAATATTGTTTCATGAATATGAGAGTCTCGGATGGTTGGTGTGAGCAGTTCCTTTGGTCGTTCAGCATTCTCACTGCTCGTGGGAAGAAGCTGTTCCTCAGCCTGATGGTGTTGGCTCTGATCCTCCTGTATCCCTTTCCCAATGGGAGAAGCAGAAAGATATTGTATGCAGGGTGGAAGGGATTTTGTGCCCCCTCTTCAGACAATGATCTTGATAGATCACGTCAATGTGGGGGAGAGAGATTCCTGTGGTCCTCTCTGCCATTCTTATAGATTTGTGGATTGACCTTCAATCCATTTCTTTGCAGCAAATGTTGCACACTGTTCTTCAGTCAGCCAGGACACTCTTGATAGAGCTTCTGTAGAAAGTTGGCATGATGGTGGCCGGTAGCCTTACCTGCTTCAGTCTTATCAGGAATTGCCATTGCTGATTTGCCTTCCTGACAAATGAGGAGACGTGTGTCCATGATAGGTCACTAGTTACAGTAAGTTAACTTTAAGGAACTTGGTGCTCTCCACTCTCTCCACTGCAGTATTGATGATGTGTAGTAGAGGGTGGTCATTCCTGGACCTCCTGAAGTCCACGATCATCATCATGGAGACTTGGGTTGTTACACTCGCATCATATCACAAAATTTTCCACTTCTGTAAAGTGTGACTCATCATTATTGATGATGAGGTCACCTACAAGTGACTTTCCAGGGGTACAGTCCCATTATATCCACACTGGCTATCCATATAATTCTCATTTCCTACTCTAAACCCCTACCATTCATCTAAATATCTCATAAATGTCACATAGGCCTCTCCCTCCAACAACTGTCAAGACACCTGTTCCATAAACCCTCTGAGAGGAAAGATTTTCCTCAAATTCCCATTAAATCTCTCTGCTCTTTCATTGGAGACACATTTCTCACTATAAATGCACCTCATATTTTCTGCTCGAGGGAAAGATCCCTGACCCATTTCACAAAGTCAGAAGAAATTTCAATTCTACGAGGGGTCATTTACAGTGGCCCGTGGAATCACCAACCTGCACATCTTTTGGATGTGGGAGCAGACTCTAGTGGCCTGTGCAAGGGGTCACAGGGAGAATGTGCAAACTTCACACAGACAGCACCCCAGGTCAGGGCTGAACCCAGATCAGTACCCGCCACACCAATGTGCTGCTCCTTTGAACAGTGCGCACTTGCAATCAGGGACTTCGTTCCCACCCCTCGCACCCATCCCATCCTTTCTCCCATGCCACCATTGTTAAGCAGTTCTTTCCACTCCTCCCAGACTCCAATCAGTGGGTAGATCTTACTTTTACAGCTGTAAAATGAGCAAAGGTTAACTCAGCATCTGCCCAAGTTCTCTGTTTGGACAGAGGCAACAAGGACATTGAACTCATGAATAAGACACCACAGTAGAAAACAACATAGACAAGTGTCATTTAATATGGCTTTGTTATGTGTTGCTCAAGACATTTGTACTGTTCAGATCAGCCCTCATTTAAAGCAATTAAGATCTTTAATTTGCAACGATAACTTACAAGTACAACTGAACTAGAGAAGGTAACTTTACCTGGGGTATCTCTGACTCATGAACACCCCGGTATTTGCCATCGTTGGATCACAGACTCACTCTTTGGTCTGTGAGGAGCTGGCTAAATAAGGAACACCTGCCTCTATTGAGAAGATTTGGCTTTCTCCTTGTTGAATAATTTGAACTTCATAGGCTTGAAATGCAAGTTCCTCAGTATGTTTCCATGTACCTTGAAGGTTAATTTAATCAAAATAATATGTGTGCGTCGCTGCAGAGTGCTGCGATTACAGTTCAGACTGTCGCACACACCCTCACCTCCATCAGCTCCACCTGCTACCATCAGGACAGAGGTACAGGTGCCGCAAGACTCGCACTATCAGACTCCTCAACAACAAAACTCAATCAGGGACTCGTTTAAGAACTCTGATTTTTGCACTTTATAGATTTTTTTTCTCTCTGTATTGCACAGTTTGTTTACACGTGTACATTGAGTCATTTTTTTTGTACTACCAATAAGTGGTAATTCTGCCTCACCCATAGGAAAAGGAATCTCAGAATTGTATGTTCTCTGACAATAAATCTAAAATCTGAAAATCTGAAATCTACAGTTTCACTCCCTCTCTTGTCAGGTTATTGAATGATCCGCATACTTGTAAAACGGTTGCTTTGCTCTGTACTAACTGATCTCTCTCCATAACTCTGCACTTTCTACTGCATCTTACTTGCTTTACTATGTATGGGATGTATCAGTGTAATTCTCACTTTCTTGGCACAACTTGGTACAGGTGACAATAAAGTTAGACTTGAACTATTAGTAGGAACACTTAAAGAAGCCTGATCATGGGCAGGCACAACCTGCCTTTATGGAGATCATTTGAGAGGAGATTTCGCAATGATGTTGATGCCTTTGTCACTTATTCCAAACTCCCCCCATGTCATGGGGATAGCCACCTTCAGAGGCTGCCTGTCCTTATGGAAAGGCAGCAATGCTAGCCCAACTCAGTCCAGCGATACCGCTATTTCCTCACTGAAACCAAAGTTTTTATTTCCCTGTGAACAGTGACCTCTCAGATACAAAGTTGACATCTGTCAGAGATCTACTGTGGTCCTTTGGAAAGATCTTATGGTGAGGAAATTGTGTCTCTGTGACGTTACCTAACGGAGCAGTCCTGTCATAAATGTGTGCCTGAATGTTTTCCCACAAGATGCAAGATTCCTTCACTGTCCATATAATAGTACAGAACAAGGAATGTTGCACAACATTGCCTTCTGGCGTACACAGACAAAGAGTCATCATTCGTGTTACCCAGCGTCCCTCACAGTATGAGAAAAAGAAGCAAAAGAGAGTCTGTTCAGAGACACTGAGTGTCCATGAATTCACCTCCAGTGCTCCCATGGCCTCTCCACTGGTAACCTGAGCTCCAGATCCAAACCTGCGACACGATCAAGCTCCCAAGGTCCTTCAAGAGCCCTCCTTAGCCTCAGCACCTTCTCAAATCCCAGCTCTGATATCTGGTTCCCATATAAGCCACAACCTGTGCGGGTCACCTGACTGCAAGTCTATGACCATGATGGCAGTCCAGAAAATATTGAGCACACATATACATTGGTCATCAAGGAGGAACAAATAGTTACGCTTCTGTAGCATCTCCGAGAGTAAGCTCTTTGCTGACAATCAACAGCCCCAAGACTGGAATTCTGCCAGTGTTTCTTCTCCTGGCGCCCTAACTCAATGAGAATCTCATCTGCTAAACAGAGGAGAAAACACAACAGTTCGTTGTATCTTACTCAATGGACTGGAAAATGTTCAATCAACCTCTAATGAGTTCTAAATCTGCCCTTGCCAGTTCTCTAAGGAACCCCCTGAAATAGACATAAATACAACAAACTAATACAATATGATGATTATTCGACTGTGACAGATTCACAAGAATCATATCTTGCAACTTTATGTTTTAATCTAAGTAAGGAAATATGTATTGGGTAAATGGGGAATTTGTAACAGCACTGATTTATAGCAGTTTACAAACAAATAAAGAATACACTCACTCGTTTTTCCAGCTCACCTTGAAATCGACTTTCTTTATTAAACCGCGGATACAACAATGCATTTCTTTTCTTCTCAAACCACCCAGCCAAACTCTTCTGTCCTTCTCAATGGATCACCACCACATGAGTGATCCTGACGCTACCACTCTGCTCCTCCTACAACTGCCCCCCCACCTCCCCTCAGCCTCCGAGGCATGCAAGGAGGCAACTGATTGCAATTGTACCACTAAATAATGGTCCGGAGGGCCGACTTTTTGGCCCGATCTAGTATGATAATACAAGTCAGGCAATCCACGGTCCGACTGGCAAGGGTGTGACCAGTCCTCTGATTCGGGCTCTGACACAGAACATGGACCGTCAATGTACACCAGCTTCAACCTGTCAATGGAGACCGTGTCAGCTTTCCCATTCCTGTCAATTACAAAAGTCTTTGGTGGCATCGTATGACCTGAAAAGGACCATCATAAATGGGCTGAACTGGTTGGAGAACAGCATCATGCCAAAGGAATACATCAGAATAGCATTGTAAATCAGTCAGCATTTACACTGCAGGTGTAGGAGCAGGATGGAGTAATCTCATGTTTTCCCAAAGACAATCAATATAACGAGCTGGATCATAGAGCATTGTGCTTGGACTCAGATTCATAAACTCACCTGGCAAGGTTAACCCAGTGCCATATTCTAGTTCTGCCAGTGAACATCCAATATCTGCCTTAACAGCAATACGCACGCCAAGGAGATCCATGGTTAAATGTTCCTCCACGTAGATGGATTACCACCTGCTCTCAATGCTGTCTTCAATTGCCGATGGAAATGCTCAATGAAACCGTTGGCCTGCGGATGGTAAGCTGTAGTGCGAATGTAGGTATTGCCCAGAAGATCAGTGAGTTTGGAACAACTCAAACTGAGACCCTTGATCCATTGTAATAGTGTCCGGAACCCAACAGACGGAATCCAATGATCCACGAAACCCCTACCGACCGTCTCCACAGAGATGTTAGTGATGGAGTCCAGTCTGACACGAAAATCCTTGAGATGGCGAAAGCGGGCCTACCAAGTCTGTGTGCACACGCTGGAAACAGGAACCTTGAGCAGCAAAATCCCCCAGCTTGGACTTTGTGTGCCTGGAGACTATTGAGCATTGACACAGCAAACAGGTTCTTGCCCATAATCCAAAATATCATTTAACATGAGGGCAGGTAAAATTCTCTGCCACATAGCTGCTAGCACAAAAGGCCTAGGCTTTCCTGTGGAAAAATCTCAGACTAACTTTTCACCTGCTTCATCAAGGGTCACATCTTGAAGATGGATACCAAAGTTGATCCAGCGATACCAGGTGAGATTGCAGTGAAATCAATGGCAGTAGTTGTATGACCAATACACCTGGACAGGGCATCTCGGATTTGCCGTATGACTGATGAAAATTTTAATATGAAGTCCAGGTGCCAAATTTCTCTGGGCAAGTAGAGATGTGAGCTTGTACAGTATGTTAAAGACCCTAGAAGTCTGCATAAATGGTGAAAAGACAACCTTCCAATAAAAAAAACAGAACAGTTTCACTGAAAGATGGACAAGAGATCTTGACCAAACGTACTGTACTTTGCTTGAGCTGGTGAGAGCTTAGCTGAAAAAAGTCAAAAGGTTCCAACTGCCCATGGATTCATTCTAAAACTGCTCCCATAGCACTGACAGACTCATCTGTGGTAAGAGAGAGCAAGGCGTTGGGCTTCTGATGTTCAAGCATCGTGGCATTCACAAGCACAGTCTTTGCATCACTGAAAACCCACAATGGCTTTTTGGACACAGACTTATCAGATCCTTTCAGTTGTGCAGTAAGGAGTAATAAAGAGGCTGCAACATTCGGCAGGAATCAGCGATAAACATTCATCATGCTAAAAAATGTTGCACTTGGCCAAACGTGACGGTGTAGGAAATTCTCGAATCTCTTGCACTTTCAATTCATGAAGCAAAATAGCATGTTGTGTAACTCTACGTCCTAAGAATATAAGATCAGCAGTGCCAAAACTGCATTTACTGAGATTGATCACAATCCCAAACTCATCAAACCTCTGAAATAATGGTGGCGCTTGTGCTCCTCTTCATCCATGCTTGCATCTAGAATATAGTCAACGTAACACAAAATCGAGGTCAGTGAGTATGTGATCCATAAACCACTGGAATGTCTGAGCTGCATACCGGAGACCGAATGGCAGAAACTCAAATGCGCTAAAAGGAATAATCACTGCCATCTTCGTCACATCAGAAGGCTCACCTGATAGTAAGCACGTACTCGATCTATTCTCGAAAACATATGTTTGTTGTGAAGGTTTGCTGAGAAGTTTTGTAAATTTGGAATGTTGTATCGGTCAGGCACCGCAGAATTATCCAGGGCACGATAATCACTACAAGGCCACCAATCCCCAGGAGATTTTTTTTGGAATCACATGCAACGGTGAAGCCCAGCAGCTGTCAGATCTATGGACTATTCCCAACTCTTGCATGGATCAAATTCCAATTTTGCTATTTTAAGATGATCTGGGGATAACCTACGAGCCTGCACCACAACCAGAGGACCTCGAGTCTCTATTTGCTGGGCTACTGCATGTTTAATGACTATATGACAATAGGATGGGGTCACTAGGCAGGGGAAATCCTCAAGCAAGGCTCGGAATGGGAAGGAGCCGGTGTAAGGCTTGTCAGGTGGCCGACGACATTTGAGGGATGACAAATGCAAATCACTTGCAAAGAAGAGCTGTGGTCCATGACACAGCAATTTTTCAAACCCACCAACAAAGAAGAATGTGACAAAAATTCTGCTCCCCAAATGGAATTTATTGTCAGGGAATACTACACTTAGAATATAACATATATGAAATTCTTTAATTTTGACTACGGTAGGAAAAATAGAGGGTCGCCATTTTGTCCATAGAAATGAGGTCTCAATGAGGATCAAACTCATGATCCCTGATTTACAAGACCAGTGTTCTAACCACTGAGTCTTTGGAGCCTCATTTGCTAAATTTGCAACCATGAAAAACCAACTAAAATCTTTGCACTGGAATCAACAAGAAATAGAACATCCGAGGGATGGTCTTTGTGGAAAAGATGGTGGCTGATGTGCTCATGGGCAGCAATTTCCTCTACTGCCAGGCCTGATTGGTTCTTGGCTACCATTTGTAGAAGTCACAAGGTGGCTGACAGGACCAAGCAGCAGGACCAAATCTCCGATGCTTCCAACAAATATGCCATCTGTCACTTCTACCGCGTCCTCAACCACCACGATTCCAACCAAGTTGACGGAAGCAATTCCATTGCATGGCCAAAGCCTAGACCTGCATAGTTAGTGATGCCACTTACTGCTCCAATGCAGTAATCTTCGATTGATATGGTCCACAAAGCGCAGTAAGCAGACATTCCATTTCCACTTGCTCCTGCTGACAAGAGAAGGAAGCCAATCCCTCTATCTTTAATGCAGAAGTTGTGGACATAACAAGGTCAGCATTATCTGCCAACTGATCGAGAGTGGACATTCGAAAGACACAATAAATGTCCTTGAACATAAGGAGGTAAGCCTCGAAGGAACCTCTGTTTCCAAAAATCACCTTCGACAGGGTCTGTTCCAACTGGCCTGTGCCACCTCCTCAACATGTGTGATATTTGCCTATCACCTAGGCTGTCATCAACTAGTAATTGGGCAAAAAGTATCTCCTTAGATGGCTGAATACGCCACAGAATAGCCACCTTAAACATGTCGTATAGGAGATTACCATCTGGATCCACTAAGAGATCCGACACTTCACAGGCAATCTGCTCTGGAAGACACTTCGCAAGTAAACCGTACTTTGGCTTCTGAATCCTCACTCCGAGTGCAGAGAAACACACTTCAAGAATTGTGAACCATGCTGGTGCATTATTAATAAAAGGGGGTGGGGGGATCTTCTGTTTGACCTCCCCAGTTGCTCCCTGTAAGGAATGTATCCTTATCATTATCCATTTTAAATTAGAAGATACTGTGAATTCAAGGGGTCACCACTTGTAACAGCACTGATTTATAACAGCTTACAAGCAAATAAATAAAACACTCACTCGTTTTTTCATCACACCATGAAATCGACTTTCTTTATTAAACTCTAGACACAACAATGTATTCCTTTTCTTCCCAAACACTATCCAGCCAAGCCCCTCTGACCTTCTCAATGGATCACCGCCACTCGAGTGATCCTGATGCTATCACTCTGCTCCTCCTACAATATCATCATATATGTGAAGCACCTTGGGTCAGACACACAACCATTTGTTGTAACAGGAGTTTGCGGAGGTTTGATATGACATTGGAAACCCTGGCAAATTTCTCCAGTGTGCTGACCGACTCCATCATGGTCTGGTGTGCGGATATACCTGAGTGCAAAGCCCTCCAAAAGGTAGTGGACATCACAGGCAAAACCCATTATCGAGAACATCGACAGGGAACGCTGCTGTTGGAGAGCAGCTGCAATTATCAAGGCATCAACCAACACACGCTCTGTTCTCACTGCTACCATCAGGAAAGAGGTATAGGTGCCACAAGACTCATACCACCAGGTTCAGGAACAGCTGCTACCCCTCCACCATCAGACTCCTCAACTATAAACTCAATCAGGAACCATTTAAGGACTCTTATATTTGCATTTTATTTATTTTTTTATTCTCTCTGTATTGCACAATCAGTTTGTTTAAATTTTGTTATCTGTTTACAATTCTTTATTTGTTCACATATACATTGTGTGCCTTTGTTTTTTGTACTATCAGTAAGTGATGAATCTTCCTCACCTGGCAGGAAAAAGAACCTCAGGGTTGTATGTGATGTCATGTCTGTACTCTGACTATAAACCTGAAATTTGAATCTGAATTAGATGGTCCAAAAATTTGTGATGCGGTCAGTTTCAACCGGAAAGGATCACAAATATAATTCACTCTATTCATTGCCTGAAAGAGGGACATTAATCAATTTTAGTTTCTCAGGCATCTTTTAGTTTATATCTTTCTCCTGGTAAATATTAGACTTAGGCTTACCATCAAATGTTGAAAAGAAATTAACTACTCCTACTCCAAAATATTTTGCAACACCAGGACATCCCAAATGTTTTTACAGAAAATGAAGATTCTTTACTCGACATTTCTCATGTTCTTTTGTTCTTGCATTAACATTCTGCTCAGGAAACACGTTGGCATAAGATGAAAAGAACACCAGAGATACGAGCAAAAGTACTGCAAATAGTCACATCAGCCTGTTCCACATCAATTTTTATGGTTGATCTAATCTTGGATCTCGTCTACTTTCCTGCCTGATCCCCACAACCCTTAATTCCCCTGCGATACAAAATTCATCTCCCTCATCATGAACAGTTAGTGTAGGGGTCAACATGACGCTCTTATAGTGCCAGTGACCCGGGTTTGAATCCGGTGCTGTCTGTAAAGACGTTCTCCTCATATCTGCGTGTGTCTTTTCCAGGTGCTCCATTTTCCTTCCACCCTTCCAAATGTACAGGTTTGTCAGTTAATTTGGGTGTCATTCTGTGGATTGGGTTTAAATGGCAGGAATTGGCTTCTATCGTGGTGAAAATAACATATTAAAAATATATATATTAGGTCTCAGAATTTATCATGCTCTGGAATAGAGAATACCAAAGACTTCTCACCTTCTGAGAAGAAATTCCTTCTCCTCCCAATCCATATCTTGAGACCGTACCTCCTGATTCTTGACTCCCACACATGCAGGGAAATGTTCTTTCCTGAACCCCTTCAAAATCTGTTCTTCATCAGTCACTCCCCCTAACACCCGATCTTTTTCCTTATTCCAGAAAAATGCTGTTTGTTCAGTTTAATTTAAGTTTAATTTAGTGACACAGCACAGTTACAGACCCTTCTGGCCCATGAGGTCGTGCCACCATGTGACAAACTAACCTTCTAACCCCATACGTGGGAGAAATCCGGAGCCCCAAGAGGAGACCCATGCAATCACGGAAAGAACATACAATCTCCTACAGACAGCGACGGATTCGAAGCCAGATTTCTGGCGCTGTAACAGCTTTGTGCTAGTTGCTACGCTAACACAGTCGTCCCCTTGTATTGTAGCTATTGAGGAAAAATTATCATCCAATGCAGCAGAGTAATGTCCCACTAAACTCAATAAAATGTTGACCTCATATTCTGCTTGAGTGACCTTGGTTCGTAAGTGATAGCACAGTGGGAAGAAATTACAGCAGATAACTCATCATTCTGCAATAGCCAGTTCCAAGAGAAATGGGTCATAACATTTTGTGGTTGCTGAACTGAACTTCCATGTAATAAACATTCTAATTTAACTATTCTATGGCTCATTATGGAAGATAATTAGCCTGATTGATTCTTCACCAATGCACCAGGGAAGGACTTTAGATCAAACAGGTTGTTAAATTCCTTCAAAGAATATCTGACTTTGAATTCCAAATTCCAAAATAAACATCAAACTTACATTGGCATAAATTTTTTCTAAATACTTGCAGTTTCATTGAATTACTTAGTTGTCTGTCCCTGGAGTAATCAGATTGATAGAAGTTGTTAAAACCTCTGGCACGGATCTAGGCAAATTATAACTGCAGTGAAGGAAATATGATTTAATCTCCTTTTGTCATGGTTAATGAAAATGAACAGCTACCTGCTAAATTTTGGCCAAAAAAAGGACCGATTTAGCTTCAAACTGTGTTAGTTATAGGATGAGACAGATTTGAAAACCATTCAAACCACTAAATGTTTTGAAATTAAATAGTAAAAATGTCACATTTGTCAAACAAGGAAACATGGAATAAATATTTCCATAATATTTTCAATATTATAAGGCATTGGGTTTTTAATGTAGCAGTTCTGGAAGATAAACAAAGTATGTATGACACCACATACTGTGATCGTAGCAATCTGAGGCCAGAACCAGAATTTATTGCCATGATAATGTCACAAAATTTGTGGTTTTGTGACAGAATTACAGGTGCAAATAGTCCTATAAATTACACTTTAAAGATAAATAAATTCCTTCAAAAGTCGGCGGAGGGGAAGAAACTGTTTTTGTACTGTTGGGTGTTTGTCTTCAGGCTCCTGTAGCAGAGTGAAGAGTGAGGATAAAGGCTGCTTTCTTAAGACATTGCCTTTTGTAAATGTCCTCGATGGAGTGAAGACTTGTGCCCGTGATAGCGCTGGCCGAGTTAACCTCTGTAGTCCTTTGCTGTCCTGTACATTAACACCTCTATACTGGAGAGTGGTGCTCTCCATGGTACGCCTGTAGAAATTTGCAAGAGTCTCTGGTATCATATCACACCTCCTCAAATTTTGTATGAAGCATAGACACTGGTAAGCATCCAAAAATAAATCGTATCGGACAAACAGATGACAAATACTTGTTTGTCAGACATTCCAGAATCAAAATTAGAATCAGAAGTTTTTGTCATGAACATGTGTCATGAAACTCTTTTGTTTTACAAGTGCAAAATTGCTCTAAATTACATTTTATAAATAAATAAATTCATGCAGAAGAAGAGAAAGTTAGGTAGTGTCTGTGGTTCATTGTCCATTCAGAAATCTGATGGCTTCAAATTTCACTTCAGATGTGATCATAGTTGCCTAACGCTTAGTGTTTTAAGGAAGTTAAGGAAACATGAATCACTGGATCTAAATGATTAAATTACTTATAACCCAAATCATTCATACAAGTTAAGGTTGAGTTGGCCCAGAAAAAAATTCAGCAAGTACAGAGATGTTTCAGATTAAGAGTTCTACTGTTGAGACAAACCCATTCATCTAATTGAAATTGAAAGTCTCACTCACGTGGGCAATTATTCTGTTACCATATGTGATTTGTAAAAAACAATTAGCTCAAATACCAATTAATTCTGGACAAAGTGATGGTCAAAATATACTTGAGGGTTTTAAGCATTGATTCGCAGAGGTTTCTACATCCAAAGTGAGACCTCTGCAGATTAAATGGAACCTTTGTATCTTTCAGTCAATAGCTTAGGATATTTATAATTTTAGCAACAGAACTGATGATAAAGAAGAATTTGGCAATGTGTTTTACGTATTTATCACAATCACCCTCAGTGTCAGAAAGCCATGATTTACTTTGCATTAATGTCTCTAAAGGGAAGAGAGGATGGCAGAAATCTCTCCTATTTGTTGTACATTAAGTTCATGCCATAGGTTCCTGAAATTCACTTCAATCAACTTCAATGGCTTTCATTTTAGTTGCAGAGTTCAATGGCCATACGATTCCAAACTGCAAATTTAGTGCACTCATGAATTTTTATCCCAAGATCAGAGAAGTTATCTATAATATTCAAGCTAATAATTCTTCCTCATTGAGGACCTTTAAAACAGATCACATGGTCTTTATCACACTGATGTCACTGAGCACCAATTTCCTGCTGTATTCCCAGCATTATAGCAATTACAACATTACTCCACTGAGTACCAAATGCTTTTCAATTCTGGGGCTATGAAAGATACAATACAAATACAGATTTTACTTCTCCTTATAATGGAGAACGAGACATGATTGACTCTGGTTTCTGGAAGATCTGCCACCTCACCAAATGCACACTGGAATCCTGCAAGGTGAATGATAGCAGTGTTTATCAGGCTTTCATATAGACATGGGAATATGCAGGGTATGGAGAGGTGTGAATCATGGGCAGGCAGCAGAGATTTACTGTAGTTTGTCATCATGTTCAGCACAGATATCATGTGCTGATGGCCCTGTTCCTGTGCGATACCATTCTAGGTTTTATAAATACTACCATGTCCTTTTTACCTAAAACACCATTTGAATTTTAATAGCAAGGAGATCTGAAGTTTTCTCTTGCTTCTCCACAATCTAAGAAGAAATTAGAGCTCTGACTCATGTACAAAATCTGAGGGAGTGTGATGAAAAGCAATAAGTTTGAACCTCACTGATACCTTCAGGCTCTACACACAGGTAGCCTTTAATGGACCTTCCTCTGTCCCAGGTTATTCGATGGTGCCCAATGACAAGAATCTCTCATGATGAGAAGAGACAGGAATGTCCATTAATGGCTGTGCCTATTGAAGGGAGTAATCAATGATGAACCTGCTACAGGTCAGAGTGGTCAACGTCAGAAGCATCCAATGTGTGCAAAAGTGAGATTTCCCAATGATGGGTGTCCAACAACATGAATAAAAAATGGACAAAAATATCCCATGGCAAGAGTGTCCAATCACAGGAGTCTTTTATTCCTTTATTGTTTTGTAATAGTACAGAATGTAATAATGCAAGAAATTGCCTTCTGCCTATGGTAAGGCAGACAAAGAGTCACAATTTGTGTTGCCTGCCGCCCCTTCCAATCAGAGAGAAAGAGAAACAAAAGAGAATCCCTTCAGAGTCACCGAATGTCCATAGATTTGCCTCCAGTCCTCCCGCAACCTCTGCAGCTACTGTTCAATCCATCGGCAATCTGAGCTGCAGATCCAAACCTCTGATATGATCAGGAAGCCTTCAGTGCCCAAGGACCTTCAGGAGCCTTTCTCGCCCTTAGCACCCTCTTGAACCCCAGCTCCAATACCTGGTTCCCATGAGCAAGTTTCCAGCAGCCCGCGGCCCGTATGGGTTCCCAGACTGCCTGTGTGGGTCCCTACAAGCTGTCCTTGTAGGGTCATCTCCTCTGCTTCTCCTTCTCAGTGGAGGATGTTCTACCCATTTCTTGTGGTCCTGCACTGGTCCACTGCTTCCCTGAAGTCTCCATGGCCAAGCACAGGTGCTGCCATCTTGGGCACAAGACCTCCTTGGATGCAGGAATTTACTTTCAAATACCATCAGCTCCTTTAGCAGGACATTTAAAGTCTGTATTGAGCCACTGGTTTTAGGACCAGGCGGTTGAATCCTTCAGAACCGCACTGTGTCTCTGCCCTCTGCTCTCCTAGGTCTGCACCATTACAGCAGCTCCAGCAGTTGAACTCAATTGCATGAGTGCCCACTGACGAGAGTGCCCGTTGATGGGCCAGCCCAATGATGGGAACCCTCAATGATAGGGATCTTCAGTAACAGGACTGAATGATGAGAGTCTCCAAAGGATGAAAGATGAAGAGATTGATTAAAACAATGAACATCAATCAATTGAAAGCCTCCATTCAGGACCACTCTGCTCCCTGTGAAGACAAATAGCTGCAAAAAGTGGCAACCAAATGTCATCAGGATTAATAAACAATGCAAATTGTGGGCAAAATCCAGTTTTGCAGGTGCTTGATTCACCTTGTAAAAGTATATTAAATATGTTGTTAGCGCAGCGCTGTTACAACGCCAGTGATTGGGACTGGGTTTCGAATCCCGAGCTGTCTGCGTTGGTTTTCCATGGGGGCTCCAGTTTCCTCCCATCATTCAAAACGTACCAGAGGTGTAATTGGGTGGCATGGGCTTGTGGACCAGAAGGTCCTGTTACCATGCTGCATGTCTAAAATAGTGCAGGGGCAGCAGATTAATGGAAAAGGACCGTCCAGAAATTTTTGTCTTGGCAAAAATGCTGTTGTAATTGTTTTTGGTTCCACATTATTGGCGAATAAAAACTGCTGATCGATAACATTTTATTTTTGCATTCACTCACCAGGCCTGCTGTCAGTCAATTTAGCTGGACGTAAGGCCTTCACTCTGATGAGCCACTTGCAAACCCTCTGCAGATTCCTGCGGTCTTGGGTGGAGCTGTTCCCGATCCCATGCAGAGATGCAACCTGACAGGATGCTTTCAATGGTGCGCCGGCAGAAGCTGTTGAGGGATGCAGGTGAAACGTTGAATTTATTTGGTCAATGCTGGAACAAATTTAATTTTTAAGAAAAATTTGGACAAGTACATGGTTCGCCAATGGCTATACCTTGTGAGGTGTTTGAGGTGATTCTGTATGTCACCCAAGATTCTCAAAAACTTCTACAGGTGTACCATGGAGAGCATTCTGGCTGGTTGCATCACTGTCTGGCACGAATTGCCAACTCTCAGTACAAGTAAAAATTCCAGAGGGTTGTTAACTCGGCCTGCAACTTCACAGGCACCAGACTCCACTTTACTGACAACATCTACAAGAGGTGGTACTTCAGAAAGCAGCCTCTATCTTCAAGGACCCCCACCACCCAGGCCATTCACTCTTTATTCTGCTACCATCAGGAAAATGGTACAGCAGCCTAAAGGTGAGACTCAGCAATACAGGGACAGCTTCTTCCCCCCTGCCAGCAGATTTCTGAATGATCAATGAACCAAAGATACTGCCTTACATTGAATTTTTGTGCACTATTTTTATTTGTTTTGTAGGGTGGTTTATATGAATGTTTGCACCGTGAAGCTGCTGTAAAACAATGAATTTTGTGATGGTCGTGACAATAAATTCTGATTCTGATTGGAGGGGTATAGAGGGCTATGGTCCAGTCAGTGGGACTAGGGGGAGTAATAGCTCAGCACAGACTAGAAGGGCTGAAGGGCCTGTTTCTGTGCTGTATTGTTCTATGGTCCTATGAGGTGGAGATAGAGTCAAATTTTAAGTTTCTCAGAGTAAATATCAACAGTGGCCTGTCCTGGCCCACCTATATAACCATATAACAATTTACAGCGCAGAAACAGGCCATATCGGCCCTTTGAGTCCGCGCCTAGGTCGATGTAATAGTCAAGACAGTACATCATCAGAAGCTGAGAAAATCCAGTGTGTCACCTGTGTCCCTGAACATCTTCTGCAGGTGTAACAGCATCCTGTCAGGGAGCATCGCTGCGTGAGACGGGAGATATTCAGCCCAAGATTGCAAGAAACTGTGGAGGGTTGTGAAAGTGGCTCAGTCCATCACACATACCCTGCTCCACCGGCTCCAGGTATAACTCCCACTGCCTTGGAAAAGTAGCTAATACATTAAAAGACTCATCCCAGCCACACCACCCCCTACTCCACCACCCCCCCACCCCCACACACACACCACCATCCATCAGAAGAACATTCAAGAGTGTGAGATTATGCAATGCCAGATTCAAGGACAAGTTCTTTTCTGCTATTATCAGACTCTTGAATGAACCTCAGCATAATAAAGACATACTACCTTTGCTCCATACCAACTAATCTCACTCTGCAACTCTGTACTTCTATACTGTGCTGTATTTGTTGGAATATGTATCAGCTGTTAATTAGTCTAATCACAAAACAAATTCTGTCACTGCATCAGGATACATGTAGCAATCAACTTGAAAATGGGCTTGGTAGATTCTAGTTCAAATCCCATTCCGAATGACTTGAGCCAAATTACAAGTTGGAAACCCCACTGCTACTCTGAGGGAGCAGTGATCTCTGCAAAGTTCACCTCATGTGTGGCACTGAATGCATTGCAACATTTGTAGGGGCAAGAGACTTCTGGAGCTATAACAAACTGCTGAAGGATTCAGTGCCTCTACCTCCTCAGGAGTTTGTGGAGCTTTGGAATGACATCGGAAACCCTGGCAAATTTCTATAGCTATGCAGCGGAAAGTGTGCTGGCCAGCTGCATCACTGTCTGGTATGGGGACACCAATACCTCTGAACATAAAGCCCTCCAAAAGTTAATGGACATAGTCCAGGACATCACAGGGTTGTATGTGATATCATGCATATATTCTGACAATAAATCTGAAATCTGAATCTGAAGCTTGGTCCAACCAGGTCCAGCAGCATCCCTGCAGGGATATTCACCCTCCACTTTAAGTTATTCCAGTGTTTTTTTTTAGCACCATTACCTCTGCATTGACCAATGGAATTAACTTTCAAAGGCACAATGAAGTTGTGATCTGCTGGGATCATTGTCTGAAGAGGGTGCTCAAAAATCTTTCAGCTGTCCTGATCAGGGAAGAGATATAGAAGTATCGGAGCCAGTACCAGCAGGCTGAGTAACAGCTTCTTACCACGAACACGAAGAATGGTGGACGACCAAAGGAACTGCTCACACTAACCATCTAACACTCTCATATTTACAAAACAATATTAATTTATTTATTAGTGTATATGAATATTTGTCCTGGGCACACGTAATGCTTATCTGTATGTGTGCTATGTCTGCTTGTGTGCCTATGTATTTTGCACCCAGGATCGGAGAATGCTGTTTCATCAAGTTGTAACATACAATGGGATGACAGTAAACTTGACTTGATTTGACTTGGCTTGATGTGACTATATGAGCCTTTTGGACAGGAATCTGTTCTGCCTCCCAGTGCTGCAGCATCAGGTGAAGTGAAAGATCCTTCAGCAATATTACAAGGAACACACAAAGCATTTTCCCCAATTTCCTTCCATTGATCCCTTCCCTAATAATGTGTAGATATCTAAAAACTAATTGACTGTCACCTTCTTACTGTTTGTGGGATCTTGCTGTGTGCAGTTTGCCTTCCTTTTCTTTCACATGTCAAAACAGTGAGTGCAATTCTAAGGTATCTCTCTAAACCACTTTGGAATGTCCTGACAGGAAAATCTTTCTGCTTCATTTATAATTTATCACGTTTCGCCAAATGAAATGGAAATTATTATAGTATATGATTAAATGAGTGCAGAGAAAACCTACAGGGATGTTGCTTGAAGAATTGTGATGGAGAAAGATTGAATAAATTAGGACTTTATTTCCTGGAGCACTGGAGAACAAGGGGAGATTTGATCGAAGAGTACAAAATTATGAGGGGTATAGATAGGGTGAGGTTGAATGAGCGAAGAACAAGAGAACTTGGGTTAAAGGTGAAATGTTTAAGGAGAACATTTGGGGAAGTTTCTTCACTCAGAGGGTGGTGAATGTGTGGAAAGACCTGCAAGTGGAGGTGGCAGATGTGGGTTCAAATTTAAAGTAAAATTGGATAGGTACATGGGTGGAATGGGTGTGGACAGTTATGGTCTGGGTACGGGTTGATGGGAAAAGGTGAAATAAATAGTTTGGTATGGACTAGATGAGATGAAGGGCCTGCTTCTGTGCTGTAGTGTTCAATGGTTCTGTGACGTAAATAGATAAGTGGGATTTAGATCTACAAAACAACCCCATAGAACCATAGAACACTACAGCACAGAAAACAGGTCATTTTGCCCTTCTAGTCTATGCCGAAACATCATTCCACTAGTCCCACTGACCTGCAACTATTCCATAACTCTCCAGACCTCTCCCATCCATATATCCATCTAATTTATTCTTAAAACTTAAGAGTGAGCCCACATTTACCACATCCGATGGCAGTTCGTTTCACACTCCCACCATTCTCTCAGTGAAGAAGTTTCCTCTTATGTTCCCCCAAACCTTTCACCTTTCACTCTAAAGTCATGTCCTCTCACATTTACCTCCCCCAATCTAAGTGGTAAGAGCCTACACACATTGACTCTATCTATACCCCTCATAATTTTGTCAACCTCCATCAAATCTCTCCTCATTCTTCTACATTCCAAGGAATAAAGTTCTAACCTGTTTAATCTTTCCCTGTAACTCAACTTCTATGCCCTCTTTCAATCTTATTGATATCATTCCTGTAGTTTGGCGACCAGAACTGCACACAATACTCCAAATTTGGCCTCACCAATGTTTTATATAACCTTGCCATAACACCCCAACTCCTGTGCTCAATACTTTGACTTATGAAGCCCAAGATGCCAAAAGCTTTCTTTACAACCCTGTCTACCTGTGACTCCACTTTCAGGGAATTGTGTATCTGTATTGCCAGATCCCTTTGTTCCTCTACAATCCTCAGTGCCCCACCATTTACTCTCTATGTCCTACCTTGGCATGTCCTTCCAAAATGCAACACCTCAAACTTGTTTCCATTAACCCCACATGATGGTTTTCAGCTACTTCCTATTTATCTCCAACTCCCTCCCGACAGATATTTTGGACCAGATTATACTCGTTTCCAGAGGACTGCCATCTATTTCGAGGATCTGACCTTGTGTGCTTGGCACCCCCAATGATTTTACTTCCACAGAAGTCTACAGAAATTCGCCTTTTCCTTAAGGTGACCACAGAAAGTGTCGGTAGATGACTTGTACAAACAATAAGAAATTGCAGAGTTAGGAAAGTAGTTCAGGTCATCTCACACCCTTCTCCCCTCCATTGACTCTCTCTCTATCTCTTACTGTTTTTGGAAAGCTGCCAACACCTGCCCCACCTGGTCACATTCTCTTCCTCCCCCCCCACACCCCGCCACCTCCATCAGGCAGAAGATGCATGTGGTTGAAAATACAAACCTTCAGATTCAAGGACTGTTTCTTTGTGACTGATCTCTTGAATGGTCTACTCATTGGATAAAGATAATAATGCCTCTGCACTGTTTAACTGTCCAGTGATGCAACACGAGTTTCATTTTATTATTATCCAATCTGCTGTACTTAATATGGGTCAGTTTGCCTGGATAGCACACAAAACAAAACTTCTTCAGGGGAGATTAACCAAGATATACTGGACAAGCAAGTTTGACAGAGCTAGGGCTTTTCTCTTTGGAGCAACGAAGATTGAGGTGAGGTATGTGTGATTATGAGGGGGCTCCTTTCTCTTGGGGCTACATGCCAAATATCAGAGGATATCAGTTTAAGGTGAGTGTAATAAAGTTTAGGGGAGATATCAGAGATCAGACTTCTACACAGAGAGCAGTGCGTGCCCGGAATGCATTGCATTGGTAGTGGAGGCTGGTGCAATAGGGACATTCAAAAGTCTCCTGGATGCAAGAAAAATAGAGGTTTCTGGGGATGAGAGAGGGAAGGGTTAGATTGTTGTGGAGTAGGTTTACACAAGTCAAGCAACATGTGGGCCGAAGAGCCTGTATTGAGTTGTAACGTTCAATGTTTTCATTCTATCTTGGTATACATGACTATAAATAATTCAATTCAAATCAAAACATGGAAACAGCAGGCCGTCCCTGGACTACACGCACACGGGGATTCCATTAGTCCCATCGATGTAAAACACTAACATAAGAACACAAAATGCTGGAAGCAATCACCAACTCAGTCAATATCTGTGGAGAAGGATACAAGGCTAACCTTGCCAATCAATGAGCTCTCTTCATACCTGTTAAAACTGCTGATGCAATATCATTGTCCGAGGGAGTTGGCACTGTTTCTCTTTCTGTGAAGATGTTACCTAACTGATTAAGCAAACTCTGTTGGAGGAACTCAGCAAGTCAAGCAACATCAGTGGGAGAAAAAGAATGGGAAACATTTCAAGCCAAACCCCTTTAACAAGTTTGAAACATCAACCATTCTTTTTCTCCCACTGAAGCTGCTCGACCTGCCGAGTTCCTCCAGCAGGGTATGTTTGGATTCAGGTTCCTGCACACTCCTGTGCACCTTGTGCCTAAATGATTTACGATTTATTTTTCTTTAACCCTCAAATGAAAGCATCAGATTCAGGATTTTGTGTCACTGATACCAAGCATCTTACGTGGCCTCCTGTAATCTCAGGTGCTCCAGAGCAAAAATCTAGGGTTGTCCAACCTCTTCCTTTAGTTCACGTGGGATGCCAGATACTCAGTAACTTGTCTTGAATCTATATCTGTCTTGTCAAATGGTTCAGTCCAGCGAGAAGTAAGAGAAGACACTAAATGTGTTACCAGTGGCATACAGGCACTGCAGCAGACTCAGTACTGTCTCCAACCTGGAATGTTGGACTGGGAATGATTGTACTCTTCCAGCAATGACTTAGCCTGCAATGTTCAAGGTGGGAACAATCAAGGATGGAAGGTTCAATACACAAATATGCTGGAGAAATTCAGCATCCATAGGAAGTAAAGGGAAACTGTTGCTTCAGGTCTGGACACTTTGTCGGGTACTCTATTTCTCATGGACCTTGATAGCTTTGGTGGATAAAGTAATTGATGGGACAAGACGACAGCAGAACTAACCGAACAAAATACAAATAGTGGAGCTGCACAGCCACTGGGCAAGGACAGGCGGAGCAGAGTGTGATGTCTTCCCTGGTTCAACAATGTGCACTCTGCTTGCCAAGGGAATGAACAGCCCCCTGTTGAGGAGGTGTGGTCTATGGTTAAGAGAATGCTCTGTACACACAGGGCGGACAAACTAAATAGGCAAATGGTTGTTTATCACAGGTGTGGAGACGGGCAGGTGTGATAGGGCATTGTGTGCACTTGGCAACTTGGCACGGATTATTTCTGTCAGTATCACCGCTGAGTAATCTGACCCAAAAACAAATAGGAGAGTTATTCGCAAGCAGTATCTATGAATGGTCTAACACAGAAGCAGTTTCACAGCTTTTTTGTAATCACACTCTTTGCTTTTTGTTGAAGGAGAAATATTCATTTGGGATTTCCTTTTGCAGATTGTATTGATTTTTATGTTCTTGCATACTCCCACCATAGACCACGGCTTGCCCAGCACAATATTGTCAGAGGTTCACAGCACCAAAACAGGCCCTTCCATGCCGACCAACTTATCTGCCCAAGCTAGTCCCATATGCCTGTGTTTAGCCAATATTCCTCTAAACCAGTGGTTCTCAAAACCACTTTTTTCCACTCACATACACCTTAAGTAATCATTTACCTAAGATGGGATGTGAGTGGGAAAAAAATGTTAAGAACTACTGCTCTGAACCTTTCCTATACATGTCTCATCAAAATGTCTTTTAAACAGTACAATTATAACCGCTTCTACTGCTTCCTTAGGCAGCTCATACCACACACCCACCACCTCAGGTTCCTTATAAATCTTTCCCGTCTCCTACCCTGTAAAACAAATACTGAGTATGTACTTATTTTATCTCTGACCCTAATGGTTTTTAAAATCTCTATATCATAAAACCATAATACTTAGGTGCAGAATTAAGCTATTCAGCCCATCAAGTTCAGCAGCTAGGGCAGTTGAATGCTCCAATTGCAGGATGTGGGATATCTGGAGCAGTGCAATTGACCTGATGGCCACACCTGCAGGAGGTGCATCCAGCTGCAGCTCCTGGGAGACCGAGTTAGGGAAGTGGAGCTGGAGCTGGATGAACTCAGGATCATTCAAGAGGCTGAGGTAGTGCTAGAGAGGAGCTTCAGGAAGACAGTCACCCCTAAAAAGCAGGAGACAGGTGACAGTTGCGAGAGGGAAGGGGAAGAGGTAGACAGTGCAGAGCACCCCTGTGGCTGTTCCCTTCAACGATAAGTATACTGTTTTGGATACTGTTGGGAGGGGACGATCTACCAGGGACCAGTCATGGTGATCACATCTCTGGCACAGAGGCTGACTCCGGCACAGAAGGGAAAGAGGGAGAAGAGGAGACCTGTGGTAATTGGGGACTCATTGGTTAGGAGAGCAGATAGGAGGTTTAATGAACAAGATCGAGGGTCCTGAGTAGTATGTTGCCTCCCAGATGCCCGGGTCAGGGATGTCTCTAATCGAGTTTATAGCATTCTGGAGGGAGAGGGTGTGCAACCTGAGGTTGTGGTCTACATGGGGAGCAATGACATAGGAGTAGGGATGAGGTTCCGAAGAGGGAATATAGGGAGCTAGGAAAGAAGTTAAAAAGCGGCACCTCAAGAGTGGTAATCCTGGGATAGCTGTCTGTGCCATACACCAAAGAGGGTAGGAACAGGAAGTTGTGGCAGATGAATGCGTGGCTGAAGAGTTAATGCAGGGGCAGTGGTTCAGATTTCTTGATCATTAGGATCTCTTCCGGGGAAGGTCTAACCTGTACAAAAAGGATAGGCTGCACCTGAACTGGAAAGGGACCAATTTCCTGGTGGGCAGGTTTGCTAAAGCTGCTGGCGAGGGTTTAAACTAGTTTGGCAGGGCGGGTTGGAATCAGAATGTGAGTGCAGGAATTAGGTTAGAAGGACAAAAGCATAATGTTCTGTGTTCTGTGTTGGTGAGGAAGGACAGGCAAGGGACAAAGCATAAATGTAGCCAGTTAGAAGGGTTGAAATGTGTTTATTTCAGTGCTAGGAATATTAGAAATAAAGAGATAAGCTTAGAGCATGGATCAGTACATGGAACTACGATGTTGTGGCCATTACTGAAACTTGGCGAGGAAGGGCAAGATTGGCTGATGCAGGTACCGGGGTTGATGTGTTTTTAAAGGAATAGAATGGGAGGTAGAAAAGGAGGGGAGTAGCATTACTGGTCAGGGATAATATCACGGCTATAAGAAAGGGAGGACGTTGCAGAGGGAGTGCCCGCTGAATTGGTGTGGGTGGAAGTCAAAAATAGAAAGGGAACTACCACTGTGCTGGGAGTAGACAAGTCAAGTCATGTTTATTTATGTTCATACCATGCTTACACGGTAAAGACGAGATAACATTTCTCCAGGACCACAGAGCATATTTTACATGAATATAAGTTAGAATAAAAGTTCAGCACATTTAAAATATTAAGACTTATATATTAACAGTCCATGGTACCCAATCCCGAAATGTTCTGGGAGTTTAGGAGTCTGATGGCTTGAGGGAAAAAAGCTCTTGTCCAATGTGGACATAAGAGCCTGAGTGCTGCAGTACCTTCTTCCAGAAGGCAGAAGGGAGAAGAGTTCACTTGAAGGATGTGTGGAGTCCTTCAAAATGTTTATTGCATTTTCCCTGCATCGAGTATTGCAGATGTCCATCATGGTAGGAAGAGAGCCTGCAATCATCTTTTCCGCTAGCTTCACTATCCTCTGCAGGGTCTTGTGGTCTGAAGAGGTCCAGCTTCCAAACCAGCTGGTGATGCAATTGCACAGGATGCTCTCAATACATCCTCTGTAGAATGTAGAGAGGATGGAGGGTGGGAGATGAACTTTCCTCAGCCTTCGCAGGAAGTAGAGGTGCTGCTGGCTATGGAGCTTGTGTGAAGGGACTATGTGAAGTTCTCTGCCAATTGCACTCCAAAGAACTTGATACGCTTGACAACCTCAGTGGTAAAGGTGCCAATGGTCAATGGTTCCCCCAGGCCCTCTTGAAGTCGACAACCATCTCTTTTGTTTTGTTTTAACTCTCAGATACAGGTTGTTGGCTGTACACCAATCCGTTAGTGACTGCACCTCATCTCTGAACGCTGACTCAACTTTCTTACTGATCAGGCCCACTACGGTTGTGTCATCAATGTACTTGATGATGTGGTTTGAGTTGTGGTTTAGCTTCACAATCATGGGTCAGCAGGATGAACTGCCCTGCGGAGGGGGGGTGGGGGCAGGGCATGTTCAATGTTATGGTCTTGAATCCAATTGCAGAGGGAGGTGTTTAGACCCAGCAGGCTCAACCTCCTTATCAGGTACTGAGGCATGATTTTGTTGAATGTTGAGGTGGTCAATAAACAGTTTTCGAACATTCAAGTCCTTGTTTTCCAGATGGGTGAGGGTTAGATGTAGGCCAGTGCCAATGGCATCGTCCATAGAGTGGTTGGGACTGTATGCAAACTGCAGGGGGTCAAGTGATGGGGTCAGCAGGAGCCTGATGAGCCTCTTGAAGCATTTTGTGAAACAATTCTTATGAGGCAAGGTTAGTAGAACTGGGACCCTTTGGAGCATAGCAGGATGAGAGGAGACTTGATAGAGATCTGAAAGATTATGAGAGGCATAGATAGGATGGACAGCCAGCACCTGTTTCCCAGGGCAGGAATAGCCAACACCAGAGGACATGTGTGCAAAGTGAAGTTTAGGGAAGAAATAAGGGCTAAGTTTGTTACAGAGTTTTGGGTCCCTGGAATGCCTTTCTGAGGATGGTGGTGCCAGCTGAAACATTAGAGGCATTTAAGAGACTCTGAGACAGTCACATGGATGGGAAGAAAAATAGAGGGTTGTGATGTAGGGTGGGTTTAGTACTTTTTATTAAGCAGTATATAGGTTGGCACAATGTCGAGGGCCAATGGGCTTGTACTGTTCTGTAGTGTTCGATCTTCTATGTTCTGTCTTTTCTGCCATTCAAATCATGGCTGATCTTATCTCCTTTCAACCCCATTCTCCTCCTTTTTTCCCTCATAATCTTTGATGTCCTTACTAATTAAGAAATGCTTTAAAAGTACCCAGTGGTGGGCTCCACAGCTGTATGTGACATTGAATTCCATAAATTCACCATGCTGTGCCAGAAGAAACTTCTCATCTATGTTCTAAGGGAAGTCCTTTTATTTGGAGGCTGTGTCCAGCTGCTCCTGGACTCTACCACCACTGGAAAATTCTTCTTCACTTCCACTCAATGCAGCCCTTTCAATATGTGAATGTTTGAATGCGATCTCCCTTCATCCTTCTCAACTCCAGTGAGTACAAGTCCAGAGGAATCAAACTCTGTTATGCTAACCTCCTATCCCTGGGATCATTATTGCTGAAACTGTTCCAATGTCAACATATCCTTCCTTAGGTATGGGACCCAAAACTGCTCACAGTACTCCAAATGTGATCTGGCCAACACCTCTGCATTGGTTCCTTGTTTTTCTTTTCCAGTGCTCTTGAAATGAACACTAATATCGGGCCAAACAAGAAAAGCTTCAGCATGCTTTTCAACTACAGAGGGGAGCATCTCAGAGTTGACTTTCAGAGGGGAGCATCTCAGAGTTGACTTTCTGTCCTTGCCTGATTTCCACATGAATAAGGAAGGAGAATGAGCAGTTCTAGGTCATGTCAACTCAACATTGTTAGAATGGTGAGAGTCGCAGTTAATGCAACAGTTGCACAGCGAATTTGAATCCAGTTCTGCCTATAACAAGTTTGTACATTCACCCCATGACCGCATGGGTTTTTCTCTAATGCTCTGGTTTCCTCCCACCCTCCCAAAAAAAAATCAGATTTTAGGTTAATGTGGGTGTAATTGGGTGGCATGTTTTAAATAGCCAGAATCGTATTCTACCATGCTGTAAATAAATTTAAAAAAATTAACTCAGGAGACTGATCTCTCCAACCGTGATCAAATTCCGCAATTCAGTATCATTCCTGAGTGAATACCTCAAGTGTTCACATTACAAGTAGTTTTTTTTTTAATTTGAAAGGATGATGGAGGGTTAACCTATTTACATAGTCGTTAAAGAACAAAACACTGATGAATGTCAATGCCAAAATACTTCTAAAATCATCAAAGTGTTTTTGAAGTTAATTTGTTGCTTTAATGCAGGAAACATGCCAGGTAACATGTACAGAGTTAGCTCACACTGTTTCAGACACATGATTAGACTGTTAAAGCTGGGGTCATTCTGCTTGGAACAAGGGATTAAATGTTTTTTGTAAATTTAGTCACACAGCACAGTAACTGCCCCTTCCAGTCCACGAGCCAGTGCCGGCCAATTACACCCAATTGACCAATAACCCTCAGAGCATCCGGAGGAAACCCACGCAGCATGGGGATAATGTACAAACTCCTCGCAAATAGCACCGGAGTCAAACCCGAGTCTCTAGCGACGTGACAATGTTCCGCTAATTGCTATGCACACTGAGCCACCCTAGTTGCAAAAAGCGGAAAACTGATTGAAGCTTTTCTTATTTAGGATAGACTTAAAATTCTGCAATGTGAGAAATAATTTCTTTTCTTGGGAGGAAAATATTTATGACCTGGAAATATTTTTTTCATCGTGGGGTAATAGTCAGGGAATGGGGCTAATGCAATCAGTTGATTTAGAAACCAATGTGGTTCTTCTTAATGAGCAGAGAAAATTCATACAGGTATGCAACGATCTACCAGAGGAAGTGGTAGAGGTGGGTACATTTACACTCTCCTGCAATTGGAACTAGCTTGGGAAGATACCTCATTGTGCCAAAGGATCTGTTTCCAGCTGTATAACAAACACTACGGCAGCCCATCAACTGAAAGACCTTTTTTCCTGTTTCATAATAATGCCATGAATCCATAAACAACAATGGGGTAATGGCAGTAGCGTCACTAGGATTGGGGTCACCCAGTGTGGTAACTCATGGTGTCACCCTTCCCTCCACCCATGGGCTCCTCCCATACCAGACCATACAGAGTCTTTAGTAATGCTTTTTGTACTAATGTTACTTGTAAATTGTAATTCCCATATATCACTGAATCTAATGGCTATTGTAGTGAGATAAACAACTAGCAAAATTAAAATCACACCTTTAAATTACCATATTAGTTACATTATTAGTAACTGAGCAGAAGCCTTTTTTTTTAATTTTTCTCCTTCTTTTCCTTTAATTACTACTTCATTCTCAAAAAGGTTATTGATGTAGGTTCACAAATATTGATTACCACATTATTGTAGTTAAAACTCCAGAAAGTTTGACAAAAGTAGCGGCTATAAAAAAAACACTAGCAGTGTATGCGTGCAGACGAAACCACGTGATTCGAACCTTCATTGTAATCGGGTAATAATGACAGCTCTGTTTAGAGCGCATTAGAAGGTTCCAAAAAGTAAATTAGCACAAAGTTTTAGCCTTATAGTTGTATTGATATATACATGCAACCTGGTTTATGAAAAATGTTTTTGTTGTTTTAACTAACTACAGGGATATTTTTATAGGACTGCACAAAAAGTTTATAGACAGTTATTTTAGTGTCACCCAGTGCGGCCGGCTCCCCCCACCTACCTAGTGACGCCAGTGAGTAATGATGAAATAACTTGATGCATGATGAGGAAATCTTTATCAGGACACCAGGATTACCATCCCCTCTTTTCTTTGAAATAGCGGCATATGATCTTTTGCATTACTTCAGTTAATATCTCAAAGGCCCATAAGGTGGTTGGGGGAGAGGCAGGGGGAGGAGCACAGGCCCACAATGTGTGGCCACCCTCCCTTATCCACCTATTACCTCCTGCTTGTGGGACTGTGCTCCTCACCCTGTGCCTCCCTATCACCATTTTGTTCAGGCACCTGCCCCCATTTTGCTCATACCTTGACAAAGGGCTCAAGCCTGAAGCATTGGTTATGTATTTTTAACTTGGCTATATAAAGTATGCTGTTTGACCAGCTGAGTTTCCCCATTGTTGTGTTCTTTCTAACAATACAGCACTCATTAAAGCAATAACTTAAAAGTTTGTTGTTTGAGTTTCTGATTAGGATTTGAACTCTGGGTCATTTGAGTCAGAAGTGAGAGTGCTAACCACAGAGCCACAGGGGACACAGAAATGTCCCATCTTCATCCACAAAACTGTCAACAAGTGCAAAGCAACACTTCCCACTTCTCTGAAGTCAAACCAGCTTCCTTTCTGGCTGCTTCAAGCCCCCCACTTTGCAGTACCCCAACAGAAGCAGTGTACTAGAAGCTGCAGCTCAGAGTGGACTCTATCGAGCACTGTCACGCTCAGCACTGATGCACCTCCGGGCTGTGTGCTCAGCCCATTCCTGCTCATGCTACTGACCCACTACTGCATCGCCTGATCCAGCTCCAAGTTTGCAGATGACACCACAGTAGTCGGCCTCAACAGTAATAATGATGAGCCTTACTACAGAGAAGAGGTGGAAAATATCATGAGATGGTGCGAGAGTCTCAACGTGGACAAAATGAAGGAGATAATCGTGGACTTCAGGAGGACCAGGAATGATCCTCTACTACACATCAACAACTATGTTTAATAGAGAATAGAGAGAATTAAGTTCCTTGGAGTTCACTTTACTAGTGATCTATCAGGGACACTCAACATCTTCTTACTTGTCAGGAAGGCAGCAGTGACTGCACTTCCTGAGAAGACTGAAGCGGGCAAGGCTACCGGCCACCATATGTCAACCTTCTATAGGAGCCCTATCAAGAGTGTCCTGGCCGGCTGCATCACGGTGTGGTATGGTTGCTGCAAAAAAAATGGATCAGAGGACAATCCATAGAGGATCACTGCCATCGACATGATCTACCTAGATTGTTGTCTGAAGAGGGAGGCGTGCAAAATCATTGAGAACCATTTCCACCATTTCAGCTGCTCCCATGAGGGAGGAGATACAGGAGTATCAGACCCAGCACCACCAGGCTGAGGATTAGCTTCTTACCACATGTAGTGAGAATGCTGAACAACCAAAGGCACTGCTCACACTCTCATTTGTACAAAACAATATTTATTTATTGACTTTTATTGATAAAATACTTGTCCTGTGGATATATTGTTTGTCTGTCGGTGTGTTATGTCTGATTGTGTGTCTGCAGGGTTTGCACCTTGGACCGGAGAGCATTGTTTTGTCGGGTTGTACTTGTACAATCAAATCATAATAAACTTGACTTGATTTTCTGACCTTGCCTGATTTCCACATGAGTAAGGAGGGAGTGTGTGTAGCTCAAGGTCATGATAACTCCACATAGTTTTAGCGTAACAGTTAGCACTGCACTTTTACAGGCCAGTGACCTGAATTCGAATCTGGTAGTTGCTGTCAGGAGTTTGTATGTTCTCCCTATATCTGGGTGGGTTTTTTTCCAGGTGCTCCAATTTCCACCCACCCTCCAAAAAAAAAACATATGGGTTGAAAGAGTGTGCATTTGGAGGCTGTTGACATTTTATACACCATCTGATCAGATAGGCAGTAGCTAATGCAAATTCAGCTGCTGCTCGCCCCAAATACAATCCTAACTACCTATCTTCCTCTCAAGGTCAGTGACGGTTGTCTTCTTGTAATCAAATATATTAAATAATTAACAATCTTTCATTGTACCATGGTGAGATCACTAATAGGATACAATGCTCTTCGGTGACTTCCTGAGTTTCAAACCATTAACAAATTCTGTGCTAACGTGGCCAAGCTATTAACACCTGCCTTTGGTTACCAGCTCAAATATAGTAAATTGGATGCATGTGAAAGAGATGTTTATTTGGCTGATGTCATGAATTTCAAAAAGCTCTAACTGAATACAGCATCACTGGACTTTTTCATGGGATGTTGAAGACATTGATACAGATCTGGAGCAAAGCTTGAATTAATTCGCAATAAGTGAACTCATAAAGCCAAAGAATGGATAGGGTCAAATAAATCCTGGAAAAGGTCATTTCATCCAAAGCAGTGCTATTTAGGTGAATTTCATTTTTTGGTTCTGCCCGTTGGTTTCAGGGCATGACAAGACCACCAAAGATCCATTGGCACAATTCAAGCAACACTTTCTTTGGCACTACTGCAACTGTGAATAGCTAACTATTCTTTCATATCTATTATTGTCTATTTCTCTCCCATGGAGCTTTGTGTTAATATAATTTATACCTTTTGTTTGACAATGCATTTTACATATCTGTGTGGCTGCAGATACCAGGACTTTCATTACAGTTGTACATTGCACTTATGTCATAATCAGCAAGTACGAGGAAGGCTTCCACCTTGCCTACCCATTTGGCCTCCCTTTGAACACAAAATTAATCTTCAATCTCCCTCTAATCCATTAACTTCAACCCATGTCCTCCAGTTACTGATCTCACCAGCAAGGCAATTTGGGTCTTTTCTCTTCACTATTGCCAAAGGCTCTCATAATTTTATACACTTTGGCTAACTTTATCTTCAGCCTCCTTTTCTCCAATGAAAGAAACACAAGGCCTGGACAGTCTTTCTTTGTAATAATAAATTCCAGCAACGGCAACATGATCAAACTTCTGAGACATATCTCAATCTTCTTGGAATTAGGTCACCAGGCCTGTACCCATGTTATGGCATAACTTGTGCTTTATTACAGCATCTCAACATGACCTCCTTGGGTTTGAACTCTACACTTCGGCCAATAAAGTTAGTGGAGGGAGAAAACCGCTAAATCTAACAAGTACCTGATGAGAACTTATACCATGAGGAATGGTGTCAATGGAGTCAATTTTGGCTAGTTGGAACACAATAGGTTGAATGACTTATTTCAGTGACACCAGTGTCTCTGATCCTATGACCCTTCCTATGCCCCTCTCCTGCGAATTCCAGGGAAATATACACATGTATTACAACATCTCTCCTGCTCCTTTACATCTCTTGATATTCTTGGGCATCTTAAATCCAGACAAAAGTAAGAAAAAATGGCTTAATTCAGGCTTGACAATCTAAAACAATCATTCAACTAATGGAAACTCTCAGATATTTTCAAAAAGACAACAGTTATCTGTATCAGCTGATCATTCCTGCTGTTCCCGAATTCACTGGTCATGGAAAGCCTCAAGTGACCAGCAGACCACACATATTCCTGTTCCAAGGTGTGACAAGAGAGGTTAAAATTGTTCTTTCCCACATGGATCAACCAAGAACTAGGAGGGTTATTTTCTGAGCAGTCTCCCATGGGAATAAGGAACACTACCTTCCTCCTCAGACATTCCAAATGGTTGGAATTCTCCAATCTAGTCACCTGTGGCAGCCAAGTCACCGATTAAATGTGAAGTTAACATTAATATTCTTTTGATCGGTAATAGAATCTGGGGTTATAGGGAATCAGACTTCCAAAATTATCTGCCACTCTTTTGTCCGGACCACCCACCCAGCCATCCTTCCCTCTCATTGCTGCTGTTCCCTTCCTCCTTTCTCCACCTATCATCTCTTGCCTTTGCCACCCCACTTCCCCCCCCCCCCAACTCTTTAGTTCAGATACCTGTCGGCATTTTCTCATACTTTAATGAAGGGCTCAAGCCCGGAATGTCAGTTCTGTGCCTTTGCTACATAAAGGACACTCTTTAACCTGCTGAGCTTCTCCAGCATTTTGTGGGTTTTTTTCTTATTTGTACCCAATCAGAGTTATACAGCACAGAGCAAGCCCTTTGAACCAACTTGCCCTGCTGACCAAGTTGTCATTCAGGGCTAGTCCCATTTGCCTGCATTTGTTCGATACTCTTTTAAGCCTTCCTTATCCACACATATGTTGAAGTCTTTTATGCCCACTTCTATATGATCTGCCCAGATGTGGAAGCAGTTCTCTACACCATTGGTAATAAATTCTGCTCCTACAAACTTCATTGAACAACAAATACCGAACTTGTAATAGCCACTAGATCATGAGGAAAATTTTATATTTCCATTCAAAAGTTCTTAACTGTCAAGCACATCAACATTTTCAGATTATTTCAGACAGAGGATGATATATCTATGGAATTTGTTGTCACAGGTGATTGTGGAGGCCAGGTCATTGGGTGTATTAAAGGCAGAGATTGACAGGTTCTTGATTAGCCAAGGCATCAAAGGTTATGGGGAGAAGGCCAGGCAGTAGGCCTGAATGGGGAAAAAGATCAGCTCATGATTAAATGTCAGGGCAGACTTGAAGGCCTGAATAATCTAGTTCTGCTCCTATGGTTAGCAAAGGTGTTGGCACAATACTGTTACAGTGCCAGTGACTGCGGTTTGAATCGAGCTGCAAGGAGTTTGTACATTCTCCCCAAGTCTGTGTGCGTTTACTCTGGGTGCTCTGGTTTCCTCCCATCATTCAAAACGTACTGGGCCATAGGTTAATTGGGTGTAATTAAATGGCTTAGGAAAGTTTTGCCTGTGATGCCCTGCGTTACGTCCACTAGCTTTTGCAGGGCTTTCTGTTCAGGGTTATTGGTGTCTCCATATCATGTTACCATGTCTAAATTAAAAAATTTTTAAAACAATTTTAGACATAAATTTAAAATTTAAACTTTCATTGAATTATTACACAATGGTCCATTTCAGCATGGGGGTCTAAGAAAAATATTAGGAGCCATTACTGCAACATTGAAGCTGTAATTGACTTCCACCATCTGGACCACAGTAGATGAGTAGCTTCAGTCACTGAGTGTACTATAATTTTTATTTTTTTATATATTTATTGTTGTAAGATGGGTTTATAATATGAATGTTTGCACTATATGACACTGCCGCAGAACACCGAAGTTTGTGACTTGTTCATGGAAAAAAAATTCTGATTCTGTAGCTACAGTTGCTGAGTGTAAGTTGCTGAAGTCTGCAGCACATACTCACGTGAAATCGGTTTCCTCTTGTTGATTTTTCATTCTTGTTAGGGTTCACCACTGACATGCCTGAAATGAGGATGTATTGATTTTTTTTGAAATGGACTAGAAAGAATATTGGATTTGTGCCACCGAATTTGAAGTAATGTCGCGCATTATTGGGTTGTATATTGCAATGACTTGCAGAAAATTCACACTCTCATTCATTAGTGAGAAGAATGTCCATACAGTAGTGTTGTTCCTTTGAAAATAGCAGCTCAATCGATACTTGTTTAAAGAGATCTCTAGCCACAACTTTCAATTCATTTGTTGGTCTTTTAGCTCATTCGGAGTTCAGTGTAAAGCATTCATGAAAATCTTCTGCTTCTTCTGAGTGGCACCCAAAACTTGTTCAATAAGCTTATTGAACTCATACCTTGAGGAAGAGCTCAGGCCCCAAATGTCCTATGAAAGCTGCGAGACCAAATTAATTCCTCCAACATTTCTGTATTTTTACAATGAAGAGCCACACCTACTAGGAAGCTGCTGAAGGATTTCCCTGAGGCATTCTGGATTGGTCGGTCCCTGCCTCTTACGTGATACACATGGCCCTTGCTATATAGCTAGGATAATGTGAACTATTTTGTAACTGCATAAGTGCCCCGCTGTGGGGCGTATGTATATATGTATATATATATATATATATATATATATATATATGTGTGTGTGTGCGTGTGTGTAAACAGTTTCCTGAGATGGTTGAAGACATCAGTAAGAAAAGTCTTTTTTGTAATTTGAATCTTGCATCTCTAAGTTATTTAAGAAGCCTTCCAAGTAACATAGAGTCATAGCACCCGCAAATCAAAGGTTCAAATCCCCTCATTCCCCGAGTACATGTAGTCAAAGTCAAGTTCATATTTATTATCAGAGGATATCTACACCAACATTAAACAACACCTTTCAAACAGGAATCACATCCAAACATTCTCATTCAGATTTATATAAAAATTCCAGAGAAAAATGGGAGATACAGAGCTTTAGCCAATATGCATTGCTCAGTGAACATTCATTAAAAAAAATAAAGAACAAAAATGCTGCTCAGCAGATTAGGCAACATCTGTGGAGGGAGGAATTTTCAAAGGTGCATGTTCACATCAACTAACCTTCATTAGAAATCAAAAAGTTAGAGATAAAATCTAGAGGAAGAAAGAACAAGAGGCAGCTGTGAGGCAAAGTGGCAGGCAGGAAAGATTAAATGATGAAACAAGTAGTCAGGCAAAGCAAATTAGAGCCCTGATAGGGGAAGAATGAAAGGATGGGCCTCGAGGCAGTGCAAACAGAAAAACAGAACCATTCTCTGGAACTGTAATACTCAGTGTTGGGTCTGGAAGGCTGGAAGGTGAAGAGATGCTGTTCCTTGATGTTATACTGGGGTTCTGAGGACCAGTGTAAGAGCCCATGGGTGGAGAGGTCAGATTAGGAGAGAGGTGGAGAATTAAAGTGACATTTGACTTCATCAGAAAAAAGTGCAGTAATTGGGATTTCATCAGGGAGTTGCACAACCTCATTATACAAATATTCTAATTGTCAGGGAACATTTGCAAAACTAAATGCTGAAACTGTTTTTCACTTTTAGAAAATAATTGTATAAAAATGCAACCAATCTGAATGAATATTATAAAGTAGAAACCAGATAAAATTATTGTATATATGTAAATAAAGATTATGCAATAAACAAAGTTTCTGATTTTTAGTTGTTATTTATGAATTAAAAGTTACCACTTACATCTGCAGTCTTAGCAAAATCTACTCTAAACAATAAATAGATATGATAAACCTTAAAAGGGAAAAGCCAGCCTGATGATGATTCTCCCAAAGCCTGTAAAAGGAGTCTGTGCCTTCAAGGAGACTATGTCATGAATGCAACACTGAACAGCTGTAACTCGGTGCGTGAGAATGTGCATTCAATGGATGTGGAAAGTAAATATATTCCTCAGTTACGTGAGGTCTGAAACCAAGCACTCTACACGCTCTCCTCTTACATCTTGATGTTAAACTCTTGAAAATTCGGTCATAAGCGACAGGCCACAAAAGCACGGCAGTTGTCTTGTGGCACAGCTGTGCAAAGTCTTTGTAGTTCACACCTGCAAAACATGCCACGCATGCCAGATAAATCAGTGATGCCATACCTAACGCTCCCTAACCATCCCCATTCCTGGCCGTGAGACAAGCCATGGAGCGTTCACACACTACAACAAGACGATGACCTCAAGACAAGTGTATGTAACGATGATACAGAACCCCCGTGAAGATCCTGCAGCCTCCTGCAATAGGCAAGGAGTGAACAGGCAAGCAGCTTATATTGCACATTCTGAGCTATCTTTATACTACATCAGAAATAACTTTGGTTATCTGTCTAATACATATCTGCACTCCATAAAAATCTTTGTTTTCTTTTCTATTCTTGTAGTTGAAGGTTATTTTTACTTTGGTTACACAAGCCCAATGGATAATCTGTTTGCCATTTGCATTTATTCATTTTACAAGCCAGTTTGTTGTACTTTTTCCCGCTCTGGGGAAAAAAGAGCTGTCTACCTTATCTATGCCTCTAAGAATCTTGTCATTTTCTATTAAGTCACCTCTCATCCTTCTTCCCTCCAAAGAGAAAAGTCCCAGCTCTGCTAACCTTGCCTCATAACCCTTATTTTCCAATCCAGGTAACATCCTGGTGAATCTCCTCTGCAATCTCTCCATAGCTTCTACATCCTTCCTATTATGAGGACTAAACACAACATTCAAAGAGATTTATAGAGTTGCAACATGAATTCTTGACTCTGGAACTCAATCCCCTGACTGATGAAGCCCAATATCCCATAGACCTTTCTAACTATGCATTAAACTGCTTTGCAACCTTGAGAGATGTATGGATTTGGACTCCAAGGTCCCTCTGTTCTTCTACACTGTTAAGTATCTGACCATTAACCCTGTATTCAACCTTCAAGTTTAATCTTCCAAAATGCATCACCTCACACTTAGTCAGATTGAACTCCATCTGAAGGGGATACAGCTAACTATACAAATGTGTCCAATTCATGGAAAATTGCGGATTTTATATACCACTTGGTGTATTGTAATTTTCCCATAATGAAATTACATTGCAGTGCATTCATGAGAGGAATAGATTGGGTAAACACAGAGAGTCTTTTGGCCAGAGTAGGGTAATTGGTTACCCAAGGACATGGTTTAAGGGGAGGATGGAGAGAGTTAGCAGGAACCTGAGAGATAACTTCTTTTCCCAGAGGGTGGTGGGTGTAGGGAATGGGCTGCCGGAGGAGCTGGTTGAGGGAGGTACTTTTGCAATGTTTAAGAAACAAAAATGGACAGTTGCATGGATAGGATGGGCTTAGAGGGATAGAGGCCATAGCAACTATAAGTGCTCTAGTCGATTTCTCACTTCCATGGGGAAAGTAAATGAGGATCAATTAAGTGCATTCAGAGCAGAATCTGATTTCATGCAGTTACTTGTAAAAGGTCAGCAATGCCAAAGCAAACTACAAGATTAGCCATGGTATTTATCTGAGTCACAAATCCTGCCAAGTCTTGAGCTCATTTTCTAAAAAATGTTGAGCTCAGTCAAGCTTTTCATTAAAAGAACACATGTTTGGATCCTTGGATTGAGAATATCTTGGCCCAAATCGGACCCAGTCCTCAAATGCTTCTTAATCAGAGTTTGTATCATCAGGAGGGCATGTTGAATTGTCAGGGATACTACCTTTCAAAGAATATAATGACCAAAACTGTTTTCCAGTGTATTGGAAGAATCTTCTAGCATCGTTCAAAGAGTTGAGGAACAATTCACTTGCATCACTAACAGAGATGAATATTTACATGTCAAGATTCCTTTATTGTCATGTAATAGCACAGGACATCTAATATTATATGCAATTGCCTTCTGCCAGCCATAAGGCAGACAAAGAGTTGCCATTAGTGTTGCCAGGCACACATTAAGAAAAAAAGAAACAGGAGTCCCTCCAGAGCCACTGAGTGTCCATGGATTCACTTCCAGTACTCCAGAAGCCTCTGTAGCCTCACAGACTCCTGTTCAATCCATCGGCAACCTAAGCTCCAGATCCAAACCTCCAACATGATCAGGAAGCTTTCAGTGCCCTCGGCCCTCGGGAACCACTTTTGCTCTCAGCACCCTCTTGAATCCTGGCTCCAATACCTGGTTCCTATGAGCAAGTCTCAAGCAGCACATAACTCATTGGGTCCCTTGTCCACAAGTTGCTCGCGAACTGTGTGCATCCCTCAGCCGCTAAGCCCATCACAAGGTTCACTGTCATGGTCACCTTCCTTGAAGGGTCACCTCCTCTGATTCTCCTTCTCAATGGGAAGTGTTCTCCCCGTTTCTGGTGCCTAGCATTGGTCGGCTGCTTCCTCAAGTCTGCAACCACTTGAGGCCACTGCCAAGCACAGGTATCTTGGGCATAGACCCACCCCAGTTGCAGGATTTTAAAATAAACCACCTTCAGCTCTTTTAACTGCCCTGTACAGAGCCATGAGCATTTTGACCAGACTTTTGAATCCTTCAGAGCAGCACTGTGTCTCCACTTTCCGCTTCTGTGGTTCTATAAACATTTCAAAGTGGTTCATAGGATATCATTGATGCCAAGATTTTAAGAGAATATAAAGGCAACTAGCCAAATGTTCGTTCAAAGAGAGAGAGGTGTGAAGGAGTTTGTAAATGTATAAAGAGAGCAAGTGGTACTTGGTGGTTGAAATCCAAAGGTTTGATCTTTGACAGCCTGCAGTGATGGATAAACTAATTGTGGACCATGGAAGAAACTGAAATTAATAAAGAAAACAGCCTTATGTCAATGACCAATTGACCTTTTCTCTTGACCTCAACTCAAAGTCAAAAATGACACCAGGGTCAGTCTTAAAGTGTTGTCAAGAATAGAAAGGTGTCAGCAATAAACTTCTGTCTTCCCATCTTTATTATTCTAGTTGGTGTTGCTCATCTACTTGTGTAGCTGCACCAAGTAAGAATTTCTGTGCATCTACGCATTGTATAACCATATAACAATTACAGTACGAAAACAGGCCATCTCGTCCCCTCTAGTCTACACCGATCTAAATTATCTCCTCTAGACCCACCTACCTGCACTTTGTCATAACCCTCCAACACCCTCCCATCCATATGCCTATCCAACTTTTCCTTAAATGACAACACCGACTTTGCTGCATCCATCTCTCCCGGAAGCTCATTCCACTTATCCACCACTCTGTAAGTTAAGAAGTTCCCTCTCATGTTACTTCTAAACTTTTTCCCCCCAACTCTTAACTCATTACCTCTTGTTTGAATCTCACCTACCCTCAAGGGAAACAGCCCATTCACATCTACTCTATCTATCCCCCTCATAATTTTAAATGTCTCTATCAAATCCCACCCCCCACCCCCCCACCTCAACCTTCTACGCTCCAGTGAATAAAGACTTTCTTTCTTTGTAATCTAGATTCTGAAATCTAGGCAACATTTTAGTCAATCTTCTCTGCCTTGGTGATATCCTTCCTATAATTGTGACCAGAACTGCATATAGTATTCCAAATTTGGCCTCACCAATGCCGTAGTCTCAACAACACTTCTCAACTCCTATATTCTATGCTTTGATTCATAAAGGCCCACATACCAAAAGCTTTCTTCACCACTCTATCCACATGAGATTCCACCTTCAAAGAACAATAAACCATTATTCCTAGATCTTTCTGCTCTTCCGCATTCTTCAACGCCCTCCCATTTACTGCATATATCCTGTTTTGATTATTCTTTCCAAATGCATGTTGACTTAAATGTATCCCTCATTTTGCTCTTTGAAAATTAGCTGCAGTCTCTCACTTAGTGAGATATAACAGTGCACAGACCACCTTCAGTGCACTGTTCTTCCTAAAAGACCAGGACATTCAGGTATATTTTAGAAAAAGATCATCTTTTTTATTTTATTTACAGCTCAGTAGAAGCTGATTTTGTCCATTTAAACCTGTACTGCACAACTGACCTACAACCTCCGTACGTTTTCAAGGGTGGGAGGAAACCCACGTTGACACGGCGAGAACGTACAAACTCTTTACGGACAGCACCGGATTCAAATCCTGGATTCCTGGCTCTAATAGTTTTGACAGTAACTGCTACAAAAAAAAACATGCTGCCCCATGCTCTGAATAGCTAATATTATTGAAGCAGGAAACAAAAATGTAATTTGGACAGAGCAAAGTCTTCATGACCAGTTAATACCTTCTTTTGGAAATATTAATTGAGTGATAAACATTGATTGGGACACCTGCTTATATCAGCAATTCTAAATTAGGGCTGTACAGATGGAGATTTGGTGCATTAGAACTCTTGACTTGGATCAGGGACACCTGTCTGTACCTGACTATGTTTAGAGCTGATTACTATTTTAGGAACTCTAATGTTAATACACTGAATTTATTGTGCCACCCTTGCCATCCTGACAATGAAGTTAAAACCCCATCAGGAGGTGTATCAAAGACAGAATTAGGGCAGATCTGAGTTTGTGTATGGATATAGAGGGACATAGGAAAGGCAAATTCATTTAGCCCTTGGAGTCTTGTCTGGGTCTTTTGAAGAGGATTTCAGTTAGTTCCACTTTCTTACTCATTTCCCATAACTTTGCCTGTTATGGGGTTATCTACCATAGTGGCTCCATTTAATAAGTCATAGTTGTGGAGTGATAGAGTTGTACTGTATAGAAACAGGCCCTTTGACTCATAGTACCTCTACTGTACATCACACCTTTCTACAATAGAGTCTTTTAAATGTCCCTATTGTACCAGTCTCCACCATTACCCCTGGCAACACATTCCAGGCACTTACTACTCTCTGTGTAAAAAACCTACCTGTGACCTCTCCCCTAAACTTTTTTCTCCTTGCCTTGAACCGATCTCCTCTGGTGTTTGCTCAATACCACAGTCGACAAAGGTGAGTATCCCATTTGCCTTCTACCTGCCATCTTCCTGTGTTGATCCTTACAGAGAAGTATGTACTGGTTCTCCAAGTCTCTCCATTCAACAGCACTCTGTTCAAGGATCTTCTCTCTCCTTCAGTTGGATTTTGCATATTAGGTTTCTTTTCAAAGATCTTTTAAGCACATTACCTAAAATAAATCTAAACCAATTTGCAAGCAATTCTGACAATGTGGAGTAATTATCTATTTTCAAACAAAGGTAAGTTTCATCATGGAATCAAAGTGAGGTACAAAATGGAAACAGGCCCTTCAGCTATCCAGTCCCTGCTGACCACCTATCCAATTTTATTTCTCTCACATTTTTATCAATCTCTCCCAGATTCTGCTACTCAATTGCACTTTAAAGGCAATTTGCATTGGCCAATTAACCTAACAACACATATCTTTATAATGTGGGAGGAAATCTTATTTAGTCATGGGAATAACATACATACACCACAGGGACAGCTCCGATGGTGAAACCTCCCTGCTGGAGGCTTCTGTTATTTTTTTATCTTTATTTCATATGTTTTTTTTAGTAAAGTTACTTTGGGGTTTGGAACAGGGAAAGATACTCACAGATAACAAAATTTTTAACAGACAGTTTAGCACCTAATTCAAAATTGTAAACAGCATTATTGTTCTCAATTTTAAAGAATATAACAATGGATGTTTACTCAAGAAGACATCTGTTCAAAGAGAAAGCCATCTGCTTATGTCTCAGGCTTTTGAGAAATTGAAACTTAAAACTTGTATTGATCAAGAAAGTCATGTGATTAAGACACTTGCAAAAGCAGCATTTTAGTTCATCCAAAAGTCATCTGGAGAGACAGAATAGGAGTGACTTTGGGTGAGATGGCCACTTCTGCTGTTTTGTCTTATCAGAGGAGAGCAATGATCTACTGTGGCCATTGTATGTGTAGAGCTCATCGAAACAATCAAAGACTTGTTGATCCAAACCAAGGCTTTTATTAGCAAAAGACAGGAGCTCTTCACAGGTGGACGACCAGTCGGGAATGATCCGTCCTGGCTAGGGACACAACCCTTTAAGGCCCAGACAGTAGGTGTGGCTAAGCTCTCAGCCAATCGCTGTAAGCACAGTCCAGATACTGTAACTATATACACTATATACATTGGTGATAGATCTGTACTATCACAGCATGGTCATTTTTGAATGAGGAAAGAGGATTAGTCCTGTATTTAGATCATGATCATTCTGCTGCTCATTTCATGTAACCCTCGCGGAAGTCATAAGTTTTGTAGCCTTACACAAGGAACAGGGAAGTTCTAACAAATCATTTGAATGAAAGAACATTTCTCTGATATGAATTTGTGAGTTTTGAGAAGTCTGATGATTCAGTGTCTTACCTACTTCATAATTTCTTCTGAACATCAATTTAAAGGTTCTGCATTTCAACACAAGATTTCTAAGACTGAACTTTGGATTGACTTTTCAGAATGTGCCAAAGCTGTAATGGTTTGGGTGATCCACACACACACACACACACACACACACACACACACACACACACACACACACACACACACACACACACACACACACACACACACACACTATTTGCGCATAGTTGGAGTTAAGTTTAGATTTAAATAAGCTGTTAATAGCTATTAATAGAAATTATTGTTTTAATATACCATTCTCTTGGTGAATTTCTATTGCTGCTGCTCTATGATATAACAATCCCACATAGTCACATTGTAAGTGTGTGCAGTAATCAGTTATTCAATGTATACTTGATAAATAAATCTTCTCAGCAAGGCAAATGTTCTCTTGTAACAAGCAGCTTTTCTGCTATCAATAAATCAGTGGCTCTCTTGTTCTTGTTTCTCCTCTGTCTTCAGATGTCCCAGAATTTTTTTTAAAAATCCCAATCAGTTCACTTAGCAGCTTCAAATCAAACAGAGAAGATTATAATGAGCAGTGTTAATTACTACATTACGGCTCTGGCGGAAATGTGTCAGAAATTAATCTTCCTTTTCAAGCTTATTGATCATGAAGTTCAGAAAGTTATGATTTCTTGCTTCTGTAAAAAGGACTAACATTCCACATTTTTGACCAACCAAGTCAAATGTTTGAAAGGGATTAAGCAAAGCCCATGTAAAACTGCCTGAAAATTTCCCTGTCAATGCTTAAAGAAGTCATTTAAAATATTGTAAGTCTAGCCTCTCTGGGACTCCGTGCTAGAAATATACACTTGAAAATTCTGGCAGGTACATTCCACATCAAGATGAAGGGATGAGAAGTAAACAAAGGATTTCCCCTCCTTTTTTTTTTTCAAATTTTATTTAAAAGATTTTTTTTTAAAAAACAAAATACAATCAAATAACAGCAAGAAATTTTTAGATACATAAAGAAAAACCCTCCTCCCCTCCCAACCCTTCAGCCAGCTCCCTTAAGGGGAGCCAAATACAAAAACAAAACAGAATATATAGAATATTTCAAAGTATTTTCAAATTCATATATTCCAAATAAGAAGACCACATATTAACAAAGAAAGAATAATTATCATGTAATTACATGTAATTTTTTCCAACAGAATACAAGCTCTTAATTCATTATGCCAACATACTATATTAATCTCCACATTATCTTTCCAAGTACTGGCTACACATTTTCGTGCTACAAACAACACTAAACATACAAATGCAATTTGAAATTTATCCAACCCCAATCCCTTCAAAGAAACCATCAAGCTCAACAAAAAAATCAATGGGTCTAGTGGTAGTTTAATCTTGAATAATTTTTCCAAGACCAATCTAATTCTGTCCCAAAATGGTTGTGCTTTAACACAAGACCAAACAGCATGTAAAAAAGTTCCAGTACATAATCCACATCAAAAACAAGAGTCCGAATTACTAAACCCATATTTTTTCAATTTCTTTGGAGTCAAATATAACTGATGTCAAAAATTATAATTAACCATTCCATATCTTACATTCGTCAATTTAGTTACACTGTTGTGGCACATAACCTCCCAATTGTCTTCAGAAAAGATATAAGTTAAATCACTTTCCCATTTAAGCCTAGATTTCTCCCATTCCGGTTTATCCATACTATCTTACTATCTTGTAACAATTGATACATATCCGAAATATAACCTTTCTTTGGTATAGAGGAAATCAAAGACTCAAATTTCGTCAACATAGGTAAATTCATCTCTCTACCATAATTATCTTTTATCAAAGCTCTGAGTTGTTAGTACACAAATAAAGAATTTACAGATATATCAAGTTTCTCCCTCAATTGATTAAAGGGAAGAAACTGTTCTTCTTCAAAAAAATCCTGAACTATCGTCATACCCTTAAAATTCCATCTTTTAAATGATTATTAAACATTTAAAAGGGAATAAGTTGATTATGGTATAACAGAGTTTGAAATGATAGTTTACCCTTCGACCCTAAAACCATATTTCTTTTACCCAATATCTTTAACAAGTGTTTTAATACCAGCATATTACATTCCCACAATAAATTCATATTCCATTTAAGTATAAACTGATGTACCTCAACTTCCAAAAAAAAAGTCATTTTGCACCTTCACCAACTTGGAGGTTGGTCCATATCAATCTACTAACAAATTTCAACTGAGTTACTTCATAATAATTTTAAAAATGAGGTAATTGAAGACCACCCAATGCATATTTCCATGTATGTTTATGTAAAGGTACTCGTGCTAATTTCCCCTTCCAAAAAAATTCCCATACTGCTCTATTCAAATCCTGAAAGAAACTCTTTGAAAGTAAACAAGGTATCGACTGAAACAAATATTGGATTTGAGGAAAAATATTCATTTTCATACAATTTACTCAACAAATTAGCATCAACAGAAGATCTTTCCATTTAATCGAATCCATTTTAATAATTTTTAATAATGGAACATAATTTAATTTATATAAAAATTGGTAATCTGCATTTACTATTACTCCCAGATATTTAATTCCATCTGACCATTTCAATTTAGTAATATTTTTATATTCCAAAAAATCTCCTTCCCCAACTGGTAATATTTCACTCTTATCCCAATTTACCTTATATCCAGATAACTCCCTAAATTTCAGCAAGCAATTTTGCAAATATTTCAAAGACTGCTCCGGTCCTGTCAAATTGACCAACACATCATCTGCAAATAAATTAATCTTACATTCATCTTCTGCAATTCTCATCCCTTTAATCTTATCATTCTGTCATATTGCCTGAGCTATTGGTTCAATAGCTAATGCAAACAAGGCTGCTGATAATGGACAACCTTGTCGAGTCGACCACATTAATTTAAATGGTAAAGAAATTTGACCATTTGTCACCACCCTAGCAATTGGGTTTTTATATAAAGTTTTAACCAATCAATAGAATAAGGGCCAAAATTAAACTTCTCTAACACCTTAAATAAAAAATTCCATTCAACCCTATTAAAAGCTTTTTCCGCATCCAGTGCAACCACCATTGAATTGCTGTCGAGATGCATTGACCAATGTGATCAATCTAAGAATGTTATCAGACGTATTTCTATTCTTAATAAAAACCTGTTTGATCTACATTTATCAACTGAGGTAAATATTTAGCAAGTCTATTCATGAATACTTCTGCCATCATTTTATAATTTACATTTAGTAAAGAAATAGGCCTATATGAAGATACTTTCAATGGATCCCTATCTTTCATTAAAATTACAGTAATTATAGCACTCGAACAAAATTCCGGCAACACCTGATCCTCAGTTATGTGCTGTAGAACATCTCCAAATACCAAGGATAAATCTTCATAAAATACTTTATAGGATTTCCCCTCTTAATGAAGATTGCATTGAACATGGTGACTGGTTTGGCCTAGGGCAGGACATGGTAAAGCAGCACCATGAGATTATCCTCATGCGTCAACCCAACTGATGATTAGCACCAACCTATTGCTCCATGGGGCTGCATTGGGGTTAGTCCTGAGTGATCCAGTGATGGTCACCCAGCTATGTAATATCAGAATCAGAATCAGGTTTATTTTCATGAACATACTTCACAAAATTCTCAGGAAGTTAGCACCGGTGATGAAGCTGGCATTTATCACCCATGTCTAATTGTCTTGAACTGAGTGCTTTGTTGGGACATTTCAGAGGGCAATTAAGAGTCAAACAGATTGCTGTAGGACTGAAGTTTCATATGTGTGTGCATTAGCTTTGCAACTTCCGGTAATAATATGAACTCTCTGGATTCATTACTTTAAAGAGGATTTGTAGGATATGGTTCAAATGAATATTCCTGGATAAGGATGTCAGATTCCCTTCCTTGAAGGACAATAGTAATCCTGGCGCCAATTTTGTCTTTTGAGTTGAGGTCATAATCCTGTAGTTACTAAAGTAAGTAATTTCTAAATGCATTTAATTAATTGTATTTAAATTTCTCAACAGATGAGCTCGAACAAAAACTTACATCTTTAGTTCTTTGAAGCAGGCCTGTTATTGTTTATGTTGTAGAAACTGATTGGACCTACTTAATAGCAAATGTGATGATCCTATTTCACAAACTCATGGCAAGTGTGCTGAATAGAAATACTCGGCAGTGATGAACTCAGTACAATCATCAATCCTACCCATGTTTACCTTTAATATGGAATAAAAAGCCCTGATGAATCTACACCTTCACGTCATTATCGAGCTGCTAGAGGAATCTATGGAAACTTAAGACAGCATAGTTAATGTAGAGGTTAGAGACTCTGGTTGAATCTGGCCCTGTCTGTAAGGAGTTTGTACATTCTCCCTGTGTCTGTGGGGGTTTCCTCCATGTGCTCCAGTTTCCTCCCACATTCCAAAGACATACAGGTTAGAAGATTAATTGGCCACAGGGGGGTATTTGGGTGGCACAGTCTTGTAGGCCAGAAGGTCCTGAAGCTATGTTGTATCTCTAAATTAAAAATAAGCAGATACAATTACAGCAATAGAAAGACAGTTGGACAGATATATGGGCAGGAAGGCCTCAGAAGAATACTGTCCAAACACAAGCAGAAGGGACTAACTATTTAGCCCATCGAGTTTTCCCCACCATTTAATCAGGAGACGATATTTTTTTCCACTCATCCCCACTGCCCGGCCTTCTCCCCATAACCTTCAATGCCCTGGCGAATCAAGAACCTATTAATCTCTCCCTTAAGTACAAGTACACCCAATGATCGGGCCTCCACACCACCTGTGACAACAAATTCCACAGATTTGCCACCCTCTGGCTGAAGAAATTCCTCCGCATCCCTATTTTAAGTGGATGCCCTTCAATCCTGAAATTGTGCCCTCTTGACCTAGACTCTCCCACCATAGGGAACCAGCCTTTCTACATCTTCTCTGCCCGTACTTTTCAACATTCAGTATGTTATTCTATGCTGCATAACTCTATTATGACTCTATTGTAAGTTTGGAAACACAGCCTGGCTGGATTTATATTGGAGTCATTCAGGATCACTGGAATAATTGCTGTTGTTGAGCCAGTGTTAACATTTTACAGCACAGTTAAAGCCCTGAGAGGAAAAGCAAGAACCCTCATTATTGGTGCCCAGCAGCTTTGTTATTCTGCACCAGGCAACAGGCACGAGGGACATTAAAGTTACTGGCAGCCAAAAACAAAGCCAGAAGAAAGAACAACGGCCTGCATTTCTAAAGTGCCTTTCACATCCGCAGCAGGCATTTTTACAAGCAAACAAGTGGTGTCAGGGAGTATGTTTAGGAATGCAGGTGGGTGATTTGTTCATGGAAAGCTCCCATGAATAACCTTGCTATTCTTATTGAAAAATATAAAAATATTTAAAAATTGTAGAAAGAGACAACAATTGATTTATTCATAAAATGATATCAGAGGGATTTGAACTCATGGCTAGAAGTCAGTGGTCCAAGCAGGCATCAGTGAAAAGATGGAGGAAAGTCAGGCCAAAATATGCCCCTCACACGTCCACATGTTCTGTACATGATACTCATTTTTAAAAAAAAGAATTCAACAGTATTTTTTAGTTACTTGAAACTTTAGTGACTTGGATTGAGCAGGTTAATTCAGCATGCAGTTGCTTAAACAAACCATAATTCAAAAAAAATTATGTTCATGTTTACCATCTTTAATGCTAGCTTTCCACAGGTGGTGAGCATTCCTACTGTCTGGTATGGAGGTGCTAATTCATAGGACAGGAACAAGCTACAGAGAGCTGTGAACTCGGCCAGCGCCATCATGGGCAATAGTCTTTGCTCTATTAAGGAAATCTTTAAGTGGCAGTGTGTTAAGAAAACAGCCTCTTTTCTCAAGGACCCTCACCACCCTGGCCATGCCCTCTTCACACTGCTACCATCAGGAAGGAGGTACAGGAGCCTGAAGATGAGCACTCAACAGTGCAAAAATTGTTTCTTCCTTTCCGCCGTCAGATTTCTGAATGAACAATGAATATACCTCACTTCTCTTTTTTTACATGCCCAATTTATCGCCCATCCTCCTTCACACGGCTATGATCGGGAAGGAGGGCCAGGAGCCTAAAGACAAACACCCAGTGGCACAAGAACATTTTCTTCCCCTCTGCTATATCATTTTCGAATGGACAATGAACCATAGACACCACCTGACTTTCTCCTATTTTCTTGCACTATTTACTTATTTTTGAAATATAATTATACCAATATTTGCCCTGTGACGCTGCAGCAAAACAGGAAATTTTGTGATATGTTCATGACAATAAATTCTGACGATTCTGATTCTGGATTGCGAAGCAACTACTTCGAAAATCTTACATTAATGTTCTTAGACACAGTATGAAGTGATTGCTTTGAAATCGTGTTCTCTGAAGAACAAATTTTGAAAAAAAAACACTTGCTCATCCACCCTGCACCCCTTCACTTATTATCAAGTGCTGGCTGGTAAGCAAGAGACTTTCTGGAAAATTTTGTGAAATGCAAGCAAGACAATTGCTGTGTAAATGTTCTTTGTTAGCATTAACATTACCATAACAAGATCAGCATAGTCTTAGAAAGCAAATTAAAAATACAGCATCGAACTCCTGATGAAGGACACTGTGGCTGGAGATAATTGACAAAATAAAGCTTAGGCTCTTGCTTAGATGCTTTAAAGTGAGCTGAATGACTTTGCTATTTCAACTCCCAATGTGATTCCCAATGTGGTGCCCCCAGCAACAGTGATGAGTCACGCTACAGAGAAAAAATTGAAAATCTCATGAAGAGGTGCAAGAATAACCACCTGAGTCTCAGTGTGGACAAGATGAAGGAGATGATCGTGGACTTCAAGAAGACCAGAAGCGACCACCCTCCACTACACATCAACAACTCTGTAGTAGAAAGACTAGAGAGAACCAAGTTCCTTGGAAATCACCTAACTTGTGACCTATTGTAGGCATTCAATATTTCCAACAGTGACTGCACTTCCTGAGATGACTGACATGGGCAAAGCTACCAGCCATCATATGGTTGCTGCAGAGAAATGGTTTGGAGGTCAAAACCTAGGACCATAAATTTGGCAGAGAGGATCAATGGAGTCTCCCTCACCTTCCCACCCCCCGCCCCCACATCATTGACATAATCTATTAGGATTATTGTGTGAAGAGGGCACACAAAATCATTGAGGACCCCTTCCACTCTGCACACAGCAACTTTCAGCTGCTCCCGTTGGGGAAGAGATACAGGAGTATCAGAACCAGCACCACCAGGCTGAGGAACGGCTTCTTTCCATGGGCAGTGAGGATGCTGAATGACCAAAGGAACTGCTCAAACTAACCATCCGAGACTCTTATGTTCATGAAACAATATTTATTTATTTATATGTATAGATGAATACTTGTCCTACATAATGTATTATTTGTCTATATGTGTGTTGTCTGGTTGTGTGTTTGCATGTTTTACACTGAGGACCAGAGAACACAGTTTTGTCATGTTGTACAATCAGATGACAATGAACTTGACTTGAGAAGAGTAGAAGTCTGAAAATCTGGACTGCTTGGGGATTGGTTCGGTCTGGATTTTCAGATTTTCTGGATTCTCAGAGGAGTAAAGCTGCCCTGTTTGTGAATGGGCGCTTGCAGCTTCTACTGCATCATTTGATGATTCTTTTGATTTATTTCAAAACTTTTGGATATTACTTTGTCCACGACTTTGTAATTTATTTGTGGTAAGATTATTCTGCACCATATACACATGCATGATGTCTTGACGACTGAAGCTATGGTCCTGTTCCACAAATTTAATGACCATGGACTTTTCCACAGTAGCCTTTTTTATATCGTAAATTGTAGACTCTCTGATGTCGTATGTTTCCATTGGAGCAGTATTGCTCACACCACGGTCTAGTTTCTTAATTATTTCAAATTTGTGACACATTTTCAATGTGCTCGCCTTTCTCTTCATACTACAAGGTTCATCTACTTTAGGATCCATTATTATGTAGTAAATACGTGTTTTATGTGGTTGTGGATCTATGGCACTTACGCATGCACACACGCTCACAAAGCCCCGCTCCGTTTAAAAAGTTTGAGAGTTTTTCAAAACACCAGGTTCTTGGATGGTTCAGATTTCTGGCATCTGGATTTTTGGTCTTCTACTGTAAACAAAATAGGGAGGGTTTAGTAATATTACCTAAAATTTTGGAGACAACAGAGTCAGTATTGCTGGAATCCACAACAAAAATCAAGAGCATACAAAATTATGATGGATCTATTCAGAATAAATGCAAGTAGGCTTTTTCCACTGTGGTTAGGTGAGATACAAACCAGAGAACAAGGGCGAAAGAGGAAAAGTTTAGGGAAACTTGAGTGGGGGGGGGGTTCTTCACAGAGTGATGGGGGTACAGAATGAGCTGCCTGCTGAAGGGATGAATGCTAGCTTAATTTTAACATTAAAATAAAATTTGGACAGGTATATGGATGTGAGGGGTGTGAAGGTATATGGAATGGGTTCAGGTTAGTGGAACAGGCAGAATAATACTTCAGCCCTCACTGGAAGTGTCAAAAGGCCTGTTCTCTGTGCAGTAATGATGTTTTGAAGGAAATCGGCAGGACAGCAGCATCCATGGAAGGGAGCTGGAGGAAAAGAGACAGGGCAAGGGAGAGAGGGAGAGGGGAGGGGGAGGGAGGGTGGGGGAAGATTTGGAGGAAAGGAGACATGGGGATAGGGAAAGAGGAAAGGAGACACTGCTTTGCAACAATATCGAGTCATAGAATATATTTTCTCTGCCCATGTGAGAGATTACACTGATGTTAAGGTTTTTACATATTTTAATTTGTAAAATACATGAAGGCAAACTCTCTGAACAAGCTGAATCCCACGGCACTGCATTAGTGCACAAGGCTTGGTTTCAGCACTCAGATTTCTGAAGAGGGACTTCAACCTCTGCCTGAAAGTTGTACATGGATGTGTCATGTTTAGAAATTTACATAAATGAGCATAACCCATAGTCCCGATGCTAATAACCACACTGAATTTTTGATTTACTGTCCTAATTGCAAATTTTATTTCAACACCAAAATTTACACAAATTAAATTCATATTAATTAACACCTATCTAAATTAGGATTGATTTTTTACTAATCACTGTGTTTCTCTGCTCTTCAATTCAAGGGCATCGGGACAAATATTAATCATGTATTTAACAGTTCTCAGTTAAACCAGTTGGGTTTATACTTCAGAGTGTAATGATTATTGTAATCATCCATTATTTATTGAATATGCTGTTCAATGAAATGGATTATAACTTATTAAATATTTTCTAAATTCATATACAATAATGGTACCCAATGGCATTTAATTGACGGTTGAACTTGCTCACATTACAATATATAATTTAGATCATAAAACTGACATAGATGTGGAAAGGCTTGAAACAGTAAATGCATTCACATACAGCAGTTTTACATTTCCATTTTAAATCTACTTAAATATTCCTATAAAAGACAATTTGGGATTAGACTTGGTATTAACATAAATGAGAACAAGGTTGTCTTTTATTTAGTGTGAGGCTAAAAGTTCTGGATAAAGGGATCCATGTCTGTAAAAACTGCCAATGTTGCAAATGAGATGTAACTTCTATATTGGAACCATGCAGATGGAAGCTGTGGATGTGTCACAATGGCGGCACAGTAAGCATAGAGGTTAGCAAAACGCTGTTACAGTGCCAGTGACTCAGGTTTGAATCCCACGCTGTCTAAAAGGAGTTTGTACATTCTCCCTGTGTCTGTGTGGGTTTTACCCAGGGGGCTCCTCCCATCCTTCAAAATGTACGGAGGTCAACTGGGTGTAATTGGGCAGCATCGTCTCGTGGGCCAAAACGGTCCGTTACCTTGCTGTATATCAAAAAAGTCTCTCCTTTAATAAAAACTAAATTATATAATTTCAAAGGTAAGTATTTATGATATTTTCTGTTCCATTGAGTTTTTTTTATTTTAATTTTAAATTTTATATATTTTTTTATTTTTAAAATTTAGACATACAGCCTGGAACTGGCCCTTTCAGCCTATGACCCCCTGCCTCCCAATTACACCCATCTAAACTACAATCATTGGTAATTTTCTTTTAACTGTGCAAGGAAACAGGAGCACTCAGATGAAACTCACGCAGACACAGGGAGAACGTTCAGACTCATTGCAGATAGCGGGCAATTTGAACCCCGGTCACGAACACATAAGAACATAAGAAATAGGAGCAGAAATCGGCCATCCGGCCCATCGAGCCTGCTCTGCCATTCAATAAGATCATGGCTGATCATTTCATTGACTCATCTCCATCTACCTGCCTTTTCCCCATATACTTTAATTCCTTTTTTATGTAAAAATCTATCAAAGTGAACCGTAAATATGTTTTATGAAGTACCTCAACTGCTTCCCTGGGTAGAGAATTTCACAGATTCACTACTCTCTGGGAAAAACAGTTTTTCTTTTTCTCTGTCTTAAATCTACTCCCCTGAATCTTGAGACTGTGTCCCCTAGTTCTGGTCTCAACCACCTGTGAAAACAATTTTCCTGCCTCTCTATCCTTTTCATAATTTTATATTTTCTATAAGATCTCCTCTCATTCTTTTGAATTTGAGTGAGTATAATCCCAGCCAATTTAGTCTCTCCTCATAGGTCAACTGTCTCGTCTCTAAGATCAACTCGGTGTACCTCCTCTGGGCTGCCTCCAAGGCCAGTATATCCTTTCTCAAAAATGGAGACCAGAACTGCACACAATACTCCAGGTGTGGCCTCACCAGTACCTTGTACAATTGCAGCATGACCTCCCTGTTCTTCCTCTAGTGATGGCCAACATTCCATTTGCCTTCTTAATATCTGCAACCCAACTTTTTTCACCATTTAAATAATAAACTACTCTTCTAATTTCCTATCAAAGTGGATGACCTCACATTTACTAACCTTATACTCCACCTGCAAGACCTTTGCCCACTCACCTAATTTAACTATGTCCTTCTGCACCCTCTCCACATCTGTACAATTTGCTTTTCCATTCAATTTAGTATCATCCGCAAACTTGGCTATACTACACTCTGTCCCCTCTTCCAAATCATCAGTGTGAATGGTGAACAGCTGTGGGCCCAGCACCAACCCCTGCAGCACCCCACTTACCACTGACTGCCAATCAATATAACACCCATTTATCCCGACTCTGCCTTTTGTCAGTTAACCAATCTTCAATCCATGCCAATATACTTCCCCCAATTCCATTCATCTGGATCTTATTGATAAATCTCTTGTGTGGCACCTTATCAAATGCCCTCTGGAAATCCAAATATTTTACATCAACCTGTTCCCCTCTATCAACTGCATCCATTATATCCTCAAAGAACTTTGGCACGTTTGTCAAACAAGACCTGCCCTTTCTGAATCCATGCTGCATCTGCCTGATGGAACCCGTTTGTTCTAAAAGTCTCACTATATCATCTTTAATGATAGCTTCAAGCATTCTTCTGACTACAGACGTTAAGCTAACTGGCTGATGGTTACCTGTCTTCTACATACATCCATTTTTAAAAAGTGGTGTGACATTTGCTATCTTCCAATCTGCAGGGACCTGCCCAGAATCCAGAGAATTTTGGTAAATGACTACTAATCCATCAACTATAACTCCCACCATTTCCCACAGTACCCTGGGATGCATCCCATCAGGACCAGGAGATTTGTCTGCCTTCAGTCCAATTAGTTTGCTCATCACTATCTCTTTTGAAACAATTATTTTATTGAGGCCCTCACTTCCCTTCGCATCTCTATCACCACACTTTGGCATGCTGGACATGTCTTCCACCGTGAAGACTGACACAAAATCTGTTCAATGCCTCGGCCATTTCCTCTTTACTCAATATCAATCTTCCTTTCTCATCTTCCAAGGGATCTATGATGACTCTAGTCACCCTCTTCTATTTTATATATTTATAAATTTTTTTGCTATCTGTTTTTATATTTTGTGCTAATTGACCTTCATAATCCTTCTTCCCTTTCCTTAGTTCCCATTTAGTTGTCCTTTGTTATCTTTTAAAGTTTTCCCGATCCTTCCATTTCCCACTACTCTTGGCTACTTAGTACATTTGAGCTTTTAATTCTATACTTTCCTTTATTTCCTTAGTTAAAGAAGGCTGACTCTTCCCTCTCTTACTGCCCTTATTTTTAATGGGTGCTACAATGGCATTGCATTAACCCCTATGCCAAACATGCTGCCCACTGTCTTTCCAATTTATTTTGAGGTTTTTTCAATTTTTATTTATTTCCAGGGCCTCACCATCGCCATGTATATTTTTCATTCCCAACTTCCCTTTAAAAGTAGATGGTGTGCCACTTTCATGAAATAGTGCAGTTGGGATATTATTCCTGGATTTTGACCCACAAATGATAAACAAATAATGATGCATTTCCAAGTCAAAATTCTTTACAAAACGAAAGGAACTTCCAGATACTAACATCCCCATCACAATCTGTTGTCCATCATTCCACTTAGTCCTTCACCATCATTACTTTGGTTCAGGATTGTCACCTGGCCTTCATGTAAACATGCACCTCTGCTTCCTCTCCTTCTCAAAACTTAACTCCAGCTCTATGCTTGCTTACAACCAGTCCTGCCTAGGACATCAGTCCCCAGCTGCCATCCGGCGATGTAGCCAAATCAATATGTTGACCTCAGTCCATAGGACCATTAGAGAGAGGAGCAGACCATTTGGCCCATCAAGTCTGCACCATCTTCGGATCCTGGCTTATGTAATTTTCTTCTCAACTCCATTTTCCTCCCTTCTCCCCATACCCTCTCGCACCCTCACTAATCAGGAACCTATCAACCTCCACTTTAACCTGACCTAGTCCCTGAACATTACTACTGTTGAAGCCAATGGAACTGAATTTTAAAGGCAGAGAATGACACAGTGTCCTCACTATCGAGCAGCTTTCTGACTTGAGATAAATTTCTGGGCAAACAGTCTCTGACAATTTCCAGTTCATTGAGGAAGCAAATCTTTATTCAACCAACCTCAACTGATCAGATTATCTAGTGAAGATCACATTATTCTTTGTAGGAACATTCTCTGCGCAATTTCCGACATTGCTGACCAGACATTTTTATTGTCAGTGAATCGAATTACTGAGTGTTTCACTAAGAACGACACAGCCATAGAGAATTCACAGGGCTTTCTAGGCCACCCAGACAAGGTCCACTTTGTTTTCCCCAACACAGAGCTAATGGTTTTCCATGCAGCATCCAGAGTTTAGCGAGTCAGAATGCCCCTGGAGAAAAGCCAACGTCTATTAAATTCCCAGCTTTTCAACTGGAACCCACGGACATGCAGTGACTCTGGGGGAGGTCGGGTGGGGGGGGGGATTCTTTTTTGCTTCCCTTTCTCTGACTGTAAGGGGCGCTTCAGGCAATTTCTGCCAATGGCAAATCTGTCTCCCTTATGGCAGATGAAAACAAATTCTGTGTAATATTGTCCTGTTGCTATTACATGACAATAAAGGAATCTTGAATCTTGAATCATTTCTCTTTGACACTGTGCATCTCCGGAGTTACATTATATGTATGAGTACATGACAAGGGCTGCATGGTTAACGTAATAGCTAGTGCAACACTGTTACAGCGCCGGCAGCTCAGGCTCAAATCCGCCGCTGTCTGTAAGGAATTTGTAAGTTCTCCCTGTGTCTGTGTGGGTTTCTTCCAGGTGCTTCAGTTTCCTCCCACATCTCAGAGACATATGGTGTTGGTAGATTGACTGTTGAGATGTCACGGCTTCGTGGGCTGGAAGGGCTGCATCTCTAAATTTATATTAAAAAAATAAACAGATCTAAATCTTGAATCTTTGATACAGGTACAGAGTGCAAATCATTTCACATCACTTGTAAAACAAAAGCCTCCATCCTTTAAGCAGTTCCAAACAATGAAACAAAAAGTTCTGGATTTATATAGTGCCTATTTAAGCCTCAAGAGGTCCTGCTGTATTTAACAACCCATGAAGTATTTGTGAGGTTTGCTACTGTGCAGGAAATACAATGGACATTTTTGAGCACAGCAGGATTCCATAGAGAATAATGTAGATCAATAACATTTCTGATAAATTCTTGAGGGTCAATCTCCCAGAATTGCTTTAAAAATGCAGCCTATTTATCATTTTATTGCTGGAATTTTACTGCACCCATAATTGACTGGAGGAATTAGGCAAGTCACACAGCGTCCAAAAGAGGTTACCAATATTTCAAACTGACTGTGTTTTTACAATCACAGCATCAGCATAATTTTTGTGTTTCACACCCAATATTGGCTGTTGGGTTTCGTACATCACCACAGAGAAATACTTCACTGTCTCTGAAGTACTTTTGGGCCTCCTGCAATATGCTATAGAAATGTCCTGTATTTTTATTTGGGAGATTAGACTCATAAAGAGATCACTTCTGGAAAGATACCTCTATCATAGATAGATAGACGTAGATAAGTTGTTCCCAGTGGTGGGAAAGAGTAGAACTAGGGGACATAGCCTCAATATTCAGGGTCGTAGATTTAGACAGAGATGAGGAGGAACTGGTTTTCCCAGAGGGTGGTGAATCTGTGGAATTTGCTGCTCATTGAAGCAGTGGAGGTGACCTCAATGAGTAGACAGTTAAAACCCTAGCACTTATTGGGATTGGTAGATGCCGGATAAGTAAATTTGTCAGTTGATTGAAATTGTGTATTGTGTGATTTGCAAATTAACCATCAGGAGGGGCAAAAATTTTAAACTTTCGCATTTTTTTAACCTGCTTACTTACTGCTCTCTTTTTGCTTGCTGCATTTTTCAGGCTTCAAGTTGCTTGAATTCCAGATTACATGTATTTTACTGTATTTAAGACAAGGTTGGATAGATTTTTATCTAGTAGGGGAATTAAGGGGAAAAGGCAGGTAGGTGGAGATGAGGAGATCATCAGATCAGCCATGATCACATTGAATGGCGGAGCAGGCTCGATGGGCCAGATGGCCTATCCTGCTCCTATTTCTTATGTTTTTATGTTCTTAAACCATATGCTTTGGGGTTGCACCTGGTGTTATAATGGTATAAAATGCACACTGAGTGTTAAAGAACCTCAACAACTTTATCTTGGTTTAATCTCATACACTGTGTGCTGTTTTGTAATTCACTCCTTCAGATTTCCTGTTGTGCTTTCTATTTCTGTGAAAAAGCAAAACGCTACAAGGAAAAGTGTCACAGCAGAATAAATAATAAGTTAGTCACAGGGCTGATCGTTGCTGCATATGGAAATTTGCCATCTGTTAAAGCCATTGTTCCAGGTGTAAGCACTGACCTTGAAATCTTTTACCTGGTTTTCCCAAGATTTCAGAAGATCATCTCCAAGGATCTGTCCTGGGACCTCCATTTCGATGCAATCATGAAGAAGGGTCACCAGCGGCTATACTTTGTGAGGAGTTGGAGGTGATTTGGTAGGTCACCGAAGACCTGCAAATTTCTACGCTGGAAAAAATGGAGAATATTCTGACTGTTCCTTTACTGTCTGGTATGGAGGTGCCATTGCACAGGACCAGAAAAGGCCACAAAGAGTTGTAAACTTGGCCAGCACCATCATAGGCATCAGTCCTCACTCTATTGAGGACATTTTAAAGAGTCGGTGTCTCAAGAAAGCAGCCTCTATCCTCGAGGACTCCTATCACCCAGGCCCCCCTCACATTGCTACCATTGGGAAGGAGGGACAAGAGCCTAAAGACGAACACTCAGCGGCACAAGGACAGCTTCTTTCCCTCCGCCATCAGAGTTTTGAATGGAAAATGAACCACACACTACCTCACTTTCTCTTATTTTTGTACTAATTTATTTATTTTTTGTGTAATTTAGATCAATATCTGCACTGTAATCCTGCAGCAAAACTATAAATTTTGTGATATATTCATGACAGTAAATCCTTTCTGCGGATGATTTTGTTTAACCTGGACATTTCAGGTATACTGGATAGTCTAACCGGAATGAGATTGAGATCTTGTAGCTTCTAGATCTTCTGGATCTTTAAACAGAATGCCTTCATTGAATTTTCTTTTTCTTTCTGTCTAAACTGCAGGATGGCTCCCCTACCATGGTTGGGTGGTACAGTTGTCTTAGCAGTTAGCACAATGGCATTACAGCACCAGTGATTAGGACCGGGGTTTAAATCCCACACTGTCTGTAAGGAGTTTGTACATTATCCCCATTTCTGCGTGGGTTTTCGCTGGGTGCTCTGGTTTCTTCCCACCTTTCCAAACATACCGAGGGTTGTAGGTTAATGGGTTGTAAATTGGGCGGCACAGACTCATGGGCCAATATAGTATGTTACTGTGCTGTATTTACGGTAAATATATTTTTAAAAATTAAATTTAATTTAAATTAAATGATAATGGTAGAAAAAAATTAAATCTGGAGCAACTCAGCAGGTCAGGCAGCATCCATAGAAAGAATGAAGGCCTGCTTCAGGACTGAGAAAGGAGACGGAAGGAGGGGGCGCAGTGATAAAGGGGAGAGGGAGAGCAGTCAAGAGGTGGCAGGTGGACTGAAACAGATGGGGCTAGGCAATGTGATAGGTGGAACCAGACATGGAGGAAAAATGGAGGCTGCAAACAAATCACTCAGCCTGACCACTCAGTCTTCCCGGCACCTCCTCCTCTCATCTACATTTCATCTTTCCCACCCCTCTCATTTCCCATTTTCAACCATCCACCATGTACCATTATAATATTTCTCCAGGACTGCTCTTCAGTCAGCCCCTCTACCTCCATCTTACTTCACACCCCTCTCTCTCTCTCTCTCTCTCTCTCTCTCTCTCTCTCTCTCTCTCTCTCCCTGTACTGCTCTCTCCATCTCTCTCTTTGTCCCTTCTGTCTGTCTCTCTCTCTCTCTCACTCTTTTTTCTCTCTCCCTCTTTCTCCTTCTCTGTCTGTACTGCTCTCTCCTTTGTTCTCTCTCTCTCTCTCTCTCTCTTTCTCTCTCTCTCTCTCTCTCTCTCTCTCTCTCTCTCTCTCTCTCTCTCTCTCTCTCTCTCTCCCTCTCCGTCTCCGAGAGGGTGCCAAGGGTGCTGAGGGCCTCCCGATCATGTCAGAGGTTTGGATCTGAAGCTTGGTTTGCTGAATGATTTGGACTGAAGACTGTGTGGCTGCAGAGGCTGCGGGAGGACTGGAGGCAAATCCATGGACACTCAAAGATTCTGCAAGGAGTCTCTTTGGCTTCTATTTCTCTGACTGTAAAAGGGCACCAGGTATTTTTTGCTGATGGTGAATTTTCTTCTTTTTTACAGTGGATGAAAGGAAATTTTCTATAATATCACTTTTTTTGTTTTATTACATCACAATAAAGGAATCGCTCTCTCTCTCTTTCTCTCTCACTCTCTCTTCCTTCCTCTCTCTCTCTCTCCATCTATTTCTGTTCAATAGCTGTGTGCCTTCCCTTCCGTCACTTCTTCCTTTGCCTTTCCCTCTGAGTAAATTTACCAGCTTCTATTCACTGTCATCACCTGACACTGCCATCTTCCAAAAGCTTGCTAGCTTAGAGGTTCATTTACAGGTAGACCACTTGCCTCTGTAACCCACTATCCTACTCAACTCGCTCCTCCCAGCGCTGAGTGGTTGACAGCCCCAGAGAAGGCACTCTCTCCACTCACATGCACCTCTCACCTTGCTCAGCTGTTTGACCATTAACCCTCTTCTGGCTAAATAATGTTGCTACATTTTCACAGCTGTTGATTTGCTCAGCCACAGCACTCTTGTGCCCAGCTGAGGGATTGCTATTGTGGATCAGGTGCCAAAAGTATGGCATTGTGTGTGTTTAATTAAATTTCAACAATTCCTTTTTTTGTGTATTTCCTTCTATCTGTCGCCACAAACACCCAGGAACTAGGCTTGTTTTTGAATGTTATCCCTTTAACCTGCTCACATGGGTTCCCAACAGGGAACATTTATAATTAAATCTGCTGCTTATTCCATTGTATCCCCAGGTGCATTACAAATGAATCAAACTCCAATTAAAGTAAAAACAATAAAGGTGGGTTCTGTGGTAAACCATAATTGTATATTTATCTGTCTGGACACGCCCATTGGCTGATTGTACCTGTGGCCTCTCCCACAGACTCCTGAATAAAGGTGACTGTCCACAGCCCCCTCCCCAGTTCGGGACAGTCGACCAGCATGGACATGACTCCATTCTACTGTGAATAAAAGCCTATCAGTTTTACATAACTTCTGTATTTTGGAGTTACTGATGGTGCATCAAGTTCTCTCCTATTATTCCAAACAACACAAATGTATCTTAACCCCCTTTCACACTTGCCAGTGATCCCAGGAATCGAATGCCAATCGGCCTTTAAAGTGGCAAACGTGAAAGCAAAATATGCTCAACGCCGGCATCAGATGACGTCATCTCATGCCGGAGATTGCCGACCTCGACCCCTAGTGAAATTCCTGGCATCTGCAGACGCCGGCGTTGAGATCAGACAAGTGTGAAACATGCAATTGCATTGCAGGCACTTCCTATTAATGGTAGAACAGACCAAACGCCAGGGATGAACCCTTGCAAGTGTGAAAGCATTCAGTGTCCCAGTTAGGAGCAGTCTAGTGTGAAAGGCCAAACCCCCATTCCTATCCCGGGACATTGAACAGCCAATTTACTAGGATGCAAGTGTGAAAGGGACGCTATTGTTGATGCATGCATTACATCGAATGTTAACCAGATAAAGTGCCAGGTGCTAGTAAACTGAAACACACCAAACATCAGTGCTAAATGTGAAAATGTCAGCTGCCTATTACTCTCTCCCCTCTGCACTCTTGCCTCCATTGCCTTCAATGGGACTGAATGACTGAGAGATGTAAGAGGAACCAGAGGTAGAACTTTTACACCCAGAAGGTGATCAGTATCTGGAACGAAATGACAGTATAAACTATGGAAGTGGGTACAATTGCAACTTCCAAATGACTTTCAGATAGCTCTATGGACAGGAAGGCCTCAGAAGGATATGGACCAAATGCCGACAAATGGGACTAAGCCAGAACGCCAACTGGGTCAGCGTGTGTGTAGGGCCTGTGTTGTATGACTCTGTGGCTCTCTGTGGCTAGATGTGAGAATGAATGGAGGGTGATAATCTCACACATGTTCATCACTGACAATCAAGAATAAATACTGACATTTTCATCCATTATATTAATGTATACAGAGTCGTTGTCATACCCAGACTCCTGTTCGGCTCCGAATCATGGGTCCTCTACCGGTATCACCTACGGCTCCTAGAATGCTTCCACCAGCGCTGTCTCCGCTCCATCCTCAACATTCATTGGAGCGACTTCATCGAGGCCGACAGCATCGAATCCACGCTGCTGAAGACCCAACTGCGCTGGGTAGTCACATCTCCAGAATAGATGACCATCGCCTTCCCAAGATCGTGTTATATGGCGAGCTCTCCACTGGCTACCGAGACAGAGGTGCACCAAAGAAGAGGTACAAGGACTGCTTAAAGAAATCTCTTGGTGCCTGCCCCATTGACCGCCGCCAGTGGGCTGATATTGCCTCAAACCATGCATCTTGGCGCCTCACAGTTCGGCGGGCAGCAACCTCCTTGGAAGAAGACCACAGAGCCCACCTCACTGACAAAAGACAAAGGAGGAAAAACCCAACACCCAACCCCAACCAACCAATTTTCCTTTACAACCGCTGCAACCGTGTCTGCCTGTCCCGCATTGGACTTGTCAGCCACAAATGAGCCTGCAGCTGACGTGGACATTACCCCTCCATAAATCTTCATCCACGAAGCCAAGCCAAAGAAAAAAAAATTAATGTACGCATTGAATATTAGTACTGTTCAAATAAACCTTTGTTCTGAATGGGAAGAATAACGTAGAGTTTAAATGTGATTCAATCATCTGAAGTGAGAAAAGGCCAATCAGCCTGTTAAACCCTCCCCACTGATACCTTCTCCCTTTCTCCCCTACCACCTATTAAAGGAACCAATGGTGTTTTTAGTTAAAATCCTGCAACCACAGAGATCTGTGCCCAAGATGGCGGTGCCTTGTGCTCAGCAGCAACCTCAAGGGGTTGCAGGATCCGGGCAGCGGCAGACAAGCACAGGACACCAGAAATGAGCAGAATATTCCCCAAGTTGAGAAGGAGAAGTAAGGGAGAGGACGGTGACCATGGCAGCAGATGAGTGAGGAGCTCAGTGGCTGAGGGAACCACAAAGGCAGCATGTGGGCTACTGCAGGTGAGGTCGTGGGAACCAGGTATTGGAACTAGGATTCAAGGGTTACTGATGGATCGAACAGGAGTGTATGCAGCTGCAGATGTTGGAAGAGCACTGGAGGTGAATCAGCGGGCATTTAGTCCTTCCCTTTCTCCCGCACTGTAAGGGGCACCAAGCGAGACTAATGTCAACTCTTTGTCTGCCTTACAGCAGGCAGAAGGCAATTTCATGTGATATTACATATTCTGTACTATAACATGACAATAAAGGAATCTTGAATGTAAAATTTGGCCAGATGTGTTCTCAATTTTCAGGAGTCCGTTTTGTAACCAATATTCCCCACAAAGCTTCTGGAGGGGAATCTGCCAGCCGGCACATTGCTTGAGGGAAGCCAACTATTTATGTCATGGCTGTCTAAGTCACAGTGTGGCCATTCCTTCCTGCAGACCTTGTTTTCAGATTACAGATTTATTGTCAGAGTACATATGAGACATCACATACAACCGTGATATTCTTTTTTCCTCTGCGGACGAGGCAGAATTACCACTTATTGGTATGGCAAAAAAAAACTGCACACACCTATACATGTAAACAGATACTGAATGTAAACAAACTGTGCAATGCAGAGAAAATAAAAAAACAATAAAGTGCATAGATAAAAGCCCTTAAATGAGTCTATGACTGAGTTTATTGTTGAGGGTTCTGATGGTAGAGGGTAGCAGCTGTTCCTGAACCTGGTGGTGCGAGTCTTGTGGTACCTCTACCTCTTTCCTGATGGCAGCAGTGAGAACAAAGCATGTGCTGGGTGGTGTGGATCCTTGATGATTGCTGCTGCTTTCCGATGGCAGAGTTCCCTGTAAATGTTCTCGATGGTGGGTAGAGTTTTGCCTGTGATGTCCTGGGCTGTGTCCACTACCTTTTGGAGGGCTTTACACTCAGGTGTATTGGTGTGCCCATACCAGACCGTGATGCAACTAGTCAGCACACTTTCTATCACACATTTGTAGAAAATTTCCAGGGTTTTTGATGTCATATCCAACCTCTGCGAACACCTGAGAAAGTAGAGGCACTGACGTGCTTTCTTCACGATGCCATTAATGTGTTGGGTCCAGGAAAGATCCTCTGAGATAGTGACTCCCAAGAATGCACCTTTGATCCCCCAATGATCACTGGAAGGAAGTAATGCCCTGATAACTGCCTCAAACAGCCAAACGACTTTTGTTTTCTTGAAGGCTGAAGTGTACTAATTAATTTTAGATTAGAGGAGTTTGTAGAGAAGATTAAAGAGAAACACTTAGCAAGAAATTCATCCCATGTTGCATGCTAAACATGCTACATAATGGTCTACTTTTTTCTCTGGTTCCAAAGGTTCATTCTGTTGGCTTCAGTAGAACAGAATTTCAGAAGCATATAACAACATTCTTATATCAGATGTTTGCTTCAATCCACCAGGTGGATATAGTATATTCCATCTGCAGTCATTGCCTTATATTAGGGCTCATCCAGGTGAAATAGCAGGATGCACTTCCAAAGTTCCCTCAACTGAAAATTAAAGATTGTTATTGAACATGGCCATTAAAAGTTATTGAATGATGTGGGAGGTACAGACCAAATGTGATTTGATTGAGTGGCTGCAAGGGGCCATTCAATGTTGATTGGAGTTGTAGATTCACACTGGGGCTTCTTTTCAATGCCACCATTAGAGATAGGAGCAGAATTTGGCCATTCAGCCCATTCGAATCATGAATGACATATTATTCCTCTCAACTTAATTGTCCTACCTTCTGCCCTAATCAAGAATCAAGAACCTTTCCACCTTTATTCTAAATCTATCCAAAGCCTCTGACATGAGCATCCCACCAAGACAACTGAGCTCTGAGCTTTTTTTTCATTGGGAACTTCAATGCCAAGAATGGTGGCAAAACGTGGGCCCAGATTATAGACACATCATAATGTGTGTGCAACATGTACAACAGAGTTGTAGATCTGCGGCAAATACTTCACTCTTATTGTGGTGTGAAATCAATTATTGACAAACTCAAAGGTTTAGAAATTGACTCACTGCATAGAGGACAAGGTGAAATGGCAGAACATATATGATTCCAAGATTTTAATGGGCAGTTAGTCTATTTTATTTTAAATAAACTTACCTACTAATTTGTGAATTGTGATGCTGCAGCAAGCACTTAAAACAAGAATTGAAATCTCTACTGCGGTTCGCTCTGCGATGGAAATTGTGCAAACTGATCTGTCGCAATTGAATCTTTCTTTGATAAATTATGCAATTACTATTTATTATTTCCAGCCAAGTGCCATATCCATCTTAAGTTACTACAGCTATAGTTTAGAATGGTGCCAAGCAAACGGCTTATTTCCGTACAATTCATTGTTAATAAAAGTGAAAATAATCTCCCCATTTTCAATGGGGAGTCCAGAGCATATTTAAGGGGGGAGGGGGGTGTGGGGAATGGACCGAAATCATAAAATATTTTTTATGTTTTTATGTCTTTGGAAGGAGAGAAGTACAGAAGAAGCCAACTAAATTTGACTGCTTCACAAGGAAGAAGGCCCATAAACTTTGAGCAGAGTCTTAAGGGGGTCAAGCCAAAAGAAGCAGTTGAAAATAGCTGACCTAAAGTACGTACTTCATGTTTAACTTCTGGCCATTGCCCAGTACACGATACACCCCATGTGGAGGAGGTGACATTATGGGCTCATTCCCTCCCAAGGTATTTTTTTATGATTACAGAACCTATCAGCTCAATATCAGTTTTTTTTCCCAATGGTGATCAGGCTCTTGAATCCACCCTAACCATAGCCTGCTCCATGACAATCAAAAGGACCTGTCTGCACCATTGAAATACCACCTTTTATTCTTGCACTAATCAAAACTTTGAATATCTATTTATCTCCCTATAGTTTACATTAATTAACTCTTTACATACTGGAGTAACTTAATGCATACTAACTGCATGGTTAGCATAGCAGCTAGTGGAGTGCTGTTACAGCGCCAGTGATCGGGACCGGGATTCAAATCCAGTGCTGTCTGTAAGGAGTTTGTACATTCTCCCCTTGTCTGCATTGGTTTCCCCCGGGGGCTCAGGTTTCCTCCCACCCTTCAAAACATATGGGGGTAGGAGGTTGATTGGGCGTAATTGGGTGGCACAGGCTTGTGAGCCAAAATGGCCTTTTACTGTGCTGTATGCCTACATTTTTTTAAAAATTAAAGTGTATTGTAGTTGTTGAACCTCATATACCTGTTTGGCTGCAGCAGGTAAAACATTGGTGTGTTAGGTGCATAGTACTTATGCGTATGACAATCCTTCTGCTTGGGTAGCAAGTAGTTGATTCATTTATTAAACTTTCCTAATGTTGTTACCCTCATCAGATCCAAAAACTGAAATATCAGTCAAGATTGTTGCAAAGAGATCATGTTTAGGGTGACCAAAGAGCACATCAAAACAGTTTGCATTGACTTACGGCTCTTGGTTAATGTGAGCTGAGAAAGGAGAAGGTCTTGCAGTTATAATACACTTTGAAACTGTTTGCCCATCTAGATGAGCTCCACCAGCAGCACTTGAATTACTTTTAAAGTAAGGCCTGTTACTTGGGTAAACATCACATGCAGATGGTGCCCAGCCAAGTTATACAAATAGAAAAATAGGCTGATTGACTTTTTGCTCTGTTTTTGGTGATGTCAGTGAAGGGAAACATGTTGACTGGATCACCAGAAGAAATCCGTGCCCTTATTCAGAATTTTGTAGCAAATTTTGCCTTAGTTTAAAATCTCATCTATGACAACATTGAGCACCCTTGAGTATATTCTCCCCTAGGGGATAATGTGAGCAAAAACAAGCTGTTTTCCATATCCGCACGCGAATTAATAATTGTAACATGTCTACGTTGATATTTCTCCTGAAGAGAGCCAGCAGCATGGCTTCAATTATTTTCATGAAACTCTTATCCCACAAAGTGCAGAATCTTTTGTATGCGTATCTCTTCAGAAGTGAATTTTTAGACTGTGGGATACATTTGCGTCCCAGTACAATCTCTCCATGGCCTTTCTATGCCTTGTGTAAGGTTCCACCAGATATGCAGTTAATGTCAAAAGGCATAATTTTTGGAATATGAATTTAAAGTGCTGAGGTTGAGTGTGTCCAATATGCACCAAGTGAAACATGGAAGGCTGCAGACATTGTGATGGTAGTAAAAACACTCAGTAAATACTGAAGGAACTCAGCAGTCTTGCCGCTTCCCTAGGAGGAAAAGGTATATTACTGATGTTTCGGGTTTGAGCCCTTCTTAAAGGTATAAGCAAAAAGCAGGCAAGCATCTGAATAAAAATGTGGAGAGAAAGGGAAGGGGGAGGGCTCCAGACCAACAAGCAAAATATGTTCATTGTCTCCTTGACTCTAGTTTTCTCTCTCTCTCTCTCTCTCTCTCTCTTCCCTTCCCTCTGTCTCCTTTCACAAAAGAGCCAAAATCATTTCTCACCTTTCTTCTTATCATATCCAATTAATACCTTTTCTTTGTTGGTCTGGAATCGTTCCCTCCCATTCTTCCCCCTTTTCTCTCCCGGTCTTTAATCAAACCAATATGCATAACAGGTTTAACTTTGAATAGAATATTCCTCATTATTGCCTATGATAACAATTGACAATGAGGAATAGTAAAGCCTTTACTTCCCAATTTAACCAAAAATAACAATCTCAACTGACTTCTTTTGCATCTTTCCTGAAGGTTTCCTGGCTGTGATTTTTCTCAGTATCCCGGGAGATCCTTTAAGAGTTGTATGTTTTCAATTGGAAGACTTTATCATTGGGCACAGATATCAGTTACTTCTTCCTTCCAAAGTCAGAAATTCAAAGGAGCAGATGCATGTGAAATGTTATGCTCTACTTTCCACTTTGGCTTGGCTTCGCGGACGAAGATTTATGGAGGGGGTAAATGTCCACGTCAGCTGCAGGGTCGTTTGTGGCTGACAAGTCTGATGCGGGACAGGCAGACACGGTTGCAGCGGTTGCAGGGGAAAATTGGTTGGTTGGGGTTGGGTGTTGGGTTTTTCCTCCTTTGTCTAATTCACCACATAAAGGCAGTTGCACATGCTCATTTCAAACTGCCATGACACAAGCTAAAATTAATCCTGGATTCTACTGATTACTCCAAAGTAAGTTAGTAATTTTGTGTTAGAAACTATTCATGTCTCAGATAAAAGTGCCACCACCCCTTTTATCAGTCAACAGCAGAGAGAAACCAAAGTTCTTTAGAGATAGAATCTATGAGCCAACTGACTCAACATTGAGGAAGACGTTAGTTTTGGACGCTGAACAGGAACATGTGGTTGTTAAGCAAGGAACTTTTCCAGTTTGAACTGGGCAAAGAGCCACAAATAAATCATAGGTGTCTGGTATGGGGGGGGGGGGGTGGTGGGGTGGAGGGGGCACAAATGCCCCTGATCAGAAAGCCCTGCAAAAGGTAGTGGACACTGCCCAATACATCACAGGCAAAACTCTCCCCACCATTGAGAACTTCTACAGGGAACGCTGCCATCGAAGAGGAGCAGCAATTATCAAGGATCCACACACCTAGGACTTGCTCTATTCTCACTGCTACTATCAAGAAAGAGGTTCCACAAGAGTCATACCACCAGGTTCATGAACAGTTGCTACCCCTCCTCCATCAGACTCCTAAACAACAGACTTAATCAGAGACAAATTTAAGGATTCTGACTTTGCGCATTTTTTTTACTGCATACTTTTTTCTGTATTTCAGTCATATTATGTTCTTTGTTTACATTTCTCTCTTTTGTGTACGTATCTCATTTTCTTGAATATAGTTTTTAGTTACCAATAAGTGGAAATTCTGCTTGGCCTACAGGAAAAAGAATCTCAGGGTTGTATGAAATGTCATGTATGTGCTCTAACAATAAATTTTGACTTTGATAGAATGCTCTCTGCTACCTTTAGGCAGAAGGCACAGAAGTCTGAAGACCAGCACCTGTAGGTTCAAGAAATGTTTTTCCAACAGCTATTAGACCCTTGAACCTCCCCTTGTCACACTTAATCGTGGATTAATCTGACAACATAAAAGGACTGTCTGTACTATTGCAAGTAACTTTGTGCAATAGGATTAATGTGAAGATTTATTGTCTTATTTATTGCCTCATAATTTAATATAATTTGATTAATTGACTGTTATTGTTTTTCTTTATAAGTATGAATTTCAATGAATATGTACATTGTACAATGTATGGCAATAAACTTATTATCATTAAGACAGGAGTCTATTCAGGCTAGTGTTCATATCTGTTCTGCTGAATAGCTCCAATGTTTGTTGTTTCTATTTTCCATTGCCTCTCAGCACCTCTTCATCAAGTTCAAGGTTATTATCATCTGATTGCACAAATAAAAATACAACCAGACAAAACAGCATTTCTCCATACCATGGTGCACACACATACGCACACAAGACACAGCATAATCGAAGCTTCTCCTCCCCTGTCACTATTTTTTTAATTATTTATTCACTTCAGGACATGGGTGTCATTAACATGATCCAGAATTATTGTCCATCCTGTAATGTATCCTGTAACAGATACTGCTGGAGTGGAGCTGAGTTCTATTTACAATAACAGGCAGAAGACACATAAGCTTTGAACAATGGTGTTAAATATACTTCAAACTGTTGGAATCTTTCTGCACAAGATGCTTGGCTTGCATATGTAGAGTATGAGAGTTTATTGTCATGTTCATTAGTACAATGTGCAGATGCCTTGAAATTCTTATTTGCTGCCAACACACAGATATGTGAGATGCACCAACAACAATAAATTAAATTACCACAATATACTTTGAGACAGATAAGGGTGGTTAATCAAGTTTATTGTCATCTGATTGTACAAGTACAACCCGACAAAACAACATTCTCCAGTTCTCGAAGCAAAGCACGCAGACACACATACAGACAAAAAATACAAGTATCTCATCTACATAAATAAATAAATACATATTTTTTCATGAATATGAGAGTCTCGGATGGTGTGAGCAGTTCCTTTGGTCATTCAGCATTTTCACTGTGTGGGAAGAAACTGTTCCTCAGCCTGCTGGCTCTGATACTCCTGTATCCCTTCCCAGATGGGAGCAGCTGAAAGATGCTGTGCACAGGGTGGAAGGGATCCTCAATGATTTTGTGTGTCCTCTTCAGACAACGATCCCAGAAGATCACCTGGATGGGGCGGAGGGAGACACCAATGATCCTCTCTGCCACTCTGTGGATTGACCTTTGATCCATTTAAAAATCAATGAATAGATTAATAAATTTTCCCAATTGCAGATTGTTGCAAATAAAAAGTGATGTGTCAATTGTGCAGAGAGATCTTTTGGTGGTCCTGGAGTAGTTTATGGTTAGGGTTACGTGGTATAGGAAAGTTCAAGAGCCTGATAGCTGTTGGAAATAAACTGTTCTTGAACCTCGAGGTGCTAGACTTCAGGCATAGATATATGTGGTGATATTATGTTATGTGATGACATGTTTTATATCTATAACAATTTGCAAATGCATTGCATGGTTTTCCCTTCTTTGAATAAAATGTGTGCAAATATTTTTCATGGCGGAACACTGCCATGACAGAAATCTTCATCAGGAGTTTTGACTCAAAATATTGATTTTTTTTTCTCCACTGATGCTGCTAGACCAGAAGAGTTCCTCCAGAAGACTGCATTTAGCTTCAGCATCTGCAGTCTCCTGTGTTTCCACAGAGAGATTATTGTCTGGCTTTCTCAGTTAACCTCACTGAACTCTCTAACATTGCAAGTTCCTGGAATGGAGACATTTGCAGTGCCTTGACTTGATTCCCTTCTGCTGTGTGACTCTTGGCCAACAGTGGATTCATCATCTTAATAATTTCAGTGTCAACAGCTAAGTCTGCTCTTGTGACTACCTCATCGGCATGAACATTTCCGTCTCAAACCTTGTGGCACAGTGGTGCAATGTCTGGAACTGTTCCCTGCCTGACTGCAGGTGCTGTCTATGTACAGTACATACATTCTTCCTGCGAATGTGTTCCCCGTCCTCTTGGTGCTCCACTCTTCTCCCATGTCTTAAAATGTTTGGCAGGTTAATTAACCATTGTCAACTGCCTAAATTGCAGCAAGTGTGTAGGTGAGACAGGAATGTTGGAGAAGTTTATGTGAATATAGAGAGAATAAAATAGTATTGGTGTTGGAGTAAATGGTTGGCATGAACTCAGTGCCCCAGAGGGGCTACTTCAGTGACTGTAGGAAACTGTTTCTAATATATCTTCTGATGCAAACAATTACTTGTTGGACTACAGGCTTCTCAGAGCATATTCCACCTGGGCATCCTCCAGCCAGAGGGCATTGGCATTGGATCTTCAGTTTCCGTTAACCCCCCTCCCCCCATCTACCCCTATTTCCTTCCCTCTCTCTTTCTCTCTCTCTCTTTTTCTCTTCCCTTTCCTCTTTGTCTCCTTTCCCCCAACTCTGCTTTCACAGAGCCAATCCCCCTTCCCCAAATCAATTCTCAACTTTTCTCTCTCCTGTCCTCTTATCCTTGTCCAATTAACACCCTTTGTCTGTATTCCTCCACCTACCCGCTCTTTCCTTCTCTTCGGCCTTTTAATTCAGGTGCCTGTCTACTTTATGCTCATACCTCAAAGAAGGGCTCAGGCACAATACATATCTTTGCCTCCTATGAACAAGTTCCTCCAGCATTTCTGAATTTTTATTGCTTATTGGAGGTTCCATTGCCAAGTTGTACCCTGATATTTTTTTTCTCTCCGGTGACTCTAATGTTTGCACTCGGTCAAAAGTTGCCTTTTGTTTTCTCAAATTATCTCTTCCACTGCTCCCTGACAAACCTTCCTCTAATTTAAGCTGCACCAAACCCAATCCAGTATAAAGGTGATGGTATAGCAACAGTAGAATAGGAGTTCTATTTAAACAAGTTGAAACATTATCAAGTTTAAAGAAACTTCTTTAGTGCTTCCTTTAATACGTGCTGATCCCTCTGTTGCTTCATTGTAAATAGGATGTTACAGAAGACTATAGATGTTTTGATGCTTCAACTTTGCTCAAGTCAAAATGAAATTATTGTCAGATAGAAGGTCTCTGACATTTCATCTAGTAAAGATCCAGTGCAACTCCTTAAGATCAAGATTCAAGATTCCTTTATTGTCATATAATAGTACAGGGCATGCATAATTACATGAGACTGCCTTCTACCTGCCGAAAGGAAGACAGATTCTTCCCAGTACCCCTTACAGTAAGAAAGAGAAGCAAATGAGAGTCCCTGCAGGGTCACTGAGTTCCCATGGATTTGCTTCCAGAACTCCTGCAGTCTCTGCAGCCGCACAGACTCCTATTCGATCCATCGGTGACCCAAGCTCCAGATCCAAGCCTCTGATACGATTAGGAAGCTTTCAGCACCGAAAGCCCCTTGAGAGACCTTGCCCTCAACAGACTCTTGAATCCTGGCTCCAATATCTGGTTTCCACAAGCCAGTTTCCAGCAGCCCGCACTCCATGTGGGTCCCCCAACTGCACATCACCCTCAGCCTGTGTGGGACGGTCAGCAACTGAGCTCCTTTAATGGATCATTCCACTATTGCAAACATTCTTGTCTGTCTGAGGTCATTCTACTTGAGTGAATGTAGGCAAGTACAAGTAAACTATTGTTGGTTTCATTGGAGTAGTTGCAATAAAGTCTTAAGTGGCTCTGCAATGAAGGCTAACCTTGCACATGGATACAATTTCTTCCAACTCTTTAGTGATAGAGACAAATATTTGAAGTTCCTGGTAAAGGCGTTCACGTTTCATATTGTACTTGACGAGGTGAGGAATCTACACATGCTGTGGACTGATGGCAATTTGTGGTCAAAAGACTCACACCAGGCTGCGGACTGCTGGAGTCTGGCTCAAGACTGGTTGAATGGGGTACCCGGTATTGGAACAGGGATACAAGAGGGTGCCAAGAGTGGGAGGGGCCTCGAGCACTGAAGTCTTCCTTGTCGTGTTTGTGGTTTGGATCTGGAGCTCGGGTTGGACTGAAGGCAGAGTGGCTCTAGAGGCTGCGGGAGCACTGGCGGCGAATCCACAGACACTCAGTGGCTCTGAAGAGACTCTCCTTTGTTTCTCTATCTCTGACTATAAGTGGTGCTGGGCATTTTCTGCTGATTAGTCTGCCTTATAGAAGATGGCAGTCTAAATGCAATTTCATGCAATATTGCATCTGTTTTATTACCTAACAATAAAATAATTTTGAATATTGTCTGCAATCCTTTTTCTGAGTGCACTTTAATATCTCAATATTTCCAATTTAAACATCCCTAAATTTAATTTGGCTACTTGTCAAGGCTGGTCCCTCCTCTCAAAGTATACTTGCAGACCTGTTTTAATATAAAGTCAAAGTTCAGATTTATTGTCAGAGTACACACATGATATCATATACAACCCTGAGATTCTTTTTTCTGTGGACGAGACAGAATTACTATTTATTCGGTAGTGCAAAAGACTGTACTCAGATTATATGTATACATGTAAATGAATAAATAAATGTAAACAAACTGACTACAAATACAGAAAAATAAATATACAGTAATAAATAATGACCAAAATAAGAATGGTTAAATGACTGTGCAATACAGAGAGAGAAAAAAATCAATAAAATGCACAAGTAAGAGTCCTGATTGAGTCTGTTGTTGAGGAGTCTGATGGTGGACGGGTAGCAGCTGTTCCTGAATCTGGTGGTGTGAGTCTTGTGGCACCTAGACCTCTTTCCTGATGACAGCAGTGAGAACAGACCATGTGCTGGGTGGTGTGGATCCTTGATGATCGTTGCTGCTCTCCGATGGCACCGTTCCCCGTAGATGTTCTCAATGGTGAGGAGGGTTTTTCCTGTGTTGTCCTGGGCTGGGTCCACTAACATTTGCAGGGATTTCCACTCAGAAGGTAAAGGTTCCATTATTATCATGTAATACTACATTTAGAATGCAACTTAAGAGTTGCCACATTGTCCAGTGCCCCTCGTAGAAATATACAGCACCTGGTGACCCTAGGCAGTCTCCACTCCAAGTACTGACCAGTCCTGAGCCTGTTTAACTTCCGAGATCAAACAATCTCTGGCATATTCGGGCTATTCGGTGCTGTAGTATGGTGTCCCTATACGAAAATGTGATCACATACATCTATAGAAATTTGCCAGATGTCCTTCAAAATCTCCTGTAGAAGTAGAGTTAAAAACACGTCTTGCTGAGACACCTGAACAATGTTGGCATTGGGAAGCATTTATCTATAAGTCAGGGTGTGGAAGTTAAACTGGTGCTATCAGAAGAGTTCATGTGGTGATCTGAAGACCAGCTGGAATTATGCTCTTCTGACCAATCATTTTCTGGTCTCAGTAGTTATCCCCTACCTGTTTTCACAGTCACCCAGTAAGTTCTACCTCTATGGTGAGGCACACTGCCACTTCAGGCGATCACCATATGGTGCTAGAACACTCTTAAAACATGGCTTGAAAAGTCTTATCATTTACTTTGTTTTTAGGAAAGGTAAATAATGGACATGTTTGTTATATTAATAGTTTTCAGCTGTGTTATCTCCATCTCTATTGACTTTCAGTCAATCAAACCCATGATCTTAATCCTCTATTGCCTTACACTGCAGTCGCTTAAATTGTTGATGCTCTACAAAGCAAATCCTTTATCTCTAATGGTTGGAATATTGTGCAAATTCCCTTTTTTTGACTCCCTGTGTTGACGTTGCATTTGAGACAACACATGAGGTGCTTTGTTTTGTCCAGTAACATATAATTTTTTTTTCGATTTGAGTATCAATTAGGCATAATTAAACATACAGCACAGTAACGAGTCTGTGCCGCCCAACTTACCTACAGCACCCAGTACATTTTGAACAGTGGGAGGAAACCGGAGCCCCCAGGGAAAACCCATGCAGATTCGGGGAGAACGTACAAACTCCTTACAGACATCGCGGGATTCGAACCCCAGTCCTGATCGTTGGCGCTGAAACAGCATTGTGCTAACTGCTATGCCAATCGAGCCTGGGGAATGATGGTTGCTCCATCGATTGCAATGACATTGTCATTGTTGTTAGATTAAGGTTTGAAAATCGTTCTTTGACTGTAGGCTATTACTACATAGATGAGAGGCATTTATGTTTATCATCTCCATGCTAAATCAAATGTAATTAAGATAAAAAATATTGGTACTACTGGAGCTGCTGAGATGGCAGCACTGTCTCTAGTGTGGACCCGGGAGAGATCTGAAGGGTTCAAACTCCCTGACCTAATGCCAGTGGCATTAAATGGTCTGTTAAAGGAGTCAATGGTGTTTTTAAACCACAGGTCTGGGCCCAAAATGATGGTGCCTGTGCTCCACAGTGGCCATGAGGGTTTGCAGACTCTGGGGGAGGAGTGAACTGGTGCAGGGCACCAGAAATGGGGAGAACACCCTCCACTGAGGAGGAGAAGCAGAGGAGATAATCTTACAGGATGGTGACCAATGAGGGGCTCTGAGGCTGAGGGACCCACATGGGCTACAGGCAACTTGTAGTTGAGGGACCCACATAGGCTGTGGGCTGCTGGACGCTGGTTCAGGTGAATCAGGTATCGGAGCCGGCATTCAAGAGGGTACCAAAGGAAAGAAGGGTTCCTGATGACCTCGAGCACTGAAGGCTTCCTGGTCGTGTTGGAGGATTGGATCTGAAGTTCGGCAGTGCTTAAGATCTACTTAGCTTACAATGCAATGAGGAGTGGAAAAGTTAAAAAAAGAAAGGGTGAAAAATTGGGGACCAGTAATCGCAAAGGGACTGATATTCCAAGGAAAATCTCCACTGCTGGTGACAGGAGAATTCTCATCATAATGAAGAAACATCCCCAAATGTATGTTTGACAGATAGAAACACTCCTCAGGAGGTAGGTGTGGATGTGTCAGTAATACTGTCTGCAGAAGACTTCATGAACAGAAATACAGAGGCTGCACTAATACCTGATAAGATCAAGATTTCTGTATCAAAGTGATGGCTAGAGAAAAGTGTGGAGGTGTAAAGGAACTGCCCAAGATTCAGAGCATACCGTCTTTGTCATGGTTTGCATCTTGAAGTGAGGCTTGAAGAAGGGGTCAGGCCCTAAATGTCCACAGTATATCTTTGTCTCCTATAGATGCTCAAAAGTTTGGCTGTGTTCCTTCAACATTTTGATGTATTTTCACTGCAATCACAGGGTCTGCAGACTTCCATGTTTCGCCTCTATATTTCTGTTCATTAAGTTTTCTATGGGCAGTATCATTTGACACATCCACACCTGCCTCCTGAGGAGTGTTTCTGATCTGTCAGTCGTACATTCTCATTATGATGAGAATTCTTCTGTCACCAGCAGTGGAGTCTTCCTTGGAAGACTAGTCCCTTTACGATTACTGAGCTCACCAGTATGCAGTTGCTTCTTAAAGATGTTTCAAACAATTGATTTCAGTAATCCTAACTTTTGGGTGATGTCTTTTACTGTTTTATTCTTGTTTTTCAGCCTCATAATGGTGCAAAAATGGCAACTACAGACTCCAAGGGTGATCAAAAGCTTAGAAGTGAGCCTAGCACTTTTATACCAGATATCAGATTTATTGTCAGAGTACATACATGACTTCACATACAACCTTGAGATTCTTTTCCCTGCGGGTGAGACAGCATTACCACTTATTGGTAGTGAAAAACAAATTGTACTCAATATACACGTCAGCAGATACAGAACTGTAAACAGATAATGAATGTAAACAAATAAACTGCAATACAGAGAGAATAAAAATAATCAATAAAATGTACAAGTAAGAGTCCTTAAATGAGTCCCTGATTGAGTTTGTTGTTGATAAGCCAGATTTGGAGGGGTAGCAACTGTTTCTGGGCATTGAGATGCAAATCTATACCTCTTTCCTGATGGCAGCAGTGAGAAGAGCATGTGCTGGGTAGTGTGAATCCTTGATAATTGCTGCTGCTCTCTGATGGCAGCATTCCCCGAAGATGTTCTTGATGGTGGGAAGGGTTTTGTCTGTGATGTCCATTTGAAGGGCTTTATGCTGAGGGGTATCAGTGTCCCCATACAAGACTTTGATGCAGTCAGTGCCGGGGGTTGGGGGGGCACTCGTGGGTATGGGCCCTCCTTACAAGATGTTGTGCCCCCATGCACACTCAGCCATTGCTCGCCGTCAGACCTGCCCCCACCCATGTCACTAGCGTCCAGCTTGACACATGCTAGTGACTCTCCACGCAATAAAAGCAGCGCTTTAAGCTGCTACCTCAGAGGGATGGAGGAGGTTTACTTCCACTCGGCAGGTAGGCCACCATCAGCACCCCCTCCCCAGCTGAGTGAGTTTACGACTGTTAGACTGTGCCCACCCAGTTAACCTAATGCCCTCCTCTAACACTTGTTCTGGGGTCAAACCTGAGCCAGTCAGCACACTTTCTACTGCACATCTGTAGCAATTTGCCAGGGTTTCTGGTGTCATAACAAAGCTCTGCAAACTCCTTCACCAATGAAGCAATTAAACAAACCTGAGTACTAACTAACATCTGTGAAGCCAAATGTCCCAGACATGGGGGTGCCCTGAAATGAGGGGACTAGGTATGAAAAGTGCTGTAATTTCTACATGGTCAAACCAAAATGTATACAAATAACCTTGAATAAAATCTGGAATTTGCACTTTAATTACATGTGAGTTGTTCGATTACAAATTTAAAACTGTGGAGCACAGGGGTAAATAATGTAAAAAAGTGACTTTATCCCAAATATTATGGAGGGCACTGTATGTACTCTGACAATAAATCTTAAAATTGAACTTCGTACAATGTGTTCTCCACTTTCTTAAAGGCCGTGACAGTTATTTTTAAAATATTACTCAGTAGTCCAGCTCCAAGCAGTTTACAGAAATGTAAATGTTCAGCATGAACTCTATGTGTTTATATTCTCAGTCTCTGATTCATATAACCATTTAACAGCTCAATAAACATCCTGTTCCCCTTCAAGGAATTGGGTGCACGTTCCTCCAGCTCACTCTATTTCAGTAACTCCTGTAAAGTTTCCTGACATTGGTTCTCACCATCATTTCTCAAGCTTCTGCTTCATCATATTAAACATCAACCTCCAAGTGCCTGGGTGTTGCACCAGTCTGTTGTCCATTGCTGATCCCTTGACTGTTTGTTAGGTTTGCAGGTATGCCATTGGGGTCAAGTCCATGAGGCAAGGAATGTTTTCCTTAATTGAACTATTCAGTCAGAGCTACAGGTTCAAATCCCACACCAGCACCTGATAATCTAAAATTCAAGCAATTAAGTAAATCTGAAACAAAAGGCCATCTCAGTAATGATAATCATGATTTTTGTTTAATTTTAGATCCATCAGATTATCATAAATGATATCTATCAAGCTCCCATGATGAAATTTTATATCCAAAAGTCATCCAGATCTTTTTTTTTCTTCCTTCCACCCTGACACTGCAACAGGGTCTGCTGCTGCTCCAGCCTGAACAGGGGATGCCTTTAGGGGGTGGGGGGAAGAAAAAAAACCCCAACAAGAATTGACCACAATCAGTATGACTCTCAAGTCCAACAAGAGCGAGCCCCTTGGACCAAAATTTTTTTTAAAAAAAGTAATCCAGATCATTGGTTTTGGGAACTCAGGGAAAATTAGAAAGTTTAGATTGCGCAAAATTCCTAATTTGTAAATTTCTTTAAAAAATGCCTATTAGGAAGATTACATTTAATTGTTAACTGTTCAAAAGTTGCAAAGTTGCCTCCGATATATATATATCCCAAAGATCTCAATACCCAGTCCGACCCATTCTCTAAAACCTGCATCCAATATAGAAGGTGGAAAAAGATGATTGTTAATAATAGGATTGGATATGGAAATATTAAGAAGACTAAAAAATCTTCTAACGTGCCCATCTCTTTAATCTATGTCCCATAATCAGATTATCTGTTAATTTTGGAAATGAAAAAGGTAAAGAAGAGCCTAAGACTGTCAACATAGTTAACGATTTTGAAAAATTCAATTCCATTTCCACCCAAGGAGGATGATTGTCTAAAGTATCAAAATGTGATAACAATAATAAATTTTGTGTATTAACTGCCCAATAATAATATCTAAAGTTTGGGAGAGACAAACCCCCATACCTTTTATTTCTATGAAGATGAGTTTTGTTTCTATGAGGCTGTTTGTCCTGCCAGGTAGAAGAAGAAATGGTTGAATCTAATGAGTCAAATTAAGTTTTAGGAACAAAAATTAATAAGGATTGGAACAGACACAAACATTTAGGTAAAATGTTCATTCTAGTTGCATTGATACATCCAATCATTGACATGGACAAAGGTGTCCATTCTGATATTTTCTCACGGGTTCTCTCTCACCTGATTCCTCCCACCTCCCTGCCCCCACTTTCTCAACTTCCTTCATTGTTTAGTAGAGGTTAACGCAAACCAGCAACCTCGGTTCAAATCATCTGTTAGGAGATTGTATGTTCTCCCCACGATCAATGTTGTTTTTTTCCTGGGTGCTCTAGTTTCCTCCCACCCTTCAAAATGTATGGAATTGGTGGGTTAATTGGGTGGCATGGGTTTCATGGGCTGGAAGGACCTTTTACCATGCTGAATTACCAAAAATTTAAAATTCAATGATCAATCTCAGCAATAAATTAACACAGCAACTGAGCCTCTAGATTCCTCTTAGGTGGAAAATTCCAGGATTCAGAATCTTCTGAATGAAGACATTTCTGCTCATTCCAGCAAACATGGATGAATCTTGGGGTTAGGATTACACAAAAGCTGCTGGAATCTTGAGCAAACAAAGAACTGCTGGAAGAACTCAGCAGGCCAGAGAACATCCGTGGGTCAACGATTCAGATTTGGACAAAGACAAAGGGTCTTGACTCAAAATATTGACTGGAATACCTTCAGCAAGGCTGTCCCTCCAGCCCAAGAAGTTATGTTACCCAACCAAATTTAGCAATGAGAATCAGAGAATCAGAATTTATTGTCATGAACATGTCATGAAATTCATTGTTTTGCGGCAGAATCACAGTGGAAACATTTATTTTTAAAAAATAGTGGAAGCGAAAGAAAAACTCATAATAAAGCAGTGTCTATGATTCATTGTACTTTCAGGTATCTGGTGACAGAGGGAAAGAAGTTGTCCTTGGGCCATTGGGTGCTTGTCTTCATGCTCCATTTCCCAATGGTGTCAGTGTGAAGATACATAGCCTGGGTGGTAGTGGTTCATGACGATAAAGGCTGCTTTCTTCAGACACTGCCTCTTGTAGGTAGAAACATAGAAACATAGAAAGAAGATAGGAGCAGCAGTAGGTCATTCAGCCCTTTGAGTCTGCTCCATCATTCAATGAGATCATGGCTGATCTTAAAGTTCAGTACCCCGTCCCTGCCTTCTCTCCGTAACCCCTAATTCCCTTATACTGAAGAAATATATCTAATTCCCTCTTAAATATATTCAATGAATCTGCCTCTACTGCTCTCTGTGGCAATGAATTCCACAGATTCACCACCCTCTGGGTAAAGAAATTCCTCCTCATCTCAGTTCTAAATGGTTTGCCTATTATCCTTGAACCATGGCCCCGGGTTCTGGACTCCCCCACCATTGGAAACATCCCTTCCACATCCATTCTGTTCAGTCCTGCCAGAATTTTATAGGTCTTTATGAGATTCCCTCTCAATCTTCTAAACTCCAGCGAGTACAATCCCAAATTGTGCAATCTTTCCTCATAAGTCATTCCTGCCATTCCAGGTATCAGCCTGGTGAATCGCCTCTGCACTCCCTCCATTGCAAGAACATCCTTCCTTAGATAAGGTGACCAAAACTGCACACAATACTCCAGGTGTGGTCTCACCAAGGCCCTGTACAGCTGCAGTAAGGTATCCTGGTTCCTATACTCAAACCCTCTTGATATGAAGGCCAACATACCATTTGCCTTTTTAACCGCCTGCTGTACCTGCATGCTCGCCTTCAGTGACTGGTGCACAAGTACCCCTAGGTCTCTCTGCACTTCCCCATCTCCCAATCCATTGCCATTCAAATAGTAATCTGCCCTCCGGTTTGTATTATCAAAGTGGATAACCTCATATTTATCCACATTGTAGTGCATTTGCCATGTATCTGCCCAGTCCCTCAACTTATCCAAATCACACTGGAGCTTCCTAACCCCCTCTTCAGTGCACACAACCCCTCCTAGCTTAGTGTCGTCTGCAAATTTGGAGATATTACATCCAATCCCCCCATCCAGATCATTAATGTAAATTGTGAACAGCTGGGGTCCCAGTACAGATCCCTGTGGCACCCCACTGGTCACCGCCTGCCACTCAGAAAATGAACTGTTTATCCCAACTCTCTGTCTTCTATCTGCCAGCCAGTTCTCAATTTACATTAATACCTTTCCCCCAATCCCATGAGCCTTGATTTTGCATGCCAGTCATTTATGTGGGACCTTATCGAAGGCCTTTTAGAAATCCAGGTACACCACATCTACTGGCTCTCCCCCATCTATTTTACCTGTCACCATCTCAAAGAATTCCAATAGATTTGTCAAGCACGATTTACCTTTTGTAAATCCATGTTGACTCTGTCCGATCCCTTCTCTGCTAGTCATATGTTCTGCTATTACATCCTTAATAATGGATTCCATCATTTTGCCCACTACTTATGTAAGGCTCACTGGCCTATAATTCCCTGCTTTTTCTCTACCCCCCTTTTTAAATAGTGGGGTAACATTGGCTACCCTCCAATCCATGGGTACTGATCCTGAGTCTATTGAGTTCTGGAAAATAATTCTTAAAGCATCTGCTATCTGAATGTCTACTTCTTTAAGTACCCTAGGATGTAGATTATCAGCCCCTGGGATTTATCGGCCTTCAATCCCTTCAATTTCCCCAAGACCATGTCCTTAGAGATACTGATTTCTTTCAGCTCTTTCTTTGCGTTAGTCTCTATGTTTCCCAACATCCTTGGGAGGTTATTTATATTCTCTCTTGTGAAAACAGAACTAAAGTAAGAATTTAATTGGTCTGCCATTTCTTTATTCCCCATTATATATTCCCCTGATTCCGACTGCAAAGGACCTACTCTGGATTTCACCAATCTTTTCCTCTTGACATATTTATAAAAGGTTTTGCAGTCGGTTTTTATATTTGCCGCAAGCTTACTTTCGTAATTTATTTTTGCCATCTTGATTAATCCCTTTGTCCTCCTTTGCTGCATCTTGAACTGTTCCCAGCCTTCGGATTTGGCACTTTTTTTGGCTAATTGATATGCTCTCTCTTTGGACCTAATGCTGTCTCTAATTTCCCTTGTTATCCTTGGTTGAGTCACCTTTTTGGTTTATTTTTATGCCAAACTGGTATAAACGATTTCTGCAATTCTTTCATTAGATCTTTCAATGCTTTTCATTGTCCTCGAATGAGTGAAGACTGGTGCCCAAGAGGTCGCAGCCAATGTTAACAACCATCTGGAGCTTTCTCTTGACTTGAGTGTTAGCACCCCTGTACCAGACAGTGAGGCAACAAGTCAGAATGCTCTCCACGGTACACACGTAGAAGTTATCAAGAATCTTCGGTGATATACCGAATCTCCTCATACTCTTCACAAAGTAAAGCCAACGGCAAGCCTTCTTCGTGACTGCAATAACATGGAGGCTGTTCCATGCTAAATGGAGCTAATGGCTGCTAAATGTATCCATTAAGTCTAGCCTTGTAAACAAAGCCAGTGATGCAAGTTGAAGACCTATCATCAAGGTTCTGGGAAGGATTTTCATCTTGAAACTTAACTCTGTTTCTCTCCCCACAGATGCTGATGGTGTTTCCAGCACCTTCTATTTTGTTTCAGATTTCTAGAAATGGCGGGTTTAGATTTTCATATCACTTGTAACTTTTGTGACCAGTTTCAGAGAGCTCAACTTTTAGTCAGATGAGCAGAGCTCAGCGATTCTACCATTTGCAAAGTCCCTTGAATGTTGTGTATAGACGGACAGCATGAACAGCTGAATCATAATCCAGATGACTCACTTTACACTTCATACCCATCAGACCACCAAGAATGATCACTCTTGGTCCAACATTTAAAATTGCAAAAGAATCACTGCAATAAATCAGGAAATTGAATTTGATGAGGAGAAATGATACACAAATTAAATTACAACAGTGATTACATTGCACAACACATTAGGTTGACTTGAAATGCTTTGGAATGTCATGAAATGATCAATTTAAATGCATGCCTTTCCTTTTTTAACAGACTATTACATTTCCAAGTATGACTGATTATCGTCCAGTAGCACTCATATCTACTGTAATGAAATGCTTTGAGAGGTTGGTCATGGCCAGAATTAACTCATATCTAAGTAAAGATCTGGACCCACTGCCATTTCAACTACCACCACAATCACTCCACAACAGAGGCAATCTCACTGGCTCTCCACTCCACCCTGGATCACTTAGCAACATTTTTATCTTCATTGACTACAGCTTAGTTTCAGCACCATTATATCCTCAGTACTGGCCAGCAAGTTTCAAAACAGGGCCTCTGCTCCTCCCTCTGCAGCTGGATCCATGACTTCCTCATCAAAAGACCACAGTCAGTATGAATCGGAAATGACATGTCCTCCTCACTGACATTCAACACAGGCGCACAACAAGGATGAGTGCTTAGCCCACTGCTCTACTCACTCTGCACTCATGACTGTGTGGTTCAGCACAACTGAAATGCCATCTACAAATTTGCCAATTACACCATGAGCATTGGCAGAATCACAGACCACAATGAGGAAGTACACAGGAGTGAGATAGATCAGTTGGTTGCACTCTTTGTGGTCAACAACCTTGCACCCAACTTTAGCAAAACCAAAGAGCTGATTGTAGTCTGCAGGAGGGGGAAACCAGGAGAACACAAACCAGTCCTCTTTGAGGGGTCAGTAGTGGAAAGGGTTAAGAACAGAACATCAAATTCCTGGGTGTCAACATCTCTGAAGACCAATCCACGGCTTCCATGTTGATGCAATCACATATAATTTTTTTTAAATTTCGACCTACAGCACAGTAACAGTCCATTTCACCCCACAAGTCCACCACCTGAAGAAACACACAAAGATCAGCATCTACAGAGCCATTGTCATACCCACGCTCCTGTTCGGCTCCGAATCATGGGTCCTCTACTGGCATCACCTACGGCTCCTAGAATGCTTCCATCAGCGCTGTCTCCGCTCCATCCTCAACATTCATTGGAATGACTTCATCACCAACATCGAAGTACTTGAGCTGGCAGAGTCCGCAAGCATTGAATCCATGCTGCTGAAGACCCAACTGTGCTGGGTGGGTCACGTCTCCAGAATGGAGGACCATCGCCTTCCCAAGATCGTGTTCTATGGCGAGCTCTCCACTGGCCACCGAGACAGAGGTGCACCAAAGAAGAGGTACAAGGAATGCTTAAAGAAATCTCTTGGTGCCTGCCACATTGACCACCGCCAGTGGGCTGATAACGCCTCAAACCGTGCATCTTGGCACCTCACAGTTTGGCGGGCAGCAACCTCCTTTGAAGAAGACCGCAGAGCCCACCTCACTGACAAAAGGCAAAGGAGGAAAAACCCAACACCCAACCCCAACCAACCAATTTTCCCTTGCAACCGCTGCAACCGTGCCTGCCTGTCCCGCATCGGACTTGTCAGTCACCAACGAGCCTGCAGCAGACATGGACATACCCCTTCATAAATCTTCGTCCGCGAAACCAAGCCAAAGAAAGAGCCTACACCCCCAGTACGTTTTGAACAGTAGGAGGAAATCAGAGCCCTATGAAAAACCCACACAGACACAGGGAGAATGCATAAACTCCTTATAGCAAAGGATTCAAACCCCGGTTCCGATCGCTGGCTCTGTAAAGCCATTGCACTAACTGCTACACCAACCGTGCCGCCTGAAGAAGGCTTGCCAGCAGCTATACTTCATGAGGAATTTGAGGAGATTTGGTATGTCACCAAAGACTCTTGCAAATTTCTACAGGAGTAGACTGGTGTGGAGGTGCCAATGTCCAGGACAGGAAAAGACCAGAGAGTTGTGAACTCAGTTAGTACCATCACGGGCAAGAGTCTTCATTCCACTATTGACATCTGGAAGCGGCACTGTCTCCTAAAACAGCCTCTGTCCTCAAAGATCCTCACCACCCAGGCCATGTCCTCTTCACTCTGCTACCATCAGGAAGTAGCTACAGAGCCTGAAGACCAACTCCCAGTGGCACAAAAAAACCTTCTTCATCATCAAATTTCTGAATTGGCCATGATCCACAGGCACTACCTCACTTTCTCTTCTTGTATGTTTTAAAATGTAATCTATAGTAATTTTGCCACTGCAATTCTGCCGCGAAGCAACAACTTTTGTGACAGATGTTCATGACAATAAATTCTGATGCTGATTCTGTATTTCACTCTGTGTCATTCCAACTTTCAACACGTGGCCAAGATACCTGGAATAAAAACAATGAGTGAAGGTGAAAAGGACAAGAAGATTCAGACAATGACATCACTGTGAATTCTGCCTTCCAACGATTGATGAAGACAGGCGTAAGAGCAGCTCAGAGGTGACCTTATCTCTGAAAGGCAGAGAGTAAAAGCTAGAACTTGGCATTAAAATGTCTGCTGCACAAGGATTGAGGTGAGAACGTGGAACATCAAACAATACAGCACAGGATAGGCCCTTTGGACCGCCTGTCTGAGCCAAGCATGATGCCCTCTTAAAATAAATCTCTGCTGCTTGCACACGATTCTGATCACTCTTTTCCCTGTATCCATCCAGATGCCTCTTAAACACTACTATTGTAATGAAATTGAAGTTGTTCACAAGCTCAGCAAATGATTCCTCATGTTGGTGAGTGGCAAAGAAATCCCAGGTATAGAACCATAGAATATTACAGCACAAACAAACTGGCCCTTCAGCCCTTCTAGTCTGTGCCAAAATATTATTGTGCCTAGTCCCACTGTCCTGCACCCAGTCCATAGCCCTCCATACCCCTCCCATCCATGTACCTGTCCAAATTCTCCTTAAAAGTTAAAATTGAGCCTGCATTCACCACTTCAGCTGGCTGCTCATTCCACACTCTCACCATTCTTTGGTCCCCCTAAACCTTTTCCCTTTCACCCTTAACCCATGTCCTCTGGTTGGTTCCCACCTAACCTCAGATGAAATAGGTTATTTGCATTTATTCTGTCCATACCCCTCAAAATCATTGCCCTTGTGTCTTTCTCAATGGCACTGAGATTACATCTCATAATGTCAGATTGGTAGTTACCATGACTAGAAGTTTAACTGGGCCAACTGGACAGAAGGAGGCTGTTCTGCCATCAGCGGTTCATCTCCAAGTCCCTCCATGCCCATACACTACCTCCAGGACTCAAGTTACGAATGAGGTGGGATGGTCAGTACTTAGCTGTTTTGTCAGGTTGTATATGTAGTCCACTGGCCACCGTGACAGAGGTGCACCAAAGAAAAGGTACAAGGAATGCCTAAAGAAATCTCTTGGTGCCTGCCACATTGACCACCGCCAGTGGGCTGATAACGCCTCAAACCGTGCATCTTGGCGCCTCACAGTTTGGCGGGCAGCAACCTCCTTTGAAGAAGACCGCAGAGCCCACCTCACTGACAAAAGGCAAAGGAGGAAAAACCCAACACCCAACCCCAACCAACCAATTTTCCCTTGCAACCGCTGCAATCGTGTCTGCCTGTCCCGCATCGGACTTGTCAGCCACAAACGAGCCTGCAGCTGACGTGGACTTTTTACCCCCTCCATAAATCTTCGTCCGCGAAGCCAAGCCAAAGAATATGTAGTCAGGTGAAAACTTCACTGAATGATGCACCAATAACAGCCTTGCACTCAATGTCACCAAAACCAAGGAGCTGACTGTTGACTTATGAGAGGTGTATGATTCAGTGGTCATTGGGGGATCAGAGATAGAGAAGGTGAGCAAATTTCAGCTTTTTGGAGTCACTATCTCGGAGGATATTTCATGGACCCAACACACCAATGGCATCATGAAGAAATGTGTCAGTGCCTCTACATCCTCAGGAGTTTGCGGAGATTTGGTATGACATCAGAAACCCTGGAAACTTTCTATAGATGTGTGATATAAAGTGTACTGACTGGTTGCATCTCGGTCTGGAATGGTAGTGGACAGAGCCCAGGACATCACAGGCAAAACTCTTCCCACCGTCGAGAACATCTACAAGGAATGCTGCCATCGGAGAGCAGCTGCAATTATCAAGGATCCACACACCACACCCAGCACACATTCTGTTCTCCCTGCTACCACCAGAAAAGAGGTATACACTTCACAAGACTTGCACCACCAGGTTCAGGAACAGTTGCTACCCCTCCACCATCAAATTCTTAACAATAAACTCAATCAGGGACAAATTTAAGTCTTACTTTTGCACTTTATTGATCGTTTTTATTTTCTCTGTATTACACAGTCAGTTTGTTTACATTTCTATATCTGTTTACAGTTCTTTATTTGTTTGTTGTGTATTTTTTTCATTACTAATAATTGGTAATTCTTCTTCACCCACAACACAACGAATGTCAGGGTTGTATGTGATGTCATGTTTGTACTCCAGCAATAAATCTGAAATCTGAAATATGATAAACCTGAACTTGACAGGAACCTTCAAGAAGATCAACACCATCGGAGACCAAAATCATTTCTCTGGGGAACTGTATTCATTCATCTTTTCCACGCTGTGAGAACCAATAATACATTGGAAATTACAAGAGGCACAGCCACTGAGATCACCTTCCTCTCCGTCTCCAATATCCACCCCACCACCCCCCCTCCCCCCACCCATACAACTCACATCACCGAGAAGAACAGAAAAGAAATATTGTATTGTGGAATAACCATGGCCTCCAAGTGGTCTTCCAAGTCACATCCTTTACTATGTTAGAGCCCCATACCACTGCTCCATTACTGTCTGTGAGTCAAGTCCTGGCATTGACTCACAGACACACAAGAAGTGCTGCAATTTAAACCACAGGATCATCCCATAATAAAACCAGTATGCTGAGGCATTCAATCTATCCTCTGTGACGTAGACTTGTAGTGCAGTCCTGTTTTCCAATTTCCTCCTCACAAACTTGCACATTATTTTTACTCAAGACGTCTATCCAATTTTCTTCTGTTTCATTTCATCTTGCTGACTTCCCTTCGGGGAGAGAGACGACCTTAGAACACGGAGCGGGACGATTAGCATAGCGGTTAGCGCAATGCTGTTACGCACCAGCGTCCGGGACCAGGCTTCTAATCTGGCACTGCCTGTCAGGAGTTTGAATGTTCTCCCTGTATCTGCATGGATTTTTCCCAGGGGTTGCAGTTTCCTCCCACTGTTCAAAAACTTACCAAGGGTTGTAAGCAGTGTTCCCTCTAAGCTGTTTGTATGCATGAACGATCCGTGTATGCACACATACTCGCACAATATGTTCTCAATGATTTCCTTTGTCCATACACACGGCATCATATAAATGTAGCATTGCTTGCATTAAGCAAACCAATCTCCAATGATTAGGGTTCCCTAACGCTGTCTCTAAACACCTTGCTGTTTAGAGAGTCATAGAGTTATAGAGCACAGAAAGAGGCCCTTCAATGCAATCTGTCCATGCCAATAATATCTACCTGAGCTCATCCCATTGGCTTTTGTCTGGCCCATATCCCTCTCAACCTTTCCTATGTTTTATTTACAATATATACCTATCTAAATATTTTTTTAATACTGTAATTGTGTGCACCTCTACAGTTTCCTTTGGCAATGTTCCAGAAATCTTCAACAATCTGTGTGATATAAGTAGCCCTCAGGTCCATTTTGACTGTTATACCCTCACCATAAATCTATGCATTCTAGTTTTATGCTTCCCTACCCTGGGAAATAAATTGTGATCATTCACCTTATCTATGCACCCCCCCCCCCCTCCCACCCCGTGGTTTGTGTTGACTACTGAGAACTAGATGTTGGTCAGACAAGATTCAATTGTTCTGAGATCCACACCCTAGCCATCTGTTAAACCTGCCAAAAGTAAAACATGAACATCAGCAGACACCGTGGTTGAAGAAATAAAACAAAAACTCAGCAGGTCAAACAGTGTAATTTATATAGCAAAGTTAAGATACATAACCAATGTTTCAGGCTTGAGTCCTTCATCAAGATTTACATTTGCATTTAGATTTAGATATATAGCATGGTAACAGAGCCATTCAGCCCACGAGCCCATGTTGCCCAATTACACCACATTGACCTACAACCTCTGGTACATTTTGAAGGGTGGGAGAAAACCAGAGCCTTCCCGGGGAAAACCCACTCAGAACATGGGGAGAATGTACAAACCCCTACAGACACCATGAGATTCAAACCCCAGTCCTGATCGCTGGTACTGTAACACCGTTGCACTACCAGCTACACTAACCATGCTGATCCAAGATATGAAAAATGTCAGCAGGTGCCCAAACAAACATCTTTGATTTCTGCTAACTGTTCTCCCTCCCTACCCTTTCCCTTTGCCTTCCTTCCTCCAGCTCTCCACCCCCTTTCCTCTCAATTTACAGTATCATTCCCTCCCCCTTTGTTTGCTGGTGTGCCCTCCCTCCCTTATCCACCTATTATCTCCTGCCTTTGCTCTTTCCCCTGTCCCTATTCTACTACCATTTTGTTCAGACACCTGCCTACATTTTGCTCATACCTTGATGAAGGGCTCGAGCCCCAAACATTGGTTATGTATCTTTATCTGTGCTACGTAAAGAACACTGTTTGACCTACTGGTTTCTCCAGCATTGTGTTTTTAATTCTGTTAAACTTGTCAAAGTGTGTTTACACAGACACTAGCCATTTCTACGGTTATTGGAGAAATTATGCTGCAAAATTCCTCATGGAAGATGTTGCTTTGAGGGGAGGAAGGTTCTGAGGATAAATAAATAAATACAATTTTAAATAAATTGCTTATCTACATAGTTCATCCAATGGTTGCTTTCACAGCTGTTGCTTGCTTCTAGGTAATGTCATACTTCAATATGGAATGACTTAATGCAGAGTCATGGCATAGCTTTCAAGTTTCTGAAATCCTGACTTCACATCCAACCAGTGTTTCTGGTGAATGGTCTTCAAACTGAAATGTTTGTTTCTCCATGGATGCTACCTGTCCTGCCAAGTCTAGACAATGCATTAGGTTTTTGTAGAAGTTATAAACTCACCAATATATTGCATCAACCTCTTCTATCCACTGTAACACTAAAGTGAATGCCACAATGTTCTTTTGGAGACAAAGTCCCGACATCACAACAAGAAAGCCTTCCATTGTTCTAAATGGGATAGACTCTGAGCATGTTTTTGAGTTTCCAACCTGAAATGTCAACTGACCATTTCCACCCATGGACACTGCCCATCCTGCTGACAACCTCCAGAAGCTCATTGCTTGCTTGAGATTCCAGTGTCTGCAACCCAAATCTGGGCATCCTTGAGATAAGTATGTCCTGCCACAACCTGCCACCTCATGCCCTGGCATATCCATCAATTTACTGTCATTCTCGAGGCAGGGAAGCTGCCCTGGTTCAATAAAGGTTGGAGCATGTGTCTGCCAGCTCAGTGAAGCTGCAAGGAGATACACGAAGAGGAGGTGGTGGAAATTAAATCTGGATCTTATATTTAAAAAGAGGACTTATCCATAATGTTAATGGAACAATTTAAAGTAATGAAATGGGAAATAAAAGAAGGATAAAGGAAGTTAAAACTAAGATTAAAGATGAAATTAAGGAGATGAAAGAAGAAACTGAGAGTAAATAAAATGAAGAAGAAATTAGAGAAAATTGAAGAAACAATTACTGAAGTGCAAGATGTTGAAGATAAGGTAACTAATATGGAAGATACAACTATTGGTTTAATTACAGTAAATGGAAAAAAACTTTCAGATTAAGTTGATATCTTGGAGAATATTAGCAGGAGAAATAATATTAAAATGGTGGGCCTATCAGAAGGGAAAGAAGACCCAGATGCAGTTCACGTTTTTCAAGATTAGATTCCTAAAATATTTGGAGAAGATAATTTTGAGAATAAGGTTAAAATTGAGAGAGGTCATAGGGCCCTGAGACCTAAACCCTCTCCGAATCAGAAACCACGTTCCATATTGATAAAGTTTCTGCATTATCAATATAGCGAGAAGGTTTTGTGTTTGGCTGTGAAAAGAACAAAGGAACCTCAAGGTCCTTTGTTATGGGAATGGGATAGAATCTTGTTTTACCCTGACTTGAGAGAGACTTTGTTGAAGCAAAGGAAAGAATTTAATACTGCTAAGAAGATGTTCTATGAAAAAGGCTACAATTTGTTCTTTGATACCCATCTACTTTGAAGATCTTTGTTCTGGGACAATAGAATATATTTTTTACAAACTTTTCTCAAGCAGAAGAGTCTTCCTCAAGCTCAACCTTAATTACTAAGGACCAGATGCAATTAACTAGTTCTTTTTTCTTTTATATTGATTTCATAAATTGGATGGAAGAATTTATTTCTTCCTTTTATATTGATCAATTGAATTAAGTGATTAAAGTTTACATATTGCATATACCAAGGGAGTTGGCAGGAGTGGGAGGTGTTGATTTCTGCAAGATTATGTGTGTGTTTGTGACCTTGGTCACAACCCGTAAAATGGGGAGAATTAGTGTTGTTTTAGATGACACTTGTTGGGAGGGTTTAATATAGATAAATATATACATATTATATCTTTGTATCATTGTTTTCTTTTTCTGTCTTCTTTGAATTGCTGGAGGAGGGTGCGGGCAGATGCATAGATTCTTTTTCTTGGATTATTTTTTAATTTTTTATTCAAATTTTTAAATTGAAAAAATATATATATAGACATTTTGATAACAAATTACATGTGAATATTTTCAATCTTCCCTCTCTCCCTTCCAACTTCCCTCCCTAACCCTCCCCCTTTCTAATCTAATAAAAATAAAGGTGAGAAAAGGAAGAAATATATATAGCTATATAGATAGATAGATAGATAATATAGGAGAATGTCAATCTAAAAATATAAATTGATCTAAATTGTGGAGCATCAGACCAGATGCTGAGAGATCTTTAAATTTTTTAAACCAACACTTAATATTTACTAAGTTTCTCTTTAACTGTCCAATTAGGCCCCCCTCCACATATCCAGTACAACTAGCATCTCCTTAAAAAAGAAAATAAAAATAAATAACATATATAATGAAAAAAAAACACTAAATAAACATATATTAAAATGTATAATATACCAGTACAAACACCTTCTACTGTTCAGGAAGTGGCCTTCACCATTAAGATGGCATGCAGTTAATGAAGGAGAAGGCAAAAACGTCCATCCCTCCCTGACAGAATATGCACAGTATTTATTTATTCTTCATTTATAAAAGGCTTCTTCAAGATCTTTATTAACTTGGTCATCATCCAATTCTGTTAATTCTTATTGCTTACAAATTGATTGAAGAGTCATGTTTTGATCTTTCGTTAAATTTGGAAGCATGTTGGCAAATTTCAAAGCTTCACTTCCATTGGTAAAATAATTTGATTGATTATTTCCAGAATAAAACTTTCAGTGTTGCTGGATCTGTGAAGGAAATTTATATCTTTTATTCCAATCATTAATAGGCTTTGAATCTTCTGAGGATTTTGTACTGTAGGTCTCAAAATCATTTCTTTGTCCTGATAACGAAAACATCTAATTAAAACTGAGTGTGGTGGTAAACCTGGTAAAGGTTTTTTTTTCCCTGTTAGCTCAATGAGCTCTATCTAATTCAAGCCCATTTGGAAAATTTTCAATTCCCAATAATTCTTAAATCCATTTTTGAAAAAAATTAGTTCGATTAGTATCTTCAAAATCTTCAAATAGTCCAACAATCTTAACATTATTTCTACAACTATCATTTTCAAATAAGTCTATTTTTTTGTAAAAGTTCTTTCCTTTGTAACTCTCAACCTGTAAATGAATCTTCTATTTTATTAACCACATCCTTACATTCCTCCACTTCAAAATGCCATGCTTGAACTTCTTCAATCTATTGAATTTTAATTATACTTTATCCACAGCATCAGTACATCTTTTCACATCATGTTTAATAACCTTTATTTCTTCTTTAACAATTTGAAATAGTCCATTAAAATTAGCATTAAAAACAGTGAACCATTGTTGCATACATTCATTCATTGTGGCCATTTGTTGTGCTAAATTGTTTAAAGCTTGAGTCATTTTACTTGAATTGTCATACTGCATACCTTGAACTGGTTGGACCTCCTCTCTTCCAATTACTTCTCCTTCTTCTCTTTCTATTTCTTGATATGTTTTCTTCTCTCCTTTTTTTTCTCTTCAGAATCACTAGATGATATAGTTGATTCAATATCAAAATTATATTGAATCGATTGTTGTGGTCTCCTTTGACTAGCAACATTGGTTGCTTTGGGCTTTCCTTCCAAAGCTGATGTCATTTGATCCAATGTGTGCATGTGTGGAGTCTCAAATGAAGTCTGCAGCTCTGCAATCCTTTTCTGAACTCCAGCGCCATCTTCCCCGGCCCCCCAGGGAGTTGGTGCTGGAGTTGCTTGTACCTTTGCTGTCATCACTTGTGTGCAATCTTTGAAGGAAGAGGAATCTGATCATGAGGCTCCGTTATAGAGGAAGGCCCAACTTCTTCTGGTGCAGTACTTTCTTTCATAGCCATTTTCTTCGATACATGTAATTTTGCTTTCCTTGTAACCATTCTTCAATAGCTTAAAAACGATCTTGGGTTTAAAAAAAATTAAAATAAAGTTTTTTAAAGACAGTTTTTGATTAATTCTGCTGGGAGAGGTGTACTTCCATGTCTCCAACCTACACCATCATGCCACACTCCACCCCCTCCCCCATTCTTTTCGTTGAATTGTGAGGAGGTCTGTGGGACAGAGTGATGGAGGGAGGGGGATTAGTTAATATTTGGTTTGATGAGTAAAGCAATTAAGATAAATTTTAATGTTAATAGGTTAAACAGAACAATAAAGAGGAAGAGAGTTCTAACATAGATTAAAAAATTGGGAGCAGATGTAGCCTTTTTCTAAGAAACACATTTAACTGAAAAAGAACATCTGAAATAAAAAACAAGATTGAGGAGGATATGTGATGTCTTCTTCATTTAATTAAAAACAAGAGGGGTAACAATTATGATTTAAAAAAACAATCTTCCTATTAAGGTTCAAAATATTACTACAGACCCTGAAGGTTGATATGTAAAGATACATTGTCATATTTTTTTTTTCGGAAATGTGGACACTTTTGAATTTGTATATTCCAAATATTGAAGGAAAAATTTATTCAAGGTACATTTTTTTAAGTTTAGCAGAGGCTCATGAAAATATTTTAATAGGAGGAGATTTTAATTTTTGTTTAGATCTTTTGTTAGATAGATCTTCTCACATGACAGCAAGAATGAAAGCTGTTAAAACTACATTGGGTCTGATGAGAGATTTGAATTTGATTGCCGTGTAGAGAATAATTCATCCTGGAGTGAAAGGTTATTCATTTTATTCTAGTAGGTTTGATTCTTATTCTAGAATAGATTTATTGCTGATTTCGGCTTGAATACAAACTAGGATTCTTGAAGCTGATTAAAAAACTGAAGATTTTATCTGATTGTTTGCCTTTGTTAATACCCAATAAAGAAAAGTTGATATATAGATGGAGATGAAATTCTCTTCTGTTGAAAAGGAAAGACTTTTATGATTTTGTTTGAAATCATATTAGAATATTTTGTGATACAAATGATAAATTTATTATATGTGATGCTTTAAAACAGTGGTTCTCAACCTTTTTCTTTTCACTTATATACCACTTTTAACTAATCCCCATTCCATCGGTGCTCTGTGATTAGTAAAGGATTGCTTAAGGTGGTATGTGAGTGGGAAGGGAAGGTTGAGATGCTCTAGATCCAATTGTTACTGAAAAATTTTGCTTGAGAAAAATTGTCATTGGCCCATTTCCTTTGGAGTTATGAAACCATGCACATGACGAGCCAATTAGATATGAATAAAACAGTGGTTTTGAAACTTTTTATTTCTACTCACATACCATCTTAAGCAATCCCTTGGGTGAGAGATTGCATAAAGTTTTGGCATGGAAATTGAAAGCAGAGTAAGCTTCAAGAATAATTAATGCAATAGAAAAGTTACTTGCATAATTACATATAAATCGCAAGAAATAAATTAATCTTTTTAGGAATTTTTATATGAAATTATATACTTTGGAATTTTTGGAGATGAAACTAAAATAAATGATTATTTATCACAAATAATTTTGCCTAAATTAAGTTTTGAAGAAAAAACTGAACTTGATGTATCCTTTACTGAGGCAGAAGTAAGAGAAGCAATGAATTCTTTATGTAGTAATAAATCTGCAGGAGAATATGGTTTCCATCTGAATTTTATAAAGAATTTAAAGATTTATTAATTCCCATATTTATGCAAGTATTGGATAAAGCTTCACAAACTTCTACTCTTCCAAAATCATTTTTGATGGTAATAATTACTGTGAATCCTAAAAAAGACAAAAATCCTTTGAAGCCTTCATTGTACAGACATATTTCATTATTAAATGTAGATTTTAAAATAGTAGCAAAGCTTTTGGCAAATAGAATGAATAATTTGTCATCTAAATTAATTAATATGCATCAGACAGGGTTTGATTAAAAAAAAGACAATCTTCAGAAAATGCAGCTAGATTGCTTAGCATAATTTATTTAGCTCAAAAAAAAGAGGACCTGAGTGTCGAAGTGGCTTTAGATGCAGAAAAGCCATTTGATAGATTAGAATGGGATTTTTTGTTTAGGGTATTAGAAAAGTTTATATTTGGATTTTTTTTTTATTGGGCTAAAGCATTATATAATAGTTCTAAAGCTAAAGTAATTACAAATAGACAGGTATCTTCTATGCCATTTAATTTAACAAGGTCAAGTAGACAAGAATGTCCCTTGTCACCAGCTTTACTTGTTTTAGCTATAGAACCATTTGCCCAGATTATTTGCTTGGATTTACAAATTAAGGGCTTTAGGGTAGGACAAGAGGAACATAAAATCAGTTTATTTGCAGATAGTAATTTACTATATTTGATTGAACTTGAGTCATCTTTACGAAGATTATATGCTCCACTGGAAGAATATTGGAAAGTTTTGGGTCATAAAATAAATTGGGGTAAAAGTGAAATTATGCCTTCAACAGTAAATGACTAAACTCAGTGTCAGAGAGATATGCAGATTAAATAGCCAAAGGAAGGTATTAAATATTTAGGAATACTTATGGATATTAATTTGAAGAATTTATATTAATTGAATTATCTTTACTTAAGAAGGTTGAGGAAGATTTTTTTTTAATTAATAAATTTACCCATAACTTTATTTGGAAGGGTGAATTGTATAAACATGAATGTATTTCCAAGGATACAATATCTCTTTCAGATGTAATCAACATTAATATCTAAAAAGTTTTTTTAAGAATTAAATAAACAATTTCAAAATTTTCCTTGGTAAGGTAAAATGGTAAAGAGTTTCTACAGAAAAGTTAATGTGGAAATACAGATTAGGAGGATTACGGCTCCCTAATTTTAAGAATTATTATTGAGCGGCACAGATGAGATTCCTTGCTTCTTTATTTGAAAATGTAAAAGTGGCATGGATTAATATCAAACTGAACAAAATAAATCAGAAAAACATATAAAAATGGAAATTTAAGTTGTTGGTTGCTGATAAAGACATGGCCACTATTGAAACATTTAGTTAACGTTTGGAATAAAATGAATCAGGGTATTGGTGAAGGCTCTTTATCACCTAACATGCCATTAATTAATCCTCTTTTTGGCTTTTCAAGTGATCAGTTCTTTACATGGTATCACAAAGAGATTGCTAATGTGGAAGACTGCTATGAAAGAGGACAATTATTGTTGTTTGAACAACTGAGGAACAAATATGGTATACTATGAACTACACATTTTTTGTTATTTTCAATTAAGGGCATATTTAAGAGATAAATTAGGGCCAACAATGTTTTTGCCTAATTGTACTGAGGTAGAACTTCTTATTAGGAGTGAGAATGTCAAAAAAATTATTTCTTTGATATATTCATCATTGCAATTAGAACACCTAAATTAGGATTGTATGGATCAAGGCAGAGATGGGAAACAGATTTGAATATTACAATAGATAAATGAATTTGGAAATATTTATGTAGAGATTCTAGGACTAATACCCGAAATATAAGGTAGAGATTAGATCAATACTATTTTTTACATCAATTATATCTTACACCACAGAAATTGAATAGATTTAAATCAGATTTATCAGATCAATGTTTTAGATGTGGTGAGAATATCGGATCTTTTATACATTCAACGTGGTCTTGTCCAACTATGAGACTCTTTTGTGTGTCAATAAGTAATTTTTTTACAAGTTACATGAGCTATTTTTCTGTTAAATCCTGATCTGTTTTTATTAGGAAATATTTAAGGTGCAACTCTTACATTGAAATGATCAATTTATCAATTAAAATTTGTTAAATTAGCATTAACAGTTGTGAGAAAATGTATTGCAATCACTTGGAAATCAGATATATCTTTAACTATGCCAAGGTGGCATGCTGAAATTCAAAGTTGTATTCCTTTGAAAAAATTTACTTACAATCTAAGAAATAAATATTCTATAACTTTGGCACCTATACACTCAAATAATGGGATTAAATTTATAGTGATATCCTTTTTGCCCTTCTAGCCCTGCAGAATTCTCCTCTGTATGTTTATGTTAGAACTGATGAGTCGTACAGCATGACATCTCTCTCAACAATCCAAAGATTCTGTTACTTTTTTTTCTATCTTTTTATACATTTGTTTTAATTTTTTCAATTTGTATTTTTTTCTTTTTCTTTTTTTTGGGTGGGAGGGAGGGTTTTTGAATAGGTTGAAAACCATCTAATACGTAATCATTTTGTTCTCTTCTTGATGTCTGTATATTATAATAATTGTAGTTACTACATGTATGGATTATTAAATAAAATATTCAAAAAAAGCTGCAAGGCAGGATTACACACAGCCTGAGCAACATATAATTATGTCAGTTTTGGGTGCCTTACTAGAGAAAAAAAATGTGCTGGTGTTGCAGAGTTCACAGAAAACTTACTAGAATTATACGAGAGTTAGAAGATGAGGACCGTTTGTCAGCTCTTGGACTGTACTCATTGGAGTACAGAAAGATGAGGAGGAACTTCATAGAGGAATTTTGAATGTTGAAAGGCCTGGACAGACTAGATGTGGCAAGGTGGTTTCCACTAGTGGGGGAGTCTAGGACAAGAGGGCACAACTTCAAGATAGAAGGGCGTCAATTTAAAACAGAGACGTAGAAATTTTTATTTAAGCAGAGGGTTGTGAGTCAGTGGAACTTGTCACAGGCAGTTATGAAAGTGAGGTCATTGGGTGTATTTAAGGCAGAGATTGACAGGTATTTGATTAGTTGAGGCATCAAGAGTTACAAGGTGAAGGCTGTTGACTGGGACTGAGAGAGAGAATGAGAGATAGAATGGTGGAGCACACTTGATGTGCCATTTGGCCTCCTGCTCCTATATCTTGTGAGCTTGCTGTTTTTTAAATACACAGCATGGTAACGGGCCTTTTCAGCCCATGCCACCCAATTATACCCAATCGATCCACAACCCCAATACATTTTGAATGATGGGAGGAAACCAGAGCATCTGAAGGAAATTCATGCAAACAGGGAGATAACATACAAACTCCTTACAGACAGCACAGGATTGAAAACTTAGTCCCAAGCACTGGCGCTAACAGCTACACTAACCATGCCACCCTAATTATGATGTTGCAATCAATGGAGCAAAGCTCCATAATCCTGCCACATGCAGTTACAAATGGTGGTGAAAGTGTGGATGATCCATTTTGTTTTTTGCCTAAGAATTTCCAATTCCTTGCTCTCTTCATGGCATTAGCAAGTGGATACAGCAAAGGTTTCAGAGGCTGACAACATCCCAGCTGTAGTGCTAAGGACTCCACAACTAGATAAAAAAAAAAACAGCAAAGCTGGAGGAACTCAGCCGACCTCACAGAGTCTTTAGTTAGTAATGGTATGTTACCGACATTTTGGGCCTGAGCTCTTTCTCAAGGAATCCAATTCACTCCCAAGTTGTTCATGCCTTTGGTCAAACAATGAGCTGATGCAGGAACTCAACAGAACAAACAGCATCCGTGGGTAGGAATGGTCATTCAACAATTCAGGTCAGAATTTTTACTGAGATTGAAGTAGGAAAGGGTCATATCAGTATATCAAATGAAAAAGGAGCTGTGAAGGGGCTGATAAGGTATGTACAGAGGGTGAGAGAAGCAGAGAAATGAGGAGATGGAAAAACGACTACCCAGGGACCATACTGCCCCAGTTGGGCAACCACCCAAAATGCAGTGAACAAGCTTTGAAACTTGAATGCACAGGAACGTAGGAGGTGACAGAAGGTACACAATGCAAGTCCATACATCCTCCAGCTCATTGCCATCTTCCATTAGGGTTTGAGGCATTATTTCTTCAGTAACCATTGAAATTCAATTTCATTGGTTTGAATTTTGGACAAATATTTGCTCCTGAGATTACTCCTTGAAGCTTGTCTGAACAACAAGAGAATGATGGACTAATGCATCATCTCCCTTATTGAAGCAGCCAGAGTTTAGAGAGAACATGAGGCAGAAACTTTTTCACACAAAAGATGGGGGGAGTGTGGAACGAACTGGCTGCTGAAGTGGTAAATCCAGGCTTAATTTTAACTTTGAAGAAGAATTTGGGACAGGTACATGGATAGGAGGGGTATGGAAGGCTATGAACTGGGGTCAGGTCAGTGAGACTGGGCAGAATAATAGTTCATCACTGACTAGAAGGGCCAAGGGGCCTGTTTTCTCAGCTGTTCGTTTATTGTTACAATGAGCAGGCCAATTAGACATCCCATACATCCCATACATAGTAGCACAAGTAAGACACTGTACAGTAGTATAGCTCTTTTCTTTTTCTTTGGCTTGGCTTCGCGGACGAAGATTTATGGAGGGGGTAAAAGTCCACGTCAGCTGCAAGCTCGTTTGTGGCTGACAAGTCCGATGCGGGACAGGCAGACATGGTTGCAGCGGCTGCAGGGGAAAATTGGTTGGTTGGGGTTGGGTGTTGGGTTTTTCCTCCTTTGCCTTTTGTCAGTGAGGTGGGCTCTGCGGTCTTCTTCAAAGGAAGTTGCTGCCCGCCAAACTGTGAGGCGCCAAGATGCACGGTTTGAGGCGATATCAGCCCACTGGCGGTGGTCAATGTGGCAGGCACCAAGAGATTTCTTTAGGCAGTCCTTGTACCTTTTCTTTGGTGCACCTCTGTCACGGTGGCCAGTGGAGAGCTCGCCATATAACACGATCTTGGAAAGGCGATGGTCCTCCATTCTGGAGACGTGACCCATCCAGCGCAGCTGGATCTTCAGCAGCGTGGACTCGATGCTGTCGACCTCTGCCATCTCGAGTACTTCGACGTTAGGGATGAAAGCGCTCCAATGGATGTTGAGGATGGAGCGGAGACAACGCTGGTGGAAGCGTTCTAGGAGCCGTAGGTGATGCCGGTAGAGGACCCATGATTCGGAGCCGAACAGGAGTGTGGGTATGACAACGGCTCTGTATATGCTTATCTTTGTGAGGTTTTTCAGTTGGTTGTTTTTCCAGACTCTTTTGTGTAGTCTTCCAAAGGCACTATTTGCCTTGGCGAGTCTGTTGTCTATCTCATTTTCGATCCTTGCATCTGATGAAATGGTGCAGCCGAGATAGGTAAACTGGTTGACCGTTTTGAGTTTTGTGTGCCCGATGGAGATGTGGGGTGCTGGTAGTCATGGTGGGGAGCTGGCTGATGGAGGACCTCAGTTTTCTTCAGGCTGACTTCCAGGCCAAACATTTTGGCAGTTTCCGCAAAGCAGGACGTCAAAGTAGTATAGCTACAGAGTGTGTAAAGGCAGAATATTGTTACTATTTTAATGTTCATTCAGGAGTCCATTTACAGCAATGAAACAAACTGTCCTTGAAAATGGTGTGGGTGTTCTCACAATTGCGATTGTTCTTCCTGATGGGAGGTAGTAGGGGTGAGATGAGTCATTTCATATATTGGCTACTTTTCTAAGACAGCAGGAGTTATAGTTAGCATTGGTGGAAGGGAAGGGGACATGTGTGTGTGTGTGTGTGTGTGTGTGTGTGTGTGTGTGTGTGTGTGTGTGTGTGTGTGTGTGTGTGTGTGTGTGTGTGTGTGTGTGTGTGTGTGTGTGTGTGTGTGTGTGTGTTCAGTGTTGGTGAACTGATGAATATCAGCTTCGGCACATCAGGGATAACGTTCCAGCTTCTCTTCAAAACTGTGCCACAGGATCTTTTATCACCACAGGATGGAAGAGACAGTAACAACTAATCTATGGAATGGATGTCACTTGATGCAAGAGGCACACAGGAGACTGCAGAAAAAAGAATAACCAATGAAGGGTTCCAGCCGAAATATCAACTATTCTTTTTCTCCCACTGATGTTGTTCGACCCACTAAGTTCCTCCAATGTGTTTAACTTGGTCATTCAATGAGGGAGCTAAATAACCTTGTCCTATGACCTGCTCAACCATAACTCAAAATATATGTCTAATCATATATGTTGTAAAAGTACAACTGCCCATTATATTTCATCAACAAAGAAGAAATTCATAACTTATTATTCCCTTTTTCATGGCTCCTTAGGGTAAGTGAATTAGCAGCCCATATCAACAATGGGCCAGAAACATAGTGAGGATGTGAATGTTGATCACAGGACAGCCCCTTTAGATCACTCAGCCTACTGCTCTCCCCCCGAGCAGAACGAGTACGTTGTTTAAATTCTCGCCATTTGACAGTTTAATTTGGCAATACAGACGCCAATCTTTCGCTCAGTCTGTTGAATGAAGATTGCAACAAAGAGGGTGAGAAAAATACCACTGCATTGCCAAATAAAACAGTCAACCAGCACAGAGCTCTTCCCAGCTGGGTCACTGAAAGATAAGCAGGCAGGAGGCAGGGCTGTTGTTGCCTTGTGAACAGAGGGAAGAAAAATCAGTTAGCAATGGCAACTGGCTGCACAATTTTTTTTGGAACCTTGTGGGGTTTGCCCGTGAGTCGAATAGGATTAAAGCAACAGACAGTTTAAACAGAAGCTCATCTGAAAGTGATCTATTCAATGCACATTGATTGTTAGCACCTCCTTACCCTCACCCCACCCCCATCCGTCCCATTTCTAGGACGTTGAATTCAAGGTATCTGGCGCGTCCTCCTGAAACGTATACCATCTGTTCTGGAGAGGCTGCACTGGGTGATGGAGGATGGTGTCCAGACTCTCTCACAAACAAAGAGCACGTCTCTGTTCTGTTTACTTGAGCAGCTGTAAGCCTTCGATATTTAAAAGGGGATCATTGACAAGGACTGGCTATTGAAAAGCGCTTTGAGATACAACATCTCAGCCTAAAGGAGCTTTCAATAATTTAAGCATATGCTTTAAATATTAGCCCAGTCGTAAACCCTGCAGTTTTATGAACTCTGAAAGGCCCTTTACCGATTGGAAAAATTAACAATATTTTAGTTAAAATTTTTAAAGGACAACAAATATTTAAAGGATAGTAAGCATTAAATCCTGTTCTTCTGAATCAGAAATACTTGAATAATGATTGTTTCAATATGTTGAACACAACTAATTGAATGTTAAAGGATTTAAAAGACTGTTACGAGTTTGGCGAGCAGAGGTGTTCTTCTATAAACGACGATTATTTTGCTGCTGGCTTCTCCTATCTTTGTTAAATCACACTAAACCACATCTTGCAGGGCTCCCCGTAAAGTGCAGCCTGTGTCCAGTCAGTCTGAGAATGCGAAAGGGCACAGCAGTTAGCCCTGCTATCTCACAGCTCCAGGGAATCGTCCTCTCTGAGTGGAGGTTGCTTGTACTCCCTGTGATCTTGTGGGTTTCTTCTGCGTGCTCCCGATTTTGTGCCACATCCTGAAAATGCACTGGCCAATTAATGAGTGATATTAAATTAACTTCAGTGTGAGTTGATGGCAAAAAAAAAAGGTCAAAGAAGAGTTAATGTGTGAATGAAAGAAATTCTACAGAGGGATAAGGAGAAGGTTTATGAGTTTCAGGGATGGCTCTTTTTGACCTAGCATAGACTTGATGAGCTGAATGGCCTCTTTCTACTTCTAAATAAGTGGGGAATTCACCAGGAGGGACAAACAGGAGGTTGACAACATCCCTGCATCCCAACACAGTGACCATTAACGTAATAAGTAGCTTGCCACCATAGGTGAGTGTGCTTTTGCCCTATAACACTAAGAATGCATAGGCATCATTTTCCTCAAGCAGGCAGATTTCAGTGCCCTGATTCTAGGTGTCAGCATTGATCCTTGTCATAGGATCAAGGATTTAGTTGCGAAGGAGCTGAAATAATCTGTCAAACCTAAGGTACTCCAGGGGAAGCAAATCTATTTGACTCTGCACATTGCAGCTCTGCAATATGATGTCCATCATAGGATTTTCCCATTCCATCATGAGGCAGGTGAGTCTTTTTTTTCCCAGGCCAGAGGAGTCTAAAACTCGAGGGCATGGATTTAAAATGAAGGGCACGGTGGGCGTAGTGGTTAGCGTAATGCTGTTACAGCGCCAGCGATTGGGACCGGGCTTCCTGTCTGTAAGGAGTTGGTACATTCACCCCGTGTCCGCGTGGGTTTCCTCCCACCATTCAAAAATGTACCGGGGATTGTCAGTTAATTGGGCGAAATGGGCTCGTGGGCCGAAATATCCTGTTACTGTGCTGTATGTCTAAATTTGAAGATTAAATAAAGATTAAATTAAAATAAATATAGAAAGATTTAAAGGTGGTCTGAAGCACATTTTTTTAATATCCAGTGGGAAGCGGGTATATAGAACAAACTGCCAGAGGAAGTGGTAAACACAAAGACAATTACAATGTTTAAATGACATTTCAATGCTTAAGAAGACATGGAAGGGAAGGCTCAGAAGGATACGAGGCAAACACAGGAAAATGAGATCAAGTAGGCTACTTGGTCAGTATGGATGTGTTGCACGTGTTTTGTTCTCTGTGACTCCAGGACTCTGCCAAGGTGGGCATCACTAGCAGTTAGCACAATGGTATTCCAGTGCCAGCAACACGAGTTCAAATCCGGTGCCATCTGTAAGGTGTTTGTACATCCTACCCGTGTTTGTGTGGGTTCCCCCTCTGGGTGCTCTGGTTTCCTCCCACCCTTCAAAACATAGGGGGGGTTGTAGATCAATTGGGTGTGATTGGGCAGCAGGGACTTCTGGGCCAGAAGGACCTGTTACCGTGCTGTGTCTAAATTTAAATGTGAAGTTTCAGTTGACAAAGTTATTCAAGGCAGAGATCAATAGATTTTTCAAAAGACGAAGATTGCAGGTGTTGGAAACTAGAGCAAAAGAAAATAAATAGCTGGAGGAACATGGAGGGAGAAACAGAGACCAAGAACATTGACTGTTCATTTCTCTCCACAGATGCTACCTGTCTCACCAAGTCCCTCCAGAATTGTCTTCAATACAATTTTAAGAGTGAAGGGAATTGAGAGATAGGAGTTTACAGAAGTAAAACATGAAAGTATCTAGGCAAAAACTGTGGTTGAAGTAAAAACATTTTTTGCTGGAGAAACTCAGCATACTTTATGAAGCACAGATAAAAATATAATCAACGTTTTGGGCTGAGCACTTCATCAAGGTATGAAAAAAATACTTTCACTGAATGGGGATGCACAGTAAAGGGTTAAAATCGTGATCTTTAGGTATGGTGTGTTCCGTCCTTTTACAGGTTTATGAGTTTAGGGTTTCCATCACCCACGCAGCAGTGTATACGAAGTTAGCTGGCTCAGCAGCCCAGGATTAAAAAGGAAGGAACAGCTTAGGTTTACAATTCCCAACAGAAGTTGCAGGGGCTTAAGGTGGATGCACATGTGGTAATCAGCTGGGAACCGGACTGAACTCTGTAATGATGTGCAAGGCAGTCAAAAATCCCCCTCAGGAATACTGGATGCTCAGGCAAAGATTCAGAGTATGGTCTGCAGTTCTTTATTCCAAAGAGGACACAGTATCTTCAGTTGCAAAGAGACAAGACAATATTTAAATGCAGATAGAGCATAGAGCAGTAAAGCACAGGGAAAGGATCTTTGGCTCACACTTCTCTGCTACACACATGTCCAAAGCTCCACTGCTTACACTTCACATCAAGTACAACCCAACGAAACAAGAGTTCTCTTGCCCTCAGTGAAAAACACGCAGACACACAACCAGACATAACACACATAGAGCAACTATACATATGCAGGACAAAGATTCATATATACAAATAAATGTTTTTTTTATTGAATATGACAGTCTTGGATGATTAGTGTGAGCAGTTCAACATTCTCACTGCACATGGGAAGGAGTTGTTCCTCAGCCTGGTGGTGCTGACTCTAATACTCCTGTATCTCTTTCCCGACAGGAGCAGCAGAAAGATGCTGTGTGCAGGGTAGAAGGGGTCCTCAATGATTTTGTGGGCCCTATTCCCAACGATCCGGGTAGATCACCTCGATGGGGAAGGAGGGAGACTCTAGTGAGCCTCTGCTGCTTTTATGGTCCTGTGAATTGACCACCGATCCATTTCTCTGTAGAAACTGTACCACGCTGTGATGCAGCCGGCCAGGATGCTCTCAATCAGGCTCCAGTAGAATGCTGACATAATGGTGGCTTTGCCCTCTTTAGTCTTATTGGGAAGTGCAGTCGTTGTAATGCCTTCCTGACAAGTGAGGAGATATAGCGTGTCTATGATAGGTTACTACCTAAGTGACCTCCAAGGAACTTGGTGCTGACTACTCTCTCCACTACAGAGCTGTTGATGTGATAGATATCCCCCTATTTCCTGCATATTCATAAGTCTATCGAGAAACCTCTGAAGCGCTGCTATCATATCTGTTTCCACCACTACACCTGGTACCCATTCCAAAACCCCAATACTCTCTATGTAAAAAACACCCTGCACATCTCTCTTAATCTTCCTCCCCCCTCACGATAAACGCATGGAATGAATAGCTTTGTGGCCAAGTTTGCTGACGATACAAAGGTAGTTGGAGGACCTTGTAGTGTTGAGGAAACAGGGAAGCTGCAGAAGGACTTAGATTAGGGGAATGGGCAGTGAAGTGGCAAATGATACACAATGTCTGAAAATAAAAGAGGCCAGGCAAATAAACCGGCAGATTATTTTCTCTGAATGGGGAGGAAATGAAAAATTCCCAGATGCAAAAGGACCTGGGTGTCCTGAATAGATACAGGAATTTGTTTACAATAGTGGGAGAGTTGAGGACAACTTTTGGATTGAAAGGCATCCATTTCGAGGAATCTATGGAATTTGTTGCCGCAGGCAGTTGTGGAGGCCAAGTCAATGGGTGTATTTAAGGCAGAGATTAATAGATGCCAGGGCATCAAAGGTTATGGGGAGAAGGCCAGGCAGTGGGGCTGAGTGGGGAAATGGATCAGCTCATGATTAAGTGGCGGGGCTGAATAGCCTATTTCTGCTCCTAAGATTTACGGTATATGAACACTTTAATCCTGACGAAATAATGGTGACCTGCTTTGAAAATGCACGATGGCAAATTTTGGGGCCTATTGGATTGCCCTCCTGACTTTCCATTGACTTTAAACTGGGTGACGACATGAAAACACACACATAACTAAACTCTTGAATTTGACTGTTCAATTACATTCTGGTTGATCCTTGATGAATCACTGCATCTCATGACACCCATCAGATCCAAAGGTTCTTTCAATGTTGCATTAACTGTAATCAGCTGAAAAATTGAGCATGTAAGATATTCAGCTGATTTCTCACAGAGCATTTCAGACTGTGATCAAAATTGTTCCTGAGGTATAAAACATTACAGCAGAGCACAGGGCCTTTCACCCAAGATGTGGTGCAGACCATTATACACTTACTCCCCCACAAAAAAACAGCAAAATCCTCTTTACCTCTTAACCCTGTTTATTTTCCAATCCATGTGCCTGTCTTAGATGCCCCCAATGTTTCAGCCTCCACCACCATCCATGGCGAGGCATTCTAAGCACCCACAACTCTCTCTCTGTATAAAACCTACTCCTGATATCTCCCCTAGACTTCCCTCCCTTCACTTTGTACAGACAACCTCTGGCAAAGATTACAAATTAGGTCATTATTTATAGAGATAATAAGAAATTGGAATAGAATTAGGAGGTCTGCACTGTACTCTGTAAATTCTAACAAGGCTGATTTAAAAAAAAAGATTAAAAACCTTGCAGATCATGATATTGTGCAAGAAACCGTTATTCTTACTTGACCACATCAGCGATGGCCATTAAAATATGGTTTTGGTTGCATAACGTTGTATTGCTGCAATAAATTACATAACATGCTCACTTAAAGCAAGATCAAGGTGAAAAATTAAAGGAAATTTCAAGACATTCCATGGAAGACCAGCTTACAGCATTATTTTGGACCCTTTGCATCTATTAACATTATCTTAAAGAAGCAGACCAGTCCATTTTTCCATGAAAAAGAGGAGAAATGGAATAGCCATAGTTCCAATTGTTGTTTTTGGAGTACAGGAGATTATCTTGCAGAACCATAATTTGTGCTACAAAACTATCAGATGCATCGTTTGCCAATGGGCCGGGACAGTGGTGCCGCAATTAGTTTCGCTGGCTCACAGCTCTTGTGTGTTGGGTTTAAACTTGTCTTTCCATGGTGTCTGTATGGAGTTTGCACAGTCACCCAGTGAGCTGCTGCTGAGTACTGTGGTTCTATCCCACGTCCCAAAGACAATTTTCTTGCAGGTTCAGCTGCCACCGTAAATGGCCTGAGCGTAAGTGGGACTGAAAGACTCAATGGGCGTTAAAGGGCATATACAGGAGAATGGCTTGCAGTAACACCCAGCACACACTCTGTTCTCACTGTTGCCATCAGCAAAGAGGTATAGATGACACAAGACTCACCCCACCAGGTTCAGGAACAGCTGCTCCCCCTCCACCATCAGACTCCTCAACAACAAACTCAATCAGGGACTCACTTAAGGACTCTCACTTTTGCACTTTATTGATTTTTTTCTCTCTCTGCATTACACAGTCAATTTATTTACATTTCTTTATTTGTTTACAAGTGTTTGTATCTTATCGAGTACAATGTGTTGCACTACCAGTAAGTGATCATTCTACCTGGCCAGGGTTATATGTAATGTCACGTATGTACTCTGACAATAAATCTGAACTTTGAACTTTGACTTTAAAATGGGGGGTGTGGATTGGTGGAATTTTACTGAGACCAAGGAAAAATTAAATGGTCCAAATGGCTTCCTTCTCAATTGCACAGAAAGGAAAGGAAATTTGTGCATTAATGCAGACATCAGTGATGTGGAGATACATGAGACTACACACATTGAAATCTGGAGCAAAAAAACCATCTTGTGGAGAAACTTTATATTGAATACATCACCTGCAAGATATCACACCAAACAGTCCACCATTCTATCAGTAACAGTGCACCATTCTATCAGTAATGCACTGAACTTACAATCTCATTATTTATCATAGTCTTCAAGTGTGATGTTAAAATACAGCCTCTGAATGAGAGGTACAAGTGTTTCCCAGTGAAGCGTGACTGATGAACGTCTGCTGTTATAAACCGTGGGAATGGGTAGAGGAAGCTTGAGTTCGGTCTGGCAAAGCTGGATTTATGATTGATATCAGGTGTTTCTCCTTCACCCAGAGAGTGACCACACTGGGAATGAACTTTCCTACAGATTGGAGGAAGAATAGAGTCACAGATTCACAGCGTGGAAACAAGCCCTTCGATCTGATCTGTCCATGACAACCAAACTTGTCCCATTTGCCTGCATTAAGCCAAAATCCATGGAATCAATTCCTATTCTTGCACCTCTAAATGAATTTTGAATCTTACAATGGTCCCCACTTTTACCACTTCCTCTGACAGCTCAAAGAAAAAAAGATAAACAAATTGAATGCAATAGAGAAAAGAATAAATATTAAGTAATTTTCTTTTTTTCTTTGGCTTGGCTTCGCGGACGAAGATTTATGGAGGGGTATGTCCACATCTGCTGCAGGCTCGTTGGTGACTGACAAGTCCGATGCGGGACAGGCAGGCACGGTTGCAGCGGTTGCAAGGGAAAATTGGTTGGTTGGTGTTGGGTGTTGGGTTTTTCCTCCTTTGTCTTTTGTCAGTGAGGTGGGCACTGTGGTCTTCTTCAAAGGAGGTTGCTGCCCGCCAAACTGTGAGGCGCCAAGATGCACGGTTGGAGGCGATATCATCCCACTGGCAGTGGTCAATGTGGCAGGCACCAAGAGATTTCTTTAAGCAGTCCTTGTACCTCTTCTTTGGGGCACCTCTGTCTTGGTGGCCAGTGGAGAGCTCGCCATAGAACACGATTTTGGGAAGGCGATGGTCCTCCATTCTGGAGACATGACCCACCCAGCGCAGTTGGGTCTTCAGCAGCATGGATTCGATGCTTGCGGACTCTGCCAGCTCGAGTACTTCGATGTTGGTGATGAAGTCATTCCAATAAATGTTGAGGATGGAGCAGAGACAGCGCTGACGGAAGCGTTCTAGGAGCCGTAGGTGGTGCCGGTAGAGGACCCATGATTCGGAGCCGAACAGGAGCGTGGGTATGACAACGGCTCCTTACACGCTGATTTTTGTGTGTTTCTTCAGGTGGTTGTTTTTCCAGACTCTTTTGTGTAGTCTCCCAAAGGCGCTATTTGCCTTGGCGAGTCTGTTGTCTATCTCTTTGTTGATCCTTACATCAGATAAAATGGTGCAGCCGAGGTAGGTAAACTAGTTGACCGTTTTGAGTTCTGTGTGCCCAATGAAGATGTGGGGGGGCTGGTGGTCATGGTGGGGAGCTGGTTGATGGAGGACCTCAGTTTTCTTCAGGCTGACTTCCAGGCCAAACATTTTGGCAGTTTCCGCAAAACAGGACGCCATGCGCTGGAGAGCTGGCTCTGAATGGGCAACTAAATATTAAGTAATAATTAATGTATAAAGTAAGAGTCCTTAAATGAGTCTCTGATTGAGTCTGTTATTGAGGGGTCTGATGGTGGAGGGGTAGCAACTATTCCTGAACCTGGTAATGTGAGTCTTGTGGCACATATACCTCCTTCCTGATGGCAGCAGTGAGAATAGAGCGTGTACTGGGTGGTGTGGTTCCTTGATGGTTGCTGCTGCTCTCTGATGGCAGAGTTCCTTATAGATTTTCTCGATGGAGCTGCAATGTACTGGGCTATGACCACTAACTTTTGCAGGGCTTTCCACTCAGGGGTATTGGTTCCCACAGACCAGACTTTCACACAGCCACTCAGCGCACTTTCCACCGCACATCTGTCGAAGTTTCCCAAGGTTTTTGATGTCCTACCAAACTTCCACAAAATCCTGAGGAAGTAGAGGTGCTGATATGCTTTCTTCATGATGCCATTAGTATGTTGGGTCCAGAAAAGGTCCTCCAACATAGTGACTCCCCTGAATTTAAATTTCCTCACCCTCTCCACCTCTGATCCACCAATGATCACTGGATCGTACACTGAATTAAGTATGGGAGCCTTCTCTTGGCCAGCACCCTGTCTCCAATGTTCAACTCAAGGGACACACAATCCAATGACTTTAGCAGATGCAAAGCAAATTAAAACTGCAGTACTTATTCAATTTCACATCTGGAAACTTTGGAATCATAAGGATAACTTTGATTTTCAGTATCACAAACTGTGCTATTTAGAGGGGTCCTCATTAAGTGATTTTTGGAACTTGAATTCATCTTGAAACTAAAACTGTAACAGTTTTTCTTTCAATCTGGAACCACAACACCATAGAGCATTCTAAATTAACACTGGGTCTTCCCCATGAGGTTAAATGTCTTGCATGTTACTCAAGTCCAATATTATGCCATCTAATTTTTGGCAGAAGGTTTTGAGTAAAATCCTCATATTGCTGTGGCTTCCCATAAAACTCCTACCGACTTGGTTCCTTTTCTTGAAGAACCCACCAGTTTTATAAAATATCACTTCCTTTCATGGAAGAATGGGTGATTCAGGTTTAAACCACTGGAGGTGAAAAGAATTTCTATGAAATATTAACCAAGAATTTTTTAGTTTCTTTAGTTCAACAGAGATCTAACAAATAGCAACCAAGTTATTTGCAGTTTGCCCTTGCTTGCTCTTGCAAAGTTTTAACTGTATTTTTCTCTGTAGCCTGCACTTTGTACACCCCACCCTCTTTGATTTTCTGTAACACTCCATTATCATTGACAAGAATAGCCACTTCAAAATCGTGATTAAAATGAGTGGAGGCTAAGTATCCTCCCATCAGTAACTCACCTCAAGGTACCTTAACGTTACCATTTTGGAGGGCCTTTACAGGACCTAACGCACAAACGCCATCATGAAGAAAGCAAATCAGTGCCTCTACCTCCTTTACAAAGGTTTGGCATGACATCGAAAACCTTGGCAAACTTCGACAGATGTGTGGTAGAAAGTGTGCTGACTGGCTGAATCATAGCCTGGTATATGGGGACACCAATACCTCTGAATGGAAAGCCCTGGAAAAGGTAGTGGACACAGTCCAGCACATCATGGGTAAAACTCTCCTCACCCTCGAGAGCATCCACAGGTGACAGCAATTATCAAGGATCCACGCTACCCAGCACACGCTCTGTTCTAGCTGCTGTCATCAGGAAAGAGGTCTAGGTGCCACAAGTCCGGCACCACCAGGTTCAGGAACAGCTGCTACCCCTCCATCATCAGACTCCTCAATGACAAACTCAGTCAGAGGCTCATTTAAGGACTCTTACTTGGCATGTTATTTTTTATTTAATATTTATTTTCTGCATTACACCGTTTGTTTACTTGCTTACATTTCTCTGTTTTGCATATGTATCTTTCCTTGAGTACAGATTTTTTGCACCACTGATAAGTAGAAATTCTGCTTGTCCCACAGGATAAAGAACCTCAGGGTTACATGTCATGTCACGTATGTACTCTGACAATAAACTTGAACTTTGAACTTTAATGCTTTTCCACATCTGCAGCGCACGTCAGCAACACCATGGGATGTCCAACACTGCTGGTTGAGTGCACCTCTAACAACTCGCAAGAGCCTCTACACCATCCAGGACCAAGCATTTCACTTGTTTGATACCCCACCCACCACATTCATTATATATGTGATTTCCCAGATCTCTTTGCTCCTCCGCACCTCAGTGCCGTACCATTTAGTGTGGATGTTCTTCCTTGGTTTGCTCTTCCAAAATGCAGCACCTCACACATGTCTGCATTAATCTCCATCTGCTATCTTTTGTCCCATTTTCCCAGTTGGTCCAAATCCCTCTGCAAGATTTGAAAATCTTCTTCGTTGTCCAAATTTACTGATCCAATTATTCACATCATCATCCAGATCATTGATAATAGACAACAAACAACAATGGTCTCAACACAGATCCCTGAGACACACCACTAGTCACAGGCCTCTAGTCTGAGAAGCAACCATCCACTACCACTCTCTGTTTTCTCCCACACAGCCAATATCAAATCCATTTTACAACCTCTCTATGGATACCTAGTGTCTTAACCTTCTGAACTAACCTCCAAGAGGGACCTTGTCAAAGTCATTACTAAAGACCATGTAGATAACAGCCACAGCCTTCCCTTCATCTACTTTCTTGGTAACCTCCTCGAAAAACTCTACAAGATTTGTTAAACACTACCTATCACGCATAAAGCCATCCTGACTGTCCTTAATCTGCCCATGGTTGTTCAAATACCTATATATCCTATCTCTCAGAACTCCTTCCAATAATTTACGTACTACTGACGTCAGGCTCGCCGGCCTATAATTACCCAGTTTATTTTTAAAGTCTTTTTTAAACAATGGAACAACATGAGCTCTGTTCCAATTCTCTGGTTTCTCACCCATCCCATCGCTAAGGACATTTTGAATATATCTACCACAGCCCCTGAAATTTCTATACTAATCTCCCTTAAGGTCCAAGGGAATATTATACCCAGCCTGGGAGAATTATCTACTTTTATTTGCTGTAAAGTAGCAAGCACCTCCTCCTCCTTAATCTCTATATGATCCATGACACTACTGTTGGTTTCCCTTCCTTTTACACTCTGCCAGTTTCCTGAGTAAATACTGATGCAAAATAAATGTTTTCGATCTCCCTCAATGCATGAAGCTCCGCACAAAGCTGACTACTCCGATCCGCTAGGGGACTCATTTTGGACCTGACTATCCTTTAAATATACTAGTAGAAATCCATTCATGGTAATGATTTCCCACCACACCTTCTCAAGGACAATTAGAGATAGGCAAGAAATGCTGGCGTGGCTATCAATATCTCAACAAAACATGAATTAATGATTAACAGTTTCCAATTCAATCAATTCAGAACTGCTTAAATGATAAAGATGGAAGGGGTTTGGACAGATATGGGTAGTGAAGCATGGAAGTCTGCAGACACTGTGGTTGAAGTAAAAACACAACGCTGGAGAAACTCAGCTGGTAAAACCGTGCCCTTTATGCAGTAAAGATAAAGATACATAACCAACGTTTTGGGCTTGAGCCTTTTATTCAAAGGCCCTTTTATACTGCCCATGAATGAAAGGTGGTAATTATTCACCTTTTTACCGTTTCACTTACCTGTGTGAACTTGCAAAACATTATGGGAGGGGGGATGGGTCATTTTCATCCTGGTGCTTACCTGCCACGGTAGGTAGCATTTCTCATCGGCTCCAGTGTAAAAGGCTTACATACCTTCCTGGGATGCCAACGCTGTAAAGCTGCAGGTCCAGCCTCCTCCTGCACTGGGATGCTGGGTCCCGATATAAAAGGTTGCACTGCACTGGCTTTTCTTGGATCAGTGCCAATGCTCCGATCAGACCCGACCAGGGTTTAAACACGGGCCGTTGACACGCCAATTCATTAGCATCTTAGTGTAAAAGGGGTACAAGATTCAAGATTCCATTTATTGTCATGTAATAAAACAGTGCCATATTACACAAAATTGTTTTTGCCTGCTGTAAGGCAGACAGATTTGCCATCAGCAGGAATTTCCTGAAGCACCTCTCAAGGTAAGAAAAAATGTCGGCAGGAGCCTGAACAAAATGATTGGGGGGAGCGGCAGGGGGAGGAGAACAGTCCCACAAGCAGGAAGGGACAAAGAAGGGAGGACACACCAGCAGACGGGGAAGGAGGGATTCAGAATATGTGCAGGCCAGTGGGACTAAGCAGAATAATACATTGGTGTGGATTAGAAGGGCCGAATGGCTTGTTTCCTGCATTGTAATAAGTTCTATGATTCTATGTGTTGTATGGGATGTTACAGCATGAGTGGCATTCTGTTCTTGGAGTTGCAGAGTCATGCATGAAAGAAAAGTGCTCTGTACAATACTGATATCCCTCTGGTGCTCTGGGCAGAGGTGGAAACATTTTAAAAGCTCCATATCAGTAGCCTAACTGTTTTGTCGAGCTTTGCTGATTCATTTACAATGGGTTTCAGAAGCACTAACTGACAACTGTAACTCTGGCCTTATTTCCTGAGGCATTTCCCTTCCAACAGAGGCATCAATACACAGATCCTTCATTTGAAGTGCGGCAGCTGCTAACAAGAAAGGAAAAGGGAAGAAAGGAAGAAAGACTGGCTTGTATTCCTATTGCACTTTTTATAAGCCGACCTCAATTTCTTCACAGTTAATTGAAGAGGCTTTAAACTGCAAAATGTGGCAGCAGTTTGCTCACAGAAAACGGTCTCAAAGACCAGCAATTAAACATCCTGGCAGCAAGTTAATAGAGCAAAAACTTACTGGCAGTTTGGTGTGGAAATGTCAGCCCTTCTCACCCTTTGAAAGTCTGAGGGATGTTAAACAATTTGAAGGCCCTTTTTTTAAAAAAATTTAGACATACAGCATGTTAAGAGGCCCTTCTGTGCCTGCCCAATTGCACCCAATTGACCCACAACCCCCAGTCGGTTTCAAACAGGGGGAGGAAACCGGAGCCCCTGATGAAACCCATGCAGACACAGGGTTTGTGTACAAACTCCTTCCAGACACCGACGGATTCAAACCTGGACCGCTGGCACTGTAACAGCGTTGGGCTTACTGCTATGCCAACCATGCTGCCCAATTGAATTTGAAGGACAATTTCAAAACTGAGGTGTTGCTTTACAGGGGAATGGGTGAATGGGGCAGTCTGTATCTAGGGAACATCAAAGTAACAGAGAGCAAACTCTGGGAGTATGACTGAGAATCCATTTGAAATGTCGTCAAGAGACAACAAATGCATGTTGATGGGCTCTGAAATATATGGGCTGATATGGTGCCAAATATCAAAATGAATAATCCCTCAGATACATTATGAAGTGCAAGAACGATGACCAAAAACAAGAAACATTTTGAGGAGCTTATTAAAGATGCAGAAAGATACAAAGTGGGTTCGAGGGGGAATTCCAAACGCGGTCATCTCAGGGATAATCAAGGGAACAGATTCAATTCCTGCTGGAGAAGTTCAGCAAGTAGAGCAGCATCAGTGGGAGGGAGAGAATGGTAAACTGTTCAAAGGAGTGTGCTGATGGAGGGTTTCAACCCAAAACATTGTCTGCTCTTTTTCTCCCACTGATGCTGCTCAACCTGCTGAGTTCATCCAGCAGATTGTTTTTATGCTCTGGATTCCAACATCTGCAGTCTCCCTGGGTTACTCTAGTTTATTATTTGCCTTGATTTTTGTGGGAAAACAATGCTCTTGAGAGTCTTCAAGCTTCCACAAGAGACATAATCTGCACAAACAACCCTCTGTGGAACATGGAACATAGAGCACTACAGCACATTACAGGCCCACAATGTTTGCTGACCCATACATTCCTTAATAAAAACACAAAACCCTCACTACCACATATCCCTCTATTTTTCTTTCATTCATGTGTCTGTCTAAGAGTCTCTTAAATGACGCTAATGGTTCAGCTTCCACCACCATCCGTGGCAAGGCATTCGAGCCACCTACAACTCTCTGTGTAAAAAATTTACCCCTGATTTCTTCCCTAAAGTTCCCTCCCTTAACTGTGTACATATGTCCTCCAGAGTTTGCTATTCCCTCCCTGTGAAAATGGTGCTGGCTGTCCACCCTATCCATGCCTCGCCGAATCTTGTAGACCTCAATTAAGTCTCCTCTCATCCTTCTACATTTCAAAGGGAAAAACCCCAGCTTTGCTAACCTTGCCTCATAAGACTTATTTTTCAATCCAGGCAACATCCTGGTAAATCTCCTCTGCACCCTCTCCATAGCTTCCTTATCCTTTCTATAATGAGGTGACCAGTACTGAACAGAATACTCTAAGTGATGGTTCACCCGAGATTTGTATAGCTGTAACATGACCTCGACTCTTGAACTCAATCCTTCTATTAATGAAGCCCAGCATCCCATAGGCCTTGCAAACTCTTCTATTAACCTGTGCAGCAACCTTGAGGGATGTATGGATTGGAACCCCAATGTAACAGTAAGAATAGCTATTTTTTGCTTGATCCATGAAAGGCTGCTATGTGGCCCATTTCCACGTGCTGAAGTTTGAAGCAGTCCACCATTGAATGAAGTCATTGTTGAGCATTAGTGACATTACTTTGGCTTGGCTTCGCGGACGAAGATTTATGGAGGGGGTAAAAAGTCCACGTCAGCTGCAGGCTCGTTTGTGGCTGACAAGTCCGATGCGGGACTGGCAGACACGATTGCAGCGGTTGCAGGGGAAAATTGGTGGGTTGGGGTTGGGTGTTGGGTTTTTCCTCCTTTGCCTTTTGTCAGTGAGGTAGGCTCTGCGGTCTTCTTCAAAGGAGGTTGCTGCCCGCCAAACTGTGAGGCGCCAAGATGCACGGTTTGAGGCGATATCAGCCCACTGGCGGTGGTCAATGTGGCAGGCACCAAGAGATTTCTTTAGGCAGTCCTTGTACCTTTTCTTTGGTGCACCTCTGTCACGGTGGCCAGTGGAGAGCTCGCCATATAACACGATCTTGGGAAGGCGATGGTCCTCCATTCTGGAGACGTGACCCATCCAGCGCAGCTGGATCTTCAGCAGCGTGGACTCGATGCTGTCGACCTCTGCCATCTCGAGTACTTCGACGTTAGGGATGTAAGCGCTCCAATGGATGTTGAGGATGGAGCGGAGACAACACTGGTGGAAGCGTTCTAGGAGCCGTAGGTGGTGCCGGTAGAGGACCCATGATTCGGAGCCGAACAGGAGTGTGGGTATGACAACGGCTCTGTATACGCTTATCTTTGTGAGGTTTTTCAGTTGGTTGTTTTTCCAGACTCTTTTGTGTAGTCTTCCAAAGGCGCTATTTGCCTTGGCGAGTCTGTTGTCTATCTCATTGTCGATCCTTGCATCTGATGAAATGGTGCAGCCGAGATAGGTAAACTGGTTGACCGTTTTGAGTTTTGTGTGCCCGATGGAGATGTGGGGGGGCTGGTAATCATGGTGGGGAGCTGGGGCTGATGGAGGACCTCAGTTTTCTTCAGGCTGACTTCCAGGCCAAACATTTTGGCAGTTTCCGCAAAGCAGGACGTCAAGCGCTGAAGAGCTGGCTCTGAATGGGCAACTAAAGCGGCATCGTCTGCAAAGAGTAGTTCACGCACAAGTTTCTCTTGTGTCTTGGTGTGAGCTTGCAGGCGCCTCAGATTGAAGAGACTGCCATCCGTGCGGTACCGGATGTAAATAGCGATTACGATGACTACATGACTATTAAATCACATGTCCTTCTCTACCTCCCCCAAACCCTAGCATTCAGCACAAGCTTAAAAATTGTATTGGGATATCCTGATATCAAATCCAATGGATATGTTGAGGATACAAAATAGTACCAGGGGTTGTCCATCTGGCCCATCAAATCTGTTCCTCCATTCAATAAGATCATGGCTGCTCTGGCTATGGACTCAGCTCCACCTAGCTACCTTCTCCCCATAACCCTTACTTAAACTGTTCTGCAAAAATCTATCCAAATGTGTCTTAAATATATTCAATGAGGCAGTCTCTACTGCTTCCCTAGACAGAGAATTCCACAGATTAACCGCACTCTGGGAAAGGCAGTTCTCCGTCACAAAGCAATATTTCTTTGCCCGCAGACATGAAATGGCTTGCTTTTTTTTTTGCTAGCCATCTCTGTTTTTACCACCGTGAATTTCAAGTCAAATCAAGTTTATTGTCATCTGATTGTACAAGTACAACCCAGCAAAACAACATTCTCCTGTCCTCGATGCAAAACGTGCAGACACACAACCAGACATAACACGCATAGACAAACAATACATATGCAGGACAAGTATTCATAGATGCAAACAAATAAATAAATACTGTTTTGTTAATATGGAAGTCTCAGATAGTTAGTGTGAGCAGTTCCTTTGGTTGTTCAGCATTCTCAATGGTCGTGGGAAGAAGCTGTTCCTCAGCCTGGTGGTGCAGGCTCTGATCCTCCTGTATCTCTTCCCTGACAGGAGCAGCTGGAAGATGCTGTGTGCAGAGTGGAAGGGGTTCTGAATGTTTTTGCATGCACTCTTCAGACAACGATCTTAGTAGATCATGTCGATGGAGAGGGGAGGGAGACTCCGATGATCCTCTCTATCACTCCAACCCTAATGGTCCTACAGATTGACCTCCGATCCATTTCTCTGCACTGTGTGGTGCGCTGTTAGACAGAACCAGACACACACAAGGTAAAGACTGTACACAGGGTTCCACGGAGCCAGGCTGGCTGTTGCTGCAGTAACTCTGAGTGAGACTTCGGAGGCTGGCGCAGGCTTATATCCCAGACGGTGATTGACACCCGACCAGGCGAGTCTTGATCCATTCAGGTTGACTGATTGACAGCCGGCCAGGTGTTGTCCTGTCCCCCTTACACTCCTGCAGGTACAGAGGTTGCCCCCTGCTGTAGGCTGGTGGTGTACCACCACACACTGTGATGCAGCCGGCCAGGACACTCACAATAGAGCTCGTATAGAAGGTTGACGTCATGGTGGCTGGTAGCCTTGCCAACTTCAGTCTTCTCAGAAAGTGCAGTCACTGTTGTGCCTTCCTGACAAGTGAGGAGATGTTGAGTGTCCATGATAAGTCATTAGTTAAGTGAATTCCAAGGAACTTGGTGCTCTCCACTCTCTCTACTGTAGTGGAGGCTGGTCATTCTTGTTCCTCCTGAAGTCCATGATCATTTCCTTCATCTTGTCCACATTGAGACTCAGATTATTACTCTCATGCGATTTCATGAGATTTTCCACCTCTTCTCTGTTGTGAAACTCATCATTGTTGGTGATGAGGCCGACTTCTGTTGTGTCATCTGCAAACTTGATGACACTGTTGGAGCTGGATCTGGAGATGCAGTCGTGGGTCAGTAGCGTGAACAGGAGTGGGCTGAGCACACAGCCTGAATTTATATTTCTTGCTTCATTTATGCTCTTGTCGAAGTAACATCAAGGCAGTGGATACAGTCAACCCTGTCTTTGTGAGGATGGCAAACCAGGGACACCAAAGACTACACATCAAGAGGGGGGACTTCACACAAAGCCCTTCCAGGTGTGTTGGACCTCCAACTGTCTTCCCCACCATTCTCATGCAAATCAGCCCAAAATTTATTTGTGAAAAGATAAAGCAAACCAGAGTCAGCCGAAGCCTCCAGGATTCCAGCTTTTTAACACAACTAAGAAAAAGTGTGCTCTATAAAAACTTAATTATGATAATGTTGGCTCATAATAATTTAAAGTGTTTTTGCCGCAGTTAGCAGCTAACTGGCAGAAACAATTTTCATGCCTCTTAACCACTCTCGGAGTTTATAGGATGAATCAGCATATTTCATTTCATCCACTTCATGCCATTCGAGTCAAAATGCCAAAATAATATTTTTATCTGTGGGAGAAGCACTGATGCTTTTCATATTCTAGGTACTGTTTAATAAGCAGCATTAATCCCCTCGGTGTGTTTCTCAAAGAAATATACACAGCTCGTTATTCTGTAGGGGTTTGTGGGCCAGTTCACTGCCCACAGGGTCATTAGCTGGAATATCTGAAAGTTAAAAAGGCAATTGGTGACTTGAGGGAAGGTACCTAAGGAGCATCATGTGTAAACTTCTGGGGAGAGCTTTATCCAGAATGACACAAAAGTTGCACAGCACCAATAACCTTGATTTATCTCTGGAGCTCGGAAAATGGGAGCAGAAATAGGCCTTGTGTCTGCTCCACCAGTCAGCACAATTGTAATCATTCTGCCATCTCTATAATACGTTGCTGCTCGCACATCATGAAGGCTCGAGCATCTGAAAATCTATCTAGCTTCATCAATCTTCACTGCTCAGGAATCCCTCTGAGGGAAGAGTCTCTCTCCTCATTTAAGGCACAAATCTTTTGCCCCATAATCCAAGACTCTCACTCTGGATGCAGATGGCCCCAAACCAGGAAAACCATTCTACCCACACCCTTCTGCAGAACTTTGTAATTTCAAATTAAAACCTCCCACTATTTTCCTAATCCCTTTTGAACACAGGCCAAGTGAACCCAATCTCCCAGGAAACAGTCTGATGAAGTTTCAATGCACTTCCTCTGTAGCAAGTTTATGCTTACTTTGGTAAGACCAAGACAGCACACAACACTCCAAATCTCTGTATAATTGTGGCAAAGACATCCTTCTTCCTATTCTCAATTCCTCTTGTTCTGAAAATTTATCTTCTTAACTGCACCTGCAGGTTTCCATTCAGAATCTGTTGCACAAAAATACTCCAAAACACTGATAGGCTGCAGACTCTGTGATTGTAGTAAACACACAGAAATACTGGCAGAACTCAGCTGGTCTTTTCAGCATCTATAGGAAACAAAGATATACTGCTGACGATTCAGGCCTGAACTCTTCTTCAAGGAAGAATCAGAAAGGACAGAAACAGGATCTATCAGATGATCTCAGAATTCAAACAATGGAGGAGGAATCCAGACCAACAAAAGGTGCTAATTAGATGTGAAAAGGGACTAGTTGGAATTTATCATGTCTGTGCGAAAAGAGACAGGAAAAGGAGAGACAGGCAAGGGAGGCAAAAGCCAGAGAAGCCGATATTAATGTCATCTGGTTGATGAGTGCCCAGTCAGAAGAAGAAGTGTTGTTCCTCCAATTTATGGGTGGTCTCCTATTTTTTAACCATACAGCACTGTAGAAGGCCTTTCCATCCCATGAAACCCATGCTGCCCAGTTACCCAAATTAACTTGCCAACCCTGCACATTTTTGGAGGGTGGGAGAAGACTGAAGCAGCTGGGAAAAACCCATGTGAGTCACAGGGAGAACTAACAAACTTCTCACAGACGGCAGCGGACTCAAACCGAGGTCACTGGTGCTGCAATAGCGTTGCATTTACTGCGTCCTCCAAACTCTGTCATTTTCACTTACTTTAATTCTATGTGGTCCTCAAATTTCTGTGTAACATCTCTGAATGATCAAAGAAAGATCTGGTATTGTTGCTGTTCCCTTTTATCTTCCCGATTATAAAATGGAAACTCTCAAGTTTGTTACACTCTGCAGAACAAGATGTACTGCCTTGAACTTTTCTGTGCACTCAACAACTTATGGATTTTCCATAATTTTTCAGAACTGAATGAATATATATTTTCCTGTTGTTTTGCATTTTCCTTGTGCCAATCATCAGAGCTCACTCCAGAGGCTTGTGGACTCCGGCCTCACTCCAGGCTGAGGCTTCAACGCAGTACTGAGGGGTCAACCAGCTGCCTTTTAATCAAGCCCTGATCTGATGAACATAAATAACCAAGCCACTGTTTGAATTAGAATTAGAATTTTCATTAAAGTTCTGTTGTCATTTATTCCTCATTCAGCTGAAACAGGTTATATAAGAACATAAGAAATAGGAGCAGGAGTCAGCCATCCAACCCTTCGAGCCTGCTCCGCCATTCAATGAGATCATGGCTGATCTGATGATAGGGTCGTCTCCACCTACCCGCCGTTTCCCCTTATCCCTTCATTTCCTTATTATGCAGCAATCTATTCAGCCTTGTCTAAACCATATTTACTGAGGTCACCTCATTCATGATAAGTTTGCTGTACGTGATATGATCCCCATCTACATTACAGCAGGAATTACATTATTGACTAAAGCATATTTTAACTTCATCAGGGTTGTGAATGAGCTTTCAAAATGCATGTCTTGTTTTAATTTATCCTCTTCCTTCTCTATAATTGGTGACGCTAACTCTTTACCAGGGTTTGTAAATCAGAGATCAAATGCAGATGCTGGGAAACTGAAATAAAACCAGAAAATGCTGGAAAACGTTATCAGGTCAGAATCAGAATCAAAATGAGAATGAGAATGAGAATCAGATTTATTGTCAGCAGCTGGTCACGAAATTTGTGGCTTTGCTGCCGCTGTATAGTGCTTTATATACGCAAAATTGGTGTAAATTACAATTTCAAAATACAAGATTAAAAAATAGTGCAAAAAAGAGATAAAAATGAGGGAGTGTCTGTGATTCATTGTCTGTTCAGAAATCTGATGGCAGAGGGGAAGAAGCTGTTTTTGTACCATTGGGTATTCATCTTCAGGCTCCTGTACCTCTTTCCTGATCGTTGAAGTGAGAAAAGGGCATGACCTGGGTGGTGAGGGTCCTTGAGGATAGAGGCTGCTTTCTTGACACACCGCCTCTTAAAGATGTCCTTTTGGAGTGAAGACTGATGCACATGACAGTGCTATTTGCGTTTATAACTCTCTGTAGCCTGTTCCTGTCCTGTGCATTGGCACCTCCATACCAGATAGCGATGCCAGCAGTACTCCGCGGTACTGCCAAAATTTTCAAGAGTCTTTGTGGACATACCAAATCTCCCCAAACTCCTCACAAAGTGTACTCAGTGGCAATCCTTCTTCCTGATTGTATCGACATGGTGGCCCCAGGACAGATCCTCAGAGATGTCGACACCTGGGAATTTGAAGTGCCTTATTCTCTCAACTGCTGACCCCTCATTGAGTATTGGTCAGGTAGCATCTGGGGAATGAGAGCGAGTAGGGTCATCAACCTAATGCGGTATCTTCAACCAGATTAGGGTCCTTTGAGCTGAAATGTCAACTCCGCAACACTTTCCATTAGTGCTATCTGACTAGCTGAGTGTTTCCAGCATCTTTCTCAAAGTTTCTCACTCCAGGGCCAGTACACAAAACTACTGGAGGTATTCAGCGGGTCACAAAGCATTCATAGAAAGTAGCAGGCAGTCAACACTTCAGGCCCAAGGCCTTCATCAAGGGTGCCAAAAATCAACAAAAATTGCCTGGGGGAGGGGGGAAACAAGGGGGGGAGGGGCACAGGCTAACAGGTGATAGGTGGCGATAGGTGAGGGGAAAGAGAAACGAGCTGAGAGATGATGGGGAGGGGGCAGAAGGCTGAGAAAGATGCTGCCTTATTGGAGAAGGGAGGGAAGTGGGTGGGAGGTGGAGGAAATAAAGTGTGGGTGACGAGCAGGGGAGAGAGAAGGGAAGGGAAGGAGTCAGAGGAAGGAGGGGAAGCGGTTAGCTGAAATTTTCACTGAAGCCATCTGGTTGGTAATGGAGATCCTTGAAGTCTCCCTCCCCCCATCAATGTGATCTACACATTTTGTTGTCTGAGGAGGGCTTGCAAAATCATTGAGGACCTCTTACACCCTATACACAGCATCTTTCAGCTGCTCCCATCAGGGAAGAGATAATGGAGTATCAGAGCCAGCACCACCAGGCTGAGGAACAGCTTCTTCCCACGGGCAGTGAGAATGCTGAACCACCAAAGGAACCTCTCAAACTATACATCCAAGACACTTATATTCACGAAAATATATCTATTTATTTATTTATTTGTACTGAGGAATACTTGACCTGCAGGTGTAATGTTTGTCTGTATATGTGCTATGTCTGCTCGTGTATCTTCGTGTTTTGCACCGAGGACCAGAGAATGCTGTTTCATCAGGTTGTACTTCTGCAATCAGATGACAACGAACTTGACTTGAGACTGCTGAGATCCAGTCTGTCTCATCAAGCAATGCACACAAATCTGCAGAAAGGATCACCAACTGCAAACCAGCAGTGAGAACCCAAAGTGATTTTCTATTCCTGAACTAATTTGAGTTTCTGGTCAGGGTCTGGTAATTGATGCAAGAAATGCTAACACAAATAGATCGTGCCAAAGTCCACTTGTCAAACTGGAATCTCTGTGGCTCGGGCTGCTGAATGTCTTTGCCAGATAAACAGTCAACAAGGGCAAACCCGACCATGTTCACTCTCCTTAAGTGTCGAAGAATCTTGCACAATCTTCTCTGAGAGCACTGCCCCTGAACAGAAACTCTTCCACACTAAGTGGTGTGTCAATATAACAGTATCGCCATTGCCCATAAACTCAACCAGACCAGCCACATCTTGGCTGCATCAAGCTCAAGGTTATCTATCAGATATACCAAGATCTAGTGATAAAGGTTATTTAGCAAGCAGATCAATTAGACCTTTCATACATAGTACAGTAAGTAAGACACTGTGCAGAAATGCACAGTTACAGAGAGATCAGTTGGTACAGAATAAAGGAAGCTTGTTTTCACTATCCTGAGGTTCATACAGAAGTCTGATAATGATGGGAAAGTAACTGTTCTTGAATCAGATGGTGTGTGATTTCACACTCACGGATCTTCTTCCTGACCAAGGGTAGGGGAGAGTGAAGAGAATGTGGCCGGGGTCGTTTGGTTCTTTTGGTATGTTGGCTGCTCTTCAAAGGCAGCGGGATATAGATGGAGTCGATGGGGAAGAAGGCCTACATGACCTCTGATGAGTGGTCCACCCGTGACTCAGTTGAGTTTTTTTCAATTAATCATCCACCAAGTTGGAGTGGAGCGGAACACACTCAGCCTGCCCAGATGAATGCAGCTTCAACAACACTGAAGAAGCTAAAACCACCCACGACAGCCCATTCATTCTACATGTACTGCTCTAAGCATTCACTCCCTCCAAACTGGTGCACAGGGAGGACTATTTACCAAGTGCGGAGCATTTACCTGTCTCCGCAACTCCAATAGCATTTCCCAATCCACCTCTCCGATCAAGGTGAGGGAACTGATGCACAGGTATACAGGGTCCCCTCCGAATAAGACACTGACCTGTTTTCACATCTCTCTCTGTGCTTTTCTGGTCACCTGGTCTCATTCCTGATTCCTCTAAACCAACATCACTGTGGGTATATCTTCACTGATAGACAGCTCGCAACCTTCTCAAGAACAGATGGGAATGAGCAATAAATGCAATGCCTACATCTAGTGATCATTGTGGGATCAGAGGTGGAGAGGGTGCGCAAATGTAAGTTCTTGGAAGTCACCATCTCGGAGAATCGTTTCTGTACCCAACACACTAATGTCATCGAGTAGAATGCATGTCAGCAACTCTATTTCCTCAGGAGTTGCCTGAAAATAAGTGTGATATTGAAAACCCCAACAAATTTCGATAGATGTGTGATGGAAAGTGTGCTGACTGCCTGCTATCAAGATCAAGATCAAGATTCATTATTCAAGATCAAGATTCGATTATTATCGTAGTAATAGCACTGTTACATATTACATTAAATTTCTTTTTGCCTGCGGCAAGGCATATAGATTCACAAGAATTGCTTAACCACCTCTTACTGTCTTACAGTCAGACTTACAGTCACAGAGAGAGAAGGAAAAGATAAATTCCACCATAGTCACCGAGTGCCCATAGATTCACCTCCAGCACTTCCGCAGCTCCTGCAGCCAACCCAAGCTCCAGATCCGAACTTTCAACACCGACAGGAACCCTTCAGTGCCCTCGGCACCTCCTCGCATCCCTGTTCCGATATCTGGTACCCCTCCAGCCAGTTTGAGCCAGTCTCCGGTAGTGCGCAGCCCGGCGTGAGTCCCCCGAAAGCAGCCTCCAGCAGCCCACGGCTTCCGCAGGTTCCTAACCTCGAGTCACCAGCAGCCCACCGCATGCACAGGTCCTCAGCCACAAAGCCCCCTCACTGGCCCACTACCGTGGTCACCATCTCTGTAGGTCGTCTCCTCCGCTTCTCCCTCTTAGATGGTGTATGATCTTACCATCTTCTGGTGCCCTGCTCCAGTCCTCGGCTTCCCCAGAGTCTGCAGTCCCTCGGACTGCTGCCAATTAATAGGCGTCGCCATCTCAGGAACAAGGACTCTTGCTTGTGCACTTTATTGATTTTTTTCTCTCTGTATTACACAGTCAGTTTATTTACATTTCTTTGTTTACATGTCTATCTATTGTGTACAGTTTTACTTTCAGTACCATTAAGTGGTAATTCAGCCTCGTCTGCAGGAAAAAGGATCTCAGGGTTGTATGTGACGTCATGTTTGTACTCTGACAACAAATCTGAAACCTGAATCTATATCCAGTAATGAAAAAAAAACAAAATTAACATCTACAAAAAGAGGCTTAAATTTATCCAATCGACGTGTGACAGCATTTCGTTGGGAAGCACTGGCAAACAGAAACAGAATAGATTGTGCTCTATGTCTTTTTGTTTCAAACAGCAAGGAACACATTATTTTCTGTGACAAAGACACAGGCCTCAAATAGCAGGGCCTGTGTCTGAATCAACAGCCTCAACAAAAGAAACACACAGCCTCCATGGTAGCAGGCGTGTGGTGTGTTGCCTGGTTACCATTACCTCGGTCCTAATGTGTGCAGGATCAACCCATGGAGAGGGTTTTGTATTACTCCAAGGGGCGGTTGTCATGTTGGGAGGCCAATTGAGCCAAGTAGGTTAGCGGGGAGCTGGGAAAATAAAAAGTGCAGCTCTTTGATAAAATTGTCACTGACTTTGAAGAGGTCCAGCATGTAAAATCGGAAGAAGTCACTTGAGATTTTTCAATACCACCTAGCTTAAACTTCATAACTCACCCAACGAGAGAGCAAGTCAGTTAGACTGTCATCATTAATCAACCACCCCGTGTACTATACACTGCAATGAGTGATTTGCAATGTGAATCAGTGTCCTTGCAACTCAAAAGTACTACTGGTTTAGGAATTTCAGAATATTCAAGCTTTCATTGCTATTTAGGTAGTGTTGATCACTCTTTCAATACAAAGCATTAACTTTCCAAATCATTTAACCTGCTTTGATTGTCAAATAGTAAATCTACTCACTCCTCATTTTGAACATGTGATGCCAACTTCAAAGCTGTGCCTGGCAATGTCAAACAATTCTTCATGGGTGTTATTGAAAAAGGTCACAACTGCAACATCAATTTTCTTCCTCCCAACCATTACTAAAATGTCTGGGAAGGATCCAACTAACCAGCAAAGCCAGCGAAATAGTAACCCAGGGAAAATCTACCACCAGACATGACTGTCAATATCTGAAAACCCAAAAAGAATGCTCACATTTATCTAGCATGTCCCAAACATCTCAGAAAGCTTTTCTCTTCACTACAATTGAAGTCCATTATCTATCTCCCTTTCTTTGCAATCTCCTCCAGTCAGTTAACCGCAGAGATCTCCATACTCCTTATAATCCTGGCATTCTTGATCATTTTGTTCCATCTGGGCCTTAAGTCCTGGAATTTCCTTTATAATTCTCTCTGCCTCTCTCCTCCTTTAAGATACTCCTTCCAACCTACGTCTTGCTCTCATTCGGTCAACTGCCTTAAATCTCCACCCACTCCTACTCTGTTCTATTGGACTGAGGCCTCCTGCGTTGGCCAAGGTTTCCATAGGTCCACAGAACCTTCTAACTCCATATGCACCTTTGTATAAAATATTATTTGATTATTGACATTTTCAAAGTTGATGGGAATTTTCCCTACACAGCACAGTCAGTGTAGCGGTCAGTGCAACACTGTTGCAGCACCAGTAATCAGGACGGAGGTTCAAATCCCACACTGTCTGTAAGGAGTTTGTATGTTCTCCCCATATCTGCATGGGTTTTCCCAGGGGGTGCCGGTTTACTCCCACCCTTCAAAAAATGTACTGGGGGTTGTAGGTTAATTGGGTAAATGGGCGGCACGAGCTCGTGAGCCGATCATGCCTGTTACCAAGCTATATGTCTAAATTTTTTTAAATTTAAATTTTAAAAACATGAAGTATGGAAGAAAATCTTTGTTTTGAAACCTAAGAGCCTAATTAATTGAATGATTAAAGAAAATAAAATATTTAATGTACGTGTTTCTAACAAAAGATCTTTTTGATTTAGCATAATTCTTTCAGAATACCATTTCTAATAATGCAACACTTCGCTGAAGAACAAAAGGTTTTTTTTTTCCCCTGTGGTGTCTTTTGTGACCTCAAGACCCTAAAATCCTTAAAGCTATGAAGGTTCTTTGGAAGTACAGTATCTATAGGTGTTACAGGCACTGGCTGGATGTAAGTAAAGTGAAAACAATTCGGGGACAGCAAATGTAACAGGGATTCACCAGGATGATGCCGGAAGTAGAGGTCGGGCTTTAGAGAGAGGTTAGGTAGGCTGGGTTTTTGTTCCATATCCTGATGACCATCATTGCCATGCAAAGTCCTAGTCAGCTGGATTTTGCCACAACACTTATACATCTTGGAAAAGTATCTCCAGATGAACACCTTTGACCACAAGTCCATCAGCAGTGTCCTGCTGACACTGAGAGACAAGGACTCGATAGATACAGTGGGGTAGCTCCCTGTCAGACTGTACAGATCATCTGGCAGACCAAGGCTCACAAAAAAGCACGAGGACTTGGCCTGGCTGGCAGTGAGAGAGTCCTCTCAGTCAGATCCTTCTTATACAACTAGAATATCATCCACAAGGCATGTTGTCCCTGAGAGTGGAGTGGAGCTTAATCCTTGAAGAAGGACTCTGGCACGAAATATGGGCAATACATCTTTGTCTCCTATGGATGCTGAAAAGACCAGCTGAGTTCCCCCAGCATTTTGGTATGTTTTTACAGTGAAGGAAGGATACGAAAATACTTTGAATGGGTTTCCTGTTTTGTAAATAGTTTAATGTGAATAAAGTTTATTTTTGGAAATGAAAAATCTAGACAGCTGGGAGGTGACCTTATGGAGGTCTATAACATCACAAGGAGCATGGATGCTCACTGTCTTTTTCCCAGGGTAGATGATTCATGGACATAGATTTAAGGTGAGAGGGGAAAGATTTCAGAGGGACCTGAGGAGAAACTTCATCACTCAGATGCTAGTCCATATGTGGAACGAACTACCAGAGAAAGCTGTAGACTTGGGTATGATTTCAACCTTCACAGACATGAATAGGAAGGGCTGAGAAAGATATGAACCAAATGAAGGTAAACATGACTATTGCAGAATGCCAAACTGATGGCCACAAACAAGTTGAGCGAAGGGTCTGTTCTATGGTGTACAGCTAAATTCACACAATGAGATAATGAGCAAATGATGTGTGTTTCTCTTTTGGCTGAGAACTAGGTTTTAGTAGAAAACTGGGGATCGTATCTCTACTTGTGTTTGAATCGAGTGCACTTTAGAATCAAGGAGGAACATTTGGTCTCATCCTTGTGGGGTTGAAGCACACTTTCACTTGCTCTCAGTAGATAATTTCTGTCCAGGAGTATTGTAACTCCAAAACCTCAAAGGAAAACCATCTTCTGAGGTGAAAATTCTGCCTCCCCAATTATATAATGGATTCCAATCAAAGCCGAATCCCTCTGTAAGAACAAATAAAAATACACTTTGAATTGATTAAATTTTAATCAATAAAATCTCATCTCTCACACACACACACACACACACACACACACACACACACACACACACACACACACACACACACACACACACACACACACACACACACACACACACACACACACACACACACACACACACACACACTCTGCCAACCAATCACCAATCTAAGAGATCCCTTATTATCATTTAAGCATCAAGTCTAATTGGTCAAAGTTAGCACTCATGGCATTTTCCCAGTGCTGGATGAGAACGATGGCAGGTTTCTTGTGTTTGAGACCCTGGGAATTGATCTTCTGGCTCAGAGGTACACACTGTTGTAACCTTCTGGTTGAGCGATCGGGATGTTGCAAACTGAACCAAATTGAAATAACTTCCAGCTTAGCAACATGTCCAACATATTCTAGGCAATGGAAAATATTCCTCTACTTTCTATAAACAACAAAAGGAGGAAATAAGGCTGTGATCATTATTTATGTTGCAAGCTTTCAGCACAAGGTGTGTTTGGACTGAAAACACTGACAAAGTGAGGTGAATCTCAACTCCAAAGAGGAAACCATGAAAAAGTGGACAAAAAGTATGAAGCATCATCAAAAGGTTTGCATTCATCACTGAGACAATGAAAACATATAGACCTGCTGGAGAGAATAGATTTAAGGTGAGAGAGGAAAATTCTTCACCAAAAGGGTTGTAGGTGCATGCAAGAAGCTGCCAGAGGAAGCAGTGGACGCAAGTGCAAATAAGACATTTAAAAGATATTTAACACCCCACTGGTGTAATTGGATGCTGGATTTCCTCACCTACAACCATATTTGGTGAGGATTGGTAAGAACAGCTATTCCACAATCTCCATCAGCACTGGAATAACACAGGGCTGTGTTCTTAGCTCGCTGCTCTACTCGCTATACACCTGTGACTGTGTGGCTCAGTATGACAATAAAAATATCGACAAATTCGCTGATAATACCACGTTAGTGGGTAGTATAAAAAAGGGGTGGAATGAGTCAGCATACACGAGGTGAGATTGAAAATTTGGCTGAGTGGTGCTTCAAAAACCTCACACTCAATGTCACCAAAACTGAGGAGCTGCTTGTTGACTTCAGGAAGAGAAAACCAGAGGTTTACAATCCAATGATCATTCAGGAATCAGAGGTGGAGAGGGCAAGCAAATTTAAGTTCTTGGGAGTCACTTAATCAGAGGATCTTTCCTGGATTCAACACACCAATGGCATCTTGAAGAAAGCCCATCAGTGCCTCTACTTCCTCAAGAGTTTGTGGAGGTTTGGTACGACATCAGAATCCCTGTCAAATTTCTACAAATATTTGGAGGAAAGTGTGCTGACTGGCCGTATCATGGTCTAGTATGGGGTCCCCAATCCTCCTAATCATAAATCATAAAACCCTCCAAAAGGTAGTGGACACAGCCGAAGATATCACAGGCAAGACCCTCCCACCATCGAGAACATCTATAAGGAACACTGCCTTTGGAGAGCACCAGCAATCATTAAGGATCCACATCACCCAGTACACGCTCTGTTCTCGCTGATGCCATATCACCCAGTACACGCTCTGTTCTCGCTGATGCCATCAGGAAAAAGGAATAGGTGCCACAAGACTCACACCACCAGGTTCAGGAACAGCTGCTTGTTTACATTTCTTTATTTGTTTACACGTGTATGTTGAGTACAATTTTTTTTGCACTATCAATAAGTAGTAATTCTGCCTCGCATGCAGGAAAAAAAGAATCTCGGAGTTGTATGTGATGTCATGTATGTCCTCTGACAATAAATCTGAAATCTGAATCTGAAATATTCAGACAGGTATAGGGAAATAAGAAAAGAACCAAAATTGCAGGCGCTGGAACCTTGAGCAAACAACTGGAGGCACTCAGTGGGTCAGGCAGCATCTGTGATAGAGAAGGCCAGTCAACATTTCAGGCCGGGACCCTTTATTGAGACTAATGTACATAAAAGAACCAAATATAGTTGTTACTTCAGTACAACGCTAAACGTTAACAGATAATTTCTACTCTTCGGGATGTAGTCTGAGTGACCAACTCCCTCTGCACCTCATTGATTGAACATAGAATATGGCAGCACAATTCAGACCCTTCAGCCCACAATATTGTGCTGACCTATATAATCCTATGCAAAAACTGAACCTAAACCTTCCCTACCTCGTAAACCTCTATTTTTAATTCATCCATGTGCCTGATTGAGAGAATTTTAAATGTCCCTATTGTACCTGCCTCCACCACCTAACCATGTATTCCAGACACCCACCATTCTCTGTGAAAAAAAACTTACTCCGATGTCTCCCCTAAACTTGCCTCCCCTCGCTTTGTACAGATGTTTTTTGGTGTTTTCTTCTCTTGCAGAGGTGAAAATAAATCAAGGTTATCACTTACTTGTGCTGTTCCCCACCCCCACCCTCCAAGAGGTAGGGTGGGGTGGTGGGGGGGAATGCCTAGGGTCCCTGTTTAGAATTGCTAATGTAAACCTTTGTGAAGTCACCTCTCTTCCTTCTCCACTCCAAAGAGTAAAGCCCTAGCTTTGTTTCTTCTTCTTTGGCTTGACTTCGCGGACGAAGATTTATGGAGGGGTATGTCCATGCCTGCTGCAGGCTCATTGGTGACTGACAAGTCCGATGCAGGACAGGCAGGCACGGTTGCTAATCTTGCCTCATAAGACATGGAGAGGAAAGGTTGATGGGGTTGTGGGGTAAATACAACCAAATAGGACCATTTTAGGTGGACACCTTGGTCAACAAGTTGGACTAAAGGACCAGTTTCTGTGTTGTAAAACTCCATGCTTCTACTCTGGTGTTGATCTGCTGGTCAACATCATTCTAGATTTAAATTCAGACATACAGCACGATAACAGGCCTTTCTGGCCCACTGGCCCATGCCCTTCAAATATCCCTATTAACCTACAATCCCTCTACATTTGAAGGGTGGAAGGAAACCAGAACACCCAGAGGAACCCCATGCAGACACAAGGAGAATGTACAAATGCCTGACAGCCAGTCCCAGATTCAACCCTGGGTGGCTGGTGCTGAAATCTTCTTTGGCTTGGCTTCGCGGACGAAGATTTATGGAGGGGGTAAAAGTCCACGTCAGCTGCAGGCTCGTTTGTGGCTGACAAGTCCGATGCGGGACAGGCAGACACGGTTGCAGCGGCTGCAGGGGAAAATTGGTTGGTTGGGGTTGGGTGTTGGGTTTTTCTTCCTTTGCCTTTTGTCAGTGAGGTGGGCTCTGCGGTCTTCTTCAAAGGAAGTTGCTGCCCGCCAAACTGTGAGGCGCCAAGATGCACGGTTTGAGGCGATATCAGCCCACTGGCGGTGGTCAATGTGGCAGGCACCAAGAGATTTCTTTAGGTAGTCCTTGTACCTTTTCTTTGGTGCACCTCTGTCACGGTGGCCAGTGGAGAGCTCGCCATATAACATGATCTTGGGAAGGCGATGGTCCTCCATTCTGGAGACGTGACCCACCCAGCGCAGCTGGATCTTCAGCAGCGTGGACTCGAAATAGCATTGTACTAACTGTTACACTAACTGTTTTGACCCAGAACGTTGAGGGTTGGTACAGTGACTGGGTATTGAACAATACAATGCTTTCACAAGCATTGGGGGCTGAACAAGACATGCCCACAAAAGGGTTGGAAAAAAAAACGATCATTTGCAGAAAAAGGCCTGCAGGCTCAGTTAAACGTCAACATTGTTAAGGACTTTATGAATCATTTAGACATCATAGATAAATAATTAAAATATGAATTTAGCAACTTTTTGAAATTTTTGAAAAGTCAAAAACAATTTAAAACAATTTTTTTATCTACGATCCTGAAACTTAATTGATTTGAAAGAAAAACATGAAAGCTAACTGATTAATGAGAAAGGGAATTATCTTTCTCCATCACAGCTATTCCAATTCATTCCAATAATTCCTACATGAGGTCTAATGGGACCAGATTCATTGGGCAACTTCCCACTATAAACACGAGCAATTTAACAGTTTCCCACCAGACTTTATATAATGCTGAATACTGAGGCACTCAGGCTGTCACGAATGGTCGTCATTGAGCGTGTTTAGGACCTTCCTGTTTTGTGTGATTCCCAAATCTGCGAATGTTTGTGTGCGGTGTAAACACTGGTCACTGGATAATTCCTTGCAAGTCTGTATCATCTATCCAAAATGAAACCCAAAGAGAATCATTTGGAAAATGAACATGGCAATTTCAGATTTGCATAATATCACATACAATCTTGAGATTTTGTTTAAGGGCGAGGCAAAATTATGACTTATTGATAGTGCAAAAAATAAAGAACTGAAAACAGATAATGAATGTAAACAAACAGACTGCAATACAGAGAGAATTTTAAAAATCAATGAAGTGCAAAAGTAAAAGTCCTTAAATGAGTCCATGATTGAGATTGTTGTGGAGGAGTCTGATGGTGGAGGGGGAGCAGCTGTTCCTGAACCTAGTGGGGTAAATCTTTTGGCACCTTTACCTTTTTCCTGATGGCAGCAGCAAGAATTGAGCATGTGTTGGTTGATGTGGATCCTCGATGATCGCTAGTGTGCTCCGAAGGCAGTGTTCCCTGAAGATGTGCTCAATGATGGGGAGGGTTTTGCCTGTGACGTCCTGGGCTGTGTCCATTACCTTTTGCAAGGCTTTACGCTCTGGTGTCCCCATACCAGACTGTGATGCAGCCGGTCAGCACACTTTCCACCATAAAATCTGTAGAAATTTGCCAAGGTTTCTGGTGTCATACCAAACCTCCACAAACTCAATTTGTGGTAATGTTCAGCTCAGTCATTGGGGGCCGAAGGACCTGCTTCTGTGCTGTACCACTCTGCATTCTTTTGTTCTATTTCCAGAGCTGGAATCTGTGCACTTGGAAAACACTGAATGAGTGAATCCTTTCCATCGTGTGCATTACATGTGACACAGTTTAAATCCCAGCATTTCTTTTCCTATTTAGCAGCAGTGGTCTTGCACCTTGTGTGAATCAGAATGTCATGTAAAGCACCTGGGAGATTAGAAAGCTAAAGGAAAGGTCATTGTTAAATATAACATCCAGGGGCCTTCTCACAACTCAGTGGATTAAAATATCCTAGTAATTGGGAAGCTTCCAGGATTAAATCATGGTTTTCTTTTTGGTAAATGAATTGATTTCCCAACAACTAGCTGCCCGCTGCTCACAGCATTGGTGAGATGGGGAACAGGAAAGAAGCAGAATAGTGTGTGTTCCTGAAAGACAGCTCCTGATGATTATAGCCACCAATGCTCTGGAGGTAAATAGGAAATCAGCAGATGTTGGGGCCTCATCAGTACACAGAAGTTTGTGTACTGAAGAATGTGCAGGAATTAAATATGATGATATCTTTAAAATTTAAAATTACAGAACATGCCCTTCCAGCTCACAAGCCTGTTCCCCCCCCCCCCAATATACTCCAATTAACCTACAACCCCCATACAGTTTTGAAGGGTGGGAGGAAATGGGAGCATCCAGAGGAAACTCCACAGACATGGCAAGAATGTACAAACTCCTTACAGATAGTGCCAGAATTTAACTCAGGCTGCTGGCATGGTGAGAGCATTGCATTAACCGTGCTGCCCCACTACACTAACCATGCTGCCCCGCTATGCTAACCATGCTGCCCCGCTATGCTAACCATGCCAGCCCTGCTACACTAACCGTGCTGCTCCATGTTACACCGCTCAGCTGCAAAATGGTTTGCAGTCTGCCTCTCAATGAATAGTCACTGCAATAAACGGCAATGAGTAACGAAGCAGATCCTGGTGGAATTTGCCTTCCAGCTGAGAAAAACCATCCCAACTCTAGAAATTATATCAGGGAGCCTGGAAGCAGACTGGGAGATCGTTTCATTGAGAACCTTTGCTCTGTTCGCTGAAACCACAAGGATCTCCCAGTGGCCAATCACTTCAATTTCACATACCATTGCCACATTGACAGGTCTGCCCATGTCCTCATGCATTGCCAAGGTGAGGCCAACTGCTAATTGGAGGAACAACGCTTTGCATTCTATCTTGGGAGTTTCCAAACAGACAGCATCAATAATAACTTCTCCAATTTATGTTAACCACCTCCCCAGTCTCTCTCTTTCCCTCATCCCCCTATTTCCCTTCCTCCAACTCTCCACCTCTTCCATCAGACAGCTATCTTTCTTAGCCCTCTGCCCTCTCCCCATCACTTCCCAATTTCTTTCTCCTCTACCCTCCCACCTGTATGCACCTATTACCTCTTACATATTAATATGTGTTCCTCCCCTTTCTCACCCTCTTCCCCACACCCAGTCTTCCTCATTTTCAGCACTCCTCAAGGCCCAGGCCTGAAGCATTGACTGCCTCTAACTTCTCACTGATGCTGCACAACCTGTTGAGTTTCTCTAGCACTGTTAGGTACTGAACAAGACCCCAGCATCTGCAGGCTTTTTAATTTATCTCCAACGTCAGAAATATCAGACTGAACACCACAGTTGCCACTTTCATGGAACTAACCAAGGTTTAAAGGAAATGTGTGGGACAAGAATTTTACAGAGTGGTGGGTGCCTGGAACAGGCTGCCAGTGGCAGTAGATATGACAATGGCATTTTAGAGGCTTCTAGATAAGACACATCATCGTTCAGAGGATAGAGGGACATGGATTACTGGAAGGCAGAAGAGATTTTGTTGAATTTGGCATCATATTCAGGGTTGCAATCAAGTCAGGTCAAGTCGAGGGGATCACGTGATGGAGTAGTGGCTGGTAGGGGAATTCCAGCCCTCTCCAGAAAAGTAAAAAAAATGGTAGAGAAAAAACAAAGTCACTAACACAGAAACCATAACAAATTGAAAGTGAAAGTGTGGAGAAAATGGCAGCAAAGAAAGAAAAACCAAAAACAATGGGAAGAAAAGAAGAAGGAAGGACGCCGGAAGAGGAAGATGAAGGCCTTACCGGTACAAGGAAGCCCGCCATGGAGAGAGTAGCCCACTCCCTGAGGTCAGTGGAAACCCCGAACCCAGGACTACAAAGATGGCTCACGGAGCCAAACAAAAGTGCGCAACTGCGCATGCGCGAATCCTCGCGCATGCGCGATGCACAAGACAAAAACAACACCGACAGGAGGGGGGACCAGCTGAGGAGTAAATCTCCACAGCCGAAACAGACAAGTATAATACAACAGCAAGACTCTCAACAGGAAAACATAGAAAATAATGGGAACAAGAAGGAAGAGAATAAAAATAGGAAATCAAAGAAACAACAGATGACCAACCCAGAGGAAGAAGACCAACACCAAGACACTTTTAATAAAAATAAGAAGAACAAAAATACCCAACAAAATAAAACAAACAACCCAACAGGAAAACCAGATGAGACAGAGGTAAAGGACACAGATCCTGGAGTGGACTCAGAAGAAGAGGAGGGAGAACACAGAGAAATGGAAGATGAAGGGAAGGGCAAGTACATGGATATATTTTTTTTTAAGAATATATGGAAACATTAAAAGAATGGCAGACACAAGAATTCAGTGAAATAAAAAGAAGAATAAAAACTACAGAAGAAAAAGTGAATAGATTAGAGATGATCATGACAGAAATAGGAAAAAGAGTAGACAAGGTGGAAGAATGAGAAACAGTCATAGAAATGGAGGTAGAGGACTTAAAAAATAAATTAGAAGAATCTGATAAAAAAGTTAAAGAAACACAGGGGCTGTTAGCTCAGAAGATAGATATAATGGAAAATTATAATAGAAGAAACAATATAAAGATAGTGGGCCTTAAGGAAGATGAAGAAGGCAAAAATATGAGAGAATTTATAAAAGAATGGATCCCCAGGGTCCGAGGAAGGCCAGAATTACAGGAAGAAATGGAAATAGAAAGGGCACACAGAACATTAGCCCCTAAACCACAACCACAACAAAAACCAAGATCCATTCTAGTAAAATTCCTAAGATATACAACAAGGGAAAATATATTGGAGAAGGCAATGAAAAAAATAAGAGAAGACAAAAAACCACTGGAATACAAGGGTCAAAATTTTTTTTTCTATCCAGATATAAGTTTTGAACTCCTGAAGAAGAGGAAGGAGTTTAATGCAGCAAAAACGACCCTATGGAAAAAAGGTTATAAATTTATGTTAAAATATCCAGCAGTACTTAAAATAGTTATCCCGGGGCAGCAAAGCAAACTATTCTCGGATCCAGAAAAAGCACGAAAATAACAGACAGAGAGATGAAGAGATGTAACAAGAACAAAAATGACAACAAACTATATATATATAAAAAAATAGAGTATAAGTAAGAACTAAGAAGGGAAAGAAAGGGAAGAAAGGAAGTAAGGAGGGAATTAAGAGAGTGACCTTTGTTATATATGAAGATTAAAATCTTTTCTGGGGGGGCTGGGTGGGGAAGAATAACAGTCACTGCGAAATCAGTTGACGCTTGCGAGCGGATTCGCAAATCCAAATGGAGAAGGGAGATGTGGTTGCCCGACAAGGGACAAAGGGCAACCCAGAAAGGGGAGGGACTATTGGGGTTAAAGGAATTTTAGATATGAGAATAGTGGAAATATTTTAGGTTTTAGAAATGTTGTCTTATAATGTGTTCATAAAAAGAAAGCAGAAATGGATAAGAAGGGAAGGTGGTGATGAGGAAACGGAAAGGAAAGATAAACAAAGTATGAAATGACTATGTTGAACTATATGACTTTAAATATTAATGGAATACATAACCAAATCAAAGGGAAGAAACTGTTAAATTTACTGAAAAAAGAAAAAATTGATATAGCATTCGTGCAAGAAACACATCTAACTGAAGTGGAACACAAGAAATTAAAGAGAGATTGGATAGGACATGTAACAGCAGCATCATATAATTCAAAAGCCAGAGTAGTAGCTATATTAATCAATAAAAATGTACCAATCAAAATAGAAGAGGAAATAATAGATCCAGCAGGGAGATATGTAATGATAAAATCTCAGATATATTCAGAATTTTGGAATTTACTCAATGTATACTCACCTAATGAAGAAGATCAAAAATTTATGCAAGATATCTTTTTGAAGATAGCAGATACGCAAGGTAACATACTAATAGGAGGGGATTTTAACCTTAATTTGGACTCAAACATGGATAAAACTGGAAAAAAAACTAACAGAAAGAACAAAGTAACCAAATTTATAATTAAATCGATGCAAAAAATGCAACTTTTGGATATATGGAGGAAAGAACACCCAAAGGAAAAGGAATATTCATATTGTTCGGATAGACACAAAACATACTCAAGGATGGACCTATTCCTGTTATCAGCCCACATTCAAGGGAGAGTTAGGAAAACAAAATATAAAGCTAGACTATTATCGGATCACTCACCCCTGTTATTGGCAGTAGAGCTAGAGGACATCCCACCAAGAATGTATAGATGGAGATTAAACTCCATGCTACTTAAAAGACAGGATTTTAGAGAATTAATTGAATGACAAATTAAAATGTACTTTGAAATAAATACGGAATCAGTGAAAGATAAGTTTATACTATGGGATGCAATGAAAGCATTCATCAGAGGGCAAATAATAAGTTATGTAACCAAGATGAAGAAGGACTACAACCAGGAAACAGAGCAGTTGGAAAGGGAAATAACAAATACAGAAAAAGAATTAGCAATGAAGGAAGACACAACTAAAAGAAGAGAATTGGCAGACAAAAAAATAAAATATGAAACATTACAAACATATAAGGTGGAGAAGAACATAATGAAGACAAAGCAGAAGTAGTATGAGCTAGGAGAAAAACCGCACAAAATTCTAACAAATTCTAAGACAGAACAAACTAAAAGAATGGTATTGGCATTAAGGAAAAAGGACAAACAAATTACATATAATCCAACGGAGATCAATGAAAACTTCAGGGAATTCTACGAACAACTATATCAAACTGAAAATGAAGGGAAAGAAGACAAAATAGATGAATTTCTAACTAAAATTGAACTACCGAAATTACAAACAGAGGAGCAAAATAAATTAATAAAACCATTTGAAATAGAAGAATTACAGGAGATATTAAAAAAACTACCGAACAATAAAACACCAGGAGAGGATAGACTCCCAATAGAATTCTATAAAACATTTAAAGACTTATTAATTCCTCCCCTCCTGGAAGTAATCAACCAGATTGATACAACACAAAACATACCAGATTCATGCAAAACAGCAATAATTACAGTAATACCAAAGACAGGGAAAGATCCACTTGCACCAACATCATATAGACCAATATCTTTACTTAACAGAGATTATAAGATAATAGCTAAACTATTAGCAAACAGATTGGCCGACTATGTACCAAAAATAGTAAATCTAGACCAAACTGGATTTATTAAAAAAAGTCGAACAACGGACAATATCTGTAAATTTATTAACTTAATTCATGCAGTAGAAGGAAATAAAACTCCAACAGTAGCGGTTGCTTTAGACCAGGGGTGTCAAACTCAAATTCACGGAGGACCAAAATTAAAAACTTGGACTAAGTCGAGGGCCGAACTAAATATTTATTAAAAATTTTCAACAACATCTGCATGTTTTCTCTTCTTTCAACATATGTAATGTTAAACTTTAGAATATAACTTTAGGAGGATAATGTTACAGGTTAGGAGTAGGTAGCTCAAGTTCACCCTTTGCTTGACCTGAGGGAAACATATTTGGTCCCTGTGGAAATGTAGTCAGCATTCACAGGCTGTGTCCATTTTGGCCTGCATCAGGACTCAGCATTTCCTGCTCACTCCTCAGGCTCTAGGCCTCTATTCACCCTCGACCCACCATCCCTCTACCTGACCAGTCCTTTACCCAACCTCTACTCACCCCTCACTCCACTCGCTCTGCCTCTACCCACCCCATCCTATACACGCCCTCTACTGCCTCTTCCCTCAACCTGTTCCTCCCTCTACCGGTCTCTCACCCTCTAATCACCCCTCCCCTACTCGCCCTGCCCCTCCACTTTTACGTCTTCCCTATCCACCCCTCCTTCTACTCATCCTTCCCTCTAACTGCCCCTCGCACCACCATAACTTCCCCTGCCCATTACTCCTCACTTACACCCTCTGCCCACCCCTGCTTACCCACCCACTCAGGCCCAGCGCGCTGCCTATCAGCCATCTCTCTCTTCACGTGCAGGGCCGAACCAGCCGTCCCTGGGATCCGCGCGGGTGCAAGCGCTGAAGGCCGTGGCGACCGGGAGAAGTGTGCTCGCGCTGTAGAAGGGCTGTTCGGTGCCAGTCGCGCGGGGCTCGCGCTGCCCGGGGGCCGTGCGCAGCCTGCCATGCCCGTCGCGCCAACAGGAAATCACAGGCGCTCGCCCATCCGCCACACCGCTCGACAGGTGGGAGAAGTGACTGGTTGTGCGGGGAGCCTTTCAACTGGCTTGCCGACTGATGACATCGACAGACTTCTCGTGTTACAATTTCTCGTGTTACAATAGGGAAGGATGTGCAATGAAGGGGGAGGATGGTGGGGGTGACATTACCAAAAAACAGCATCGGCTCTCGCTGCAGGGCAGGCCACCTCTAAAACATTTTTGAAATGATCTTGCGGGCCAAATATAATTGTATCGCAGGCCAAATTTGGCCCATGGGCCAGAGTTTGACATGTGTGCTTTAGACGCAGAGAAGGCCTTTGACAGAGTAGAATGGAATTATTGATTCAAAGTACTACAAAAATTCAGCCTACCAGAGAAAGATATTAATTGGATTAAAGCATTATATAAGGGGCCATTGGCGAAAGTGACAGTAAATGGATATATATCAAAACAATTTAACTTAAGCAGATCAACAAGGCAGGGATGCCCACTATCTCCCTCACTGTTCGTGTTAGCTATAGAACCACTAGCAGAACTGATAAGAACAGAAAATAAAATGAGGGATAAAAATAAAAGAGAAGGAATATAAAATCAGTCTATTTGCAGATGACGTTATAATATACTTAACAGAACCAGAAATATCAATAAAAGAATTACATAGGATATTGAAGGAATGTGGAGAAGTGTCGGGGTACAAGATCAACGCAAATAAAAGTGAAGCAATGCCAATGAATAATGCGGATTTCACAAAGTTTAAGAAAGAATCACCATTTAGATGGCAAACACAAGCAATGCGATACCTAGGTATACAACTAAATAAAAATCTCGGCCATCTATATAAACTAAATTATCATCCATTAATGAAAAAAATTACAAGACGACTGATAGGATGGATAAACTGTATTAAAATGAACATTTTCCCAAGGATACAATACCTATTTCAGTCATTTCACCTAACAGAGAAATTCTTCAAGGAGCTAAAGAAAATAATAAGGAAATTCTTATGGAAAGGGGGGAAACTGAGGAAACTGAGGATAGCACTAGATAAATTAACAGAATGATACAAACAAGGAGGTTTACAACTACCAAACTTTAAGAATTATTATAGAGCAGCACAATTAAGATACCTATCAGATTTTTATCAAACAAGGGAAAAACCAGATTGGACCAGATTAGAACTAGATAAAATAGGGGAGAAGATACCTGAACATATACTATATAAGTAGGATGACAAATTGGTGCAACGTAGGAATTCACCGGTATTGCATCATCTGCTCAACATTTGGAAGAAGATTCACGTAGAAAGGAATAAAACAAATTACCAACTACCAAAACTAATATTGACGCAAAATCAACTAATCCCTTTCACAATAGATAACCTTTCCTTCAGAGAATGGGAGAGAAAAAGGATCAAAAGAATAGAAAATTGTTTTTCAGGAAATAAATTATTATCCTTTGAACAAATAAAGGATAAATATAATATAACTCACGATACAATGTTTGCATACCACCAACTGAAAACCTACTTGAAGGACAAATTGGGAAGCAGGCTGAGGTTACCAGAAGGAAGCAATTTTGAATATGTGATTACATACACAATGATAATTTAAAAATTTATAACAAACATGTACATCAAACTGCAAGAAAAGGAGAACGAGGAAACAAACAGTAAACCTAAACAAAAATGGGAACAAGATCTAAACATAAAGATAAAGAATGAAACATGGGAAAAGCTATGCTCCGGAACTATGAGAAATACAATAAACACGAGGTTACGCATGATACAATATAACTGAATACACAGGCTATACATCACACCTCAAAAGTTAAATAAATGGGACCCAACAGTATCAGACAGATGTTTTCAGATGTTTTCAACAATTCATGCAATTTGGACATATGAGAAAGTGAAAAAATTTTGGGAAGATCTAAACCAGATATTAAATAAAATCACAAAAAGCAATATACCAAAAAACCCAGAGATCTTCCTCCTAAGTAATATAAGAAATAAAGAATTTGGACTCGATTTGGATGGAGCACAAAAAAGATTTGTTATGATAGCCCTAGCTGTAGCAAATCGTATGTCGAAAAAGAATGCTATACATGTCAACCTGGAAATTAGAAGACAACTTGAGAATACAACAATGGTACATAGAAATAAATAAATGTATTCCATTAGAAAAAATAACATATAATTTAAGAAATAACATCACAATATTCAAACAAATATGGGAGCCATACATGAAAAACAATAGAGAAATCCTACCATGGACTTCCACCACTTAAAATGACAGAAGGAGAAGACAACAAAAAGAACTGACTCAGTAAAATTTCTTGTTTATTTTTATTAAGTGACAACATTGTTTAACGGGTTTAATGTATCTTATAGATTGAACTTCAAATAAATGGGAAAGGGGGTGAGGGAGGGAGGGAAGGGAAGGGGGAAAAAGGGTGAGAAAATGACACTATATATTCAAGAGAAAAAATGTCTGTATGTATCTTGGTCAATATGGTTTATAGTGTGAAAAATAAAAAAAATTTAAAATTTTTTTTTTTAAAAGTCAGGTTCAAGTCAAGTTTATTGTCATCTGGTTGTACAAGTACAACCCGACGAATCAGCGTTCTCTGGTCCTCGGTGCAAAACATGCAGACACACAAGCAGACTTACACATACACACACAAACAAACAATACATAAAATATTCATATATACAAATGAATAAATAAATGTTATTTTATTAATATGATAGTTTCAGATAGTTACTGTGAGTAGTTCCTTTGCTCATTCAGCCCTCTCACTGCCTGTGGGAAGAAGCTGCTCCTTAGCCTGGTGGTGCTGGCTCTGATCCTCCTGTCTCTCTTTCCCAACGGGAGCAGCTGAAAGATGCAGTGGACAGGGTGAAAAGGGTATTCAATGATTTTGCGCGCCCTCTTCGGATCCTGGTAGGTCACATTGTTGGAGGGGAGGGAGACTCTAGTAATCCTCTTTGCCATTCTTATGGTCCTGTGAATTGACCTCTGATACAATTCTCTGCAGAAACTGAACCACATTGGGATGCAGCCAGCTCAGACACTCTCAAAAGAGCTCCTGTAGAAGGGTGGCATGATGGTGGACGGCAGCCTTGCCTGCTTCGTTCTTCTTAGGAAGTGCAGTCACGGACAGAAGGGCCTGTTCCTGAGCTGTACTGTTCCATGTTCCATGTTCTATGCTCTTTTCCTGCTTAGGTCAATTGCTGATGTGTTAAAAATCCTTAGGAGGTCCTCAGACTGGTTCTCTTTTGTGTCACTTCAACCCCTTTGATTGACTGACAACTGAGCACTTGAGCAGGGAAATAAAACAAACCTTACTGCTCCCAAGAGTGCTGGATGAACTGGAGAGAGTGAATAGCAAGGCACGCCTGTCTGCCACGTCCATTGTGGGAGAGTGAGATAGACTGCTGTCCAACAATGAAGCAAGTCATCAGCCAGTGGGACATAGGCCACTTTACTGCTCTTCTAAAGGACAGTGAGAAAAAAAAACCTTTCTTTCTAACGTGACAACTTTGACATTTTGTTGTTATGAAGGGAGTGATTTTTGTCATTTCCTCCTTTTAATTTATTTATTTATTTTTCACACAATGAACCATATTGACCAAAATACACACAAACATTTCCCTCTTGAATATACAGTGTCATTTTCTCCCCTTTTACCCCCCTCCCTCCTACCCACTCCCCTCCCCACCCACTAAACGTTCATCATGTACAATACAATAAACCCACTAAACAATGTCATCACACAATGAAAAAAAACAAGAAAATCGTGTCATCTACTTTTACACACTGGGTCAGTTCATTTCGCCTTCTTCTCATTCTGTCATTTTAGGGGGTAGAGTTCCGCAGTAGGCCCTCTCTGTTGTGTACCATGCACAGTTCCAAAATTTTATTCGAATACTCCTTGAAAAAGGACTTATTTCAAGGGTGATCTCTCCTCCAATCTCTGCTCTCACCTAAGTTAAAATCAAAACATTCTTCTTTTTTTTATTTATTTTTCACACTATGAACCATATTGAAACCAAAACATTCTTGAAGTAATTTTCATGGTTAGTGTAGGGGTTAGCATGACACTGTTACAGCAGAAGGTTTAGAGGTGATTTGACCCCAAGCTTTGAAGAAAACAAATGGAATGGAGAGATGCTATTTCCTGTCTGCAAGATGAACACAGGAAGTGATCGAAATCGTGTCAATTTCTTTGTTTAATAGCACTCCTGTGGAATGCCTTGTGACGTTTTTTGCTCAGCCAAGGTCTCAACATCAGAGGAACCTGCTGCAAATGCTCAGCAGGTCAGACACTAGTAAAAGGGAGAAAGCCGAGTTAATGTCCCAGGTTGATGATCGGAACTAAGTCTTGAAGTTGAAGAGTCTCAGGCCAAGGCAGAAGGCTTAGCTTTTTCAGAATTAAAGTTAGGGAAATGTTTTGCTTACCAGAGGATAGCAGACATTTGGATCTCCCTTTCAAAAATAGAAATAGACTCTGTCTTCTGTAGTTAATTTTAAAACTGAAATTCATGAGCTTTTTTGAACCAAAGGCACCAAGGGGAAAAGGTGCATATCTGGATCAGCAAAGCACTGACAGATTGGCAGAGTTGTTAGCCAAATGGCCTTCCAACTGTTTTCTGAACATTGTTATTGTACCTGCTTCTAGAGAGCCTGTTCCAGTTATAGACCACATTTTGAGTCATCCCTCTGGTCTGTCTTCAATCTCTCCCCTCTCACATAAACCTAAGCCATCTGGATTTAGAATAATCTCCCCTGGAAGAAAGACTGTGAACATCAATTTTATGATTTTATAAACCTATGTAAGGTAACCCCTCAACCTCCCAAATTCTAGGGCAGCCATCCTCAACCATTCCTTGGCTATGGCCCCCTTAAGACTTTGCTCAAAATTTATGGGCCCCCTTCCCTGCAAAACAGTAAAGTTTAGTTGGTTTCTTCTGTATTTCCCTCTTACCAACTACAGAAATGCTGCTCTATTTACAATGGCCCAACTTGGGCGATTTTTGTCATTGCAAACATTATTGATTTTTATAATAAACATTGATGATTCCTCTAAGGTCAATTATTTGTAATCTCCTTGGTCAAACACTTCTTTTGGTTGAATCATAAAGCTTACAGGGACTGATACAGTGTTGTCGGGAGAGAGCGGGGCAGTGGGATCAATGTGGGGACTGGTACAGTGTTGTCGAGAGAGAGCAGGGCAGTGAGATCAATGTGGGGGCTGATACAGTGTTGTCGGGAGAGAGCGGGGCAGTGGAATCAATGTAGGGACTGATACAGTGTTGTCGGGAGAGATCGGGGCAGTGGGATCAATGTGAAAGCTGATACAGCGCAGTTGGCAGAAGGCACTGCAGCAGGATCAGTGTGGGGACTGTCAGGGGAGAGCTGGGCAGTGGGATCAAAGTGAGTACTGATACAGCATTGTCAAGGGAGAGCTGGCCATTACAATCAATGTGTGACTGATACAAGGCTGTGAAGAGAAAGTGGGGAAGTGGGATCAGTGTGGGGACTGATACAGTGCTGTTGGGAGAGAGTGGGAATGTGGGATCAGTATGGGAACTGATACAGCGCTTTCGGTGTTATGCAAGATATACCTGTATAGCATTCTTTTTCGACATACGATTTTTTTGACTTACGATGGGTTGTCGGAACACATAGAGGAGCGCCTGTACATAAAAACATAGAAGTATTTTATAATTTCAATCTGTGACCCCAGCTCCCCCTTAAATGTGTTGGTGCCCTGGTTGGTGGGGGGAGGAGGGTTGTGGGGGTGGGGGGTGGAATTTGGCCCCCATTGAGAATGACTACTCTAGTATATGACATTTTTTACCTTGGGAAAAATAGTATGTCATGTCTACCCTCTTAATGTCTCTCAAAACTTCATGAACTTCGACCACGTCTCCTCTCAGCTTCCAATACTCCTGAGAAGACAGCCCAATTTTTCTAACCTCTTTCTTTGGATGTAAGAAATGTAGAGGGTTATGGGCTGTGAGGTTGACACGGGGTTAGATTGATGTTGGAACAGGTTCATATAGGTCGACACAACATTGTTATTTCCATACAGTGCTGTACTGTTTCATGTTCTATGTTCTCTCCTTGTAGCTCCTGCTCTCTAAATCCAGGCAGCATCCTGGCAAACCTTTTTATGTACCCTCTTCCAGGCCTCCACATTCTTCCTGTGATGGGGTGACTAGCACTGCATACAATAATTAGAATTTCATGACGGAAGTATCATTGCATCACATGGGTCCTATTCCGCAGCACATATCAATCTGACCTATAGATAAATACTGACTATTCTTCCTTTGGATGACTAGTGAAAACAGAATGTTGAAATCATGGTAATTGTTTAATATGTAAATCTGCTCAATAACTAGATTTTGTGAAACATGAAAATCTGCAGATGCTGAAATTGTAGTAAAAGCACACCAAAATGCTGGAGGAACTCAGCCAGTCTTTTCGGCATCTATAAAAAGCAAAGACATATTGCAGACGTTTCGGGCCTGAACCCTTCTTCAAAGAATAAGCAGAATGAGCCAGAAGCAGGAAATCTCAGAATTCAGTCAGCGCTGGCTGGGGGAGTAATCCAGACCAACAAAAGGGGTTAATTGGATATGATCAGGGGCTATGAGGTAAGAATTGATCATGTTTGTGCAAAAGGAGACAGGGAAAATGGAGAGAGCCAGACATGGGGGGGGGGGGGGGGGATGGTGATGGGGGTTGAAGTGAGGGAGGGTGTTTTAACGAAAGCCAGAGAAGTCCATATTAATGCCATCTGGTTGGTGGGTGCCCAGTTGGAAGGTGAGATGTGGGTAGTCTTAATCTGGCAGTGGATGAGACCATAGACAGACATGTCAGCAAGGGAATGGGATGGAGAATTGAAATGGGTGGCCACTGGGAGATTCACGCTATTGTAGCAGACAGAGCCGAGGTGCTCAACAAAGTGATCTTCCAATCTTCATCCAGTCTCTCTGAAATAGAGAAGACCACAACGCAAGCACCAGATGCAGCAGGTGACCCCTGCAGATTCACAAGTGAAATGTTGCTTCACTTAGAAGGGCTGTTTGGGGCCAGAATGGTGGAGAGGGAGAGGTGTGGATGCAAGTAGAGCATCTCCTATGGTCTCAAGGGGCCGATTGGTGGGGAGGGAGAAGTAGACAAGGGAACCATAGAGGGAGTGATCCCTGTGGAAGGAGGAGAGAGGAAGAGAAGGGAATATGTGTCCAGTAATGGATCACTTAGTAGATGGTGAAAATTGTGGAGGAGGAAGTGGTGGATGTGATGGCTGGTAGGGTGGTAGGTGAAGACAAAAAGACTCCTGTCTTTGTTGTGAGTGGGGGCAGAGGGGGCCAGGGCAGATATGTGGGAAATGGAGGATAGATGAGTGAGCGGTGAGTTAATGGGTGGTAGAGGGAAAGCCATGTTGTTTGAAGAAGGAGGTCATATCTGATGATCTGGCAAGCAAGTCCTCATCCTGGGTGCATGTGCAACAGAGACGGAAGAATTGAGAGAATGGATTGGAATCATTATAGGGGACAGGGTGGGAGGAAGTGTAGTCGAGGTGACTCTGGGAGCTGGTGGGTTTGTACGTGGAAGTCCTCCTCCTGGATGCTAGATTTGTCCTTTTATCCAAATTAAGCCAGGTTTAACAAGTCAAAATTAATCCAGCCAAAACAAATTAGAGGCATGAAAATATAAATTATACTGCATGCCCATGTTTTGCATTAAGCTACACTAAGCTTGTGGCTTTAAGTTCGGGCTTTATGCTGTTGAGAACCACTTGCGTTTTGCGTCTCATACAGATCACATTCCAAAGAGTCTGAGGTTCTGAGCATTTGCACTCCGAAATCCCAGCTCCCTTGTTCCAGTGACAGGCAGAATGACAGGGCAATTTTTCATGGGATTTTGGCATCCAGCTAATAGGAGCAGGTTTGGGATGTGTCAAAGCTAACAGGCTATTTCACAAATGACAGTCAACTTGAAGCTGGTCTTAACATCTGCTAGTGTAAAAGTGGCTTTGCAGACATTTAGAACATTTATAACCTTACCACGCTACAAGCTCCACACAGTACTCCCAAAAGGTTGAGAACAGCCATTCTCAAACTTTCATTTGGCTATGACCCTCTCAGGACTCTGCTCAAAGTTTATGGGCCCCCTTCCCTGAAAAACACTCATGTTTAGTTGCTTTCTTCCATACTTCTCTACTACATAAAAAAAAACAAAAAATATAATTTCATTCAGAGCCCCCCCCCCTAAATGTGCTGTTTCCCACCCCCCTCCCCCCCACAGGGAGGCCATTTGGCCACATTAAGAATGACATCCAACACACCACCTTTTTACTGACCACAGAGAGGGCTTTCTGACAAATAAATGTTTCGGAGTAATCAATGCCTTAGTGAGCATGGTTTAGAGTAATGATTCTCAATGGGAGCCATATGACTCCCCCCTCCCCACCCCACCAGGAGACAGAGGACATTTAAGGGGGGCACAGACTGAAATGATAAAATATTTTTTTTAATCTAGTCGGTGGGAGAGAAGTACAGAAGAAACCAACCAGACTGCTTCACAGGGAAAGGAACCCATAAACTTTGACAGATTCCAAGGGTGTGGGGGGGGGGGGGATGAGGGGGGGCGAGGGGGAGGAGGCATAGGTTGAGAATGGTTGGTTTAGAGGGAGATGGGCCAAATACCAGGCAGATGGGACTAGCTTGGTCAGGATGGATTGTGTGCTGTAGAACTTCATGTCTCTCTGCTCTGAGCCTTGCCAGTTGAAGGGACTATGATGAAAATATACTGTATTGACAGACTCTGGCAGGAGAGACTGGGACAATCTGAAGATGACAGCCATCCCACTGAATCAATACCCATTTCACAGGAGGACGAAGCAAGGGGCTGTTTCCAAGCTTTCCCATAAAACTTGGTCATTTTGGTGTTCAGCTTTGGTCATGGTCAAGTTCAGGATCCCTGGGCATGTTGTACATCCCGAGTTCATTTAGCCTTGTTATTCAGCACCAAAACAGGCCCTTCAGCCCAACTTGTCCATGCCACCCATTCTGAACTGGTCACATCTCTGCAAACCCTTCAGACCTATCCAAACGCATTTTAAATTTTACAACTGTATCTATCTCCACAACTTTTTCAGGCAGCTTGCTCACTCTCTGAGTGAAAACATTACCCCTCAGGTCCCTTTTTGGCCAAATGAAACTTCTCTTTACACCTTGAGCTAGTACTTTAGTCTCAGGTCTGGTCCAACCTTTGGTATGTGTTTCTGGGAGCACTGTCTCTTTTTGCCCCAATCAGTTTTCAGGCACTCAAGAGCATCGACTAAGACTGGAGGCAAGTGGGTCTGAGGTGCTCCCTATACCAGATAAGATTAAACTTATTTTACACAAAAGTGCTAGAGAAATTCAACAAGTCATGCAGCATTCTTTATACAGCAAAGATATAGGTATGTAATCAATGTTTCAGGCCTGAGCCAAAATTTTAGCTCATACCTTGAGGTAGGACTTAGGCCCAAAACATTGTTTTTGTATTTTTTAATCTTTTCAACATAAAGAACACTGCATGGCTTGCTAAGTTTCTCCAGGATTTTTGGGAAATTACAATCACAGTGTTTGCAGATTTTTGGATTGAGCTCATGAAATTTATTTTGTCCTCTCTGTGTTCATCATTTAACCTATCCTGAACCTAAACCTTGTGCTCTGGGTTTTTTTTTAAAAGCTCCATTCACAGGATGCAATTATCTCTGGCATTTATTGTCGAGCCCTAATAGCCTCCTCTACCGGCACCACCTACGGCTCCTAGAACGCTTCCACCAGCGTTGTCTCCGCTCCATCCTCAACATCCATTGGAGCGCTCACACCCCTAACGTCGAGGTACTCGAGATGGCAGAGGTCGACAGCATCGAGTCCACGCTGCTGAAGATCCAGCTGCGCTGGATGGGTCACGTCTCCAGAATGGAGGACCATCGCCTTCCCAAGATCGTATTATATGGCGAGCTCTCCACTGGCCACCGTGACAGAGGTGCACCAAAGAAAAGGTACAAGGACTGCCTAAAGAAATCTCTTGGTGCCTGCCACATTGACCACCGCCAGTGGGCTGATAACGCCTCAAACCGTGCATCTTGGCGCCTCACAGTTTGGCGGGCAGCAGCCTCCTTTGAAGAAGACCGCAGAGCCCACCTCACTGACAAAAGGCAAAGGAGGAAAAACCCAACACCCAACCCCAACCAACCAATTTTCCCTTGCAACCGCTGCAATCGTGTCTGCCTGTCCCACATCGGACTGGTCAGCCACAAACGAGCCTGCAGCTGACGTGGACTTTTTACCCCCTCCATAAATCTTCGTCCGCGAAGCCAAGCCAAAGTAAAGTAATAGCCTCCTGAACATAGTGAGTCAACAGACCATTTAGTAGACCATGTAAGAGTCAACCACTCTGGCGGCTCTGGAGTTCAACAAAAGGAGGATAGCATTCTCTCTCACTGAAAGATATTAGTGAACCAGACATGCACTTATATCAAGACACCCGTTTTCACGGTCAGACATTTTACTCTGAGTTTGATTTAATTTCTTGATGTTGAATTCTACAGCCATTGTGGTGGGATTCAAATTTGCATCAATAGATCAATAATCCAGACCTAATCTAACCATCACACTATCATACTCTTGGTGCGACAAAAGTTGAGCGTCAAGTTGAGTTAAGTCAAATCAAGTTAATTGTCATCTAACTGCACAAATACAACCCAACAAAACAGCATTCCCCAGTCCTCGGTGCAGACACACAACCAGACATACCACACATACAGACAAACAATGCATATGCAGGACAAATATTCATCTGTATAAATAAATAAATATTGCTTCATGAGTATAAAAGTCTCAGATGGTTGGTGTGAGCAGTTCCTTTGGTCACGTAATACCATGTCAAAAATGTACTATAAATGATATACTTTAACTTATTCCGGAAGCTCAGGTCACCGGGTGAGGAGTTCCTAACAAGTAAAGAGCAAAAGAGAGCCCCTTCAGAATCACTGAGTGTCCTCCAATTTGCCTTCAGTGCTCTTGCAGCCTCTGCAGCCATACAGTCTTCTGCTCGATTCACTGGCAACCCGAGCTCCAAATCCAAACCTCCAATACCTCCAATACGATCAGCACCCGAGACCCTTCGGGACCCCTTCTTGCCCTTGGCAATCTCTTGAATCCCATGATCCAGCGCCCAGCAATCCGCAGCCCATGTGGGTCCCCTGATCACAAGTCACCCACAGACTCTGTGGGTCCCTCAGATGCTGAGCCCTTCACTGGTCACCAAGCTATAGGGACATATCCTCTACTTCTCCTTCTCAATAGGTTCTCCTCATTTCTGGTGCCCTGCACCAGTCCACTTTTCCCCTATAGCAGCATCTGAATGACATCAGAATATGCACAATCTCTACATCCCTCATTGATTTATTACTTATTAATGTCACATTTAGCAGAATGAGTCAGAAAATAGTTCACAGCTCCTCAATGCAACTGGTTTAGCAAGGAGATTAGGGAAATTGATGATCTAATGTCCCAGAATTTCACAGCTTGGATGTGCCAGAGATACCTGCAAGGCGAAAAGCTACAAGGGTGGCCGCCTGTCATTTTTGCAGCTGGGAGGAGATGGTGTATCACCCGCACATAGAGTGTGAGAGGTTGCAGCCTCTCTTTGCCTACCTGAAGTGGCTGCTCCTCAAGTTTAGGTTGCACTTCAGCCCCATGCTCCTGATCTACAGGGTCTCTGGGTAAGGAGGTGGGAGTCGGTGCTCAGAGGATCTTCTCCTCTTGGGATTTTTTTTAATGGGCCAACCTGTCCATTCATGCATAGAGGCAGCTGGCAGTCGAGGGTTCAGGGCGAGCCAACTATCTGCCCCTCATTTGGGGTTAGTTACGGGTTCGTGTAGTGCTGGAGGGGAAGGTGGCCAAGTCCCTAGAATGGTAGGTTCCCCGGGACTGGCGAGTGTTGTCAATAGTGAAAACCATATTTTAATCTGAACCTGCAAATTGTGTCTTTTTCTTTGGCTTGGCTTCGCGGACGAAGATTTATGGAGGGGGTAAAAGTCCACGTCAGCTGCAGGCTCGTTTGTGGCTGACAAGTCCGATGCGGGACAGGCAGACACGGTTGCAGCGGCTGCAGGGGAAAATTGGTTGGTTGGGGTTGGGTGTTGGGTTTTTCCTCCTTTGCCTTTTGTCAGTGAGGTGGGCTCTGCGATCTTCTTCAAAGGAGGTTGCTGCCCGCCAAACTGTGAGGTGCCAAGATGCACGGTTTGAGGCGATATCAGCCCACTGGCGGTGGTCAATGTGGCAGGCACCAAGAGATTTCTTTAGGCAGTCCTTGTACCTTTTCTTTGGTGCACCTCTGTCACGGTGGCCAGTGGAGAGCTCGCCATATAACACGATCTTGGGAAGGCGATGGTCCTCCATTCTGGAGACGTGACCCACCCAGCGCAGCTGGATCTTCAGCAGCGTGGACTCGATGCTGTCGACCTCTGTCATCTCGAGTACTTCGACGTTAGGGATGAAAGCGCTCCAATGGATGTTGAGGATGGAGTGGAGACAACGCTGGTGGAAGCGTTCTAGGAGCCGTAGGTGATGCCGGTAGAGGACCCATGATTCGGAGCCGAACAGGAGTGTGGGTATGACAACGACTCTGTAAACGCTTATCTTTGTGAGGTTTTTCAGTTGGTTGTTTTTCCAGACTCTTTTGTGTAGTCTTCCAAAGGCACTATTTGCCTTGGCGAGTCTGTTGTCTATCTCATTGTCGATCCTTGCATCTGATGAAATGGTGCAGCCGAGATAGGTAAACTGGTTGACCGCTTTGAGTTTTGTGTGCCCGATGGAGATGTGGGGGGGCTGGTAGTCATGGTGGGGAGCTGGCTGATGGAGGACCTCAGTTTTCTTAAGGCTGACTTCCAGGCCAAACATTTTGGCAGTTTCCGCAAAGCTGGACGTCAAGCGCTGAAGAGCTGGCTCTGAATGGGCAACTAAAGCGGCATCGTCTGCAAAGAGTAGTTCACGGACAAGTTTCTTTTGTGTCTTGGTGTGAGCTTGCAGGCGCCTCAGATTGAAGAGACTGCCATCCGTGTGGTACCGGATGTAAACAGCGTCTTCATTGTTGGGGTCTTTCATGGCTTGGTTCAGCATCATGCTGAAGAAGATTGAAAAGAGGGTTGGTGCGAGAACACAGCCTTGCTTCACGCCATTGTTAATGGAGAAGGGTTCAGAGAGCTCATTTCTGTATCTGACCCAACCTTGTTGGTTTTCGTGCAGTTGGATAATCATGTTGAGGAACTTTGGGGGACATCCGATGCGCTCTAGTATTTGCCAAAGCCCTTTCCTGCTCACGGTGTCGAAGGCTTTGGTGAGGTCAACAAAGGTGATGTAGAGTCCTTTGTTTTGTTCTCTGCACTTTTCTTGGAGCTGTCTGAGGGCAAAGACCACGCCGACATTGGCGACTTCAGGGGTTTCTACGAGGCTCTAAAGGCTGTGTACGGCCCCTCACCCCAAGTCCAAAGCCCGCTGCACAGCTCAGACGGCAAAGTCCTCCTCAGCGACAAGATCTCCATCCTCAACCGATGGTCAGAACACTTCCAATCTCTTTTCAGTGCCAACCGCTAAGTCCAAGATTCCGCCCTGCTCCAGCTCCCTCAGCAGCCCCTAAGGCTAGAGCTGGATGAGGTCCTCACCCTGGATGAGACATATAAGGCAATCGAACAACTGAAAAGTGGCAAAGCAGCAGGTATGGATGGAATCCCCCCAGAGGTCTGTAAGGCTGGCGGCAAAACTCTGCATGCCAAACTGCATGAGTTTTTCAAGCTTTGTTGGGACCAAGGAAAACTGCCTCAGGATCTTCGTGATGCCACCTTCATCACCCTGTACAAAAACAAAAGCGAGAAATCAGACTGCTCAAACTACAGGGGAATCACATTGCTCTCCATTGCAGGCAAAATCTTCGCTAGGATTCTACTAAATACAATAATACCTAGTGTCGCCGAGAATATTCTCCCAGAATCACAGTGCGGCTTTCGCGCAAACAGAGGAACTACTGACATGGTCTTTGCCCTCAGACAAATTGTATGTAACAGGACAGTATTGATTTACTAATTTACAAATGTTCTACAATGTAAATGTAGTTATGTGTATAGTTTGTGCAGTTCTGTCATTGAATAAACATTTGTAAAAAAAATAACCAGGAGGTTTAAAGAGCTGAATGTGAAAGGTCACATTGCATTGTTGTTATTGACAGGCCAGTCTCGTCAAACTTTGTCAACCAAGAACAGGCACCTGCTGATTATGTTGTCCTTTCATATCATTAAAAACGCAAAAGGAGTGTTGACTGGCACGTGAGCAAGAATATGTGACACAGGGCAAAGAATTAATGAAATGGGAATAGGAATACTCATGTGGGAGCTAGCCTGAATGCAATGGACAGAATGGCACCCCTTCAATGAAAAATCGTTTCATTGTTACAATGAGGAAAGTGGAGGAGGAAGGAAAGAAGAAAGGGAGAGCTCATGTGGCTTCTGCAAAGGTCAATCCACAGGACCATAAGAGCGGCAGAGAGGATCACTGAGGTGTCCCTCCCTCCCTCCCATCAATGTGATCTACCGGGAGGGGAGGGCGCAAATTTGTTGAGAACCCGTTCCACCCTGCACACTGTATCTTCCAGCTGCTCCATAAGGAAAGAGATTCAGGAGTATCAGAGCCAGAACCACCAGCTTCTTCCCATGGGGAGTGAGACTGAATGAACTGCTCATACAAACTCTCCGATATTTCTTTATTTATTTTTTATATATATACAGTAGCTAAGCACTGCATGCATATCGCTTGTCTTTATGGGTGTTATGACTAGTTGTGTGCTTGCGTGTTTTTGCACTGAGGGTGCACTTTCGTCAGGTTGAATTTGTGCAATCGGATGATAATAAACTTGACTTTGAACGTTCAAAGACTTGAAAAATTGCAATGTCATGCAGGTTGATCCAACATCATGAGATAACGTACAAGTGAAAAACCTTTCACTTTTTACCTGCGTGGTTTGAGGGTAATTTTCAACATGATGTGTCATAAAAATTAGGCGCGGGAGAAGCCCCTTTGAGCTCCACCGTTAATCATGATCATTGCTGGTCTTCATTTCCCAGCAACCTCTCCATATCCCTTGCAAGAGAATCTTTTGTTTTGGTGCTACCTGGAGTTTTTTTTTTAATTTTATATAGCCATATCCCTTGATTCCGTTAATACCCCAAGGTTCTCTCATTTGAATGGGCTCAGTGACTGAACACCCAGGTCTCCAGGCTGGGGAATTCCAAAGGTTCACCTCCCTCAGAATCATATCATTTCTCCTCAATTCAGCCCAGCCCTTGTTCTAAAACTGGCTTTAGACTTCTCAGCCATGGGAAACATTCTTCTTGCAACCAGACCATCAAACCCTCTTAGTATTTTATAAGTTTCAATGAGATCTCTTGAACTGCAGAGAAGTCAACAGTTGGCTACTCAATCTTTTCTCAAACTTGACTAAGTATGGTACACTACATGTTACAGAGGGGTCGCATTACCTGAAAACTATCCAAATCCCACAGGGCGATTCTATGAAATCCTTGCAAATATTTTTTGGGCAACACGGTTAGCACAACATTAATACAGGGCCAGTGGCCTGGGTTCGATCTAGTGCGGTCCTTAAGGAGTCTGTACATTCTTCTCTTCAGTTTCCTCTCACTTCCAAAGTCTTCTGGGGTTGGTTAATTGGTCACGGGTGTTTTTTTGGGCCGCGCCGGCTCATGTTCGGAAGGGTCTATTACCATTGCTGGATCTCTGAACTAAACTATTTATACTTAGCAGTGAAATCAGTTTTTGTTAGATCCATACAGCACAAGAAATGGCCCTTTGGCTCAACTAGTCCATGCTGGCCAAGGTGCCTTCCTGAGCATTTTTAATCTTTAAGGGAATACTAATTGGGCTCTCCTCACCCCCACACAGAACTTGTGACACAATGACCTGCCCCTGCACCCTATAGCAAAAGTGTGTGTAGCACTGTCGAGGCAATCTCACCAAGCCGTATGTAATTACTAAACCCTGCTGTCCCCTCACTCTAACCTCCTACTCTCCTCTTAAACCCAAAGCATGGAACAGGCCCTTTGGCCCAACTAGTCCATGCTGGCCAAGTTGCCATACTGGGGTCTTCCCTTGCATTTGGAGCATACCCTGAGCTCCTTGATCACACCCTATCACATGTCAGCGCGCAATCATCTCAACACACAGCGATCCTAATCACCACTCTCAGGAATCACCATCAGTGAGAATCCTGGCTGAAAATTACTTTTCCATTTTCTCGCCAAGGTATTATTTAACTCGTTGGTCGGCAGCAGGGGCCTTTGGCTGAGTTTAGCACATTGAGCCAGTCCCAATCCAAGTCGACAAGACTGTCAAAAGCAGAAATTCAGGAGAAAGTTAGGCATCAGAGTATTTAATGCCTCACCTCCTCACCATCGCTAATCCCAGCTTCATTTCTTGATTAACATTGAATGCAGTTTGATGCACAAGAATCAAAAGGGTTGAGCTGGGTTCTTCCAACATTTCTGTGTTTTAGCAAACAAGAGGACATGAGCTGAGAGTTGGGGTAAAGGTTTAGAGGAAACATGAGGGGGTCTTCTTTACTCAGAGAGTGGTGGGTGTGTGGAATGAGATGATGTGGTGAAGGCAGGCTCAATAGTATGATTTAAGGCAAAGTTGAATATGTGCATGGACAGGAAAGGAATGGAGGGTTATGGGTTGAGTGTAGGTCAGTGGGGTTAGGTGGGAGAAAGTGTTTGGCATGGACTAGAAGGGCCAAGTTGGCCTGTTTCTGTGCTGTAATTGTTATATGTTAATTGTTATTACAGCATCTGCAAACTTTCCTGTTTCATTCCGAGGATACTATTTCTTCTATTGCATTTCCATCTTTTTAGATTAATGCTTTCAAATTGGTCTGAGACCTTACCTGCCCCTATCTCTGACATCTTCCCTAGAGATATGTGTGCCCCTCATACTAACATCTCGTAGAACACAGTGCAGCATAGGAACAGGTTCTCCAGGCCATGCAGCTGTGTAGAACATGACTACTGTAAACATCTGTTGCTTGCACCCTGATCCATGTCCTTCCAACCTCTGCATATTCACGTGTATATCCCAAAGTTTCTTAAACAATTCCATTGTATGTGCATCCACCACCACGACCTTTGGCAGCCATTCCATGCATCTACTACTCTCTGTGCAAAATAGTCACTCCACACATCTCCCTTGAACTTCCTCTCTCTTGCCTTATACATGTGACCTCCAGTGTGTAATGTTTTTACCCTGGAGAAAAGGTTCTGACTGCCCTATTACTGCCTTACGTGATTTTATACACCTCGATCAGAAGACCCTCGCCCTATCCATCCTCCTGCCTTTAGATGCCCTTTAGAACCTCATTGCATTCGACCTATTGAGTTTAATTGCATCAGTGTTGAAAGCTGTGGCTCCAGCTGCCTCGGCTCCAAAGCTTTGAAATAACCGCCCCCCCCCCCCCCCATAAACTTCTCCACACCTCTGCTCTTTCTCCCCTTTTCAAATGTCCTGAAGTTAGATGTGAAGTGCTACCCTGTCCAAATATGGGTATAATTTTTAAAAGAAATTTTAAAACTTTGAAAAGCCCAGCACGTTTGCTTCAGTCAGTTAAAAAAAATTTCAAATATATGCTTTTGTGCAGATACCATTGGCAGAACAGAATGATTTTGAGCCTAGGGCCCCTCTATTCGGTTTACAGTATATATAATTGCAGAACATGCTGCTAGGGCTATCTTGACACCTGACAAAACAGTACACAGTGTCCTAATGGGCTTCTAATAAGTGATTGAACACACTGTAACTGAATTTCTTGTTCCCTCTTTGGTCCAAATTGTACTTTTACCCATGTACAGTCACTCTATCACATCAATTGTTCCTGAACAGTTGGCTACTCTCTCTTCCTTATGAGAATTCTATTCATAGTGGAAGACTGCAGACAATATCCTATCCTGGTTAGTTGACTATATTTGGTGAGGTGCCTGAGGAGATTTGGTAGGTGTGATAGTCCAGATTCTATCACCAATGTGTCTATGTACAGATGGTAGTGTAGGATGACTGTGATTGGCTGAGAACGTAGCCACACCTACTGGCAGGTCTTAAAGGATTTCTTCTAGCCAGACCAGGTCATTCTGGACTGGTCGACCTACTTGTAATATGCTCCAGTTTTTTAGTTAATAAAAGCCTTGGTTTGGATTGACAAGTCTTTTGGTTCTTTCGACGTGCTCTACAGTATGTCACCAAAGACTCTCAGAATCTTCCACAGGTGTACCATGGAGTGCATTTTGGCTGGTTGCATCATTGCCTCATATGGAGGCGCCAACTCTCATGATAAGAATAAACTCCAGAGGGTTGTTAACTCAGCCTGCAACATCACAGGCACCAGACTTCACTCCATCGAGGACATCTACATGAGGCGGTGTCTTAAAAAAGCAGCCTCTATCCTCAAAGACATTCACCACCCAGGCCATACCCTCTTCACTCTGTTGCCATCGGGAAAAAAGGTACAGGAGCCTAAAGACAGTATTCAATGTCACAGGGACAGCTTCTTCCCTGTCATCAGATTCCTGAATAAGCAATGAACCAAAGACACTGCCTTACTTTTCATGAACTTTTTTTTATTTATAGTAATGTTGTAAGATGACGCTGCTGCAAAACACTGAATTTCATGACTCATTCATGACAATAAATTCTGATTCTGATTAGAAGTAGATTTTTTTTTGTTCTTTAAGCTTTGAAATTTTTGTACCATGGAGCAATCATGGTACAAAAATTGTCCAGATCCAAGGACAATTGCTTTCCTGTCATTATTAGACTCCTGACTAATGCTCACATAAGTGAAATAATGTTGCCTTTTCTCTTTATCAACTGATCTTTCTTTGTAACTCTTCACTCTGTGTCTTATCTGCTGTACTGGATTTGGACTGTGTGGTAAACTACTGTTATGCTATGATTGGTTGCTGCTGGCTGGACACGCCTGCTAAGATCAATCTACCCATAGCCCTTTGCATGCTCCACTCTGCTTCGATCTTCCATGAGGTTGATGGCTGTTCCATTCTATAGTTAATAAAAGCCTGATAGTTTCACAACTCTAAACTTTTGTGATTATTGATGGTGCATCAGAATGGATTTCTCACAGAGCAAACTGCCTCACTGCACTTTGGTAAATGTGACAATAAACTTGTACTTGAAAGCTGCCAAAATTCCTGCACATCAGGTTCCTAATTTCAGATTTATTTTCAGACTACATACCTACATAGCGACACGGTTAGTGCAACGTCCTTACATGCCAACGATCGGAACCGGGGTTTGAATCCCGCACTCTCTGTAAGGAGTTTGAACGTTCTCCCCATGTCGGTGGGGGTTTTCACCAGGGGCTCTAGTTTCCTCCCACCATTCAAAAATGTATTGGGGATGTAGGTTCATTGGGTGGCACGGACTCGTGGGCCTGTTACCGTGCTGTATGTCTAAATTTAAAATTATAAATAACACTTGGATTCTTTTCCCGCAGGTCAGACAGAACTACCACTTACTGGTAGTGCAAAAATAAAATTGACCCAACAAACACAAGTAAACAAATAAAGAAATGTAAACAAACTGACTGTGGAATACAGTGAGTAAGAAAAATCAGTAAAGTACAGAAATAAGAGTTCTTAAATGAGTCCCTGATTGAGTTTGTTGTTGAGGAGTCTGATGGTGGAGGGGCAGCGCTATTCCTGAACCCAGTGGTGTGAGTCTTGTGGCACCTATACCTCTTTCCTGATGGTAGCAGCGAGAACAGAGAGAACAAATGAGAGATCTGCTCATGTGTTGCTTCCACAGAAGACTTCGCTTTAGTCCTCCCCATGTGACTTCATTGGAAGCCTAATTTCAGCTCTAATCTCCCTCAAACAGGCAGGACCAAACGAGAAACCACTGAGCCTCTCTAAGTACAACCTTATCTTGTGGTTTAACCTGTAGCTCAGCACATAGTGCTCTTGGCTCGGTCTGGGTTCAGGTCCCGCTCCAGTGCCCCACTCAAGGACAGCTGCACTATCAGAAATACTAGCCCAGAAATTCCTTTGGAAAGGAAAAGAGTTTGTGCATGCGAAAACGGGCTTAACATGGGATGCAGCAATCTGGGCCTCTGACAGTGGAGGAAATTTCAACACCATATTTGGTAGGCCTTTCGTAAGCACTGGAAATTTATTTCTGGTGTACAATTCTCCTAAATGATATCAACCACAGTGCAACACATGAAAATCAACAACATGAGTTTTAACCTCTGACAAGCAATTGCACAGTAAAGTCAGTCTTCACTCACTCCCTAAACCAGGGCTTGCTTGTGGACCATACGCAGAGCAATATCGCAGGCCAAATAATATTAAGCCCAGCAGTTTTCAATCACTGCCGGCTCCTTTAGCAGGCTGCTTATAGTCTGTACAGAACTGGAGGCCGTTGGACTGGGCAGTTAGACCCCCAAGGGGGAGGGCTGACTCTTCGGTCCCCACTCACTGCTGGTCTGTACCAGCGGCAGCGGTGCCCTTACAGCAACAGTCACTGTTGCCATTTCTTTTTGTAATGGCCATTTAAAAATGGGCAACGGCAGCATTTGCCCTGGGGGCTGTAGTTTGGTCACCCCTGTGCTAAACTGTTATATTTAGTAGGCCAACATTCAAACATCATTCTTTGGGATCACTCATGTCAGTCATCTCATATGGTCCATGGCAACATCCCAGTCACTCTCGCTTCCTAACGTCTACTGTTTCAGCTGATTGCATGATTTGATGCGCCTTGCTCCTTTAGAGTGATGACCTGAGCTCAAGCTGACACAACACTCATGTAGTTATCCCTGATTTCCTTCATATTTCTGACACTTGGACTACCACCTGAAAGTACTGAAGAGGTATCACTAAAGCTGTCTTTGCAAACATTTCCAATCCAGGGAACCATTATCCCAATGATCAACCCCTTTTTCCTGAGACTAGCCGTTATACTGGACAATATATATTTTTTCAAAAGGCTTGCTTCCTGAAAAATAAAGGGATTATGATAGACAGCTTCAAGCTGGACACAACAATCATTTCAAATTTGCGATATCACATAGGGCGTTGGAGAAACATTAAATTAATTTTTATTGCATTTAGCACTGCAAAGGCATTGCATTCTGAATACCACTGAGCCAAGCTCTCGGGTTGACTGCACATTTTGTATAACAAATGTGAGGAGAGCAGTCTTGGTCATCAATTTTACAACCGAAATAGAGCTCATAGGCTTTTTTAATAAGTGCAGTCATGCTACATCTTTGAGCCTTAAGCATATACTTGCCACAAATGTAATAGAGTGCATCACAGCTTTTGCGACATGATTGAGACATTTCCGCTGTATTGAATCTACCTGAAGACAATATTGTTAAGTACACTCACTATGCCATTGCCTGTGCATCAACATACATTCCATCTTCAATCTATATCATTACAATGCATAGCATCTGTATATCTGAGCTACTTTTATAGCCTGTTTGCATCAATCCTGACAAAGCATGCCCAGGGCTAAAACAACACCTGCATAGCACCTGCACTGAGTACCTGTCCAGGCCTGCTAGGACTGAGTAATATATTAATAGACTTAAAATATGACAGGAAATCACAAAAATAGGTTATACCTAATCAATGGTACATGCTAGGAAAGTTTTACGGTGAATTTCGTGATCAGCAGTCCCAAAATTAATAAAATATACCCAAAAGTGTTCAGAAAGCAAAATGTTTGATGTCCAATGTTATTAGCCTCTCCAATCTGAGGAAAGAACTTCTCAATATCTGGTAAATCCAACCCGTTTATCATCATGACAAGATCACCTTCTATTCTTCTGAACCTCAGCGAACGTGAGATAATTTCTCTCAATTCCTTTCATTTAGGATCTGTCAACATCCACAGCACTCTCTATTCCTAGAGGCTTTAAAAATAAGGGCAAGAGAAATTCATTTCTAAATAAAGATGAAGAGAGGGGTGTCAGCTTCCAGAAGATCACATGTCAAATAGTTTGTTGCAAAGGGTGATATCATTCGGGCTACTAATAGTCTCACTAGTGATAAGAATTTTACTGAACATTGCCATGGCTGGGGTTTAGGCAGCGATTGAGTGGTTAAACAAATTCTGAAATATTACAGCTGAAAAATATGACCTGTTAATTCTCAGACAACATGAGCGACTCCACCACCACTCTGCCACAAAGTATCACAAACACAACAGACTTGACATAGGAGATGACCCTACAGGACAGTGACCACAGCAGCGGACCAGCGAAGGGGCTCAGTGGCTGAAAGATCCACACAGACTTGCACAGGCTGTGGCCGACTGGCTCATGGGAACCAGGTATCGGAGCCAGGATTTGAGAGGGCGCTGAGGGCAAGAAGGGCTCCCGAAGAGCCTCGGCCACTTAAGGCTTTCCGATTGTGCTGAAGGATCGGATCTGGAGTTCGGGTTGCCAATGGATTGAACAGGAGTCTGTGCGGCCACAGAGGCTGCGGGAGCACTGGACACGAATCCACGAACACTCTGACTCTGAAGGGAATCTCTTTCTCTCATACTGTAAGGGATGTCAGTGGACCCTGATGATGGTTCTTTGGCTTATGACAGGCAGAAAGCAATTTTGTGTAAAGTAACATGTTCTGTGTTATTGCATGACAATAAAGGAATCTTGAATCGTGAATTCTGGGCTACAAGATTGCTTGAACACCTGACAATCCATATATTGCAGCAACTTCTGGATTTATTTCACCTCATTATAATGATATGTCATAGGAATATAATAACTAAATAAGTCATTGTTATACAGTGATTGCATTATACAGCACAAAAACTGTCCCTTTGGCTCAATTCAGCCTGCTGCCCAAATTGTCTAACTGAGATAGCACCATGTACCTTCATTTGGCTTCATCTCTCTAAACTGCTCCTATCAATGTCTAAATGTATTTTAAACATTGTAATTATATCTGTTTCTACTCCTTCTACTGGTAACTCATTCCATCTGCCCACTGGTCCCCTTTAAATCTCTCCCCTCTCACCTTAAATCACATTGTTCTAGTTCTTTACTCCTCTGCCTTGGGTAAAGCATCATCACCATTCACCTCATGATTTCATGCCTGCTCGTGATTTTAATTCCAAAAATGGTGTAAGAAGGACAAAGGAAAGCTTGGACAAATTGGTTGATGTTTCGAAGCAGGAAAGAGTAAGCTCTGCTGGATATATAACTAGCCTTTCCAACATCCCCCCCCCCCCCCCCACCTCAATAAACTACTTCCAATGCCTGTATATCCTTCATTAAGTAAGGGAGACCATATTGTGTACAATACCAAGGTCTCACTCAATGATTTATGTAACCAAGGCTTTACATAAAATATATATTGTTAGCTTTCTTAACAACTCTTCAAGAATGGAATGGACTTCGGATGAAGATCTCCAATTTGAAATATTAACTGTTTCTATTTCAGAGGTGTTGCCTGTCATGTTCTGATTTCATGGTTCCTTTACTGTCATGTTTTATTTTTGTTTTGCCCTGTAATAGCCACTAGTCTTGCACCACCACCACCAAGTAGAGAAAGAGAAGTAAGAGAGTCGATTCAGAGACATCGAGTCTTCGTGGATCCCACCGCGTCCTGCACCCTGCCTCCATCCCGTAACCTTCATAGCCACACTGCTTCCTGTCTAGTCCAGCATGAACCCGACCTCCAGGAGTCAGGGTCTCCCTCCTCAACCCTTGGTTCCAACCCCCCCCCACCCCCCCAAGTGGGGTCAGGAAGCTATCGGCAGCTGAGGCCTTTCAGGAGCCCTACTCCTCATAAGCACCCTTATGGATCGTGGGCCCAGTACCCAGTTACCATGAGCCATTTTCCAGGAGCCCATACCCTGATGCAAGGCCTTCAGATTCAATTCAGATTTTAATTCTGATTTCCAACATTTGCATTTTTCTGCTGCTCATTTTATAAATGTTGTGCCAGGTATTTTGAAGAAGAAAAATCATTTCTCAGTATCTGTATTTTTAATGAAAGCAGACACCAATTCTGTGGTCTGATGCACTGACGTCCACTTTGCTGAGGCCACCCGACAGCTCTCAGCAACCTCCTCCTATCAACCCTTCCCACAGGACCCCACCGCTACACATCAAGCCACTGTTTCCAACACCATCTCTAAGGTCATCACCTCTGGTCACCTCCCCTTCACGGTCACCGACCTCATTTTCTCCCACTCCTGCATTGCCCGAATCTACCTTCTACCCAAGATGCACAAACCTAACCATCCAGGTAGGCCCATTGTTTCTGCCTGCTCCTCCCCACCGAACTCACCATAACTCTATATTTTCTCCCCCGTCCAATCCCTCTCCACTTATATCCGTGACACCTCACATGCCCTCCATCTCCTCAATGACCAGATTCCCTGTACTGGACCATCTCATCATTACTATTGATGTCCAATCCCTTTATACCTCCATCCCCCACACAGAAGGTCTGAAACCATTTCATTTCTTCCTGGACCAATGACCCGACTAGTCTCTCTCTACCACCACCCTCTACCACCTGGCAGAACTTGTCCTCACTATAAATATCTTCTCCTTTAACTCATCTCACTTCTTCCAAATTAAAGGAGTAGCTTGAGTTCCTGCAATGCCTGCCTGTATGTGGGCTTTGTGGAGCAATCCATGCTACAAGCCTACACAGCCAAGACCTCACACCTCTTACTCCGATTACACTTTTTCACATTCTGTCCCCTGCAAGGATTCCATTCCCTTCTCTCAATTTCTCCATCTCCGCCGCATCTGTACCCAAGATGGGGTCTTCCAGTTCAGATCCTCCAAAATGTCTGTCTTCTTCCACAAATGTGGCTTTCCCTCCACCACTATCAACATCTCCTGCATTTCCCGCTCATCTACCTTGGCCCACTCTGTCCCCAGATGCAACAAACATAGAATCACCCTCATTCTCACCTGCCACCCCACTAGCCTCCACATCCAACAAGTTATCCATCAGAATTTCCTGCACTTACTACAGGATCCCACCACCAATCACATTTTTCCTTCCACATCATTTGCCCCCCCCCCCCCCACGCTTTTGTTTGGATGCCTGCCGGCATTTGCTCACACCTTGATTAAGGGCTCAGGCGCAAAACGTTGGTCATATCTCTCCGCCTTTGCGACATAAAGGACCCCATTGGACTTGCTGAGCTTCTCCAGCATTTTGTGTTTTTTACTTCAACCACGGGGTCGACAGATTTCTGTGATTTACCACAAATTCTTTCAGCTCTTTTTTTGTATTAAATTTAACATCCTAGTGGCATTGTGCTGTAAACTTCTATTAGCGTAAAAGCAGCGCAATTTAATGGAACCATTGATTAGATAACTGGTAATGATAACATTTTGGTAACAATTGCCATGATGTTGTTAAGAGAACTGTTCTCCAAGGTTTAATCGAAAATTCAGTTGTCACTCTGCTGAAGATTTCAAGTGACATTTTGTCAATTTGTCGATTCTTGCATTCAGTATTATGTGTGGAAGTCTCTCAAATCTAAAAGGACAAATAAACCTTAGAATTTAAAGTTTTGTTCTATTTGTTGCATATTATTTTGAAAGAAAAATCTCACCTTCAGCTTTTGCCTCATACCTTGAGGAAGAGCTCAGGCCCAAAACATCCGTTATATATCTTTACCTCCTATGAATGCTGCGACACCCGCTGAGTTCCTCCACCATTTCTGTGTTTTCAGCGACTGCAGGTATTCATGTTTTATGCTATTCATGATGTGTTCTGAGCAATTTCAACTAAACTGAAAAATCCTGAAGTTAATTCATTGACTGTATTTGCCAATCTAACTGACATCATAACTCTCTCCAGTGAAGTGTACATTTCAATATCCATTAGCTGGTGAGGTCTTGCATTGAGTATATATGAGTATGCTTTGGTATTACACGTGTGAGATCCCACCCCACCAGGTTCAAAACCAGTTTTTTTTTCCCACCGCTATCAAGCTCCTGAATGAATCTCAAAATAATAAAATTCTGCTGTCTTGGCTCCGTACCAGCTGGTTCTTCTCTGTGACTCAGCTCTGCTCTGCTGCTTTTCTGTCATACTCGCCACATCATGGTACATGGGACAATAAACTTCAACTGGTACAGAGGCTGCGCTTCACCGGTTGGCAGTGCTGCATGATCTGCATCTCTCTGCACTTGCAGACCTCAGCTCCCAAGCTATTGCAGTCACGCATGAGGGCCTTGGTGGTGATCATCTTGCTGCAGGAAATCTATGATACCCACAGCAACCCAACACCTCTGACCCTCGATGATGCTTACCACACCCCTGTTGGATATTGTCCATCAAATCCAGCTTGTTATTGACATCTTGCCTTCTGCATGTTTAAGATTCAAGATTCTTTAATTGTATTGTAAAATTACACAAAATTTCCTTTAGTCTGCCTCAAAGGCTCCAGATATGATCAGGAAGCCATCAGCACCTGAAGCCATTCAGGAACTTTTCTTGCCCTCAGCACCCTCTCAAAACCCAGTTCCGATACCTGGTTCCCACGAGCCAGTCTCCAGTATCCCGCAGCCCATGTGGGTCTGTCAGCCACTGAGCCCCTCGCTAGCCCGCTGGCAGAATCACCGGCCTGTAGAGACTTCTCCCTCTCAATGGGGGCGGGGGGCGGTGGGTGGTATCAATAAATTGATCTTTCTATCATGAACTAGGAAAGGCAAAGGAAGCTACCTCTTGCATCCTGTCAATCACTCTATGATGCCAGCTTCTCGCAGGTGTAGCCTGAGATGATTTGCTGATGGAATATCTCACGTTATTGTCAATTCCCGTCCATATTGCAATGTTTGTGGTTTTATTACAGCGTAATGATAAAATGAGCAACATGAAAGCAATTAATTTGTCACAAATTAGCATAGAGCTTCTTTTCCTATAGCTATTCCCTGCATAAAAGGAAATCAATTTACATTTAGATTGGACCATCATGTTTCACGCACCCCAAAGAGCTTCCAGTCAATGGGTTGTCTTTGAAATGCTATCACACTTATTATTAGGCAAAGTGCTTGGCTGTCCCAGATCCTCAGAAACAATGTAGACAAAATAGTTTGTGACCAAGAGCCTTGAAGCTGGCATACAAATGATTATGTGGATTTCTTCCACAAACTAACAGAAAGGATTTGCAATGAGCCCTTGGAAAATTAAATGGATGCATTTGCGATTTCAATTGCTCACAACCTCCGAAATAGATAACAAAAGACTCAGAAACCAAATCAGATTTATTGACAAGTCAAGTTTAGTGACAAATGATTGTGCAAGTACAACCTGGCAAAACTTATCCGGGCCTCGGTGCAAAAACATGCAGACACACAACCCGACATAACATACATACAGGCAAATAATATATATGCACAACACCATTATATTTATAAAAATAAATAAATATTGTTTTGCACAAATGAGAATCTCGGACGGTTAGTGTGAGCAGTTCTTTTGGTCATTTAGCATTCTCGCTGCCAGTAGGAAGAAGCTGTTCCGCAGCTTGTATTGATGCTGGCTCTGATACTCCGGTATCTCTTGCCCGATGGAAGCAGCTGGAAGATGCTGTGTGCAGGGTAGAAGGGGGTCATCAATGATTTTGCACGCCCTCCTCTGACAACGATCCCGGTTGATCACATCGATGTTGGGCGAGGGAGGCTCACGACCTCTCTGCCACTCTTAGGTTCCTGTCGATTGACCTCCGATCTATTTCTCTGCAGCAACCGTACCACACTGTGATGCAGCTGGACAGGACACAGACAATAGAGCTCCTTTAGAAGGTTGACACAATGGTGGCCGGTGGCCTTGCCTGCTTCAGTCTTCTCAGGAAGTGTGGTCACACTTGTGCCTTCCTGACAAGTGAAAAACATGCAGAAGTACAATCAGACATAACACACATTCAGAGAAACAATACCTATGCAGGACAAGGGCATGAACATGTCATGATACTTGTTGTCTTGCATCAGCATTAGTGGTGCAAATATTGCCATAAATTAAATTTGAAAAATAAATAAATTTATGCAAAAAGAAGACAAAGTGAGAGGTAGTGTCCATGGATTATTGTCTATTCAGAACTCTGATGGCGGAGGGGAAGATGATGTTTTTGTGCTGTTGGGAGCTTGTTTTCAGGCTCCTGTAGCTCTGTCCAGATGGTAGCAGAGCGCAGAGGGCATGGCCTGGGTGGTGAGGGCCCTTGAGGAAAGAAGCTGCTTTCTTGAGATACCACCTCTTGTAGATGTCCTTGATGGAGTGAAGACTGATCCCCATGATGGCCCTGGCCAAGTTCATAACTCTCTAAGGCCTTTTCCTGTCCTGTGCATTGGCACCTTCAGACCAGACAGTGATGTAACCAGTCAGAATGCTCTCCACAGTACACCTATAGAAATTTGCAAGAAATTTTGATTTAAAGGGATCTCAAACAGAGAAATAAAAGCAGAAACTTTTGTAGGAGGTTCAGGATCTGAGTATATCCACAGCCGATGAAATGGGGCTACAGTTGTAAGAAATGCAGGATTTGTGCACAGCAAGATCCCACAAAGAACAAAGTTACAATGACCAGACAATTGAATTGAATTTTACTGTTACTATGTACACAGTGAAAACCTTTACTTTGCCTGCTATTCAGGCAATTAAAGCAGATAGTGCATTAGTAACCAACAACACTGGTGATCCTGCTATATTTATCAACCATGGAGAAAAATAAAAAATAATTGTGCATGAAATAGAGAAATGTTCAAGGACATCATTTTTTGCCAGCTTGAGGTCCATTTAAGATTCTGATAAAAGCAGGAAAGGAACTCTCCTTGAATCAGAATGTTCATGTTTTCAAGCACAGAAATCTTCTATCTGATGGAAGGTGGGAGAAGAGAGTATGACCAGAGTGGGATGGGTCCTTTAATACATCTGTAGCATTCTTGAGACAACAGGAGTGAGGGCAGCATGGATAGTGTAGTGGTTAGCTCAAAATCTTTACAGCACCAGCTATCGGGCCTAGGGTTCGAATCCTGCGCTCTCCATAAGGAGTTTGTACATTCTCCTCATGTTTATGTGGGTCTTCCCTGGGGGCTCCAGTGCCCTCCCACCCTCCAAAATGTACAGAGGGTTGTAGGCCAATTGCATGTAATTGGACAACACAGGCTCATGGGCCAAAAGAAGCTGTTACCGTCCTGTATGTCTAAAATAAAAGATACAGTCGATGGAAGGGGGTTAGTTTGTGTGGTGGCCTGAGTTGTGTTCACAATTCACTGGAGTTTAATGCATTCTTGGGTTCCTAAAACAAATAGTGATGCCAATAAAAATAAAAAATAAAAAAAAACAAATAGTGATGCCAGTGATAAAAAATTGGCCAAGGCCATATGGACAACTGCCTGATCTCCCTCAAGATTGGACCATATCCAGCTCAGAGAAAAAGAAAGATCTCAGCATCAAAGTCCAACTGAAAGACAAAGCAATATTGCCTCAGCCTTGGAGAATCAGTCGTGGATTGAACCAGAGAGCCACCATTAGAGATGTGTAGACTGTGAGGTTCCAAAGGAATCATTTAGATCTGAGCTCCTGGGGGAGGAGGAGCTAATTGAAAAATAGAGAGATTGAAGAATTTCAGGCTGTTCATTCAATGACTCACCTGGAGTTTTCCCCTTCCACAACACAGTAGAGAAAATTCCTTCTTCATCACAAGGCCAAGAACTTATGAGGAATGATTAAGTAAGTGATCATGATCTAAAATAAAATAAAAGATATTCAAGGTACAAAGGGCAAATATTTTGGTTCTAATCTATGTTTCTTATTATATAAAGTGGCTAATGCAACTTTTCTCCCTCTTTCCCTGTCTCAGTTTCTGTCTCTCTCACTCATTTTTTTCTTCCTCTCCTCCTCCACTCTTCTCCCATTCTTTCCTTGATGTGGGAGTTGCAGCCAGTGTACCTTTACTTTCTATGGATGCTACAAGACCAGATGAATTCCTCCAGCATCTCTTTGTTATTGTTAATTGGTGGAAACCAGGCTGAGGGGAATATCCCTTCACTCCCAGGCCTGTGGTCACTGCAGGAGACAATGGCTAGATGGCCAACAGTGAGATGATAACAGTGAGGAGGAGATGGAGAGATATCCCAGTAACATCCAGCTCTAACATGGAAGTAATCCCAGGCATTAGGCAGCTAGAATTTTGGTGCTAGGCTTATGAAAATTGCTCATTAATCTCTTCCTGAAGTCCTCTGCATGCTCTCTCTCTCTCTCTTTCTCTTCTCCTTCTCTGTCTCAATTTTGTTTTCTCCCTCTCTCTCAAGACACCTTAATATATTACTAATAAATTAACCTAAAAAAGAGAGAAATATTAGAATTGACCAGGAGGGAAAGGGGAGGAAATAAACTTTCCCAGAACAAGTAGAACTTAGTTTAGTTTAATTTAGTTTCAGTTTATTTATTGCATTATACCTAATGCAATGAGAAGGGTTCTTCTGTGAGTAGTCTAACAGATTATCTCTAACACTCATAATACCGTGTAAAGAGCACAATTTACAGAGTTTCAATGAAAATAGAAATCCTTTAGTGCAAAGTTAGGGCATCATGAGTCCTTCGACTGTAACTACACTAACATACTATTGACAGTCTTTTAGTGTAGTTACAGCATCCCAGCAGGTGGAACCTGAAACAAATCATTTTTGATGATCAGCTTGTGTCACTCATGGGATAGAGAAGAATAATTAAACTCTAAATGCCCAAAAAAAGGGGGGTAACATTCAACACTGGGAGAGGAAGCTTACAGGAATTTCCTGAGTGTTCCAGAAGCACTTGGATGGCAAGTACTGCAGATGGCAAACTGACAGTGGAGGAAGGTGAATCATTTGTTGTAGGGTATCCAGTGTTTATGGTCACAGTAACATGTTATTATAAAAGTAATTAGATCGCCTGCAGTCATAAGTTGCACAATATAAATGCAAATTCTCTTGTTTTTGCTTTCCCGCTTTGCGATATTGAGTGAAAGCAGAACTATGTGCAGAGTTCAATGGCTCACTGATATATCTTATACTCTCTCTGCAAGAGAGTTCTGTGGGTAAACTTGCTGGCCCAAGCTCATAATGCTGAAGTGGTGAAGGGCACTACAAAAATGCAAGGATTTCTCCCCTTCGTTTTGAAGGCACTAACCTCTGCTTCTAATGTCCTCCTCTGCACTTCAATTGAAAAGGCATGTTTCCAAAGTGGTAACAGGAAGTAACACAGAAAGCAAGCTGAGACTGTTATGTTTGGGCTGTATGTAATCATTAGCCAACAGTATTCTTAGTCAAGGACATTCCACCAGCACTAACTTCAACCCACATTGTTAATATACTTCCCTATTCTGTGAAACACGAGTTCAGGGAAAACATTAAGGGTTGGATAAGTTTTAGAAGATTATGTTCGCGTAACTGAAATCAGTATTAACATAAAACAATAATGGGGAAGAAATCAAATCAGATACTATTTATTGTCATGTAATAAAATACAAATGTAATAGTACATGAAATTGCTTTTAGTCTGCCATAAGGCAGACAAAGACATGCCATTAACATTTCCCCGATGTAATTGTGACACAGTTCATAAAGCTACAGCCTCACAGCTGCAGAAACCTAGATTTCATCCTGATCTTTGGTGCTGTCTGTGTGGAGTTTGGATGTTCTCTCTGTGACCACATGGCATTCCACTAGATGTTCAGGTTTCTTCCCACATCCCAAAATCGTGACGGTTTGTAGGTAAATTGGTCTCTCTGTAGTGAGAGGATGTAGTGGACCAGGGGATATAACCATATAACCATATAGATAGTACAACAAGACACCATACAGAAGTACACAGCAAGAGATTAAGAGAGAGAAGAGCCAGCATAATTCTCCTCTTCTGGGATTCATTCAGGAGTCTGATAACAGCGAGAAATAAACTGTCCTTGAACCTGTATGATCTCATACTTGTGAATTTCTTCCCGACAGGAGGAGAGGGCTAAACAGAGTGCAGCCAAGGAGGGATGAATCTTTAAATCTGTTGGCTGCTTTTCCAAGACAATGGGAGTTTTAGATGGAGTCATTGGAAGGGGTGGGGGGGGTGTGATTACTTAGCGCAAATTCATCAAATCAAGTTTATTGTCCTCTGATTACACAAGTACATGACGTAACAATGTTCTCCGATCCTCAGTGCAAACATGCACACACACAACCAGACGGAACACACATACAGACAAGATCACTAAATATAAGAACAGTAGAGGGCCAATTGGCCCATAGGGTCTTCTCTGCCATTTAATCATGAGCTGATCCTATCACCCAGCCTTCTCCCCATAACTCTTGATGTCCTGATTAATCAAATACTTTTAAATTTCTACTTAAATACACCAACAACCTCGCTTCCATAGCCATGGCCTGTGGCAACAAGTTCCATAGACTCATGACCATCTGGCTAAAGAAATTACTCTCTATTTCTGTTTTAAATTAACGCTTTTTTATGCTGAAATTGTCACCTCTTGTCCTAGATTTCTCTACCATGTGAAACAACTTGGTCACATCTACCCTGTCTAGGCCTTTCAGCATTTGAATTGTCTCTACGAGGTCACCCTTCATCCTTCTGTACTCCAACGAGTACAATCCAGGAGCCATCAATCTTTCCTCATAGGCCAGCCCATTCATTCCTGATAATTCTTTTCTGAACCCTTTCCAATGCGAGAGCATCCTTTCTCAAAAAAGGCACCCAAAACTGTGTACAGTATTCCAAATGACACCTCACCAGCGCCCTATAGAGTCTCAACATTCGATCCCTGCTCTTGCATGCTATTCCTCTCGAAATGAACACCAACATTGCATTCCTTTTCTTCACTGCCATCTCAACCTGGCAGTTAACCTTTAATGTATCCTGCACGAAGACTCCCAAGTCCCTTTGCACCTCTGAATTGTGAATTTTCTCCCCATCTAAATAATAATCTGCCCGTCTATTTCTTGTACCAAAGTGTATGACTACATTTCCCAACATTGTATTTCATCTGCCATCTCCTAATCTATCCAAATCTCTCTGTTGTATATAAATGATTTGGATAATAGAATAGATAGCTTTGTGGCTAGAGCTAGTGATCATGAGGAGATAGACAAACAGTACATATGCAGGACAAGTATTCATATATACAAATGAATAAAAATATTGTTTTGTAAATATACAAATCTCGGATGGTTCGAGTGAGCAGTTTCTTTAGTCGTTCAGCATTCTCACTGCCCATGGGAAGAAGTTGTTCCTCAGCCTGGTGGTGCTTGCTCTGATATTCCTGTAACCCTTTCCTGATGGCAGCAGCTGAAAGATGTTGTTTGCAGGGTGGAAGAGTCCTCAGTGGTTTTGCACACCCTCTTCAGACAACGATCCCAGTAGATCGATGGGGGATAAGGAGGCGCTAGTGATCTTTTCTGCCACTTTCATGGTCTTGTAAATTGACCTCCCATCCATTTCCTTATAATGCAGCCAGCCAAGACTCTTTTGATAGGGCTCCTGTAGAAGGTTAGCATAATGGTGGCCGGTAGCCTTGCCCACTTCAGTCTTCTCAGGAAGAGCAGTCACTGTTGTGCCTTCCTGACAAGTGAAGAGATGTTCGCAACCCTCTGCAGCTTCTTGCAGTTTCAACTTGGGAGTAGAAGACATAGGAGTTTGGTAACTGGTGTGACCTTAGTTTCTGTCCCCTGTGACTCTGAATATGGCTCAGCTTTTTAATGTATAAACCTGCACATCTTGTAAAAAAAAACAATATTTATTCTTGCTGTTATCTTCATATGTAATTCCCAACATCTGTCAGTTTTTGTCAGTAATCCGGGCTCCTGAGCAGACAGGTTTATGCATCTGAATCTGGGGGAGAAAAATAGGATGGGTGTAGTCATCATGAACACAGTGGGACAAAGGGTCTTTTTCTATGCTGCATCTCTCTATAACTTAACCACCATAGGCATCATGACAGTTAGCACAATATTGTTACAGGGACAGTGACGAGGGTTCGAATCCGGCGCTGTCTGAAAGGAGTTCGCACATTTTCCCCAGATGCTCCGGTTTCCTCCCACCCTTCAAGACATACGGGAATTGTAGGTTAATTGGTGTAATTGAACTGCATGGGCCAAAATGATACGGTGCTGCATGTCTACGTTTATTTTAAATTAAAACTCAGAAGTAATCCCAATGGGCAAAAGAGGCATGTGTAGACAAAATATGCCAATAGTTGGTTAGAATTTTGAAAGTGGTGTCTGATAGAGCCAAATTTTTCAAAAGAAAGCAGATGAAGGAAAAGCAATGCAGATATTTTGGAAAAGAGCAGGAATAAGAATTGTTAGGATTCTCTTCAAATGAGCACCAAATGGGCCCCGTGGACTCACTCCAATGACCTATTCCTGTGCAGTACTGTTCTACGTTCAAAGCTCTTGCTTAAAATGCCATGGGGATTTGGGACTGATAGCATTAAACCAAGGTCAACTCTATGACTCCCTGACTTTAGACTTAATTGAAGATGCAGATTTTTTTTTTAACTTTTTTTTCAGATGAACCTATCCATTTCAGCAGATCTGATAAAATTTCAGAAACATTAATTCCATTTTGCTCTGTGCTGACGATGCTTAATGTGTTATGAGGTTCCAGTAATTTTCAACTTGGCTTTGATTTTTTTTTCTTTGATTTCCAGCATTTGGAATATGTTTGGTGAAACTATCAGTCAACAATGTACGAAGCTCATAAAAAGATTCCTATCAGGATTTTCCTTTAAAGCTGCAGATCTTGGACGTGCTCAGAGGAGCCATCACAGCGTTGTGGCACAAAGAATTTTCTTACAGCCTGCTCTTTTTGATCATTCAGTTATCGTACGTTAACGACCTTACAAAGGAAGATCATGCCCTCTTCCAAACCTCTTATCCAACAGTGAGGAGCATCATGTACTATCAATGAAGAATCAACCCACATATTGTACAAGTGAACCAACTGAGATGAAAGTGCTTTTCTCATTTTAGAAACTAACTGATTTCAAGAAAATAAAAAATATTCTCAAGTGAAGAGAAGTATTGTCATTTTCTGTGTAAAGTCATTAGTCTGCAGTTACAAAATATCAAATTCTTATTAATAACGCTGGATAAATGAAGATTTTTTTTCTGATCACTTTTGTGTGTATTTTATGGATTTTGAACTGCTAATCATGAAAATCACCTTAATATCTTTCTATCATGTACTGTGTTTTAGATATCAATATTCTTGTGATTGCATGTTGTATTTTAAATCTACTTTAAGTCACACAAAACCATGAAATGCAACATGTCAATGAAAATTCATAATCATTATTCTCACTTCGACATCTCCCCTGCTGATCGTGGTGCAGTCAGTGACAAACTTGGTGAAAGGTTTCACCAGAACATTGTGACCAAAGAAAAGTGGTATCAGGGAAACTGGAATCCATCAATGCTGGTCGACTATTGTTGGACATTGACACAAGAGGCATCAGATGCTGAGTACAAATGAAAATCAGCAGCAAACATTTTAAGGTCAGTTGAACTAACGCAATGTGTCAACATCATTATGCACTTGATCATGGTAAATTCAATCAAAGTTAATTTAATGTTTCTCCAACTTTTCTATGGGATACAGCAAATCTGTTAATTTAATTTAATGTTTCTCCAACTTTTCTATGGGATACAGCAAATCTGTTAATTTAATTTAATGTTTCCCCAACTTTTCTATGGGATACAGCAAATCTGTTAATTTAATTTAATGTTTCCCCAACTTTTCTATGGGATACAGCAAATCTGTTAATTTAATTTAATGTTTCTCCAACTTTTCTATGGGATACAGCAAATCTGTTAATTTAATTTAATGTTTCTCCAACTTTTCTATGGGATACAGCAAATCTGAAATTATCATTGTGTTCAGCTATCATAATCCTCCATTTTTTGTTAGGAAGCAAAACTTCTGAAAATTTTTTATTGTCAATTAAATTCTATGTAATAATAACTTAAGCACTCTCCGTAATCCCATGTAATAATAACTTAAGAATTCTCTTTTCTCTTTGTGAAATTCATAGCAGGTTGGGTGAGCTTTATAAAGCTTCTCAGTATTGAACTGATGGGGTTAGCTTCTGAAGTAAAAACGAGGGGAGATTGAGCAGCCTGGGGCCATACTCACTGGAGTTTCGAAGAATGAAGATCTTATGAAAACATACAAAATTGTCAAATAAACAAATGACATAGAAGCAAGTTGTTCTTTCCCCAGCAGTTAAGGTTGGAACAAAGCAACAGTGTCTCAAGATTTGGGGAAGTAGATTAAGGATAGAGATGAGGTGGAACTGCTTCTCCGCAAGAATAGTGAATCTGTGGATTTCCCTGCCCAAGAAATCAGTTTGGGCAGCCTCATTAAATACATTTGAGATACAGATAGACATTGGGTATTGGGCAGAAGGAATGAGGTGCAGAGATAGGTAGAGACCACGAATAAGGGGAGGAAGGGAAATGTTAGAAAGTATAGGAGTAGGTTAAAAAAGAGGTGGAGGCAGTGAAACTAGATGGGCGTGGGATTACCTAAAATTAGAAAAATCGATGTTCATGATTTCAGTCTGCTCTAGATCATCTGTCCTATTGGCCAGAATGCAACATAATGGTTCTGACAATGACTGGGGACAAGAACTCTGGAAAGTGACCCAGAAATGAGAACCAGTCCCACCACAGCAGTGATGAAATTTAAACTCAAGGAATTAAATTAGTCTGGAATAAAAAATATCAGGTAACAATTAAACTACTGGATTATCATTAAAACCCATCTGGTTCACAAATGTCTTTCTGGAAAATATATCTGCCAGTCATTCCTGGTTAAACACATGAGAATCTACAGGCTACAAATCTTGAGCAAACATTGAACTGCTGGAATAACTCAGCAGATCAGAAAGAATCCGAGGGTAGAAATGGTCTGTCAGAGATTCAGGCTGAACTTAGTGCAAAGACTAAGATTTTTTTTTAATATGTTGAAACTACACATATAAAGGGGAACAAAAAAAAAACCTGGGGGAACAACCCAGATAGGGATAGGAGAGGAGGTGGAGAGACAAGCAGTGGGAGAGACCTCAAGAAGGCAGCCAACATCATAAAGGACCTTCATAACCATAGCCACAACCTCTTTTCACTGCTACCTCCAGGCAGAAGCTTGACCAGCACCTCTAGTTTCAAGAACAGTTCCTTCCCAACGTCTATCAGCCTCTTGAACTTCCCCTTGTTGCATTAATCATAAACTGCTCTGACACTAGAAAATATCCTGGCGAAGACCCCAGGCCCAAAACGTTGGTTTATATAGCTTTGCCACCTCTGGATCTCCTGAGTTTCTCCAGCAATTTTGTGTATTAACTACAATCACAGCATCTGCAGACTTTCTTGTTTCACCCCAACATCAGTAAAGGACTCTCTGCACTAATTGTAACGGTGAATATTTATTTTCTATCTTTTGTCTCTTATGATCTTTTTTTTTAATTTAATTTAATAGATACTATTTAAATGTTAAATGTTGACAATCAGCACAGAAACAGGCCATTTCGGCCCTTGAGTCTGTGCCACATCCAATTAAACTATAACCCCCTCGGGTCATTTTTGAACAATAGGAGGAAACTGGACCCCCTGGGGAAAACCCACACAGACACAGGGAGAACGTACAAACATTTACAGACAACGCGGGGTTTGAACCCCAATTCAGATCGCTGGCGCTGTAACTGCGTGGCGCTAAGTGCTACACCGATTGTCCTGCCTATTGCATATTGTTGTTGTTTAACTGCAGCAAGTAAGAATTTTGGTCCAGATATGTTTATGTATATGACAATTATCACTGGGAAGAGGGCAATAAAAGTTACAGGTGGAGGGAACAAATAACTGCAGGAGTAGGTGATGAAAAAATGTTGAAGTGGAATCAGATGAGCTGGGGATTACCTAAAATTGGAAAACTCAATGTTCATACAGTTCGGTTTAAGGTTGTCCAGGAGCATGCTGTGTTGTTTCCTGTGAATTTTTAGCTGTTTTCTTTGTTCAACCACAATTAATGATATCTAGTTATTGCTGGCAACCTCAGTGGCATTCACATTCTGTGAATAATGCAATAAAAATCACTCAGCTGCAGGACGGGAATACTGAAATTAATCGCGATTTCCAGATCATTGTGTGAAACATCCATCCATTTCAATCTATCTCATCACCTCAATTGTGGAAAATCTCCACCTACAACTTCTAACAACAAATATTGGGAAATTCCATCTGTGACTCTTTGATCTGTGGGTTCCCTTCACCAGCACACTGAGCTGTAAATTCCCAATTGTTCCCACACAGGCATGTCTGTCCTCAGCCTCATCCATTGTCAGGGTGAGCCCAAATATAAACCTGAGGAGCAATGCATCATATTTCTCCTGGACAGCCTTAAACCCAAGGACATGAACATCGATTTTTCTAATTTTAGGTACCCAGCACCTCCATCCAGTTTCACTGTTTCTTTCTCATCTTTATCTGCTCCTGTTCTCACTTTCCTCTCTAGACTGCCCCTTCCCACTCCTCCACCATTTTCTCGCCATCTCTCCCAGCTTCTACCCAATACCAACATTGTAAAGGAGCCACCATTGTGCTCTCAATCTCTTCTTGCTGCTCCATTCAAGTCAAAAGTCCAAGCAATTCCAGGTTCAAGGAAAGTTCTAATCCAACAGCTATCAGACTCTTGAACCTACCTGTACTACTTTAACCCCCAACCATAACGTTTGTGTGCTGAAGGCTTCTGGACCATATTAGGCCTTCCCAGATTCTTCTCTGCCACAATGAGTGGTCTTAGGCCAGGAATTCCCAGCATTGCAACCACTAGTAGCACCCACTGTGTGATTCTGTGTATCACTGTTTCAACGGGATATCATCACCATATAAAAATTTCAATGAGCATTTATTCATTTATATGAAAACCCCTGAGTGTAAAGCCCTGCAAAAGTAGTGGTCACAGCCCAGGACAACACAGACAAATCCATCCTCACCATCAGGGATCACTGCCATCAGAGAGCAGCAGCAATAATCAGTGATGCACACCACCCAGCACACGCTCTGTTCTCACTGCTGCCATCAGGAAAGAAGTATAGGTGCATAAGACTCACCCCACCAGGTTTAGGAATGGCTCCTACCCCTCCACCATCGGACTCCTCAATGACAAACTCAATCAGAGACTCAGTTAAGGACTTACTTGTGCGCTTTATTGATATTTTTTCCTCTCTGCATTGCAGTTAGTTTGCTTATATTTACTTATTTGTTTACATGTGCACTTTGAGTACAGGAGAGCCAGAACTGTCTCTATTCTGACATTCCCTGGGCTTTTTGCTTATTCTTTGCCTATTCCTTGAAGGTGGGCTCAGGCCTGAAATGTCGGCAATAAATCTTTTATCTCCTATGGACGCTGCAAGACCAGCTGAGTTCCACCAGCATTTCAGTACATTTTTAGTATATATTGTGTACATTTGTTTTGCACATCGATGTGAGGTAATTCTGCCTCACCCGCAACAAAAAGAATCTCAGGGTTGTATGTGATGTCATCTATGTATTCTGACAATAAATCTGAAATCTGTAAATGTAAAATCTATGCAGACAGTTGTGCGCTGTCCAAAATGCTGATGACATCACATTCAACAGTAACCTTCCAAGGGGATTGGACAAAATGTTATGAGGGGAAATTAAATTGCAGAATTGTTAAAGGATCTGAAGGACAGAAAGATGTGAATTGCACCAGAGTAACACAATGAGCTTCACAGGCAATGAAGCTCTCTCTGAAGTGTAATCATTGGTGCAAGATAGGAAAGGCAACTTCCACAACGCACTACAATGTTCAGATAATTGCCTAGAATTTCAACACAATGTTGGCTACATAGACTATCCGCAATGTATTGAACCCTGCCTTTGAAACTCATTTAATGCTTTCAATCGGGTGACTTTCAAAGAAAAACTGCAACGTGCTGACACCGTTCTACAGCTTATTTATTGAAGTTGTAGAGTTATACAGTTATTCAGCCCAACTTCAGTCCACGATGTCCAAATTGTCCACCAGAACCAGCTGCATTTGGCTCAAATTTATCTTAACCTTTCCTACCCAAGCTCCTGTCCAAATGTCTTTTAAGTGCTGTAATTATCCCCTCCTCTACTACTTCCTCTGGCAGTTCATTCCACATACTGCGTGAAGAAGGTGCCCCTCCAATCCATTTTATCCTTTGTCTCCACCTCCACCCATTAGCCACTTTAACTCTCTAGTTTTAATTTTTCCTACTCTTGGAAAACATTCATCTTATCTATCCCCATCACAATTTTATACACTTCTAGAAGGCCATGCCTCAGCCTTCTGCATCAGGAAAATAGTTCCAGCTTATCTATCTGCTCTTTATAACTCAAGCCTTCCAGGGTATCTTTTGTATACCCTTTGAAAAGTTCAAAGTCAAAGAACATACATGACATCACGTACAACCCTGAGATTCTTTTTCCACTAATTGGTAGTGCTAAAAACAGTACTCAAATACAGATACATATACAAAAGAGAGATATGTAAATAACAAAAGAGCAAACAAATGGTGCAATACAGAAAATATTCAGTAATAAATGATGTGAAAAGTAAGGTCCTTAAATAAGTCCCAGAAGGGTTTGTTGTTGAGGAATCTGATGGTAGAGGGATAGCAGCTGTTCCTGAATCTGGTGGTGTAAGTCTTGGGGCACCTAGACCTCTTTCCTGATGACAGTGGCAAGAACAGAGCATGTGCTGCATGCTGTGGTTCCTTGATGATTGCTGCTGCTGTCTGATGGTAGTGATTCATGTGGATGTTCTCAATGGTGGGGAGAGTTTTGCCTGTTACGTCCTGGGCTGTGCCCACTACTTTTTGCAGGGCTTTATGCTCAATGGTATTGGTGCCCCCATACTAGACCTTGAAGCAGCCGGTCAGCGCACTTTCTACCACACCTCTGTGGAAATTTGCCAAGATTTTCAATGCCACACCAAACCTTTGCAAACTTCAGAGATCATAAAGATGATGACATGCTTTCTCCACAATGACATTTGTGTGTTGAGTCCAGAAAACGTCCTCTGAATCGTGTCGACCAGCAATTCAAATTTGCTCACCCCATCCACCTCTGATCCCGCAATGATCGACGGATTGTACATCTCTGGCCTTCCTTTCCTAAAGGCAACAAGCAGCTCATTGGTGACATTCAGTGAGAGGTTGCTGTGATTACACCATTTAGCCAAGTTTTCAATCTCCCTCCTGTATGCTGACTCATCAGCCCTTTTTTCCAACCCAGTACTACCAACTAGGGTTGAATGACTAGAGAAATGTTGATCATTGACTTGGGTTGGGGGATAAATATCAATAAGGACACCAGAGTCATGTTGAGAAAGGGTAATGGGATCCATTGCATCTAGCTGAGAGATCAGACAGGGTCAATGTCAGCTTCGCATGTGAACAATGGCAGTGCAACACAGTACTCCCTCTGTACTGGATGGAAGAATTGGTCTGGATTTCCAAACCGGGATGTGAGCCAAAACTCCTTTCAAGTCAGGAGTGTGATGCAATGAGCCGGAATGAGCATGCTGAGCTGAATGGTGGTGTGGAATATGTCATTTGATGACAATGGCACACAACACGTCTGAACATGAAGTCTGTGACTTCACTGGCAAGTTAAAATAATAGTTGCCAATAAGACAAAGAAATAATACTGTCAAAACTAGGTGTGTAATGCAAGAATACTTGGCAAAGTGGCCACCATGAGCATAACACTACAAACCAATGACAGGGAAGTTTATCACATCGATGTGATGTTCAAGAGTAAAACACAACAGTCTGCAGACACCATGGTTGAAGTAAAAACACAATGCTGGAGAAAATCAGCAGATCAAACCGTGTCCTTTATATGGCAAAGTATCCGGGGGAGAAGTGCAGTCCCACAGGCAGGAGGTAATAAGGAGAGGGAGGGGTGTGGAGAGCTGCACGAAAGGAGACAGCAGGATGGGAAAGAGAGGGAGAAAAGCGGAAGGCTAGCAGAAACCGGAGAAGTCGACATTAATGCCACCCGGTTGGTTGGAGGGTGTCCAGACAGAAGATGAAGGTAAAGGTTCCAGTATTGTCACATAATACTACATTTGGAAAGAAACACACATGAAATTCTTTAACTTTGTCTACTGTAAGGCAGACAGAGAGTCGCCACTTTGTCCAGCACCCTAAAGCAGAAACCTACAGCACCTATTGTTCCTAGACAATTTCTCCTCCAAGTACGGAGCAGTTCTGAGCCTGCTTAGCTTCTGCGATCAGACAATCTCAGGCATATTCATGTCATTAAGTGCTGTGTAAGATGTTGCTCCTCAAATTTACAGGTGGCCTTGCTTTGGCAATATGAGGCCATGGGCAGACATGTTAGTGCAGGAGTTGGATGCAGAATTGAAAAGTTTGGCCCCTGTCAGTGATGCAGACAGAGTGCTCAGCAAAGCTCAGTCTGCGTCCAGTCTCTCTGATGTAGAAAAGGCCGCAATGGGAGCACCAGATGCAGTAGATGACTTCCACAGATTTACGTGAAGTGTTGCTTCACTTGAAAGAACTCTGGGTGCATGTGTGGAACTTCCTGCGACCACAGGGGAAGGTGCCAAGGGGGTGATTAATGGGAAGGGATGAGCCGACAAGGTAGTCACAGAGGGCACAGTCCCTATAGAAGGCGGAGAGGGGAGGAGAGGGGAAGATGTGCCTGGTGTTGGGATCATATTGTTGGTGACAGGAGTTACAGATATGGGTTGGATACAGAAGCTGGTGGGGTGGTAGATGATGACATGGAGAATCCTGTTTTCGTTGCTTCTAGGGGCAGAGGGATCAGGGCAGATGAGCGGGAAATGAAGGAGATGTGAGTAAAGACTGAGTAAGGGAAGCCACATTTTTGGTAGAAGGACGACATCTCAGATTATCTGGACTGGAAGATTGCGTCTTGGGAGCAGATACGATAGAGACGAAGGAATTGAGAGAAAGGAATAGAATCCTTGCCAGGGACTGCTGTGAAGAAATGTAAATTTAGACATACAGCATGGTATCTGGCCACTTCGGCCCACAAGGCCGTGCCACCCAATTACACCAAATGAACCTACAATCTATATTTCGGGCAGTGGGAGGAAACCAGAGGCCAAGGGAAAAAATCTCATGTGGACACAGGATGTATGTACAAAATCCTTATAAACCACACAGGATTCGAACCCCAGTCTCGATCACTGGCGTCTGTTCAAAGTTTGTGTCCTGAGATGGAGATAAAGAGATCAAGAAAGGGGAGAGTGTCACTGAAATGGACCAAGTGAAGTTAAGGTCAGAGTGAAACTTAGCAGCAAAGTAAATAAAGTTGATGAGCTCATAACGGGTGCATGAGGTAGCACTCATGTAGTCATCAATGTAGTGGAGGAAAAGTTGAGGAACTTCAACTGTGTAGGCTTGTAGCGTGGATTGCTACACAAATCCAACAAGAAAGCAAGCATAAGGGTCATTGTCTTCACAGTTTTCATCATTATCCTCACCTCACGGGTAATCCTGACATTTTGAAGTACACTGAATGCACTAAAAGGGAGCGAAATATAACGGTCAGCAGTAAACAGATAGGCCTGTCTCAAGACCAAGTCGTGAAGCTGCTCAAAACACAGCCCAATTCAGAAAACAAAAAGGGAATTAAAAATGTGAAATCAACCCTTTTGCTTCTTTAGACAAAGTCTGCCACTTACAAAAAGGATGTGGCTAATATTTAAAAGAGAATATTTTAGATGAAAGAGGATCTAATCACAGTAAAAAATGTGTCATTGAATGAGTGTCAGAGAAGACCTGATAATCATCCAATACTTAAAATTTTTCAATCACATCTCACCCTTCTTGCTCTCCCTTTTATCCCAAAACAAATGTAAATCAAAGGTTATCCTCTATATTGTGTGTTAAACATGCAAATGAACTCAATAGAACAAAAATTAATGACGATTAAATATCAGTACATGGCAACGTTGATATTTTTGTGCATCAATTTATATCACACGGTCCCTTTCTGGGGACCGATTTAGAGAACTTCACCAAAAAAAACAAGACATTCAGTGTTAGAGGTATATCCACCCTCACACTCAAAGTCCAGTTACTACATATTTGAGTAAAGAGAAGGAATTCCATTTCTAAAGCATCTTTCATGCCTCCTGCTTAACCCAAAGCATTTCACTTCCAAAGAATTGCAGTTGAAAAATAATCACTGGTGTAACATGGAAAGGACTCTGTCCAAATTGAACAGAGCAACCTCCCATGATCCACAGGTGGAATACAGCGCAGAAACAGGCCCTTCTAGTCCATGCAAAACCATTATCCTGCTTCATCCCATCAACCTGCCCCTGAATCATGGTGCACCATAACCTTCCCGTCCATGTAGCTATCCACTCTTCTCTGAAATGTCAAAATTGAAACAGCACCCACCAATTCAGCTGGGAGCTCAATCCACACTCTCACCACCATCTGAGTGAAGAAGTTCCAGTTAATGTTCCCTTGAAACATTTCACCTTTTTTCACGTGTCCTCATGTTTTGCTAATGCCCATGTTCTTGTCTCACTCACATTCAATGGAAAAAGTCCATTTTCATTTACCAAATGTATACCCCTCATGACCCAAGTAAGATCCCAGAACAACCTCCTTCTCTCAAATTCAAAGCTCAAAGTTCGAAGTTCAAATTTATTGTTACAATACATTCATGACATCACATACAACCCTGAGATTCTTTCTCCTGCAAGGGCGGGTAGAATTTCTACTTATTGGTAACTATAAACTGTACTCAAGAAGAAAGATATGTATACAAAAGATAGAAAGGTAAACATAAAAAGAAATGTAAACAAACTGATTGCAAAATATAGACACAAATAAATATTCAGAAATAAATAATATGCAAAGAAAGAATCCTTAAATGTGTCTCATTTAGTCTGTTGTTAAGGAATCTGATGGTAGAGGGATAACAGCTAAACCTGGAGGTGCAAATCTTGTGACACCTCTACCTCTTTCCTAATGGTAGCAGTGAGAACAGAGCATGTGCTGAGTGGTGCGGATCCTTGAAGATTGCTTCTGCTCTCAGATGACAACATTCCATGTAGGTGTTCTCAATGGTGGAGAAAGTTTGCTGATGGTGTAATGGCCTGTGTCTGCCTCCTTTTGCAAGATTTTCCGCTCAGGGGTATTGGTGCCCACCATGATGCCCTTCCAACATGAACTGCAGGATCCAGACTAAAGTTGGGGCCATTGGTATCTTTCCTCCTCAGAAGCAATGAGATCAGAGTAGATTTGGGAATGATGTTATCACTGGCTGAAGTATCAAGAACCAAGAGTCAAAGTCTCAAACGAAAAAGATGACTATTCAAGTTTAAGATAAAAGCAGTTCCATCATACAATACAAAATAAGTCAGATTTCTGAAAGTTCAGTCATCAAATATATGGAAGAGAATGGTAGATGGGAGCAGGACAGTGGGACTAGGCAAAATAAATGGTTTGGCACAGACTAGAAGGGCCAAAGAGGCCTGTTTTTTTCTGTGCTGTAATGTTCTATGGCTTTATGGTTCTATGGGAATTAAGGGATGTGAGCTCAGTGAAGTGTTGAGTTCAGAGATCAGCCAAGATCTGAATCAGCAGTAAATTCAGTGTTAAAGGCTAAATATGTTCTCCTGCTTCTATTTCACACGTGAGTTCAAAGCCCTCCACATCTGACCCTAGCCAACTAAGAATGAAGATTGTCCTGACTCGATAATTCTGCACTTTTTGAACATAGACTTCAGATATTTTTGTGTGCAGAACAGAAAAAAAAAATCCAGCAATTAGGAAGCTTGGTTTATCTGCCATTATAATATTTATTTAGGAACTATTCAAAATCAAGTTTAATTTCTATTTGATATCATTTCATATTGTAAGAAATTTAATTTCCATCTATCTGTCCTAAACTTGAGTATAGGAGGAGAGAGTTGATCGAAATTTTTTAAAAATCAACGGTTTGGATGGAAAAAACATGGAGAAATTGTTTCCTCTCAGTGGGGGAAGTTAAGCCTCATTTCGCTATTTAAGCAAGGTAATGAGGGGACAGGGATTTCTGGAATTTTCTTCCCTAAAGGCTGCTCCTGCTGGAACATCTGGAATTTTTGGGAGGGGATGGATTGCTATTGGTAGATTCACAAAGAACATGAAGCAAAACTAAACATGTAGGGCATAGAAACAGATCAGACACAATCTGATTGAATCATGTCAAAGGAATGGGTTTCCCCCACATCCCAGGGACTTGTGTATTGGTAAGTTAATGGCCACTGTAAATTGGGTAGATCTAGGGTGGCAGGAGTTGATGTGATCATGAAGGGAATAACTATGGGATCAGGGTAAATGATGAGGATTGGTATAGACACAGTGGTCCAAAGACCCTGTTTCCATTGCCAAATGACCTGTCCCCACCTGCACTCTTTAATGCTGAGGAATGAGGGATGGGACCCTGAGTTTGGGAAATGAAAACAAGGAGAAGAAAAATTCCAGGAAGCAAGTAAAGTTAATTTACCCCATCATGTACACTCCTTCATTGACAAATCCAACAGCTGGCCGGGGAATCTAAAACGAGAAGATTCAAGATTTGGGGGAGTATAATTAGGACAGAGATGAGGAAAAATAGTTTTTTTCCCAGAGAGTAGTGAATGTTTGGAATTCTCTGTCCAGGGAAGTGGTTAAGGCTGCTTCATTAGACAAATTTAAAATTCGGTTAGATAAATTTTTACATGATAGAGGAATTAGGGGATATGGGGAGAAGGCAGGTAGGTGGAGTTAGGTCATAAATTAGATCAGCCATGATCTTATTGAATGGCGGAGCAGGCTCGATGGGCAATTTTTGGCCTACTCCTGTTCCTACTTCCTATGTTCGTATGTTCCTATGTAACAGGATTTACTTTTATAAATTGTAATTTTTAAAGAAAGAAAATGCTGGAGAAACTGAGAAGCCTGCCTGGTTTCTACTCATACATTGATGAAAGGCTCAGGCCTTCTATGGATGTTGCGAGACCAGCTGGGTTCCTCAAGAATTTCTGTGTGCTTTTACTACAATCACAGAGTCTGCAGACTTTCATCTTTCACTCTCTTTACATTTCTAAAGCTAGTTTCAAGACCTTTAGTTGTCGAGGTGTGCTTTACACCTGTAGCAAGCACACATATAGTGTTGCAGCCCATTTTGATGGAAGAACATCCCACAAAATCGTATTTATTTTTAATTTAGACATACAGAACAGTTGCAAGCCATTTCAGCCCACAAGACCATGCTGCCCAATTACACCCAATTAACCGACAACCCCCAGTACATTTCTGAAGAATGGGAGGAAACCAGCGCGCCCCCTCCCCCCCCACGGGAGAACGTACAAACTCCTTACAGACAGCGCAGGATTCAAACCCATGTCCCGATCGCTGATGCTGTAACAGCTTTGCACTAACCGCTACTCGAACTGTGCCACCCTCCCCTATGGTAACTGTGCTGGTAATAGTTGTGTTATATTTAACGTTGGAGAACCCATGGAGGTTTGTGACAAAGGCTGGCAGAGGGTAGGAGAGCACCACTGCACCAACAAGGAGAAGCCTAGGAGAACACCCTACATGATGGGAGACCACAGCGAGGAGCTCAGCAGTTGAAGGACTCATACCAGGTTGCAGGCTGCTGGAGACCAGTCATCAGATTTCTTTGAAAGAAATCAACTTTTATTCCTTCATCTTGCTGATATTAATCTTTCTTCTCTTGCTCAGATTCAAGTCTGTAAAAAGTCTCTCTAAATCTATTCCATTTGTGCCTTGCAGCATTTTAAAATGTGGATCCAATCTCCATGTTCCTAATGATTAAACAAAGTTTTTGACCAAAAGCAACTGCAGTTCAATTGCCATCAACATTTGTGGGAGAGCCTGTAACCAGATGACACAGATCTTTGTCTGAAGAAGGCGAGCAAAATCATTGCAGACTCTTTCCACCTCACACACAGCATCTTTCACCTGCTCCCATCGGGAAAGTGATACAGGAGGATCAGAGCCAGAGCCACTAGGCTGAGAAACAGCTTCTTCCCATGGGCAGTGAGAATGCTGAATGACCAAAGGAACACTTCACACTAACCATTCGAAACTCTCATATTCGCAAAGCAATATTTATTTATTTGTATCTATTTGAATTTATTTATATTTATGAATACTTGTCCTGCATATGTATTGTCTGTATGTGTGTTATATCTGGTTGTGTGTCTGTGTGTTTTGCACCGAGGACTGCAAAATGTTGTTTATTCGAGTTGTACTCGTACAGTTGGATGACAATAAAAAGGGAGATGAGGAAATATTACTTTTACACATTAACCTCGAGTAATCTGATGCACACCACCTGAAGGGGAAGACGGTACAAATTATGTTTATTTTCAGAAGGGAATCGGGTAAATGTTTGTCAATGGGCTCTAGCAAAAAGTGTTGGAAAAGTTCAGGGAATTTGATCACTCAGTGAAAGAGCTGATGCAGACATGATGGCCAGAATGGCCTCTTCCTGTGCTGATTCATGCGTATGTGGGCAGGAATAGTCTGTGACATCTAGCAAGCGGTGTGTGTGTGTGTGTGTGTGTGTGTGTGTGTGTGTGTGTGTGTGTGTGTGTGTGTGTGTCTGTGTCTGTGTGGTGTGTGTGTGAGTGTGTGTGTGTGTGTGTCTGTCTGTCTGTCTGTGTCTGTGTCTGTGTGGTGTGTGTGTGTGTGTGTGTGTGTGTGTGAGTGTGTGTGTGTGTGTGTGTGGTGTGTGTGTGTGTGTGGTGTGTGTGTGTGTGTGTGTGTGTGTGTGTGTGTGTGTGTGTGTGTGTGTGTGTGTGTGAGAGAGAGAGAGAGAACTTACGCGTGTGGGTGAACTTCACAGTACACAATATAATTGCTTCCATTCTCCCCATTTTAACACACGTTTGGAATGGAAATGAAGCTGTACTGGGAAGAATTGACCAGTGAGCAGGGAGTTGAGGCTATATGAGGATACAGTTATTCATCTGAAGCTGATGGACTACAGATGTGGATCTGAGCATCAATACTGAGCACCCAGTTTCCTCTGAGGCATTTGGGATGGGCTGGAGGTCCAGACATGGATTGATTTCATTTTCAGAACTAGGCTCTATTTCAAAGATACACTGTCCATGCTGTTTAGTTTATGAACAGATGATACATTTGTTTAAATTCATACATATGTATTTTTGACATAAATTTAAATAAAATACATTTGCTGTTGCAGATAACAGTTTCTCTATAACATGAACAAAATTGGTAAACTTTTGTTCATGTAAATGGTGAATCAGAAGTTAGAAATAAAAAGACTTGCAGTTATCTCACATCTTCAGACTTCCACAGACATCCCACAGAAATATACAGCCGATGGACTACTTTGAAAATGGTCACTAATATAATTGTTCACAACAAGCTCACACTAATAGTAAATGAAAATAAAAACAAGTGGCAGATACTGGAGATCTGAAATAAAAGAAACAAAAATACTGGAAAGATTCCATAGGTCAGAAGTGCCTGTGGAAAGAGAGTCCTGATGAATGATCCCAGAATGGAGGCATTATCAGTTCTCTCCCCGTAGATGCTGCCCAACCCACTGAGTGTTTCCAGCACCTGCCATTTTTGCCTCATTGATGATGTTCAGATCATCTTTTCTTCAGCTATAACAAATTGGAGTTGGAAATCAGCAGGTCGGACAAGGGTAGAAGTGGCCAGTCAATGTATTGAGTCGACATTCATATCAAGTTCAAGATAAAAAGGTCAAATTGCGAATATAAATGAGGAAAGGAAACTGGGGAAGGGGTCCAGAGGTGATTGGATGGAAAGTGTGAGGGGTGAAGAGACAGGTGGAGGGAGAAACCATTAGGGGGCAGGGAAAGAAAAGAGAGAGAGAGAGAGAGAGAGAGAGAGAGAGAAAGAGAGAGAGAGAGAGAGCAAAGAAGGAGTAGGTAAAGAAGGGACAGGAAGATTAGAATCAGATGGAGATAGGGATACCTAAATCTAGAAAACGCATCATTCATGCTGTTAGTTTCAAGCTGTTCAGGATGAATATGATGAGTTAAAGAAAAATACAAAAGTCTGCAGTCACTGTGGATGAAGTAAAGACATAATGTTGGAGAAACTCAACTGGTCAAACAGTCAGGGTTTGACAAACAATTAAGACCAGGTGCTCTCTCTCCCTTATGACCTATTATCTCCTGCCTTTGAGAACATGCTCTTTCCCCTGCCACTCCCCTCCACCACCATTTTGTTTAGGTACCTGCTGACATTTTGCTCATACCTTGATGAAGGGCTCAAGCCCGAATCGTTGATTATGCATCTTTATCTTTGCTAAATAAAGTACACTGTTTGACTAGCTGTGTTTCTCCAGCATGGTATTTTTACTGATTATAATGTGCTGTTCTTTAAGTTTATGTGGAGCCTCACCCCGACAGACATGTAGGAATAGTTGGAGGGGGCTGGGGGTTAACATGGTTGGCCGCAGGCTGCTCATGTTTAAACCCACAAGCAGAGCAGAGGTGTTCCGTGCAAACCTGAGGAACAACACATCGTTTTCCTCTTGGACAGCCAAGTTTTTCAACTTTTGTTTACCCTGACTCCCTTCTGATTCCACTCTTCCCAGCCCTTTTTTGATTGTCTTTTTCTAACTTATCTTGACCCCACCCCCACCCTATGGTTTCTCCCTCTATCTGTCACCACACTGCCTGACTTGTTACTTCTAGCCTCCGCCTCCCCACCACCCCCCCCCCCAACCCCACAGCTTCTTTCCCCCTTTAGTTGATCATTTTATCTTAGTCTTAACAAAGAGACCCAATTAGAAATGCTGACTATTTCTTGCCACGGATGCGGTCTGACCTGCTGAGGTCCGCCAGCAATTCTTTGATTGTTCCAGATTCCAGCGCCTGCAGCTTTTGTATTTCCCTGATCTTTTTTTCTGTGATGTTTCTTGAGGAATGTATTGCCACAACACCCAGCAAAACTCCCAGTTTTGTCTTTGTGGTAGTAATTTGGGATCCATTACACCCACACAGCAGAACAGGGATGATATCAGTTTAATTTCTTATCCAACAGTGCAGCATCTCTTTGGTATCAGACTCTAGGCCTCTTTGGAGAAAAACGGAGAAATGCTGAAGCAACTCAGCAGGTCTCGCAGCATCCATAAGAGATAAAGATATAGAACTGATCTTTCAGACACGAGTCTGCTTTTTACTCGTGGAGTGAAACACAAACCTCTGCAGATGCTGTGATTATAGTAAAAACACACAGAAATGCTGGAGGAACTCAGCCGGTCTCACAGCGTTCATAAAAGATATATTACTGACGTTTCAGGCCTGAACCCTGTAAAAGCACAAAGCAGGTAGGCGTCTGAATTAAAGATTGAGAGGGAGGGGAAGTCCATACCCACACACACAAGGTGTTAATTGGATAGGATAAGAGGAAAGGTGAGAATTGATCTTGGCTCTGTGAAAGGAGACAGAGGGAAAAGGGAAGAGAGAGAGAGAAACAGAACTAGAGGAAAGGAGAGGGGGGATAAAGATGGGGTGGGAGGTTTTAATGGAAACTGGAGACATCATATTTGAAAAAGGGTTCAGCCCTGAAACATCGGTTATATATCTTTACCTCTATGGACCCTCATGACCTGCTGAGTTCCTCTAGAGTTTTTTTGCATTTTTATCTCAATCGCAGCATCTTCAGGCTTTCATAATTTGCCCTTTTGGGCAGTCCATCTATACAAGAGGTAACATAATGAGAAGAGTTTTTATTTGTTTTTTATAATTACGTTGGTGAATGGGTCAAGGAAGAGACATGCTAAAAAGTCTGATAACCTCTTGTCATTTCAATTACGACAGTAATAATGCAGTTTGGATAGCGGATCTTTGCTTTCAATCTCACTTTACTTCATGAGTCTGGGTTAAGCTTTGCACAACCGTTAAGCTCCTGAGCTGTTAGTCCCTTTGTATCTGTTTGAGTCATATCCCCTGAAAGAGTTGGGTTGTAAAGGAAGCGTAATCTTGCATCTATTTTAAGACCAAATGCACCAGAAAATGTCTCACTTGTCACAATATGCCAAGAGTGAAAATACCCAGCATTTTGTGTGGGAGCTGGGTACAGCTGGAAACAGGTTTGATTACAGGCTGAAAGATACAATTTATAAGATTTTTTTTCCAAAAGACAGAGAATGAACTGGCAGATTCTATAGGACTGGGCAGAAATGAATGTTGACTTTTGCACTGGTATTTGTAGAACAACAGCTAATTGAGGGTGCTTTTGATCTCAGAGAGGAAGATTACACAGCTGTAATTCCTTCCAGTCATGACGATCAAACATGAAAAGCTTAACTAACAATTTTAATCGCTTTATTATCCCAATGCTTGGATTTCAATTATGTCATGAGAACAAAGTATATTTCTCACTATCATTTTTTAATTACTTTATAACATTCAGCAATATTATCACATTTTTTAAAAATTCCCAGTTTTACCCCTGCAACCTTTACTCAGTGGGGTATGTGTGTACATCTGAGTCAGAGGGTTCGAGTCCTCTGCAGACTGAGAAGTCAAAACACACAAAGATGCTGGAGGAATTCGCAGCATCCAAAGGAGGTAAAGATATATTACCAACGTTTCAGGCCTGAACCCTCCCAAAACTATAAGTTAAAAAAAAACTAGCCAGGTATCTCAATAAAGACTAAGAAAGAAAGGGGGGAATGGGAGGTGGAGGAGTCCAGACCAACAATCAAAAAGTGTTAACTGGATATGATAAGAGGAAAGGTGAGAAATTATTGTGAATCTGTGAAAGGAGGCAGAGGGAAAAGGAAAGAGAGAGAGAGATAGAACTAAAAGAAAGGAGATGGGGACAAAAATGGGTTAGGGGAGGGGGGGTCATATTTATAACAGAAGCTGGAGAAGTCGATATTAATGTCATCCATTTGGCAGTGCATTAGGCAGGCATGTCAGCAAGGGAATGGAACAGGGAATTGAAAAGCACGGCCATGGGGAGATCCATACTAATGCAATGGATAGAGCTGAGGTGCTCAACGAAGCGATCTCCCAGTCTGCATCCAGTCTCTCTTATATAGAAAAGAATGTCAGTTCCTTTCATTAAATTGAGACCGGTGTTCGGGCCATTGTTGTTTTTCATCTACATCAATGCTCTGGATGATAATGTGGTAAATTGGATCAACAAGTTTGCAGATTGAAGGTGCTGTGGACAGCGAAGGTTTTCAAAGCTTGCAGAGGGATCTGGACCAGCTGGAAAAATGGGATGAAAAATGGTAGATGGAATTTAATGCAGACAAATGTGAGGTGTTACATTTTCAAAGGACAAACCAAGAAAGGACATACACGGTAAATGGTAGGGCACTGAGGAGTGTGGTAGAACAGAGGGATCTGGGAATACAAATAGATAGACCTGTAAGTGGTATGACAGGTGGATAGGGTTACCTAAATCTCTAGCCTGAGAAATCAGCCTCTTCACATCCCTGTCAGGATCTATGTACTTCAATGAGGTTGCCCGACATTATTCTAGAGTTGCAAATGTAAGCTCATTCTAATCAGCATGTTGCAAAAAAAAAACCTTTTTTTCCCTGGCTGGATTTTGACTTTCACTGATTGATTTTGATGGAGATGACAAAAGGGAGAGAAGAGACATGTGCCTCACACAATTGAATGACAGCTCAGATAAAACTTTACTCTCCTTTCTACCTGATCCGCCTTTGTCTGCATTCAAGGCAGCAACAGGGTTATTTAGGCTTAAGTACTTAACCTTAATCATATTCTGTTAAAACTCATAATATCCTGTTAACACTTATATCACACCCAGGAAGGTGGAGAATAAACAGGGAGACAATTGGTGCCAATATTCCATGAGAAGCTAGGCAGAGGCCCACAATAAACATCGAGAGAGCCAATGCCTAATTTCCGCGTTCTCACCTGCTCCTATATGCACTCCCTGCCCAATTGGTATGCAAAAAAACACATATTGGTCAATCTTGAAAATGAGGTGCTGTTTCTTCAATTTACAGGTGGTCTTAGTCTGGCAGTGCATGAAGCCATGAATAGACAGGTCAGCAAGGAAATTGGTTGGGGAATTGAAATGGGTGGCCACTGGGTGATCCATGCTATTGCAGCGGACAGAGCTGAAATGCTCAATAAACCAATCTCTCAGTCTGAGACTAGTCTCTCTGATGTAGAGGAGACATAATCACCTCTGCCCTAAATGAGACAGTGCCTCCTAATTGTACACTCATCAGCCAAAGGAAGAAGCCTCCCAACATCTGACCAGCAAACCCTCTCCAAGTTTTGGATGACTCGGTGAGATCATGAGTTAGTGTAGCAATTAAGGCTCTTTCAGATGGCCAGAATACCCTGATATAAAGCCGCATATTCTACCCCTATGCAGCTATCGGGAGGCCACCTGAAAGAGCAGGAGGCACCTCTGAGGTGCATTTTCCAACCCTCCTCCTAGAGGGATAATCGCCGGATCACTGAAGTCCCCCTAGGCACCTGAATGCAGCCGCCTGAAAGCGGCTGCCAAGGGGCAGACTAATGACAATTAGCTGGTGACCCAATGCGCCTGACAGTCCCCCTCCCTGATGCCCCTGCCCTGACATCCTGCGCCAGCTGCCCCTGCCCTGACATCCTGCACCAGCTGCTCCTGTCCTGATGTCCCGGAGGGACAGGAGCCAGAGAGTGCACTCCGAGGCACCTCTCCTGCAGCTGTCCCTTTCAGGTGGACAGCACAGCACTTTCAGGGCTGCCACCTGAATGACCATTCCACAGGTCTGCATCTGCTTCTGCAGGCGCATTCTTGGAGGACAATGCATCTGAAAGCATTTTTTTCTTTCCCACTCTCTCTCTCTCTCCCCCCCCTCAATCTCCGTCTCCCTTTCTCTCCCTCCCCCTCTATCTCTCTCTCTCCCCCCTTCTCTCTCCCTCCCTCTTTTTCTTTCTCTCTCTCTCTTTCACACACACACACACACACACACACACACACACACACACACACACACACACACACACACACACACACACACACACACACACACACACACACACACACACACACACACACACAGCGCTGAAAGCATTCTATATCTTGGCTTCCAACTATGCCTTTATTCTACCCATCCCTCATGTTTTCTGACATTTTAGTCCTGGTGAAGATTCACTGACCTGAAGCCCTGAGCTGTTAATCTTTGCCTGGGTATTTCCAACAATTCGAGTGTGGGCCAATGAGTTAATGTAACCATTTAAAGGATGAGGCCCTGAAATTCTGTAGATTTTTTTTTCAGATCCCATACTGGCACTATGGCAGGGCACAGGGAGACACATAATCTTCAGGGCTAAGATTAAGGGCTATCCTTGCTTGTAATTATTTTTGGGAGGAGGATCAGAACCTCATGGTTGAGGTTGAATTTTTTCCACTCCACTTCCCTGCGGTCTGACTTGGCTGGTGAATCTCACCTTGGATCTACAAACTCTGTCAGAAGTTGGTCAAATGAGGCTTTACAGAGCAAGTAGCTATATTTTTGTGAGGCTTCGCACTCCTTGGCCAATTTTCCCTGTTTTCCGTGTGCTCTGGAAGGGACTCGAGGTGATCCGTTCCTCATTGAATCCTTCTTCTCAGCCTTGAATGGTCACAGCCCAGGGGTTTCAACAATGATGGTTTGATTGGGTCCATGAAGCTTTTCCTTATTCTTTCTGGGAATTTCCTACCCCGATGAAGTTCATGTGTCTGCTTCATGATTCCATTGTCAGAAATCTCGAAGATGTGGCCCGCACTTTGGACATGTGTCAATGTAAATAGAATTGTGATGATGAGGGAAAAGGTGGAAAATATTGTGATGTGGTGTAAAAATAACAACCTGGGTCTCAACATGAACAAGAGAAAGGAGACGATTGTGGAGTTCAGGAGGATCAGGGACGACCACATCCCGCTCCATATTAATCGCTCAGTAGCGGAGAGCATCAAGTTCCTCGGAGTTCACTTTAAAGTAACCTATACTGGACATTTAACATCTCCTCACTTGTTATGAAGGTGCATCAGTGAATGCACTTCTTGAGAAGACTGAAGTGGGCAAGGTTACTGGTCACCATTCCATCAACTTTCTACAGGAGCTCTATCGAGAGTGTCCTGGCCGACTGCATCACAGTGTGGTATGGTTGCTGCAGAGAAATGGATCAGAGCCCAATCCACAGGACCATAAGAGTGGAAAAGAAAATCACTGGGGACTCTCAGAGTTAGTGTCAGAAGAGATCAAATTGGGGAAGATTAGGGTAACCACTGTGGGAAGAGGAGGGGGGGTGAGGGCACAAACTGCCGTTCAAGAACTCTCTCAGTGGCAGGGGAGCAGGTGCCATACCTGCCATGGTCCTCCTCCAACCACCATGGTGTCACACTTCAAACAAACGCACGTGCTTATAACACGTGGAGACAAAACTACGTGATTCATTTTGGTGACACCCCCTCTGATGGTGTCACCCAGTGTGGTCCACAACCCCCTAGCGATGCTAGTGCTGTGGGTGGGTGGGAGGGTACAACACCTCATTGGGGGGGGGCATGGCCTGTAAATATCTCCCCCTCCCCCGGCGCCAAGCCTGGGTCTCTCTTCCCCCATCGCCTACTGGGATCAGTGTTTGAAGAGGGCTCGCAAAATCATTGAGGACCCCTACCACCCTGCACATAGCATCTTTAACAATTACCATCAGGAAAGAGATACACCATCAGAGCACCACCAGGCTGAGGAACAGCTTCTTCCCATGGGCAGTGAGAATGATGAATGACTGATGGACTGCTCATACAAACCCTCTGAGACTGTACTATTTATTTAACAATACTTATTTATTTTTGCATATGTGTATGTGTGTATGTGTGTATGATAGCTCAGTGGTTAGAGCACTGGTCTTGTAAACCAGGGGTCAGTGGGGCCTCATTTCTGTGAGGCGCGTTTGACAAAGTGGTGACTCTCTGTCTTCCTTATGGTAGATAAAGGATTTGCATGTTACATTCTAAATGTAGTATTATGTGACAATAATGGAACCTTTACTGTACTCCCTATGTATCATTTGTCTGTAGTGTCTGTATGTTATTGCACCAAGGACACTGTTTCATTCGGTTGTACTTGTACAATTGGATGTTAATAAACTTCAACTAGGGTCAGCACAATGGCGCAGCTAGCAGAGTTGCCACCTGACAGCTCCAGAGATCCTGGCTCAATCCTGATTCAGGTACTGTATGTCTGAGTCTGTATGTTCTCCCTGCAGCCTCATGACATGAAAAATCCTGCAAGCTGGTAGGTTAATTGGTGACTGTAAATTGCCTCTCGTGTTTGGGTAAGTGAAAGAATCTGGAAGGGGTTAGTAAGGATTTGTCCTGGGAGAGAGAGTAAACTTGCAGTTCTTTACTTGCCATGCCTTTCGAGGATCTTACAGAGTGAGCATTAGTGACAACTCTCCAGTGCAATAAAAATCCACCTATTGTTTAGCATATCTCTGAAGCACAACAAATGAGACGGGTATCAAAACTCACAGGTGATTACTTCAGAACCTTGCAAGCAAGACCATTGCTAAACAAGCCCACCACCTCAATGTAAATTTAAATGTAAATTTAGACACAAAGCACAATAACAGGCCCTTTCGGTTCTCAAGCCCGTGCGGCCCATTTACACTCAATTAACCTACAACCCTAGCACATTTTGAATGGTGGGAGGAAACCGGAGCCTCCAGGGAAAACCCACACAGATGCGGGAATAACGTACAAACTCCTTACAGACAGCACTGGATTCGAACCCTGGCCTCTGGCATTGTCACAGCATTGTGCCAACCAGTCGGCCATGGACTAACTTTTAATTGTTGAACAAGCTTCATACTCCACTCAGAGGCACATTGAAAATAATTGGAGTTTTTTTTTTATAACTTTCTTCCTTTTCTCATTTTGCTCACATCCGTGCCCTATCATTTAAAGAAAAGGACCAGTGAATGCATAAAGATATTTGGCAGACAAGCAGATCTTCAGTTTATACAGTTTAAGATCTACAAACAGGAATAAAAAGGATTGTGAAAAGTAGAATTGGGACTTAAACACCAGCCAGAAATATAAAAATGGTTCAATGAACAGGGAATCTGCAAGAGGGACATCAAGAAAGAATCAAGTTTGTGACTAGAATTCTAATGTAGAAACAATTTACTCTATTGCAAAAGTGCTTAGTGTAAGCCCTACCTTAATATTAACCACGTAATCCAAATCTCAATTCAAAACTGTTAAATGCCTCATCCATTAGAAAGAGGTTCCTGGTGCTTCAGGGAGAGTTCAGGATTTAATCAGATCCAAGATTAAATCTTCAATTGGTTTTCTCATAAGCACAATATCACATCCTGGGCTTGGTCAGTGCTAAGTGACCTTGGGAGAAAGATTTATTTGTTTGAGGCAGGTTGCTACAATATCCCAAAGGGATTATTTTATTCAAATGATGTGCCAAATGCTTGTCAAGGCTACAGCAAAAGTCCAAAACTCTGCATGTCAGTCAGAACACCCGAAAATCCAGACTTCTCAAAAACTCTTAGCTTTTACGTGCATGCAACGTGTGTAAATGCCACAGATCCACAGCAGCAACAAGCAACCATCCAGAAGTCATGCAAATGTAAGAAAAAATATTTAGTTGTTGTTTTTGTATTTGCAACAGATATAATACACACACACACACACACACACACACACACACACACACACACACACACACACACACACACACACACACACACACACAAACTTGCAAGGATCATACAATGCAATTGCATCAGACACAACAGCTATCAATACTTGCAACTAACTGCAGAATGCAATACAATATCCACCACCCGTTGATACAGTGCAGGCACTGCTCTTTACTAAAGTAAATTAGGTTTACAATAATAGTGATCTCTGTGTATACAACACAACAGCTTCCAACTCTATGTTAGCACACACCTTACCAATGATTTTCCAGTGTTGCGCATGATTCACAACCTGGAGTCAAGCTAGGATATATCCCAGGTGAAGGAAAGAAGCAGATGGTTCACATGTGATGGTATTTATAATGCCATTGGATGGGGAGTCTATGGTATAGTCACATAACATACATGATCCTCTGTATTACAGTCAATTGTCTGAAAGTAGTTTTTATGAGGAAGACTGAACTCTTGAGTCTTTTACAATATAATTGGAAAAACCTCAATGTGAAAAATCTGTTTCCCATGGTAATGTTTAGTCAATTAAACAAATTTGTTGGGGAATTCTAATTAAAGATAAATGTCCCGTGACATTGGGTCAGCACAATGGTGCAGCAAGCACAGTTGCTACCTGACAACTCCAGATATTCTGGTTCAATCCTGACTCAGGTAATGTAAGTGAAGTCTGTATGTTCTCCCTGTAGCCTCATGGGTTTCCAATGGGTCCTCCAGTTTCCTCCTACATCCCAAAATCCTGCAAGCTGTTAGGTTAATTGGTGACTGTAAATTGCCTCAAGTATTTGCGTAAGTGGTAGAATCTGGAAGACATTATTAAGGATTTGGGGAGAATAAAAAGTGGGATTAAAGTAGGATTAGTGTTACTGGGTGGATGGTTGATGGTTGGTGCGACTAAGTGGTTTCTGTTCTATATCCCTCCTTGACCCTATAACTTGAACAGGGCCTAGAGCGCTGAAAGCTTCCTGATCATGTCGGAGGTTTGGATCTGGAGCTCAAGTTGCCAATGAATCGAAAGGAGTCTGTGCAAGCACTGGAGACGAATCCATGGACACTCGATGTCCCTGAAAGGATCCTTTTTGCTTCTCCTTCTTTCTTACTGTAAGGGGTGCCAGAGGGACACTAATGGCAACTCTTTGTCTGCCTTGGGGCAGGCAGAAGGCAATCTCATGTCATATTAGACGTTCCATTCTATTACATGACACTGAAGGAATCTTGAATTTTGATCGTTGAAGGAATGTTAAATATCAAGCAATATAGAGCTGTTAGAAACTTAGCATAAGAAGTGAGTTTTAAGGAGTATTTTTCAGGAGGATAGAGGGTCAGAGGGGTTTAGGGAGAGACCTTTGGAGCAGATGAAGGCACAGCTGAATTTGCTCTGGAGCGTAAAATTCTTGTGAGTAGGACGGCAAAAGAAGATGGAAGGATCAAAAGATGCAATCAGTGCGGAGATAGTTCAAATAGTATCAATTATAGTTCTTACATTTACGATGACATAGTCTGCAGGGATAAAGGTTTAATCTGTGGGAGAGGGAGGTCAGCAGGCAAACAAGAAGGCAAATGGAATGTTGGCCTTCACTGCTAGAGGGATTGAATTTAGGAATTGGTTGGTTATGCTGCAAATGTACAAGGTAGGCTGCATCTGGAGTACTAGCTGCAGTTTTGGTCTCCTTACCTGAGGAAGGATGTTCTGGCTTTGGAGGCAGTGCAGAGGAGGTTCACCAGGTAGATTCCCGAGATGAGGGGGGGGTTCACTTATGAGAGGTTGAGTCATCTGGGACTATACTCGCTAGAATGTGGAAGAATGAGAGAGGATCTTATAAAAAGTAGGCAAGTTTCTATTGGTGGGGGAGACTGGAACTAGGGGATCTAGCCTCAAGATTCAGAATCAGAATCAGAATTTATTGTCATGGACAAGTTATGAAATTCGGTGTTCTGCGACACCATCATATTGCAAGCAGTCATATTGTAATCATCTTACGACATCACTATTAAAAAAATTAAATAATAGTGCATTAAAAGTAAGGCAGCTTCCTTGGTTCATTGGTTATTCAAGAATCTGATGGCAGCGGGGAAGAAGCTGTCCTTTTGACATTGAATGCTCATCTTTAGGTTCCTGTACCTTTTTGCTGATACTATCCTCACTGACAAAAGACAAAGGAGGAAAAACCCAACACCCAACCCTAACCCATCAATTTTCCCTTGCAACCGCTGCAACCGTGCCTGCGTGTCCCGCATCGGACTTGTCAGTCACCAACGAGCCTGCAGCAGACGTGGACATTACCCCTCCATAAATCTCCGTCCGCGAAGCCAAGCCAAAGAGAAGAAAAATCCTTCAGGGTAGCAGAATCAGGTTGGAGATGAGGAGGAACTGCTTTCTCCAGAGGGTGATGTATCTGTTAAATTATTTGCCATTGAAGCTGTGGAGGTGACCTCAGTAAATATATTTAAGAGACGGTTGGATAGATTTTTACATAGTTGGGGAAATAGGGGATATTGGGAAAAGGCAGGTGGGTGGGGATGAGCCTATCATCAGATTAGCCATGATCTCATTGAATGTCAGAGCAGGCTCGATGGGCGGGATGGCCGACTCCTGCTCCTATTTCTTATGCTTTTATTTTCTTACAATGGCATAGAAGGTCACAGGTTCAAATGCTAATTACCGCCATTCGCCTCAACTGAGAATAAAGTATATTGACAGTACCATGAGCTCTGCATCTCTGGTGCAAAGGAGAGGAAACATTATCCAGGCCACCACGCTCCTGATCATTATCTACAGCAGCAAAAGTGTTAGATAAGTTTGCCCATGATAGCTCCTCAGGTGGAACAGTTTTCCAAGATCCAATGGTATTAAAGATGGATTGTGGAGGAACATGTGGCCTCCCCCTCTGGAACATTGTGGATTGTGGAGGGTCAAATGATCTTCCTGTGTGAAACTTATTCGGACATTGCATCACCTGCCAATCAAGGTTGGACTCCGGCCACCCATTAGTGCACACCTTACCATTGGCTAATTTAAATGATTCAGGGTCATCATTGGGCAGCTGCCCAGCCCAGAACAGTATAAAACACGCATGTCAAACTCTGGCCCGATATAATTATATTTGGCCCGCAAAATCATTTCAAAAATGTATTAGAGGTGGCCCGCCCTGCAGCGAGAGCCGATGCTGTTTTTTGGTAATGTCACCCCCACCATCCTCCCCCTTCATTGCACATCCTTCCCCATTGTAACACGAGAAATTGTAACACGAGAAGTCTGTCGATGTCATCAGCCAGCAAGCCAGTTGGAAGGCTCCCCGCACAACCAGTCACTTCTCCCACCTGTCGAGCGGTGCGGAAGATGGGCGAGCGCCTGTGATTGCCTGTCGGTGCGATGGGCATGGCAGGCTGCGCACGGCCCCCGGGCTGCACAAGCCCTGCGCGACTGGCACCGGACGGCCCTTCCACAGCGCAAGCGCACTTCTCCCGGTCGCCACGGCCTTCAGCGCTTGCACCCGCGCAGACCACAGGGACGGCTGGTTCGGCCCTGCACGTGAAGAGAGAGATGGTGGCTGTCCGCAAAGGCTGATCGGCAGCGCACTGGGCCTGAGTGGGTGGGTAAGCAGGAGTGGGCAGAGGGTGTAGGTGAGGAGTAATGGGCAGGGGAAGTTATGGTGGTACGAGGGGCAGTTAGAGGGAGGGATGAGTAGAAGGAGGGGTGGATAGGGAAGACGTAAAAGTGGAGGGGCAGGGCGAGTAGGGGAGGGGTGATTAGAGGGTGAGAGACGGGTAGAGGGAGGAACAGGTTGAGGGGAGAGGCAGTAGAGGGCGTGTATAGGATGGAGTGGGTAGAGGCAGAGCGAGTGGAGTGAGGGGTGAGTAGAGGTTGGGTAAAGGACTGGTCAGGTAGAGGGATGGTGGGTCAAGGGTGAATAGAGGCCTAGAGCCTGAGGAGTGAGCAGGAAATGCTGAGTCCTGATGCAGGTCAAAATGGACACAGCCTGTGAATGCTGACTACATCTCCACAGGGACCAAATATGTTTCCCTCAGGTCAAGCAAAGGGTGAACTTGAGCTACCTACTCCTGACCTGTAACATTATCCTCCTAAAGTTATATCCTAAAGTTTAACATTACATATGTTGAAAGAAGAGAAAACATGCAGATGTTGTTGAAAATTTTCAATAAATATTTAATTCGGCCCTCCACTTAGTCCAAGTTTTTAATTTTGGCCCTCCGTGAATTTGAGTTTGACACCCCTGGTATAAAACATTAATGCACACCACATTTCTTGCTTTGCCTCATGGTCAAAGGCCCGGACCGCTCTACGCCAGATCACTACTCAGGACATCTCTGCAAGTGTCACAGTTAAGGTGTGCACTGCACTTAAGCTGAGATACAGTACTGCAATAGAACAGTGCTTGCAGAGAGCCACACCCCCATTCCCATACAGGGAACCGGGAGTCTGTTAGAAAGATCCTGTATGTTGAGTATGTACACATATGTGAGTGTGAAAAAGATAGGTGGCCACTGGTATCAGAGTCCAGCCTGGGACTGATGTGAATGTCTATACCGGTGGTTCTCAACCTTTTTCTTCCCACTCACATACCACTTTAAGTATTCCCTATGCCATAGGTGCTCTGTGATTAGTAAGGGATTGCTTAAGGTGGTATGTGGGTGGAAAGAAAAAGTTTGAAAATCACTGTTTTAATCATACCTAATTGACACGTTATGTGCATGGTTTCATAACTCCAAAGGAAATGGGTCATGACAATTTTTCTCAAGCAAAATAGTTCAGTAACAATTGGGTTTAGAGCAGTGATTCTCAACCTTCCTTTCCCACTCACATACCACCTTAAGCAATCCCTTATAAATCACAGAGTGCTTATGGTATAGGGGTTACTTAAAGTGGTATGTGAGTGGAAAGAAAAAGGTTGAGAACCACTGGTCTATGCAGATGGTCCACGATTTATGATGGTCTGACATGAATTTTCACGATGGTTCAAATCTGTACTTTCGATTTCGAGTTCCGATCTATCCCGCACTTGCGATATGTGGCACACTACTCTTGTGCTCTTCTGGCCAATGGCGGCATCACACGAGAGTAGCGTACAGAATACTCTCTTGATGCTGGCTCAACCACACTCACAGTCGCTGTTTTCAACATTCAACATGTTGTATCCAACATGGTATTCTTTTTTGAGCTACGATTTTTTTCGACTTACGATGGGAGAGCCAGAACACAACCCCATCATAAGTTGAAGACTACCTGTATAGTTGTTTAGTGGTAAAGTAAGTATCGTTTGATGTTCTCCCCTTTTTGACTCCTGTGTGTTCAATAATGTGATTGTAACACTTGTGTCCAGACTCATCTCTCTGTGAACCCACCGAACCTGATACTTTCCCAAACACAACAAATAGTCACGTGGATGTAAGGGAAACCACAAGCCTTCAACATGTAGTAAAGTAATTCATTTGGTACATCTTACATACCTCATTGGCTGCAGCAAGGAAGAATTTCAGTGCATCTGTACATTCCACTTACATATATAACAATAAACTCACATTGCTCATTATTCATTCATCCTTAGGGTGAAGTATGTCAAATAAACAAGAGATTATTGTGCTGCATAGCCAGAGATTTCCTGACGATCTTTTTAATGCCTTTAATGTGCACTTTAAAATTTGCAAGGAATGTTAAATTAAGTGCAACGTTAGGAATAAAATTTAGAATGAATACCATTGAGCTATGAGGCTTGAACTGCAGTCTCTTGATAATAAGTGAATTATGTTTGCCAGACCAATTTTGTTTACATTTCCTTATCAAAAACATATTTCAGATTCAGCTAACAAATACATGGGCCACAAGAGACCCTAGTGTGTCCCAGGAGTATTTAACTTGTAACATGGTTCTGTTCCTGAAAGGCACCTTCAATTTACAAAATGTGTGTTTCAGTGGTAACCTGAGATGCTCCCCTAAATCCCCAGCAGTTCCAGATGTGGAAATCTGATCCTGAGATCAGGTTGTGGAAGCGGTGACCTGTTTTCTCTGTGTAGGAGTTGACAGGTTATACCCGGTGGCAGTAAGGCATTTGATTCCTGGGATCGGTCAAAGGAAAAATCCCTCTTCTCAGGTACAGTAAACGGGCCTTGCTTTCTCGTCCCTCTACAGATCATTCCCGAACCGTCCAAAGTCAACCTTGAATGATTGAGTGCCTTCAGCCCGCTAACGCACAGAGTTGTAAAGGTTCACGGCCTTCTAAATGAAGAAATGTTTGTTGTCTCAGTTTTTTTAAATGTTTGGAAGAAGCTTTCAGTTTTATTCTCTCCACCTGCAGGAAGTGACCTTTATTCACTTTTCAGGATGCCGTTATTATTGCCAGGACTTATCCCCCATCCCTAAGTGCTCAAGAAATAGGCCGTAACTGTTCTTCTTGAATTAGCGTGAAATGTAACCCTGTACTCCTTTTGGGAAGGAGGTTCCTGGATTTGGGCCCAGTCACAATGAAGGAAGGGTGATCTACTAGTAATTCCCAACTTACGACTGTAATTGGGACCGAAGCATTGGTCATATTTTGAAATGGATGCAAGTTGGAATTTTGCCCGCGTGAGTGGAGAAATTAATCTTAAAGCAACTTTTAAATCAAAATTTTCAGCATCTGAACTTTATTCAAAATTTTCATAATCTACCTTGCACTTATATTGTTAGTCAATGTCCCAGGGTCCGTAGGCTGGGCTCATCCATCTTGATTCCTGTGCGCAAGCGTGAGACTTTGGTTGGCGCATGTGTGAGAGTTAAACACCCTAATAATATTGAATTTGTGCCCTTAATTCTGGCACATGCATCAACCAAGCTCCAATACGCAAACCACGCATGCACCAACGGAAGACTCACACATGCACACAGGAATCAAGATTCCCTCGCTCAGCCTACAGACCCAGGGATGCCGACTAACAAGGTAAGTATGCACATTTTGGCTCTTACATGCCCTGTATCCCTGTTATAGTTTGTCAAATACAACATGAAGTGCGTAAATGTTATATTTTTTAACAAATTTTTGGTCGTATGTGAGGATGGACACAAGATGCATAGGTTGCAAGTGTGGTTGCATGTATTTCCAAGTGAAAAATATTCAGGAGATGGAATTAGAGTCAATCAACTACCTACTCTGTCAAGCACACCCACATCCAGAAAGATATTTTCTGTATCCGGTACTCCCCATTGTGGCCTCCTCTACATCGGAGAGACTGGGCGCAGACTGGGAGCTCATTTCATTGAGCACCTCGGCTCTGTCCACCACAATAGTGTGGATCTCCCAGTGGCCACTCATTTCAATTCCCTACCCTATTCCCTTGCCGATGTGTCTGTCCATGGTCTCATGCACTGCCAGACTGAAACCACCTGCAAATTGGAGGAACAGCATCTCATCTTCCGACTGGGTACACTCCAAATGGATGGGATTAGCATTATCTTCTCAAGTTTCCTCTATTCATATCCCATTGACACTTTTCTTTTGTTGGTCTGTACTCCTCCCCCACCCTTTCTTCCCTTTCCCCAGCCTTTTTAATACATGCCTGCCTTTTTATTCATACCTTGAGGAAGAACTCAGGCCTGAAACATCAGCAATATTATCTTTACTTCCTACAGACGCTGTGAGACCTGCATTTCTGTGTTTTTATTAGCCATTTTTAAAGTACACAAAGTGACTAGTTATGAAACAATAAATATCAGAGTCCCTGGTATAGGGTATGACGGGCTGGTTTGATCCTCATCACTGACAGTGCTGGACGTTCCACAACTTGGTAGGCCAATATTGGACCCAATTTCCCCCACTCCCATCGCATTGGTTATTTAGTTTAGCACAATCTTTAGGCAAGATTCCAGAGAGGGGTCAGTTCCCAAGGAACTTTAGCTACTGTTAAGATTAGATGAGAAGGGCAGAACTGTTTTCACCAGTGCTAGGAAACAAAACAAGAGAAAAGGGAATGCAGAAATGATGCTAAAGTCCATGATTCATGTTTACCTAAGCAGTCATTAAAACTTTTGATGGATTTCGAGTTTTCTCAATTGACCTTTAACCAACCATTCCTCTTGCAAAGTGAAGCATTTTTAGCCTCACTAGAAACTTAATTTCTCTCTCGTTTTTTTGTTGGTTTAGTTTCCTTAATTGTGCCATAATATATCAACAAAAAGCAAAGTCCTTTTCAGGATGAATGGGGTAAGCATAAGATCAACAGAAAACATTGCTCAAAAATTTGCTTAGGAAAATCCATATAAATAGAGAACCCAGAACAAATAAGAAAGAACCATGTGATCTGATCTTATCTTTGGTTGGACTGGCCTGAAAATTTATGAATTTTGATTAGTATCATAAACAGGCGATAAACCTCTTTCCCTAGTTCCTTGTTTTCCAAGTGAAGATCAGTCAAAACTAAGCAGTTTAACAGAGGGCTGCTATGGCAGGTCTTCTCAACGGGAGCCACAGTGCATTTAATTAAATTTAACTCGAGGTTCTGTTCAGACACCTGCCTTCATTTTGTTTATACCTAGATGAAGGTCTCAAGCCTAAAATGTTTGACCTGCTGAGTTTCTCCAGCTTTATGTTTTTACATTTAAGTCAAAGCCTTGTTTTCCTTTCATGTCACATAACATCAATTTTTTTGAATTTTTTTTAACGTAGTCAGTTGGAGAGAAGTACTGTACAGATAAAAAGAACTTGACTGCTTCACAGGGGCGGAGCCCATAAACTTTGAGCAGAGTTCTAGGCCAAGCCGTAACTGAAAAAAAAAGGTTGAGAATGGCTACCTCATGGACTTCATGATAAGTGTAGTGGTTAGTACAACGCTGTTACAGCAATAACGATTAGTGCCGGGTTTCAAATCCCATGCTGTCTGTAAGGTGTTTGCACGTTCTCCCAGTGTCTGCATGGGTTTTCCCCGGAGCTCCGGTTTCCAACCACTATTTGAAACGTACTGGGGATGTAGGTAAAATGGGTGTAATTTGGCAGCACCAACTTGTGGGCTGAAATGGCCTGTTCAAGTCAAGTTTATTGTCATCTGAATGTAAAAGTACAACCTGACAAAACAGTGTTCTCTGGTCCTCAGTGCAAAACCTGCAGATGCATAGCCAGACACAGCCCACATGCAGACAAATAATACATATGCAGGACAAGTATTAAATATAAATAAATAAATATTGTTTTCCACAAATGAGCTGGGTCGGCGCCAGAACAAATGTTAGAGGGGGCCTCGTACAGCAGAGGGGGAGGGGTGCTAGCCAGAACCTACCTATCGACAGGGGTTGGGCGTTTGCTAGCCGAGATCTACCTGTCATTAACACCATCCACCTCTCCAATGTAGAAGACAGGGGTGCTATTGATACTTTATGACCACTAGAGGTGCAGCCAGGGGTGGGTGGAGAGTCGCTTGCATGCATCAAGCTAGACGCTAGTGACGCAGGAAGGGGTGGGGGTGGGTCTGACGCCCAGCGATGGCCACAATCACAGCACCTCTTTTGGGGGGCAATGCCCGGCGGTGCCCCACCTTGGCACCAAACCGGCAAATGAGAATCTCAGATGGTTAGTGTGAGCAGCTCCTTTGGTCGTTCAGCATTCTCACTGTCCATTGGAAGAAGCTGATCCTCAGCCTGGTGGTGCTGGTTCTGATACTCCTGTATCTCTTCCCCCAATGGGAGCAGCTGAATGATGCTGTATGCAAGGTGGAAGGGGTCCTCAATGATTTTGCGCACACTCTTCAGGCAACAATCCTGGTAGATCCCATCGATGGGAGGAGCGAAAGTCCAGTGATCCTCTCTCCCATTCTTATGGTCTTGTGGATTGACCTCCAATCCATTTCTCAGCAGCAACCATTACCACACTGTAATGCAGCCGGCCAGGACACTCTCAATGAGGTTCCTAGAGAAGGTTGACATAATGGAGACTGATTACCATGCTGTATGTCTAAAAATAATCTCAAGCTACCTCAGAAAGGCAGCCAATACCCCGGACACAATCTCTTCCCCCCCCTCCACCTAATGGGGAGAAGGTTCAAGGGTTCAAGGGTGTGAAAACTTGCACCAATAGTTTCTGGGGTAGTTTTACTAATAGTTTCTGGTCAGCCATTAGGCTCCTAAATGAACCCCATAACAGTGCTTGAATGTTGCCCTCGCTTGCAAGTAATTGATCATTTTTTCCATTGTAATCTTATTTTCTGTAAAGTATGCTCTTTACACAGCTGCGTGAATGTTAGAGATAGCCTGTTAGCCTGCTTGCTGAAAAACTCTTATGTCTGCTCTTGGCATAATGGGACAAATAAATTTATTTCATTAATTTTTTTACATTTAGACATACAGTACCCCATGCTGCCCAATTTACATCCAATTAACCTACAATCCCAGTACATTTCGAATGGTGGGAGGAAACCGGAGCCCCTGTGGAAAACCCACTCAGACACAGGGAGAATATGTAAACTCCGTACAGACAGCATGGGATTCAAACTCCAGTCCCGATCACTGGTGCTGTAAAGTCATTGTGCTAACCTCTACACTGACCATGTCGCTTCAAACTTTGAAGTTACAGGGCACAGACATTTCTGCCAGGATAGCTTGTATTACCTATTCTTAATTTCACCTGAGAAAACAGTGGTGAGCCATGCTCTTGGGATACTGCAGTCTAGAGTGACGCTGTTCCCACATTCCGCCAAATAGTTTTAATGATCTACTGAGGGAATGATCCCACCGGATCCCATGTATCCTTCTTCCACACAGTCTGCCTGATGGATCTGGGGCTGCATTGACCTGCATGTGCTGAGCATTAGACATGCACTCATTATAAAAGTGGGGTGTCTGGGCCACAGTCTTCGAACTGGATTTTTCACCACATATAAATTCGACTAGTCCATCTAAACTTCTTTTAACAGTGGAGAGTGAAACACGAACATCTGCAGATGCTCTGATTGTAGTAAAAACACAGAAAGGCCGGAGGAACTCCACAGGTCTCACAGTGTCCATCGGAGATAAATATGTGTTACCGATGTTTCAGGCCTGATCCTTTCTTTGAAGTGTGAGTAAAAAGCAGGTAGGCACATGAATTAATGGGCCTAGGGAGTAGGGATGAAAAGGCGGGGGGAATGGGTGGAGGGGTGAGCATAGACCAACAGAAAAAGATTGTTGATTGGGTATAGATAGGAGGACAAGAGAGAGGAAAGGTGAGAATTGATTGGGGAAGGGGGATATTAGCTCCGTGAAAGCAGAGCTAGGAGAAAGGGGTCAGAGGGAAAAGGGAAGAGAAAGAGATGGGGGGGTGGGGGGAGAGTAACAGAGACCGAGAGAGAGAGCTAAAGGAAAGGAGACAAAGGGATAAATGGGGGAGGGGGGGGGTCTAACGGAAACCAGAGAAGTTGAGGTTAATGCCATCCAGTTGGAGGGTTCCCAGATGGAATATGAATTGTTGTCTTTTAACAGCCACACAACTTCATGTCAGTATGACTGTATGTGTATGAGTCCAGAACTTTGATGACTGTGATCAGATTCAGAAAACTTGAAAGGAATTTGGAGGGGTTTTTTTTTAACCTAAAATTATGTTGACCTAATTTCTGTAGCAAAACATCTAACAAGTATTGTACACTCATCAGCACTGGGGAGAGAGGACATTGACAGAGATGAGTCAGCCAAGAGTGGGATTCTCAGAGCTCACAACAAGGGATAAAAAGTCAATGCCCCTCTGAGGTTTCTCTGGTCTTTTTGAGTGAGGCATTGAATTTAAGTTCCCCTTGCTCTAGTGAAAAAAAAATTCCATGGCACTATTTTAATTACTGGCTCTGATACTCCTGGGAAGAGATGCAGGAGTATCAGAGCCAGTACCCACAGATTGAGGAACAGCTTCTTCCCATGGACAGTGAGAATGCTGAACGATCAAAGGAACTACTTACACTAACCTTCTGAGGCCCTCATTTGTTAAAAAAAACACATTATTTATTTTTTTGTACAGGTAAAATACTTGTCCTGCATATGCATTGTTTGTCTGTATGTGTGCCTGGTTGCGTGTCTGTGTGTTTTACACCAAGGATGGAGAACGCTGTTTCGTCAGGTTGCACTTGTGCAATCAGATGAAATAAACTTGACTTGACTGACAATTACGTTCTTCAACAAGTTCTCACCATCCAACGTTCCAAACAAAAAATCATTAATGCTGTTGTGGTCAGGATGTTTCAGTTACAGTAATCCAGACACTGAGACCAGGGTAAAACAGACTCGCATTCACATCCCAAAGCAGCAGATTTAGAATTAGTATTCAGATGATTAAATCATCTGGAATCTTTTATGAAATAAATGAGCCCAACTTAGTGCCTAAGTGTAAAATCTTACTCAAATAATATCCCCACATCTTCAATGGTGCACTCACTTATCAACCTGGGTTATGAGATCTGATAACTTGCTGGTTAGTAGGTTTATTAGTCACTAGTGAAAACACAGTCGATCTCACAGCATCCATAGGGGGTAAAAATATATAACTGACACATCAGGCCTGAGCCTTCCTTCAAGGTATATATTTACCCCCCACTTTGGATGTCAGGTGTCCTACTGAGTTCCTCCACCTTTTCACATCATCTACAGTCTTTAGTGTTTCACCCTAATTACTAGTTCAGGGTGCAGGTAGGTGGCAGGTAAATTGGGGGAGGGGGGGTGAATGCATGACTGAGAGACAAGAGGTTGCAAGGAACCTAATGGAGGAATGGGAATGATGAAATAGCTCAGAGCCAGAATAGAGTCAAAGGGCTGAATGGCCTGCTCTGATGTAGGTGAATATGAGAAAATAACCATTAGTCTCAAACTACTGGATAATGCTGGAAAAAAACTGCATCTGATTCAATAATTCTGTAATAGTTCAAGATGTCTGTGCTGCAGTAACTTTGGTAATTGGTTTGTCAGTGCTGCTCCCCAGGGTCCTAAGCCCAACCCTCCTGTCTAACGGCCCCATAGAGCCTGTAAAATAGATATCAAAGACCCATGGATGTCCGTGACAAAGATAGCAGCCCAGACCTTGAGGGGTATGAGCTGTGGAGAACAGTGGATCAACGCAGGTCACCAGAGCTGGTGACGACCCCGCTGCTGTAAAGAAAAAGGCTGGGATTCTATAGGGTGGGACGGTGCATCAGTGAACCAGCAAGGGACTCCACACCAGGGTGCGGCCTGCTGGAGACCAGCTCATGGACCTGGATCCTTGATGATACTGATGTTGATCAGGTCTCCTAAAGTGCTGCGGGAGGAGAGGCTTCCTGACCATATCAGGGATTCAGAACCATGAGCTGAGAAGGGAGACTCGGATTGCTGGAAGTTTGGGTTCACCACTGAAATGAGCAGGAGGTTTGGAGGTTAAAGAGGTCACGGAGGTGCAGGAGGCAGTGAGATTGGAGGAGGTGGTGGGATCCAGGGACATTCGATGTCCCTGAAGGGAGACTCATCTGCTCCTCTTTCTCATCTTGATAGGGATGCTGAACTAGTGTAGGGCTCGTCGAAAGAACCAAAGACTTGTTGATCCAAACCAAGGCTTTTATTAGCAAAAGACAGGAGCTCTTCACAGGTGGCCGACCAGTCCGGAATGATCCGATCTGGCTAGGGACACAACCCTTTAAGGCCCAGACAATAGGCGTGGCTTAGATCTCAGCCAATCGCTGTAAGCACAGTCTAGATACAGTAACTATATACACTATGTACATTGGTGATAGATCTGTACTATCACAATTAGTACACCTTGTAGTGCACATCAAAAGAATCAAAAGCTTGTAGATCCAAACCAAGGCTTTTATTAACTAGAAGACTGGAGCGTATCACATTTAGGTCAACCAGTCCAGAATGACCTGGGTCTGGCTAGGAGCAACCCTTTAAGACCTGCCAGTAGGTGTGGCTATGCTCTCAGCCGATCACCACCATCCTATACCACAATATATACATATACACATTGGTGATAGAATCCATACTATCACATTCACTCCTTCTTTGAGAACTGACCTCGGGGTGAATGGAGGGCTGTAAAAAAGAAAATGGGGGGGAAACTGGTGGGAGGTTGGGGCTATAATGGTCTGGGGGCCTGATCGTCCGGCATGACTGCAGTGGTGCTGGGATTGGGGTCACTGGAGTCGTGTCACTGGTGGGCTCATTGGGTGCAGCCACCGCTTCGCTCAATTCCCCAATGGCATTGTCGACAGGCTGGACTGAGTTGGTGGGGTGGTGCTGATCTCTCTGTTCGAGCACGTATCCAAGGGGAGACGGAGTTGGAGGAGGTTGGGTTGGGCGCACTGCTGGGTTCAATCCAGCTTGGGCTAGGTCCCTTATCGAGACTGTGTCCTCCCGCCTGTCCGGCTACTCAATGTATGTATAATGCGAGTTCGCATCGAGCAGCGTCACTCGGTCAACCAAAGGGTCGTTCTTTGAGTACCGGACGTGGCGTCGCTGGAGGACAGGCCCAGGAACCGTGAGCCATGCTGGCATAGTTATTCCCGATTTGGATTTCCTCGGGAAAGAGAACATCCTTTCATGTGGGGTGGCATTGGTCGCGGTACATAGGAGGGAGCGGATGGAGTGTAGGGCGCTAGTGAGCATGTCCTGCCAGTGAGCGGTGGGGAGGCCTTTGGACCGGAGGGCAAGTGTAACTGCTTTCCAGACGGTGGCATTCTCTCTTTCGACCTGCCCATTACCGCGCAGGTTATAGCTGGTGGTCCTGCTCAAAGCAGTACCACACTCCAGAAGGTACTGCCGCAGCTCAGCGCTCATAAACGAGGACCCCCAGTCTTTGTGGATATAATTGGGGTACCTGAAGATGGCGAAGATGCTGTGCAGGGCCTATATGACTGAGGAGGCACTCATGTCTGAGCAGGGCACAGCGAACGGGAAGCGAGAATACTCGTCGATCACCGTAAGAATGTAAGTGTTACAGTTGGTCGACGGTAGGGGCCCCTTGAAGTCCACCCTTAGACGTTCAAAGGGTCGGATGGCTTTGATGATGTGGGTGTTCTCCAGACGGAAGAAGTGGGGCTTGCACTCAGTACACACTGGGCAGGCTTGGGTCATGGAGCGAATCTCCTCGACAGTATAGGGCAGGTTGCAAGCCTTAACAAAGTGCGCGAACCTAGTGACCCCTGGATGACAGAGCTCCTCATGGAGTCTCTGCAGCCTGTCCAGTTGTATGTTAGCGCAAGTCACCCTGGAGAACGCATCTAGCGAATCATTAAGTTTACCAGGCCGGTACAGTACGTCATAATTGAGGGTAGAGAGTTCGATTCTCATACCTAGCGATCTTGTCGTTTTTGATCTTACCTTGCTGGGTATTGCTAAACTTGAACGAGACCACACGTTGGTCGGTCAGCAGTGTAAAGCGCCTGCCAGTGAGGTAGTGTCTCCAATGATGTACTGCTTCGACTATGGCCTGGGCTTCCTTCTCGACAAAGGAGTGTCGGCTCTCAGGGCCCTGGAGGGTTCTGGAAAAGAAGGCTACCAGCCAGCCGGCCTGGTTCAAAGTGGCTGCCAGTGCAAAATCGGATGCATCACTCTCTACTTGGAACGGAATGGACTCGTCGATGGCGTGCAGTGTTGCAGCAGCGATGTCCGATTTGATGTGGTCAAAGGCCGCTTTGGCTTCGGATGACAGGGGGAAGGAGGTGGTCTTGATAAGTGGCCGTGCCTTGTCGGCATAGTGTGGAACCCATTGGGTATAGTAAGAGAAAAAACCCAGGCAGCGTCTGACTGCCTTTTGCGTGTGGCGGGGTGGAGTGGGGGGGAAGTCCATGAGGGGACGCATGCTGTCAGGGTCTGGCATTACCACCCCATTCTCCACCACACAACCTAGAATTGCGAGCTGAGTGATCTGGAAAACACACTTGTCAAAATTGTAGGTTAAGTTCAACCGAATCGCAGTCTGAAAAAATTTCTCGAGGTTGGTATCGTGATCCTGCGTGTCATGGTCACAGATGATAACATTGTCCAGATACGGGAAAGTAGCTGTTAGCCCGTTCTGGTCTACCATCCGGTCCATTTCCTGCTGGAAAATCGCGACATCATTCATGACCCCAAAGAGTACCCTGAGGAATTGATACAGCCACCCGTTCACTTCGAAGGCCGTGAAAAGTTGGTCTTCTCAGCGGATCAGGAGCTGGTGATAGGCCGAACGTAAGTCAATGGTGGAGAACACATGGTTTTGGGTGATCTGATTCACCACATCCATGATCCGTGGGAGGGGCTACGCATCCAGAAGTGTGAAGTGGTTGACTGTCTGGCTATATTCAACCACCATCCGTGGCTTCTCCCCATTTTTAACCACCACCACCTGGGTCCTCCAGAGACTTGAGCTGGGTTCGATAATGCCCTCCTCCAGCTGACTGCGCACCTTGCTTGTGATGAATTTCCTGTCTTCATAACTATATTGCCGGCCACTTGTGGCTACTTGTTTCCAGCCAAGGATGAGGTTTGTGAAGAGTGCTGAAGGACCGACCCGGATGGTGGAGAGGCTACAAGTGGGGTGCCAGAGTGCGGGGGCAGGTGGTGTGCGCTGTCGCTGGCAGGAGGCCTCCGAGGTGGAGTGGTTACAGACACAGAGTGGGGTGTGGGGCCCCTCATAGTGCAAGGAAACAGTTCAGAACTGGCACTGAAAATCCAGTCCCAGCAATACGGGAGCCCACAGTTGGGGGAGGACTTTAAAAATTGGTAAATATGATGCCCTGGACTTTCAGGGTCACCATGCAATACCCCTTTACCCCAGTCAAGTGTGATCTGGTCACCAATGAAACCTTCTGGTCAGTGGGGAGAATGACCAGTCTGCAACAGTGGGCCAGGTCTGGACGGATGAAACTCTCGGATGACCTCGTGTCAAATAAGCAATTGGTATGGTGTCCATGTACTTTAATCAGTTCCATTGCTTTTGTAAGGGGATGGGGGCAGTCGTGGTCCAGGGTCACTGATGCAGAGACCTGTGCTAGGAACAGTGGAGTCTTACGTGATGATGTCACGCAGTGTCAGGCCAGAAGTGCACTATGTGTGCATGATGACGTCACAGAAGCAGTTGGGCTGGAGCTGTCAGTATCGAGGAGCTGGGGCTGCTGCCTGCAGCCTGCTGGGGGTGTCGGCCAGCCAACGGGAAGTGCTGGGGGTCGTTGCTTGCAGTCAGCAGTGGTGGTGTGGTCAGGCGGACAGTCGTTGGCAGTAACGGCGGTGGGTACCGGGTCAGTAGCGTCAGTAGCGGAAGCAGATACCAGGTCAGCAGTGTCAATGGTAGCTGCAGCGTCGGTAGCGGGGGCTGTGGTGGCAGGTCCTTGCTAGGCAGCGGTGGCAGCAGTGGTAGCAGCAGCTGCAGCAGTGGGTCACAGGTCGGCAGCATCGGTAGCGGCGATGGCAGCAGAGGCGGCGGCGGGTACCTGGTTGGCAGCGTCGGTAGCGGCAATGGAGGCGGCAGCGGTCATTGAAGTCGGGGCTCGGGCCTGGGCCATCATTGCTCCGTGTGGGAGGTCCAAGCAGGCCAAGGTCATCGCGCCAAAAGTGGGCACTTCCATGACATCAGGCACTGCTGTGCGGTGGAGCCCTCACTCTCATTGGATGAGAACTCTGAAGAAGAGATGTTTGAATGTGAGGGTGACAGTTGTGCCTCACATGAGGTGCTGTTTGACGGTGGCCATTTTGGAGTGACAGACTACAGCAAAGTGGCCATTTTTAAGGCACTTCTGGCACTTGGCTTTCCTCACCAGACACTGGGACCTGCTGTGCTTATCCCTCCCGCAGAAGTAGCACTTCAGGGTCACATCAGGCAGTGTAGCGGCAGCCGATAGGCTGTCGGTGGGCCATGGGGTAGTAGGGTTGAGGGAGAGCATCCTACTCACTTCATAGAGTGGGCTCCAGCCCTGAGAGTAAGCATCCATACTTAAGACCACATCTTCCATTTTCTCTGCGATCCGGATCACGTCCTCTAGGTTTTCTTCCCCGTGCTCTAGCAGGTGCTGCCACACCTCATTCGATCAGACCCCGGCCACTTAAACATCCCAAATGAGATCATCAGTGGTCTCAGCAGCGGTTCTGTCTGAGCAGGCACAGGCTCTGCCCAGTGCCCTTACTGCTTGACTATAAGCTCTACAGGACTCACCAGGCAGTTGCCTCCTAGTTGCTAGTTTGTACAGGGCATAGACCCCAATTACCGGTCGCTCGTAGAATCCTTTCAACACCTTCATGGCTGCGGCATAATTGGCTGCATCCTGGATGCTCTCATAGACTTTCAGGGACACCATAGACATCAATACTAGTAGTCGATAGCTGTCCTCCTCCACGACAGGGCCAGAGAGATGTAGGTAAGCTTCAAAACACCTCACCCAGTGCTTAAAGTCATTTCAGGCTGTAGCCGACTGCGGGTCGATGTTCAGGTGTTCCGGTCGCAGCAAACGCTCCATCCCTTGAAAACTTTCTAGTTAATAAAAATGTTGTGCACGTCGAAAGAATCAAAAGCTTGTAGATCCAAACCAAGGCTTTTATTAACTAGAAGACTGGAGCGTATCACATTTAGGTCGACGAGTCCAGAACGATCTGGTTCTGGCTAGGAGCAACCCTTTAAGACCTGCCAGTAGGCGTGGCTATGCTCTCAGCCAATCATCACCATCCTATACCACAATATATACATATTCACATTGGTGATAGAATTTGGAGTATCACACACCTCTATTTTTCTCTTTTTTTTTCTTTGGCTTGGCTTCGTGGATGAAGATTTATGGAGGGGGTAAATGTCCATGTCAGCTGCAGGCTCGTTTGTGGCTGACAAGTCCGATGCGGGACAAGCAGACACGGTTGCAGCGGTTGCAGGGGAAAATTGGTTGGTTGGGGTTGGGTGTTGGGTTTTTCCTCCTTTGTCTTTTGTCAGTGAGGTGGGCTCTGCGGTCATCTTCAAAGGAGGTTGCTGCCCGCCGAACTGTGAGGCGCCAAGATGCACGGTTTGAGGCGATATCAGCCCACTGGCGGTGGTCAATGTGGCAGGCACCAAGAGATTTCTTTAAGCAATCCTTGTACCTTTTCTTTGGTGCACCTCTGTCACGGTGGCCAGTGGAGAGCTCGCCATATAACACGATCTTGGGAAGGCGATGGTCCTCCATTCTGGAGACGTGACCTACCCAGCGCAGTTGGATCTTCAGCAGCGTGGATTCAATGCTGTCGGCCTCTGCCATCTCGAGTACTTCGATGTTAGGGATGAAGTCGCTCCAATGAATGTTGAGGATGGAGCAGAGACAACGCTGGTGGAAGCGTTCTAGGAGCCGTAGGTGATGCCGGTAGAGGACCCATGATTCGGAGCCGAACAGGAGTGTGGGTATGACAACGGCTCTGTATACGCTTATCTTTGTGAGGTTTTTCAGTTGGTTGTTTTTCCAGACTCTTTTGTGTAGTCTTCCAAAGGCGCTATTTGCCTTGGCGAGTCTGTTGTCTATCTCGTTGTCGATCCTTGCATCCGATGAAATGGTGCAGCCGAGATAGGTAAACTGGTTGACCGTTTTGAGTTTTGTGTGCCTGATGGAGATGTGGGGGGGGGCTGGTAGTCATGGTGGGGAGCTGGCTGATGGAGGACCTCAGTTTTCTTCAGGCTGACTTCCAGGCCAAACATTTTGGCTGTTTCTACAAAACAGGACGTCAAGCGCTGAAGAGATGGCTCTGAATGGGCAACTAAAGCAGCATCGTCTGCAAAGAGTAGTTGACGGACAAGTTGCTCTTGTGTCTTGGTGTGAGCTTGCAGGCGCCTCAGATTGAAGAGACTGCCATCCGTGCGGTATCGGATGTAAACAGCGTCTTTATTGTTGAGGTCTGTCATGGCTTGGTTCAGCATCATGCTGAAGAAGATTGAAAATGAGGGTTGGTGCGAGAACACAGCCTTGCTTCACGCCATTGTTAATGGAGAAGGGTTCAGAGAGCTCATTGCTGTATCTGAACCGACCTTGTCGATTTTCGTGCAGTTGGATAACCATGTTGAGGAACTTTGGGGGGCATCCGAGGCGCTCTAGTATTTGCCAAAGCCCTTTCCTGCTCACGGTGTCGAAGGCTTTGGTGAGGTCAACAAAGGTGATGTAGAGTCCTTTGTTTTGTTCTCTGCACTTTTCTTGGAGCTGTCTGAGGGCAAAGACCATGTCAGTAGTTCCTCTGTTTGCGCGAAAGCCGCACTGTGATTCTGGGAGAACATTCTCGGCGACACTAGGTATTATTCTATTTAGGAGAATCCTAGCGAAGATTTTGCCTGCAATGGAGAGCAGCGTGATTCCCCTGTAGTTTGAGCAGTCTGATTTCTCGCCTTTGTTTTTGTACAGGGTGATGATGATGAACATCCCAAATGAGATTGTCAGTGGTCTCAGCAGCAGTTCTGTCTGAGCAGGCACAGGCTCTGCCCAGTGTCCTTAGTGCTTGGCTATAAACTCTACAGGACTCACCAGGCAGTTGCCTCCTAGTCGCTAGTTTATACAGGGCATAGAACCCAATTACCGGTCGCTCGCAGAGTCCTTTCAACACCTTCATGGCTGCGGCGTAATTGGCTGCATCCTGGATGCTCTCATAGACTCTCAAGGACACCATAGACATCAATACTAGTAGTCGATAGCCGTCCTCCTCCACAGCAGGGCCAGAGAGATGTAGGTAAGCATCAAAACACCTCACCCAGTGCTTAAAGTCATTTTAGGCTGTAGCCGACTGCGGGTCGATGTTCAGGTGTTCCGGTCGCAGCATACGTTCCATCCCTTGAAAAATTTCTAGTTAATAAAAATGTAGTGCACGTCGAAAGAATCAAAAGCTTGTAGATCCATACCAAGGCTTTTATTAACTAGAAGACTAGAGCGTATCACATGTAGGTCGACGAGTCCAGAACGATCTGGTTCTGGCTAGGAGCAACCCTTTAAGACCTGCCAGTAGGCGTGGCTACGCTCTCAGCCAATCATCACCGTCCTATACCACAATATATACATATTCACATTGATGATAGAATTTCTACTATCACACACCTCTATATGTGCAAACAAAAGGAAACAAAGGTTGTTTCTTTTGTGTACCTGACAATAAAGGAAACTTGAAACTTGAATTATCTTCTGTTCTATCATCCATGTGACTCCAGACCACAGTCCATAACACATGATGGGCTGACTCACACCTCCTCACCAAAACAGCTCAGCAAGCAGACTAATGTTTCTAATATTTTCAGAAGCAGTTAGTAATGGATGGGTATGCAAGACGGCTCAACCTTTTTCATCTGACTTGTCTTTGCAGAATATTAGGCATTAGATGGCAAGACAAAGTACTAGACACTGAAGTTCTCTCTAGAGCAAGTCTACTATCAGTCCACACACTGTTGATGAGAGCACAGACCCGGTGGGTAGGTCATGTCATCCATATGCCAAACTAATGCATACCCAAGCAGCTCCTTTTTGGGGAACTCTCTACTGGCAGATGCTCACATGGAGGGAGAAGAAACATTATACACTAAAGGCCTTACTGAAGCCACCTGGGAAATGCTGGCACAAAACTGCCCTACCTGGCACGGCCTATCAAGCTTACTAAGCAAGGCGCAAGTATGCCGAAACACAACATAAGCGCGAGCTGCGCAAGTCCAGAACCATCAGCCCAACAACTGCAGTGCCTACACATGTTTGCCCATCATGTGCCAGGACATTCCATGCCTGAATTGGCTTGACCAGTCCTCTTCAGACACACCGCATCCAATTTTAAAGTGACTAATGTTGTTTATATCTTCACCAATGACGACAGACAAATGTAATGGACCATAAATCCAGACTCTCGACACCTGCCTCCCTTTGAGAAAATTTTAAAAATTGTTGTGTCCAAACACATAATTCCTCTTGCACTTCTTATTTCATTGGCCGTGACAGTGAACAGCACAGGTACAGCCCCTTCATCCCACATATACATGCTGAACATGTACATGCCCAAATTGAACTAAGACTCTACTGCTTGAACATGATACATAAGCCTTTATTTCCAGCAATTGTGGGTGGCACTGTTAGTGTGGCAGTTGGCGTGACACTATCACAGAGCCAGCAACCCAGGTTCGAATCTGGCACTATCTGTAAGGAGTTTGTATGTTCGCCCCGTGTCACCATGGGTTTCCACCAGGCACTCCGGTTTCCTCCAATCCTCCAAAACATACTGGAGGTTGTAGGTCAATGGGGTGTAATTGGGCAGCGCAGGCGCGTGAGCTAAAAGGGTCTGTTACTGTGTTGAATGTCTAAATATAAAATATAAATTAATATGTCTATCTTGAAGCATCTTAAATGCAAACATGCTTTCTAAGAAGCCCTGAGCTTCTGGAAATTGCTATGAAAGAGCAATTTTCTTGAATCTTGTACTACCTGCATTCTTCTGCAGTCAATCAAGTCAAGTACCTGTATTTTCAAAGACTTTGTATGAATAAAGCAGCAGCACAGGAATGGTTGGTGTCTGTGTCAGCCAGGATTCTGACACTCTACCACCTACATTGAAAATGATTCTCCTTGAGGCAAAGAAGGTTGAGAGGGGATTTGATGAGAATCCCTCATGACTGGTTGAAATGATTCAATAGCAGGAAGAAATTTCCTGAACAGATAATTCAAGGACCAGGTGTCATCATTAGACATAACAAATCAATACCATCAATGCCTCCTGCTGTCACAGGAAAGCAGTCAACACATAAAAGGGCATTGGGGCAGGGAGGGGGGGGGATAAAGTGATGTCATGAGAAACTCCACTCGCCCTTTCAATGCCCAAGGAATTTACTAAAAAAGTAAATATTAAGAAAAGTTAAAGTTATAAAAAATATTTTGGAGTTACTTTAAATTGTCTATCAGAAAGAAAAAAAGATGTCTCCAAAGAAAGGAAAAGTTCTAAAGACCACACCGAAAGAAAAACAGGATGAGAGAAAGGAGAGAGAATTTAGGCCTAATGTCATCAAAGCACACCATTGAAGTTCAATCTAGAGACAACTTTGGTGAAGGACCATCCTCTGGAGCCATCCCTGTGACACTCCACAAAGCTGGTGCTGCTGGTGCATGCGTGGTCCAGAAGAAAAAAAATCTCTACAGCCTTTAAAGGGCCACTCTGGCGTCTCCATCTCTGAGCAAGAGGGTGGAGGAGGACTCCAACAATGGTGGAAGTGAAGCTCAGAGGAAGAAAGATTCAAAGGCAAGAAAATGGACAAAATTGAGACTAAAACTGATAAACTTTCTGATGTACTGAAAAGTAACTAAATTTTTAACTGTAGAATTAAAGCAAGTTAGAATTGATATGACTAAATTGATAAATGATGTTTCACAAAAGGTTGATTGATTGGAAGAGAAAGTTCAAGATGCAATGTATTGCAGGAAAGTCAAATGTTAATGAAGATTCAATTACTGCTCTATGAATGAAAAAATTGCTTTAAAATGTTGATATTTTGGAAAATTACAGTGGAAGGAACAATCTGAGGGTAAAGAGGTCAAGATGTCATCCGATTGTTTTCAAGAATAGATACCAGAAATATCTGGAGAAAATAATTTTGAAGATTCTGAGTGAGAGAGGCCATGGAGCTGTTAGACCAAAACTGGTTCCTAACCAGAGACTTCATTCTATTTTGATTAGATTTTTAAACTACCAAGATAGAGAGAAGAAACATGGCTTAGCGATGAAAAGAGCCAAAGAATATGGACCTTTGAATTATGAAGGGGATAAACAAAATTATCCAGATCTGAGTCAAGCTCTTTTGAAGAGAAGAAAAGAGTTTAACCCAGTTACGAAGGCTTTATATAATAGCGTTAAAGATTTGCTCTTCGCTATTCAGCCACATTGAAAATATTTTTGCCAGATCAACAGAATGTGTTTTTTAGAAATTATGTTCAGGCTGAAGAATACACTAAGGATTTGTCTAAAGTTCAAACATCTGTACAAGACGACTTGAAATAAATTGTTGATGTATAAAGAGGTGGTGTAGTTCTCCTTTTTTTCTTCTTTCCTTTTTTGTTGATGAAGAGATTTTGTGTGGGGAAGTATTGTTGTTTTAATGGGAAGTATTTTTTTCCTTTGTGGGTCAGGGGATGTATTTGTTGATTTCTGATGACGACATGTGTTTCGTAGTTTGACCATGACCCGTAAAATGGAGGGTGGTAATGCTAGTATGTCTGTCATTTTGGGGACAGGGGTGGGTTGTTTTTTTTTACTTCTTTCCTTTTGTATAATTTTTTTTATGATGTTTTTACTTTGAATAATTTTAATGTTATTGTATTGCAGACATTGGCACCTGGGACCAAATTAACTTGTGGAAGTTCTTCCTGGATAGGAGTGATTGGTAGGAATTATTTTTAATGTTTAGATAAAAACAATGAATAAAGCAGTTAAGATTTTGAGTTTTAATATTAATGGCATGAACTGGTCTATAAAAAGAAATATTTTATCTCCTATTAGGAAATTAGGAGTAGATATTGCCTTTTTACAAGAGACTCATTTACCGGTAACTGAAAATGAACACCTGAAGTTGGGTAGGTCAGATAGTTTTTTTTTACACTTAATTCTAAAGCTAGAGGAATAGTAATTTTATTTAATAAAAATTTACCAGTTAAAATTCAAAGTGTAACTACAGATCCGGCAGGAAGATATGTAATGGTAAATTGTCATATATTTTCTGACGAATGGAATTTATTAAATATTTATGCTCCTAATACAGATGATCAGAAATTTATACAAGACAGTTTTTTGAATTTAGTAGATGTACATGAAAATATTTTAGTAGGTGATGATTTTAATTTCTGTTTGGAACCTTTGTTGGACAGATCATCGAGAACTATAGTTTAGTCAAAGGCGGCTAAAATATTTTTATCCTTAATGAAAGACTTTAACTTAATTGATATATGGAGAAGGATGCATCCCAAATATAGGGATTATTCTTTTTATTCTAATATATTTGACTCATATTCTAGAATTGACTTTTTATTTTCTTTCTGCTCAAAACCAATCAAGAGTTTTAAATGTTGATTATAAAACAAGAATATTATCTGATCATTTACCACTGTTGATTGAATTGGAATTTGTTGAAAAACAACACTCAGTCTATAGATGGTGATTAAATTCTTTATTATTGAAAAGGATAGATTTTTGTTTTTTTATAAGGCACATGTACAATTGTTTTGTGATACAAATTTACATTCAACAGAGGATGTTTATAATTTGAGATGTGTTGAAATCTGATTTAAGAGGACAAATTATAAGTTGATCTTCAAAACTTAAAAAGGAATATGGGTGAATTGGAAAAGGAAATAACAATATTGGAATAGAAAATTCAATATCATCCTCTGAGAATAGATATAGAAGCTTAGTTAATAAAAAAATTACAATATAATACAATGTTAACATATCGATCAGAGAAAATGATACTATGGTCTAAGCAGAAATATTATGATGTAGGGGAACGATCACATAAAGTTCTAGCTTGGCAATTAAAAGCAGAGTAATTTTCCAGAACAATTAATGCAATTCAACAGAATAACAATGAAATGACATATAAACCACAAAAAAATAAATCATGTATTTAAGGAATTTTATGAAAAGTTATATACATCTGAATCATTACATGATGAGGAAGTTATAGATGAATATTCATCACAACTTGTATTACCAAAATTCAAGATGATCTAGATGGTCCTTTTATTGAACAAGAGTTTTACGATGCACTTAATAGTTTACAAAATAATAAATCTCCAGGACAAGATGAATTTGAATATTATAAAGAATTTAAAAATATATTGATTCCACTATTTATGAAAGTGGAAGCTTTTGAACAATATTAACTTCCAGGAACTTTTTCTATGGTAATAATTACAGTTATTCCTAAAAAAGATAGTGATCCATTAAAACCAGCTTCTCATAGACCTATATCTTTATTGAATGTTGATTATAAAATTATAGCAAAAGTATTAGCCAATAAGTATCTTACTGAAGTGATAAATATGGACCAGATGGGTTTTGTTAAAAATAGACAAACTTTGGAAAATAAGTATGGTTATTAAGTATAATCCATTTAGTGCAGAAGAAAAAAAGATTTGAGTTTTAGATGCAAAAAAAAAAGCTTTTGATGGGTTAGAATGGAATATTTTATTTAAGGTTTTGAGTAAATTTGGCTTTGGTGTAAACTTTATAAATTGGATTAAGGCACTATATAGAAATCCTAAAGCTAAGCTAATAACAAATTGACAGATATCTCAATCTTTTAATTTAACCAGATCTAGTAGGCAGGGATATCCTTTATTACCAGCTTTGTTTGCTTTAGCTATAGAACCACTTGCGCAAAAAATTCATGATGACCGACAGTTGAAAGGGTTTGAAATAAATCAGACTGAACATAAAATTAGTTTATTTGCTGACAATGTATTAGTTTATTTAACTCAAACACAATTATCATTACCAAGACTTTATAGTCAGTTGTTCGAATATGGGAAAATCTCAGGCTATAAAATAAATTGGGATAAAAGTGAAGAAATAGATTTGGTACAAGGAGATTATTCACAGTGTTGACAAGAAGTTCAATTTAAATGGACAGACAAAATTAAATATTTAGCTAAATGTATAGATAATAATTTGAAAATTTTATATAAATTAAATTATATACAAATATTTAAGAAGATAGATGAAGATTTAAAGAAATTGATAAAGTTCCCTATCACTTTAATTGGAAGCATTAATGTAATAAAATGAATATTTTTCTACGGATTCAATATTTACTTCAAACTTTACCCACTTCTATATGCCAAAAGATTTTTCAAGATTTCAATAAACAAGTTAAGAATTTTTTTGGAAAGGAAAAATGGTAAGAAAGTCATCAGAAAAATTACCATGGAAATATGAATAAGGGGGACTACAACTTCCCAATTTAAAAAATATTATAAGGCAACACAATTAAGATTTTTAGTCTCCCTGATGGTAAAAATTAAATCACCTTGCGTGGAAATTGAATTAAACAAGATAGGACAAATTATACCAGAGGAGTTTATTTATAAATAGGAGCCAAAATTAATAACAGATAAAGATGCTCTGATATTAAAACATTTGCTTAATATCTGGAATAATGTTAAGTTAGAAATTGATGGAAATCTTTTTTCATTAAAAACATCATTAATTAATCCTTTATTAATTTTTTCAAAAGATAATTTTTAAAAAATATTTGGAACCATAAAGGAATTTAAAAAGTAGGAGATTGTTATGATAATGGTAGATTGATGTCTTTTGATCTATTAAAAATCAAATACGATATTCTTCATAATACATTATTTTGCTATTTTCAGCTAAGAGCCTACTTAAGAGATATGGTTTTAAAAGATCTTTCAATTTGGAGCAAATTATAGTCGATGGAATGACTAAAAAATTTATTTCAATAGTGTATATTTTGTTACAAGAACAAACACCAAAAGTAGGTTTGTTTAATAAATCTGAAATCTGAATATGTAGAAGTTTTTGGGAAGAAACAGGCAAATGGACAAATTGAATTGATGATGGGCTGAATGGCCCCCTTCAGATGCAAAGCAATTCCATGATTCCCTAAATTGTAGGAGATCTTGGTTTACCTTACCAGATGTCCCCTGGTTGGAAAGACTCAGGTGTCAATATGTAGGGTTGACGTGTTAGAGAGTTGATCCTCAAGTAAGCTCACATGGAAAATACAATGAGAACACCATGGAGGCCTATAAAGTCATAGTTCCCTGCTGTTTTTTTGGAAAAAATATGACCTCAGATTTGAAATGAACTATTTGGATCTAACATGCAATATTGTAAAGAAAAAGTACTTTCTTTTGAAATGAAATGAGTTTCTAGAAAAGTTTCGATGAATTTTGCTGTTAGGGGTATGATAGTGTCAAAGGCTTTCAAAGTCAATTTTGAGGTCACATCCTTTAAGTCAACTGTATAAATAATCCCAATCTCTTTTCAGTACCAACCGCTCAGTCCAAGAATCCGCCCTGCTCCAGCTCCCTCAGCAGCCCTTAAGGCTAGAGCTGGATGAGGTCCTGACCCGGGAAGAGACATATAAGGCAATTGAACAACTGAAAAGTGGCAAAGCAGCAGGTATGGATGGAATCCCCCCAGAAGTCTAGAAGGCTGGCGGCAAAACTCTGCATGCCAAACTGCATGAGTTTTTCAAGCTCTGCTGGGACCAAGGAAAGCTGCCTCAGAACCTTCGTGATGCCATCATCATCACCCTGAACAAAAATCAAAGGCGAGAAATCAGACTGCTCAAACTACAGGGGAATCTCGCTGCTCTCCATTGCAAGCAAAAGCTTTGCTAGGATTCTCCTAAATAGAATAATACCTAGTGTCGCCGAGAATGTTCTCCCAGAATCACAGTGCGGCTTTCGCGCAAACAGAGGAACTACTGACATGGTCTTTGCCCTCAGACAGCTCCAAGAAAAATGCAGAGAACAAAACAAAGGACTCTACATCACCTTTGTTGACCTCACCAAAACCTTCGACACCGTGAGTAGGAAAGGGCTTTGGCAAATACTAGAGCGCCTCGGATGCCCCCCAAAGTTCCTCAACATGGTTATCCAACTGCACGGAAATCGACAAGGTCGGGTCAGATAGAGCAATGAGCTCTCTGAACCTTTCTCCATTAACAATGACGTGAAGCAAGGCTGCGTTCTCGCACCAACCCTCTTTTCAATCTTCTTCAGCATGATGCTGAAACAAGCCATGAAAGACCTCAACAATGAAGAAGCTGTTTACATCCGGTACTGCACGGATGGCAGTCTCTTCAATCTGAGGCGCCTGCAAGCTCACACCAAGACACAAGAGCAACTTGTCCGTCAACTACTCTTTGCAGACGATGCTGCTTTAGTTGCCCATTCAGAGCCATCTCTTCAGCGCTTGACGTCCTGTTTTGTAGAAACAGCCAAAATGTTTGGCCTGGAAGTCAGCCTGAAGAAAACTGAGGTCCTCCATCAGCCAGCTCCCCACCATGACTACCAGCCTCCCCCACATCTCCATCAGGCACACAAAACTCAAAACGGTCAACCAGTTTACCTATCTCGGCTGCACCATTTCATCAGATGCAAGGATCGACAACGAGATAGACAACAGACTCACCAAGGCAAATAGCGCCTTTGGAAGACTACACAAAAGAGTCTGGAAAAACGACCAACTGAAAAACCTCACAAAGATTAGCGTGTACAGAGCCGTTGTCATACCCACACTCCTGTTCGGCTCCAAATCATGGGTCCTTTACCGGCATCACCTACGGCTCCTAGAACGCTTCCACCAGCATTGTCTCCACTCTATCCTCAACATTCATTGGAGTGACTTCATCTCCAACATCGAAGTACTCAAGATGGCAGAGGCCGACAGCATCGAATCCACGCTGCTGAAGATCCAACTGCGCTGGGTAGGTCACGTCTCCAGAATGGAGGACCATCGCCTTCCCAAGGTCGTGTTCTATGGCGAGCTCTCCACTGGCAACCAAGACAGAGGTGCACCAAAGAAGAGGTACAAGACTGCCTAAAGAAAGCTCTTGGTGCCTGCCCCATTGACCATCGCCAGTGGGCTGATCTCGCCTCAAACCGTGCATCTTGGCGCCTCACAGTTTGGCAGGCAGCAACCTCCTTTGAAGAAGACCGCAGAGCCCACCTCACTGTCAAAAGACAAAGGAGGAAAAACCCAAAACCCAACCCCAACCAACCAATTTTCCCTTGTAACCGCTGCAACCGTGTCTGCCTGTCCCGCATCAGACTTGTCAGCCACAAACGAGCCTGCAGCTGACGTGGACATTACCCCTCCATAAATCTTCGTCCGCGAAGCCAAGCCAAAGGAAAAATAAATAAATAATCCAGTTTTTTTGTCAAATGAATCATCTGGAAAATACTAAGAAACATTTGTTTCAAAGCAAATCTACCTTTCCTTCTTTTGAAAGTTATGCATAATTCAGCAGCTATTAAATATTAACAGGAATCACTTCAGTTTGTGCCAAAAGAACATTTAATTTCAACAGGTTCCCAGTATTGAACAGGTTGTACAAATGAAGCAATTTAAGTGTTGCTCATAGGGTGACTTTGCCATGAGATAGAAACAGACTATTGTTTATATTCCCATGTGAACTTGATTTCATTGTTGGGTTTATACATCTATTGTCCAGTTAATGCTCACTTTGGTCTTTTAAGTTCATTAGTCACAATATGCCTACTACAGTGAAAAGGGTTCTTCTGTGAACAGACTAAGAGGTATCGGATTACAATGAAAAGGAAGACCAATTAGCCCAAGCACCACAGCACTGTTCTGCAGTTCATTCAGGAACCAATGGGAGGAGGGAGAAGAGAGTGCACTTGGTCCTTCAGTGCGTTGGCTGCCTTTCTGAGACAGCCGGAGATGTAGACTGGGTCCATGGAGAGGTTTGCGTTATGTTCTGAGGGGACTAACCAGCCCTTTTGCATGAGGCAAAGATTCACATGCACTTCCTCGAACCTCATCTAATGCATTCAGTGCTCCTGGTGTGGCCTCCTCAACATTGGTGAGACTTGAGGATCATCTCAAAGACCGTCCATGGTTCGTCCGCAGTGGCCACCCTGAGCTCTAGGTTGCTGCCCTTTTGACTTCCCTTCCCATTCCCACCCAGACCTGCTCCTCTGCCAGATTGAGGCCCGACGGGAACTAGAGGAACAACACCTCATATTCCACCTGGGCAGTCTGGAACCCAATGGTATAAATGAATAGAATTTCAAGTAACATTTCCCCTCTCAGGGGGGTGGGGGGAGGTAGTTATCACAGTAGCTTTGCACATATGTTTGTATTCATTTTTCTTTTATACTTTTTTCTCTCTTCTCACCTTTTTGTACTGTGCAACAATTTATTTTTTATTCTATTTAGATAATTGTAAGTATCAATTGGATACGATTCTAATATTATATTGTTCTGAAAACAAAACTATAAATAATTTTGTTTTTAAATGTCCCCACTCTCTTCTTTTCTTTGGCTTGGCTTCGCGGACGAAGATTTATGGAGGGGGTAAAAAAGTCCACGTCAGCTGCAGGCTCGTTTGTGGCTGACCAGTCCGATGCGGGACAGGCAGACACGATTGCAGCGGTTGCAAGGGAAAATTGGTTGGTTGGGGTTGGGTGTTGGGTTTTTCCTCCTTTGCCTTTTGTCAGTGAGGTGGGCTCTGCGGTCTTCTTCAAAGGAGGCTGCTGCCCGCCAAACTGTGAGGCGCCAAGATGCACGGTTTGAGGCGTTATCAGCCCACTGGCGGTGGTCAATGTGGCAGGCACCAAGAGATTTCTTTAGGCAGTCCTTGTACCTTTTCTTTGGTGCACCTCTGTCACGGTGGCCAGTGGAGAGCTCGCCATATAATACGATCTTGGGAAGGCGATGGTCCTCCATTCTGGAGACGTGACCCATCCAGCGCAGCTGGATCTTCAGCAGCGTGGACTCGATGCTGTCGACCTCTGCCATCTCGAGTACCTCGACGTTAGGGGTGTGAGCGCTCCAATGGATGTTGAGGATGGAGCGGAGACAACGCTGGTGGAAGCGTTCTAGGAGCCGTAGGTGGTGCCGGTAGAGGACCCATGATTCGGAGCCGAACAGGAGTGTGGGTATGACAACGGCTCTGTATACGCTTATCTTTGTGAGGTTTTTCAGTTGGTTGTTTTTCCAGACTCTTTTGTGTAGTCTTCCAAAGGCGCTATTTGCCTTGGCGAGTCTGTTGTCTATCTCATTGTCGATCCTTGCATCTGATGAAATGGTGCAGCCGAGATAGGTAAACTGGTTGACCGTTTTGAGTTTTGTGTGCCCGATGGAGATGTGGGGGGGCTGGTAGTCATGGTGGGGAGCTGGCTGATGGAGGACCTCAGTTTTCTTCAGGCTGACTTCCAGGCCAAACATTTTGGCAGTTTCCGCAAAGCAGGACGTCAAGCGCTGAAGAGCTGGCTCTGAATGGGCAACTAAAGCGGCATCATCTGCAAAGAGTAGTTCACGGACAAGTTTCTCTTGTGTCTTGGTGTGAGCTTGCAATCTCTTTTCAGTACCAACCGCTCAGTCCAAGATTCCGCCCCGCTCCAGCTCCCTCAACAGCCCCTAAGGCTAGAGCTGGATGAGGTTCCCACCCTGGATGAGACATATAAGGCAATCGAACAACTGAAAAGTGGCAAAGCAGCAGGTATGGATGGAATCCCCCCAGAAGTCTGGAAGGCTGGCGGCAAAACTCTGCATGCCAAACTGCATGAGTTTTTCAAGCTTTGTTGGGACCAAGGTAAACTGCCTCAGGATCTTCGTGATGCCACCATCATCACCCTATACAAAAACAAAGGCGAGAAATCAGACTGCTCAAACTACAGGGGAATCACGTTGCTCTCCATTGCAGGCAAAATCTTCGCTAGGATTCTACTAAATAGAATAATACCTAGTGTCGCTGAGAATATTCTCCCAGAATCACAGTGCGGCTTTCGCGCAAACAGAGGAACCACTGACATGGTCTTTGCCCTCAGACAGCTCCAAGAAAAGTGCAGAGAACAAAACAAAGGACTCTACATCACCTTTGTTGACCTCACCAAAGCCTTCGACACCGTGAGCAGGAAAGGGCTTTGGCAAATACTAGAGCGCCTCGGATGTCCCCCAAAGTTCCTCAACATGATTATCCAACTGCACGAAAACCAACAAGGTCGGGTCAGATACAGCAATGAGCTCTCTGAACCCTTCTCCATTAACAATGGCGTGAAGCAAGGCTGTGTTCTCGCACCAACCCTCTTTTCAATCTTCTTCAGCATGATGCTGAACCAAGCCATGAAAGACCCCAACAATGAAGACGCTGTTTACATCCGGTACCGCACGGATGGCAGTCTCTTCAATCTGAGGCGCCTGCAAGCTCACACCCCACTCTCTTACTTTTACCCTTTCCCCTCCCCTGTTGTTGCCTCCTTTCCCTCTTAGTGTAGGATTAATGTAGATGGGTAGTTGGTCAGCATGAACTAGGTACCCAGAATGGCCTCTTTCCATGCTGTAGAATTCTACAACACAACCAGACAACATCATTCCTGCTTGGTGTCAGTGGTTACCCATCCCCCATGTTTCTTTCCTTCTTGCTAGCCAGAAAAGGTGAGGTCAGATATGAAGTTTGGCTGAACTCCAGCATGTTATCAACTAAATCAATGGGCTGAATAGCCTAGTTCTGTTGCAAAGTCTTATAGTCTAACTCAGCAGGGTCGAACTGTCGAACGTTGAAATTTCAGTGCTTTCAAATTGGCCTAAAGTTTAACAAAAGCAGTTTTAAAAAATCTAAATTGCATACAGGAATATAAACATTTTAGTTTTACATTGTAATGATGCACTTTCTCAACAATAGAGAGTACTGAAGAAACAAAAAGCAACAATGAAGTAACAACTGAGAATCCTTAATGAATTCCTTTAATATGGAAATAGTTACAGAGAGAAAAAAAGGGTCACTAAATTTGCATTAAAAGCAAATAAAGTTTGAGAGTATGAGAGCTACATTGTTTCGTAAATTAAATCAGAAACATGCAATAAACATCTCCATGCCTGTGGAATTCCTTGCCTCAGATGGAGGCCAGGACATTGGGCATATTTAAAGTGGGTGTTGATAGATTCTTGATTAGTCAAGGTGTCAAAGGTTATGCAGAGAGAGCTAGGTTGAGAGGAAAAATATATCACCCATGATTCGAATAGCAGAAGGGACTTGATGGGCTAAATGGCCTAATTCTGCTCTGACACCTTATCATTTCATAGGTTTTCAATAGATAAAGGGTCCTGATCTGACCCATTTTCAATTTTACCAATGCCAGCTTTTCTTTAATGTTCGACCATCATGGTTGATTGTAAAATGCTGGAGGAACTCAGCGGGTCTCACAGCGTCCAGAAGAGGGAAATATATCAAACCAACGCTTTGAGCCTGAGCCCTTCTTCAAGATATGAGTGAAATGCAGGCCAGCTCCTGAATTAAAGGCTGTGGAGAAGGAAAGAAAGGAGAGTGGGAGGAGTACAGACAAACAGACAAAAGGTCATTGGACATGGATAGGAGGACAGGAAAGGGGAAAGGTGAGAATTGATTGGGGAAGGAGGGGGTTTGGACTCTGTAAAGCAGAGCTGGACAAAAGGAGACAGATAGAAAAGGGAAGAGAGAGAGACAGAGCTAGGAGATCTAGGGATAGATGGGGGAGGGGTGAATGAAAACAGAAGAAGTTGATGTTAATGCCATTGGGTCAGAGAATCATGGTGAATGGTCATTGAACATTGACCACTATGGCACTTCAACCCACAATGTTGTGCTGACCTACATATACCTAAAAAATATCTAAACCCTCCCTGCCTCATAACCCTCTATTTTTCTTCCATCCATGTGCCTAAGAATCTCTTAAATGCCTCTCTTGTTCCAGCCTCCACCACCACCCCTTCCAAGGCATTCCAGGAACCCATAACTCTCTGTGCAAAGAAAAACCTATCCCTGATGCCTCCCCTAAATCTTCCTCCCGTTGCTTTGCACAGATAAATATCTTGAATTTCAGATGCTTTGCCTGGAACTTTTCACGGGCATTCATCTTCTCAAGCTCTGATGAGGCTTCAGTGCAAATTCTTCAGACCAGTGGCTCACAGCCAACATTACTGCTTCCACAGATTGGCCCTAACACCACTGTACACCTGCCCAAAGAGAGAGCACATAATGCAGCTGCCAAAAACAGACTTCCACCAGCCTCCATTCAATTGCTCTTGGCTGCACAGGATCCAATTATATTTATTCTATCAACAATGGAATAAAAATGAACTGAAGCTTTAAATGAGATCCTGGAAGAGTGTATGTTGTCATATTAAATGAATGCGTTGTTTTTTCAATTTGCTCTTTAAAGTTGTTCAAATAAATGATTATACTTTAATGAGTTGCAATCATTTATTTTATTATTATGATTGCGATGCCTTTTTTGTTCCAAATTAAATGTGCATCCTGAAGAAATTGTTGCTGTGACAAAGAAGTATGTATACAGATAGAATCATTTTCTCAGGCACTCCCTTCAGACCAAGGGAGACGAGCTTCCACTTCAGTCCACTAAATTCTGAGGTGCTTGAAGATTATAGGTCAGAACCTATTGAATAATAGAGAGGGCACACAAAGAGCTTTGCTGTTTTCCTCTGCACCTGGTCGTGAGGCAGAGTGATATAATGATATAGAAGAACCCCAACGCACTGGTCTATTGCACATAACCAGAGGATACAAATAACCTTTCATCACCCTCCAAAAAAAAGGCACCTTCCCACTTGTGCTTTGCAAGCTGCTTTCATCACATAACCTGAACAATTTTGCTAAAATTCTGCATGCAGCAAGTACACTTTGACAACCGTATGCCTATGCAGCAGATTTCCATGCTTGCTGTGGCTGTCTCCTGAGGAGACCATCCAGCATGAATTCTGCCAAACCCTCCACTGTTACCTCCACTGCCAGAATCCAAATCAGAATCAGGTTTAGTCAGGTAATGTGTTGTTTTGCAGCAGCAGTATTGTCCATTACAGGTGCAAAATTGCTATAAATTACAGTCCCATAAATGCAAGATTTTAAAGAATATAGAATTAGTCCAAGTATCTTCAGGGTCCTGTACCTCCTTCCTGATGGTAGCAATGAGAAAAGGGCATGACCTGGGTGGTGAGGGTCCTTGAACATAGAGGCTGTTCTCTTTTTTAATTTTTTTTTATTTTTCACACTATGAACCATACTAACCAAAATACACACAAACGTTTCCCTCTTGAATATACACAGTGTCATTTTCTCCCCTTTTCCCCCCTCCCTTCCCTCCCTCCTTCACCCCCCCTCCCCACCCACTCAACGTTCAACCTATATGATTCATTAAACCCATTAAACAATGTCATCACACAATAAAAATAAACTTTCTTGAAGTCACTACCTCATAGATGTCCTTAATAGAGTGAAAACTAATGCCCATGGTGGTGGTGGCCGAGTTTACAACTTCTGTACCCTGTTCCTGTGCTGTCCATTGGCACCTCCATGCCAGAGAGTGATGCAACCAGACAGAATGTTGTCCATGGTACACCTGTAGAAATTCACATGTCTTTGGTGACATTCCGAATCGCCTCAAAGTCCTCACAAAGTATAGGCGCTGGCATGCTTTCTTCATGATGGCATTGGCATGATGGCCCCAGGATATGTCTTCAAAGATATTGACACCCAGGAATTTAATGCTTCTTACCCTCTCCACAGCTGAACCCTCGATGAGGACTGGTTTATGTTCTCCTGGTTTTCCCCTCCTGAAGACCACAATCAGTTTTACTAGCACTGAGTGCAAGATTGTTGTTTTGACACCCCCTAAGCTAGCCGATCTACCTCACTCCATATGCTTCCTCATTCCTCCGTGCTCTCTGTTTTCCCTCTATTCAACAATTACATTGCTTCCCTCTTCCCTCAGCCAATCAGAATCAGGCTATGTAGATAATGTGGTCCCTCAGTTGAAAACTTCATTCAAATGACGTTACTTTTGACAGTGTTCCCCCACACCCCACTACCATGCTCAGGGTTTCAGTTTGTCACACTGAAGTGGGCTTTAACCCCCAAACACTGAGACAGAATGAAAGGTTGCAGGAGAAACACAAGTACTGCAGATACTGAAATCTTGAGTGAACAAATAGAAGCTAGAGGGGCTCGGATTTTCCCTCTCACCTTTCTTCTCCACCTCCCCCCTTTCCCCCCCTCCCCCACACACCCAAGTGATCTCCTCCCTTACCTGTGTCTCCATCTTTCCTTCCATCCAGTACCCTATCACCTCTTGGCCCAGTCACAGCCCTATCGATGCTGCCTGACCCTCTAACTTCTCTTTACTGAAACATTTCTACCCCAGTGCAGGGATCAGTTTCCACTTTGCGATACTTGAACGGCATGGATAATTTAATTTATTTAATTTAGAGATGCAGCATGGTAAAAGGCCCTTTCAGTCCATGAGTCTGCGGCACCCAATTACACCCAATTGTCCTTCACCCCTTTACATTTTTTTGAGCAGTGGGATGAAACTGGAATGCCCAGGAGAAACCCACGCAGATTCGAGGAGAACTTACAAACTCCTTATAGATAACATGGGATTTGAACCCCAGTTGCTGGCACCGTAACAGCTTTGTGCTAATCATGCCACCCCATTGATAATGTTAATGTCTCAATGCCTGAGTTTTAATATAACAACACTACCTTTGTATTGCATCTACAACAAAGTGATCATTCCCAAAATGAACATCAACCCACACAAGGCCAGCTGATTAATCCAGTCCCTTCATCTCCCACCTCCCCTCCATTCAGTGCCATAAACACCTTCCAGGTGAGACAGAACTCTGCCTGCACACTCTCCAACCTGTTTCTTTCTATCCAGTTGTACTTGGTGTGACCTCCTCTACATCGGTGTGACCAAACGTAGACCAGATGACACTTTGCCGAACACCTTGAATGCTCTGTCTGTGGTTTAAGCTTGAATTCCCAGTGGCTGTCTATTTTAATTCCCATCAGCATTCCCACACAGACATGAAGTAAAACGCAGAAGTCTCTGACACTGAATGAAGTAAAAACACAACGCTGGAGAAACTCAGCAGATCAAACAATGTACTTTATGTGGCAAAGATATATAACCATCATTTTGGGCTTGAGCCCTTCATCAAGGTATGGACAAAATGTCAGCAGACCCCTCCCCCCTTACCACTTTGGTCAGACACCACCAATGTTTTTTTTATACCTTGATGAAGGGCTCAAGCCCAAAACATTGGTTATGTATCTTTATCTTTGCTACATAAAGTACATTGTTTGACCTGCTGAGTTTCTCCAGCGTTGTGCTTTTACCACACAGACATGTCCTTGACAGGATGAGGCCAAACATAAAACAACACCACATTCCTCCTGAACAGCCTTAAACCCAATGACATGAACACATTTTTACTTAACTTTAGGTCACCCCATTCTGATTGGTTCCACTGTTACCACCTCTTCTTTACCCACTTCTATTCTTACTTCTCTCTCTAACTTCTCCCCCTCCCAGTGGTCTCTCCCTCTCCCTGTCTCTCTGTCTTTCCAACCTTCTGTTCATTTCTTTAACACCTTTTCATCCCTCCTCAGCTACTTCCCCCTCCTTTTCCGTCATCCCACCCCCCTTGATACCTTCATTTCCTACCTTTGTCTTGTGAAGGGGTCTCGATCCAAAATATTGACTGACCATTTCTGCCCATGGATGGTCCATGTCCTGCTAAATTCCTCCAGCTTCTTATTGTTTGCGAATAAAAGGAAAACTTGCTGCTCGTGGGAGGACAGAGTGGCTTACCAAATATTTATTGCCCATTTCTAATGGTGCCTGCAATCAGAGGGCAGTTAAAATTCAGCAGCTTTGCTCTGGGTCTGTAGGCACATAAAGGCCAGGTGAGCTGAGGATGACAGATTTCTTCCCCAAATAGGATTAGTGAAACAAATAAGAGCTTTACAGCAAATGGCATGTTTGTCGTGACCAGCACTGATTCCAGATTTATTTTCCTGCTTGAATTTTAGTTCCAAAGCCATAACTTGGAGCACATGTTCCTGCAACAGGAGACAAAGTCTCGACTTGCTCTTAAATTAGTTCACTCTCTCTCTCCACCTCTGATCCCCCTGTGATCGTATATTTCCCTTCCTAAAATCTACAATCAACTCCTTGGTTTTGGAGACAATGAATGAGAGGTTGTTGCTAGTACACCATTCAAACAAATTTATCATCGCCCTGCAGTGTGAATTTTGTTCAAAACTGTAATATCTTGTTTTGTACTGATTGCTGAGATATTAATGTAATGCATTATATATTTCATTGTTATAAATAATGTATATTATTAGAAAAGAAATGAATGCATAAGAAAATTCCCCTCACATCCCCTGAATGAATTTCCCCTAACATCCCCTGAAAGAATCATCCCCACTTTCTGAATCAATGAATTAAAAAAAAGAAATTGAAAGGCATGGAATAGGAGGGGAAATGGGATTGCAGTCCTTAGGACAAAGGTTGAAAGATGGGTTTCGAGGCATTCTGTAAGGAGTTTGTACGTTCTCCCCACATCTGTGCAGGTTTACCTTGGCTGCTCCAGTTTAGGTGGGTGGCACGGATTTAAATGGCTAGAATTGCCTTCAACCTTGCTGAAAATAAAATATGAAATTTTAACATTTAAAATTTAAAGTGAGGCAGGGCGCAGGCAGCGCAAATGGAGAGAAACTGTTCCTATTGGTGGAAGGGTCAAGAACCAAAGGACACAGATGATTGGAAGAAGAATCAAAGCAGCCTATGGCCATCAGGACATTTGTGTGCACACAGTGAGCTGTTAGATCTCAAATTCACTGTCTCAAGGGGCAATGGGAGCAGTTTTGATTGTGGCTTTCAAAAAACAAATTGGATAAGTTATTGAAGGAAAGGCAAGTTACAGAGCTGCAGGGAAAATGTAGGAGAGAAAATTGACTGATTATCCTTTGAAAATCTAGCTTGGTTGGTTTCTGAGTTGTTCTATTTCTACAGCTCTATCCACAGGAAGAGTAAAACACACAAGTCAAGCCAGACTTTAGCTGGCTTCAGATTGAGCGATAAATCAGAAGCAAGGCCACTTTGATTCATTGAGAAGTGATTTCTGACATTGCGATAACCATAACCATATAACCATGTACGGAGCGGATAGCAGGCTTCTAATACCATTGGACATTATCATGGCAATCAAGATGTACTCACACTGCAGTTTTAATCTCCAACCCTCAAAGTTTAAAAGTCCATTAATTTAAGACCATAAGATATAGGAGCAGAAGTAAGCCATTCAGCCCATTCTGCCATTCCATCATGAGCTGATCCATTCCCCCATTCAGCCCCATTCCCCTGCCTTCTTCCCATAACCTTTAATACCTTGACTATTCAGATAACTGCCAATCTCTGCCTTAATTACATCTAATGACCTGGCCTCCACAGCTACCCATGGCAGCAAATTCCAGAGGTTCACCACTCTCTGCCTAAAGAAATTCCTTCTGCATCTCTGTTTTAAATGGGCAGCCTCCAATCCTGAAGTTGTGGCCTCTTGTCCTTGGTTCCCTTATGCCATAGGTGCTTATCATGAGATTTTTAATCAGAAATCCCATGATTTTGCCAAAAAAAAAGACCTGGCATTAAACCGGGTTTGGTCGTTTACCCTGAACCGAACAAAGCCAGCATAATGCCGGGTCAGTGTGTCTTTTTACACAGCAAGCCAGCATTCCAGGAGCAAAAGAGGCGGGATGTGTAGCACAAAAGCATCGATGCCAGTCTCTATGTCATGTATAGCATAATGTATTTGACGACAAGTTAGACCCACTTTTTTGCCAAAAATGTCTCAAAAATATTCCCCCGGTCTTGTATGCAAAGTTGAAATTATAGTATTAGCAGTCATCACCATCACTGTGTGGCTCACTTGCATCAACACTACCGATCATGGTTGGGGGGGGGGGGGGGGTGGGGGGCTGGCAGCAGGTGTCTCTTATTGTGTTATGTAAGTGTCAGGTTTGAGAGAGATAAATCTGGACACAAGGGTTTACAATCAAACATTGGTTTTATTAACACAAAACAATTAATAGAAGAGCGTGGGAAATTGTCATGGGAATAAAATGCGCACAATTTATAAAAGAGCATGAGAAAATCTACAGCAAGTATTGATCTATAGCAATGGATTTCAAACTTTACTTTTCCACTCACATACCACTTTAAGTAATCCCTATGCCATCGGTGCTGTGTGATTAGTAAGGGATTGCATAAGGTGTCATGTGAATGGGCAGGGAAGGTGGAGAATCACTGCTCTGGACCCAATGGTTACTGAAATATTTTGTGTGAGAAAAATTGTCATTGGCCCATTTCCTTATGAAGCTGTCCACAAAAATGACTCAATTAGTACAACTAAAACAGTGGTTTTCAAACATTTTCTTTCCACTCAATATCACCTTAAGTAATCCCTTAATCATCACCTCTATCTATCATTGGGGTCTGATGGTGGGCTGTCAGGGGGGAGCAGGGTGATGGTCACCAGACTATTCAAACTGAGGACAAACCCACAGCACAATGTGACTAGAGACACCTGGGGACAGCTGAGAACGGGACAGTGGAATTAGTGTGGAGGCTGGTCTTTTATCACAATGCCACTCCCAAACACTAATCTCCTCTCCCTTAACATCTGAGGATCTGTCAGTGGCTGCCTTGAATACATTCACACCCTCCTTCTGTAGTGTTCCAGATTCAGTACCCTTTGATACATACTTTTTTAAATTTTATTCATGAATGATCGAGCCTTATTTTGAAAGACCAACAGTCACCCCACATCTGTCCTGTCAAAGCCATGAATGATGTACTTATGATTTAAATCACCTCTCATTCTTCTCCCATCAACACATCAGGGCTTCACCCACCTAACAAAACGATGAGTCTAGTGGAGAATGCATCACTATTTCACCACCAGCTCATTTCAGACACCTGCATTTATGAGAGCTTGCATAGACATCCAAGATGGACTAAACTCCAAGTGCTTGCCAATCAGGTATTCCGTGAACTACTTGCTGTCAACCAGATCAACTCTGCCTTTTGCCTTTGCTGTATAATTGCAGGTTGCCAGGAGAGAGTGAGACAGCAGTATTATTTATTAAAAAAAGATTTTTCCTGTTGTCCTACTTGCAGGTTTTAAATGCTTATCCATAAATAGACTAAAAACAATACGGTACACTTGCACGTCCTTACCCAAGTCGGTCCTGGAATGCCGGATTCGCCTTTTACAACAGATGGCGTTCAGGGGCTGTTACTTGGTCTGCTGCCGGAGAAAATCCAGGACTGGAATTAGCCCACCATTCAGTGTCAGTGAATTTTACACAGTAGGCATAGCGTATAAAAGCCACAAATATCCCGGATCGAAACTGCTGTGTAAAAGTCTCTAACTTGACTCCTCTACCATGGGAAACAACTTTGCTACATCTACTCTGTTCAGGTCTTTCAACATTTGAAATGTTTCTATGAGGTCCCCCTCATTTTTCTGAACTCCAAGGAGTATAGTCCAAGAGTCATCAAACTTTCTTCATATGCTAATCCCTTCATTCCAGGAATCAGTCTTGTAAATCTTCTCTGAACCCTCTTCAATGACAGCTCATCCTTTCCTCAGATGTGCACGGATGGATCCAAACCTAGGTTGTGTACAAGAGCTTTGAAACCTTTAAATGTTTCTGATCACTGAGACTCCCATACCCTCATGGCACCAATCTCTGGTTGTCACCTCCACCGGCAGGCAACAGGCCCAGAAGAGCTCTCCTCTCCCGACACACTCCCCCAGACCCAGCCCTGTACCTGCACCTGCTCTCCACAACATACAAAGGAATATTTGCACAGGTCATTAATGTCTATCAAAGCTTTGAATCCTCGGCAACAATTACATTGTCAATGACATTTTAGAATAAGAAAGAATTGCTGAGGAACTCAACATGTCAGACAACATCTGGAGGTCGAAATGGCAGTCAACGTTTTGTCAAAACACTATAATAAGATTAAGATTAAAAAAGAGGTAAAATTGCATATATAAAAGGGGGAAAGAAGCTGGTGGAAGGGTGAAAAGGTGGTAGGGCAAAAGGTGTGAGAGATAAAGAGACAGGTAGAGGGAAAATCCATTTGAAAAAGGAGAAAAAAGAAAGCATAGAATATAGAACAATACAGCACAATACAGGCCCTTCGGCCCTTGACGTGCCAACCCATATATTCCATGCCTCATAACCCCAAATCTCCATACCCCATAACCCTCTATTTGGCTTCCATCCAGGTGCCTGTCTAAGAGTCTGTCAAATGCCCCTAATTTTTCAACCTCCACCAATATCCCTGGCAAAGCATTCCAGGCACCCACAACTCTCTGTGTAAAAAACTTACCCTGATGTCTCCCCTAAAATTTCCCCCCTTTACTTTTTACACATGTCCTCTGGCATTTGCTAGTCTTGCCCTGGGAAACAGGCACTGGCTGTCCACCCTATCTACACCTCTCATAATCTTGTAGATTAAATCTCCCCTCATCCTTCTACACTCCAAAGAGAAAAGTCCCATCTCTTCTAACCTTGCCTCATAAAACTTGTTTTCCTATCTAGGTAACATCCTGGTAAATCTCCTCTGCACCCTCTCTATTGCTTCCACATCTTTCCTATAATGAGGTGACCTGAACTGAACACTAAGTCTGGTCTTAACAGAGATTTGTAGTGTTGCAATATGATCTCTCAACTCTTGAACTCAATCCCCCTATTAATGAAGCCCAGCATCCCATCGGCCTTCTTAACTATCCTGTCAACCTGACCAGCAACCTTGAGGAATACATGAATTTGGACCCAAAGGTCCCCCTGTTCATCCACATTCTTAAGTAACCGACCATTAACCCTGTACTCTGGCCTTCTGGTTTGTCCTTCCAAAATGTATCACCACACACTTATCCAGATTGAACTCCATCCTCCACTTCTCTGTCCATCTCTGCATCCTGTCTATATCTTCTTGTAACTTTCAACAACTTCCAGCTCCATCCATAACGCTTCCAAACTTTGTATTATCTGCTAAACTTACTGACCCATCCTTCTGCGTCTTCATCCGGGCCATTTATAAAAAAAAATCACAAAGAGCAGGGGTCCCAGAACAGATCCTTGTGGAACTCCACTACTCACTGACTAGTCACTAATCACTGGAATAGGCAAAGCTGGGAACAGAGGATTCAGGTGGGATAGGTTACCTAGAATTAGCAAACATGATGTTTATGCTGTTGGATCTAAGGCTGACCAGGATGAATATGATTGGTTGATTGAAACACGAAAGTCTGCAAATGCTGTGATTGTAGTCAAAACACAGAAGTGGTGGAGAAATTCAGCAGGTCTCACAGAATCCTTAGGTGGTAAAGATATATAACCGATGCTCTGGGCCTGAACCCTTCCACAAGCTGCGAGACCAGCTAAGTTCCTTCAGTATTTATGTGAATATGATGTGTTTTTTTTTTCCCCCAAGCAGATAAGGCTAAGGATAATTGGGAATGGTTGGAGGAGTTAAAATGGCTGGCTACAGGAAGCTCAGGTTTAGACCCACAAACAGAGTGAGGGGGGGGTGGGGGGTCAGCAAAGTGTTCACCCAGTTTGGCCACACCTCCTCTATGTTGTTTTTATGTCAAATTCTAGGCTGCACCTTCTTTTTTATCTGACCCTAATTCCATCCAGATGACATCACAAGGAGCCATTACTTCTCCCTAAATAATTACAAAATTTCCAGATTCCAACAAACTCTAACATCACCAAGAACTTCTATAGGACATCACATTAACAAATTCCAATGAACTCTACAGGCACCAATACGTAACTGACAGAGAGAGGCACAGTCAAAATTGATGCATATGACTTGAGCTGACAAACAATATACACCAGAATCTCAGGGACCAATATCATTTATTCCCTGTGCCATATGGAGAAGTTTATGATCATAAAATGAGCTGAAGATGGCAATTCTCTTATGAATTAGCATAGTGTAATATATAAATTAATCATCATTTAATTATCAATAAATTGTAAATTAGTAATATCATTTTATTAATAATGCAATATATCAATTTAAAATACAAGTTTATATATAAATGTATTAATAATTTAATATGGAAATAAAGTTATCCTCATTATTTGTGTCAGAATTTAACGATCAATAAATTATAAATAGGCATATAATTGTATTAATAATTTAATGCATAAATTGTTCATAATTTATTTATCAATCTAGAGCATAAAATTCCTCATTTCCACAGAAACTCCATGAGTTTTATGGAATGCTGAATGATCTCTTCAGTGATGGATGGAATTAAACGGATTGCATTTCTATAGTAACTTACATTTCAAGATCATCCAAAGTTCCCTGGAAATACACTTTGAAAGGTACTCACTGCTGTGAAGTGGGAAAGCCAGCGGCCAATCTGCACATAACAAGCTCCCATAAGTGGCATAGAACACCACAGCACAGAAATAGGCCCTTTGGCCCATCTAGTCTGTGCCAAATTATTATTCTACCTAGACCCATTAACTTGCAGCCAGACTATCACCTTCCATATTCCTCCCCTCCATGTACCTATGTGAAAATTTCCAGAAAAGTTGAAGAATTGGCTTTGCCAAGAGCATCACATGCAGCTCGAGGCACAGGAGAGATTGCGGGAGCTGGAATTCAAGGGGAGAGATTTACGTTTGGTCGGACAAGTGCAAGCGGAAACAATGGGCCTCCTGCGACAGGCCTGCTTGGGAATCTCAGGTAAGAGGCAGAAGCAGGAGGCATGGAGTTGGGCACCATGAGATTGGAGCCTATGGAAGGGAGATCTCCTGTTGCGATAAGAGCTATAACCACATAGAGACTTTCTTTTTCCCCTGCAATTTGTTTTTGTAATACTGCCCTTTTGTTTTATTATTAATCTACCTGATGTACTTAATTAATAGGATGAGAAAAGAAACTCCAAAAGGAGGTTAACTCGGCCTGCGACATCATGGGAGCCAGTCTTCACTTCACCGAGAACATCTACAAGATCTCCTCCCACCGTTTAAAACGTATCGGGGGTTGTAGGTTAATTAGGTGTAAATTGGGCGCACAAACTCATGGGCTGAAATGTCCTGTTACCATGCTGAATGTATTCTAAGTGGCGGTGTCTTAAAAAAGCATCCTCTAGTCTCAAGGACTCTGACCACCTAGGCCATGCCCTCTTCACACTGCTACCATCAGGAAGGAGTACAGGAGCCTGAAGATGAACACCCAGTGGCACCAGCTTCTTCCCCTCTGCCATCAGATTTCTAAATGGACAATAAACCACAGACACTACCTCACTTTTCCCAACTTAGTTGCACTATTTATTTATTTTGGTAATGTGATTTGTAGCAATACATGCACAGAAATACTGCCGCAAAACAAATAATTTCACAACATGTTCATGATAATAAATTCAGATTCTGAAGTACTTTTAAAAATCTGTACTGACCAATTTATCAAGGTATTCACAGATATCTTCACTATCTCATTCCAACAGGGAGTGTTTCAAACAGGCATCAATTATACCAGTGCCCAGGAAGAGGGTAGTAACCTGCCAAATGACTATTGACCAGTAGCACTTACATTAACAGTGATGAAGTGTTTTGAGAAGCATATCAACTCCTGTCTGATCAGTGACATAGATCCATTCCAGTTCGCCTATCATAGCAATAGGTCTACGGTGGATGCCATCTCACTGGTTCTATACAAAGCCCTGGAACACCTAGACACCAATGATGCATATGTCAGGATGTTCTTTATCGACTACATTTTGCCATTTAACACCATCATACCCTCAAAATTGATCAACAAACCCCAAGACCTGGAACTCAATAACTCACTAAGTAATTGGATCATGGATTTCTTCACCTCCAGACCAAAATCAGTGAACATTGGTAAGAGTCTCCATCAATACCGGAGCACCAGAGGGCTGTGTTCATAGGGTCCTACTCTACTCACTTTTCACTTACAACTGTATAGCTCGATACTACAATAACACCATCTACAAATTTGCCAACGATTCCACGATAGTGAGTTGCATAAAGGAAGGGGAAGAGTCAACATGGAGAATGGAGATTGAAAACTTGGCTGAATGGTGCATCGACAACAACCTTGCACTCAGTGTCACCAAAACTAAGGAGCTGATTGTTGACTCCAGAAAGGGAAAGCCAAAGGTATACAATCCTTGGGGGATCAGAGGTGGAGAGGGTGAGAAAATTAAGTTCTTGGGAGTCACCATCTCGGAAGATCTTTCCTGGACCCAACACACCAATGGCATAGTGAAGAAAGCACGTCAGCACCTCTACTTCCTCAGGAATTTGCGGAGCTTTGGTATCACATCAGAAACCCTAGCAAATTTCTGCAGAGGTGCAGTGGAAAGTGTGCTGACCGCCATGGAAATACCAACTCCCCTGACCGTAAAGCCCTCCAAAATGTAGTGGACACAGCCCAGGACATCACAAGCAAAACACTCCCCACTATTGAGTACATCTACAGGCCACACTGGCGTCAGAGTGCAGCAGCGATCAAGAACCCTCTTTTCTTGCTTGTGCCATGGGGGAAGAGGTATAAGTGCCACAAGACTTGAACCACCAGCTTCAGGAAAAGTTGCTACCCCTCCACCATCAGACTCCTGAATGTCAAACTCAATCAGAGACTCATTTAAGGACTCTTACTCGTCCACGTTATTGATTTTATTTTTGTTCTCTCTGTATTGCACTGTCAATTTGTTTACATTCATTACCTGTCACAGTTCTTTATTTGTTTACGTGTTTTACGCTGTTTTTGCACTACCAATTAGTGGTAAATGTGGATGTTCCCACAGGGAAAAGGAATCTCAGGGTTGTATGTGATGTCATGTATGTACTCTGAAAATAAATCTGAAATCCAAACTTGCCGAGATAGCACACCAAAGATTTGCACTGCATCTCAGTAGAAGTGACAGTAAACAATTCAATTCTGACAAAGAGGAATTTCAACCCCACTGGATTTTACATAGCTGGTTGATATTAAACCTGCCACTCTCTTCACCAAAGAGAATGAGTTTATTGTCGTACACATTGTATGATGGACAGAGGCAATTAAATTCTCACTTGCTGCCTCTGCAGGTATTTGTAAATAAATAAATATAATTGGTAATAATACATTAGATAACAAATATTCACAGTAATCCTCATTCATAAAAAGTGATTTGCAAATAGTACAGAATCCTTTTGTGATATTGGAACAGTCCCTGATTAGTGTAACAGTTCAAGAGATACTCCAATTAATAACCCCTTAACCTACACTCCTCCCCACCCTGGTATGAGGAAACTGGAGATCCCTTAGAAAACCCACATAGACACAGGGAGAACGCACAAACTCCTTACGAACCTCGGTCCGGTCCTGATCACTGGTGCTAAAAAGATGTTGTGCTAAATGCTACACCAACCGTCCCACCCAAGTTGGAAAGAAATTTTAAATTTTAAATTAAATTTTATTTAAATGCAAGATTCAAGATTTAAGATTTAATTTATGGTCATGGCATAAAAACAGTGCAATATTTCGCAAAATTTGCTTTAGTCTGCCGTAAGCCAGACAGTTTCGTTATCAGCAGAAATTGCCTGAAGTGCCTCTTATAATCAGAGAAAGAGAAGCAAAGGAAGGGAGTCCCCCTCAGAGTTATCGAGTGTCCATGGATTCATCGTCAGTACGTCCGCAGCCCCTGCAGCCGCACAGAGACCATCAGCAGAAACGAGCAGCAGGCCAGAGCTCCAGATCCAAACCTCTGACACAATCAGCGCCCTTGGCACCCTCTCACATCCCAGCTCCAGTAGAAACTTATTCCGGCCATTTAAGCCCATGTTGCCCAATCACTTCCAAATTAAGCTACAATCCCTGTACATATTGGAGGGTGAGAACATGCAATCTCCTTATGGACAGCTCTGGATTCGAACCCGGGTTGCTGGTGCTGTATGGTGTTGTGCTAACCACTGAGTATTTCAGAATCTGTTTTTGAACCTAGTCTTCAGGCTCCTGTATCTCTACCCAAAGGCAGGAGTGGGAAGAAGTTGTAACCAGGGTGATGGGGGTCTTTGATGGTCCTTGTTGGCTGCCTTCTTGATGCTGTTTGGTTTGTTAAACCACTTTCCTCTGCATCTGAATAAAATAAGACTGTAAGGATTAGGCTGCATGTGCTCGGAGAGTCAAAAGCACAGGCATGGGGTTGTCTTGAGAACATGGAACTGGATGTCTGCACTGTGTTCCTGTGTGTACACAGCAGCTGTTGATGGGGAGCTTAGTGCTGAGTCAGTAGGACATCTGCTGCAAGTAACAATCTCCCTCCGCTCTCTCGTCTTTTATTATACAAATTCAATATTCCACGTCCTGTGCTCTCTGAAAGTGGCTTCATGCATCCAGCTCCAAAATGTGATAAAGATGAGCATTATTCAATGAACGGAAGAAAAAGACGTCGCAAATAGGACTTCGCACTTTTCTTATGATTGTTTAATTAAGGCAACTTTGCATAAAACATTTTCTGCCACCATTGTGTGCTTGAAAACAGACTGTTGATCAAAGCTGTGTTCTTAAGCATGAGTGTGTCATTTGAAAAGGAATCAAAGGGTGCATGGTTTGCAAAGCCCCAGCTGATTCAGAGATGTCACTGCACTGAGGGAAATTAATTAATACCAATGGCAAATATTACAATTGCAGATTGACCTCATTTACCAATAGCAGAGGTGATTCAGTAGAATTGGGACGTTTTCCTCCATAATTAATCTTGATTAGAACTGATTATTCAAGGTTCAACATTTATACTCCTCCCAATTGCTTCTGTTCTGCTGCTGTCAGATTTATTGTTAGAGTACATACATGACATCACATATAACCTTGAGATTCTTTTTACCTGTGGGTGAGCCAGAATTACCACTTATAGGCAGAGCAGAAAACTATACTCTAGAAGATAGGTATACATGTAAACAAATTTTTAAAAAACCTAAACGAACAAACTGTCCAATACAGAGAGAAATTTAATCAATAAAGTACAGTAGTAAAAGTCTTTAAATGAGTCTCTGATTGAGTTTGTTGTGAAGGATTCTGATGGTGGAGGGGTAGCAGCTGTTCCTAAACCTGGTGGTGCGAGTCTTGTGGCACCGATACCTCTTTCCTGATGGCAACAGGGAGAACAGAGCATGTGATGAATGGTGTGGATCCTTGATGATTGCTGCTGCTCTCTGATGACTGCGTTCCCTGTCAATGTTCTTGATGGTGGTGAGGGGTTTTGCCAGTGATGTCCTGGGCTGTGTCCACTACCTTTTACAGGGTTTTACGTTCAGGGATATTGGTGTCCCCATACCAGACCATGATGCAGCCGGTCAGCACACTTTCCACTACACATCTGTAGAAATTTGCCAGAGTTTCTGGTGTCATACCAAACCTGAGGAAGGAGAGGCGCTGATGTGCCATTGGCGTTTCGGGTCCAGGAAAGATCCTCCGAGATGGTGACTCGCAAGAACTTAAATTTGCTCACCCTCCCCACCTCTGATTCCCCAATGATCACTGGATCGTACACCTCTGGTTCTCCCTTCCTGAAGTCAACTCAGTTTTGGTGACACTGAATGCGAGGTTGTTGTATGTGCTCCATTCAGCCAAGTTTTCAATCTCCCTCCTTCATGCTGACTCATCGCCTCTTTTTATACAACCCACTACTGTGGGTATCGTCAGCAAATTTGTAAATGGAGTTGTTGTCGTACCGAGCCACACATTCCTGGGTGTATAGGGAGCAGAGCACCTCCATCTGAAATATATCAAAATGTTTGCGTTCTGCCGCCCTCAGGGGCAAAGAAACCTAGAGATTTTCTATCCTTCGAAAGAACAATTCTCTAGGCACTTCATTTTTAAATGACTGCCCCTTATTTTTCAGCAATATCCCCTTGTTTGTGACTCTCAACATCTATTAGTTGAAGACTGCTTAGTATTTTGCATAGTCCAAACTCCAAGAAATACAGAGCCAAAGAGTCCAGCTTCTCCTGATGAGACAGCACTCCAATTCTCAGAATTAGCCCATATGTCTTCCTTGGACTGCATCCAAACCTATGATACCCCTTTTTTAAGTAAAGAGGCCAAACAATTCTGAAGGTCAGAACAAAGATAAAGAGTTTCGAACTATGGCAAAATAAATAAATAAATAAATAGATAGATAGATTGAATAAAAGCAGAATTGGGGAACTCAGAAATTGGTTAAAATAGCTGATTGTGCATCAAAACTACAACCAAATGCAAGCAAATCACAAAATGCTGGAAGAATTCAGTGGGTCAGAGAGCATCTGAGTTCCCTCAGCATTTTCTGTTTCACCACATCCACAGACTTCCTTGCTTGCCACCCAACACTAGTAGTTCTGGTGAAACATTAACTGTATTCACCTTTAAAGATGCTGCCTAACTGGATAAGTATTTCCAGAATATTGTGTCTTGCTTTGGATTTCCTGCATCTGTAATGTTTTGTTTTGGATACAGGAGGCTAAAATCATCCAATTAAACTTGAAAAGTCATCCTTGAAGATAAAAAGAAGGCTTGTAATAAGGAGAGAATCAAAAATGGGCTCTTGTTTGAAGGAATCTCTTGAAATTAACAATATTTTAATGTTCTGTTTCTAATCACTAAGATTGTTAAAATGTTATTGATAATAAAAAAAATTGTAAATGTTAAAAACAAAGAAACAAAATAGTGTGGGAATGGGCGGGAGGGATTCATGAATGGCAGAGATGGGAGTGATCCATGGTTAGAGAAAGTCAGGAATGTTGGGGAACAGAGTGGGAGTGGTGAAGATGGAGGAGGGGGACAGAGAGGGGATGGGCAAGCTTGGGATGGCAGTGGAGATAAAGGGGTCAGGAGTGTTGGGGATGGAAGAAGTTAGAAAGAAAAGGTTGTGAGTGATCAATGATGAAGAAGATGGGAGATGGGTTTGAGGTCTTGGTACCTGACTTATTAATGTGGTCTGAAGGAGAACTCCAATTTCTGCAAATTCAACAAGTAGGTAAGATGTTTCTTAGCTGCAGATGATCTTTGCCCGAATGCAGCTACAATTTCAAGCAATCCCAAACAGTCATTATACCTTCTATTGCATATGCAGTCATACTTGGTGCACAAGGCTCTTGTTTGGCCTTCCAATCGTTCATTTTAGTATAGGATTCCTACCCATGCATGTAGTATACTGGACCCAAGCCAAGCATCAGATAATGCTCCCGTGGAGAGACTTGCGACATTGTAATGTGTGTTGTCTGTGAATTTGAAGCGTATGGATGGCTTGCATATTCTGACGTAATACAGGCAAGAGAAATGATGTGGCACAGCCCCATATTATTGCTGAGAATTTAAAATGTTAAATTTAAACATACAGCACAGTTAGAGGCCCTTTCGGCCCACGAGCCCATGCCACTCAAATTACACCTGACTCACCTACACCTCCAGTACATATTAAAGGGCGGGGGAAACCAGAGCCCCCAGGAAAACACACACAGACACGAGGAGAATGTACAAACTCCTTACAGACAGCGTAGGATCGCTGGCACTGTAACCGTGCCGCGTGATGGATTGTGTTAGCAGCATGTTATTGTCACAAGAATGTGTTCAACACTGCCTCTGAGGCTCACTGCACAACAGAATGAATTTTGGCACAGAGTAAAAGACACTAACCTGACTATATCCTACCAACAAGCTCCAAGCATTTCAGCCTTTCCAATGAATATCTTCCCTTCCTGTTGCTTCTCAAGTACCCTTACTTTACACAGTAACTCCCTGTATAGTAAAAATGCTCAACAGATGATAAATCATTTGTGCAGTAAACCAATTGCCCTCATCATGGCCTCAGATAGAACTCCAATATTTATTGCATTTAACTTTAAAAAGAAATCAAATTGTATCCCTTTCCTGTTCACTCTGTAACAAACACGTTTTTCTCCATGTGCATCCCATTGGGAGTAGCATGGAGAGGTAACTGTGGGCTAAAGAATTTCTTTTTGCTGGATCCGATCCTATTCCTGGCAAGTCACTCTGCTGGAAGTCCAATACTGGGGATGAATTTGTTCTTGCTTTCTTGCATTTTTGTAGATCGTGATGTTTATTTATTTATTTACAGAATAGATTATTTCTGGCAAGCCAGTATTTGTTGTCTTGTGCTCCTCGAGAAGCTGGTGGTGAGCATTCTCCTTGAATTAGCGTTGGTCTCCTGTTATTGGGGAGCGAATCCAGAAATAGGACATGTTATATGGGTTCTGTGTATATGTATGATTTGTCAGTATATATGCTATGGCTTTATGTATGTTTGTACTGTGTTTGCACCGTGGATCGGATGATAAATAAACTTGTACTTGGAAAAAAAGTACGTACTTAACGATGTGATTTCTATTGCTTTCTATGGAGCAGAATTCCATGAGTTTACAACTCTCAAGGAGAAGAAATTTATTTTCACCTCAGACACAAATGCCTTCTTCTATCCTTGAACTGGAGCCCAGGATCTGGTCATCATGAACATCTCTGTCCAGTCCTTTTAGAATGTTGTAAGTTTCTCAGATCCCTCTTGTTCTTCATTTCCCCAGTGAATATAAGTCGAACTGACCCAATCGCACTTCACACACCAGCCCTTCCGTCCCTGGGATCAGTATGGTGAACATTTGCTGAACTCTCTCCATAGCAAGGTAATCCTTCCTCAGACTCCAACTGCAAACAGTACTCCAGGTGTAGTCTCACCAAGACCCAGTACAATTGCAGCAAGACATCCCTGCTCCTGTACTCAAATCATCTGGGTATAAAGACCAGCATATCCAGCAAGACCAGTTTGTCTTTTTGTGAGTCATCTGCTCCTGCATGCTTATCTTCATCAACCAGTGTACAAGGACACTCAATTCTCATTTTATCCTCTCCTTTCCTAGTCTGTCACTATTCAGAAAATAACCTTCCTTTCTGTTATCGCCATCACAGTGGACACCACATGGTACTGCATCCTGCCATATATTTCAAAGTTCAAAGTTCAGATTTATTGGTCAGAGTAGATACATCACATACAACCCTGGGATTCTTTTGTTCCTGTGGGCGAGACAGAATTTCTACATGTTGATAACATGAGGAAAAGCTACATATACAAAAGAGAGAAATGAAAACAAAGAAAGAAATGTAAATGAACTGACTGTGCAATGCAGAGAAATAAATATTCAGTCATTTAAAAATGTTCAAAGTAAGAGTCCTTAAATGAGTCTCTTATTGAGATTGTTGTTTAGGAGTCTGATCATGGACCTGCTCCAGGGACCTGTATGCCATTATGACTTGCTGTTTGCACGCTATCCCATTGGTGATGTGTATTTTTCTGGAGTGTTCCAGTTTCCTCCCACTGGATTGGAGGTTGCTAGGTTAATTACCCCAAGTGTGTCAATGAGTAGCAGGGCAAGAGGAGTTTCTGGAGAGTATAGGCAGGGTCAACGGTAAGGTGGGGGGCATCCATGGGCTTTGCCCCCCCAAACAAGGTGCTGTGACCCTCCCCCCAAATGGCCCCATCGACAGGTTCCTGCCAGCAACCCTCCCCAGTCAACAGGTCCCTGCTAGCAACACCCCTCCCAACTAAATGAGCCCCCCTCAAAACCACTTCTTCTTTGGCTTGGCTTCGTGGACGAAGATTTATGGAGGGGGTAAATGTCCACGTCAGCTGCAGGCTCGTTTGTGGCTGACAAGTCCGATGCGGGACAGGCAGACACGGTTGCAGTGGTTGCAGGGGAAAATTGGTTGGTTGGGGTTGGGTGTTGGGTTTTTCCTCCTTTGCCTTTTGTCAGTGAGGTGGGCTCTGCGGTCTTCTTCAAAGGAGGTTGCTGCCCGCCGAACTGTGAGGCGCCAAGATGCACGGTTTGAGGCGATATCAGCCCACTGGCGGTGGTCAATGCGGCAGGCACCAAGGGATTTCTTTAGGCAGTCCTTGTACCTTTTCTTTGGTGCACCTCTGTCACGGTGGCCAGTGGAGAGCTCGCCATATAACACGATCTTGGGAAGGCGATGGTCCTCCATTCTGGAGACGTGACCCACCCAGCACAGCTGGATCTTCAGCAGCGTGGACTCGATGCTGTCGACACTAATGCCCCCTTTAACATACGTTCTGGCGCCGACCCTGAGTATAGGTTACAGAGAAATCAGTGGTGGAGTGGAATTCCTCTGAAAATTAGCTTCGAGTTGATGGGTGGTAGAATGTGTCAGAAGGGAAAAGGATATTTTATGAGATGTCAAACCAAGTCTCCTTTAGATGAATATGTAAAAGATCCAGGGACATTAGTTCAACATAAATTAACCCAATATTTATCCCTTAAACAACAATCCTGAAACAGATTTATCAGTTCAGATGTTGTGTCTTAAATGTATTTTTTAACAGGCCCTTCCGGCCAACAAGCCCATGCTACCCAATTCCACTAACCGCCACCCAATTACACCCAATTGACCTACAACTCCCGTATATTTTGAAGGGTGGGAGGAAACTTGAGCACCTGGAGGAAGCCCATGCAGTCAAGGGGAGAATGTACAATCTCCTTACAAATGCCACTGCAGTCAAACCCAGGCCACTAGTACTGTAACAGCATTGTGCTAACCACTGCACCAAGAAGATCCATTGAGTTCCACCAGTAGATTGTTTTTATTTTTGCTCCAGAGTCTAGCATTTGAATTCTCGTATATCTTGGGCCCAGCAGCTGAGGGACTGCAGGTGACTTGCAGTCGGTGGGGGGCCCCGCATGAACTGCTGAACACCTGCTCATGGGAACCAGATTCCGGATTCAGATTTATTGTCAGAGTACATACATGATGTCACATATAACCCTGAGGTTCTTTTATCCAGCAGGCACGGCAGAATTACCACTAATTGGTAGTGCAAAAAATAATCTGTACACAATGTAAACAAAGAACTGTAAACAGATAATGAATGTAAACAAATTGACTGTTCAATACAGACAAAGCAAAAAGAAAATCAATGAAGTACACAAGTAAGAGCCCTTAAATGAGTCCCTGATTGAGTTTGTTGTTGAGGAGTCTGATGTTGGAGGAGGAGCAGCTGTTCCTGAACGTGGTGGTGCGAATCTTGTGGCACCTATACCTCTTTCCTGAAGGCAGCGGCGAGAACAGAGCATGTGCTGGTTGGTGCAGATCCTTGATGATTGCTTCTGTTCTCTGACAGCAGCGTTCCCTGTAGATGTTTTCGATGGTGAGGAGGGTTTTGCCTGTGAGTCCAGGCAGTATTCTCTGTAGACGTACTCAATAGTGGGGAGAGTTTTGCCTGTGATGTCCAGGTTTTGGAGCTGGGATTCGAGAGGGTGCTAAGGGCAAGAAGGGCTCCTTAAGGGCCTTGGGCACTAAAGGCTTCATGATCATGTCAGAGGTTTGGATCTGGAGCTCAAGCTGCTGATGGGTTGAGCAATCTCTGAGGGACTCTCTTTTGCTTCTCTTTCTCCTCTTGTTATGGTCAGCAGGAAATGCTCATGGTGACTCATTGTTTGCCTATGGCAGACAAAAGTTCATATACATCTTCTATGTTACATTTTAAAAATGACAGCAAAAGGAAGCCTTGAGCCGTGAATCTTTCTCAGGTTGTGTGAAAGGACAGATACTATGTATGATGCCAATGTGAATCAGTACAACCAAAGGTGTAAAGCTTCCATTATTGACATGTAATACAACATTTAGAATATAACGTACTTGAAATTACTAACTTTTGTCTACCATAAGGCAGACAGAGAGTCGCCACTTTTGCCAGCGTCCCTCACAGAAACCTACAGCACCTGGTGTTCCAAGGAGGTCTTCCCTCCAAGTACTGACCAGTCCTGTTCCTGCTTAGCTTCTGAGATCACACTATCCCAGGCATAATTTGACTATTAAGTTTCAAGAAAAGAAGGCAAGGTATCTATGGAAAATTAAAAATGAATAAGGGCATTTTTTAGATGTGTCATTCCTCTGAAGATGCCCCAAAGTGGTTTATCACCAACGAGACACCTTTGTGATGTACACATGGTTCCAAATTCGCAGTGAATGACTGCATAGCAACCTCCCACCAGCACCATTTGTGAAAAAGCAGGTTGCCTGTTTTTAATATCGGCCAGATCACAGAGAGAATTCCCTTGCTATGTTTCAGATTAGTGCCGAAGAATCTTTTTACATGGACATTTCATGTCTCACCTCAAAGATAATAGCAATTCTTTGTCATGTTGGTCCTCAATGCTGTTAAATCCCCTGAGGAAAGGTGAGGAAACCTTCTGATAATCCAATATATAATTAGCAGGAAATAAGAGAGACTGGGTGCTGTACAAAGCTGTTAATGGAAAAAGCATCCTTGCTTCACAAACAGCTGCACCATGCTATACCAGCTGATTAAAATCAAAAGATGTCCATCAGATTAAGTTCTTGTAACAGATCTGGCCACCATGTGTGGTTTCAGCAGTTGCTACAAAACAAACAGTAATTTGAGTTCCTGGCGCACTATATAAATACATTTAAATTATGTTGCAGAAAGTAAGCATTAAGTTATTAAATGGGTTGTTAAAACTACCATTGATTGAAATCTGCTGTATTCACAATGTGCAATCCCATTAATAAAAATGCAAGTGCAAAACATACTTGAATACAAATCAGCCTCTTGCTTATATTTTCAAACAGCATTTTCATATTCTGATCTTATCTGGAATGAAAACAGTAAAAAAAAATCTAAACTGCAGTTTAGAAAAGCATCACTGTTTTAATCTGGTTGTGGATATCATTTAACCTTTGTGTAAGATTTCTTCAGATTGTGTTTTTTTGTTATTTATTGAAAATGATGCCATTTTATTCTGAATACATTCGAGATGTTTACATGCTTACGCTGTGTACGGATTTTTTTTTTGCACTACCAATTAGTGGCAATTCTGCCTGGCCCGCAGGAAAAAGAAATCTTAGGTTTGGATGTGATGTCATGGATGTACGCTCAGAGTTCAGATTTCAGATTTATTGTCAGTGTACATCCAGTGGGCATGGCAAAATTACCACACAAATTAGTAGTGCAAAAATAAACTGTACACAGCATAAACTGTACACAAATAAAAGAAATGTAAACATATAATGAATGTAAACAAACTGACTGTGCAATAGAGAGAGAACAAAAAGAAAATCAATAAAGTGCACAAGTAAGTGTCCTTAAATAAGTCTCTGATGGGTTTTAGTTTAATTTGGTCATCGTATAATTTGGTCAGCACAGGTCGAAGGACCTGTTTCTGTCCTGTATTGTTCCTGTGTTCTATGTTCTCACACATGAGATAATTCCCCTGTTCTTCTTGAAATAATGTCATGGCAGATTTTACATTGATTTGAGAAAGATGTAGCTTCAAAGACAGTGAAGTCTATGTGAGATGCTGCCTCAAGAAGGCATCCAACCTCGTAAAGGATCCCCGTCACCCTGGTCACTAACTCTTCTCGCTGCTACCTTTAGGCAGAAGGTACAGAAGCCTGAAGACCTGCACCTCCAGGTTCAAAAATAGTTTTTGACCAACAGCTATCAGACTCTTGAACTTCCCCAAACTATCCTGACTATAAAATACTCCAGGACACCAAAAGATCTGTCTGCGAAGTTAAAAACATCACTTTTTTCTCTTGCACTAAATTCAACTGTGAATATTTCTTTATATTGATTATCCCTTTTTCTGTCTTGGCTTATTGTGATAATGTACTCCTTTTAGATTTAAATTTAGACATTCAGCACGGTAACAGGCCCTTTCAGACCATGACCCCGAGCTGCCCAATTGCGCCCAATTGACCTACAAGCCCCATATATTTTGAATGGCGGAAGGAAACCGGAGCACCTGGAGGAAACCCACACAGACACGGGGAGAACATATAATCTCTTTACAAACAGCGCAAGATTCAAACCTGGGTCGCTGGCACTATAACAGCATTCCACTAACCGCTAAGCTAGCCCTGCCACTCTTGTAGTTGGTGTATCTTTTGTACTTGTGTGGATGCAGCAAGGAAGAATTTTGGTGCATCTGAACACTGTACCTATGTATATGACAAGCTCTAATCTTATCTCATCTCATCTTATTTTCCTTAACATCTCATCAGAAAGATGGAAGGTCCAACCGTGTAGCACTCCCTTGCTATTGAATCAAAGTATTTTAGATTTGGAGACATTATGGCAACCACGTGAAGTTGGGTCCACTAACATTTATCTCCCTTCACGCCTGAGATGGATCAGTTTGTCTAAGTTTCTTATGAGTTACAGAGAGAAGTCTCATCAACCTCTTCACACAGACACTGATACTACAGTAATGAATTTATTGCCTGAAGATTCTTATCATTTAGTGTGCAGTAATACCAAGAAAATGTGTTATTACTGAGTCCAGCAGTCAGACAATATATCCTCCCTCTGACAACAATAACAAAATTGTATAAAATTGATCTATTACCTTTAGGATTATCAGGTTCTAATCTAATTTCAAAAGTCAAAGGATAATTATGAAGTACGAAGTAATCAACCTTCTCTCCCATGGTTTACTGAAAAGGATCTTATCAATACAAACATATTTTCCCTACTTTTGCAACAATGTCACTAAGTCCATCCTAATGAAGCAACACTTCATTTATGGATCTGCATCTGGTGCTCCTGTTATGGTCTCATCCACCACGGCGAGACTGGGAGCAGACTGGGGGAATCACTTTGTTGAGCTCCTCAGTTCTGTCCGTCGCAATAGCATCGACCTCCCAGTGACCACCCATTTCAATTCCCCATCCCATTCCCCTGCTGATATGTCTGTCCATGGTGTCGTGTACTCCCAGACTGAGGCTACCTGCAAATTGAATGAACAACACCTCATCTTCCAACTGGGCACCCTCCAACCAGATGGCATTAATATCGACTACACCTTTTTCCGTTAAGAGATCCCCTTTCTTCCCTGTCTCCTCTACTTTTCTGTTCCCTTTTTCCTGTCTCCTTTCACAGAGCCAAAATCAAATCTCATCTTTCCTCTTATCTTATCCAATTAAAACCTTCTGTTTGTTGGTCTGGACTCCTCCCCCTCCCATTCTTCCACCTTTCTCTCCCCAGCCTTTAATTAAGATGCCTGCCTACAGGGTTCAGGCCAGAAACCTCGGTAATTTATCTTGACCTTATAAGGTCGATGCAAGACCAGCTCAGTTCTTTGAGCATTTCAGTGTGCTTTTACTACAATTTCAGTATCTGCAAACCTTCATGTTTCACTCCAACGTCACCAACTGCAAAGTTCTCTGGGAAGTCCTGATATATGAATGAAAAGCTTTCTTTCTATTTGCAATTACATTCATTATTCTCAAGAAAATAAATCCCATTGACTTCTGACATGTTCCTGTGACTCAAAATTTCAGAGGTTTATGGGTTCAAGACTCCCACCCTGAGCATAAAAGTGCAGGCTAATTCTCAGTGCAGTGTTGGGTGGCGGGGTTGGCATAGGGGTTAATGCAGCTCTTTTACAGTGCCAGCGATTGGGACTGGGGTTCAACTCCTGCAGTGTCTGTAAGGTTCCCATTTTTGCGTGGGTTTTACCCAGGGGCTCTGGATTCCTCCCACTGTTCAAAATGTATGAGGAGGTGTTGGCTAATTGGGTGTAAATTGGGTGGCACATACTCATGGGCTGAAATAGCCTGTACCGATGTATGTCTAAATTTAAATTTAAACATTAATTTCATCTCCCCAACACTTCCCCGCCCCCCCCCCCCCACCACGACCCCCCCCACCACAGTGGATGTGAAAAATTCTACAGCACTATGTGGAATGAGAGCAGGAGAGGTGCTCCTAAGGTCCTGCTCAATATTCATTCCTCTTACATTCTCAACAAGTTAGAGCAATCATTTTTCTAATTTTAGGAAACCCCACCACAGATTCAACTATTTCCATATCTACTCTGTCTACTCCTCTTCTCACTTTCCGGTCCAACCTTCCCCCTTTCAGCAATCTCTTCCTCTACTCATGTCTTCATTTCTCCCACATTTGCCCACCTTGTCCTATCAACTCTTAGCCCCTTTCAAGCGTTTCCACCCCTTGATATAGTTGTATCGGCTCTTCCCACTTTTAGTCTTAATAAAGGTGAAACGTTGTCTGACCACTTCTCTCCACAAACGCTGTCTGACGCACTGAGTGCCTCCATCTTCTCATTGTTTGCTCAATGTTTCAGCATTTAATCTTTGTGTGTTTCTCAGTCATTAGATTCCAAACTCAGATTTATTGACAGAGTACATACATGACATCACATACCACCCTGATGTTCATTTATTGTCAGTGCAAAAGAAAATTAACTCAGCATACACAATAAAGCAAGTAAAGAAATGTAATATAAAGAAAAAAAATCAATAAAATGCAAAAGTAAAAGTCCTTAAATGAGCCCCTGATTGAGATTGTTGTTGAGAAGTCTGATGGTGGAGGGGTAGCAGCTATTCCTGAACCTGGTGGTGTGAGTCTTGTGACACCTATACCTTGTTCTTGATGGTAGCAGTGAGAATAGAGCATGTGCTGGGTGGTGTGGAGCCTTGATGTTTGCTGCTGCTTTCCAAAAGCAGCGTTCCCTGTAGATGTTCCCAATGGTGGGGAGGGTTTTGCCTGTGATGTTCTGGACTGTGTCCACTACCTTTTGCAGGCCTTTTCATTCAGTGGCATTGGTGTCCCCTTACCAGACCATGGTGCAGCCAGTCAGTGCACTTTCCACACACATCTGTAGAAATTTGCCAGGGTTTCTGGTGTCATTCCAAACTTCCACAAACTCCTGAGGAAGCTGAAATGCCGACGTGCTTTTTTCATGATGCCATTGGTGTGTTGGGTCCAGGAAAGATCCTCCAAGATAGTGACTCCCAAGAACTTAAATTTGCTCACCCTCCCCACCTCTGATCCCTCTGGTTTTCCCTTCCTGAAGTCAACAACAGCCCCTTGGTTTTGGTGTCATTGAGTGCAAGGCTGTTGTTGGTGCCCCATTTAGCTAAATTTCCACTCTCCCCCTTTGTGCTGACTCATTGCCCCTTTTATGCAACCCACCACCGTGGTAATCATCAGAGAGCTTGTAGATGGTGTTGCTGTTGTACTGAGCCACATATTCAAAAGAGTAAGGTGAGTAGAGAAAGGGGCTAAAAATGCAGCCCTATGGTGCCCCAGTACTGATGGAGATTGTGGAGAAGATGTTCTGGAGGTGTGGAATTCCATGATCAATTACACAGTTCCAGGTCTTGGAGTCTGCTGGTCAATTTTGATTGATCTTGCTCTTTGCATTTTTAAAAGTTTATCTTGTTTTCTACATGAAAAACCATTCTTCAAAGACTGACTTTATTTGATAAAATGTATTTGAGATGTGGAAATTACTACATTACCCCAAGTCTTTTTTTTTTCAAAACTTCCTGTATTATCTGCAACTGAAAGAGTCAATCATTCCCTTGCAGCCAAGAATGCCAAATGGTTGCAAAACTGTTGTTATTCCTTGGTAGGGTTTGTAAATATCAAGAACTGACTTGCTGTGGAAGTGTGATGGTCATCTCCTTCCAGCATTTGCAGTTCCTCCAACATTTCTGTGTTTTTACTACACTCAACAACGTTTGCACACTTTAGTGTTTCATTTCGTATGTCATGTGTTTGTGTGTTTGACGTAACCGGGAAGCTGCAGCAAGTAGGACTTTCATTGCTTCTGTACATCATCTCATGTATGTGACAATAAACCCTTCATTCATTCATGCCTTCTCCATGAGCAAGTGCTGCAACATGACACTGAGTTGCAGTACCATGCCCTAAAATGAGTGCAGCCAGTGTAAGGGCTCTGTGGGGAATCATCTCCCACCACTGTATTGCCTGCAATCGGTTCAAAGCCAATAAACTATCATAGACAAATAATATTAAAAACACAAATCTGCTGGAGAAATTCAGCATATCTCTCAGCATCCATAGGAGGTAAAGATATATAAGTGATGTTTTGGGCCTGATCCCTTCTCCAAGGTATGAGCAAGAAGCAGGCAGGCACCTGAATAAAAAGGCTGGTGAGAAGGGAAGAAAGGCAAGGGGGAGGAGAACAGGGCAGCGGACAAAAGGCAATCATTGGACATGGATAGGAGGACAGGACTGTTCGGAGAAGCAGAGTGGCCCCATAAAAGCAGACAGAGGGAGGAAAGAGAGAGAGAGAGTGAGAAAAGAAAAGAGACATAAGGATCGGAGAAGGGGGTGGGGTTAATGGAAACCGGAGAGTGTCCAGACAGACTATGATGTGTTATTTCTCCAATTTGAGGTGGTCTCAGTCTGACAGTGCATGAGCCTCAGGAATGTCGGCAAGGGAATGGGACAGGGGAATTGAAATGGGTGGTCACTGGAGCAGACAGAGCAAAAGTGTTGAATGAAGCTATCTCCCAGTCTGTGTCCAGTCTCTCCAATGTAGAAGAGACCACAACAGATGTAGTAGATGACCCCTGCAGATTTGCAAGTGAAGTGTTGCTTCACTTGGAAAAAGTGTTTGGGGCCCCAAATGGTGGTGAGGGAAGAGGTGTTGAGCACAAGTTTAAATAACTGGAACAACATGACGTCAGAAACGTTGACTTGAATTCAAATCTGTATGTAGAATCATACATTCGGTGTAGAAACAGGCCCTTCAGCCCAACTGCCCACTCCAATGTATATTTTGCTTAAAATGCAATTGAGGTTTTTAAGTGTAAATCATGTTATTCAAATAAAAAGAAAACAAGGAGTTGGCTGAGAGAGACAGTGGGGAATTGTCTCAGAACTAAAGGTCTGGACTGACTTTAGTTTGGGTAGAAATTGGAAAATTATTCTCCAGTGTAGCTCAGGCCATTATGAAGACCATCTGGAGTTGGTGCTTGAATCCTAATTTCATGCATCTTGGAAATAAAATGATTCAGCTGCCTTTTTGAGAAGAATACTCTGCAACTTCTAAGTACTGTAAGCAAGAATTATGAGTTTCTAAAATCACGTATAACTAAGCAGCCACCCATTTAAGAAAAAGGTATGAATGCCATGCATTTTGCACTGTACTGTTCCATTGTCAACATAAGTTAGTGAAACCTGACTGCCAACATTAAGTGAAGAAAAACGAAACAAGATAAAAGTTTCAGAAATGTTCCTTTTTATGCAAATGATTGCTCAACTAATAAAATTACATGCCTCGGTTATCATTTCCTTCTTTCTGCCTCGCTGTAAAAGAAAAGATACTTATTCAGTGACCTATTTGAATCCTTATGTTCCCAACACGAGGCATACAATTTCCAATGTTAGTCAGGAAAAATGACAAGGAGAAGCTGTTCCCTTGTACAGTCCTTCCATAGCTGATGAGGATGGTGCAGGGTGGGGGGGGGGGAGTTGCGGGGGGAGGGGTCGGTGGCATGGAATGTGCATGAAATCGCTGTTTGACCAGACATGGGGCCTGCTCACATTCCAACTTTTTACATAGCACTCATTGTTCTGCAAATCAGACACAGGCTTGGCCTAATGAATAAGAATTTTCAAAGAGTTCTATTGTTAAATATTGGCTGGCACAGAGGCAGGTGAATGAATGCCTAAATTTTTTACTTATCTATGGAGAGTAAAATTCATTACTTGCAAATGCACCCTAGTCACAACATCAGCTGTATATCCATGTTATTTAGCCTCTTAACTCCAAAGGATTAAATCCTTAATAGATGAAGCCAGTGCCTTCTGATTATTGTCAGTTCTGGGAGATTTTACAGATGGTTTCTTTCTTCCTGTTGTAAGCTTACTAAAAATGCCATTTTCAAAAACAGACATGTTATCGAATTTGATAGAAATTCCCAATTAGAATTTTATTTTGTGATGCTATATTTGTTGTTTATCTGACAACCTCAAGCTAACTTTGGAAAATGTAGGAGAGAAAAGTGGGGCTAATTTTAAATGCAGCATTGCGAAGGAGACGCTGAAAATCCGGAGATTTTCTTTTGAAGAAATAGAGTTTATTGTCACAAGTAATATTCACAGGGAAATTAAAAAATGTTTTATGCAAATAAACATCACTGAAGCTCAACATTAAATAATGGAAGGTAAATCCTGAAGAATCTATTTGTATGTGGTCACAGTCAAGGTACACATTGTTCTGTGTTTAAAAATAGAAAGTTTAATTAAAGAAAGGAACATTTCTCTTTTACAAAAGTCACTTTCATTTTCCTTTGAGGCACAATTTGATTCACAAGTAGGTGTATATAAATTTTCATTCTTTATTTGGAGACTTTCACTGTTCTTGTTCATCATTTTCCACTCGTTGCTTTGAGCTTACTTTTGCACTCGTTCATTCTTTTTCTCTCTCTGTATTGCAGTCAGCTTGTTCACATTTCTTTAGTTGTTTGCATGTGTATGTTGAGTACAGTTTTTTTTGCACTACCAAAAAGTGGTAATTCTGCCTTACCCTCAGAGAAAAGAATCTCAATATGTGATGTTGTGTATGTACTCTGACAATAAATCTGAAATCTAAATCTTTACCTGTCTTGGCATACTGTGGTCATTTATACTATTATAGTAAGTATATCTTAGTATCTTTGTGGCTGCAGGAAGGAAGAATTTCGGTGCATCCGTACATTGTACTTGTGTATATTACAATAAACACTCATTTTTTATCCTGCAATCTTCCCCAGTGTCTCCTATCCCATCCTTTCACCTTGGTCACCAACAACAACTTTAAGTGAAAAAAAATCACCAATAAAAGACCTCCAAATTATTTGGGGTGATATTAAGACAAGTGGGCAGAAATGGAATCGTTGAGGCTGGGCAGAGGAAGGTCTTGACCAATGTAGTGGATTAGAATTTGTTTATGGAAATGGCATGCCCATGTTCTCTTGTCATTGGAGGTTAGAGCCTGTGATCAGCTGCCAATGTGTGTCCGTGTGCTCCAAACACAGAGGAAGAACAACAAGCTTTAGAAATTGTCCGACCTGCACCCACAAGTTCCGATTGCATTCGAGGAGTGTGGATTAAGTTTCTATCTGTATGTAAAACAAATTGTTGCTCAGTGTGAAAGAATTTCTAGTCCATTTCTCTTAACACCCCTCATAGCAGGTGAGGATGGCACATTGGCAAGACTGGCAGAGCTCCTGCCTCACAGTGCCATGTCCCCAAGTTCCATCCTGACCTCTGGGCCTGTCAGCATGATCTTTGCTCATCCTCCTTTTAAATCAATGGGTGTCCCTTGGGCCATGTGGTTTCTTTCCATGTTCCCAAAAGACATGCAGATAAGAAGGTTAGTTGGCCACTGTAAATTACCACGAGTGTGTGGGAATGTGGTAGACTCTGAATGGAACTGATGGGAATGTAGGAGAATAAAGAAAAATAGGATTTGTTTACATGAGTAGTAGATATCGGCTCAGACTTGGTGTCTTACTCTCTCTCATCTCAACTTTATCTCACACTCTCCTCTCTCCTCATCCTTTCTCTTACTCTTGCTCTCTAACTCTACACTCAATCTCATTCAGTGAAGAAGTAATTAAGGATGGACAACAAACACTAGGCTTATCTGTGACAGGCGCAGTCTGTGAGTGAACAGAAAAATTCACTCATTTCCAAATATTAAACAGATAATCTGTCAATCGATTTAAATATCTTAATTTACACTGTGGATTAATTTGATTTCCACTGGGCTGGGAAAAGTCAAGTTAAATATTTTGCTTCAATTATTAAGTCAAATAATCATTTTTATTTGAGAGAAACAAGTTTAAACCATCAGGAGAATAACATGTCAATAGTAATTTTCTGGCTCAGGGTTCAGCAAGCATCGAGGGAAACAAACTGGCGGATCTGGAGTTTTTTGATCTTTATCAGTAAATCAGCCAGGACTTCACATCTCTGAAATGTGCATCAGCATTGAGTTTCACAGCAATAAAAGCCGGGAGAGATGTCAGACATCTGTTGCTTTTCCTTTGCTTATATATTTTACATTAGATCAGAAGACCAAGATGTGCAACGATCTATTCTTCACCTATCCTGTGCATAGTTTATCCAAGGAGCAGGTGAGGGAGTGTTCTCTGTGGGGTTTGTTTGGAAAACAGTGCATCAGTACATGGGGACGGAACCAGAATGCTTGTGACCTTGGTATCAGGTGAGGCCTTACTTTGATTCTTACTTCCGCTTGAACATCTATAGTGTTGCAGCATGTTGATCAAGACCTTCCTCCATCCAGCCTCAACAATTCCACTTCTGCCCATCTGCCCTAATATCTCCTCAAATAATTCTGGACCATAAATATTTTGCATACTGAACTCTTTTGGGTGTATTTTAAGAGTTTTTGGGCTGCTGATCACAAAACTCGGCTTAAAATTTTCCTATCACATACTGTTTCTTAGATATAACCTATTTTGTCAACTAGTGAAATGTCCACAAAGCAAGCTGTTTCAGTTATTCCAAGCATTCCTGGGCATCCACTCAGTGCAGGTGCTATGAAAATGTTGTCTTAGGCCTGGACATACTTGGAAGGAATTTAAAAATGTTGTTGAGAACTTTATTGGCACTACAGAACACCAAACTACATCCAGCTGATGAACAACATGCTTCAAACATACAAAACCATGAAATGCAACATATCATTGAAAATTCATCTTCTGCGTTCGCACTTGGATTTCTTCCTTGCTGATTTTGGTGCAGTCAGGGATGAACATGGTGAAAGGTTTCACTAGGACATTGCGACCATGGAAAAGTAGTATCAGGGCAACTGCAATCCATCAATGCTGGCTGACTATTGTTTGAAACTGACACGAGAGGTATCAGATGCTGAGTACAAATGAAAATCAGCAGAAAAATCTTTTTACGCGAGTTGAACTAACGCAATGTGTCGGTATCATTATGTGAAAAACATGGTAAATTCATTAAAAGTTAATTTAATGTTTTTCCAACTTCTGTGATACAGCAAATCTGAAATTATCTTTGTGCTCAGCTTGAACTTGCCTATCATCGTCCCCATTTGTTTTTCAGGAAGCAAACCTTATGAAAAAATAGCTGTCCAGTGATATTTGATGCCCTTTTATAGGTGCACATTTTTTCCACCTTGAGCCACTATATGAATGCAGGCCATAACTTTTAAACTGAGGCCAGACTAACTCACCTCTCTTGGAATCCATGATTCTGATCACCTGGCAGGTTGGTCCTCTGTAAAAATATATTATTTATTAATGATTTTCTTTCCCTTCCTTTTATATCTGGAATCTATTTTCACTTTGTTGCTTCTTAATTCTACTTAATTCATATTGGAGTGTTTTAAGTTCCTAGGAAGCTGTAGCAAGTAAAACTTTCATCACATCTGGCCATTGTTACTGCTGCCCATGACAATAGACTCATTCATTCCTTTAAGAATTTTGGTTGGTATTTGCCTCATCCCATCTCCCATCCACCCCATCACACCCCTTATTCCTGATGTCTCTTGGGTTCCTAATTGTCTTGGAAAGCACCATCTGTCTGATGTCTATGTCTCACTCCCCAAAGATCACTTCTCTCAGATGCTTTTCCCACCGGTTATCTCTTCCCTCCTGATTCCTGGCTCAGAATCCCTTATCAACTCCAGTTCTAAACCCAGGACCCTGATCCCTCTGATCTCTGGCCAGCCTGACTTGGCACATAAGCCCTCTCATTTAGGCTTAACACCTGGAGTCAAATTACTCATTGCCTGGGTCCCTTGTAAATTATTCATGTTTCCTCCCACACCACAAAGATCAAAGTTCAGATTTATTGTCAGAGTACTCACATAGCATCAGCATCACATACAGCCCTAAGATCCTTTTTCTTGCAGACCAGTGAAAAAAAACAGTACTCTAGAAAAATATATATATAGAAAAGAGTCATATGTAAATAAAAGAAGTAGTGCAAAAAAAAAACCTGCTTGTGCAGTTCACAAAATCAATATTCAATAATAAATTGTGTGCAAAGTAAGAATCCTTAAATGCATCTCTGATTGAGTTTGTTGTTTAGGAGTCTGATGGTGGTGGGTAGCCACTGTAAGGTATGCATATTGGTAGGTAAGTTAGCCAAGGTAAACTGCCCCTGGTTTGGGTGGGATGGGAATAGGTGTAGAATTGTTACAGGGAAATTTATTTGGGAATGGCACTGGCATAGAGTTGATGGGTCAAATGGCCTCCTTGGCCATTTCCATAGAGTCAAATGGGCCAAAATGAATTGCAGGTCAATCAACAGGATCATGAGAGTGACAAAGAGGATCATTGGAGCCTCTCTCTCTCACCCCCCCCCCCACTCCTACCCCCACCACCATTAACGTGATCTAAAGAGGGTGCGAAAAATCATTGAGGACCCCTTCCACCCTGCACACAGCATCTTTCAGCTGCTCCTGCCGGGCAAGAGATACAGGAGGACCATAGCCTCCTCCAACGGGCTGAGGAAGAACTTCTTCCCATGGGCAGTGAGAATGACCAAAGGACCTGCTCACACTAACCATATAAAGTTCTCAAATTCATGAAACAACACTTATTTATTTATTTGTACTTATGAATACTTATTCTGCATATGTATTGCTTGTCTGTTTGTGTGTTATGTCTGGTTGTATGTCTGCATACTGTGGACTGGAGAACACTGCTTCATTGGGTTGTACTTGTACAACCAGATGACAATAAACTTGACTGGATCCTAATGAATTCTCTTTATGTTTGCTACGTCCATATTGTTTTCCCCTGACTTACATGCATATGACAATGAACTTGACTAATTTTATATTGCAAGGAAATAAGGAAGTAATAATGTTTTCTTTCACGCCCCTCGACCGAAAGGGTAGGAACTCTTGGAAAACAGTCTACTATCCCTTTATCCTGAAATTCACACCCTCAGCATCTCAATCTGGCTTTGCACTGGCAGACCTGAAGCTTACTGATTGCACTGTGACGTTTACACTTTGGTGGTAAAGTGGTTCGCCTTACCAACGATGGGAGGCAAGTGAAAGGCTACATGATAAATGGGATGCTGTTCAACAAAATATAATCATAAATCAAGTGACTTTGACATTAAAGGCACAAACATCACAAGAATTACAAATGCCTATTGTTGGAAAAATGACAAGTCCGAGCTGCAAGCATGATTGCTTCTTTAGTGAACTTTAAAAAAAAATCGGCAATATACTTTTTAAATCACTGTGACTTATTCTGCTGGAATGAAGTTTGGCAGTGATGATATGTTGTTAGTCTCAGACTCTGTGATATATCCAGCTGTGGACTGCCTCACTAATCTACCGTTCAAAACCAAACCATAAATATCAGCGCACAGAGCAACAATTTGGCTTTTAGTTTGACTTTCCTCAATTTTCTTCTTTCCTTAAGACATTTATTCCTGGCAAGGTGTAGATTCCTAAGAGCCAGAATGTTTCCAGTACTTCTGCCAAGTGTCTGAATGTTTTACATTGAGTAATGATTCACTCTCACTCAGAGAAACCAAGAGAGAATGGATATCTAGAAGTTGGGCTTTACCTACCTTGGCACTCTAAGCATGTTCTGTGTGTACTGTGCACATCCAATTTGCTCTCTTGAGGAAGGTCTCAGAATTGGCCGGATGTCCACTGGAAATGGGACTATCGATGCAATCATGAAGAAGGCTGGCCAGCAGCTGTACTTACTGAGAAGCTTGAGGAGATTTGGTATGCCACCGGATACTTTTGCAAATTTCAACAGGTACACTGTGGAGAGCATTCTGACAGGTTGCATCACTGCCTGGAGGTGCGAATTCACAGGACAGAAAAAAAGCTACAGAGTTGTGAACTCGGCCAACGACAACATGGTCATCAGTCTTCACTGCATCGAGGACATCGACAAGAGGTGGTGTCTAAGTAAGCAGCCTTTATCCTCAAAGACCTTCATCTCCAGACCATGCCCTCTTCTCACTGCTACCATCAGGAAGGAGGTACAGAAGACGAACACCCAATGGTACAAAAACAGCTTCTTCCCCACCCCCACATCATCAGATTTCTGAACAGTCACTAACCCACTTTCTTTTAATTTTGCACTAATTTATTTGCTCCTGGAATGCTGCCACAAAACCAAAAATTCCATGGCATTTTAATGACAGTGAATCATAAGACCATAAGACAGGAGCAGAAATAGGCCATTCAGCCCATTGTATCTCCCCTGCCATTTAATCATGAGCTGATCCATTTTCCCACTGAGTCCCACTGCCCGGCCTTTGATGATCCGGCTAAATTCTGATTCTGATTCTAAATCCTGTACTAAGGTGAGGCCTGTCAGAATCATAATCGTCAGGTGTGAAGCTCACGAATTGACCCATCATGAAGTAAGGCGGCATTTAAAGACCTAATCCCATGGCACCCACAGACCAGGAGTATCGAAGGCTGGAAAGGAGGGACACTCTGCTCTTCAGTGTGTTTGGATGCCTCCCCAGCATGATGGACCAGACTAATAAACTCCTGAGAGCTGAGGCTGGTCAATGTCCCAAGGATTGCCACAAGCTGCTCAGAATTGACTTGAATAATATATTTTAGAGCACTGACAGTGGACCTGCTTGGTTATTCTCCAGAATGCTGACCATGAGATTCTGAGAGTGGGAGATGCTGTGCACAGGACATCAGTGTGAGCTCTTTCATTGCCATCCCTTTCCCAACCTCCAGGTGATCATCTCTTGGGTTTACTAGTGGTGAACAGTAAAGGTTGAGGGTTCTGGACACGTGCACTGTGTGGTTATTATGTAATTAGGTCAAATCAGATACTATTTATTGTGATGTAGTAAAAAGAAATGCAATATTAGACAAAATTACCTTCAGTCTGCCATAAGGCGAACAAAGATTCACCATTAGCATTGCCCAGTGTCCCTTATATTCAGAGAAAGAGAGGCAAAAGAGTGTTCCTTCAGAGTCACTGAGTGTCTGTGGATTCTCCTCCAGCACTCACGCAGCCTCTGCAGTTGCACAAGACTCCATTTCAGTTCAAACCAATGGCAACTTGAGCCCAGATCCAAATCTCTGACATGATCGGGAAGGCTTCAGCACTCAGGCCCCTTCAGCAGTCCTCCTTCACCTCAGCATCCTCTCGAACCCATTTCTGAAACCTGGTTCTGCTGAGCCAGTCTCCAGCAGCCCGCAGCCTGGTGTGAGTCCTTTGACCTCAAGTCACCAACAACTCACCCTCCTTGTGTGTCCTTCAGCCACAGAGGCTTTTGCTGGTCCATCACCGTGGTCACCATCCTCAGAGTCCTCCTCTGCTTCTCCTTCTCCTCAGGGTGGGAGGTCTCCCCATTTCTGGTGCCCTGCGCCAGACCACTGCTCCCCAGGAGTCTGCAATCCCTCATGGCCATTGCCACACACAGATGCCACCATCTTGGTCCCAGACCCCATTGGCTTCTTTAAAGCCTGTATGGAGCTGTTGGCAGTAGCACTGGATGGGGGACCCTGCAGGGGAGTGCTTTGTCTCTGCTCCCTGCTCTCTTCAGGTCCACACTGGCAGAAGTCCTGCCATTACAGAAGCTCGTTCTTCATTGACAGGCAAATATCAGCGATGCTGTTGGGCTCATTGCACCTGAATCAATTTTGAGATGGACACAGTCTTAGCCAGGAATAGTCACTGGCACAATGTAACCTGATATAAATCAATTCTATGCACAACTTATTGCACAAAAACATTAAAATGGCAACACTGTGGTTTTGCAATGGTGTTGCCAATCCCCAGAAGAGTGTGAATTCAGATTTCAGACTTCAGATTTATTATCAGAGTACATATATGATATCACATACAACCCTGAGATTTAACACTTAACGGCAGTGCAAAAAAATCTGTTCATAGCATATACACGTAAACAAATAAAGAAATGTAAACAGATAATGAGTGTAAACTAATTGACTGTCCAATACAGAGAGAATAAAATAATCAATAAAGTGCACAAGTAAGAGTTCTTGATTGAGTTTGTTGTTGAGGAGGGGGAGCAGCTGTTCTTAAACCTTTTTCTTTCTTTTTCAATCTTTTTATTATTATTATAATTTATAAACACATACAGTTCAAAGAGATATAAAAAATACATAGTAAATAATGAATTAATACAGAGATATTAAACAATAATATTACAGAATAAAAATATATCATAAAAAAAAATTTTAGATCAGTTTAGGGTGTGAACTATCTCTAAAAAAAAGATAAAATTAATAACAATATATGAAAAAAGAGAAAAAAAAAAACCCAAAAAAGAAGAAAAAACAAATCTGAATTAAAAAAACTTTTAAAAAAAACTTTTAAAAAAAACCTACAGATATAGCTAAACCACGCCGATCACTCCGATCTCATCTTACAGCCCAATTATCATACATAATCATAGAAAGAAAACAGAGCCAGATCAACTCACCACAAATAAAAATATTGAATAAATGGTCGCCAGGTTAACTCAAACTTAGAAGGGGATTCATAGACAGAGTTTCTAATTTTCTCTAAATTTAAACATAGTATAGTTTGGGTAAACCATTGGAAAACAGTGGGAGGATTAACCTCTTTCCAATTCAATAGTATAGATAGCTGTTCTTAAACCTAGTGATGCAAGTTTTGTGGCACGTGCTGGGTGATGCGGGTCTTTGATGACTGCTGCTGCTCTCCAATGGCAGCGTTCTCCGTAGATGTTCTTGATAGTGGGGAGGGTTTGCCTGCGATTTCCTGGGCTGTGTCCACCTCCTTTTGGAGGGCTTTACACTGTGATGCAGCCGGTCAGCTCACTTTCCACCAGGGTTTCTAGTATCACACCAAATTAATTAGCAGAATGGGCAGAATTTCTCTGTCTTTGACAGTTTTTATCATTATATATTCATTCCAAACATTTAGTTTTACTGACTTTAATGGAACCAAATGTGTGGAAAATAAATCCAATCACTGATAATCTTGGAAACATTTTCCCTGTCAATCAAAACACCAGTCACCGCACCTAACACAGATGCAATAGGCAAGAATATAGTTGCTCTGTGCGACTGAAGATTTAAGATTCCTTTGTTGTCATGTAACATATGCAAAAAAAATGTAATATACCTATATGATATACGACAACTTTTGCCTGTAGTAAGGCAAACAGAATCGTCTGAGAATTGCCCGACACCCCCAATAATAAGAGAAAGAGAAACAAAAGAGAGTCCCTTCAGAGGCATTGAGTGTCCGTGGATTCGCCCCCAGTGCTCCCGCAGCGTCTACAGCTGGACAGACCCCCGATCGATCCATCAGCAACCCGAGCTCCAGATCCAAACTTCTGACACAATGAGCAGTCGAGGCCCTTTGGGAGCCCTTCTTGCCCTCAACACCCTCTCCAATCCCAGTTCCAACACCTGGTTCCCATGAGCCAGTCTCCAGCTGCCCACAGATTGGTGTGATTCCTGGCCACATTGTGCTTTATATAAAACGAGAAAGGCAGGAAACACACAGATATCAGCTCAGCATGGAGGACCAGTTCAGCACCAAGTATATAAATAATAAAAGAGAGGTGAGAGTAGATAAAGAACCACTAGAAAATAATGCTGGAGACATAATGATGGGAGACAAGGAGTTGGCAGAGGAACCAAATGAGTATTTTGCATCGGTCTTCACTGTAAAAAACACTAGTAGTGTGCAAGGTATTGAAGGGTATCAGGAAAGGGAGATGAGTGTAGTTACTATTTCAAGGGAGAAGGTGCTCAGAAAGCTCAATGATCTAAGGGTGGATAAGTCTCCCGGACCAGATGAATTGCACCCTTGGGTCCTGAAAGAGGTAGCAGTGGAGATTGCAGGAGCATTGGTAATGATCATTCAGAAATCAATAGATTCTGGCAGAGTCTCAGAGGATTGGAAAATCACAAATGTCACCCCACTATTCAGAAAGAAGTGAGACAGTAGAAAGGAAATTATATGTAGGTTCAGCAAGTGACACTTTTGGGATATGGATCATAGAACCATGAAACCATAGAATATTACAGCACGGAAAGAGGTCCCTTCGCCCCTTCGAGTCTGTGCCGAACCTTTTTTCTGCCAAGTCCCAGTGAACTGCATCCAGTCTATGAGGATTTCAGACTTCAGATGATTAAATCATGATTAAATGGTGGGCCAGACTCGAGGGCTGAATAGCCTATTTCTTCTCCAATGTCCAATGGTCTTATCATATAATCAGCCTAAATACAATTTTTAAAAATTTAAATTTACTTATTTTTTTAAATTAAAAAAAATTATAAATTAAAAAGGCACTCTCCAGCCAGATGACATTAACACAGACTTTTCCAGTTTTGCTAACCTGCTCCCCTTTCCCCTTCCCCTCTCCTTGTTTGCAGCTGTCCCCACCCTCCCTTCTCTACCTATCACCTGCCTTTGTTATCACCCCTCTCCCTTACCCTTTTATTCAGACGCCTGCCAACATTTTTTCCATAACTTGATGAAGGGCTCAAGCCCGAACAGTTGGTTATGTATTTTCACCTTTGCTAGATATGCAACCCTACGGATAGACAATGAGATTGGTGAATATCAGCCAATAAAGTGAAGAGTCAGACAGGGTTGTGTTCTATCACCAGACCTGTTCCCTCCGTACAGTGAAAGCATCATGAGAACCACACAAGACCTACATGGAATAGGTATAGGAGGAAACAATATCAACACCCTCCGTTATGCAGATGATACATACAGTACTGATGTAACTAATATCTACCATCAACACAGAATGAAAGACTTGGCCTAACTTTAAATAAAAAGAAAACTGAAGTAATGGTAATATCAACAAAACCTGATATTCCAAATTGTAGGATCGCGTTGGGAAATAAAATCCTGAAAATATGTTCACAACTTCATGTACCTTGGATCATGGGTAACATCTAATGGCAAATGTGAAATAGACATAAAAGCAAGAAGGGCATTTAAAGAAATGAGAAACATCCTAACGAACAAGAAAATAGCAATTGACGTCCGCCGTAGAACTCTCAGCTGCTACATCTTTCCTATATTGATGTATGGCTGCGAGTCATGGACCATCATAAATGCAATGGAGAAAAGAATCAATGGAGCAGAGATGTGGTTTCTCAGAACGTTATGCGTATTATATATGGACAGGATGACAAATGTAAAAGTTCTACAAAGAACAAAAACAAAACATACATTACTTAAAAGAACAGAAAACACCAATCAAAATTCTTTGGACACATCGTGTGAAGAGATACATTAGAACAGTTAGATACAACTGGAAAACTGGAAGGAAAAATAAGCAGACAGACGGAGATTGAAAATGAGAGATGGATTAACATCATGGTTAGGAGCAGGGGAGGCAACAACTACAATTTGGACGGACAGAGACCGTGATGGATAGAGAGACATGATCACCCACGCTGAACAGTAAGGCACCTGAATGGATATAAAGGACACTATTTGGCCTGCTGAGTTTTTCAAGCATTGTGTTTTTACTCTTAGTTTAAATACAATGGCCTGCTGTCTGAGTTACTGGAGAGCAAGATGGAGTGGAAACACAGCCTTCTTCTCCCTGCCTACACAGGAGTGGATATTGGTCCCAGAAGAAACACATTTTTAGCTGACCCGGAAAAAATCAAAATATGCACCCTTCTGTCAGGTGTGGATTATAAGAATTTAAGTTATAAGACAAATGGGGGAGAAACACAACAGCTACGGGGGGCTGGGAACTTGAGCAAACAAAGAATTACTGTCCATGGGCAGAAATTGTCAGTCAATCTTTCGGGCCTGAACCTTTATAAAGAACAAGATGGAATAGATGGTACTGCATCTATAAAAGTTGGGTGGGGGTGGGGTAGGGGGAGAAGCTGGGGGAGGGACCCAGAGGTGAGAGACCCAGAGGTGAGAGAATGCAGGACAGTGGTGGAGACAGGTAGAAGGAGAGGGTGGAGAAAGAAAAGTTAGAGAGAGAAAACATGGAGAATAGTAGGTAATTAAGAGATGGGAACAGGGGAAATCAGATGGGCAGTAAGTTACCTAAAATTAGAAAAAAATTATGTTCATGCTTGTTAGGTTTAATTCCGTCAACGACAAATATGATGTGTTGTTCCTCAAGTTTATATTTAGCCTCGCCCTGATAATGGACAAGCCTGAGGTCTGTAGGAGTGGTTCTCATCCAAAAAAGATCGTGGCTAATCTTGTATCTCAACAACATTTTCCTAATTTATCATTTGATCCCTTCTTTTAAATCTAAAATTATTTCAATCCCTGTCTTGAACATACTCAGTGACTGATCTTCCACCATGCCCTGGGTATGTGTATGAGGGTTGTGGTCATAGAGTTAAGTACAAAGTACAGAGGGCACTGAAGTTCTAACTTGCTCCAGATATGCAAGATAGACCAACTCCAAAAGTATAAATTAAAATGAGCAAAATGTACAATGACATAGAAAAATAGATAATAAATATCAACAGATAGATAAATAAATATTCACAGTGTAGTTAGTACAAAAAAGGGTGACATTTCAATAGCCCCGACAGATTGTTTGGTGGTCATGGAGTAACTTATGAAGTGAAACACAAATCTGGAGACACTGAGATTGTACTAAAAAACACAGAAATGCTGGAGGACCTCAGCAGGTCTCGCAGCATCCACAGAAGGTAAAAATATATTACTGATGCTTCGGGCATGAGGCCTTCTTAAAGGTGTGAGTAAACAGAAGGCCAGCACATGAATTAAAAGCCTGGGGTGAAGGGAAGAAAGGGCAGGGGGAGGAGCACAGACCAACTGATAAAAGGTACTAATTGGAGATGGAAGGAGGACAGGAGATAGGAAAAGTGAGAATTGATGGGGGGGGGTGTTGGAGGGGGGTTGCATTGGGTTCTGTGAAAGGAGACAGAGGGAAAAAGGAAGAAAGAGACAGAACTAGAGGAAAGGGGATATGGGTGGGGGGGGGGGGTAGGGGGGGAGCTAATGGAAACCAGATAAGTCAGTTAAGGCCATCCGTTTGGAGGGTGCCCAAATGGAATATGAGGTGTTGTTCCTTCAATTTGCGGATGATCTCAGTCTGGCAGTGTATGTAGTTTATGGTCAGATCTGTAGGGTGAGGTTCGAGAGCCTAATAGTTTCAACTATAAAATGGTAAAAAGTTGGCCCTTGATGAGTAACTGTGAAAACCAAATCCTTCACTTCAGATGGACGTGTTTCAAGTCTTATCAGATGTGTGAAGTTATCTGTGGTGTAGAAAGTGTAACACCAATAAGCTGGCCAGTTATTATGCTTGCAGGGTGGAAAATGAAACCAAATTTAAATTGAGCTGATCCAAGAGATGTTCAAATCTCAGACCAGTGCCAACTCTTGCCTTACTTTGGAAGTGATCGAACTCTACTGCAGCTCCATATGTGGTGATGTGTGACACTGACATTTTCTCTATCAGGTGAATTATGCATTGCCAGGCAACAAAGTATATCAGTCCAGTTCTTTCAGATTATCGTTCAGACAGTTTGTGGTTGTGATGGGCCTTTATGTTGTGTGAAATAAAATATCTCCTGTGGTGTAAAGAATGATTGAAAAAGAAAACAAAGTCAATTCATCAAATCTACTTTGTGCAAGCAGTTCCTTCAAGCTGAATGTTAAATGTTCTCCAAATTTAGAATTTCTGTCATTACCCCAGGGCATTTCAGAAACTACACTGATCTTGGACTGCTGACCAGAATCAGCTTTGACGTGCGTGAGACTTTCATCTCTCCCAAAATCCTCTTTCAATAGATGCTCTCCCCTCTGGATCAGGAAAGCATCTTAACATTTCCTTCTTCAATATATAGGACTCTGTCGTATGCTACAGAATCATTTGAGTCACCAAGTTTTACAGCACAGAAACAGGCTTTGTGGCCCAATTTATCAATGACAACAAGCTAGTCCCATTTACCTGCATTCGGCCCTTATTCCTTTAAACTTTTCCTGATCATGTACCTGTCCAAATGTCTCTTGCATGTCACAATTGTCCCTGCTTCTACTATTCTTTTGCAGCTCTTTCCATATACGCTCTACCTTCTGTGTAACGGAGATTCCCTTCAGATCTCTTTCATATCCATCCTCTCTCACCTTAAACCTATTCACATTAGTTTTAGATTCAGCTACTCTGGGAAAAATACTATGACAGCAGCAAAAGTCCTAAAATCCGGACTGCTTGGGGATTGGGTCAGTCTGGATTTATGGATTTTTCCGGATTCTTAGGCAGTACATTTGTGGCACTTACACAATGCATGTACGGATGCAATCCCCACATGCACACACACAATGCATGCATGCATGCATATTCTCATGCACACATGCACACATGTACACAAGCAATGCATCCGTGCACGCAATATACAGACACATGCATGCACACATGCAGGTACACATGTGTGCAAAACTCGAGTTTTCAAGAAGTATGGATTCTCACGTCCGGATTTCAGGTGAGAGTTTTCGAGAAGTCTAGATTCTCGAGTGGTCAGGATTTTCAGACTTACACTGTATTTACCTTATCTTTTCCCCTCAAGGTTTCATAGACTTTATAAAGCCCCACCCTTCTCTCCAGGGAGAAAAGTCCCAGCCTATCCACCCTCTCCTTATAATTCAAGCTTACCAGTCCTGCAGAGATTCTTGCAATTTTAATGATATGGTTCCTATAGCTGGGTGGCCAAACCTGTACACAATACTCCAAGGGCGGTCTCACCAATGTCTTGTACAGCTGTAACAAGATGATCCTGCTCCTGTGCTCAACGCTGTGACCGATGACGACAACCATACCAAACATTTTCTTCACTGCCCTGTCTACCTGTGTCACTGCTTTCATGGAACGATATACCAGGACCATCAAAAGATCTGTCTACATGGTTGAAGCATCACTTTTTTTTTTGCACTAACTGCAACTGTGAATATTTCTTTATCTATCTTATCATATTTATTTAAAAATACAGAAAACCTGGAGTGCGCCAGCATGACTCACAGCATCCATAAGAGGACGACAATCAGAATGTCTCCAGACTTTCGTCTTTCACTCTTATTATATTTATTATCCCTTTTTCTAACTCATGACATATTGTGGTAATTTAATTTTAGAATTGCAGCTTGTGTGTCCTATGTTATGATTGTCAAGTCAAGTTTATTGTCATCTGATTGCACAACCCAATGAAACAGAGTTCTCCAGTCCTCTGTGCAAAACATGCAAACACACAACTAGACATAACACACATCTACTTCAAACCTTTCAATGCAAACAATACACTTGAGGTAAAAGACACGGAACTACCTGAGCGCTTCTTCAAGGTAAGGAGACAGGAGTGTCTATAGGATACAGCGAGAGAAGGGAAGAGAGTAGGAGTCAATGCAGTGCAGGTACCTGAGATCCTGGTAGGGGTCAAACTGGGAGGCTTGGAACCAGAGCTGGAACCCATGTGGCACCAAATTTCAGTGGAATCAAATAACCAGGAAGGACGTGTGACTGTCAAAGCAAGTCTGGGTGCATACATGGTCTTATAGCTTGAGAGCAGCAGAAAGGTGCAGATGGGGAGCAGTGACAGAGACTCTTGTGGAACTCCCTTCAAAGAGAGGAAGAGATCTTCTTCAAGGTAGGCATCCCTCAAAGAGATTTCATTACTACACACCACCGAGCCTGCAGCAAATAAGAATTTCATTGTATCTGACAATCACATATCATATCACAGAAAAAATCCTTTTATTTCTGATGTGAACATCTTTGGAAAGCCCAGCATTCATCACTTTTGTTGTCCTTGAGAAGGTGATGGTTAGCCTTGTTCTTGGACCTCTGCAGTCTGGGCAGTGGATGTGCTCACAGATTGCCATTGGTGAGGCGTTCCAGGACCTGAATCCAGATTCAGATTTCAGATTCATTGTCAGAGTACATACGTGACATCACATACCACCCTGAGATTCCTACTCCTGCGGGCGAGGCAGAATTACCACTTATTGGTTGTGGAAACAAAATCTGTATACAAAGTACACATGTAGACAAATAAAGAACTGTAAACAGATAACTGATAAATCAATAAAGTGCACAAGTAAGAGTCCTTAATGAATCCCTGATTGAGTTTGTTGTTGAGGAGTCTGATGGTGGAGGGGGAGCAGATGTTCCTGAACCTGCTAGTGCAAGTCTTGTGGCATCTATACCTCGTTCTTGATGGTAGCAGTGAGGTAGGTGCGCTGGGTGGTGTGGATCCTTGATGATTGCTGCTGCTCTCTGACAGCAGTGTTCCCTGTGGATGTTCTCAATGGTGGGGAGGGCTTTGCCTGTGAAGTCCTGGGCTGTGTCCATGACCTTTTGGAGGGCTTTATGCTCAGGGGTACTGGTGTCCCCATATCAGACCATGATGGAGCCGGTCAGCACACCTTCTACCAGATCTCTGTAGAAAGTTTGGTGTCGTACCAAACTTCAGCAAACTCTTGAGGAAGTAGAGGCGTTGACGTGCTTTCTTCATGATGCCATTCGTGTGTTTGGTCCAGCAAAGATCATCCGAGATAGTGACTCCCAAGAACTTAAAAATCCTTCCACCTTTGATTCTCCCATTGATCACTGGAACAAACACTTCCTGAAGTCAACAATGAGCTCCTCGGTTTTGGTGACATTTAGTGCGAGATGCTGTCGGTACAAGATTCCGCCAAGTTTTCAATCTCCCACCTGTAAGCTAATTTATCACCTTTATTTATATGATTCACTACCATGGCATCATCAGCAAGTTCGTAAATGACGCTGTTGTCGAACTGAGCCACAAAGTCATAGGTGCAAAGTGTGTAGAGCAGGGTGTCTAAAACTGCGGTGGTACTGATGGATCCATTTGATTGGCAGGCTATATACTTCCAAGTGAGGATGGCACGTGACCTGCATTTTGAAATCATTACTTCAAGTAAAATGGCACAGGAGACGGCGATAGAGACAAGTTCCTGGGATTGCCCTGCTTGCTCCCAACTCACTCCCACCAGTATCAGCGTCCTGAATAAATGTCACACAGGTAAAATGGTGGTGCCTTTGCTCTGAACCAACTCATCTGCCTCTGCAACTCCGCCCTTTGTGATGGTGTTTTACTCGCTGCGATCACATATTGGATGTCTAACTGGACTGCTTGCGAAATAAACATTCTCACTGACATCTGTCAGTAAACCTGAACTTGAACTTGTTTGTTAGTCTGGAAGACTGCATTGGCTGTAAATGAAGTGGCATGTCTGAAAATCCAAGTTCTTCCTTTGTTTCTTTGTCCCTACTATTCCCTGGACTATTTTAGAGAAGGTTCCTCTGGGATGTGATCCCATTGACAGCATTGAATAAATTGCCATGTTACTGTGTGTCCCCGCAAAAAAAATAATGGTAGCGCTGCCAGAGCTGCTGTAGTGGCAGCGCTGTCGCTGGGTGGACCTGCAGAGAACGGGGAGCAGAGACACAGCACTTCCCCACAGGGACCAACCGCCCAGTCAGATCTGAGCTTGCTCTAAACTGCCCATTTTTTTTGACTATTTTATTTACGATTTTTCCAAACTCAGACAGTTCCAATAATTCAAAGTACAAGAAGTACGTTCATCAAGTATATTTACATTCCTTCTACTGAGTCTGACTTTATTCCCCCCCCACCCCCCATAACACAAAATAACAAAAAAAAACACATTAACCATTTAAATTAAAAAAACCTTAACTCACATGAAAAGGCAAAAATGCTTATTTAACATAAAAAAAGATGCCACTGACCAAGGCAGCAAAGCACAAGGGACCGCACTGTATCCTTGCATCAATGAAACGCAGGTATGGTTAAAGGTGCCGACAGTGGTTTATTTTCAAATCCTGTGACCGCGGAGTCTGGGCCCAAGATGTCGGAGCTTATCAACTGCAGCCGCGATGAGGGGAAGCAGAGGAGACGACCCAGGGGATGGTGATCACGGCAGCAGACCAGGAACTCAGGTTGCTGATGGTTTGGACCGAAGACTGTGTGGAGGCAGAAACTGTGGGATTGCTGGAAACAAATCCACGGATACTCGGTAACTCTGGGAGGACTCTCTTCTGCTTTGCTTTCTCTGCCTGATACAAATCTTTGCCTGCCTTACAGTAGAATAAGGAACATTTCATGTAATATCATATTTTCAATTTCGTTACATGACAGTAAAATAATCTTGAAGAGGCAGGCATTATGTCACCTTCTGTTGAAGGGTATTAGAAGGTTAATATTGGTCTGTTTGACATCCCGTGCTGCAACATTTCCCAGCAGGAGACATCAAGTGACAGAGACCAGGACCAACTCTCAGAGCCCCATAGCCAATTTGAGGACTCCATCTGAACGAACCAGTCTGAATTTCTGGTGAGACTGCACTTAAAGTATTGCGTTCAGTTCTGGTCATCTCATTATAGGAAGGAAGTGGAAGCTATGGAGAGGGTGTAGAGGAGATTTACCAGGATGTTGCTTGGATTGAAAAATAAATCTTATGAGGCAAGGTTAGCAGAGCTGGGACTTTTCTCTTTGGAGCGCAGAAAGATGAGAGGAGATTTAATAGAGGTGTACAAGATTCTGAGAGGCATAGATGAGATGGACAGCCAGTGCCTTTTGCCCAGGTCAGGAATAGCAAACACCAGGGAGCAACAAAGTGAAGGGAGGAAAGTTTAGGGGAGACATCAGGGGTATGTTTCTTAACACAGAGAGTTGTGGGTGCCTGGAATGCCTTGCCAGGGATGGTGGTGGAGGCTGGAACATTAGGGGCATTTAACAGTCTCTTAGACAGGCACCTGGATGAAAGAAAAATAGAGGGTTATAAGGAAGGAAGGGTTTAGTATTTTATTTTGGTAAAATATATAGTTCAGCACAACAATGAGGGCCTAAGGGCCTGCACTGTGCTGTCATGTTCTATGTTCTATGTTTTAACAAAGAGAGACAGGTGGGATCCAGCAGGCCAGGCAGCATCTGTGGAGAAAAATGGACAGTCAACGTTTCAGGTTGAATCAAGACTCGAAAAATCATCCCAGCCCAAAATGCTGACTGTGCATTCCTCTTCACGGGTACTGCCTGACCCATTGACAACCTCCAGCTTAGTGCCATAGAACCACAGAACACTACAGTAGAGAAACAGGACCCTTTGGCCCTTTTAGTCTGTGCTGAACCATTTCTTTTGCCTAGTCCCACTGACCTGCACCCAGTCCATGGCCCTTCATACCTCTCCCATCCATGTACCTATCCCAGTTCTTCTTAAATGTTAAAATTAAGCCCTCATTCACACCTCAGTTGGCAGCACATTCCACCCTCCCACCACTTTGTGCGAGGTTGTTCCCCCTTATCTTCCAACTAAGCTTTTTCCCTTTCATTCTTACCTCATGTCTTCTAGTTTGCATCTCACTTACCCTCAATTGAAAAAGCCTAACTACATTTAATCTGTCTATCCCTCTCATAATTTTAAATACATCCATCAAATCTCCCCTCATCCTTCTACTTTCTAGGGAATAAAGTTCTAACCTGATTAACCATTCCCTGTAACTTAGTTGCTGAAGTCCAGGCAACATCCTAGTAAATCTTCTCTGTACTCTTTCTATCTTATTGATATCTTTCCTGTAGTAAGATGACCAAAATTGTACCCAATACTCCAATTCTGGCCTTACCAATGTCTTATAAACCTTTAGCATAACATCCCCACACCTATATTCTATACTTGGATTTATGAAGGCCAATATGCCAAAACACGTCTCATTTTTTTTGTTCAAGATCCCCTCCCTTCCCCCTGCTAATTTGCCCCAACCAACACTTGGTATCTGTGCCAAGTTAGAGACTGGAATGAAGACTTTTAGGTAAATGGTCAATGGGAGAATGACATAGCTCCCCAAGGGACTCCAAAGGAGAGGAAAAAGATCACAAAAAAATGGAATAAAAAAGATCACACAAATCAACAGAGAATGCTGATGGGTTAGTGAATATCGGCCCTGCGTACAAAAGCCCTGGGGTTCTGTTTATAAACTCTGGCTCAGACATCTAAATTAGCACCTGACTGCAAAAGTACCAGCTTTAATAGAGTCAATCATCGTCATTTATATTAAAAATGAGCACAATTAAATTGGTTCACCGCCAGCTCTATTAACGGAAAACGCACTTCTTTATCTGGACCAATATACAGCAGTGTTTCCTGGCATCTATTTTCTAGCTAGAAGCAAGAAGAATGAAGAAATGATTACAGAAAATTGCACTGATAACACAACACCGGCTATCAGCATTATGAAGCTTCAACTGGAGGGCATTTCAACTATTTTCAGAGCTACTCCCATTCTCCCTGAGAATTGTATTATATGGCGAAGTAAATGATGCCAATATGATTCAGGCTGACTGTGTCTTTATAATACATGCTCATTGGTGAACTCAGAGTCACCCTTTCCTTTCACAATGAGGTTTCTGTTACTTGTAATTCATTCTGTTCATCGAGCAACCTTTCCCGGCTTTCACGGTCAGTTCAATGGCATTGTCATCCTGTAAGGACACAGAACGGCCATCAGGACGAACCTCTGCAGCACCCACTTTCTCACCTGAAGGCACACAGGTGTGCACATGGGCGTTTTGTTTCCTTGCGAGTTGAGACAAAGCCGTTTGATCATTTCCACCCCACCCCACCCTGCTCTGCAAAAGAAAACCCCCAATCCTCACGCCACCAAGCAGTCTTGTTTCACCCACTGACTTTCCCCATTGTCCTGTCGCAAACACGCCCCTGAGAAATGTTTTACTCCTCTTCCCAATGAAATAGAAGAAGGGGGACTTTGATCACTCATCAAAGGCGGGCTCTAGTGAATCTGAAGCAGCTATGTCAAGTTGGTGTGAACTGCTGACTGTCTGAACTTTTGTTTCTGGGGCCGCTTTTAACAAAAGCAGCAGGGACAGGTACAATACAGGAAGACAAAAAAACTGCAGAGGCAGGAACCTTGAGTGGACAAACAGAAGATGGAGGAACTCAGCGGATTAAATGCATCAAGGGAAAAGGAAAAAGGAGGGGAGTAGAAACTGGGGAGGGGTGTCTAAGAGGTGATAGGGTATTGCACAAAAGAAAATATTTATTTTCTGTACTGCACGGTTTATTTACATTTCTTTCTTTGTTTACCTTTCTTTTGTATACCTATCTTTTCTTGAATACAATTTTGTTTTTGCACTACTGATTAGTAGAAATTCTGCCTGGCCCACAGGAAAAAAGAATCTCGGGTGTGCATGTGATGTCATCGATTACTCTGACAATAAAGGTGTAAAGAGGCAGGTAGAGAGAGTAACCGTTGGGAGGGGGTAAGTCAGAGAGAAAGGTGACAATTGGAGTGAGGAGAAAAAACGAGATGGAAACAGTACAAGGGGGAAAATTGGGGGGGGGGGGGAATCGACACTTGTACCAAAAACTGCAGGAATCTTGGGTGAACGAAGACAAGCTGGGTGGACTCAGCGGGTTAGGTTCATTTCCGCGGAGAGAAATGCTGAGTCAATATTTCGGGTCAGGACATTTTCTCAAGACTAAAATAGGAAGGGATGATAGAAGTAGATCAAGAGGTGGAAGAAGCTGGGGAGGCGCTGAGATGTGAAAATGCATTGGACTGAGGTGGGGAGATGGAGAGGCCTCAATACCTGAGTACACCCCTATCCTTTGTCAAATGAGCTCCCACATGTTATACCTTTGCACAGCAGATTGCATATTTCTACCATAACTACCTAAAGGGGCATCTTTAGAATCAGAATCAGAATTTATCATCATGGAACAAGTCACAAAATTCGTTGTTTTTAGCAGCAGTGAATGTAATTCATCTTGCAAAATAAATAAAAATAGTACATGGAACCAACACACCAATAGCATCATGAAGAAAGCCTCTACTTCCTCAGGAGTTTGCGGAGGAGCTAGTGGAGTTGTTCAAGTGAACACGTACGGACTTGAAGGGCCGACATGGCCTATTTCCGTGCTGTAAACGGTTATATGGTTATGTGGTTATATGGAAAAGGTAAAATAAGGCAGTGTCTTTGGTTCATTAATCAAAGATTAATGATGGCAGTGGGGAAGAAACTGTCCTTGTGTCGCTGAGTGCTCATCTTCAGGCTCCTGTACCTTTTCCCCAATGGTAGCAGAGTAAAGAGGGCATGGACTGGGTGCGAGGGTCCTTGAGGATAGAGGCTGATTTCTTAAGACACCACCTCCTGTAGTTGTCCTCGATGAAGTATGGTGCCCTTGATGTTGCAAACTGAGTTAACAACCCTCTGGAGCTTTATTCTTGACCTGTGCATTGGTACCTTCATACCAGACAGTGATACAACCAGCCAGAATGCTCTCCACAGTACACCTGGAGAAGTTTTTGAGAGTCTTCAGTGACATTCCAAATCTCCTCAAACATTTCAAAAAGTAGAGCTGCTGGTGATCCTTCTTGGTGATTACATCCACATGGAGGCACCAGGACAGATCCTCGGAGATGTTGACACCCAGGAATTTGAAATTCTTGACCCCTTCCACTACTGAACCCTCGATGTTGACTGGCTCGTGTTCTCCTGACTTCCTCTTGAAGTCTATAATCATCTCTATGGCATTACTAATCTTTTTGGGGAAAATTTTATTTTTCATTTGCATCAATACGTACATATAATTCCTCATCATAAAACAATACAATGTAATAAAAACGATACTGTGATAGAACAGATCAATCACCAATGTACATAGTGTATATAGTTACTGTATCTAGACTGTGCTTACAGCGATTGGCTGAGAGCTAAGCCACGCCTATTGTCTGGGCCTTAAAGGGTTGTGTCCCTAGCCAGGTCGGATCATTCCAGACTGGTCGGCCACCTGTGAAGACTTCCTGTCTTTTGCTAATAAAAGCCTTGGTTTGGATCAACAAGTCTTTGGTTCTTTCGACGAGCACTACAGATACAAAATGATATATATATATTTTTTTCTTTTTATCCCCCTCCCACCCCCTCTCCCAAAAGAAAAAGAAGAGAAAAAAGAAAAAAAAAATACCTGAATTTATTTATCATTCACTATTCACATATTCCTAACATTATTCTACCCTGTACATATCAATTGGGAGGAGCGGGTGTTATGGACGATGTGGATGGACTCACTTTGCTAATGTTGAGTGCAAGGTTGTTGGGGTGATCCGCCTCCCTTATTGTCGTTTGCGATTCTGCCGACAACTGTGATGTCATCGGCAAATTCGAAGATAGCATTGGAATTATCCCTGGCCACACGGTCATGGGTGTATGGTGAGTAGTGTAGTGGGCTATACATACATCCTGTGTTGATAGTCAGTGAGGAGGAGACGTTGTTTCCAATTCTTACTGACTGTGCTCTTCCAATGAGGAAGTCAAGGGTCCAGATGCAGCGTGGGGGTGGGGTGGGGGGGGGGGTGCAGAGGCCTGGGGTTTGGAGTTTCTTGACCAGCACTGAAGGAATAATAGTGTTGAAGGCCGAACTGCAGACTATGAAGTGCAGCTGAATGTACGAGTTGCTGTCTTCAATGTGACCCAGATCTGAGTAGGGATCCAATGATATTGTGTCTGCTGTGGAACAATTGTGACCATAGGTGAATTGCAGTGGATCCAGTCCTTTGATTAGGTTCGAGTTAATTTTCACCATGACCAATCTCTCAAAGCATTTCATCACAGGCTTGGCTTCGCGGACGAGATTTATGGAGGGGTGAATGTTCATGTCAGCTGCAGGCTCGTTTGTGGCTGACAAGTCCGATGCGGGACAGGCAGACACGGTTGCAGCGGTTGCAGGGGAAAATTGGTGGGTTGGGGTTGGGTGCTGGGTTTTTCCTCCTATGTCTTTTGTCAGTGAGGTGGGCTCTGCGGTCTTCTTCAAAGGAGGTTGCTGCCCGCCGAACTGTGAGGCGCCAAGATGCACGGTTTGAGGCGAGATCAGCCCACTGGCAGGCACCAAGAGATTTCTTTAGGCAGTCCTTGTACCTCTTCTTTGGTGCACCTCTGACACGCTGGCCAGTGGAGAGCTCGCCATATAGTGCTACTGGGCGATAGTTGTTAAGGTACCTCACTCTGCTCTTCTTGGGCACCGGGATGATTGATGCCCTATTGAAGCAGGTGGGAACCATTAACTGCAGCAATGAGAGCTTGGAAATGTCAGTGAACACTCCAGCTAGTTGATTGGCACAGATTTTCAGTACCCTACCTTTCCATTCAAAGCAACTATAAGAGGCGCCATCCCACAGTAATTTAATGCTGTAGAATAACCTGCCTGAGAATAACTCCATTTCCTTATCTTAGTTGTTATTGACAACTCTGCATTAGCCAATGAGCTGAAAGGGGAGCCGAGTATCCAACTAAGAACAGCCAATAGGACACAAACTAAATTCACTCAGAAAACAGTCTGTTCTCAACAGGGGCCACAGTACATTTGTTGGGGGGGAGGGGGGAGGGCAGGGGTGGCAGGGAGGTGTACAGACTGAAATCATAATTCTTTACATTTTTATGTGGTCAGTAGGAGAGAAGTACGGAAGAAACCAATTAAACTTGACTACTTCACAGGGAGGTGAGCCCATATACTTTGAGCAGAGTCCTAAAGGGGCCATAGCTAAAAAAGTTTGAAAATGGCTGATTTAGAGTTTGAAGGAAATTGAAACTAATGTCTGCCATTTGAAGCAAGACAATTTATCCAAAAAATTATAGTCTTAAGGAAAGTGTACAAAAAAAATCACTTTCAATGGGGAGGGGGTGTGACCAAGTTTGATTGACAGAAGAATTACCAAATCATTCCTAACCTGGCAAATTACATTAGTGACATTAATAGGGTAATTTACATTAAATTGTAATCCAGATACTCATCAATACTCCATTAATCTGCTCTTGTTCGAATGATACATTACAGTCAGGTGCCCTCTCAATTCTCTTCCTTTCATGAATACTCCAACCTCCAAGGGAAATGAATCCTTTACAAATGGCTTGCATGATGTTACATTACAAACATTATGGTAGAAGTATAGAGGTCGGCACAACATCAAGGGCAGAGGGCACGTACTGTGCTGTAGTGTTCTATGTTCTATAAATTTAAATCTTAAAAAAAAAATTTAAACATGTATACATCATGGCAACAGACCTTTTTGGTCCACAAGCCCATGCTACCCGATTACACCCAAATGACTTACAACCCCTGGTACATTTTGAACAGTGGGAGGAAACCGGAGACCCCGGGGAAAACCCACGCAGACGTGAAGAATGTACAAACTCCTCATAGACATCGCGGGATTCGAACCCTGGTCCCGGTCGATGGTGCTGTCAAAGCGTTGCGCTAACCGTTATGTTAACCGTGCTGCCCTCTACCGCTGATGTTCTGAACAACCCAACCATTCTTTTTAAAAATATATTAAATTAAAAAAGGAGCAGGGCATCAAAATTTTCAAATGCTGGCAAGTCTCACATGAACAGACTTAGAAAGATTATGCTATTCCTTTATGACTTGAATCTAAATTCTGTGACTCCCTCCCTACTGCACTGGAGGTAAAGAAAAGCATAATGCTGCAGAAACCCAGCAGTGTCCTTTACATAGCAAAGGCAAAAATACATAACCAATGTTGAGGCTTGAACCCTTCATCAAGGAATGGAAAAATGTAGGCAGGTGCCCGAATAAAATGGCAAGGAGAGGCATGGTCACAAAGGCAGGAGGTAATAAGTGGAGAAGGGAGTAGCAAGCAAGAGGAGGAGGGATGCTGGATGTATAGAGAGGGAAGAGGGTGGAGAGTTGACAGGGGAAGGGAGGGAGAAAAGAGAACAGGTTAGCAAAAACCTCTCCATCTGGCTGGAGAGTGACCTGCTGAGTTCCTCCAGTGTTTTTTTTTAACTTCAACCGTAGTGTCTGTGTCGGAAAAGCCTTTGTTAGGAAACTGCAGCTGCACAAAAATAGTTTGCACAACAATCTAGACTGGCTGGCTCTCTGCTCTTCTCCAGGAAGGATGTCATTAGCCTGGATATTCACAAGAATTGAGCTGGGACTGGAGTTCTCATGACAGACTGGACAGGTAGGCACTTCCCTCCCTGGAGTACAGGAAGGTGAGGGGTGGCCTTGTAGAGATTTATCAAATCATGAGGGGCACATACAAGGTGAATAGTCACAACATTTTTCCCAGGGCATGGAAATCTAAAACTTAGGACATTAACTTGAGGTGAGAGGGGAAAGATTTAAAAGGAACCTGAGGGGAACCTTTCTCACATAGTGAGTGATGGGTTGTGTGGAATAAGCTGCCACAAAAAGTGGAGAGATATAATTACAACCTATGAAAGAGATTTTGAAAGGTAAATGGATAGGAGAGATTTAGACAAATGGCAGTATGTCTTGTTCAAGTTGGGTTGAAGGGCTTGTTTCCATGCTGTATTACACCATGATTCTGTAAGGCATTCATTCATGGAGACATGGTCACTTGCTCTTCTGGTCACTCTTTGTGTCGTAGCCAGAAAGTGATGGGCTCCTCCTTCGCAAAGCGTGCTGCAGCCGTGACTGAACATTAAAATAAAATCATTTTCCACCATCGTTTGCAGGAGTAGTTGCCAAGTGTGGAGGTAGCATTGCACTACCAGAAAAAATATTTTCATTCAGCTGAGATGATTAAACAACACTCCATCTACTATATCATTCTGATGAGATCAAAGATTTGGAGGAGGATCAGAGACATCAGCGCATTCTTTCAAAACAGTGCAAGATAGACACCCAGAGATTTTTGATCAATGTTTCTGATTCAATCAAATTTTCTAAAATCAGTAATCTGTCCTTTAATATTTTTTGCTTGTCAAAGCTTGTTGTGGACAAGTCAACTGCGATGTTACAATTTAGAAGAGTGACTTGTTAGCCCATCATCTTTACGGAGCCAGCGATCAGGAGTGGAGTCCGAATCCCGCACTGACGGTAAGGAGTTTGTACATTCTCTCTTTGTGTCTGTCTGGGTCTTCCCCAGGGACTCCTGTTTCCTCTCACCATTCAAAACGTACCAGGGTGTAGGCTAATTTGGTGTAAATTGAGCAGAATGGCCAAAATGGCCTGTTATGGTGCTGTATGTGTAAATTTAAATTGTACATTTTAAAATTTACTTTCTTGGAAAGGATATGAAATATGCTGCAGAAATACAAGTCCTCATTTATTTTTGTAGCAAAGCCTAAGAGTGCTGGAATCTTGGACTGTTCCATCATTCGGGTACATGCTTGGCACATCTACACTGCCGAGGCACTAGTACAGCATAAATCAGTCTGTTTACACATTTCCCAGTGCTAAAGAAACATGAAACTAATTTAACTATATTGAATCTCCATGTCTATTTAAAATCAGGTTTGGTTTGTGTGGTGCGCTGTTAGCCAGAATCAGACACACACAAAAGTAAAGACTGTACCACAGGCTTTAATCCACAAAGACTTCCACAGAGCCAGACTGGCTGTGGCTGCAGCAACTCTGAGTGAGGCCTCGGGAGGCCGGTCGGTGCAGGCTTATATCCCAGAGGGTGATTGGCACCCGATCAGGTGGGGCTTGATCCCTTCAGGCCGACTGATTGACAGCCGGCCAGGTGTTGTTCTGTCCCCTTACACACCTCCAGGTACAAAGGTTGCCCCCTGCAGTAGGCCAGGGGTACACTCCTGCAGGTACAGGTTGCCCCCTGCAGTAGGCCGGTCGGTAGTGTACCACCACACTTTGTGTCTACTTGCTAGCTCGGAGATCTTCTTTCCAGTGGCCAAGGAAGGAATAGAATGGAGACTGTGCCAATGGTTGAACTTTGTGAGCCTATTCCCAGCCAAATGGGGGGCTTTAGCATTGACTTCTCTGGTTTCTGTTAAACCCCCACCCCATCTTCATCCCCTGTCTCCTTTCCTTTAGTTCTGTCTCTCCCTCTCTTCCCTTTCCTTCCGATTCCTTTCACAGAGCCAACATCAATTCTCACCTTTCCATTTGTTTGTTGGTCTGGACTTCTCCCCCCCACCCCCCACCCCCCAATTCTCCCCAGTCTTTATTCAGACACCTGCCCAGTGTATGTCATATTGGCCCCCAGACTTTTATTAGCACACAATGTTCAATTGGTTTTTCAGCATTGTCCTTGGCTCCCTAAAGTGGACTCACAATTGACCTCACAATTGACCTTTCAGGATCTCACAACCTGGTATGGAGCTGAGGGATCATCTCAAGGAGAAAAGAGAGATCGTGTTGGTCCATGCAGTGGGCTTTATACTGTAGCTGGCTGGGGGGGCAGCTCAGGTGTGCCCACGTGTCCTGTCGGAATCAGTTGCACAGCAGCCTCACCTGTGTGTGTGGATCTATCCTTGACTGGCATGTGAAGTGGCTTCTGACCTGCTTTAAGCCATAGAGGTCCAATGACCTTCTGCACAACTACCACTGCTCTGGATGGCTTTTGAAATGGCTGGGTTCTGTGCAGAACTGAATGATTTCAACTGGGCCAGTGATAAAAACCAACTTGGGCTCCCAATACTGATCATTACCCAGGGATATTGCTCCATGCAAGCTGGTGTGTGTGTATGTGTGGAATGCTAAGTGTAGGTGAAGATTAGGCTTCACAACAGTGGATCAAAGGAGCTTATATTCTGCTGACCATAAACAATGGTCAAAAGTTGTCAACTCTTAGTCCATTAGAAACATAAGGAAAAGGAAAATAATTGAATTGTCATTCAATTATTTCTGAATCTCTGCCTTAGCTATGTTCAATGACCACCTCCACAATGTTTGGGGTAGAGAGGTCTAAAGAATGAAACCCTCTGAGAATTGAAATTCATCACAATATCTTTCTTAAATGACCTAGAAGAATAGAATACTATAGCACAGAAACAGATTATCTGGCCAAACCAGTCTGTTCCAAGCTATTTTTCCATCTCAACCCATTGACCTTCAATCAGTCCATAGCCCTCTGTGCTCCTCCGATCCTTGCATGTACCTGTCCAAATTCCTCTTAAGTGTTGAAATTGCACTTGCATCCATTGCTTCTGCTGGCAGGTGTTCCACACTCTCATCACCATCTGAGTGAAGAAATTCCCCTTAAATATTTCACCATTAACTCTTAACCCATATCTCTTAATTTTTGTCCCACCAAACCTCAGTGGAAAAAGCCTGCTGACATTTACCCTGTCTATGCCTTTATAATTTTGTAAACCTCAAACAAATCTCCCCTCATTCTCTGTGCTGTGATGTGTTGCATTGTGTTGCACTGCATTGTTGCATTGTATTGTGTTGTATTGCAATGCATGGCATTGTGTTTGTGATAGTACAGATTCTATCACCAATGTGTATATGTACAGATTGTAGTGTAGGATGACTGTGATTGGCTGAGAGTGTAGCCACACCTACTGGCGGTCTTAAAGGATTGCTCCTAGCCAGACCAGGCCATTCTGGACTGGTCGACCTACTTGTGATACGCTCCAGTCTTTTAGTTAATAAAAGCCTTGGTTTGGATCAAGTCTTTGGTTCTTTCGACGCGCTCTACAGTGTTGTATTGTGTTGTGCTGTGCTGTTGTGTTGAGTTGTGTTGTGTTATGTTGTGTCACACTACATTGTGTTTTGTTGTGTTATGTTGCACTGCATTGTATTGTGTCGCATTCCATGGCATTGCATTGTGTTGTGCTGTGCTGTGTTGTGCAACCATTCCAACATTTACTCCTGCCTAGATTTTTCAAATGCATTAGTACTGGGACACTGGAAAAGGAGGTCAAAGTTGTGTGAGATCTCTTTATGTAAGGTTTTACAAAAGTGCAACAAATTCAGAAAAACAAGACAACTTTTGTACTCTTCATGGCCACAGGTATTCACACCCACACAAGAAGACTGAAGGTGCTTTAAGCTATAACCAAAGGTTCCTGTCAGTACAATTACAGACTGCACTGTAAACGTTGTGGCATGATTAATTCACCTGGAGTATACTGCAAATGATTCAATCATCTTGAGTAATTTGTAGAAAATGCAACAAATAAAACCAAGTATTTTCTTTCTGATATCTACGTTCGTTAGTGAACTCGTAATAATGAAGGATGTTCCTATTTTTATTCAGGCGGTGTGGCGTATGAAAAACGAGACTACCAGTTGGAATTTTTTCAAAACCGATACTCAGCAAGACAATGGAAAAAGTAAGAGAGGGCAACAAACCACTGGAGTATAAAGGGCAAAAAATCTTCATTTATCCAGATATAAGTTTTGAACTCCTAAAGAAGAGAAAAGAGTTCAATACAGCAAAGGCGATTTTATGGAAGAAAGGGTATAAATTTATACTAAAGCATCCAGCGGTATTGAAAATATTTATTCCAGGACAACAAAACAGACTATTCTCGGATCCAGAAGAAGCACGAAAATTTGCAGAACAATTACAAAAATAGACTGAGGGAGGAAGACGGGTAATGAGAGTTAAAATGATCACGATTGATATGTATGTGGGTAAAGACAAAAATAGACTGAGGGATGAAGACGGGTAATGAGAGTAAAAATGATCACGATTGATATGTATGCGGGTAAAGAGGTATAAGAGTGAATAGAGACAATGAGCATACATAAATGTATCTGTACTTAGAGGAAAATATAGATAGTATAGACAAGAATTAATAAGGGAAGGTAATGGAATAGAGAGAATAAGGAGGGAATTAAAAGAGTGACCTTTGTGACATATGAAAAGTGAAATCTTTTCTGGGGGAGGCGGGGTGGGGGGAAATAGCGGTCACTGCAAAATCAGTTGACGCTTGCGAGTGGATTCGCAAATCCAAATGGAGAGGGGAGATGTGGTTGTCCGACAAGGGATAAAGGACAACACAGGAGGTGAAGGGGAGATTGGGGATAAATAAGATAGAAATAGGAGAATAAGGAAAATGTTGGATGTTGTAGGAATGTTGTCTTATAAAGAGTTGAAAATAAGAAAACAGAAATGGAAAAGGAGGAAAGGTAATGATGGAAAAACGGAAAGAGAAGATAAACAAAATATAAAAGGGCTACGCTGAACTATATGTCTTTAAATATTAATGGAATACATAACCAAATTAAAAGGAAGAAACTACTAAATTTAAATGAATAAATGTATTCCATTAGAAAAAATAACAGATAGGTTAAGAAATAATATTGAAATATTCGAGCAAGTATAGGAGCCTTACATTAAATACAATAGCGAAAACCTACCGGGGACAAACAGTACCTAAGTTGATGGAAGGAGAAGGAAAGAAAAGAATGGACTCAGTAGAATTTCTGGTGTAATTTTGTTGAATGACAACATTGTCTGACTGGCTTAATGCAACCTAGATTGTATACCTAAAATGGATGAGGGGGGGGGGTGGGGGGGTGGTCTGGGAGGAAAGGGGGTGGGGGGGGAGAAAAAGTCACTGTATATGTGTGAAAAAGAAATAGTGTATATCATGGCTAATGTGATTTATGGTGTGAAAAATAAAAAATTTAAAAAAAAAACGGTACTCAGTCTTGGAGGTGCAACACACTAAATGAATTGAACATGAAAGAATTTAACAATACCAGTTATTAGCTGGAAAGTAAAAATATAATGCCAGAGAAACTCAGCAGGTCAAAATGTGACCTTTATGTAGCAAAGATAAAGATACATAACTAATATTTTGGGCTTGGGCCCCTCATCAAGGTAGGAGCAAAACTGCAAGTTTCTTCCTTTGACAAGCTAAACCAGTGGTTCTCAACCTTTTTCTTTCCACTCACATACCACTTTAAGTATTCCCCATGCCACTGGTACTCTGTGATTAGTCTTCTTTTTCTTTGGCTTGGCTTCGCGGACGAAGATTTATGGAGGGGGTAAAAGTCCACGTCAGCTGCAGGCTCATTTGTGGCTGACAAGTCCGATGCGGGACAGGCAGACACGGTTGCAGCGGCTGCAGGGGAAAATTGGTTGGTTGGGGTTGGGTGATAGCTTAAGATAGTATGTGGGAGGAAATAAAAAGTTTGAAAACCACTGTTTTAATTGTCCCTAATTGACTCGTTATGTGCCCGGTTTCATAACTCCAAAGGAAATGGGCTAATGACAAATTTTTCTCAAGCAAAATATTTGAGTAAAAATTGGGTCTAGAGCAGTGATTCTCAACTGTCCCTTCCCACTCACATACCACCTTAAGCAATCCCTTACTAATCTCAGTGTCATAAGGATTACTTAAACTGGTATGTGAGTGGAAAGAAAAAGGTTGAGAACCACTGGGCTAAACTGAAAGGCATAAAAAAAGTACCTTTCCTGATGTACAAGCAGTACAGGAGGATCCATGAGCAATCAGATCAGATTTCAGATTTATTGTCAGAGGACGTACATGACATCACGTATGACCCTGAGATTCTTTTTCCTGCAGGCCAGGCAGAAATTCTACTTATGTTTGCAAGAGCAAACATATCATAATCATTCTATCTGAATCAAAACAAACATTTAATGGAGGTCTCCAAAACTCTGAGAGTCATAGATAAGGTGGACCCAGTGCGAGAGAAGCAAACACTAGGGGACATCTCTACAAAGTGAAGGGTGGGAAGTTTAGGGGAGACATCAGGGGTAGGTTTCTTATAAATGTGGGTACCTGGAATGCCTTGCCAGTGATGGTGGTGGAGGCTGGAACAGTACGGGATTTTAGAGTCTCTCAGACAGGCACATGGATGAAAGAAAAATAGAGGGTTATGGGGTAGGAAGGGTCTAGATTTATTTGCACTGTAAACGTAAAATCAGGTAAATGAAAATCATCAAAACTCCAGGTGCAGGAAATTTGAAATAAGACAGAAATGTTGCATAAGATCAAGCTAAACATTAACATTTCTGATTGATTCCTTCTCATCAGCTCCTGATGCAGGGTCTTCACTCTGAAATAAAACATGAACGTCTGCAGACACCATGGTTGAAGTAAAAACACAAGGCTAGAGAAACTCAACAGGTCAAGCAGCGCTCTCTATATAGCAAAGATAAAATCATGTAACCGATGTTTTGGGCTTCAGCCTTTCATCAAGGTGTACAAAAATGTCAGCAGGTGTCCAAATAAAAGGGTAAGGAGGGAGGTGTGATCACAAAGGCAGGAGGTGATAGGTGGAGAAGGAAGGGAGCAAGCAGGAGGAGGAGGGTTTGCTAGGTGAATAGAGAGGGAAGGAGGGAGTGGAGAGCTGACAAGAGGAAGGAAAGGGAGGAAGATTGGAGAGCAGGTTAGCAGAAACCGGAAAAGTTGATGTTAATGCAACCTGGCTGGAGAGTGCTCAAATGGAAAATCAGGTGATTGTTCCTCCAATTTATAGGTGATCTTGGTGGGATATTACATGAGGCCATGGACAGACATGTGAGTATGGAAGTGTGAAGCAGAACGGAAATGGTTGAGCCACTGGGAAGTCTCTGCCACTGGTGCAGACAGAACAAAGGTGCCCAATTTCTGCGATATAGAGAAGGCCACAAAGGGAGCACTGGATGCAGTCAATCAATCCTACGGATACACTAGTGAAGTGTTGCTTCACTTGACAGGCCTGTTTGGGGCTCCAGACGGTCGTTACTCTGAAATGTTGACCTGTTCCTCTCACTGCAGATGCTGCTGCTTTGAGGAGTAGTTTGAACATTTTCTGTTCTTATTTCTTGCTTTCCTGTTAATTGCTAATGGATACCTGGAGTTTCCTTTTGTATGTGCTTTGGAGAAAAAGCATTGATGTTTCCCAAACCAATTTACCTTATCTGGTAGTGAACAGATCTGGATTCAAGAGAGGAGGAAAACTGAAAGTCTGTAGACAAAGTGATTAAAACACAATGCTGGATAAACTCAGCAGGTCAAGAAGCATACTTTATCTAGCAAAGAGAAAGGTGCAGAACCAACGTTTAGGCTTAAGCCTTTTATCGAGGTATGAGCAAAATGTAGGCAGGTGCCTGAACAAAATGATGGGGAAGGGGCAGCTGGAAGAGCACAAGCCCACATTGCTATATTCTCCAGATCTGAATTCAATCAGTTATATTTCAGATAATCCAAAGTGTACGCATTCTAACATGAAAAATATCCAAAGTGTACGCATTCTAACATGAAAAATGGAACAAAAGTAACAGAAGGATAAGATTATGGAGATCATAATTTTTTTTACTCAACTCCACATTCCTTCCTGATACCTTTATCCTTCTGCTCCCTAACATTCGTTATTCCCAGGATCATCCCAGTGACCCCACTACAACACATGTGGTCAATGAATTGTAAAGCTTCAATTCCCAATCAACAGAATGAAAATCCAGGCTGATTCTCCGAAGCGATACTGAAGGAGTGCTGCCTTGTCAGAGTTGCAGACTTTTGGGAAGAAAATATTAACTCAAGGTCTTGACTCCATTCTTAGCTTCTCAAAAGCTCCCAGTCTTACTTTGAGGAAAAGTAAGGGAATGACACTGGAGTCAGGATATCACCACAGCCATTGGTGGCCATTGGATCAAGAGGTTTATGCTGGTTATTTGTAGACAAATGTTGCCAACCCCATCCCTTCCTATAGCCCTACAGCTTTGCTTCAAGTCAAGTCAAGTTTATTGTCATCTGATTGCACAAGTACAACCCAATGAAACAGCGTTCTCCAGTCCTCGGTGCAAAAACATGCAGGCACACAACCAGATATAACACACATATAGGTAAACAATGTTGTTGTTGCTGTTCATCCTTCATAGTCGAAGATGACCATGGTTTCAAAGTCAAATGGAAGATTGGTGGGTGAGGGTCTGGAGGTGACTGGTGAGGCCAATCCAGGCCCTGAAGGCTTGCCCACATATAGGACACAAGTGGATGGGTGCTGTCATGGCAGTGGATGCTGCTCGAGCCTTGCGCACACCATGCTTTCGTTGCGCCTCGATCATGCACCTGATTCCAGCTTCACGGGCTCCTGTGGTAATCTTGCTGCTCCAAGCTGGGCGGTCAAGGGCAAGCGTCTCCCAAGTGTTGATGTCGACACCCAGGCCTTTGAAGGACACTTTGTAACGTTTCTTCTGCCCCCTGACTGAGCGCTTGCCCTGACACAATTCTCTGTACAGCAGCTTCTGAGGCAATCAGCTGTCTGGCATTCTGACCACAGGTCCAGTCAACCTGGCTTGGGCTTTCAGCAGGAGGGTTTAGATGCTGCAGAGCCAAGCTCGTTCCAGGATTTCTGTGTCGGGGACTTTGTCCTGCCACCTGATGTGGAGGAGTCTGCGGAGACAACTCAGGTAAACAATACATATGCAGGAACAGTATTTCTATATTCAAATAAAAATTTTTTTCATAAATATGAGAGTCTCTGATGGGTAGTGTGGGCAGTTCCTTTAGTCGTTCAGCATTTTCACTGCCCGTGGGAAGAAGCTGCTCCTCAGCCTGGTGGTGCTGGCTCTGATACTCCTGTATCTCTTTCCCGAAGGGAGCAGCTGAAAGATGCTGTGTGGAGGGTGGAAAGGATCATCAATGATTTTGCAAACTTCTTCAGACAACGATCCAGGTAGATCATGTTGATGAGGGGAGGGAGACTTCAGTGATTCAATGTTAAAGGCAGAGAACAATTCAGCTCAGGAACAGACCCTTCAGCCCACAATATCTGTGTTGTATATAATGCCCAAATTTAAATAAAATTCTGCTGCTTGCTCAAGATACATATCCCTCTATTCCCTATGTTTTTAGAAGACTCCCACAAGCTATTATCATACCCGACAGCCAGGCACCTACCCACTTTCTGTGTAAAAACATGCCCTGCACACCTCTTTTCAATCCCTCCCCGTCCATGTTACCCTGGAAAAAAAGCATCTGACTGTCATCTATGATTCTAAGCATCTATGTCACTCATAATTCTGTAAACTTCATCGTTTTGCACTGTTCAGGCAGTCCCCAGGATACATAAGATCTTCTGTTCCAAGAACTGTCTATAGACCAATTCAACTGGTCAGGTCATTCATAACTCCTGTACTTATCTTCCAAATAAAACCACTGAAACAGATTACCTGGTCATTATCACATTAACGAGAGCTTTCTGTGTGCACCCAGGGAAAAGCAGTGATGATGCTTCAGAAAGTTTCAGTTTCCATCAAACTTGCTCGCCAGTGGCTATATTTTGTTCGGCATTTGAGGAGATTTGGTATGTCACCAAAGGCACTTGCAAATTTCTGGAGGTACTAACGAGAGCATTCTGACTGGTTGTATCACTGTCTGTTATGGAGGTGCCAATGCACTACAGAGAGGTGTGAACTAGGGCAGCACACCATCACAGGCATCAGTCTTCATTGAGGACATCTACGAGAGGCTAAGTCTCAAGAAAGAGGCCTCTATCATCAAGGACCCACACTAATGCACCATCAAAAGATTGTTGTTGAGAAACTAATAGGCTTTTATTCTCTTAAGAACAACAGCACATCCATATTGTTCAACTGTCCTGCACTGAGGAGCAGGTGGTGGAATAGCCACCTTTATACAGAAGCCTGTGGGGAGGGGCCACATTACCATATAACCATACATATAAAACCATATAACCGTTTACAGCACGGAAACAGGCCATGTCGGCCCTTCAAGTCCGTACTGGTTCTCTTGAACAACTCCATTCGCTCCTCCGCAAACTCCTGAGGAAGTAGAGGCTTTCTTCATGATGTGGCATTCTTCTCCCGCATGTTATCCGGACCTGAACATAAACATCCTGCCATTGATTGAAAAAGAAGCCCAGGCCATTATTGAAGCTGTTCGTCACATGCCTCCAATAGGTGTGCCTGACCAGACAATTATACATAACAGTGGTTTACCACACTTACCACCCCAGGCCATGCCCTCTTCTCACTGCTACCCTTATGAAGGAGGTACAGGAGCCGGAAGACGGACATCCAATGACACAAAAACTGTTTCTTCCATTCCACCCTAAGATTTCTGAATGGACAATGAACCACAGAATCACCTCACTTTTTCTCTTATTTTGCACTGAACTATTTATTTTTTTAAATGTAATTTATAGCAATTTTTGCATCAGTAATACTGCCACAAAACAAATGAATTTCATGACATGTTCAAGACAATAAATTCTGATTCTGAAAATTTTGGAAGAGTATGAGTGTTTATTGTCATATACATCATGCAATATATACTAGAACGGAAATTTTTACTTGCTGCAGCCAAAAATAACACATTATGAAAAGCGATACATAAATTACAGTCAGGCTTTTGGAGTCAATTCCAGTAGCTTTGAAATGTTGCGATCAGTCTACACATGCCTTTTGAGAATAGATTACTTCTGCTGTCTGGGACATTCCTCTATTATTAAAGAATCAACGATCATTAGTAACTGACAATGAGGAACTCAATGCTGAGATTTTTATCTTTTCAATATATTTTTCTCTCTGCTCTTACTTTCCCAGAAGTGTTTTCCAATATGTTGCTCAATACTGTGCTTATGGAAATCATCGCATCTGCCCAACACTTCACGCCTTCATGGTAATGATCAAACGTTGGGAAACAACCCGATTTTCACTCCCAGAGGAAATGAAAGTAACTCTTCAAAGATTACCCAAAGCACAATCGAATCCTGGACAGAATGGCTAATATGTTTATTGCCTTGACTTGCTATGTGATCTGGGCTCTTTTGGTTCAAGGTTCCTTTTATTGTCACATAATAATAATACATTAAAAATGTACCATACATGATATAGTTTAACATTTGTCTGCTGTAAAGCAGACAAAGCGTTATTACCAGCATTGCCCAGCACCCCTTAGAAGACACATGTCAAACTCAGGCCTGCGGGCCAAATTTGGCCTGTGATATAATTATATTTGCCCCCCCAAGATCATATCAAATATGATTTAGAGCTGGCCCGCTGGCCGCCGCGCCAGTATAGCGCATGCACAGCTAATACTACAAATCCCAGAATGCTTTGCAAATGCGTTGGCGCTGGCCCGTCAGCCCGCTAATCGCTCCCACCTCCTCTCTTTACTTTCATTGGCATCTGCGACCTGTCGCCCAACTCACATGTAATAAACCCCTTACGGAAAATGGCCAAATGAAAGACAGAAAACAGGACCTTTCAAGACAGGTGGGAGGCAGACTATATGTTCATCATTTTAAAAGACAAACCTGTTTGTCTTGTGTGTGGAGCCAGCGTGTCTGTAGTTAAAGAATATAACATACGACGACACTATGAAACGAAACACCAGGACAGGTATAAGGATCTGAACGAGAAGCAAAAGCTCCAGAAGGTGGAGGAGATGAAAAGAAGTCTGGTTTTATAGCAAACTTTATTTTATATTTCATTTCTCATTTGTTAATGCTTCTTCTGGAAAGAGTTTAACCAAAACTATTATTAAACATTTATTTTAATAAGAAAAAGTTTAACATTGCATATGTTGAAAGAAGAGAAAACATGCAGATGTTGTTGAAAATTTTCAATAAATATTTAGTTTGGCCCACGACTTAGTCCAAGTTTTTAATTTTGGCCCTCTGTGAATTTGAGTTTGACACCCCTGCCTTAGAGTATGAGAGAAAGAGAAGCAAAGAGTCCCTTCAGAGTCACTGAGTGGATTTACCTCCAGTGCTCCCGCAGTCTCTGCAGCCACACAGACTCCTGTTCGATCCATCGGCAACCTGAGCTCCAGATCCAAAACTCTCATACGATCAGGAAGCCTCCAGTGCCAAGACTATTCGGCAGCCCTGGCTCCCAGGAGCCAGTGTCCAGCAGTTCATAGCCTGGGTGAGTCCCTCAGTCACTGAGCCTCTCACTGCTTTTTTCTCGCTGCTGCCATCAGGAAAGAGGTATGGATGTCACAAGACTCACACCACCAGGTTCAGGAACAGCTGCTACCCCTCCTCCTTCAGACTCCCTCAACAACAAATGCAATCAGGGACTCATTTAAGGATTCTTACTTTGTTATTGAATATTCAACTTCTGAATTGCACAGTTTATTTGCGCTTCTTACTTGTTTTCATTTCTCCCTTTTGTATACATATCTTTTCCTTTTTTGTATGACCAAAAAGTAGAAATTTGCCTGGCCTGCAGGAAAAGAGATCTCAGGGTTATATGTGATGTCATCTATGTATTCTGACAATAAATCTAAACTTTGAACTTTGAGGTTCAGCTGAGAATTTATTGAATGACTGCAGCTTCCAGGGGTTGTCTGACGTGCTCCCACTTTTGTTTCTTCTTTTTTAAAATACATTGAGAACACAGAAAATAAAAATTAGGATCCTGAATTTCTACAGGGTAGAGATGGAGAGAGGTGTAAAAGGATAGTCAAATTCATTTTTGGAACTTGGAAGAGTACTGATCATGACATCAATAAGACCATAAGGCCTAGGAGCAGAAATAAGCTATTCAGCCATTGAATCTGCCCCACCATTTAATCAGGAGCTGATCCATTTTCCCACTCAGCCCCAATGGACGGGCTTCTCCCCAGAAACTTTGATGCCCTGGTTAATCAAGAACTTATCAATCTCCACAACAGCAAGAAGCCAAGGAGATTCCTTTAAAAGAGAAAGTATATTAGAAAAGCTTCAAGCAGAAGAAAAACGGATTCACTTCATGACTTGGAAGGACTTTGGTTTTCCAAAGTGTTGGACTTTTGAGAGGAAAAGAAATATTTAGCACACTCGAGACACCAAGATTTATGAAGGCACCTTAAAGGCTTCCATTTGAGATTTTTGGGTTCAATGTGGCATATGGAGCTGACTTGCATCAGGAATCGAGCATTACATTGAAATCCTTTTCAGATGTTTATGATTTGATGCCACAGTGAGACAATATTGAAAAATGATGACATTTGGCAATGTCAAAGAAGTCCTGGTGGTGACTCATTGTATGTTGGGGAGAAACAGGAAGGGAATCGAGGGACAGGAAGAAAATTCCTCCTTATCTTCTACACCACAGCAGGGACAACACTCCAGCCAATATTTCACTGGTTATAAAACACATCGGAGCATCCTGAGGTTGTGAAAGGTGCCATGTAAATGGAAGTTTTCCAATTTTAAAAACAACATTAACAGTTAAGCCTCTAAAAGCTGACATTGGAGTTTTCCATTGTTCCTTTTAAATCAGTGTGGGTTTTGCCAGCAATTTATCTATGTGAAGTAATCACTCCATTCGAATAAACCATGGCAAATTCCATTCTAGTACGCACAGGATAGAACAGCGATAGGACTGGGTCTGTCCTCTGTCCTTGTCTGATAAGGTCCATATTAGAAGAATATTATAATAACAAGACAAAGCATACACTGTGTTTAGAGTTAATTAATTGGCATCTCAGCTACACCATGCTACATTTTACAGCTTATTACTACCTTGTGTTAATGACCACAACATAACAGGATGATTTTACAAATATGCGTGTAATTTTAAAATACCTCCTGCATTCTTCGGTGGAAAGGGGTGACAAAGACACATTTTATTCCCAGATATTTACAAGACTTCTGTCATTGAATCAACGTGAGACTATTCAGCCCTTTCAATGTCTGCAGTCTTTTGTGCTTCATCTCAGCCCATTCCACCTCTGTCCTTTCCCCATCGCCATGTGTTTTGTTTCTTGTATCTAATTCTCTTCAAGATGTTGCCATTGATTCTATTTGCTGCACTATCTCAATGCACCGCACAAAGTAATTCACTGTATCTCCTCAGGCAATGCAATAGAATGCAAATGTTCTGTCACAGAGTCATTGAGCTTTACAGCACAAAAACAGGCCCTTCAGCCCAACTTGTCCATGCTGACCAAGTTGTCTAACCAAGCTAGTCCCATTTCCTGCATTCCTCTAAACCTCTCCAATCCATTTTCCTGTCTCGGTAGGGGTCTGTTAGACATTGTAATTATACCCACTTCTACCACTTCCTATACCAGTTAGTTCTATTTACCCACTACCCTCTGTGTGAGAAAAGCATTCCCCCCCACCCCCCCATCTTGGTTCCTTTTAAATCTTTTCCCTCTCATTCTAAATTTATGCCTTCCAGTTTTAAACTCTCCTACCATAGTAAAAGGTCTCTGACTATTTATCTTAACTATGTTCCTCATGATTTTATTAACCTCTATAAGGACCTCCCTCAGCATTCTAGACTCCAGAGAGAAAAGTCACTTTTTAAATGGGTGCCCTTCAATCCTGAAGTTGTGCCCACTTGTCCTTGACTCTACCATGGGAAGCAACTTTGCTACAACTACTCTGTCTAGGCCTTTCAATATTCGAAATGCTTTTATTAGGTCCCCCTCATTCTTCTGAACTCAAAGGAGCACAGTCCAAGAGCCATCGAACATTCCACATATGCTAATCCCTTCATTCCATGAATCATTCTTGTCAATCTTTTCTGAACACTCTCCAATGCCCGCACATCCTTCCTTAAATAAGGAGCCCAAAACTGTACCCCAAGCTCCAAGTAAGGCCTCACCAGTGCCTTATAAATCCTCAAGAACACATACCTGCTCCTGAATCCTAATGGATTCATATCCACTAAATATAAATGCCAACTTTGCAATTAGCTTCTTCACCACCAGTTAAACCTGGAGGTTAACCCTTAGGATATCCTGCACGAGGACTTCTCTAAATTTTAATTATCCACCCATCCAAATAATAGTCTGCCCTTTTACTCCTTCTACCAAAATGCATGGTCGTGCATCTTCCAACATTCATTCATTTCATTTGCCACCTCTCGGTCCATTCTCCTAACCCACCTGAGTCTCTCTGCAGTCTCTCTGTTTTTTCCTCACTATCTGCAATCCATATCATTAACACACAACATTAAAAAGAAGTGGCCCCAATGCTGACCCCTGTGGAACATCACTGGTAACCAGTAGCCAACCAGAATAGGATCCTTTGATGTGCATGTAATTGCGTGGCATGGGTTTAAATAGCCAGAATCAATTTTTTCCATGTTGTAATTTTAAAAAGAATCCTGAGGTCAGTGGTAATTTACCTAATCTCTTTCAGGGCAGTGTTGAATACACTGCAAAATGTGGTATTTGAAGATGTTAATTCAATTTTAAATTTAGACATAAAGCATGGTAACAGGCCTTTTGGCCCACCAGCCCATGCCACCCAAATACACCCAATTGACCTACAACCCCAGTATGTTTTTGATCAGTGGGATGAAATCAGAGGCCCTGGAGGAAACCCATGCAGACACAGAGAAAATGTACAAATTCCTTACAGACAACGTCAGATTCGAACCTAAGGCATTTGCACTATAACAGCATTGCACTAACCATGCCTTTAACTGAGGATGCAATCAGTTTTCATTGAAATGCCCATTTCAGTGCATCCTCTGTGCCAGTTGTGGTTCAAGAGGTACCATTCTTACCGCTGCATAAGAAAAACTGTGGGGTCAAATTGCATTCCAGTAACTGGAGAATGAAAAGCTGAACTGACACATTCAAGTGCCAAATTGTGGGAGTGGTACCATCCTTTAACCGAAATGTTAAACTATCCTTTGGCTGAATGCAGATCTTATTGTTTGGTTTTTCAGAAAATCTCAGAAGTTGCGCTTTGGCCAATATTTATCCTTCAGTTTGTACTTGTAAACACAGATTACCTACACATTGTGTTACAGTTTGTGGAGCTTGCTCTGCAAACTTTGGATGCAACGTTTCCTGGACTACAGTAGTTAATTTAAGGACTCTTACTTTGCATGTTATTTATTACTAAATATTTATTTTAATTTTTAAAAAAAATTAAACGTAGATCACGATAACAGGCCCTTCCTTAAAGGCCCATGACCTTGTGCTGCCCAATTAAACCCAACTGACCTACAACCACCTGTACCATTTTTGAACAGTGGGAGGAAACCAATGCAAACACGGGGAGAACATACAGATTCCCCAGATTCAAACCCTGGTCGCTAACCACTATGCTAATTATGCCACCCACGGTTAGGAATGTGTTGATGGGGATGGTGCATTCCCTCAAGGAAGCTTTATGGACAACTTCAAGATTCAACTTATTGTCATAGTAATAAAACCAATGTCACATTACAAGAAATTCCTTTTTGCCCACTGCAAGACAGACAGATTTCACCACCAGAAGGAATTGCCTAAACACCTCTTACAGTCAGACTTACAGTCAGTCAGAGAGAGAGGCAAAAGAGAGTCTCTCCAGAATCACTGAGTGTCTGTAGATTCGCCTCTAGCGCTTCCACAGTACCCCCACAGTACACAGAGTCCGTCCAAACCATTGGCATCCCGTGCTCCAGATCTGAACATCTGACATGGTCAGGAATCCTTCAGCGCCCTCAGCACCTACTTGCGTCTAGGATCCAATATCTGGAGCCCCTCCAGCCGGCTCAAGCAGTCTGCAACCCAGCGTGAGTCTCCTCATAGCAGTCTCCAGCAGCCCACAGCTTCCATGGGTTCCTCACCTCAAGTTGCCAGCAGCCCATTGCATGCACTGGACCCTCAGCTGCAGAGCACCCTCACTGGACCACTGCCATGGCCACCTTCTGCATGGGTCATCTTCTCCACTGCTCCCTCTCAGATGGTGGACGATCTTCCCGTCCTCTACCATCCAGTCCTCCACTTCCTTGGAGACTGCAACCCCTCATAGCTGCTGCTAATTAATAGGCACCGCCATCTTGGGCGCAGACCCACGGTCACAGGATTTCAAATAAAATCCCCTGTCGGTTCCCTCATTGGGCCATTCAAAGCCCACGGAGCTGATGGCAGTCAACAGGGCAGCTGGGCCCCACAGGAGCGCTGCATCTCCGCTCCCCCACTCCTCAAGAATACGCTACAGCGGCTCTGTCAGCGCCGCCATCGTCCTATTCAATTCCTTACCAAAGACTCTTCCAGCTTTGTCCACAGTTCACGACCTGGAATGGAGCAGGATTCTTCTCAGGGCTGAAATTCAAAACCTTGAATCTATTCCTCTGTCCACCTTGTTCTGCCATGTAGTTCCTGTAAATGGCCAGCTTCCCATTGTTTCAGTCGAGTAGCTCCACTCCCATGGAAGAAAGGTTGTGAAAGGTCTGGGGGCAATGAGGCAACTTTGTTTGACCCCAGCCTTCAGTGCGATTTGTACTGTAGTACACCAACTTGTTATTATTGTGGAGCAAACAAAATGGACGTGACCTTCTATGGAAAGCCTAATATGTCAAACAGCTGGGCTCCTTCAACCTCACCCCAGCAAAATGTAAAAGTCATTCACAGACAAAACCTTTACTTTGACAGATTCAGATTTATTATCAAAGTACATGCATGACATCACATACAACCTTGAGATTCTTTTTCCTGCAGGTGAGACAACATTACCACTTATTGGTAGCCTAAAATTAAAACTCAATGTACACATATAAACAAATAGAAAAATGTAAACAAACAAACTGTGCAATACAGAGAGAAAAATGAAATCAATAAAGTGCACAATAAGAGTCCTTAACTGAGTCCATGATTGAGTTTCATGTTGAGGAGTCTGATGGTGGAGCGTTTGCAGCTGTTCCTGAACCTGGTGCAAGTCTTGTGGCACCTAGACCTCCTTCCTAATGGTAACAGCAAGAACAGAGAGTATGCTAGGTGATGTGGATCCTTGATGCTGCTCTATTCCAACGGCAGTGTTCCATCCTAGGGGAAAAAAGGTTGAGAACCACTGATTTAGATATTCTCGTGGTGGGGAGAGTTGATGATGAGATATTGAAATAAGCAATATATAAACAAAAAAATAGTGATGTGATTTAAGGATGTGAGTTATTATAAGGAAGTCTTCCTTTTGTTTTAAATAAAAAAAAGTACTCAGCAAAATGACTTACAGAATCTTAACTAAAATAAGATGCCTGTTTAGTATTGATGAAAAGCTATGCGAGAGGAGCTAAATGCCCAGCTGCAACAAGCCACAAAGAACGCAGGCACCAAGAAACCAGAGAAAGGAACAATAAAGGATTGATGACACAGGGATAAACATATCAATGTTACTTGCAAACTAGACACTTTCTTTGTCTCGCATCTCATCAATGCTGGAAGACAATGTATCACTGATCAATCAGCTGTGTCTTTTGGCCATTCACATCAGCAGGGATTTCTTATATCTCATGCTGTCAAGATCCAAGTCCATTTGATTGTGAATCAGATTTGAGTGAAGTTGCAAGCTTCTTGAATCATCCAAAAGAAATGTGACAGATGTGTGAAACACAGCGGCTGCAGACTTTTGAGTTTCATTGTGAAATACCTGAACCTGCAAAGCCCTTTATTAACGTAATCATTGGGCAGAGCACCATGTGTAGATTGTAGATATTCTATGTAAATTTAAGGCAAATATATGCATCTACTAAAGAATATTTAGTACCATACAATGGAACAAAATCACGAATATAGATTACTGTGAGATGATTATCAATTTTGAATGTGTTTGAATTGAATCATCTTTTTACAACAAAAAATATAAATTGAAAAATATCCTGGGAAAGGTTTTGCTCACAAAAGTTTTTGATGGGGGTTTTTGATGGTTTTTTGTAAAACCAGTGAGTAGCAGCAATGACTGAGGAAGGGGTACTTTAACAATTCTATTTTAAAAATTGAAAGCAGCTCCTCCTAGAGACTAGATTACAGTCAGTCAAAAAGCCAATGTGGCTCAAGGAGGGAGAATTTTGTTTTGGGCGACATTTAGTAACAAATGCTTTACCAAGGCAGAGGGGGCATAATTCAACAATTCCATTGTCAATCAGCCCTACTGTGTCTGTGACTGAGGGAAGTGAAGGACAGCATTTGCACGGAATTATTCTCCATTTTATGTACTTCTGGGAAATATTAAGAGAAGTGGCTGCAGTTGATTTCACTCCACTCTTTATACAGGTGTTGTCAGCTATACAAACAACCTTCTTATTTCAGAAATATTACATAATACACAAAATTTGCCAATATATAATACAGAGCATTCATGGCACCCTTCTCAGTAGGTCATATCATTCCATTTACATTACATCAGCATGGCATCAGTTTTCCTTTGCATACTTTCCTTGAGAAAACAGTCTAAGGAGTTTTTAACACAAATTCCAAACCCTTGGTGTGCTACAGTGCCAGGGATTTAAACTTTTCTGGTAGATGATTCAAGTTTTAGTACAGCATGTTCATTAGTGAATGATCCAAGACTCTACATTGTATCAGTATGCCCTGTCCTGACATGGTCAGTTCCTCGTACTCAATGAATTGAGTCGCAGAGCTGATTATCACCCCGCAGCAGCTGATGTTTCTCTCACTGTGATCTCAGAGTGCAACTGTTCAGATAAACCTCAACCAAGACTATTGCATCACCTTCCAGACTTTCTAGCAAAAACACAATCCAGAACGAGATGATAGGTGGTTAGTAAGGGATTACTTAAATGACATGTGAGTGGAAAAAAAGGTTGAGACCACTGCCCTAGATAGAAATCTGTAGTACAGGCTAAGGAATGAGACTCACTCATTTCTGATCTCTTCTTTATCCCTTTTCACTTTCAGTTGAGGGTGGTGATGTGTTTCCTCATGAATTCTGATGTACTGGACACATAACACAGCACACCTCCAACAGGTCTGTTCCAATCTTATCCTCCAAAACCAAGTACAACACAAGTGAACAGTTAACAGATTGTCTAAGCCCAAAGTATACCTCAATCACTGTGCTTGACTTGGCAGTATTTACAGTATTGTGTAAAATATTGGAAATTTGAAATCAGAACATTTTGGAAGCGCAACATCTGGGCACCTGGGACGTGTAGAGCCAAGCAAAAATGGTGGAAGAATTTAACCCATGGTGGTAGACAACAGGTGCCAGTAGATCTCAACCTTCTCAGAACTACAATGGAAACTAGTAATCTGCAACCCAAGTTCAAGTTCAAATTTATTGTCAAGTGTCAGGATACTGTAATAGAGGATGTTTTGCAAGCAGGTCTGACATCAAACACATAGAGCAAAACGCAAGGCAGAGTACAGAAGTGCAATGTTATAGAAAGAGATCATGTGGTCCAAATCAATGACAATATGGGCCAAATACAGGCAAATTGACCCATGTTGAATCTCTTGAGACCAGAATGCCAACTTGGGCCAAAAGGCCTGTCCTATGCTGTATGATAATATGACTCTCTATGACTAACTCATTTTACAATGTTAACGTTCATTAAGGTGGGAAATAAACGTGATCTTGCCCTTGTGAATCTTTTTGCTGACGGGAGGGGGTTGAAAAGAGTGTGGCAGGGTAGGACCAGTCTTTAGTGTGTGAGCTGCTTTGTTGGCAGTCCCAAGGACTGGAGCTACCAACAAATCGACCTGGAAGAAAATTTAAGACAAGAACGAGCATTTAGAATAGGATTAACTCGATGTAGATTTTTTGGTTGGAATGTCCATAATAGGCCGAATTGTTATCGGTCTTTAAGTAACCGACACCTTAGATAGAGGCAAAGCCCCTGTCGCTGGAAACGAAGGTTTGCAACATACTGATTTTTGCAAAGTCAGGAGACGTGCATCCTACAAAATACACTGTCCGGCCGAATTATCAAGAGTTGTAATTTCCAGTGTGTTGACATGACCATTGAGCTGCACTATTGCACAACGAAGACCAATGCAGTCGCAACGGCTCGTGCCCGTGGGTGTAGCCAAGGGTTAGGGCAAAAGTAAAAGCAGTTCTCCGCATGGTCCCCAGAGTCTCCCCTCCCCCGTCTTCCATGCTGCTTTGCCTCAGAGTGGGGTGTAGGTGCGATTATCCAACTTTATATCCGGAACAGAAACTCTCAACTTGCCGAACGTTTTACAAACCTCAAGTTACAGCCCTTCCTTTGTAACAAGTTTCATCCCACCATGGCTGCAGAAGGGACAACGCTGAAAAGCTGCTTGGCTTCCCCATGAGAAAAATCAAGCTCAAACACTCTAAAGCTCCCATAAATGTATCCGGCTGACAGCCATGTGCTATTTTACTCCAGGGTGTTAGCTACCCCTTAGTTTTGACAGTCAAAGAATAACATTGTTGTCCATTTTAAAAACAAGAGCTATAGGAATTGCAACCTTGAGCCAAATAAACAATAATACGCCCTTTCAACTCCAGTGTGCATGCATTTAACACTGTTTCAACCCTGTTCTGAAACATGCGAGAAGTGAATAGAAACAAAAAGACAATCTATTAATGCAGTGAAATAAGATTGGGCGAAGAAATATCGTAAACGGTCATTGGTTTTGCTTTGATACCGTGATTGGATAAGATAGAGCAGCCAAAAAGGAGGAAGAAATATCACTCGTCAACATCAGAGCAATGTGGGAATTACTAAAGACTATGCAAAGTTAGAGTAGCGGCCTTTAAAGAACACCGCTTCTAGTCAAAAGAATAAAGATGTCCAATGCTAATTAGTTTTAAAATGCGAGTGCAAGTTTAAAGGCGCTGCATTTCTCCTGTTTTATTTAAACATCCAGATGTAAACCACACTGATAGAAGTCAGCGCATTAATTCCTCGCTCCGAATTATTCCAGTAATTTGCCCGGGACGGGTTATTGCACTAGTTACAATCCTTGCATCCGCCACCTTCGTGGCAAATCGGAGTGTAAATAGGGCAAGAATCCAGCGTTTCCTGCAAAAGAAAGCAACACACACACACACACACACACACACCCAGCAAGACCGCGGGCGGGGAGTGAGTTTCATGTCATGCATTCACGGAACTCCGAAGGATTGGACAACTAAAAGGTAAACAGGAGGCAGAATGATGGGTGGAACAGCCAATGGCTTTGCATGCAGCGAGACGTTTGGCGTTGGAGAACTCCTCCCCGCATTGCCCTGTTCCTGTGTACTATATAATCCGGAGCTGACCCATTAACAAGAGGCGCGTTTTGGGAAGATATCGCAGCCTTTCGACAATTACTGTAATGTGCCAGCACAGAGGCGAATTCTCGTAGGTGATTGTGGCTCCCACAGTTTCCAGGACACGGTTTCTCTTTGCAAGTCTTTTTAAAAAAAAACAGGCTAAGGTAGATTTTATTATTGCTTGCTCTTTTTCCTGTTGCACTTTTGAACCATCCGGGGACGCGAAGGGCAGCGATTGTTGCAAGTCCGGTCTTAGACCCGACTTGATTCGTTGGAGGAAATGGATTATTTGTTTTAAATCCAAATCTTGACCAAAAGGTGGTGTGGGGAATCGCAGCAAAAAGTTGGGTGATGTATTTCGAGCATTGCACCAAGAGTGGTTTGATGCGGGCTGACAAGAGTGTGTGTGTTTTTTTTATTCTCAGCAGCGAGAGATGGCAGAGCACATCATGATGTCCGTGAACCCCGGGCGATTTCCCGATGGTACAAACGGGCTTCAAAACTATCGCATGGGTATTAATGGATTGCAAACCCCTCAGCACGTACAGGCTGGCTTGAGGCGAGATCACCCGGGCACTCCGCTTCTGCACTACGGCGGGGCGAGTATGGACAACAGCGGGGGTATGAGGTCCCGTCCCGGGCTGGGTAACATGACCGGACAGTTGAACCATCATCAAATGCCCGCTAACGTGATGTACAGCTCCCAGCAGCAGCAGTTTCTGGACAGCTTAAGTCCCCAGCAGTTGATGGCCACGGTCCATCTGCAGAAACTGAACAACCAGTATCACTCTCATCCGCTGATGGGGATCAATAACGGCATGGCACCGAATAGCCAGCCGTACCGCAGCGCTCTCAACCAGAGCCAGTTGCCCGGGATCCAACACGCAGCGCCCCCGTCCCTCTCCTTGAACGTTATGGACACCGATCTGATCGACGAGGACGTTTTGACATCTCTTGTCTTGGAGCTCGGGCTGGATCGCATCCAGGAGTTGCCCGAGCTGTGGCTGGGACAGAACGAGTTCGATTTCATTTCGGACTTTGTCAATAAACAGCAGCCGAGTACTGTAAGCTGCTGAGAGCCCGCCCGCCTGCTCACTCACGGATGATTCGGATCGCTGGTTACAAGCATCGGAAATAATTGCACTGTTACAGGATCGCGACTCCTCCTTTTGGAGAGTGTTGGGACTCTCTCTGCCTCCTGCGTTGCTCTTTCAAGAGATATCTGCCCTTTTTTTGTTGTTCCCAGTCAACTGGGATTAAGATAAATCCGTATCAAGACGTTCCCAAGATTGAAGAGCTTTGAATTTACAATTGCAATCTGATTTATGACAAAGGTACTTTAATGAAAACTGTAATCACTCCGTCTGAATTCAACCCATCATCTTCAAATGATTTGAAATGCCCTGATTCATTAACAGTGTGGTGCATGGGTTACCTTTTCATCGGATAAATCTATCAGGAGGCATCGTTTCTTTAGAGTAACAGCGATCCGGTTCGTAAGGATACTTGAGACTCCAGTCAGAACTTTTCACCCTTGTTCCGACCTACATTGGAAACTCTGACTGTAGCAACAGGGGTATTAAATGTATCGTGTAAAATAATTAAAAAAAATATTTTTAAACAAAAGTAGTTTCAGAAAGTGGCATCTCCGGACTGATGCAATCGTGTATAATTTTAACTATTATGAACAAGACCAATATAAAGTAGAATTGTACTTTATGTTTGCTGGATTTTTTTTTGCTTTGGGAGTGCTTACATTTTGTCCACTGCCGGTTGCTTCCGCCACCTCCTGATCTGGAGAGCAAATTGCAGCTCATTGTTGATCGATGAAGCGAGACTTTTAAAGCAAAACAAAAAAAATAAAGACGTTTCATTTAAAGTTACACGAACTTTATCTCTTTAATATTTGTCTTACTACTTTAGGTTAAGACTAATGAGAAAGTAGCACATTTATTTTGCACTCAGAAATGTGTACAAATTGAACTTGAATTTAAAAATAAAGCAAAAATATACTTTGGAAAGTGGTTTTACAAAGTTACTCAATGGGGATTTTTTTTTCAGTTGGACCCTGTTTCCTATTTAGTAACCAGTGACAAATTTGTAGAACACTAAGGTTTTAGCAGGAGTGGCAGTCGAATTCCAGTCTGCCCTCAACCCAGTCCCAACAAGAAAATTTAACCAAAGTTTTTGAAAACTTTGATCTGCTTGTATAAAGCTGGGTTATGCAGTTCAGCTGCTTGTAAAGGTATCTGTCAGTTTGATATTGTTCTTGTCTTCAGCTGTAGTAGATCTGAAAGCTTCCGCTCCCACTTTAAATGTGATGATGTATATTCATTCTAATTTAAATCTTTAAAAATAGAGCTGGAATACTCAACAGGTCAGGTACCACATTTGAGGGGGGGGGGGTTAAAATCAATATTTTAGTTCTAAATTCATCACAATTTTTAGGTAAATTAGAGACTGCAGATGGTGAATACAAATGCTGGAGGAATTCAGCAAGACGGTTAACATTTTATAAACTCTTCATCAGGAATAATGTATGTTTGAATAAAAGGGCACAGGCCTCACAGTTGTAATTTTTGTTTCTTTGTTAAGGAAGGAAAGGCTGAGTGAGACCAGCTGTGATTAAATGACTGTGGTAATTAATAGTGGGTGAAGTCTGGTTACTTGCAGCTGATGTTCCTCTGAAGGAGGTAAAACAAGATACAAAATAAACAGTTGCTACAAATCTGAAATAAAAGAATGCTGGGAAAAACTCTACAGGCAGGCAGCATCTGTAGCAGAGGAAATAAAGGTAATATTAGCAGTTTGATCCTTCATAGGAGCTGCCCAGTTCTGATACAAACTGGAAAGGCTGGTAATCTGAAATTGAATTCATTGAGTCCTATGAACCATGTAAGAGTCAGGACAGGGGCTGCCATTGCTGTGGGTGTTGTTTGAACGTTGCAAAAGGCCAGGCAGAGGTAGGAAGGAAATGGAGCATTCACAGCAACTCAGCTCAAGGTCACCTTTGCAATCTGATCAGAAATATTCTACAAGGCAATTACCCAATCTGCATTTGGTTACATTGCAGAAGTGAACAATGTGGAAAACTCAATTGGGGGAAATAATGCTAATGAATTGCTGGAGTATCAGGATGGTGGACAGGAAGGAGGTAAAGGGCCAGTTATTGTATCTGCTGCAACCGCATGAGAAGGTGCTTAGAGAGGGGCTTTACAAGCTGAAAGATAAACCAGGGAGTTGTGGAGGGGCAAGTGCTTTCAGCTTGCTGAAGAGATGTTTTGTGGAATCTTGTGGAAAGTGGTGGAGATTCTGGAAGAAATTGAACACGAAAATTGGCACAGTGCACGATGAGGGGATGGAGAACAATGTCCTTCTTCTGGACAGAAGGATGGGAAGCAGAGGCAAATGTGCAGGACAACCCAACAGTAGCTGCTAAGAGTTCTATTGACAAAGATGGTGGAGAAGTGGAACCAATGATAAGGAAGACATCTTGTAAACATTGGTGTGGAAAGTGTACACAGTGAAACTTGAGAAACTGGAAGAATGGAATGAAGCTCTTATTTTGCTGATATTTGGTTGTAACTTGACATTCCTGTATATTTAACATTCACTGACCAAGCAAGTAGAAATTCTAATGAATATTGTGAAGAGATAATCCAGTAGTCACATTCTTCCAATTCTAATTTATAATGTAATTTGTATTTTTTTAAATACCCGGAAAGTAACAATACAAGGATTAAAACAATCAAAGCTTTTTATATGTACAATGGGTGGGGGAAGAAACAGCTTTTAACCTTGAGGTTGCAACTCACGATTACAATTTTGAATTTTTTGTTTAAACTGCTTTTCAATCTGAGCTCACTAATCATTGAGGACAAGAAAACAAGCTGCTGTAGGAACACAACACCCCCGGGTCAGACAACACGTGTGGAAGGAAATAAATTGCGATGATGTGGTTGAAATCCTCCCTCAGGACTGATCATTTGCAGTGATCTTATCAGTTAATCCCATTGTAAAAGAATAATACAGCACACTGCTGTCCCATTTTAATTGTGGGGCTGAATTACCTACTTTTATTTCTTATCATAAAAACACAATTCTGGAGAAACACAGCAGGTCAGTGACCTTTATTTAGCAAACTGATGTTTTGGGCTTGAACCCAAGGTATCACAGGCAAGGCCCTTCAACTTTCATTACATCAGGGCTGTCTCATGAATCCACAGTGAGGTTGTCAACTTCATTCACTTCACTGCCATCTTTCACCCTGATCTCAAATTCCTACCTTGAAGGGCTCAAGCCCAAAATGTTGATTGTACACCTTTATCTTTGCTATATAAAGCAAATTGTTTGACCTGTTGAGTTACTCAGCATTGTTTTTACTTCAATCATGGTGTCTGCAGACTTTTGCATTTTACTTTATTTCTTACCACCTTGTATCTTAATCAATTTTGCCGTTGTGTCCTACTTAAAAAATGTTCATTGATGCATGTGAGAGATCAAGTTATCAAAGTGACCATTTGCCTCAATTGTTAAGTGACAAAGGGTACTTCACCAACACTCTCGTTGCAGTATACCATTAGCAGTTAAATACCTGACGAGGGCTGTGGTTATTGAGTGGAACTTTTTTTTTCCCAGCCAGGGTGCCCCCTAACACGCTCTTCAAAGTTTATGGGCTCCTTTCCCTGTGAAACAGTCAAGTTTTGGTTTCTTCCGTACTTCTCGACTACCGTCTACTTAAGAGGCAAAAAATTATTTGTTACATGAGGTGAAAAGAAAACAAGGCTTTTATTTAAATGTACTGTTGCCCCATTTGAGAATGGCTGCATAAACATAGAAACCACTTAGTCGCAAGTGGACTGAACATTTTGGAAGGGGTTGCCATTAAATGAGGTAATTAGCCAAAAGCAAACTTTAGCTGTATTCGGATTGGGAGCACCATTTTCAAGATTCCCTCATTGTCATTATACAGAACATAGATTATATAAAATTGCCCTTTTAAGGCAGACAAGGAGTCAATATTATTATGGTAAGAGAAGCAAAAGAAAGTCCATAGACACTGAGTGCCCATGGATAGTTATTGGCATAATCTTATGCTGCATTTATAGTGCATCTTGGTTGCAAGCAGGCACTAAGCCACTAGTAAATTTTGCTCAGGGTGACTAAGTGACAAGGGGGAAAAAATCTTCAGTCAAGTTGGTGAGTTTGCTTGTCTCAAGAACTGATTAAACCAATGATTTACAAACCTCTGATATTAAGGAAAGCCTAATAGTGGTTCGCATTCTTTTTCTTTGCACTCCTTTACTAACCACAGAGCTCCTCTGGCCCTTGCACTTGTATATCTTTGATGTCCCTTCCTGAATGTCCCAACACCTTATATCTAATGAAGCGTAGTCACATCTAATCTCCCATGAAAAGGGCAACTAACCAAAGCGAGGCCTCATCACTGAATCATCAGGATCTTCTCACAGCATGACCTTTAAGTTGTGTTTTCCCATTATTTGCATCAATTCCTTAATGTCCCAATTAAGGGATGTTGATGTTCACAATTAATGTATTTAAAAATACCAGTGACTAACCTTGGTTTTATGCAACAAAATACAATTGATTGGGGGATCTGATGCAGGTGGTATGGCCTCAATAATTGGACTTGTTTTCTATGCAAATCAGAGTGTGTTATTTTTTGCTGCTGTGAAGTATTTTAACCCTTTTCAGTCTTTGTGGGAAACACTTCATTTCATATTTCTCCTGCATCTGACAAACAACTACACAAAACCACTGCCTTCCTGTTTTGACCTGTACCTACAGGAAATAGGAGTAATTGTGGGCAAAATAAACTGTTTTTAATCCTGAAAAGGCATTACATGTTTGAATAAAAAATGCACAGAATATTTGCAGACACTGTTACTTTCGCAGAGCTGCTGAGATTAATGATACGAGTGGGATGAAAGGAATGAGAATGTTTCTGGCAGCTATCTCCTGGCCCCTCTTAAATTCTTCAGGATGGGCAGTAAATGCTGCAACAAGAAGTGTGACACTTTCACTGAAGTTCATGTTCATAAAACCTTTGCAAACTACTCAGTTGCTCCTTTCTGTCTGAAGAGGGTTTACAGAGCATGCAATGTCTCAAAGGTTAGGAGGTGTGAGATGAATTATATTAAAACCCTTTTTAATGAGCTGAATTCCATTCGATTTGTTTCTGAAAATAACTTCACTACGGAAGCTTTTGATGTGAAGTTGCCTATCGCAATTACAGCTCTGGTCAATAATAGGACCACAGTGCCTCTAACTGAGAGGAAGTATTATTGCAGCTCAACAAACCTGCATAGTGGATAATATGACAATTGCTCCATCAAAATGAAGTTAAATGGTGCAATGCTGTCAAGAGCAAATTTTCTGTTTTCTAGATAATTCATTGCCATTTACTATGACAGCATGAATTATCTCTGACAAAAAAGGTGGTTCATTGAAAGGTTCTGAGCCCTCAAAGTAGTGCATGACATTAAAGTGGTCACCCTTTTTATTAATATGTTGCTTCTTTGTGCAAAACTTCCAAATAGATTGAGACGTTAATTTTGTGAATTATATGGTCCATCTCGTGATGTAAAAGGTTGATTTGCAGGTGCAGTAGGCTATCAAGGTGGCAAATGGAAGGTTGGCCTTCATTGCTCGTGATTGAATTTGGGAGCAGAGATTATGCTGCAACTGTACAAAGTCCAGGTGAGGCTACATCTCATACCTTGAAAGGGCTCAAGCCCAAAATATTGGTTAAGTACATTATTTTCTTTGCGCTTACCTTGATGAAGGGCTAAAGTCCAGTGCTGGTTATGCATCTTTATTTTTGTGACATAAAGTACACTATTTGACCTCAGTTTTTCCAACATTAACTCCATCTTCTCATTGCTCAAAATTCTAGCATCTGCATTGTTTCTCTACCTCTAGCCATTATCTGGTTTGAAAATTTGCATATTTTCCTGGAATCTACCAGAACTGCAATCGGTTTATGACTAATCTTGTATGCCTACACAGAATGGAAAGCACAGGTTTTCTGAGACTTACCACAATACTCCCAAAGACTGACTGCAGCTTTGTTACTTCCCATCCTTAATTACCCTTGAGATGATGTGAGCCAGTGATATGAGATGATGTGATACTGCAGTTCTTCCAGTGAAGATTTTTCCATTGCACTATTGGATAGGGATTTCTACTCACATACTACCTTAAGTCCCTTACTAACCATAGAACCTATGCCATAAGTGCTCTGTGGTTAGTAAAAGATCACAAGGTGGAATGTGAGTGGGGAAAATAGATTAAGAATCAGTGATTTAGACCCAGTAACAATGAAGGACACATTTCCAAATTAGAATGGTTCCCCTTGGCCTTCTTGATAGCAAGGTCAAGAGTTTGGAAGGTAGTATTGACCAGAGCAACCATCTGCAGTGTTTTTTTGCAAATATAACACTGCAGCTAATCTGCACCAGCAATTGAGGGAATTAGTTGCAGAGTTGTTGGGGTGAAAAATCAAGCAGGCAGTTTAAACATACGCACAGTAATAGGCCCCTCTGCCCATGAACCCAAATACCTTAATTAACCTACCCAGAGGAAACACACACCAACATGAAGAGCATACAATTAATTTGAATCCAGGTCACTGGTACTGTTAAGTATTGCACTAAATGCACCCCCCTGTTTTGTCAAGCTCCTTCAGCTTATTGGCACTACACCTGTCCTGGCAAGTGGAGGAAAGTACTCCATCATGCTCCTTTCAGACGGAGGGCAAAGTCTGAGATTCCCGATACCCAGCCATGACCTGTTCCTCTGGTTCATTTAAGTCTCAGGTCAACGTATCAGGAAGCCAGTATCCTGGCAATTCTTTTCTGTAATGGGGCAATTATGACTCCCTTGTACACTCCTCCAACCCAATCAATCATCCCCTTTGGACCCACACCTCCCTCAGTATCATTTGGGGCCCCAAATGGTCCAAATGAAGCACCATTTCACTTGTGAATCTGCAGCGGTCATCACCTGCACCCTGTACTCCTGCTGTGGGCTCATCCACATCAGAGATTGGACACAGACTGGGTGATCACTTTGTTCAGCACCTCAGCTCTATCCACCACAATAGTGTGGATCTCCCAGTGGCCACCCATTTCAATTCTCCATCCTATTCACTGGCCATCGCGTCTGTCCATGGTCTCATCACTGCCAGTCTGAGACCACCCAGAAGTTAGAGGAACATCACCTCATATGACTGGGCACCTTCCAACCAGATGGCATTATTAACTTCCCTGGCTTTCGTTAACCCCCACCCCTTCTTCCCCAACTCCTTTCGCATAGACATGATAAATTCTCATGTAGACCCTTATATTCAATTAACACTTTGTTGGGTCAGGATTCCATCCCCATTATTTGAATTGAAATTTTATCCTGCTTCTGCCTGATCTGATTTTTTTTTTAATATATCCTTGAAGGGGCTCAGGCCCAAAACATCCACAAAGCATGTCTCCTGGAGATGAAGACTAGGTGAGTTCCTCCAGCATTTCAGGGTTTACCACAATCACAGCATTTGCACCCTATAGTGTTTCATTCTATTCCACATGTAGCCTAACTGAAGTTTTATGCAGCTGCAAAACCACTTCCTAGTATGCTCAATGCCCTAATCAATGAAGGCATGTCTTACATCTTCCTTATCCTCTTTCCACAGGTTGCTACTTACAGGGGTCTGTGGACTTGGATCTCAAAATCCCTCTGTATATTACTGTTAAGTCCTGCTATAACAGTGTACTTTCACCTTCCATTAGACCTCCCAAAATGCAATCTCTTCCATGTTCAGATTAAATTCCATCTGCCACTCATGCATTTTAGCCTATGACATATTAAATCATAGTAAATACATTGGTATTGCAAAGAGCTGATGCAATAAATCAATAACACGTTGCAAACGTGGGCAAAGTGGAACAACTTCCATTTTCAATATCAAGCTCTAAATGTTTTTGTATCTTTCATTCCTAACACTAAAAAAAAGCAGAACAAGATCCTGTGCTAACTAGTTGTATAGATGAAATAACATGCAAATAAAGCAATATTGTTGCCATTAATTTCTCATCTCCTGAATGCCTGAACAAGCCACAAAAATCAAACAAGAGTGCCCTCTATTGACTGAGCAGGGCAAGAATCCCCATGCAAAAGAAAACACGACTTTTCCCTTCAGCCTCTGAACAGATACATTAAAAATAGAAGTGCTTAGGAATCTAAGCTGGTCTTAAGAGCATCCATAGGAGTGTAGCCTCTTTCTTTTCATGAAGTCTTCTGTGGGCAGTAGCCATTGGCATATGCACACCTACATCCTGAAGTGTGTTTCTACTCTGTCATATGTTTGGGGATTTTTCTTCATTACAATGAAAATTAATCTGTCATCAACAATGGAGGCCTTTGGAATACCAGTCCCTTTGTGATTACTGAGCTCTTTCTTAATAATGTTGCAAACTGTTGATTTGGTCATCCTTATTGTTTTATTCTTGTTTTTCAGCTTCAGTAACTTTCACTGGCACCATTTTGGTCCTTAAAAAGTGACAATTGCTTAGAAGCAAGCCTAGCTCTTATACTTGAAACAATGAAGCAACTAAACATACCCCTTTGTCCCAAACGTTATGCAACTATGTATAAAAAGTGCTGTCATTTCTATATGGTCAAACAAAATGTACACAAATACCTTGAATAAAATCTGGAAGGTACACTTTTAATCGCATTCCTTTCTCTCCAAAGTCCTCAATACCATTAGCCAACATGAGCACATTGAACTCGTTTGAATATACAAGGGATACAGGCTGAACCCAGGCAACAGGACTTAGTTAAGTACAGACCCTGAACCCTACGAGTCAAAGAAATTTGAAAAAGGTAAATCTTAAGCCGGGGAACAGCAAGTGAGTATACAAGTGGCCTGGGCAGACAGGAAGTTGTTGCCAACCCATGCATTTATTGTGCCACTGTAGAGCTCGTCGAAAGAACCAAACATTTGTTGATCCAAACCAAGGCTTTTATTAGCAAAAGACAGGAGCTCTTCACAGGTGGCCGACCAGTCCGGAATGATCCGACCTGGCTAGGGACACAACCCTTTAAGGCCCAGACAGTAGGCGTGGCTAAGCTCTCAGCCAATCACTGTAAGCACAGTCTAGATACTGTAACTATATACACTATATACATTGGTGATAGATCTGTACTATCACAGCCACTTTTTAGCTGAGATGCCAAGATCAAATGTAACATTCCAGTTACTTCCCTATTGTAGATGCAGGATGTCAAAAACTGAAATGGGTATTGTGACCAGATGTTGATTGTAAATCATGCCTTTTGCCTCAGAAGCAGAAATGAGGTTTCAGGGATGAAATCAGAACACAACAGGCTAACATTCCAATGCAGTGTCACTGTCAAGGAGTCAGAACACAACAGGCCCTTCGACCCAACTCGTCCCATTTGCCTACATTTAGCCCATATCATCTACCCTGGGAAAAAAATAATGTGCACTTGCACTTTGTCTGTGCCCCTCATGATAAACCTCTACAAGATCACCCTTCCATCCTCTTCAGTCTAGAGCAAAGTCAATCCAACCCCTCTATCCAGGTGCATCTCCTCTCAACTTTTGATAGCCTTAAGATTTTATTGTTATATAATACAAAAAACAGAGCATCACACAATTTGAGTCTGTCTGCCATAAGGCAAACACCATATACATTAGTACTGTCCCACATCAGAGAAAGGATACCAAGAGTCCCTTCAGACAGCATCCAAGGATTCCACAGCTGCAGACCAGTTTAATGAGCAATCCAAGCTCGACTTCTAAAGTTCCAACATAAACAGGAAGCCTTCAGTGCCCAAAACCCTTATAACCATAGATCACAAAAACAGGTCCTTCTAGTCTGTGGCAAACTTTCTCTACTTCAAACTGGTTTGCTTCCATCCATGTACCTGTTCAAATTCTTAAATGAATTGAACCCACATTCACTTCAGCAGGCAGCTCAGCTCATTCCACACTCTACCTCACCGACCCTTAATGGAAAAAAAGCCTATCTACATTTACTCTCTCTCTCTCTCCTCCCCCCACCCCCCTTCAATTTTAAATAACTTATCAAACCTCCCCTCATTCTTTTGCACTTCAGGGATGTTTAACCTTCCTCTGTAACTCAGTTCCTGAAGTCCCATCAATATCCTTCTAAATCTTTTCCACACTCCTTCAGTCTTATTGATCTTTCCTGTAGTTAGGTGACCAAAACTGCACAAATTGTAACACCTGAATTCCTCTACCCAATGCTAATTTATGAAATCCAATATGCCAAAAGCTCTTTTCAACCCTATTTATCTGTAGCACCATTTTCAGGGAACCATGTTTCTGAATTCCTAGATCCCTCTGTTCTACCACACTCCAGTGCCCTATCATTTACCATGCATGTCCTTCCAAAATGCAGTACCTCACATTTGCCTGCATTAAATTCCATCTGCCATTTTTACTGCTGGTCCAGATCCTTCCACAAGCTTTGAAAGGCTTCCTTGCTGTCTTCCCCTCAGCACCCTCTCAATTCTATAAAGTCACAACCACTTGAGCCCCTCCCTCACTGATCTGCTGCCATGGACATGTAGCTTACAGCTGGGCAACCAGAATACAAAGTTGTCCTTGGATATATTTAATTGCTGCCCATTTTACAGTCTCAGGTGAACATTCAAGATTGCAGAGCACCATTTCAAAATTTGTTGTCCAGACAAAGCAACTTGCAATGTTTAATGTGAAGGTGAAGCTAGCAATTATCAGAGCACAGATCATTCGGTTACTTGCACACCACCTTCACACTACCCATTTAAAAACAGTGACCACACTTTAGAGGTACTTACAGGTCTGAAATAATCAGAATTTCCTCATCCTAAATTCGGTTTTAAAACTTTGTTTATGCACTAGACTTAATTTCTTGAGTATCGTTAGAGCTGTAGTTGAATAAGCTTCTAAAAGCTTTTTTTTGAAGAGACATGAAAAATGTATTGCTTTGCAATTTCCTTGATCATTACTGTATTCAGCATTATCACTGGGACAGCATTCAAGATTTCATTTGCATGAATTTATCAAATATGCAACCACCACTGATAAAATTAGGCTGATGTTGAATGCAACTACTGTAGATATTTCTGAATCGATGGGCTCAGAATCCAGGAAATACAATTGAGAGCACCAAAATGTCAGGTCCATTATACTGAAAGTTCACCAGTACCATTCTAGTAGGGTCAACAGATCTGCCAATTCCAACACACACCACTTACCTCAACTTCTCAGGACTGATCCAGAATCTTGGGCCAATACACTCATCAACCACACACCCCGCCCCCTCCCCTTGCCTCCACCCATGCTGCTGACCCACTGAGGTTCTAGCCCTACCACTGAGCTTGTGCTCCTGCAATTTCTCCACAGAAGTTTACAGACTCCCAGTCTTTGAGCCTGCCCCACAGTTTTATTAATACAACCATGGCTAATCTATACTGGTCTCAAATCCACCTGTGAAGTATCTCTCAACACTAGCCCCAAATATTTATGCACCTCCACCAAATTCTTCTGATGGCCCAACCTGCCACCATGGCAAGGGATTCCAGATTTACACATCTACCAATTTCCTAACAAAAACGTTTTCTACCACCGTGGTTTTGACCTTAAACAATTTGCTTAGAATTGTCCTACCCAGTTCTGGAACCTAAAATAACTAATGATAAAGGTTGTTTCCACATCTCAAGATAGAAAAAATGTTGATTCGCAGGCAAGTTCAATTATGGGGGTGTATTTTTTATTAGTACACCAACACTATTCAGTTAGTACAAAAAGTGCAATAAAAAGTTCTGGAAATTCAGTCAACATCCAGCTACTGCTCCAAGTCAACTGCAAGTTTCCAGGTGTGAACATGCTCCATTCTGGGAACCAATGTATACCTATAGGTCCAAGAAAAACATGACAAGTTAGTACAAAACACCAGATCACGCTGCTACTCTGCTGATCTCAGTCCCATATCCGCAGCTATCATTCAGCAGTCCTTATACATGGGTTTTCATCAACGATCAGCCATTTATTTATCCACAAGAAGCACATCCAGTTTATTTAAAAAATGCAAAAGGTGGTGAAACCCAGAGTTCATGACAGACATGCTATTAGAATTTCAAGAATCCTCACCATTGAAGTTTTGCTGTCAAATCTTGTCAGCTCATTCTCAGTTTCAAATACCCTACAAAATTAGATTAAATTACTTGTTACCAAAGTTGTTTTACATGGCACACAACTCCTTTTACAGATAAGCAAACCAGATAGCAACTCTACCACATTGTGAAAAAGCATAAAAATTCTGACTAGTATTTGTTCCAAATGAAGTTTTAGGTAGTCCAGAGACTAATAGGTTCAAAGTGAGAGGGACAACTTTTTTCCAGAGGGCCATCTTGATCTGCAATTTCAAGTCAAGACAAACCGGCCAAATGAAGGCAAATGGGACTAGCTCAGAATAGCAACTGGCTCAGCATGGCTATATTGGGTGCAAGGATCCTATTTCATGCTGTATGGATGACTATAATCACATGCACAGAGGTTAAAAGACCAACAGATTCAAATGACTGCAAACCCCACACAGTGAAATTAAGCTTCAAACAAAATTTGCACTGCAATTCCCCAACTCTGCAAGTTGCTTTGTGAATATAAGCATCCTTATCCCACACAGCCAGATTTTGTGACAGAAAGGCCGTAGGGCCTGTTTTCTGTCCTACAGTATAATGGTTATATGTACTCATGTCTAAAGAATGTATGAGAGTCGAGTGACAAACAGAGGTAAAAACAAAACCAAAGTTGCCAAAGTCTCTCCAGCTCTCTCTAGCATGCCGTTAGAGAATCCACAACCATCAACTGAAGTTGTAGCTCTTGGGTAACATGCACAAGTAGTTCCTGACAAAAATTTTTTTGTACATTATGTAATTCATTCACATAACAAGGTTTCTCAGCTCACTCACCATTCTCCACCTTTGGGTTTCAGAAGCTGCAAAACAGGCTCTCATGTCAAGAACCTACTGTGGAGGGGGGGGAAAATAAATAGTTTATTTCTCCCAATGCCCATAAGGACAAGTGTGTTTAAATACTAATGCAAATTAATTTACCGACTCCCATAACCACGTCAGTCATCTATCAATCCTCAATGGAAAGCTACAAGTTGTGCCAATGTCCAGAGAGATCTCCTGGCAGTGCATCTGAAAACCAATAGCAAGACATTAAATGTTGCAGAAAATATCTTAAATGATTTGTACAATAAAAAAATACACCAACATCTAAACAAGTATATTAAAGTAAAAACAATGGAGAAACACAGGAGGTCAAAAAGTGTACTTTTCATATAAATCAAGGTATGATCAAAAGGAAAGCAAGCTCCATGTGCTATATAGCAAAATAAAGGGACCTCAATGCTTTGGGCTTCAGCCCTTCAAGGTACAGCATGAGGAAAATTCAGGCAGGTGCCAGGCACCTACATTTTGTTCACACCTTGATGAAGAGCTTAAGCTTAAAACGTCGGTGATAAATCTTTATCTTTGTTATACGAAGAACACTTTGACCTGCCAAGTTTCTCCAGCATGGTTTTTTACGTCAACCAACCTTTCACATTTTACTCCCGTCTACTGTAAAACTGTGATATCTCTCAAGAGGGATGCCTACCCTTAAGTTCTCCTTTGGGTTTGGCCACCTGCCTACATTTTGCTGATACTTCGATAAACGCTCAAGCCCAAAACCTCATCGTTAACACAAGATGCAGACATTGTCCCTACACTACGGAATAGGCCCATTGACCCACCTTTGCTATACATAATACTGTTTGATCTGCTAAGTTTCTCCTACCTTGGTGTTTTTTTTTTAAAACTTCAGCTCCCTCTCCCCCCCCCCACTTCTTTACTCCAGTATATTGAGATGCAAATTATAAGCCATTTATGGCATTGTCTTCTACAGATATTAACAGATGGCATAGTCTCCCACAAGTATTAAATTATACAGCGCGAATTTCCAAAGCTCTGGGGTGGCCTTGCACACAAATAACAATGTCTTCCACGCAAATGTTGCTAGTCAGACACAACGACAGACTGAGCAGCGACCGTCCATGGAAGGGAACCCTCTCTCTGGGCACCTGTTTGACCACATGAGCTACTTGTTCAGCTGAACGTGGCTTCGATCAGGGCCTGTACTCCGAGGCTGAAACTTCACCCAAGGAAGGGGTGGGGGTAACAACAAGACGGGGCGAGGAAAGTCACACCCAACGGCCATCTCCACAAGACAACTCAGCGATACTGATCACCGGGGCGGCAGAAAAGAGCGGATGGAACGGGATTGCACCTCACCTCTCTCCACCCGCAACCTTCGCAGAGAAAGGACCGCAGGGCCGCGACGGCTTCTTTTATAGTCTCGACGTGCGCTCTGATTGGCTCATCCCGATCATCTGACTAAATGGCGTGATTGAGCCTGCGCGGTGCCTTCTGGGAAAACTTGTCCATCTTCTCAAATACCTATTTTGCTTGAGATTAAAGAGTACGCCTCGTAATTACAAGGTAGCTTTAAATTGTCTGTGTCAGGAGATTAGAGTGAGGCGCGAACTCCAGATTCCAGAAGGTTTTGCGAGAGCGGCCCGGATCATGTGATCCCCGAGCCGGGATCATGTGACCCCGGCCTGGCGGACGCCGGCGGCAATGTTTCGCGGGTGGCTGTCGTGGCCGGGTGAGGCGGCCGGGCCGGGCTGCCCGGAGGAGAAGGGCGTGCTGCTGGAACCGAAGGGCGAGTCGCCGCCAGAGGAGGTGGTGTCGGCGGGCCTGGAGGCCGAGCCCGAGCCCGTCCTGGAACAGGCTGGCGGCGTGGCCAGTGAGTGTGCAAGCAAGCAGCGAGGCCCTTGGGCGGAAGTGGGGGGGGAGGAGGGGGGAGGGGAGGGGAGGGGGGGGGGGAGGGGAGGGGGGATAGATTTCAACTATTTTGGGCCTGAGCCCTTCAAAGAACAAGCAGAATGAGTCAAAAAAAAACCCAGGAAATCGCAGTGTAGGGACATTGCTGACTGGAGGAAAGAGTCCAGACCAACAAAAGATGTTAATTGGGTATGATAATGGGAGGAGGTTCCTTTTTCCCGCAGGAAAACAGAAACTCGGGTTTCGAGGTGAAGTCATGGCTGTCTCTTGGCCTCTGTCGGCCGTGATCGACCACCTCTGGTAGTCATTGGAGGGCGATCCGAGAATAGCAGGTTCTGGCACGGTATAGGGTACCGTTAAATTGATGTCTCCTCAAACTGACTCAAGGTCACTCTCACCTCCTTCCAAGTGTGGATGAAGAGTACCTTGCCATTTGTTGTCTGTGGTGTATGTACTCTGACAATAAATCTGGAATCTGAAGATAAAGGTGCGTAACCAGCACTTTGGACTCAAGGTATGATCCGGACACCTGCCTACATTTTGCTCATACCTTGGAGTCTGAAATGTTGGTTATGTATCTTTTTCTTTGCTACATAAAGTATGCTGCTTGACCTGAAGAGTTTTATTTAGCATTGTTTTTACCAGTCACTATCTTAAATCTGCTCATTTTAGTCTCACTTGCCAGAAGAAGCAATCTCCATGCTTTTATCTCTTCAAAAAATTTATATTTTTGAGGACCCCCCCCTCATTATTTGCAAGCCAATGAGTACAGTCCCAGACTAAATCTCATAAACACCCACTACATTTCTGAAATTAACCTGTTGTACTTCCTACGTACTGCCTCCAAAGCCAGTTTATCCTTAAGTGAGTGAGGAGTCCAGAATTGTACACACTTCTTTAGGAGTAGCAGCAGAACTTTAATCGCTAGGAATATTTCCAAATATGGTTACTGTAGTAATGGAAGAAATATGGGAGGCAATGTGTATTTAATGTTGGTGGGAATTATGGCACAGGATGGGGATATTCAGTCTCTTTGGAAGAATGCATTCAACCCCATTTCTCTGTGGTCCTGCTTTTTCTCTTCCATTGAGTATCCATTTCAGAAAGTCTTGCTGGATATTTACTGAATACTTAAGGGTCTGTTCATCCATTAACCCTGTGGTGGCTCTCTGAGCAATCCAATTCCTTATAAATTTTCTTTCATTACAATCCACTTGCTCCTGATTTTCCTACCACCCTCCCAAATTAGTAATTTTCAATATTGAATTAACCCACCAATCACAATGTATTTTTTGAGCAAGAGGAGGTGGGAGCACCTGGAGAAAGCCCATGTGCGGAGAATGCAAAGTGCACACAGCACCAGAGATCTAAATTGAACGTGTGAGACGCCAAGGCTACCTGCTGACAATGCCACACACCACCACTTAAAACAGTAAGAAGTTTTCAATCAAAGCTGCAATCACAGTGATTGGAGGGATTTTTGAAAGAATGGAAGCAGATGGAATTTAATCCTCATGAACGTGAGATGATGTATTGTAGGGCATGTGCCACAAATTTCAGTATTCTAGGGAGCATTGTGGAACAGATGGACGGTGATGCACAAGCTCAAAGATCCTTGAAAGTGGCAGTGTTGGTAGCTAATGTAGTTTCAAATGCATATTGGGATTAGTCAGGGCATTGAGTATATGAGCAGGAAGATTATTCTCTAACTTTATGAAGTTTTGGACAATTGGAGTACTGTGTCCAGTTCCTGGTCATGCTACAGGAAAGACCGATAGGGCCAGAAATTCTGCAAAGGACATTAGGATAATTTTAGTTTCTCACTGGAGAAACTAGATATGGGGAGGATGCAGTTTAGAACAGATTTATCTAGGGTAGACAGGAGGAATTTTCCCCCTTACTAGATGTGAATAAAATGATGGAACATAGATTTAAGGCAAAGGTATAAGAAGGCAAAGGTTATCAGTGGTTCTCAACCTTTTTCTTTCCACTCATACCACTTAATTGGTGCTCAGTGATTGGTAAGGGATTGCTTAAGGTGGTATGCGGGTGGAAAGAAAAAGGTTTGAAAACCACTGTTTTAATTGTACCTAATTGACTTGTTATGTGCATGGTTTCATAACTCCAAAGGAAATGGGGCAATGACAATTTTTCTCAAGCAAAATATTTCAGTAATAATTGGGACTGGAGCAGTGATTCTCAACCTTCCCTTCCCATTCACATACCACCTTAAGCAATCCCTTACTAATCACAGAGCACTTATGGCATAGGGATTACTTAAAGTGACATGTGAGTGGAAAGAAAAAGGTTGAGAACTGCTGGTTTAGATGGTATCTGAAAGGGACCTTTTTCACTTGAAGAGAGTACCTAGAATGCACTGCTGGAGAGAGTGATGGAAACAATTGTTAACAGCATTTAAGAGGTGTCTGGATGAACACTTTCCACCTCAGCATTGAAAACTACAGGCAAGTGCTTGGGAGTTGGATCAATACAGTTCATACGTCAGTGTGACATGGTGATCAAATGGCTTCTCCACACTGTAAATTTCAAACAAATCTCAAAATCTCTAATTCACACTTCTCCCAGCTAATCCTTCATTTCTGGTACCTTTCTAGTGAATCCCTTCTACGTCCTCTGTGTCCTTTATCAAGTGTGATTGAATGGATAAATATTGACCAGAATAATTCTGTTGCCATTATAATAGCATCAAGAGATGTTCACCTCTAAAGTGTCCATCTCAACTAATTTTCTGCTGAAAAAATTGAATATTTCTAACCAGTGATGTTCAATGCTCCACAAACCTGAGGTAGTTCTAAACTCTCCTGCCTGTGTCCTAAATTTGTGAGTTTTGATTACTTATCATCTTTGTGATTGGTGATCTATTATGTTTCCTATATTTTGCCCCAGAGTATGGTGTGCTCTATCTGAAAGCTGCATAAATACCAAGTTCACTTAATTCTATGGTTTGCTCATGGTACAGTCCGCTTCAAATAAAAAGTTGCTGTTCCAGCCCTCGAACCTCCAGGCATATAAATGTATCTTCTGTGTCAGGCCACATGAGTTGTCAAGACTAAGTGCAGTAATCAAATGAAGTGGGTAAGAGTAATTGGACCAGTATTTCCTCTCCATTTAAATGTCATATTCTGCCCTGACTTAAGATAAATTCCTAAGTTCACATCTTTATAATGAAAACTGCATGTGAAAACTTACCATGCTATAAATTACATTTTACCTTCAGGTGGTACAAAACCCCTCTGAAGAAATGTAATTACAGTGGGTTATGTTTACTTGGGCAATTTCAATTACAAACATTCACTTATTTTTAATGGGATAATTGACAGGAAATCTGCACTGATGCAAGATTTGTTGCAAATTACATCAATGCAGTTATTCAACACGTGCTAGGAGTGGGAGAAAAGTCAAAATAAATGCTGTTGCCATGATCCATTGAAATCTCGACTCAGTAACAAATCGGCATGGACTCTATTACTGTTAATGGGACAAAGTAGGAACTTGTGGGTGAGAGGGGATAGTATCACAAACCAAATGGGATGGAGTTCACTAAAAATAATACTGGAGAAACTCAGAAGATCAAACCAGTTCTCTAGCTATCAAATGTGCGCAACCAACACTTCGGGTCCTTCATCAAGGTATGAACAAAATATAGGCAGGTGCTATGTACTTCATATAGCAACGGTAAAGATACATAACCAACATTTCGGGCTTGAGCCCTTCATCAAGTTGTGAGCAAAATGGAGGTAGGCACCTCAGTTATATATCTATCTTTGCTGATAAAGTACATGGCAATTGCCTCCATTTTGCTTGTACGTTGATGAAGGGCTGTAGAGCTCGTCGAAAGAATCAGACTTGTTGATCCAAACCAAGGCTTTTATTAGCAAAAGACAGGAGCTCTTCACAGGTGGCTGACCAGTCTGGAATGATCCGACCTGGCTGGGGACACAACCCTTTAAGGCCCAGACAGTAGGCGTGGCTAAGCTCTCAGCCAATCGCTGTAAGCACAGTCTAGATACTGTAACTATATACATTGGTGATAGATCTGTACTATCACAAGGGCTCAAGCCCAAAACATTGATTATGCACTTATAAGGTTTGACCTGTTGAGTTTCTCCAGCATTGTGTTTTTACTTCAACCACGATGCCTGCAGACTTTTATGTTTTACTTCCTTGGGATGGAGTTCAAGTATGAAATACCTTGTAATAGTCTCATTAGTTTTCATGCTGCTTTACTGTAAGAAATGTTTCAATTAAAAAAACTTTTTTTGTTTCAGAAACCAATAAATGTAGTAGAAAAATATATGCCTTTTAATTAAAGGATGTTTTATTGCATTCTCCAGCCCTATAACCTGCAGAGATATCAGCACTTCTCCAATCCTAAACCCTGATTACATTTAGTTGCCCTAACATTGTAAGCTGTTTTAAACTCACCAGTTTCCCTTCCCTTTTGATTTCCCTTCATTACCACTCTCTTTCCTTAAGATTTTTTTATAATCTCTCATTGTTTTGACTGCTCCTCCTGATGTGTCAACTGGCTTGATGTGAAAGGTGTTTGATAATACTCCTGTGGAGTAGCAGGGGACACTGTCAAGTTAAAAGCTGTTTCAATACAAGTTAACAACTTAAAACTAAAAATGTTGGGCAAAACCTTGTATATTTAATGTGTGTGTATTTTTGTTTACAGGTTATCTGCGTAATGTTGCTACATCTGCTACAAAGAAAATATCAGATTCAATGCGAGAAACTGCGCAAACAATTAAGAAAACTGTGGAGGAACATAAAATAGGCAATCTCCTTGATATGGTTCGAACAACTACAGTATTGCCAGAAAATATCTGTTAGAACAAGGTTATGAGCTTTAAGTTGGATTTTTCCACTGAGTTATAAAGCTAGTGTTTGCTAATTCTCCATTTACTTTACCTAGTAAGAAATGTTTGCTTGGTAAAATCAGCTCCAAGGCCATTAATAGTACTGGAATTTAATTTGTTTACAGAGGTTAAGAAATAACCAGAAATTAAAAGAATAACAAAACCAACGTATGGTAGTTAAACATTAAAAGCCTTGAAATGATGAGATTGAACTTCTAACATGGGCACTAACGTGGCTTGAGTAAGGCACAGTTAGACAAGGTTACAGCAGTAGTCCTCAAACTTTTTCCACTCACATACCACTTTAACTAATCCCAATGCTATCGGTGCTCTGTGATTAGTAAGGAATTGCTGAAGGGAAGGTTGAGAATTACTGTTCTAGATCCAATTGTTACTGAAATATTTTGCTTGAGAAAAATTGTCATTGCCCCATTTCCTTTGGAGTTATGAAACCGTGCCTATAACTAGTCAATGAAGTATGATTAAAACAGTGGTTTTCAACCTTTTTCTTTCCAACCACTGACCACCTTAAGCAATCCCTTACCAATCACAGAATACCTATGGCATAGGAAAAAGTTAAAGTGGTACATGAGTGGAAAGAAAATGGTTGAGAACCACTGGGCTACCCATTTGATATCATCACAGGTATTTTTGAACAAGAGCAATAAAATATATCCATAGCCCTCATTGTCAGTATTTTGAGAAATAAGACAATTTGGAAGAAAATGCTTCTGAAATGTTTGCACCTGATAAATTGATTTCAGTAGTCTCATGGTGCTTGCTGTGTGTTTCTGGGTGAGCTCTTTAGAAATCAATCAAGGAAAATATTAATCTGATGCAAAAACACAACGCTGGAGAAACTCAGCAGGTCAAACAGTGTACTTTATGCAGTAAAGATACATAATCAACATTTCGGGCTTGAGCCCTTCATCAAGGTATGAGCAAGGGATAAGCTCCTGCCTACATTTTGCTCATACTTTGATGAAGGGCTCAAGCCCGAAATGTTGATTATGTATCTTTACTGCATAAAGTACACTGCTTGACCTGCTGAGTTTCTCCAGCGTTGTGTTTTTGCATCAGATTAATATGTTTTTACTTCAACCAGGATGTTTGCAGACTTTTGTGTTTTACATTAATCCAATGCCATCATTTCCCCTCCCCCAAAGTATGCAGAGACCATCTGTTGAGCTTTGACTTTTGTGGTGAGTCAATTCTGCTAAACTGAGACACAAGCCAGCAGGGATGCAGTGCTGCTGGAGCGCCGTTCTGGCACCATTTTGTCACTGTTTTTGGTGAGCTCCGGCCCCTAAAAAAATTAGCATTGCAATCCTGCAAGCCATTGTCATGAACAAGTCATGAAATCCAGTGTTGTGAGGCTGCATCATAGTGTAAACGTACATATTATAACCATCTTACGACATTAAAAAATTATAGGGTTCTTGTATCTAACAACTGCAATAGTTGATGCATTTACATGCTGAATAGCCACAAGAAACACTATTTATTCTAGTTAATATGTTATAATTATGTTAGGATAATTAGAAATTTAATTGAATGATTTTATTCAGGTAGGACTGTGCTTTTACATTGTTTCCCTCTGTATGTCATACCATTGACCTGGAGCTGCTGAATTCCACATTTCTACAAAATCTGAAAATAATTCATTTGCAGCCGACTGCTACAAAGAAACACCCCCCCCCCACCCCCACCCCCACCCACACAGTTCCAGCCGTTTTTGCTGATTGACTGAGTCAGCCATATGAATAACAATAGCAGGTGGGAACATCCATGCATATGAATGCCCTTCTTCCCCAGCCTGTTTGAGCCTGCAGCTGACGTAGACATTTACCCCCTCCATAAATCTTCGTCCGCGAAGCCAAGCCAAAGAAAAGAAGACTTCAATTGTACGCTTTACCTGTTATTTTATTTTTTGAGCATTTCAATCTAATGATTCAGGTTTGGGAAATGATAACCTTGGTTATTTTTAAAATATTAGAATAAATGAAGCATTTTTATTGATTTCATTTTGAGAACCAACGTCTATTAAGAGCTGATGTCATACGTTAATAGGAATGATGTTTAGATTTTGTTAAAAGGTTCTCATTTCTCTCATGCCTCATCATCCCAGCATTTACCTAGCCCTACTTTTGTTTACAGTGATGGCTGATGCTCTGTGGTATACCTTCATGAACTGTGCTGATGCTCTGATATTTTAGCCAAGTAGTCATCTATCAAGTAATTTGGACTGGATAATAATTGGGATGCCCTTACTTAGATATCTTCTTTTTCCTTGAAGTGAGCTTTTTTCTTGAGGCAAAAAGACTAGAGCAACTCAGTGGATTGTATCCATGAATAAAAGTCGTTAGTTAATGTTTCAGGTCTTGGACCCTTTATTGGAGACTAAATTAGGAAGGGGTGATTCTGGGGGGTGGGGGGGGGGGGGAAGAAAGTGGGACATTGAAGAAGCTGTGAAGGACTTAAAAAGGGAGAGGATTTTGAGCAGAAGGTGGGAAAAGTGGAGAGACCAAGCAAGAGACTACTGGGAGGGAAGGGAGGGGGAAGAAAGAAGAGTAGGTGAAGAAGAGATGGAAACTGGAGCTGGATAGAGGTGGTGATTACCTAAAATTAGAAAAATCAGTGTTCATGGTACAGGAGGAATATGATGCATAGAACATTATAGCACAGAAACATCTCCCTTTGGCCCTTCTAGTCTGTGCTGAACCATTTTTCTGAATAGTCCAGTGATTCTCAACTTTCTCTTTCTACTTACATACCACTTTAAGTATTCCCTATGTCATAGGTGGTCTGTGATAGTAAGGGAATATGTGGGTGGAAAGAAAATGCTTGAAAACCACTGTTTTAATCATACCTAATTGACTCGTTATGTGTTCAGTTTCATAACTCCAAAGGAAATGGGGCAATGACAATTTTTCTCAAACAAAATATTTCAGTAACAATTGGGACTAGAGCAGTGATTCTCAACCTTCCCACTTCCAAACCACCTTAAGCAATCCCTTATTAGTCACAGAACATCAATAGCATAGGGATTAGTTAAAGTGGTATGTGAGTGAAAAGAAAAAGGATGAGAACCACTGGTCTAGTCCCACTGATCTGCACCCAGTCCAGAGCCCTCCATATTTTTCCCATCCATGTACCTGTCCAAAGTTTTCTTAAATGATAAAATCGATCCTACATTCGTCACTTCAGTGGGCAGCTTGTTCCAACTCCCACCACTCTGTGTGAAGAAGTTCCCCCTTGTGTTTCTCTTTCACCCTTAACCCATGTCCTCCTCTGTATCTCACCTACCCTCAATGGAAAAAGCCTACCTATATTTACTCTCTCTCCCTTGCCATTGTTGAATCCATTTTAATACCATGAATGCCAAGTATTTGAACCTTCCTGACTAACCTCCCGTGTGGGACCTTGTTAAAGGCCTTACTAAAGTCCATGTTGATAACATCCAGAGCCTTTCCTTCATCAATTTTCCTGCTAACCTCCTTGAAAATGACAGTACAAGAGGTGAAGGACAGATTTAACAGTGTGGATGCTGAGGGAAATGCAGATGGTTGGTCACTGGTATTTCGAGCATAGACCCACTAACTGTGCAGGTGTCTGGTGAAGTGGTTCCAAAATGTTGACTGACCATTTCTCTCCATGAATTCTCTGAGTACCCCCAGCTTCTCATTGTTTGGTTAAGATTCCAGCAACTGTGGTTCTTGTGTTTTTCTGTTGAGATTTTTTTTCTTCTTATTTAAATTTGTCAAATTAACTCAGTGTGAATGAATGATTAAACCTGAGTCTGCCTTAATCGCTCGGTATCATTCGGTGCTTTTACTAAATGAGCTATTTGGTTTTACTAGGGCATATTGTAGGTAGGTAGATGTGCAGTTGGAGGACCTGGCCTCTTCTGCACTGGTTCAGCTGTCAAAAGAGTTGGTTCCCTGTGGGCCTCCCAAAAGCTGAATTTTAAACACTGCTCAGAGTGTTAATGAGTTAGGCACTGCCATTTGGATTGAAATGTTTGACTCCTGGCTCCATGGAATGATTGCCTCAATTGATGATAACGTCAATGGTATCCTGTAATGTTTTGGGCTGGGGTCAAAATGTGAATGTTATCAGCTGGTATTACTCCCCACCAGTTGAAGCAGTTTTACATTTATCGGTGGGGCTAGCAACATTATCAGTCAATGCCATTTAGAATTTATTTTTTATAGATGTGAATAAAGCTCATAATGCATATGGTTCTGGAAGATCAGGTTATTTTAATCAGTTTAATACTTCTCTTTTTGGCCAATTGCAGACAATTATTGGAAATTTCAATAAGGAACAAGAAAAATTTATGAAGGAACAAAAATCAAAGAAATCAGGTACTTGTTTTAAAATAATATTCATTCAAGTGTCTGAATCTAATTCTGTTTAATGATTCCCTTATGTTCTGTGTTTTTTTTTGTGTGGTTTCAGAATGAGGTAGTGCTCCACATTCCACCTGTTTCAAGTTTAATTTAAGAAAATTATTTTGTGATTGATATAACTCAGACTAACTGTAATTAATCTACATTTTCTTTTGAGATAGTTTGTGTTTTTAACCCAGTTCTATGCACAAGCCCATTGTAAACTCAGAAACAAAGATTAGGCACTTTATTTTATCAAGACAATGAAGATGGTGCAGAATTTTTCAGGAAACTGGTTTATAGAGCTCTTTTATGTTTCATAAGAAATTAAACACACATCTGAAGTATTTTAGCAATAATGTCAGAACCATGGCATTGCTCTTAAAGCAATTATGTGGAAATTGATGTTGCTTTGGTTATGTTTGTTAAGGGGTAAATATTAAGCAAGATCACCAGAGGTAACTAACTCTTGTCCTTCTTTGATATACAGTACAAGTCTGATTATCCAAAATTGGATTCTCCAAAATCTTCATTTATCGATTTTTTTTTTAAAGAAAATCGTGATCAGGATTTATTGTCACGAACAAAACATGAAATTTGGTGGTTTGTGGCAGCATCATCGTGCAAACATACATATTATAATAATCTTATGACATTTTAAAAAATAAAATAATAATGCCCGAAAAGTAAGGCAGTGTCTTTGGTTCATTGATTATTCAGGAATCTGATGGCAGCGGGGAAGAAGCTGTCCTTATGCAGCTGAGTGCTCATCTTTAGGCTCCTGTATCTTTTCCCCAATAGTAGCAGAGTGAAGAGGGCTTGGCCAGGGTGGTGGGGGTCTTAGAGGCTACATTTTAAGACACTGCCTCATGTAGATGACCTCGATGGAGTGAAGTCTGGTGCCTGTAATGTCACATGCCGAGTTAACAACTCTCTGGAGTTTATTCTTGTCCTAAGAGTTGGTGCCTCCATACCAGGCAGTGATGCAACCAGCCAGAATGCTCTCCACAGTACACCTGTAGAGTTTACGAGAGTCTGGTGACATACAAAATCTCCTCAGGCATCTCACAAAGTATCGCCATGGCAAGCCTTCTTTGTTATTGCATCAATGTGGAGGCTCCAGAACAGATCCTCAGCGATGTTCTCGACCCTCTCCACTACTGAACCCTCGATGAGGACTGGGTCGTGTTCCCGTGACTTCTTACTGAATTTCGGATAAATGAGGATATTTGAAACAAATCAGAAATCCTCATTTATCCAAAATGTTTTGAGCCAAACTGACCTCACAGGTTGAAAAAAAAATTGATTCGACATGAAAATTAGAATGACAATTGTCCTCGTTTTATGTAACTCCCTCCTCTTTACTTTCCCCTATTGACTTTTCTCTCCAACTGCATGCCACTGTCTCCTAGCCGCAAGCGGTCAGAAGAATCCCTTGTCCCACGTCATCAAGGAGAGTAGCTTCCCGAGCGGGAGCAGGACCTCAGGCTCAGTGGCATTCCGTCTGCCCCCGCCCCCCCTTCCCTCTCTCCCTCCTCAGCAAAGCTCTTCAACACCGACTCCAAGCCCTCCCCTCGACCTCCTACTGCACATGCACACTGGACTCCCTGGTGTGCATGTGTGATTCGAGCTGGCTGGGGATGATCCAGGGTTGAGACTCGGGTGTTGGGGTGGGGAGCTCCAGTAATCAGGGAGAAAGGACCCTACTTACTCACTAGAGAGTTTTCCACCAGCCTACTATTTAATACTATTCAGTGGTATTTGTACAAATGATCCTGCATATCATAATGTTATAAGTTGCTCAAGTTTAGTTTCCCACTCTTGCGGATCAGTATCATTTATAGATATTTATTAAAAATGTTAAATGCTATTCTAATATTGAGTGCTTGTCAGTGATTTAGTATATCAATAAAATTTAGAGAAAAGGATAATAAAGCTGCTTCTTAACTACTAAGAATTTTATTTCCACCATCAGCACTTCCACCATGGGCTGGCTATAATAAGGAGGAACCTGTAAAACAGCAAATACTGTCTTTATCTGAAGTAAGTTAGAATTACTTTGATCTCTTCCTTCAAGTTTACTTCTTCCCTTATCCTAAAGTCAATTCATTAGATTGATTCCTCAGACAATGCACTTGTCGTATGAAGAGAGATTGAGAATGCAGTGGAGGTACACAAGAAGTCTACAGATATTAGGGAACTAGTACAAAAGTGCTGGAAGAACACATCAGGTGGTGCAGCATCCAAAGTTTTTTTAAACTGTAGAAAGGCATTCCTATGAGGACCAACCTGTAGTATCAAGGAACCAAAAATAGCACGGTAATACCCCTGGTATCTGGAACCCATGGAGATTAACATAACATAACAATTTACAGCACGGAAACAGGCCATTAGGCCCTTCTAGTCCGCACCGAACCAAACACCCCTCTCTAGTCCCACCTCCCTGCACAATGCCCATAACCCTCCATCTTCTTCTCATCCATATACCTGTCCAACCTTTTCTTAAATAATAAAATTGACTCCGCCGCCACTATTTCTCCCGGAAGCTCATTCCACACGTCTACCACTCTCTGAGTAAAGAAGTTCCCCCTCATGTTACCTCTAAACCTCTGCCCCTTAATTCTTAACTCATGTCCTCTTGTTTTAATCTTTCCTCCTCTTAACGGAAATAGTCTATCCACATCCACTCTGTCTATCCCTTTCATAATCTTAAATACTTCTATCAAATCCCCTCTCAACCTTCTACGCTCCAAAGAATAAAGACCTAATCTGACCTATCTCTCCCTATACTTTAGATGCTTAAACCCAGGTAACATTCTGGTAAACCTTCTCTGCACTCTCTCCACTCTGTTTATATCCTTCCTATAATTAGGCGACCAGAACTGCACACAGAACTCCAAATTAGGCTGCGCCAACGTCTTGGTAGAGTGAATTTTCTGGTTGCTTGAGATTGCATGCTGCGTGATTGGTGAACTAATGGGGAGGCGTGCCAATTTTAAATTTCTGTGTTTTTAACCTATTTCTGTAAATTTTTTGCCGGTTACTTGAATTCCAGATGGCAAGGGTTTTACTGTATAAGTATCAAATGACAGAAATTTGCAGTGTCAGGCAACAGCTATAGAAAAGCATTCCAGGTTAAAGATCTCCATCAGACGTTGGACAAGTAAAAGTGAAAGCAAGTTTAAGACTTGGGTAAAGGGAAATCTGGCAAGTGGTGGAAAGCAGGGGTGATTTAATGACAAAAGGGTTGAAATTGCAATATGAAAAGGTATAAAAATGAAAAGGTAAAAGAGATCAGTGAAGAACAGAGAGCAAGTGTTCACTCATCGTGCAAGCTAGGCAGAATATTTTTTTAAAAGTGCGAGACAGTAGAAATTTTGTGCTTAACGAAAAGGTTGGGCTTGTAAGAATCTAAGCGCACTTTTTTGCTTTTGCAGGATCGTCGGAACTTTCTGCGAGACCCTCCTGCTGGTGTACCATTTAATTTTGATTTCAACACCGTGGTACCCGTTGCAGTTGTGATGCTTCGAGAAGACAAGCTACTGAATAAAATGCGTTTTGAGCTTGTTCCTAAACTGTGAGTGAACAGAAACACTTGTAGTTTCTCCCTCTAAGAACCAACATTCCCCAAGCAGTTTTGTCCAGAGTAAATTAACTTTATCTGAGTACTGTAGTCATCACATTTGAAAGTGTAGTATATTTTTCATTTGAATACTCTTCATCTTGAATTCTTTTAATTTGAAGTTGGCAAATATTTTATTAAGATCTAATCATCCCTCCAGTCTTGATGAACGGTTCTGACCCAAAACGTTGACAATTCTTTTTCTCCCACTGTGCTGCTCAACCTGCTGAGTTCCTTCAGTGCATTGATTTTTTTTGCCATTAGCATTAGTTGAATTTTATAGCCTTAAATATCTCCCAACTGAAGAAATGAAACAATAAATAGTGTGTGATGTGTTAATAACGCTTGACATGGAGTCTCGAGTGGAGAAAAAACAGCTGCTGGAGGAACTTCATTCATTTTTGTTGGCTCCTCAAGTCTCTGGAGTCTTCATGGTCATAAGGAGTTCAACAGCATAGAAACAGGCCCCTCAGCCCACTGGGTCCACCCCACACCTACCTGTACTGATCCCACTTGCCTGCATTAATCGCACATCCTTTTATATCCTACTCATTCAAGCACCTGTCCAGATTCCTCTCAAATATGACTGTCCTACCTCCACCACCTCCTGTAGCAGCTTGTTCCAGTTCCAAGACAGAGGAGTGAAACAAATGTCTGCAGATGCAGCGATTGTAGTAAAGACACATGATGTCACAGGTGTACTTTATCAGCAAATATAAAGATACTTGCCTATCCAAGATGTTACCTCTCTGCTTCCTTTTTCCAAGGTAAAAACTTGGCTTATCCTGTCTCCCATTAAGCACAAGCCCTCTCATCCAGCCAACAACCCTTTGAATCATTTCTTCATCCTCGATGGCTTCAGCAGTATGATGACCAGAACTGTGCACAATAAGAATATTTTAAACTAACTTTCTTTTTCTTTGCAGTGTCAAGGAAGAGCAGTTCTGGAGGAACTATTTTTACCGAATATCTCTCATTAAACAATCAGCACAACTTGCAGGTATAGCCGCTGAACAGCCTGAAGACTGCAGAGAGGAACTGGATAGTTTGGCAAGCATCTCCCCAGCTACAGGTACTCCAAAATTCAATCAATGTAACACAATGTTACGAGGGTTTTTCATCTACAGGTAGACCCTGACTTACGATAGGATTGTGCTCTGGGATTTGTATCTTAAGTTGAAACAATACTGCTCTCTACCATTTTTTTTAGTTAAATTTAATTTCAATGCTAAAAACCTTCATTACAGCACAGTTTAGTCTTTTTTTTTAAAAGACTGCAATGTGCACTACCAGTCTTTAAATCTAAATTTTATTTGAACGCTGAAAACCTTTATTGTAGCACAATTTGGCACGACGCACCTCTGGCGACGCAAATTTTACATGATGGCTGGCTTGCTGTACAGTGCACTCATGACACCTAGTGTATGTTGAACATTACTCTTGCACTTTGATGGAATTGTCCAGCATTGCAAAAGAGTAGCATCTTTGTGCCACATGTCGGAAGTGCGGGTCTATCTAGAAATACCCTTCACACAAACCAACAGCACTCTGTCCCCTTGAATGGGAAGTCAATTAACAAATTCTAACTTTTAAAATACTTCAAACTTCAATGAGTTTTCTAAATGTCTGCCTTCTTTGTATTGGGTGCAGTACTTCCAAAGACGTCCCCAATGCCTATGGAAAAAAGATCTGTTGAGGTAAATTTTATAGTGATTTTTATGCTCATAAGTTTAGAGCAGCCATTCTCGACGTCTTTGGTTATGGCACCCCTCCAGGACTCTGCTTAAAGTTTATGGGTCCTCTTACCTGTGAAGCAGTCAAGTTTTTGTTTCTCCATAATCTGGGTGGCACGGGAGTTTGTACATTCTCCCCTTGTCTGCGTGGGTTTCTGCCTACCTTCCAAAAGCGTAGGGGGTTTGTATTGGGGAGCACGGGCTCGCGCTGTATGTCTCATTTATATTTAAATTATTTTCCTTACCATCAACATAAAATCATTTATTTAAAAAAAATTTCATGATGTGAAAAGAACACGCCTTTCACTTAAATGAGCTGTGGTCCCCGGGGTAGGGTTGGGGGGGGGGGGGGGGGGTGTGGTGGTGCATAGGGCCCCCATTGAGAATGGCTGCTTTAGAGTGTATTTTAATGGAACCGGATGAATGGATTATTTGTCAAATGAAAGAGCAAGAAGATCTCTGGTTACCTGCCTCACCTGAATAATATTACGTTGTATCTATATTTCTGTTTGCCTTAAGTTGGAAAAGCCTTGAGTTGGAAAAACCTCAGCTCCAATCACAGTAAAGGTCCTATATTTACACATTTTGGGATTCCAGAAAAAGTTATGAAGTCCAGATTTAATTGTTAATTTTGCCCATGTTGTCAACAGAACAGGTCCAATTATCCATGGATACCTTTGTCAAAGAATAACATTTAGTGTGAAACATTTATAAAACTATTTATAACTAGTTTTCCCAATATTACCTAATAACTTTGTCCTTGGCTTCTGGATGAAATTTTCAAATCCAACAGTGTAGTAAATGAATTCAAAACATAAGGTGCAAATTGTTGGAATAAGTCTTAAAAATGGTTGAAGAAGAAGCAATGTTTCCTCCCAATTCATTTTTATTTTATTAGACAATATGAATAAAACTAGTAGAAGCCAGAGAGTAGTGATGGATCCCCAATGCTTGTTCATTGCTTCTCAGACTGGAGGCTTGTGACTAGTGGTGTGCCTCAGGGATCGGTGCTGGGAACATTCCTGTTTGTCATCTATATCAATGATCTAGATGATAAGGTGGTAAATTGGATCAGCAAGTTTGCAGCTGACACTAAGATTGGAGGTGTTGCAGTTGTAGACAGCGAAGGTTTTCAAAGCTTGCAGAGGGACCTGGGCCAATTGGAAAAATGTGCTTTAAAAAAATGGCAGATGGAATTTAATGCAGACAAATGTGAGGTGTTGCATTTTTGAAAGAAAAGACAACCCAAGAAAGGACATACAAGGCCATGTAAGGTGGGGTTTACAGATACATAATTTCCTTAAAGTTGCATCACAGGTGGATAGGATTATAAAGGGAGCTTTTGGCATTTTGGCCTTTATAAATCAAAGTACTGAGTATAGGAGCTGGAATGTTATGCTGAAGTTGTAGAAGACAATGGTGAGGCCAAATTTAGAGTATTGTGTGCAGTTTTGGTTAGTAGTAGTTTCTAACTATAGGAAAGATAGCAATAAGATCAAAAGAGTGTGGAGAAGATTTACTAGGACGTTACCGAGACCTTGGCCCAGATATGTCTTTAAGATACAAGATAGTGACCAATTGTGCAATATTTTTCACTCATCTCAAAGTAACAAATCAAATTAAAATGTAGTTGGGCTGTTTGAGCATTCCAATTGATCACAATACAATGTTTGTCTTGTTGCTGAACATCTGGAATAAGGATAATAATTTTGATAGGAAACATCTGTTGGACAGATGCCAAATGTTTGAGTGGGTGGAAATGCCAGGAAATGAGGCAACATTATATATCTGAAATTTGCCTCAACCTCATTCATTTTTGCACTCTTTTTCACAAATATGCAACATGAGTCTTGGCTCACAAGGCTCATAAAATAATTTAAATAGCTGCCTTATGTAAGCTGTTGTGCTTTCTGCCAAGGATATACTCAGCAAAATGAGCTCATTAAAAAAAATATGGGAGCAGGGCAGTCACTCGCCCCTTTTACAACGACATTAAAACTGCTTCACCTACCTGTCTGTATAAGGTAGGAGGGGGTAATTTTCACCCCATGTCTGATACTTACAAAGTTGCATTTTGCAATGGCTTCTGTCCAAAGGGGTTAGAGCCTGTCTGGTCCAGGACAGTTGAAGACTGTAAGAGGTCCTGCCTCCTTTTTCTTCTGGATGCCGGCTTGTTTATATAAAAGGTCACGCTGACCCAGTACTTCTTCCATCTGAATGACCCAAGCTGCCTTTAAAGACTGGTTGTTCATATGCCAATTAAATGACTATCCTGTGAGAGTCGAGAAGATGTGTGTGTAGAAATGGTGACTATTTTATTCCTTTTGCTTGATCACCACTTTTTGCATCATTTTTTTCTTTACCCTCTCTGCCCAGATGTTACTGCAGCTTCATTTTATGCCCAGCAAATGCAAATATCAGTAGAGAAATTCTGAGTACATTTGGTCCAGTATCAGGGATCCTCCTGCTGACCCACCAACTGTATCTCACCAAAACAAAATGACAATCCTTTCCCCAACTCACTTCTTGAATGGGAGATCTTGTTAGATTGTGCGCAATGTTTTGTGTGAGGTAACATATTAGATCCTTTCCGTAAGCTCATAGTTTGAGGAGTCCCTGGTGTGTTTCATAACAGAATTACCTTTCTGTATGTTCCTATTCTTTATTGCAAATAAAGTTATTCTTTTACAGGTTCCCTCTTCTGAGGAGGTTTCAATAAGCCCAACTGTTAATGAGTTTGTGTGTGATGTGTTTAATACTTTGTTCTTGAACCAGGAAGATGACTTGAGGGGCATGGAACAATTGGACATGAGTGGCAGTCAGCCGGCTCCTGCTAATGATGGTAGGTGTGGCAAAAAAATAAGTTTGAGTCTTATTTGAACTTGGGCAAGGCCCACAGCCAGAGTTGCTGCCTTGCAGCTCCAGATACAAAGGTTCAGTCCTAATCCATGGCGAGGTGCAGTGTTGGTATGTCCCTTCTTTGAATGAAGGTTTCTTCCGGACACTTCAGTTACTTCCTCCGTGGTAAATGAATTGGCTGTGGTAATTTGCCCCTGTGTGAGGTGCGTGTGAGAATCTTGGGAGAGGAGGAGTTGTTAGATTCCTCTGCACTAAGCAGAGCAAGGGGTGACCAACCTTCTTAATTTAGATATATAGCATGGTAACAGGCCATTTCGGCCCACGAGTCTGTGCTGCCCAATTAACCTACACCCCGGCATGGACTTGTGGGCCGAGATGGCCTGTTACTGTGCTGTATGTCTAAAGTGAATATTAAAAGCTTGGTGTAGAGCATAAATGGGAGCTTGAGGGCTAAAATGAACTCGAGCTGAAGGGACTCTGGCACCATCAACAAGTAAAATTATCCAAGATAAAAAAAATTCTTAGAAGTAATTTGTATAAAAATTTAAATTTATTGTACACTGTACCAAAGCTTTTTTCAAATGCATACCGAGGCACAAGCAAACTCCACTTTCTAATTTATCGCTGGTAGAGTGTCCTTAATGTGCTGCTGATGGTTTTGTGGCTGTTTTTTAACCGTCCCATGGTTCAGCTTCAAGAATACAGTTTCTTGTGGTGAGCATTTTCTTCCACTATATTTTGTAATGCAGAGAAAAAGATTTTCTCTTCCAGGAACACATTATTTTGCATGCTAACTAACCCCTTAACAATTTGTTTCATTCTATTTAAACTGTGGGACACATTATTTCCTCGGTGCTATTTTGTTTCAGTTTTCCAAATGTATTTTCTCATTGTGTTCTTCCAATTGTTAAAAGCACAAGTTAGCAGTTCTTAGATTTGTAGTTACATCTATTGTTGCACGAGTTCTATTTCGTTTCCTTCAGCGTAGTTCTGGAGTTTAATTACATTTTAAAATGGATATGTTGGGAAACGCCTCATGGAAACTCCTCTCCAATTAGCTGTACATACTAAGAATCTGGAAGCAATATACCTTAAAAATAATAGGCAAATTATTCATTTTTAAATGCATTTTTCTATTTGCTTAGTTATCACTTAAATTCAGACTGCCAATTAAATCTAAATATAAGTAATTAATTACTCACACCATTTTCAGTACCTCTGAGGTCATGCCCAAATTTTTTTCTTGGGCTCCACCCTCTACTAAATGCACCATTTTCCAAGTTGCCATTTGAATTGTTGAAGGACCTTTGTTCAGTCCACCCTCCCTTGAAGACAATTTGGGTAAAGTAGAGGTCATCAATAAAATGTTTGAATGCAGTTGAATATCACAGGGGGGCACAGTTAGCATAGTGGTTAGGGCAACGCTATTACAGTGCCAGTGTCTGGGGTTCGAATCCAGCGCTGTCTGTAAGGCACTCCGGTTTCCTCCCACCTGTCAAAATATATTGGGGGTGTAGACTCACGGGCAGAAAGGGATGGCCACTGTGTTGTGTCTAAATTAAATTCAAAGAGTGTAAATCCTTTAAAAGAAATTGGATAAAATAAATAAACCTTAGTTCCAATCTTCTCCAAATATTTAGCACACAGATCTATAGTCTCACACTTTAACACAAAGGGAATGAAGCACTGTAAAGGGTATGTCTTTGAACGAGGTTCCTCAGTGTACTATTTCAGATCGGAGATGTTATCCTGATTTCCTGACTGATGTTAATTCTGCAGTTAATGTCTTATCTAATATGTTGTTAACCAGTTTCCGTGTTTCCTGCATTCTAATTGTAGTTTGATTGTAAAAACACACCAGGACATTCTGAAAGGAACATTGAATGGTGCTATAGAAATACAAGTCGTAACTCTTCACAACTCTTTCAGGAAATGGTTTGTAATGTCAGAAAAACTTCAGTCAAATTTGGACACAGCAAACTGTCTCAATCTTCAGAAAATGTCTGTATTCAGTGCTGCCAATTAAGGGATAAATGTTGATCCAGGGCACTGATAAATTGATAAAATAGATTCAATCCTGGTTCATTTTTGAATTAGTATTTTGGAATATCTTCTATTGACATTATGGACAAGGAGTGCCTTGCTCAAACAAAAGACCAAGTTAATAAATTCTTGTACCAAAATAATGCAAAAAGGCAAGTTAACTCGGGGAAACAGGCAGTGTAATAATACTGCAAGATGGCGTTGGCAGTAGTGTTGCAAAAGTCAAATAGTGAAGGGTTCAGGGGAAAGTACAGTTTTTTTTTAAAATGACGGTGCAAGACATCTTCTTTTGCCAGTCTGTGATGGTTTTAAAAGTCTTACACCCCTAACGTCGAGGTACTCGAGATGGCAGAGGTCGACAGCATCGAGTCCACGCTGCTGAAGATCCAGCTGCGCTGGATGGGTCACGTCTCCAGAATGGAGGACCATCGCCTTCCCAAGATCGTATTATATGGCGAGCTCTCCACTGGCCACCGTGACAGAGGTGCACCAAAGAAAAGGTACAAGGACTGCCTAAAGAAATCTCTTGGTGCCTGCCACATTGACCACCGCCAGTGGGCTGATAACGCCTCAAACCGTGCATCTTGGCGCCTCACAGTTTGGCGGGCAGCAGCCTCCTTTGAAGAAGACCGCAGAGCCCACCTCACTGACAAAAGGCAAAGGAGGAAAAACCCAACACCCAACCCCAACCAACCAATTTTCCCTTGCAACCGCTGCAATCGTGTCTGCCTGTCCCGCATCGGACTGGTCAGCCACAAACGAACCTGCAGCTGACGTGGACTTTTTACCCCCTCCATAAATCTTCGTCCGCGAAGCCAAGCCAAAGAAAAAAATAATAGCAGGAAAGAAACTAATATAAATAATGTTTATATTTTTCATTTTCTGTGGGTTAGCTTGATGAAATGGTTTTCTGTAAATGTTCCAGTGAGATGTTGGTACTAGGCAATATGAAATATTACCTATCACACAAAATTGAAGGACTGAGTTATTAGTTAAGAGGTCACAGCTCTTGTATAGTCTCCAACAGGTCAAAAACTTTTAAAATAATATGCCTATTAAACACCAGGTGAAAATATGTTCATTTTATTCTTGACCAACAGCCTCCTTATTTAAGCAGGTCAGATTGATCTGCTCATTTCCCATAAGCAGCCTGAGCATTTAAAAGTTAGATGAAGTAAGTTAATCGGCAATCATTTAATTTCAAATGCAGAGATAGTCCCATCTTGACACTTTGAACCAGCTAATTTCAACATAATTGATTGCTTAGACAGACTAAGGAATTCTAAGAAAGTGTTTCTCAAAAACATTTACTGTTTGAGCAAAAAATTGTATTAGCCTGCACATTCATTGTAGTGCACAGTTTTATCTTGACTGGAACGTGGTCACAGGTTATTTCTCGGAGCAGATACTGGATGATGATTGGAAATGGGAAATTAACTAGCTGCTCCATAACGTTAGGCCTGATTATCGCCATATTTGTGGTTATATTTGATCTTTTGCTGTAAGTGGTCATGGTTTATTCACTTTTCCTTTTCAAGCAGATGACATTCCAGAGTGGGAAAAGGAGCTGCAGAGAGAACTCCAGGAATTTGAAATTGTTAATGAAAAAGCAAAACTCAGTGACGCTTGGGAGAAAGAAATCGAGGCAATGCTTCAAGAAGAGGATTAAAAGGCTTGCTGTAGGAAATTTGTTTCCACAGATTCTCCCCAGCGGAGGCAGCAATTTTTGATGTACTCGTTTTCTCATACTGTTTCCAAAGAGGTAAAGAATGCTAACAGTATTTTCTGTGGTCAGATTTCAACTTTAAACCTATTCAGTACCACTAGCATTATTGTTAGAGTTTTCAGTACAACGTTTGTGTTTTGTGGAGACCAGATTTTTAAGTTTTTAAAAATTTTCTAATTACCAATTTTATTTTCTGTATAACATTTTAGAAAAAATCCTAAAGTATTTCATTTTATTTGTAGTTTTCAGTTGCAGACAAAAGACTGACCAGTATTTAACCCTTCTACCCTCCTCCTCCCCCCTGTTAAACCTCTGTTCCTCTTCACAGCAATATGGGGTTACCTAAAGGGGTAATATTAACTTGGCACATTGGTAAGGTGTTGCATCAGCAAAGTAAAGTGCATAATTCTCCAGTTCCTGGCTGGCCAAACCACCAAATCCCACATGACTAAAATAATGACTGCCGAGCTAGCCAATATTCAGGAGTCACAAGGGCCTTTCTTTTATTGGTGCATTAAGACCTTCAGGGAAAAGCACTTGGATGCTGGTTTGTTCTCTTTATCTGGTAGGCAAACATAATGTCAGAGGTAAAGCAAGACAGGAACAAAATACCTAAAGATGTTAAATGAATGATGTGATCATAGTCCAGATTTCATTATTTTGAACCATTTATTGAAAACAGGAGTCCTGAGGTCTTTCAAACGAGCCTATTTTGCCCTCAGAAATTCATTTGTTGGCTCCACAAAGATTGTATTATTTACAGATAAACTGTTTTTTAAAAAAAAGTTCAGAAACTATACATGGCTTTCCAGTAAGAAAAATCAGAAGGTTCTACATTAATGTGCAATCTGCACGATTTGCATTGCGTTAAAAGCCAATATCGCAGAATGCTGAGAGTTATGTCTTGAGTTACGCTGCTTCATGACTAGGGACTGTTATCATGGTGTGTAATTTAAGTAGCTGGGTTCATTATGGAATGGGGAGGTCTTGAACCTTCAAACGTAGACTCTGATACAGGAGTGAAGTAAATGTATTTGACTGAATTTTAATTTCTTTGTTATTCTGTTAATTCCGTGTATACATCATATTATGTTTATGGTTACATTTGAATTTTATTTTATAAATTCCATTTTGTATACAATATGCTTTCACCCTAAAATTCACAAAGGAGATCGCCACTAATAACAAGCCAAAATGGGAAGATAATCCATCCAGGTTCTTGTTAGTAAACAGTTTTATCTGCTTTGGGGAGGTTTTGGAATCTGTCAGAATTTTAGAATTTGAAGGTGAAACACGAAAATACCTATGATATACTGAAACTTTTAGCACTTTTTCGTTTACCTGAAGCATCGTTGAAATGTTGTTTCAGGAGGAAGATGCATTCATTACAGTTTTTATTGTAAATAACAAACATCTTCTCAGAGGATTGCTCACTGTACAATGTAAGCAATGTGCTGGGGAGAAAGAACCATAATTATTGTAACATTCTAAAAAAAGATTTATTTGAGAGTTGCCCATAAGAAATTGTACCTTGGAAATTGTAAAAATCTAAGAAATTAAATTCATATTTGATATGTGGTGTATTCTTCCAATTTTGAAACAATATTTTAAGAAAAGGAGGAAAAGATTGTACAGTACTTGAAAAGTAGTCAGTCCTGTGTGTCACCGCATGATATTTACTGCAACATCTATGAAAGAGAACTTAAAAATAACCCAAAAAGAAAACCATCTGGTGAGGAGAACGTCTGTTTCCACACTTCTCACAACCTCTCATGATGAGTGAAAAAGTAAACCTGGGTTAGAAAGCCCATGGAAATTAATTTCTCCATCTGGAATTGGGCATGAACTTAATCTTTTTGCCAATATGTGCAAATCCTACAAAATCAGATTGTAACTTGAGTGAGCAGAAATCTGTCAAAAATATCAACAATTCATATTGGGAGAAATACATTTTTTGAAGAGGAAATAATGCAAAATGTGCTTCCTCAGCAAGGATATAGTCACAAATTAAATCAAAAGTTAATAGGATTTTCTGCAAACTTCCCCTTCATTTGTTCAGTTGGCTGATCATTAGAATGGGCTGGGGGAAGAACCATGGTTATTATTGAAATATGAGCTTGATGTTCAAATCTATTACAGTGCCAGCACTTCAGGTTTGAATCTGGCACAGTCTGTAAGGAATTTGTACATTCTCCCTTTGACCTGCATGATGTTCCCTGGATGCTCTGGTTTTGTTCCACTCTCTAAAATGTACAGGCTTGGTAATGGGCAAGTTAATTGATCCCTTAGCCTCTCCTCTCCAAATGGTCTTGTACTCATCCTGGGTTGTTTGCTTTGCCTTGCTTCTGAAGAATGCTTAATTAGGAACAACTGAAGGAACATTGTGCCCAATTACCACCATGATAGCCAATTTCAGACGCATGAGTAGAGAAAGAGAAGAAATTGAAACATTTCAGGATACAAATTCCTCCTTATGCATTTAAACTTAAAACACAATGTGCTAACATTTGCACATAATACAGTATTGTATGATTAACTTGTGAGCAAATGACAAATTTCTGAGCCAAAATGATCCAGGTCTGGTTTCTGTAAGTATTTCTAAAGGAGAATTTTGGAAAGTCAAGATCTTAATCGACATTAGAGATTACTTGAGTTTCCCTCCATTAAAATGCAGCATTGTTTTTCGCTATTCAATGTAGGAGAAGTGAAATATAGAAATATAGTTTCACAAAATATGTGGCTATATTATTTAATTGTGTTAAACAGCTGTTTTATATTTAAAAAAAAATACTTAATCAATTTACTATACCAATTATACTATTTACTTGAATATTATTCATTTTCCTTATTATACACACAAGTCCAGAACTAGCATTCTGTTTTTAAGGTAATTTTAAAAAAAATCTGCTGTAGATTAACCCAGCAGTGATAGTTCCCACTGCTGGGTAGCAGGATGCCCATTTTGCTGAAGTACCGGATGAAGGTATGAGCTGCTGTTCCTTGCAATTTCCCATGTTCCATATGTGTGTTTCAAGGAGTGTTAAAATGTACTTGCAACTTGATTTCTCCCTTTTCTGATGTTACTTATTGATGACAGCACCACATCTGTTAGCAGTATGGAGGGATGGGGGGAAGATATGAGGCAAATTGAGAAAGGTTTGCAGGTTCTTAATGATTAAGAAAATGTGGTTGAGCTGGCATGACCACTATTTATTGACTAATTTGCCATGTCATCAGGCTCCAGGGTTGAAAATAGATCACAGTGAATAAAATACCCCTGATGAATTTTATTTTCCCTGGCTGAGTTTGAAAGTTCAGCAGTGGCTAAGGGAATCAAGTATATCACTTTCTACATTCCATTTGGGCTCAACCCATTGAAGGAACTCAGGATCCCACTAAATCTTCCTCTAGTCTCTCAAAAGGCACATTTATACAGCCACTGAGAAGCAGAAAATTTCAGCAGTGTAAAAATGTCCTGACTGAATTCCATCCCGTAATTTTTCCACCAAGACCCCCACACATTTTTACGGACAGCTGCAGGCACACCATAAGAAACTAAGCTAATGAATATGACAAATACTCACCGACAAACTGCAATACAGGAAGGCAGTGGAAAAGTGCTGTGTAAACAACCACTCTGGAGGTAAGTATGCAAATTTTTAAATAGAATTTTTCCTTTATTTTTGTGTAATAAAAAAAATCATGAGGTTTTTTAAGTTGTACTCTGTGATTTGTGTACTTCTATTCTTCTGTACAATTGCCTCAAACACCACACATTTTCTCCGAGCATTTTCAACAAATAAATTCTCACATTTTTTCAGTGTACTTCACACTGGTTCTCAACATTTTTCTTTCCACTCACATACCACTTTAAGTATTCCCTATGCCATCTGTGCTCTATGATGAATAAGGGATTGCTTAAGGTGGTATGTGAGTGGGAAGGGAAGATTGGGAACCACTGCTCTAGACCCAATTGTTTTTGAAATATTTTACTTGAGAAAAATTGTCATTGGCCCATTTCCTTTAGAGTTATGAAACCGTGCACATAATGTTTCAATCAGTGGTTTTCAAACTTTTTCTTTCCACCCACATACCACCTTAAGCAATCCCTTACTAATCACAGAGCTCCTATGGCATAGGGAATACTTAAAGTAGTATGAGTGGAAAGAAAAATGTTGGGAACCACTGGGCTAGCCATTTGATATCAGGTATTTTCGAACAAGAGCAATAAAATATATCAGTAGCCCCATTTTAACAAATACCAGGACTGTAATTAGCTAGATCCCCATTGCCAAGGCTGCCGTACCAGACTGATTCTCAGCCAGGGAGAGGAGTAAGCTACCAATGGCAGAAGTTAATGCCTTGTAAAATAGGTTTTAAACCATTCATCCATTGGGAAGAGTGAAACAGAAGTCTGCAGATGCTGTGATTGTAGTAAAAAAACAAGCTGAAATGCTGGAAGAACTCAGCTGTTGAATCCATTGGGAAGAGGCCCTCTCATTAACCTGTCTCTGCTAGTCAACTAACAACACCTCTCCTGGGGCAATAATGTGCAGTCCAAGCTATTGCACATATTATAATGTCTAAACCCACCACTTTCACAGCATTATTAGACCAAATGTCAAGTTTATTATGATCTGATTACACGTACAACCTGACAAAACTGCATTCTCCATTCCTCTGTGCAAAGCATGCAGACACACAACCAGACATAACACACACCATAGAACAATTAAGCATGCTGCCAAAAAAAATACATATGTGTTTGCAGAACAAATATTCATATATGGTTGAAAATAAATATTATTTTGTGAAGGATATGGAAGCTATGAAGAGGGTGCAGAGGAGATTTACCAGGATGTTTACTGGATTGAGAAACAAGTCTTATGAGGCAAGGTTAGCAGAGCTGGGACTTTCCTCTTTGGACCAGACAAGGCTGAGAGGAGACTTGATAGAGGTTTACAAGATTATGGGAGGCATGGACAGCCAGCATCTGTTTCCTAGGGCAGGATCAGCAAACACCAGAGGACATATATACAGAGTGGTATGGAATGCCTTGGCTGGGATGGTTGTGGAGGCTGAAACACTGGGGGCATTTAAGAGACTCTTAAACATGGGTGAGAGAAAAATAGAGTCCCATGGGGTAGAGAGGATTTAGTACTTTTTTTAGGAAGGAATATGTGGGTCAATGGTTGAAGGGCCTGTACTGTGCTGTATTTTTCTATATTCTTGGATGGTTAGTGTGAGCAGTAACTTTGTTCGCTCAGCATTCTCACAACCTATGGAAAGAAGCTGTTCCTCAGCATGATGGTGTTGACTCTGATCCTCCTGTATCTTTTTCCCAATGGGAGCAGCTGAAAGATGCTGTGTGCAGGGTGATGGGATCTTCAACAGTTTTGCGCAACCTTTTCAGACAATCCCAGTAAATCACGTTGATGTGGGGGGGGGGGGGGGGAGGGGAGAGGGATCGTCTCTGCTGGTCAAGCTCTGCGCTCTACTGCACAGCATCTTTGTGCATGAATGACCCAAAGCACTGGAGAGGTATCATTGTTATCTGTTCAATTCATAGGTAGGGAAGGAAAACCAGTGAGAGCATCCTCTCTGAAGCCATATTGCCCAACATCATGGCTGGGATCGCACTTAACCAGGTCTTTGGGCACCAAGCAGCTGGGACTCTGAGGGAAGGATACCTTGGAAAGCATTCTGACTGGTTGCAACATTGGTATGGAGGTGCCAATGACGAGGAAAAGAAAAAACTCCAGAGGGTTGTTAACTCAGACAATGCCATCACAGGCATTGGTCTTCACTCTATCGAGGACATCTACAAGAGGTGGTGTCTTAAAGCAGCCTCAATCCTCAAGAACCCTCACCACCCAGGCCATGCCCGATTCACACTGTTACCATTGGAAAGGAGGTACAGGAGCCTGGAAATTAACATCCTACGGCACAAGGACAGCTTCTTCCCCTCCGCCATCAGATTTCCACGTGGAAAATGAACCACAGGCAATAACCCACTTTCTCTTTTTTGCACCAATTTATTTTTAAATATTTTTTAGTAATATTTGCATTGTGATACTGCCCCAAAACAACAAATTTAGTGACATGTTCATGACAAATATTGATGATGTCACCCTTTTGTAACAGACTAGACTCCAAGTTCTATCAAACCTAGAGATTTCGGGGTGATCAAGACATGAAGGATGTTCACAAAACTCCCTCAACGACATACAAAACCCTGCTGAAGGGGCTTCTGGAACCATGTGGAGGAATATTAAAATACTTCCCATCCACTTAAACCCAAAGTAAAATGGTAGAACCAGCCACAAACCCTTTTGCCCTCTCAAACTTCCCCTTTGGCAGGATCTGGGGAACGCATCTTTTTAACTGATTCAAAGATCCACAGGACTGCAGAGAAGGTGACAACCTCCATCCTCAGGGAATGCCTCAGGAGAAGGTGCAATGAACCTCTGGCTCAGATGCTGCACCCCACAATAATGAGGCCCTCCATAAATCTTCGTCCGCGAAGCCAAGCCAAAGACATTTTTTGCACAACGATCTATTTATCCTTTTATATTTTTTTTCTCACCCCAATAATTAATACTCATTGTTAGTATGTTTTATATTCAGATTTATTGTCAGTACATACATGACATCACATACAACCCTGAGATTCTTTTTTCCTGCAGGCAAAGCAGAATTGCCATTTATTGGTAGTGCAGAAAATACCTACCCAACGTACACTCGCAAACAAATAAAATATAAACTATGCAATTCAGAGAGAGTTTAAAAAAAAACAGTGCACAAGTAAGTGTACTTAAATGAGTCCCTGATTGAGTTTGTTGAGTCTGATGGTGGAGGGGGAGCAGCTGTCCCTGAACCCGGTGGTACTTGTCTTGCGGCACCTAGACCTCTCTCCTGATGGCAGCAGCAAGTGTGCTGAGTGGTGTGGGTCTTTGATGATCGCTGCTGCTCTCCGATGGCAGTTCCCGACAATGGGGTGGGTTTTGCCTACGATGTCCTGGGCTGTGTCCACTACTTTTTGTAGGGCTTTAAACTTGGGAGTATTGGTGTCCCCATACCCAACGGTGCTGCAGCCAATCGACACACTTTGCACCCCACATCTGTAGAAATTTGCCAGGGTTTCAGGTGTCCTGTGGTTAGTAAGAGATAGCGCCTTTGGAAGACTACACAAAAGAGTCTGGAAAAACAACCAACTGAAAAACCTCACAAAGATAAGCGTATACAGAGCCGTTGTCATACCCACACTCCTGTTCGGCTCCGAATCATGGGTCCTCTACCGGCACCACCTACGGCTCCTAGAACGCTTCCACCAGCGTTGTCTCCGCTCCATCCTCAACATCCATTGGAGCGCTCACACCCCTAACGTCGAGGTACTCGAGATGGCAGAGGTTGACAGCATCGAGTCCACGCTGCTGAAGATCCAGCTGCGCTGGATGGGTCACGTCTCCAGAATGGAGGACCATCGCCTTCCCAAGATCGTATTATATGGCGAGCTCTCCACTGGCCACCGTGACAGAGGTGCACCAAAGAAAAGGTACAAGGACTGCCTAAAGAAATCTCTTGGTGCCTGCCACATTGACCACCGCCAGTGGGCTGATAACGCCTCAAACCGTGCATCTTGGCGCCTCACAGTTTGGCGGGCAGCAGCCTCCTTTGAAGAAGACCGCAGAGCCCACCTCACTGACAAAAGGCAAAGGAGGAAAAACCCAACACCCAACCCCAACCAACCAATTTTCCCTTGCAACCGCTGCAATCGTGTCTGCCTGTCCCGCATCGGACTGGTCAGCCACAAACGAGCCTGCAGCTGACGTGGACTTTTACCCCCTCCATAAATCTTCGTCCGCGAAGTCAAGCCAAAGAATGAAAGTGGTATGTGAGTTGGGCGAGCAGAGGGAAGGGAGAGGTGGGAGTGCAGGAGGAATGGGTGGAGTTGTCTTCGCCTTCTGTCCCAACCTGTCCAACAAGTGATGGTGTGGAGCTGGGAGCGATCACGTGAAACTCTGAACCAATGCCCGGGTCTGAACTGAACGTCTCCACTTCCGTCATGGGGAGAAGTTTGTAGCAAGTTTAGCGCGCCTTGCCCACACCGGGGGCGGAAGGTGCCATGGAGGAGGGATGGCAGTACCAGTTCCGCATCATCTTGCTGGGCGACTCCACGGTGGGCAAGTCGTCGCTGCTGAAGCGCTTCACCGACGGCAGCTTCTCCGAGGTGCAGGATCCCACGGTGGGAGTGGACTTCTACGCTCGCCTCCTGGAGGTGCAGCCGAACTGCAGGATCAAGCTGCAGCTTTGGGACACCGCTGGCCAGGAGCGCTTCAGGTCGGTAGCATGGACGCCTTGGCTCGGGTGCCAAGTCAGCCCACAGCCTCGCCCTTCAGTTCACTCAGCCAACACCTTGGGTGTTCAGGAATCCCTTCCACACCCGCTGTCCCCGGTGCTGAGTCACCCTCGCAGTTCACTCCATCTCTCCCCACTTCTCCCTGAGAGATTTGCTTCGGAAATCACGACTGTCCTCTTGAAAGTGTAAGCCCCCCCCCCCCCCCACCCCATCAAAAAAGTAACCTCTTCTCACTGTAACTTTTAGGAAGGAGGTACGGAAGCCAGAAATCCAGCGCTTTGAAGTGCAAGAACTGTTGTTAGCTAAACATTTGCCAGGATCCGGAACCGTCCTGTACTATCGTAACTTTAAACTACTCCGGGACCATGAAAGGATGTTCTTGCACTGACTGTCATTTTGCATAGTTATTATTATGTTCCATGCTGGGGTAATTTACTGTTGTAGTTGGTGTACTTTGCCTCCCTGATTGGCTGCGACATGAATTTTGTTGCATCTGTGTGTATGATAATTACATTGAAGTTAACCAAGCTTCCACAAACAGTTGCAGATGTGATCATCTGTTTGGGAAATGGTTTTGTACTCTGGGGTGAGCTCTGCTTTGCATCTTGCTGTTTATTATGTATCTCACAGTGGGAATCGATCATCCTTTTGTTTCACCTTTAATAAGTTAGTGTGTCTGTGGATCACATGGGTTCCTCATTCTCGTTTCATGAAGTTACCAAACCACAGTTCATCTCTCCATCACTGGTAGCATGCCTGTTCAATGTATGTTTTGTACCAGATCAATATTCTCATTAGAGCAAAGCCTTCCTTGTATTGAGTATCTCAATACTCGTTTGTTCTAGATTTTAAAAAAATAAAACATAATCTGCTCCTGACTCACATTAAATCATCCAGGCTCACCCTATCCAAGATACTCCCTTTGTTCTACCTATCCCAACCCATCCTTCTCTGGAACTGAACACTAACTTATTTTCTCCCCTCAGTTCTGGTGAAGAGATTTGAAATGTTAACTTTTGCCCAACCTGCAAAGTGCTTCCAATGTTTCTTTTTTAGATTTTCAGCAAGTTGAGTTATTTTGATCTTCATGTTCAGGTTCTCGAATTTGAGTTCCAGAAACTGAAACTCACAACCTTCTGATTCCGCGGCACGAATGCAGTCCACTGAAGCATAACAGCATTTATTGTTGGTTGTGATGTTGTGTGCCTGGGTTTACACTTCAAGAGAAAAATCTCTAAAGAGACATTGTTTGTGGTTTACACAGCTGCATTCTAACTCTACATGTGGTTTTGTTTTTGGTTTTATGTCATGTGTTTTTTTTTAAAGTACTTTCCACGAAATAGGTGAAGTGATTGTACAGGAGAGAAGATTTACCAGCATGTTGCCAGGGCTGGGGAGATTGTAAAGAAACACAAAACCAGCAGATGCCAAAATCTAGAGCAATCAATGAGAAACTGAGGGAATTCAGCGAGCCATGCAACAACCACAGGTAAAAATGGTCAGTCAATATTTTGGATCGGAAAACTTTATCAAGATTCAAGTGAGATATCAAGTATATCAAAGATGGGGAAGAGCCTCTCAACCACTCCCCTGCTTCTTCCCCCACCCCAACCTGCTTTCACCATCTTGATATGCATGATATCTCCCTTCCCACTTTGGTCTCCATAAAGGAGCCCAATGCTTTCCATCCATGGATATTGCCTGACCCACTGGTTCCCTCCAGCTGCCCTTTGTTCGTTCTGAAATTGTAGCTGGAAAGAAAGATTTGATTGTTAGGGAATCAAATTGTTGGATGCCTGAATCAGGACAGAAGGTTAGTTGATGCAATGACCTGGGTTTGACCTCCCCTTTGGTTCTGTGTATCTGATGTTTGCAGGATGGCCAGTTATTCAGCCTCTGTAATTTGCCTTTGGTGTGTAAGTAAAGTGATTGAATCTGGGATGAGTTGTGAATTGCAGAGGGAATGTAACAGGAGAAGTTTAAATGAATGCTCGATGGTTAGCACACACTGGGTGGGCTGAAGGGCCTATTTCCATGTTGCACGATGATGCGAAACTGAAAGTGCTGGACATGCTCAGCAGGACAGCAGTTGTGGAAGGAGAAAAGGAGTTGATATTTGGAATCGAAGAACCTTGTGTTGTTTCCTTCAAAACAGAGGAGGGTGAGGGGTATAAAATCGAAAGAGAACAAGTGGATTCTTCAATAGAGAGAAGAATGGGTATCAACATCCCTGAAGATCAATTGCAGGGCCTCCATGTTGATGCAATCATGAGGAAGGCTCGCCAGCGGTTATATTTCATAAGGTGTTTGAGGAGATTTGGTACATTACCAAAGATTCTGGCAAATTTCTACAGGTGCATTACTATCTGGCATAGAGGTACTAATGCACAGGACAGAAAGAGGGTACTGGGAGATCCAAACTTGGCCAGTGCCATCACGGGCATCAGTCTCCAAAAAAGCCTCAAGAAAGCAATCTTTATCGTCAAGGACCCTCACCACCCAGGTCATGCCCTTTTCTCATTGCTACCATCAGGATGGAGGTACAGGAGCCTGAAGATAAACATCCAACGGTATAGAAACAGGTTCTTCCCATCTGCTGTCCAATTTATGAATGGAAATGAACCTATGCACATGACCTGAATTTTTTTTTCTCTCTCTCTTCTTTTTTATTTTTTATTTTTTTTTAAATCTTGTATCTTCGGAATTGTAATTTTGCATTTTGTTCTGCACAATACTGTTGCCACAAAACAACAAATTTCATGACGTGTGTTCATGACAATAAACCTGATTCTGAGAGAGATGAGAAAAATAATCAGGTCATAGCACAGATTGGCAGAGTATGGGATGTTAAGCAACTCACTGTCAGAAGGGATGATAGAGACGGATGTCCTCGTGTCCTTTAATGTTACCCAGTTGTGGATAGAAGACCCTACTAGACCCAGACATGGTGCTGGAAGGCAGGGTTAGCTTGGTGGCTCTTTCCCAGCCAGCACATAGAAGACTGGTGAACACATGCTTCTGATGTTGTAAATTTTCTGTGATTTTGTTTGTTTGTTTGTTTGTAGTTGTTGATTAAACTTGGAAACTAATTTGATAATTAAACTTCAGTCAATGACAATGTTTTGGTCAATTCAATATGAACCGTGAGTACAGAGGAAACAATTTGTTAGCAGATGAAAATGTGAAGCCTTTTAATACATGGGAACACATTGTTTATTCAGAAGATCAGCTAGGGGGTTTATTTCAAAGTGATCTGTAATGCAGTTGTAGCAATCGATCATCCTTTTGTTTCACCTTTAGTAAGTTAGTGTGTCTGTGGATCACATGGGTTCCCCATTCTCATTTCATGAAGTTACCAAACCACAGTTCATCTCTCCATCACTGGTAGCATGCCTGTTCAATGCATGTTTTGTACCAGATCAATATTCTCATTGGAGCAAAGCCTTCCTTGTACTGAGTGTCAAACCAAGAGGCAGCTTTCATCCAGAAGGTGGTCCTTATCTGGAACAAGCTCCCAGAGGACACTGAGGAAGTGCACACAATTATGATGTCCTGAAATGCAGAGGAACTCAGCTGGTCTTTTCAGTGTCCATAGGAGGTGAAGATATATTGCAAACTTTTCAGACTTGAGCCCTTCTTCGAGGACTAAAAGGGAATTTTAGAAAGTCTCAATTTAGAAAATACTGGGTGGAGGAGTACTAACAAAAGGTGTTTATCATGAAAGGAGAGGGAAGGGAGAGACAGAGTTAGGGGAAGAAGTGAAGGGTAAAAAAATATTTTTTTGTCCCTTATATTCCAATGGCTTATTATCTTCTCTAACCTTCTTTCTTGTCTACTCCAGTATGTTTTCTCTTGTAGTATATCTTAAAAGTTTTACCAATATGGATCTCAGTTTTTGATCTGGTGGCGGTTTCGGTACCAGTGCTTTATCCGCCCTTTCGATTTCTATTTCTTCATGTGAATCTGTCGTTCCCAGAACCTTCGGGATCCATCCTTTTATAAATTCCTTCATATCTGACCCTTCTTTGCCTTCTTTCACTATTTTTATGTTCTTTGGCCTACTATAGTTTTCCAATACGTCAATTTTTTGTGACAATAAATCTTGTGTCTCTTTAATTTTTTTTTTTGCTTTCTTCCAACTTCCCTCTTAACTCATTTATCTCCATTTCTACAGCAGCTTCTCGTTCCTCCACATTTTCTACTCTTTTCCCTATTTCAGTCATGACCAACTCTAAGCTTTGCTTTCTGTCTTCAGCTCTTTTCATTTTTCTTTTGATTGAACTAAATTCTAATGATACCCATTCTTTTAATGACCTAATTTGTTCTTCAAAAAAGGCTTTATCTAAATTTTGTCCTTCTATTTTACCTTCTTTCTTTGAAATTCTTGGTCTTCTTCCTCCTCTTCTTCTGTGTCTGTATCTATGTCTGTGACATCTTCTTCTCTTCTCTGTATCTGTGTATCTTCATCTTTCTCTGGTGAGCTGCTTCTGTATCCTTGCTGGGCCTCTTGCTGCAGGTTGACCCACTGCTGGGCCTCCTGCTGCAGGTCGTCCCCCTGCCGGTCGCCCCATTGCAGCTCACCCTCTTCCAGCCCTTCATTCTCTTTTTCACCACTCTTCCTTTCTTTCTTGCTTACTTTCCCCAGCTGAATGCCTCGATACTGGGCGTCTCTCAGCTGGCCGCTCCTCAGCTGAGTCCCCCTCCCGGTGGCGTTAACCTTTTTTACTTGCACACTACGCATGCGCAACTCTTCGCGCATGCACAGTTGCGCACCTCTTCTTGGCTCTGAGAGCCAGTTTTGAAGTCCGCTGGTTGGGAGGACACCACTCCTCTGGGGACTCACCAACATCGGAGACCAGCCGCTCCTCTCCACGGTGGCTCTCTGCTCCGACGTGCAGGTAAGGCCTTCTTTTTTCTCCAGTGATTTTCTTCCCTTTTCTCTGTTATTCTTACTTTTTCTCTTTTGGGTGCCATCTTCTGTCTCTTCCCTGTAACTTTATCCTTCTCTTCCTGTATTTTACGTTTATTGAGCTCTGTTTTTTCAAACTCTTTTTTCTTTCCTCTGGTGAGGGCTGGTTCCACTCGACCAGCCATTAGTCCATCACTTGACTCCCCCCCGAGAAAAACATTCTTGAAGCTTGACATCCTTTAACTTAGTGATGTGGCCTTGATGTGGACAAATGGGTGTGTATGGGTCTAAGGGTCAGCATGGATGGGCAGATGGACCAAAAGGTCTGTCTTTATGATGCTCAGACTCTGATTATATGACATCAGTAGAGAGTTGCGAACAGCCAGAGATGTCATTTTTCATGTGCACATGAGCAATCCAAGTTAGAAGGTGCTGTTGTCTCTCAGCTGAAGTGACCTGCATTCAACCTGACCTCAGGTGTTGCTTAGCTGGACTTTGCATCTTCTCCCCTCGTCCATGGGTTTTCTCCTACAGACTAATAAAGTGCACTTAGTAGGTGAGTAATAGAACCTGGGACGATTGATGAGATCACAGGAAGAATAAAACGGGATAATGTGAGTTTGGTGTGAATGGGTATGGGCAGATTCAGACTGATGGAGAGTGAGGGTGGGGAAGGGACGGGTGTTTGCTTTGGTCTTGTTTGTTGTCTTAACTACTACAACTAAAACAAACTTGCATTGCTGGTTGAGAACTTGTGCAAACTTCAAAAGTGCTGGAGAGACTCAGCAGGTCACGCAGCATCTAAAGGAAACAAAGGGTAACCAACATTGCAGGCATAATCTCTTTGTCAAGGTATGAGCAAAAATCGGCAGGTGCCTGAATAAAAAGGTGGGGAGGGGAAAGAGGGGAGAGAGAAACGGGCAGGGGGAGGAGCACAGATGAACAAGTAAGAGGTCATAGGTGAATGTGGGTGGAAGGGTACAAAAGAAAAAGAGGATGAGAAGTGATAGGTGGAAGGATAGCTCTCTGAATGGAAAGGGGTGGGGAGCTAGAGGAAAGGAAACGGAAGGATAGGGAAAGGGAGAGACTTGGGGGAGATGGAGAAGTCAATGTTAACACCATCTGGTCATATCTCCAACAGCTACAAGATGGTGATCTGGCATTTTAATCTTTGCTAAATTTTTCTTGTTCTAACCTATTATCCCCATCCTTGCTGCCTAATGTGACAACATTGCAGGTTGGCACAGTGGTTAGTGCAACACTGTTCTAATGATCAGGACTAGGGTTCGAATCCTGTGTTGTCTGTAAGAAGTTTGTACATTCTCACCATGTCTGTGTGGGTTTTCCCCAGGGGTTGTAGGTCACTTGGGTGTAATTGAGTAGCACGGGCTTGTGGGACAAAAGGGCCTGTTACTGTGCTGTATGTTTAAATTTAATATATTTTTTTTAAATGATACCGAATAATCAGTAACTACTCATTTCTGTAGATTAGCAATGAGTCAAGTGAAATACTCCTCCTGGCAGTCTGGGTGAACTCCCTTAATTGAGCAGGAATCTGACATTTGTAGGCCAGATGTTGGCTGGGAGACAAGGAAAATTACATGTCCCATTTGTTTGTCTGGATGAGAGCTTGTAGGTAACTGTGGCTTAAATTCAATATCAATAAACCAAAGGAAAGGCTTTGCTTCTTCTGTGGTTCAGTGGAAGGATTTGTGTTTTGCAGTCCATCAGGGACAAATCAAGCCATGAATCCTGCTGTGTGCTGAATTACTCTCAGGGAGTAGTCCACAGCTGGGTTAGTGAGCTGGGTCAAAATGATTTCACAATAAAAATGAGACCACTCCATGCATCACTGACTTGTGCAAATACATTCACTGTGTTTTCTTGAACTGTGCAGGCAAATATTTTTCTTTGGAATATGTCCATAAAAATAAAGCTGGATTTATTTGAACACATTGAAAGAAAATTCAGCCTGTTTTCCAGCTCCTGAATGGTTTTTCCAGTGGAGAAGTGTAGACTAGATTGTGGATCTTGCTGCCCACAGATAACCTTGTTTCTTTGTTTTCAGAATTGTGTGTTTTTAGTGGAGAGAGTTAGTTGGGACACTGTAGGTTAGAGCGGTACGGTTGGCACCATGCTGTTTACAATGCCAGTGTCCCAGTTTCAAATCTGCCATTGACCAGTGTTGCCAGGAATCTTGATGCCACAATCAGCAAAATGCTCACTCAAGTTCAACTTTATTGTCAGAATACACACATGACATCACATACAATCCTGAGATTCATTTTCCTGCGGCTCAGGCAAGAATTTCTACCTGTCAGTAACTGTAAACCAATGGTTCTCAACCTTTTTCTTTCCACTCACGTACCATGTTAAGTATTCCCTATGCCATAGGTGCTCTGTGATTAGTAAGGAATTGCTTAAGGTGGTACATGGGTGGAAAGAAAAAGTTGAAAACCACTGTTTTAATCGTCCCTAATTAACTTATTATGCGCACAGTTTCATAGCTCCAATGGAAATGGGCCAATGACAATTTTTCTCAAGCAAAATATTTCAGTAACAATTGGGTCGAGAGTAGTGATTCTCACCCTTCCCTTCCCACTCACATACCACCTTAAGCAATCCCTTACTAATCACAGAGCACCAATGGCATAGGGATTACTTAAATTGGTATGTGAGTGGAAAGAAAAAGGTTGAGAACCCCTGCTGTAAACTGTACTCCAGAAGAAAGCTATGTAGAACAAAAGAGTGAAATGTAAACAAACTGTGCAAATGCAGAAAAATGCTGTGAAACATGGGAAGTTTGCAGATGCTGCGTTAGTAGTAAAAACACAGAAAATCCTGGAGGAACTCAGAGGGTCAATGTTTAGATTTCAGATTTATTGTCAGAGTACCTACACATGAGAATAAATAATTCAATTAAACATGAATTGCAGTTTGAAGTAAAAACATAAAAATGCTGGAGGAACTCAGCCAGTCACTCAGCATCCATAGAAGGTAAAGATGTATTACCAGCATTTAAACCTGAGCCCTTCTTTCAGGTACAGAAAAACGCTGCCTTAATGCCAAGGGCATTCACTCTCACCTCTCCTCTAGAATCCAACTGTTTGGGCCATGTTTCCATCAGATCTGGAGCTGACTCGGCTCACTATCTGCAAACTGGGAATGGGTGAGTAGGCTATTGGTGAGGTGGTGGTGTTCGATGGAATCAGAATTTATTGTTATGAATGTGTCAAGAAATTTGTTGTTTGGTGGCAGCATCACAGGTACAAATATTGCTATAAATTACATTTTTTTTAAAATTGTGCAAAAGAAGAGAAAATGAGGTAGTGTCTACGGTTCAGAAATCTGATGGCTGAGAGGAGGAAGCTGTTTTTGTACCACTGGGTGTTTGTCTTCAGGCTCTTGTACCTCCATCCTGATGGTAGCAGTGTGAAGAGGGCATGGACTGGGTGGTGAGAGTCCTTGAGGATAGAGGCTGATTTCTTGAGATACCGCCTCTCGTAGATGTCCTTGATGGAATGAAGACTGATGCCTGTGTTGGCGCTGACCGAGTTCACAACTCTCTGTAGTTTTTTCCTGACCAGCGCATTGGCATCTCCAAACCAGTCAGAATGCTCTCTATGGTACACCGGTAGAAATTTGCAAAAGTCATGGTGACGTATCAAATCTCCTCAAATTCCTCATGATTTATAGCTGCGAGTGACGCTTCTCTTTTGATTGACAGATTCCACCTATTTTTACTGATGATTGAGAGTAAATTGTGTGGCAATCAAACTAGATTTGTCTCTGCTAGTTGTCAGATAGTTGTCCATGCTGTAATGGACAGGAACAGCTCTTGTGAATCTTTTGGGGTCATCAACTACATCTGGTGCTTTTGCTGTGGTTTCCTTTATCTCAGAGAGACTGGGCTCAGACTGGGAGGTCACTTTGTTCAGCACCTCAACTCTATCTGCTGCAATAGTGCAGATCTCCCAATGGCCACCCATTTCAATTCTCCATATCATTCCTTTGCTGACATGTCACCCCATTGTCTCTTGCACTGCCAGACTGAGATCACCTGTAAATTGGGGGAACAACACCTCATCTTCCGACTGGGCACCCTCTAAGTGGATGGCATTAATATCAACTTTTCTGGCTTTTGTTAAACTCCCCCCTTACCTTTCCCTATCTCTGCCTCTCGATTCCGTCTCCTGTCTCACAAATATGATGAATTCTGTCCTTTATCATATCCAGTTAACACCTTTTGTTGGCCTGGATTCCTCCCCTGTTGTTTGAATTCTGAGACTTTCTGCTTCTAACTTATTCTACTTTTTGCTTGAAGAAGGGCTCAGGCCCAAAATGTCGGCAATATATCTTTGTCTACTATGGATGCTAAAAAGACTGGCTGAGTTCCTCCAGTTTTTTTTTAACTACAATCACAACATCTGCAGCCTTTCGTGTTTCACTCAGGAACAGCTGGCTGCAGGCATAGCTGGTGGTGGAGCATGGATCTTCAGTGCTACAGCCGGGAAGTTGTCCACTCCAAGAAACCTGTGCTCTGTTCAGTGCTCTTGGCCATTTCTTAATACCAAATCCTCTTGCCCCCTGGCATCCAACTAATGCTGGGAACCTTGGCACAAGCTGGGAGTAATCTCCCGCACATTTTTTTTTTAAAAAAAGAATAATTGTTAATTACAAATAGACTTTTCATCATGGTTGGCGTAGCAGTTGGCGCAACACCTTTACAGTGCCATCGATCGGGACTGAGGTTCGAATCCCACACTGTCTGTAAGGAGTTTGTACGTCTTCCCTGTGTCCGCCTGGTTTATCCCCAGGGGCGCTGGTTTCCTCCCGCTGTTCAAAACGTACTGGGGGGTGTAGGTTAACTGGGTGTAAATTGACCTGTTACCGTGCTGTATGTCTTAAATTTTAATTTTTAAAAATTTATATTTAAATTATTTTTAAAAATAAATTATTTTTTAAATTTAAATTTTAAAAAAATTATCTTGCATTGCCTCTGCAGCTGTGTTGCTCTCCCATGAGCTTGTGTATTGTGACATGACCGGACTGGAGCAGACCACGTCAAGCGTCCATGCTCAAACTGGTTCTCAATATGTCAGGTTTCATTTGCAAGGAGAGCCCCTCCTTTCCCCTCTTCACATGTTGGGTCCTGTCTCTGGGTTCAAACTCTGACCTCAGCACTGCTGCAAGGGAAGCCACGCCAAGTTAACACCATGCTCCTAGCGTCATTGATTTTCATTGGGACTTTCCAGACTGTTATATCTGACTCAGGATTAACCTTATCAACGTAAGTAAACAGATGGATTCTGCCATCCCACAGTCTCGGCTTTTGTTTGTCCAGTGACAAAACCAACTTTTATAAAATTCTCAGGAGAGCCTGGATATTGTGCAGCCAAGAAAATGTAAGAAACAATACTTCAACAGCTTAAAAGTGCCAGAAAATATTTTGAGTTTGTAGAATTGTATGCATGCACGTCCATAAATGTGTGTTTACTTGTGCATGAGTACATATTATTTGTATGTAGAAGAGTCCCAGTCTCATTGTATGTTGTAGGTATGTTTCTTTGGGAGGGGTACGGTGTGGGTTTTTACCACATTTCCACCAGAACACTGAATGCACCACTAGTTGTTGCAGAGCTAATGACTCCACGAAGGGAAAAACAGAGGTACACATTCCAGTGATCATTGAGGGATCAGAGGTAGAGAGGGTGAACAAATTTAAATTCTTGGGAGTCACTGTCTCGAAGGATCTTTCCTGGATCCAGCACACTTTATAAAATTGTTTATTTTTCACACTATGAACCATATCAATCAAAATACATACAAACATTTCCCTCTTAAATATACACAGTGGCATTTTCTCCCCTATTTTCCTCCTACCTTCCCTCCCTCCTTCCCACCCCCCTCCAAACCATTAAAATTTCAACATATACAATACAATAAAACCATTAAACAATGTCATCACACAATGAAAATAAACAAGAAAATTGTTTTATCTATTTTTACACACTGGATCAGGTCATTTTGTTTTCTCATTTTATCATTTTAGGTGGTGAAGGTCCGCGGTAGGATTTCTCTGTTGTGTTCCATGTACGGTTCCCAAATTTGTTCGAATACTGTGACTTTATTTTTTTAATTATATGTTATTTTTTCCAATGGAATACATTTATTCATTTCCATGTACCATTGCTGTATTCTCAGGCTCTCTTCTGATTTCCAGGTTGACATTATACATTTTTTTGCTACAGCTGAGGTTATCATAATAAATCTTTTTTGCGCTTCATCCAGTTTGAGGCCTAATTCTTTACTTCTTATATTACTCAGAAGAAAGATTTCTGGATTTTTTGGTATGTTGCTTTTTGCGATTTTACTTAATACGTGATTTAGATCTTCCCAAAACTTTTCCACTTTCTCACATGCCCAAATTGCATGTACTGTTGTTCCCGTTTCCTTCTTACAGCAAAAAGATCTATCTGATAATGTTGGATCCCATTTATTTAACTTTAGGGGCGTAGTGTATAGCCTGTGTAACCAATTATATTGTATCATGCATAACCTTGTATTTATCATATTTCTCATAGTTCCAGAACATAAGTTTTCCCATATTTCATTTTTTATCTTTATGTTTAAATTTTTTTCCCACTTTTGTTTGAGTTTATAACTTATTTCATCATTTTCCTTCTCTTGCAGCTTGATGTACATGTTTGCTATAAATCTTTTTATTATCGTTGTTTCTGTAATCACATATTCAAAGCTGCTTCCTTCTGGTAATCTCAGTCTGCTTCCCAATTTGTCCTTCAAGAAGGTTTTCAGTTGGTGGTATGCAAACATTGTACCATGAGTTATTCCATATTTGTACTTCATTTGTTCAAATGTTAATCAATTATTTCACAAAAAAAAAATTTCTATTCTTTTAATTCCTTTTCTCTCCCATTCTCTAAAGGAAAGGTTATCTATTGTGAAAGGGATTAGTTGATTTTGCGTCAATAATAATTTTGGTAGTTGGTAATTTGTTTTTTTTTCCTTTCTATGTGAATCTTCTTCCATATGTTGAGTAAATGGTGCCGTGCTAGTGAACTTCTATATTGCACCAGATTTTCATCCCACTTATAAAGTATATGTTCTGGTACCTTCTCCCCTATTTTATCTAGTTCTATCTTGGTCCAATCTGGTTTTTCCCTTGTTAGATAAAAATCTGATAGATACCTTAATTGTGCTGCTCTATAATAATTTTTAAAGTTTGGTAGCTGCAAACCACCTTGTTTGTACCATTCTGTTAATTTATCTAAGACTATCCTCAGTTTCTCCCCTTTCCATAAGAATTTCCTTATTATTCTCTTTAGTTCATTTAAGAATTTCTCTGTTAAGGGAATTGGTAATGATTGAAATAGGTATTGTATCCTTGGAAAGACATACATTTTAATGCATTTTACCCTCCCTATCAATGTTAGTGGCAATTCTTTCCAATGTTCTAAGTCATCCTGTAATTTCTTCATTAATGGCTGATAATTTAATTTGTATAGTTGGCCTAAATTATTATCTAATCTAATACCTAGGTATCGGATTGCTTGTGTTTGCCATTTAAATGGTGATTCTTTTCTAAACTCTGTGTAATCTGCATTATTCATTGGCATCGCTTCACTTTTATTTGCATTGATCTTGTACCCCGATATTTCTCCATATTCCTTCTAGTTCTGTTAAGTATACTATGATGTCATCTGCAAATAGACTGATTTTATATTCCTTCTCCTTTATTTTTATCTCTTTTAATTTTATTTTCTGTTCTTATCAGTTCTGCCAATGGTTCTATTGCTAAAGCGAACAGTAAGGGAGATAGTGGACATCCCTGCCTAGTTGACCTACTTAATTTAAATTGGTTCGATACATATCCATTTACTGTCACCTTCGCCAATGGTCCCTTATATAATGCTTTAATCCAATTAATATATTTTTCTGGTAGGTTGAACCTCTGTAATAATTTGAATAAATAATTCCATTCTACCCTGTCAAAGGCTTTCTCTGCATCTAAAGCAACAGCCACTGTTGGTATCTTATTTCCTTGTACTGCATGGATTAAATTAATGAACTTACAGACATTGTCCATTATTCGTCTTTTCTTAAAAAATCCAGTTTGATCTTGCTTTACTATTTTTGATACACAGTTGGCAAATCTGTTTGCTAATAGTTTTGCTATTATCTTATAATCTGAATGAAGTGGAGATATTGGTCTATACGATGCTGGTGTTAATGGATCTTTCCCCGTCGTTGGTATTACTGTAATTATTGCTGTTTTACATGAATCTGGCAAGTTTCTTCTATCTGGTTCATTAGATCCAGCACACTTAAGGGCATCATGAAGAAAGCACATCAGCGGCTCTACTTCCTCACGAGTTTGGTATGACACCACAAGCTCTGGCAAATATGTGGTCGAAAGTGTGCTTACGGTTTTGATTATAAAGCCCTGTAAAAGGTAGTGGACATCGTCCAGTACCTCACAGGCAAAGCCCTCCCCACTATCGGGAACATCTACTGGGAATGCTGTCATCGGAGAGCACAAGAATCCACACAACCCAGCAGACGCTGGGTTCTCGCTGGTGCCATAAGGAAAGAGGTATAGGAGCGACAAGACTCACACCACCAGGTTCAGGAACAGCTGCTACCCCTCTACCATCATCATCAACAGACTCAATCAGGGACTCATTAAAGGACTCTTGTCCGCTTTATTGATTTTTAAAAGAAATCTCTATTGCAGTCATTTTGTTTACAGTCATTAACTGTTTATTTATTTGTTTACACATATACCAGCTTTTTTTTGTACTGTCAATAGGTGGTAATTCTTCCTCTCCCGCAGGGAAAAAAAAGAATGTTATGGTTGTATGTGATGTCAAGTATGTTCTCTGACAATAAATCTGAAATGTGAGCCATCCTCAACCTTTTGGCTTCAGCACCCCCACCTCTCCCCCCACCCCCAGTTAGGACTCTGCTCAAAATTTATGGCCCCCTTCCCTGTGAAGCCATCAAGTTTTGGATTCTTCCACACCCCTCTTCAACCGTCTACATAGAAAAACATCCAAAAAAAATTGTGTTACATGAGGGGTATGAAAAGGAGGCTTTTACTTAAATGTGTTGTGGGCCCTGGTGGGGAGGGGTGGAATGGGCTGTAAGACCCCCCATTTGGAATGGCTGTTGCATGTCATGGGCTGTAGGACCCCCATTTGGAATGGCTGTTGCATGTTTTTGCCCCATGGCAAGAGCACTGGGTAGCCGTTCTGGAACACCTGAAGATCATTGTTGAGCTGCATCGCACTGTTGAGTGATAGACCACTCCTGCCCCTCCGATAATAGTGCTGCACCAAGTCAACACATCATCAGCTTGGAGCATTTTGATGCATTGTCTATATTTTATGCTAATTCACTCCTCCATAATTGTTAGCATTTCTTGCCTCGTGTCCTACCTCATTACCTACAGTCCATTATCTTGGTCTTTACAATTAAACTAAAAGCAAAGATCAAAACACAGCTAGTTCTGATGAAGGGTTAAGTTAACTCTATTTCTCTGACCTGTTGAGTCTTTCCACCACTTTCTGTTCCTTTAGAGTCCTAAAATTTCTTCTGCTCTTATTATTAGCCATGCCTATAACGAAACTAGATTTAAAACTAGAGTTTAGCAATTGAAGCCCTGGGCAAAGAGGTAGCTGGATGATCAACAGGCAGCTCAGGTTGTGAGAGGATGGAGTGATACCAAAAGCCCTTACCTTGTCCTGTTTACTTCCAACTGACCTAAATGTGTGTTTGTCTGCTTGCTTTGTTGTGCAGGTTTTGTTACACTCCTAAACCAGCTTTGGAATGTAACTAATTAAGTTAACTAGTGACCTATCGTGGACACTCAGCATCTTTTCACTTGAGAGGAAGACACAACTTCCTGAGAAGACCGAAGCGGGCTAGGTTATGGACCAGCATTACGTCAACCTTCTACAGGAGCTTTATTGAGAGTGTCCTGGCTGGCTGCAACACAGTGTGGTACGGTTGCTGCAGGGAAATGGATTGGAAGACAATCCACAGGGCCATAAGAGTGGCAGAGAGGATCACTGGGGTCTCCCTCCAATTTCAATGATGTGATCTACTGGGACCATTGACTGAAGAGAGTGTGCAAGATCATTGAGGATCCCCTTCCACCACGTGCACAGCATCTTTCAGCTGCTCCCATTAGGGAAGAGATACAGGAGGATCAGAGCCAGCACCACCAGGCTGAGGAGCAGCTTCTTCCCGTGGGGAGTGAGAATGCTGAATGACGAAAGGAACTGCTCACCCTAACCATCCGAGACTCTCATATGTACAAAACTATTTATTTATTTGTATAGATGAATACTTGTCCTGCATATGTATTAACTCTGTGTGTGTGTGTGTGTGTGTGTGTGTGTGTTATGTCTGGTTGTATGTCTGCGGGTCTTGCACAGAGGACCGGAGAACGCTGTTTCATTGGGTTGTACTTGTGCAATCAGATGACTATAAACTTGACATAAAGCAAGTTATTACTCCCTTTTCCCTTGGAGTGGTATTTCTAGTTTGTTTTTTGTGGGGGGTTGAGGGAAAGGGAAGATCAGCCAGGACTACTGATGCTTTTTGCTCAGGGACCCAAGGGCAGATGAGGAGGATAAACAATGGGTTCTATCAGCATGTTGGCAGAGCAGCGCTTCTTAGAGTAAATGGTGATGGACAAAGTGAGCCACAGGCCTCTGACCTGATAAAAGTATGGAAGTGATAAGGCAAGTTTATTGACATCTGATTGTACAAGTACAACCTAACAAAACAATGTTCTCCGGTCCTAAGTGCAAACATGCAGACCCAACCAAACATTACAACATTATAGACAAATAATACATATGCAGGACTAATATTCATATATACAAATAAATATTGTTTTGTGATAAGAGAGTTAGTGTGAGCAGTTCCTTTGGTTGTTCGGCATTCTCACTCCCCGTGGGAAGACACTGCTCCTCAGCCTGGTGGTGCTGGCTCTGATCCTCCTGTATCTCTTCTCTGACAGGAGCCGCTAAAAGATGCTGTGTGCAGGGTAGAAGGGGTCCTCAATGATTTTGCACGCCTTCTTCTGACAATGATCCCAGTAGATCACATCGATTAGAGGGGGGGGGGCGAGGGGGACTCTAGTGATCCTCTCTGCCACTCTTGTAGTCCTATGGATTGATAGGCATAGATAGGCTACAGGGCTTTAGTCTTTGCCTTGGGGTGGAAATGCATAGGTCTACAGTGAGAAGGGGGTAAATTTAAAGGAGATTTGCGAGGTGAGTTGTTTTGTTTGCAAAGGATGGTACATGTTAGGAATGTGCAGGAGGTAGATGAATTAGATAATAGTTGATAATCATTAAGACAGACCCCTGAACAGTTAGGGAATGGAGGGATACAGACAAAGTGCAGGCAAATGGGGGTCAGATAAATGGGCATCATGTTCAGTGCAGACACAGTGGACCGCAGGGCCTGTAATTACCCTTCGAGATTCCTTGAGTAAAAATACAGAAATGCAGGAGGAACCCAGGTTTCACAGGAGGCAAAGATATATCACTGACATTTTAGGCCAGAGTCCTTCTTCAAGGTACGAGTAAAAAGCAGCCAGGTGCCTGAATTAAAAGAAAGGGTAGGGGAGTACAAACCAACAGATAAAAGGTGATAAATTTGATTTGGAAAAGAGGCCAGGAGAGGGGAAAGTTGAGAATTTATAGGGAGAGGGGGGAGGGTTTAGCTCCTTGAACACAACAGCTTGGGGGAAAGGGAGACTAGAGGAAAAGGGAAGAGAGAGAGAGAGAGAGACAGAGCTAGAGGAAAGGAAATGTTTAATAGACTGAAATTGGAAAAGTCAATGTTAATGCCATCCGGTTGGAAGATGCCCAGACGGAAAACGAGATGTTGTTTCTCCAATTTGCGGGTGGTCTCAATCTGGCAGTGCATGAGACCATGGACAGATATGTTGGCAAGGGAATGGGGCAGGGAATTGAAATGGGTGGTCACTACAATTTTTGCTATAATCACGGCACTTTCATGTTCATTACGAGGTTATTTAAATGCCTGTGGAATTTGGAATAGATCTATATCTTGCATAGAGAAGCAGTTTAATTAAAGGGTCAAAACAGTGTATTAGTGAAAATTCCACAAAAATTCAATCATTTAACATTGAAGTTTATTTAAGATATTTGTTTTAAGATTTCAGATTTATTATCAAAATACATACAGCACATACAACCCTGGATATTTTTTCCACAGGAGAAGCAGAATTATCACTTAATAGTTAGTGCAAAAAAAATTACACAGCATATACATGTAAACAAATAAAGAACTGTAAACAGATAACAAATGTAAACAAACTGTGCAATACAGGGAGAATAAAAAAAACCCAATAAAAGTCCTTAAATGAGTCCCTGATTGAGTTTGTTGTTGAGGAGCCTGATGGTGGACAGTAGCAGCTGTTCCTGAACCTGGTGGGGCGAGTCTTGTGGCACCTAGACCTCTCTCCTGATGGCAGCAGCGAGAACAGAGCGTGTGCTGGGTGGTGTGGCTCCTTGATGATTGCTTTTGCTCTCTGATGGCAGCATTCCCTGTAGATGTTCTTGATAGTGGGGAGGGTTTTGCCTGTGATGTCCATTCCCTCTTCTAGGCCTTTACCCTCAGGGGTTTTGGTGTCCCCATGCACCCAGTCAGCACACTTTGCGCCACACCTCTGTAGACATTTGCCAGGATTTCTGATGTCATACCAAACCTCCGCAAACTCCTGAGGAAGTCGAGGTGCTGACGTGCTTTCTTTATGATGCCATTGGTGTGTTGGGCCCAGGTAAGATCCTCTAAGATAGTGACTCCCAAAAACTTAAATTCCTCTCTACCTCTGATTTCCCCCCCACCCCACACTGATCATTGCATCATACACCTCTGGTTTTCCCTTCCTTTAAATTCTTGATGATCCTGCACCTTTAAGCAGTGGCATTAAAGCATTGTTTTGCCTTGGAGGTCTGATTGGGTGTGTTGCTGTTTAGAGCGCAGTCACTAATCTTGGCGCAGAATGTAGTTTGTTGCAATTGACTGGGATAACATTTAAACGGCTTCTTTGAATAATCTGCACTTTTCTGCAGCCTTAGCAAACACAGAGATTGGTCAAAATCTTACCAAAAATAGTTTTGTGAAGGACATGCATGTTGGGAGCCAGGGTATATTGTTTATGGAGAACATATGCAGTGATGACGCTGATGTTTGGCGTGACCAGTTAATGTTTAGAGGCAAACAAATGTGGATACACTCAGCAGGTCGGGCAGCATCTGTGGTGAGATAAACAGAGTTGACATTTCAGATCCATGACAAATGTTCTGAAAGAAAACTTTGGTCCTAGATGGTTTTTCTTTCCCCTCCACGGATGCTGATTGACCCATTGAATATTTTAGCATTTCCTGTATTAATGTCAGAGTTCGGAATCCATCTGGCGAATGTTCAAATCCACTCATTGTAGTTGGGGAATTTAAACTCTGTTAAATAAATTGTGGAATTGTTACAGCACAGAAAGAGAGAGTTTGTCAGAGCTGGTTGCACGTAGATCCGCCACATTCCTCCAAGGCTCCCACTCTTTCTCCAGAGCACTCCAAGTTATCTTCCCTGCTGACCCCATCTCATTCCCTTTTCAGACACACCTCTGCCCAAGAATGCTGTATTTTGGTGTGTTACTCCAGCGGGTAGCGAAAACTGCCCAATCGATTGTTGGAATTCAATTGCCTGCCATTGAATCTATCTATAGGGGGCAATATTTGGGCAGGGCGAGAAATATCAAAGATGCAACACACCATAACCATGAATTATTTACTCTCAAAAATAACATATAATTAAAAAAATAAAGTTACAGCGTTTGAACAAATTTAGGAACCATACATGGAACATAACAGAAAGAGCTTGCCTCAGACCTCCATCTCCTAACACGATAAGAAGATAAAAACAATTAGATTTAGTGGGTAAAAGTAGATGAGACCTTTTTCTTGTTTGTTTTTCCTTTGTGTGAAGATGTTGTTTTATGGTTTTATTGTATTGTATATGTTTAATATTTATTGGTTTTGGAGGGGGGTGGGGCGGGAGGGAGGGAAGGGTGAAAATGTCACTGTGTATATTTAATGAGAAACGTCTGTACATATTTTGGTTGATATAGTTCATAGTGTGATAAATAATAACCATATAACTACTTACAGCACAGAACAGGCCAGTTCGGCCCTACTAGTCTATGCCGTAACAAATCCCCACCCTCCTAGTCCCACTGACCAGCACCTGGTCCATACCCCTCCAGTCCTCTCCTCTCCAGGTAATTATCCAGTCTTTCCTTAAATGTAATCAATGATCCCGCCTCGACCACGTCTGTCGGAAGCTCATTCCACATCCCCACCACCCTTTGCATAAAGAAATTTCCCCTCATGTTCCCCTTATTATTTTCCCCCTTCAGTCTTAAACCATGCCCTCTAGTTTGAATCTCCCCCACTCTTAATTGAAAAAGCCTATCCACGTTTACTCTCTGTCCCTTTAAAAATCTTAAACACCTCTATCAAGTCCCCCCTCAATCTTCTACGCTCCAGAGAAAAAAGCTCCAGTCTGCACAACCTTTCCCTGTAACTCAAACCTTGAAATCCTGTCAACATTCTCGTGAACCTTCTCTGCACTCTCTCTATTTTGTTTATAAATAAATTTTTAAAATTATTTACTCTCCTCCCATCGGGCAGATGCGATGGGAGCCTTCACTTGTGCACCATGAGGCTTAAAAAGAGATTTATTCATGAAGCAGTGACGATGTTAAACATCAATTCACGGCGCTGAGTGGTGCTGCGCTTGTATTTTATAATCAGTAATTTTTAACAATTCATTTTAACATAGTGTAGATTTAATTGCACATGGTTTATTGTATGTTTTATCGTGATGTCTGTCACTCTGTTTTAATTTCTGTTGGATGCTGATTCCATTTCATTGGCCTGGTCAACCAGCGCAATGACAGTAAAGTTCATCGTGATCATCACCTTCTTCGGAGAGTTGGACTGCGTGGAAACAGCCCACCGTGTCTGTGCCGATCAAAACCCACGAGGTGCACATCCCTCTGGACCTCTCCAGATGTCTCTTCAACGTTGTCACTGTTCCTGCTTCCACCACCTCCTGTGGTAGCTCAACCAGAAACCAACTGCTCTTTGCATTAAAAATCTCCTCTGATCTCTTTTAATCGTCATCCCTCTTGCCAAAAAGCTCTTTCCTCAAGTATTAGACACCTCTTTCATCAGAAACACCCTCTTTTGCCAGAGGATGTTGAATCTGTGGAATTTGATACCATAGTGGTTGTGGAGGCTGTGTATTTAAGGCAGAGATTTATAGGTTCTTAATTAGCAAAGTGGGGAAATGGATCAGTTCATGTTTGAATTGAGGGCAAATTTGATGGGCTGACTAGCCTATTTCTGCAAAAACACACAGTAAATGCTGGAGGAACTCAGCCGGTCTTGCAGAATCCTTAGCAGATAATGATATATTACCAACATTTCAGGCCCAAGCCCTTCTTCAAGGAATAAGCAAAGAACAAGAAGGTGTAAGAATAAGGACTGAAGATTAGCCACGGGGAGAGGTCCAGACCAACAAAAGGTGTAATTGGATATGATAAGAGAAGAGGTGAGAATTGATTTTGGTTCTGTGAAAGGAGGCAGAGGGAAAAGGGGTATGTGAGAGAGAAAGAAATACAGAGCTGGGGGAAAAGGCCAACAGTGGGAAGAAGGATGGTGGGATTTAATGGAAACCAAAGAAGTCGCTGTTAATGCCATCTAGTTGGAGGGTGCCCAGATGGAAGTTCAGGTGTTGTTCCTCCAATTTCTGGGTGGTCTCAGTCTGGCAGTGCATGAGACCATGGATAGAAATGAGACAGGGAATTGAAAAGGGTGGCCGCTGGGTGATCCACTCTATTGCAGCGGACAATGCTGAGGAGCTCAACAAAGCAATCTTCCATCCTGCGTCCTGTCTCTCCAGTGTATTTGAGGCCTATTTCTGTTCCTATGTCTAATGAAAAAGACACTGCCTATCTATCTTAACTACATCTCAATTTTACACACCTCTATCCTGTCACCTCTCAGCCTCTTTTGCTCAAGATAAATCTGACCCAATCCATCGGAATGGACCTGCTAACTCTTATCACTTCAATCCATGGAATCCTTCCTTCAAAAAGTGGAGATAGTGGGGGTGGGAGGGGGGAATTGTAATCAGAGGGAAGGCCACATCAGATTTTTTTCAGATTTATTGTCAAAGTACATAACATGACGTCCCACTGAGGGTCTTTTTTTATGCGAGTGAGGCAGAATTGCCGCTTGTTGGTAGTGCAACAAAAAAACTGTACATAGCGTATACATGTAAGTGAATAAAGAACTATAAATGGATAACAAATGTAAACAAACTGACTGTGAAATACTGAGAGAATAAAAATAATCAATAAAGTGGACAAATAAGAGTCTTTTAATGAGGCCCTGAATGAGTTTGTATTTGAGGAGTCTGATGGTGAAGGGGGAGCAGCTGTTCCTGAACATGGTGGTGTGAGTCGTGTGCTACCTATACCTCTTTCCTAATGGCAGCAGCAAGAACAGAGCATGTGCTGAATGGTGTGAATCTTTGATGGCTGCTGTTGCCCTCTGATGGCAGCATTCCCTGTAGATGTTCTCTACAGTGAGGAGGGTTTTCCCTGTGATGTCCTGGGCTATGTCCACTACCTTTTGGAGGGCTTTACACTCAGCAGTATTCATGTCCAGACCGTGTTAGGTCTGCTTTGTTCATGAATGAGTGAGACAAACACCAGGCTGAGTCGAAATCAGGGTTCTTTGTTCTTTATTACCGGATTGTAACACTTGCGACTAACAAAGTTAGTCGGAGAATGCATTCTGCCGTTATCAGCAAAATGGTGATTTTTTATACCCTTGGATACATGCTTAGAACATCATCATATCATTACTTGTCCAATGACTAAAACTGTTGCTATCCTTTCCCTGCTAGCTTCCTGCCTCTCAATCCATCAATGTCTCTCTTATCTTGTAAGTACAAGGATGCATTCTGTTACTCCTTAGTACTGGGTGACTCCTTCTCCGGTCCCATCTCATGATGTTTTACCTAACAGGAGTACAAGGACACCTCCCCTTCTTGTTACTGCCCTGTACAGGGTAACTCCCTACACATTCCCATCTCATGATGTTTTACCTTACAATCCCTCCTTTGTCCTCTTTAGAGGACAATCTCGCCCTGACTATGCTACCACCGCGTTACATTATTTCGCCTATTATTGCCAAGCTCTATACGGGTTCTGTTCACAGGGTAGTTCGGCTGGTGGGCGAGGGTTCCCCCAACCCTCCTTTGCGTACACCCCCCATCCGTCACCCCGATCCCATTGCCCGTTTACAAGTTTCATCCCATTTGCCCCCAAGCAAAAAACTAGCTAACCCCCCCGTACATTAGTAAATTCCCAAGTTAACATATGGTCTACAATCTAATTCATAATACTTGTTCTACAATCTGATTAATAATGTTTGTGTTACAATCAATGTTATAATATTTGGGTTACAAGCAAGGTTAAAATTATATGTGTAACAATCTAATTCACAATCCCTCCTTCCCATCACATTCCCCTTCAGACTCCAGATCGATCTCAGCAACTTTCTCCGTCTCCTGTAATGTGAGATAGTCTTGCTCCACAGCCTGCACAGCTTGATATTTCGGAGGCAGTTCATCACGGTCAGCAAGGGCTGTCTCTATGGTCCTCGTGACCAGCGTTCGAATGCATGGAATACAACAACAGCCACAAGTGATAAAAATTGATACAGAAATGAACAAACCCAGCAAAAGTTGTCCTAACAATGTGCTCCATCTCCCAAACACTCCCTGTAACCAGAATAAAACAGGATTGGAGACTCCAGACTGGGCTTTTAATTCTTTCGCCAATGCCCTAAGTTTCGTTAACCCCTTAGTGAGTGATCCATCTGGCCCTGTGTTATTAGAGATAGAAGTGCAGCATAGATCTCCAAACATAGCACACACTCCACCTTTCTCTGCCAGGACCATATCAATCGCTATCCTATTCTGAAGTGTCATAAGGGAAGTTTCTGACAGTTGTTGATGTATTGCCTCAACAACGTCCCTGGTCAAATTTGCAAGGCGCTGGACATTATAGTGAATAAGGTTGATCCTATTAACATTTTTATTTACAGTGATGGGAAAAATTGCACTAAAAACAGGAAAGCTTTCAAACCCAGCTGCAATCTCATCGGCTAATTTAAATTCGTCCGGAATATTCCGGGCTTGGCCAATGGCATCAATCCATACCCCATCAGGGTTCCTTCCTCCCGGCCCCAAGAGTCCAACACTCCTCCTTTTTCTCCACAGCCAACTCTCTGTGTGGCGCAATTCTAGGGAATCCTCGTCTCCCTCCTGCCTTTTGACAATCAGCACTGGCGCATTAAGGGTTACTAGAGCACACCGACCATCCCAGTTAGCGGGGAGCCAGTTGTACAGCACTCTTCCTCCACAAAACTCATCTGTGTAGTCATGCAATCTGCTACAAGTCTCCTTAGTTTCAGATTCATTTTTTTTGTTATGGGACCTCAAAATCATCCCCTGTATATGTTCATGATAACCAGTAACCTGTTTGGCTGCCCTGTCAGGCACCCATGTGGCGTTTTCCCTGCTAATAGTAGGTCGTCTACATACTGAATCAGTGTAACATCTTCCGGGAGCTTTAATTTCATTAGGATTTCGCTAAGGGCCTGATTGAACAGTCCTGGACTGTCCTTATAACCCTGAGGTAATCTAGTGTATGTGTACCGATGTGCTTGGTAAGTGAAAGTTAACCAGTCTTGCCATTCCTCAGCTAAATTCAAGCAGAAGAATGTGTTTGCCAGATCAATGACAGTATAGTATTCGTGCTCCGGACTCAGAGCCCTAAGTGCTACATATGGGTCTGGGACTGGTCTCCCGATGGTCTTGGTAGCCAAGTTAATCTCCCGGAGGTCGTGTACCATCCTCCAGTCTTTTCTACCCGGTTTGGGAACAGGCATGATGGGCGTGTACCACATACTGTCAGGTGCCGCCCTTAAAACCCCTGACTCCATTAACCCTTCTATCGTTCCTTTAATACCCTCCTCCTGACTGGGCGACAAGCGGTATTGTTTTCTCCATATTGGTTTCTGCCCGGGGTTGGCCAATTCTAGAAATACCTCTCCTTTTATTACTCCCACATCATAGGGCCCCGTTGTCCATATATGTGGACTCAGATTAGAAAGATATTTGTCTGAGTCTCTGTGATCAATATTTTCTCCTTCTATGGCTCGGTCTCTTTCTACTTTCTCATTCACTACCTGGTCCCATGCTTCAATATTCAGTCTGACAAATTTTCCTCCCTCCGAGGTGGAATATCCCGGGATTTCTGTCTGCCTGTATTCACACCCTATCGCTTCCTTTACCATCGGACCCAGCTGTCGAGCGTGATGATCTTTGGCAATACCCAAGGTCACATGAGGCACACTTTCTACTCCTAAGCAGAACCACTCCATTTGTTCTTCTGTCATGACAACCATAGCAGCTATTCCCTCCTTACCTACAAAGATAAATGGACAATGTATCGTTTCTGTCTTCCCTTCTTTTAGAGAGTCCCACCTCTCCTCATATTCCTGGTCCGGGTGGATGGTGTAGTTTAATGTAACATGCATAGGATCTAGTGGATAATGGTAATCCCCATACCGTGGAATACTGGCCCTCCACTCAAAAAACTGTTTAATCAGCCCTGGGCCTGGTTCATCATACAGTAGCCGACTCCAGAAAATACTAACCTCCACAGAGTCTTCTGAAGCGTTAGATGGGGTCATTACTATAAACTGTCCTCCCCTTCTTATTGTATCCCCTGGGTATGTTAACCGAAGGCCCTTCTCAGAACATTGTATGGTTATTCCTAGTTTGGTAAGAATGTCCCTTGCTAATAAATTAATGGGGCAACTTGGCACAACCAGGACAGGCGTTTTAACCCTTTGTCGTCCAAATGTCATGTCGATGTTATCTGTATAGGGCTGTGTTTCCTTTATCCCGGAGAATCCTATTGTAGATAATGTTTTGCCCGAAAATGTGCTCCCTGGGGGTTTTTTAATCACTGTCGTAACTGCTGCCCCTGAGTCAACCATAAATTCAATTTTTTCTCCATTTACCGTCCCCCAAATTTTTGGTGGCTCCCAGGGAGGCGTGATTTTTGATTCTCCAGGGCACCTTCAATAATCAAATTCAGCACCTTCCTCAATATAGTCATTACACTGAGGTGCCTGGACTTGTTGATCACTCTGCCACCCCCCGATTCTCTGGGGCCCATCAATGTGTCCACCCCTACCACTTGCTTGTCCTCTTAAGTTTCCTCCTCTTCCCCGATAGCCTCTAATAGAGGGTAATCTTTTTCCCCTTGCTCTCCCAGCCACCGGACAGTTCCGCTGGTAGTGTCCAGGATTTTGGCAGTACCAGCATACTGCATGTTCCCCTCTATACATTGTACCTAGCTGTCTTTCCCAACCATTTCTTACTTGGGGTCCCGGATTTATCACTGGCCCCATGACCTGTGGGACTATCTGTTGGGCCGCTAATTTAACCCCTATATGTTCTATGGCTCTCACCAATTTATCGGTTGTCTTGTCCACCTCCTTCTGGGACGCACTTTCTGACTTAGCATGCTCTGATTGACGATGTCGTTTGATTGCATGTGTCAGGTGTCTTTTCCACAAATCCTCTGACATTGTCTCTAATCCCACAATGTCCCTTAATTTTGCTTGAACCGTAGCAGGTAGTCCGTTTATTATCCCATTACGAAAGTGAGCCCTTCCTAAAGGGCTGTGGTCGGGTCTTTCTCCAGTCCCTGTTTCCCATAAGTCCCATGCTCGAGTGAAATACTCGTGTGCAGTCTCTCCTTCCTTTAGTTGAAGGGTTACCAAGGCATCCAAACTATAGGGTGTAGGAAATGTTTCTCTAAGTGCTTCCCAAAATTTATTCCGAAGTGGGTTAAATTCTATTTCATCCCCCAATTTACTGCTTCTTACAATTCTCTCTATTTGCTTCAGGGCCCCTTCTGCCTTTAATTTTATCATGATAGTTCTGACATCTGCGAGTGCTAATTGTTCTTGGCAGGTTTCTCGCTCAAAACAAGAAATCCATGGACTAGCCCCATTACTCAACGGAGGTAGTTTTTTCATTAAACTCCCTAAGTCCATTCGTGACCAGGGTACATATTTTTGAGTTCCCCGTCCCGTGATCAGTAATGGGCATTGATATCTCAATTTTGGGGATTTCTGCTCCTTCTTTACTCTTGGCATGCATTTATTTATCCCACCTTGTTCTGACTCTTCTTCGTCACTGTCACTGTCCCTATCAGCTTCCAATGTCTCAGGGTCAAAGGTATATTGGTCACGTTCATCTCTAAGATAATCTTTTCGGCCATAGTTTAGTTGTTTCACATCTTTCTCTTTTGTTCTAACTATGTCCAGGTAGGCATGTCTATTTTTCTCCCTCCCGAGTCTTTTCCTTTTACTTTCCTCCCATGGTGGATCGTATCTCGTTTCCTCATCTGTACTACACTTTTCGTCCTTTACTCCTATTACCATTCCTTCAGCTTTAATTTCTCCTGACAGTGTTGTAGTTATCTTTTCCACTTCCTTAAATACACCTACCATTAATTCTTTTTGATCCTCACTGATCTGCCCCAGCACATTAATATCTCTGTTTAAGTTTTTAATGTTATCCTGAACCTTTTTCATGTTCCATTTCTGTATCTCTAACTCCTTTTCTATTTTCTTGGACTCCAGAGGGGTCTCTACATCTATTACTCCCCCTTCTATTTTTATTAAAGGGGCCTGTACCTCGTCTGATGTGTCCCTATTCCCGTGGTTCTTGTCACACCCCAGTGTCTCAATATCTGAATATAAGGGACGTGACTCCAGTGTCCCATCTGGGGTGTCAGAGAGAGAGAGAGAGAGCATAGCGAGAGAAAGAGATAGAGAGGCAGATACAAGAGATAGAGAGAGAAAATGCCTTGCACTGGCCCCACTGGGAGAAAAGTCTTCAGATTAACACTTTCGTTTCAAAGGTTTTAAAAGGTTCTCATCCTGTGATCACTGGTCTGGATCAGATTGGGTCTCCCACCACTGGGAACTATCACTCCTTCCTTCCCTCCCACCTCGAGTGAGCTACACGTCAGCCCACAATGTCTGCCCTGATCCCGCAATGGTGGGGGTGCGGGAAAAAGGGAGGGAGAGAGGATAAAACAGGATCCCATTTGATGCGGAGCTGGAATTGTGGGCACAAAATTAAAACCAAATTGTATTTCTCTGCCCTGCCCAACCTGGGGATTTCAGGGCAGCACCGCCACAGATTGGGATTGGGAGGGGGAGTGGGTGAGAGAGGAGGGGGGGGAGAAGAGAGAGAGGGGGAGAGAAGAGAGAGAGGGGGAGAGAAGAGAGAGGGGGGAGGGTGAAAGGAGGGAGGGAGAGAGCAAACCCGGACACTTCGTGGCTGGAAACTGGAAACAGGCACTTTTCCTTTCCCTTCTGTGTTTTGTTTCTTCCAGCTCATCTAAGCCTCTACGTTTTAAAATTTTGTTTCCCTCACCTGTCAGGAACATCTCAGTGCCCCCGGGTAACCAACCCCTCTTCCTCCAGCGGTCTACACATTTTCGGAGCATTTTTTGTTTTTCCAATGCCGCATTACTGGTATTTCGCTCCTCTAATTCCTGATTAATTTCCTTAATAACTTGGTCAAAAGTCTTAGCAGGCAACTGTACAGCCATAGCTGCGGGACCGCTTTCTAATGCCTGTTTTAATTTAGGTTTTTGTCTGTTTAGGGGATCTATGTCAACGAAAATTGCTTTTAAAAATGTCCCCTTGCAAGCTGGATGACTAATATCTTTTAAAAGAACAGTCTCGAAGTCTTGTCCTCCAATTGACTTCAGACTGTCCTGTATACTCTGATTGCTCGTTTTCCACTCTCTGTTTTCCCAAAGGGGTCTGAAAGTTAAATTACAACTAGAAAACCAAATATTTGGGCTATACTTTTGTCCTGTTTCCCTGTACCAATCTATGAATTTACGTAACTTTATCTCCTTGGTGATGTTGGGAATACCCTCATTTAACTTATCAAAAGTATTTCGAATAAACTGGGTGTCTCTTAGGAGTTTGTCAACTTTTTCATTAATATCTCCTACCTGATCCGGACACAGCTGTCGCAGCCTTCTGTCGTCGTTCTTGTTCACCAGGCAGGCGTCCCTGAGTACTTTTTTTGTTGTCTCAAGGTCTCTAGTGTCTGCTGTGGTATTCAACCACGGCGAATTGGGGAAATAAATTCTTAACTTCTCAAGTGTACAGACATTATCATACCTACCGGACATTTATAAGTCAGTCTCTCAGATACAATTGAGGCCAATAAGCCTGAACCTTTGTTTTCTTTCAAAGCCCAACCTTCACGTGGGAGATTTCTCCTCTTAATAACCAGTTTAGGGCAGAAAACTCAGGTCCTCAATTGTTTATAGACCACCTTCTCACTCTATTGGACTTTGCAACGACACAATAAAGACTTTTAAACTCTAGTAGTTTCTTGCGAAGCACTTAATAAATGTCATTCAAACACCTTAAGGACTTTTATCTTGTCTGTAATCACTTACGTGTTACAATCCTGGCATGCGACCTTCAATTGTGGTCGTCTAATTTGTCCGATCTCCAGTTCTTACTGACAATCATAAAGATTTAAAAAAAAAAGAGAATTTTGTTAAAACAGGCTTCTCTGGACCTTTTTATCAGCCGGCTGAGATGATTGTCAGAAAAAACAGAAACCGTCGTCCAGTGTTCACTCACCCATCACGTCGGGGTCACCAAATTGTTAGGTCTGCTTTGTTCATGAATGAGTGAGACAAACACCAGGCTGAGTCGAAATCAGGGTTCTTTGTTCTTTATTACCGGATTGTAACACTTGCGACTAACAAAGTTAGTCGGAGAATGCATTCTGCCGTTATCAGCAAAATGGTGATTTTTTATACCCTTGGATACATGCTTAGAACATCATCATATCATTACTTGTCCAATGACTAAAACTGTTGCTATCCTTTCCCTGCTAGCTTCCTGCCTCTCAATCCATCAATGTCTCTCTTATCTTGTAAGTACAAGGATGCATTCTGTTACTCCTTAGTACTGGGTGACTCCTTCTCCGGTCCCATCTCATGATGTTTTACCTAACAGGAGTACAAGGACACCTCCCCTTCTTGTTACTGCCCTGTACAGGGTAACTCCCTACACATTCCCATCTCATGATGTTTTACCTTACAACCGTGATCCAGCTGGTCAGCATTCTTTCCACTTCACCTCTGCAGAAATTTGCCAGGTTTACTGGTGTTCATACCAAACCTCGGAAAACTCTTCATAATGCCATTTAGGTGTTAGGTCCAGAAAAAAATCCTCTGAAATGATGACTCCCAAGAACTAAAATTTGCTCACCCTCTCTACCTTTGATTTCCCCAATGATCACTGGATCGTACACCTCTGGCTTTCCTTTCCTGAAGTCAAAATCAGCTCCTTAGTTTTGGTGACATTTAGTTCAAGGTTGTTGTTGCACCATTCAGCCAAGTTTTCAATCTCCCTCCTGTATGCTGACCCATCACCTTTCTTTATACAACCCGCTCCAATGGTATCAGCAAATTTGTAGATGGTGTTATTGTCGAACTGAGCCACCTAATTGTAGGTGTAAATGAGTAGAGCAAGGGGTTAAGAAAGCAGCCCTCTGGTGATCTGGTACTGATGGAGATTGTGGAGAAGTTTTTACCATTCCTACTAATTGTGGTCTGAAGGTGAGGAAATCCATGATCTAATTACACAGTGGGGTGTTGAGTTCCAGGTCTTTGAGTTGCTGATCAGTTTTGAGGGGATGATGATGTTAAATGCTGTACTGTAGTCAATAAAGAACATCCTGATGAATCCATCTTTACTGTCCAGGTGTTCCAGGGCTTTGTGTAGAGCCAGGGTGATGGCTCCCCTGAGCTGGGTGACACCGTGTTGAGGTATCGATTGTGAACCCAGAGTAAGCCAGGCTGGACGTGATGAATGTGCCAACAATTTGCTATCAGTGTCTCTTTTTCTGAACTTTTTGACGAATTCAAACAATGTTGTGTTGCAGGTCAATTACCCGGTCCTATTACCGTAACTCTGTTGGGGGTCTGCTGATATTTGACGTGACCAATCGGAAGTCATTCGAGAACATCAGGGAATGGCTGAAGGAAGTGGATAGCCATGTATACCCCAACAAGACCATCTTTGTCCTGGTTGGCCACAAAAGTGACTTAACCCATGTTCGGAAAGTATCCCGTGAGGAGGCAGAGCAGATGGCAGCAACACTGGGCCTAAATTACCTCGAGACCTCAGCCAAGAATAACACCAACGTGGACAAGGCATTTATGAAATTAACAGAATGCATTTATGAATCGATGAATGTGGGTGAGATTGTACTCAATGATGGTTGGGATGGAATCAAACGAGGATTTAATCCCATGGCTTTGGATAGGCCAAAAGAAGAAAAACAAAGTGATTGTAGTTGCTAATTTGCTTTGGGTAAATTTAAGTTATAGCAACAAAAGTAAAGCAGTCACCTTATTCATCACTCTGTCCAATAATAAGCTGTATAGCAAGCTTCAAGTCAGCACTCATTGACATCTTAACCAGCTACCATCGATTCCTCAGCTCCAGTGATTGGATTTGCTAAACAAGCTAATCATTCATTGTGATTTGCCCTACTTGTTTCTGCCTGTGTTTGACCAGGCCTTGGGCAGCACAATATTTTCATGCGAGGCAGCATCAAGATTAATGGGAGGGTTTTAAAAAAACAACTCTTGAGTCAAGATTCATGATTCCTTTATTGTGTTGTACATACTACAGGAAAGTTAACTTTTGTTTTCGGTAAAGGCTCTCAAAGAGGCACTACTAGCCTAGCAATAATATAGAAGCAAAAGAGAATCATTTCAGTGTCACTGAGTGTCCATGAATTCATTTCCAGTGTTGCTGCAGCCGCACAGACTGCTATCCGTTCCAGTGGTGGACCTGAGCTCCTGGTTCTGAAACCCTCAGGAAGCTGTTAATATCTGAGGCCCCTTCCAGAGCCCTCCTTGCCATTAGCACCCTCACAAATCCCAGTCCCAATACTTGATTCCCACGAGTCGGTCTCCAGCACGGCGGGACTGGAGCATAAATCCAAAATTGGAATCTTAAATCTAAACTCACTCTGCTGGAGGAATCGGGGCAGGTCGACGAGCATCACTGGGAGAGAAACCTTTTATGGAGGCTGGTTAAATATTGTAGAGAAGTCGGTGCAAAGAGGACAGGGTTGATTTTTATAGTCTTCCTTCTCTGGGATTTTTGGCTAAATATTTCTTTGATATTTTACATATTGTGTCATTGAGTTGAGTGAATTCTCAGTGCTGGTTGTGTCATTGCCCTTTATCGCAAACTGCTTTTTATGATCACAATTTCTTTCCTTATCAAAGGTGCAAAAGTTAGTGCACTGCACAAGTCTCCAAGAAGTTTTACCTGTAAATTTAAATGAACTGTATTTCCAAAACTTTGCCCTGTTCAATATTAAAACAAGGCTGGAGCATCTGTGAATCAAGAGCATAAAGACGAAAACCTGGGATATCTCTCTGAGAGTGTGATACCTTTGTGTCAGATGCAATTTAATGTGTGAGGTGCTGCATTTTGGAAGGACAAACCAAAATAGGACATACATGGTAAATGGCAGAGCACTGAGGAGTACAGTAGAACAGATGGATCTGGGAATATAGATTCACAATTCTCTGAAAGTGGCATTACTGGTAGATAGGGTTGTAAAGACAGCTTTTTGCATATAGGCTTTCATAAATCAAGGTACAAGGGGTCATAAGTTAAGGGTTATGGGGCAAAACTTTAGGAATAATGTAAGAGGATGCTTCTTCATTCAGAGAGTGGTGGCTGAGTGGAATGAACTTCCGGAAGGGGTAGTTGCGGCAGGGTCAGTCCTGTTATTTAAGAGGAGGTTAGATGAGTACATGGATGTGAGGGGGTTGGAGAGTTATGGGCAGGGAGTGGGTAGGTGGAACTAGTGGAGTTTCACATATATCAGTGCGGACTAGAAGGGCTGATATGGCCTGTTTCCGTACTGTAAGTTGTTATATGGTTAAAGTATTGAATATAGGAGTTGGGATATCATGGGACATGTAATGATATTTTTGCCCTTTTTGGTTATGTACTCCTATTCTTGTGTATTATTTACATATAATATGATTAATAAAAAGATATGTAAAGAAAAGGATGTCATGGGAAAGTTGTATAAGACATTGATGAGGCCAAATTTGGAGTATTATGTACAGTTTTGGTCACCTAACTACTGGAGAGATATCCATAAAATTGAAAGAGTTCAGAGAAGATTTACTAGGATGTTGCCTGTACTTGAGGAACTGAGTTAGAGGGAGAAGTTGAATGTGCTAGGACTTTATTATCTGGAGTATAGAAGAATGAGCAGAGATTTGATAGAGGTTTACAAAATTATGATGGGTATAGATAGAATCAATGCTAATAGGCTTTTTCCACTGAGATCAGGTGAGATACATATCAGAGGAGATGGGTTAAGGGTGAAAGGGGAGGAATTTGAGGGGAATTTCATCACACAGAGAGCTGCTATGTTGAGTGTGGGCTCGATTTTAACATTTAAGAAAAATTTGCAGCACGTGCATTGATGAGAGGGGTTTGGAGGGTTATGAAAATGGTGGAGCTAAGTGGGACTAGGCAGAAAAATAATTTGGCACAGACCTGTTTTCCGTGCTGTATTGTTCTATGGTTTTACGACAATGGTTAAGAAAGGAGAGAACTTTTCTCAAGGAAAACAAGAAATCTGCAGATGCTGGAGTCTAGTTGCAGTACACATAAGTGCAGGAGAAACTCAGCAGGTCACACAGCATCTGTAGGATTTTTGGCACTCCAGAAGAAGGGCTCAGGTCTGAAACATCAACTGTCTTTTACTTCCTACGGAAACTGCGTGACACACACCACTACCATCCAACCAATTGTAACACATGTGACAAATGATTCCAGGTATGAGTTAAATGGAGTACTTGCCACTGCCTAACCCCCACAGGGCAAAATTAGCAAAATATTTTAATCCTGCATCTTAACTTTGATTATCACATTTGTCCTTCTGCCTTGTCTTGTGTTTTCTATAGGTCAAACCTCAGTGTTTAATGTGGTTATAATATTTTTCATGCAGATTTTGTGGCTTACAGTTGAGCCATTGAAATCATTCCAGTAAATCTCACAGCCTCTTTGACCCTTACAAGCACTTCCAGATTCCCATTCAATTGGTTTATATAATTCCATCAACTTTTTGAATATTAAGAAGAATTGATGAGCTAGTTGGGAATTGCTCCCCTAATACATTTGATTTTGGGATACAAGGTCAGTCTACAAATTGGGTCTAAGTCTTTAAGAATGAAATGGGCTGATGCTTCTACCAAAAAAAAGATAATTTGCTTCTTTCCACTCACAAGGGGATCATTCAGCTCATCAGATCCAGTACAACAATCCCTTCACTCCCAATCCCTGTCTCAGTTTTGTGCACGGTGTTCTAACATTTTCTTGCACACCCCTTGCTTGTTCTATCTTTTACACTGAGGAACAAGTTGGTGCCTTCAGCAATAACAGTTGATGGATGCAGAGTTATTAATTTTAAATCCAACGTTGACAGGTTTTTGTTAACCAAAAATATCAAGGGATGTAGAAAAAGGTTATTTTGATATGGGTCAGATCACTCTTGCACTCATGAAGTGATGGGACAGTCTCAAGCTTCTGTTCCTAAATGACACTGGAAAATAACCATAAAAGTCTTTCAGATTAAGGAGAAGGTGCTTTTAGTTGCTGGTAAAATAATCCATTCTTAAACTTGGCATAATGCTGTTTAAGTATATGCTGCAATTGGTGAATTAGACTTGTAATCACAAACAATCCTGACCCCATTCATTCATCAATGGTTGAAATATAGATCCATTATTGATATTAATAGTTCTTCTATTGTCAGGCCTAACAAAAATGTCTCGATCAAAGGCCGATCAATAAAAATGAAAGTACAGATTGTGTAGGGTGTAATCTGGGAGGATGATTTGTGAAAGAGGTGCGGGGGAAATTCACTGCCACTCTCCCCAAGTTTCCTGCATAGCAACAATGTCTTGTGGGAACAAAATGTTTTGCGGCTTCCTCTCTTCACTTCCTCTCTTAACTCTGAGGAACAGCGTCTCATCTTCTGAGTGAGTCTCACTCGGTCTTCCAGTCTCAACAATCCTGTGTTCTAAAGCAAGATCTCCACTCCACTTTCCTTGGGAAATTTCAAATAATTATTTTACTTGTGAGCACTCTGCAGACAATTCTTTTGCACCCCTTCGTCACCATCTTCCATCTCACAATGTCTTGCTTGTTGCTATTCAATCTGTCCTGCCCTAGCCCTCGCCTTTTGTTCTTCAGTTCTCCAGTCCCACTACAGACACAATTTTTTCCGCAATTATAAACCTATTTATTGTAACCTTTTCAGTTCTGATGAAACGTCATAGATGTGAAACATCAACTCATTCTGAATCTGTGGAATATTTTGGCAATTTGGTTTGTTTTTGTTTCTCCAAGGTTTTTTTCGAACTATCATTTATCTTCTGGTCATTGAAAGGATAATGGATTGTAAATGTTATTAAAAGTTAATTTTTCTTAACCCAGTGTTGTCCTACATTCTTATGGTCCTATGGATTGGCCTTTGATCCATTTCTTTGCAGCAACCGTACCACACTGTGATGCAGTCAGCCAGGACGCTCTCGATAGATCTTGATAGATAGAAGGTTGGCATAATGGTGGCCAGTAGCCTTGCCCACTTCATTCTTCTCAGGAAGTGCAGTCACTGTTGTGCTTCCTGACAAGTGAGGAGATGTTGAGTGTCCATGATAGGTCACTAATTAAGTAAATCCAAGGAACTTGGTACTCTCCACTCTCTACTATAGAGTTGTTGATGTGTAGTGGAGATTGGTCATTCCTGGTCCTCATGAAGTCTACGATCATCTTCATCTTGTCCACAGAGATTATTACTCTTGGACAATTTCACAAGATTTTCCACCTCTTCTCTGTAGTGCGACTCATTGTTGTTGCCCATGAGGCCGACTACTGTGGTGTCATCTGCAAACAATGATGCTGGATCTGGCGATGCAGTCGTGGGTCAGTAGGATGAACAAGAGCGGGCTGAGCACACAGCCCTGAGGTGTGCCCTTACTCTGCATGACAGCACTCGATATTTGCCACTGACCCAAACAGACTGTGGTCTTTCCGTTTGGAAGTCCAGGATCCAATTACAGAGGGGTGTGGAGTCCCAGCAAGGACAGCTTCTCCACCAGCCTCTGAGGAAGTTAGCAGGTTCTGCCAGAGACTTTGTGAGTTACCTCCGGGTGCTCTGGTTTCCTCACACATCCCAAAGATATGCAGGTTGCAAAGTTAATTGATTGCAAAATTAATTGGCTGCAGTAAATTGCTCCATTGGTGCAGGTGACCGGTGGAATCTGCATAGAAGTTGATGAGAATATAGGATGAATTAAACTGGGATTGGCAGCAGTGAATGGTGGTTGGTTACTTGGAACTAGAGTCTGAGGATTCTCTTCCTGTGCTTTAACACCCTGACTCTAACTGGAAAGTAATAACAATGAGTTAGTGGATGGGCGGCAGGACCCCCATCCGGAGATTTGAGTGCAAAGCCCACATTGGCAGCTGTGGTTTTGGATTTAGAAAAAAGAGCAATTAGCCTTATTAATGATGAGCACGAAATTATCAGACTGTTGTAAAAATCCATCATTAATCTCCTTCACAGAAGGAAATCTGTCCTCTTTATCCACTCTGCCCCCAGCCTGCGCCAGCAAGATTCATCCTGGAATCGGCCAGCAGGAAATGGAAGAAGTCAAGCCTGCTCCGCCATTCAACGACATCACGGCTGATCTGGCCATGGATTCTGCTCCACCTACAGGCCCATTCTCCAAATTGCTTAATTCCCCTACTCTGCAAAAATCTAACAGTGTTCAAAAGGCAGCCTCCGCTGCATCCTTGGGCAGAGAATTCCACAGATTCACTGCCCTCTGGGGAAAAGCAAGTTCCACCTCATTATACCACAAAGTGAAGTTGGCAACCACATCATCACCAGAAATGGACGCACCTAGGTCTTCCTCTGGAGAATGGGGTCCACAGTGGAGAGCAGTGCTACCAATATGCAAAATTGACAAAACAGACCTCACTAATGCCAAGAGTAAAGCAGAAAAACCTGCAGACACCATGACTGAAGTAAAAGCACAATGCTGGAGAGAGGTCAAACAATGTACTTTATAAAGAAAAGGCATATAGCAAAGATGGGCCAAAAGGGCCTAGACATCAGATCCTTTATCTTGTGATAAAGATAAATAACCAACATTTTGGGCTTGAGCCCACGGTATGAGCAAAATCTAGGTAGCACAGTTGGCATAGCAGTTAGTGTAACGCCTTCACAGTGCTAGCGATTGGGACTGGGGTTTGAATCCCACACTGTAATGAGTTTGTACATTGTCTGCGTGGGTTTTCCCTGAGGTCTCCGGTTTCCTCTCACTGTTTGAAACATACTGGGGGTTATCGGTTAATTGGGTGTAAATTTCGCGGCCCAGGCTTGTGGAGAAAAATGGCCTGTTACCGTGCTGTATTTCTAAATTTAAAACATAGGCAGGTGGTGTGTACTTTATATAGCAAAGATAAAGATGCAGACACCCAAACTCTTGCCTCAAATGCTTGCTTACATTTTGCTCATACCTTAATGAAGGGCGCAAGCCTGAAATGGTTATGTATCTTTATCTTTGCTACTCTGTTTGACCTGCTAAGTTTTTCCAGCATTGTGCTTCACTAAAATCAAACACACTCTGCAGAATGAGCTCAGCACCTTGAGCAGCAGTTGTGGGAGAAAATGAGTAGGCCACGTTTTGAGCTGAATCCCTTCATCTTGACTGAGGAAAGTTAGTGTAGGAACAGGGTAAGAGGTCACGGTGGGAGAGGGCGAGACAGGGTCTCCACATAGGACTGGCCAACAAGGCAAAGGTGGCATGTCACAGACAGATGCCAAACAGAAGGAGAGAGAGGCAAATGGGTACATTTTGTGTTTCTTGCAGCCAGGTACACCAAACGCTATTCTTTGAGCAGCTTGGTTAGTGTAACGGTTAGCACAACGCTATTACAGCACCAGTGACTGCGATCGGGATTCAAATCCTGCACTGTCTGCAAAGAGCTTGCATGTCCTCCCCATGTCTGCCTGGGTTTTCTCTGGATGTTCTGGTTTCCTCCCACCCTTCAAAACGTATTGGGGTTGTAGGTCAATTGGGTGTAATCGGGTGCCACAGACTTGTGAGCCAAAAGGGCCTGTAACTGTGCTGCATGTCTAATTAAAAAAAAAAATTAAAATTCAAAACAGTGGCATGGTGCTTTGACAGCGGAGGTGCCCAATATTGATTCCAGAATCTAGAAAGACTCATAGGAACTGATCGAGCATGGACAAGGACTCCTGTCCGCTGGCTCCCAGGATGGCTTCTGTCAGGACAAATCAGCTCCAGACAGCGACCATGTAATGTGAATTGTAGAGCAGAGGTAAATATTTCTTTCTTTTTAATTTTTAAAAAATTCATTTTAAGAAATGCACATTTAAAAATACAATGAAAATCCATTATGAATTGTTATACATGGTTATTAAGCAATTGGTATATCAAGTACATAAATTGAAAAACACATCCATGATTATAGACCAGGTAAAATATTTTATTTTCAAGCAAAAGAAAAGAAGAAAATAAAAGTAGAAAGAGAGAAGAAAAAAAAAATTAAATCACAACCCTTTTCCTGATCTCAGTTGTACGATGAAATATAAACTTAGCCTTAAAATAAAAGCAAAGGGAGGAAAAAAAGGAATTAAAGAAAAGATGCATGTCAGTCAAATTGTGTTGAAAAATTATAAAATGGGAAAGTGTGAAATAAATGACCCCCACAACATCTGAAATCTTATACATGATTTATTAACTGAATATCGAATCTTTTCCATATTCAGACAGGACATGATGTCCCCCGGCCATTGACCATGAGTGGACTGGGCAGCACCCTTCTATTTAAGCAAAATCGCATGTCTCGCCAAAAGAGAAGCAAAGAGTACGACTCTTAACTGAAGACAAAAGAATTCCATCCTTTCCGTTTATACCAAAGAGGGCAACCAAAGGATTTGGTGTTAATTTTATATTAAGTATTTGCAAATAGGGGAATTAATCAAACTGGGTGCCAATATAATTCAAATAAAGTTTCCATATTTTAACCCATGTGTCATAATTCTTCCTTATATTGTAAGTGATTTTCTCTTGGGACTGCAATTCTGTATTTCCATGTTTCATCGTGAGATGATTAACTGGGAGTCAGACTTCCATGAAACCGCTATATACTTCCTGCCTACAGCTAAGATGGCCTTCACAAAAGAAATTTGGTGTTTTCATAACTTAAAGCTCATGTTGCCAATGTCCACTTTTGTAACTTTCTTAAGAATGTTTCCCAAATTCACCCAAAAAGGCCTTACCTTTGTACATAGCCAGGTGGAGTGGACAAAAGTTCCAACCTCTACATCATATCTAAAGCACATTTCCAAAAAATCAAATGTTGACTTATGTAATTTTTGTGGTGTGAGGTATAACTGATGCAAGAAATTATATTACACCAATTTATATTTGATATTAATGATTCCAGTCATACTGTTCATACGTAGGTCTTGCCACCTCTCTTTGTTAATTTTTGTATCCAATTCCAATTCCCATCTCTCCCTAGATCTATGCAAGTTTGTTGTCAGACTCTCACTTTGGAAAATGTAATACATTTGAGATATAAATAAATATATACATTCCCCTGTCAATTAGAATCTCCACGTTGTTGTATCAAGGTAAAATCATATCTGGTCCTAATTTTACCCTTAAGAAAGATTTTAGTTGCAGATAGCAGAAGAATGATCTAGTAGACAAATCATATTTATTTCTTAATTGTTCAAATGTTATAAACTGCCTTTGTATATAACATCCTTGATATTATCAGATCACTTTTTGGCACCAGATGTCAAGGATTTCATTACCCTCAGTCAAAGGTATTAAATTATTTTGTATCAAAGGCATTTTTGGAGATGTCCCAATTTTTAATCCAATACATTGATTTTTTTTCCCCAAATTTGCAGCATATGTGTTAGTATAGGTTTATTTCATTTCTTTGAAATTAGTGTTCCATTTGTAAATAAATTCTCCCGCTATCTTTTCATCTATCAAATATAGCCCAATTTGTGGCCAGGTTGGGATAATTTCTGCATTAAAAAAAATGCAATAAACTTTGCCTGGGCTGCCCAATAATGTGTATTTTTTTAAATCAGGAGATTTTAGACCCCCTAAATTATAATCCCAATTTCCACATGGAGATTCTAGCCACCTTATCATACCATAGGAACCTCCTGACACCTTCGTTAAGTACCTTAAAAAAGCTCTGGAGAAAAGAAATGGGTAACAATTAAAACGATATTGAAGTCTTAGCATCCCCTCCATTTGATACAGTTAACCCTGCCTATTAATATTATAGACAAAGCTCTCCATCTAACTAGGTCCTCAATCTTCTGAAGCAATGGGAGGTAATTAAATTTGTCTAAATTACATAATTTTTAAAAATCTTCTTTTATTCCTAAATATTTTATGCCTTCTTCTGGCCACTTGAACTGCCTTTGAAGTTGATATTGTCTATAATACCCATTTATTAAAGGCATAATTTCACTCTTAACGAAATTCACCTTATAATTCAAAACTTTCTCATAATCTTCCAGTGTGGTCCTTAACTTAGTCAGTGACTTCCCCGGTTCTGTCAAATATACTAGCACATCATCACCTTATTTGAATTATATTGGCTCCCAGTTTGTGTGTGTGTGTGTGTGTGTGTGTGTGTGTGTGTGTGTGTTTATGAAGAAAGGTAGTTAATTGATTGCTTCATCAATTGTACAGGGGAGGAAGGTAGGGAGGGAAGTAAGGGGTTGGAATTAATGCATTCTCTCTCAAGTTTATGGTTTGTTGAGTCTGTAAAAATCAAAAATAAACATCTCTCTCCAGTATTTTTCCAGACTAGGACAAGTCCAAAAAATATGAATTAAAGAAGCTTCTCCTCTTGCACCTATCGCAACAAGAACTTATATCAGGATATAACCCTTAGACATGTGCACTCTAGGGACCATCTTGAATTGCAATAAACAATGATGAGCACATAGCAAAGAGTTATTAACCAGCTTAAAACAATCGTTATCTGATATAGTCAAATTTAGGTCCCATTCCCAGGCATATTTTATTTTAAGTAATGAGGCCTGTTTTAAATGTTGTAGCTTCTTCTAAATGATAGATATTCTTTGGCCTGGCTCCGCGGATGAAGATTTATGGAGGGGTATGTCCACGTCTGCTGCAGGCTCGTTGGTGACTGACAAGTCCGATGCGGGACAGGCAGGCACGGTTGCAGCGGTTGCAAGGGAAAATTGGTGGGTTGGGGTTGGGTGTTGGGTTTTTCCTCCTTTGTCTTTTGTCAGTGAGGTGGGCTCTGTGGTCTTCAAAGGAGGTTGCAGCCGGCCGAACTGTGAGGCGCCAAGATGCACGGTTGGAGGCGTCATCAGCCCACTGGTGGTGGTCAATGTGGCAGGCACCAAGAGATTTCTTTAAGCAGTCCTTGTACCTCTTCTTTGGTGCACCTCTGTCTCGGTGGTCAGTGGAGAGCTCGCCATATAACACGATCTTGGGAAGGCGATAGTCCTCCATTCTGGAGACGTGACCCACCCAGCGCAGTTGGGTCTTCAGCAGCGTGGTTCGATGCTTGCGGACTCTGCCAGCTCGAGTTGATATTAAATCTTTATGAAAGGGTTGAAAACTTAAAAACTTATCAACAAAGTTTGTTTCAGACACTTTAGGGAAATCAGAAATTTGAGACTGAAGAAAATGCCAGACTTGTAAATATCTTTAGTTTAACTTGCCTAACTCTTTTTTTTAAATCAGAAAGCTGATTAAATTATACAAAGCAGTCAACAATGAAAATATAATTAAAACACTAAATACCTGCTCGGAACTATTGCTGAAAAACAGTATCATGCAAAAAAGGTTGAATAGAATAGGACTTAAGAGAAAAAAATTATGAAATGCAAAATGTTTTCTAATCTGTGCCCAAATTTTCACAGTATGCTGAACAATGGGATTATCTATCAACTTAATTGCCTCAAACCGTGCATCTTGGCCCCTCACAGTTTGGCGGGCAGCAGCCTCCTTTGAAGAAGACCGCAGAGCCCACCTCACTGACAAAAGGCAAAGGAGGAAAAACCCAACACCCATCCCCAACCAACCAATTTTCCCTTGCAACCGCTGCAATCGTGTCTGCCTGTCCCGCATCGGACTTGTCAGCCACAAACGAGCCTGCAGCTGACGTGGACTTTTTACCCCCTCCATAAATCTTCGTCCGCGAAGCCAAGCCAAAGAAAGAAGAATTGAAAGAAATGAAAATGAAGAGTCAAGAAGCAGTAAATTAGAGAAATTTTGGGGGAAATTCAGTTCCATGGACACCCATAATGGACAGTCAATATAATTATGAAAATATGACCAAAATGTAAGACCTCATATATTGACAGCCCATAATAGAATCTAAAGTTAGATAGAGACATACCTCTATCCCTCTTGGATTTCTGTAAGAAAACTTTGTTTAGACGAGGGTGTCTACCCATCTGTATATAAGATTATATAACCAAATCAAGTGAATTGAAAAATGATATGGGAACAAAAATTGGTACAGATTGAGAAAGATACAAAAATGTTGGGATAGTATTCATTTTAGTAGAATTAATTTGGCCAACTAAATATATGGACAAAAGTGACCATTGAACTAATGACTGCTTCACCTACTTTAGCAAAGAAAGATAGTTTTCCTTAAAAAGATGTTAGTTTTATATAATTATCACATCAAGATACATAAATTAGTTTTTAACAATCTTAAAAGGAAAAGCCTACATATATTGACGTAGTAGAATTTAAAGGAAAAATTTCACTTTTGTGCAGATTCAATTTATAACCTGAAAATTGACTAAACTGTGAGAGTAAGGACATCATGGGAGTTAGGGAGGTAACCGGTTTCAAAAGGAAAAGCAATCATCTCCATAGAGAGAAATTTATGTTTGATCCCCCAAGACATCCAGACACATTCAAAATGCAATTGCTCAAATCAAAAAGTAATGGACTTATAGGGCATCCTCAGCAGGTCCCTCATTGCTGAGTGAAGGGCTAGGATTGTTGTGCATTAGTAAGAATTGTAGCAGTTGGACATGAGTATAGTCATTTAATCCATGCAATAAAATCAGAACCAAAGTTAATTTTTTTCTAAAATCGTGAACAAATATGATCACTACTCAATTGAATGCTTTTTGTGCATCCAATGAGAGAACACACTCAGGAGCCTTGTCAGAGAGCAAATAAATAATATTCAATAAATAACAAGTTAAAATAGGAATACCAGTTTTAATAATCCCCATCTGATCTTCAGAAATAATTAATGGTAAAGTACTTTCCATCCTATTGACCAAAACTTCGCTAAAATTTTTACATCAACATTCAATTGAGAAATGGAGATGGGTCACATATTCCCATTATTGCCCCCCTTGTGGATGCTGTAGCCTACTACAATCACAAATGGCCCTCGGCTGTTCTGCAAGCGGTTGTTGACCACAAGTTCTGAGGAGTTTAAGCCATGGATATTTAGTCACGTCACATGTCTCCATGTCATAATTACACTCTTTTTTCCATGTCACAGCTTCACAGATATGTTTGTGGGTTGACCTGGCTGCACGCATGATGAACGAGTGTTTGCCAACTCTCCCCTGTAAAGTAAGACAAAGGACAAGGCCAGATACCTCTTCCCATGAGACGTGAGTGTACACCCTTCAAAACTCCTCGCACTGACGTTACTCACACTTCTAGTGTCAACAGGCAGGCGGCAGTTGCGTTTTCAGGCCACGGCAGCAGACAGCAGTGTAACACTGAAAGGCCCCACGATGCACAGGCATACAAAGTGGAGATCAGTGTGTAACCAGAGTGGTGAACTAACTACATATCTGCATTTTTGTGACCACAGGGGTCCCAAGATGTTAATGGAGTTGAGGTCCCAGCATATCTTGTGGGCGACATGGCGTACCCCCTTAGAATATGGCTGTTGAAGGGGTTCACGCTGCACCGAGTACTGGATCCAGAGCAGTGAAGATTTAACAAAGCCCTGAATTCCGCAAGGATAGTGGTGGAACATGCCTTTGGTCGTCTAAAAGGCCGCTAGCGCGGTTTATCCAAGTGTCTTGATATTTCTACTGCTTTTGTTCCAGATGTTGTTTTTGCCTTGCTGTTTACTGCACAATATATGTGAGCCTGCCACATTGACCACCGCCAGTGGGCTGATATCGCCTCCAACCGTGCATCTTGGCGCCTCACAGTTCAGCGGGCAGCAACCTCCTATGAAGAAGACTGCAGAGCCCACCTCACTGACAAAAGACAAAGGAGGAAAAACCCAACACCCAACCCCAACCAACCAATTTTCCCTTGCAACCGTGTCTGCCTGTCCCGCATTGGACTTGTCAGCCACAAACGAGCCTGCAGCAGACGTGGACATTACCCTCCATAAATCTTCGTCCGCGAAGCCAAGCCAAAGAAAAGAAGATATGTGAGCTTAACAAGGGTAACTTTATGCCAGAGTGAATGTTTGTTCAAACAGATCTTCCTGTACCCAGTAGCCAAGATGGTAATGATCAGCCAGCTCCTGGACACTAGGCCATCTGTGCTGCAATTAAGTCCACCTTGTGAAGGGGAGGGGTGTCTCAGGGGTTGCCGCTGTCACTAGGGTATGTTTCTCCCACCCACCAAACCCACAACCACCACCTGCTCCCACCCCCACCCAAATGCTCTGACATAAGCCTGTGGCCTGGCGTCTTGTTTTAATCTCGTGAAGCAAACAGTGTGATTGAAATGAAATGCAAGAGACTTCTTGGCCTGTTGGAATGTTAATAACAATTGTTTTCCATGGCACTTGTTTTGTTTCATAAATATTCAAAGTAGATAATAACTTGACATAACAATTCAACCTTTTCCACTGTAAACCATTGAACGGACAAACCACAGTTCAAGAAACTAACTCCTCAACCTGGCTCCACAATGTGACACTGCTTAGAGCGTTAATCCTTTAAATAGTGCACAGCACATTGCACAAATCAGTGTTTCATTCCAAGAATGATGCACGTTAACAAGAGTGAGCAACATTAACGTTACTCCCTCCCGTAGCTACATTGGACACACAAATCATTCAATCATTGAGAGAAATGAGGTGGTGGTGGGGGGCGAACCAGTAATGAGGTGCTGGTGTGGAAGCTGATCCCAGGGGATTGGTACATGGGATGAAGGGAACCATAGGGCAGCGGGCATGGGTGCTGATGAGTCTCCATTCACATGACCATTCTCTGGAGGACTGCCTGTCCATTGCAGTACTGAGTTCCCACAGCGCAGATGACGACCCAGTCACCCCCTGCACCTGCTTGTCCTCTTCTGACCGGTGTACCGCATCCTCCTCTTCCCTCAGATCGGCAAGCTTCGCTCCCTCCTGCTCCAGTGTCATTTCTGCACGCAGGCGATCCCTCTCTCCATCCTCCTTGTCAAGTGCCGTCATCATGCTCTCCAACTCCCAAGGGAGAAGCTGAGCCTTTGTCAACCTCTGATGCTTGTGTTTTAGACGGGGTTCTTTGGGTCATATCAGGAAAAGGGCATCAGTATTGGAATTACGTGATTTACAATACATAAAACCTCAATGTCTTCTCCTCTGGTGACAGTTCCACCTTGCCACTTCCAAGGACAACTAATTCTGCGTTGTCTCTTTCAGGGATGTCCATATTTGCGCCAGTAGAATCATCTGCGGTGACCTGCCCCTCCTTGGCCTCCCCCATCAGCGCTGCTGATTGTGGCCTGAGGTGACTCAGGGATGGGCACTGGGGAATCAGAACTCTCCAGAGCACTAACTACCCTCAAGCTGACCAGCTAGTCCCCCAGATATTGTGGCATTCCTCAAAGTACTGCCACTCCAAATGTCCGCTGCCACTCCTGTTGTGATCCAGCACTGAGAGGAACTTTTTTTCCTGAGGCTCTTAAGCTTGTTCACTACTTGGGCTTTACTACGATGTGACCACATCCTGAAAGTGCACTGGCCAGGCATTCAAATGTGGGACCGTGCCTCACTGTCCCCGTGAACTCTCTTTCCTGGGCCTTTTGGGACAAATGGTCAAGAAGCTGTCTGATCTCTGCGTCTCCCCAATTCGAACCCATTATTTAACTGATAATGTAAGCCTCAAATCTACTCCAAAACGAGACCGTACCTCCAATGCCCTGCATGCACAGTGTCAGTGATATAAAATTCGCACTACTGCATCTCAGACTGATGATGTCACTGTGATGTCATCAACCCACCCCAAGCAGCCCGAAGGAGGGTTGCCATTAGCGCCTCAGAGGCGCTCAGGGGACATTCAGTTGAGTATGTCTTTAGCCGCAACGGGGAAGATTCCATGGCTTTGTAAGGGGGTGTTCAGGCCACCTGAAAGAGCCTTGAGATCCTTAGAATACATTCAGGGAAAATCACTATTAACAGTGTTACAGGTGTGTGTGGCCTCAGGCCCCCGAGCAGGAGTGGGCAATGGAACAAATGTGCCAAGGGCCTTGGCCTTCATCCTATAGGAGGGGAGTGGGGGTCTGCCACCCCATGGGTGAGGGTTCCTGCTGGCGCAGATGGTACAGTTCCTATCTCAGCAGGTCTCTGAGCTCAGCCTTGAGGGCAGCAGAGACTGTCCCGAGTGGGGAAGGAGCAGAGTTAGTGTCTGTTGGCAGGGGCAGCCCTAGGCTTTATCCCAGGTGGTTGTAGGTTTTCCCCTGGCCTTCCCCCCCCCCCCCCAAAACTCTTTCTACAGGATGTAAATGGCAGAGGACAGGGTCTCATCTATGCTGGCACGGCCAACCCCGGTGTGCAGCAGATCCAAGAATAGCTGCCTGTGGTTAAAGTGGGGATGGAATGTATTTCCAGTCTTCACTGCTGCCCTACAGACCTGGGTGGGTACCCCCCCCCCCCCCTACATGTATTGTAGCCCTTCCAGGAGGGTGATGGCACCCTACAGTCTTCCCATTAGCCGATACCATGAGGGGCAGAACCACTGACTTCAAATCAGGGTGCGCGGTACCCTGCTAGGGCATCAGTTACCTGGGTAGTCTACTAGTCACCTGGGTAGGCTGATCACACTTGGCAAGCATGGACATCGCCTGTAGCAGCTGCTACCTTATCTCAGTTTTAATTCCTGGAGAGATGGGGCTGGGTGGGGCAGTGGGTACAACAGCCTGGGCTGGCTGTGTGGGTTGGGGGTACTCCCATTGTCCAGCTTGCTTGCAGGGCAATCGCTGGTCTTCCCCTGGCCAAGCTTTCCCTTACACAGGTCCTTCCAGTGCACATACAGTGCAGATGTGTGGACCTCATTCATGTTAGTGGGGTCCACCTCCCGCGCACAGTAGGTTGAAGTATAGCTGCTTATACAGCACAGGGGGGGATCGAGTCCCAGGTCCTGGCCTCTGCCTGGCAGGTTAGGGTGGCCAACTCCCACAGAATATACTCCAACCCTTCCAGAAGGGTGATGGTGTCCTAAACTGTCTCCCCAGTAGCAGGCTCCATGAGGGGAAGGATGACTGACTTGAGATCAGGGGCTGTGGTGGTTATGAGGTGCACTACGAGTGCACCGGTCACCTTTGTATTTTCAATAAAAGTTTAGTCAATGGCCCCCTCATAAAACCAATTGATCAGGGCCCATTCCCTGATAACAATGGTACCTCCCCTTCCGTGGACACATGTTCCCAGAGGAATGACCTGTTCCAGATCCCCTCAGGTGGCACCTGCAGGGCATTGTTGACCATCTGGGAGTCAGAGAGGTTCCCCATGGCACTGGCCTCATGTTGGGAGAGACCACCCCCTCATCCGAGAGTCCGAGCAGCCACGTGGTGAGGTGCTCACCTTGCCGCTAGCTGTGTTGGTCCGCCAACTGAGCAGCCTCCTTCGGGGAGAAAACTAGAGTTTAGGTAGTCTCCAAGTGGCTCTGGGTGAGTCCCCCAGCTTGTAAAGGTTAAAACCTTGTTTTTATTTCTTAGTTAATTTTATGTCCATCCCTTTAAGATTGTTGTATGTAGAGTAATGATATGTTGTAATATCCGGCCAAACAGGGAGCTTGTCTTCAGTCTTCACAGTGCCACGGAGGAGGTGCAAGCATCAAAATATTTTTCTTTAAATTAGTCTTATCTCATCATTTTATTTCATCATCCTATCATTTTATTAGTTTTAATCATTTCTTATGTAGTCTTTAAATATAATCAAATGCTTTGTTAATTCATTATGAAAATCTCAATGCAAAGTTAATGCAAAATGGTTTATATCAACTAATTAAAGGCTACATAAAGCTGCAACAAATTAATTTGGTTTATTGGAGTGATAAGATTGTAATTCAGAATATTCAAGCTTACATTTCTTGGATGACGTTTTGAAATTGGGAAATACAAGAGAATGGGAAGTGTCATCTACACAGCTACCTCCTCTTCTTTGCTTCCCTCTCCTCTGCAGAGGACCTGGGACCATGTGGTGATGGGTCGGGCTTGATGCAGGGCTAATGGAAGCGTTGTGATAGGACCCCGGCTCCCGGGAATCCCTTCTCCATCACTGTCTGTCCTAATGTCCCCATTCCCCAGCCATTTGTCCAGCTGCTTCTCCCACTGGACCGAGGCTCGAATTTTGATTGAGTTTGGCCACCAACCAGACCAATGGGCTGCAAGTGCCTGCTTTGCCTTGGGACTCCAGGTCACTTGCCTGCTTTGGACAGCAAGAAGTGCCTCCTGCAGCACCCTGCAGCTCTGCCCCAGGGCAGAGTTTCCCTGTCTCTTTGGTTAGGGACGGTCTGCAACTTTCCCACCAGCTGATTTACAATACCTATGTGGCATCTTAGCAGAGATGTCAGCACCCCTCTGACTCCCTTTTGCCTTGGGGAATGCCAACCTCTTAGAGGTCTACCATGTGGTGCCCCATTCGCTCGCCATGGAGTCCAGCTGCTTAGACCAGTCCATGGGCTTACCGCCGTCTGCTAGCATGCTGGCCAGACTCATGAATCCCTCCCTATTATCAGTCCACTCGGGAATCCTATCCTTGGTGCCTGTACTGGCTTTTTTGCCTCTGTTCCAGAACATTTCTCCACACCAGTGTCCAGCCAAGACCCTGGAGACCATGTTCACAGCGCCAATTGTTGTGAGTGAGGAAACAGGACCAGGACTCTGAACAGTTTTGATGGGGAAGTATTTTACTTACAGAAGACAATTGTGGGAAATAACTGATGCAGCACACAGGCACACACACTTTACAGCAGCCATGGAAAAGAAATAGCAGACAATTAATAATGAACATGGGGAAAATATCTTGGGAACAAAACAGACACAACTGGTACATACAGTGATCAAGGAAAAATCACTAGGATGCCTCCCCTCCCCTCCCCTCCCTCGACTCAGTGCAGGAACGGTTCTATGCTACAAGGGACACTAATTAAATGCTCCCAACCCTTTTAACAGTGCACATCTTACCAACAGTTTCTCCAGCACCCTGCCACATCTCTAGGCCTGGAGTGAAACAGGGTGGTCCCAAGCTGGTAAAGAGACAGAACAAGGAGTACATGGCACCTTTATAGTGCTGGAGGTCAGCCCAGATCATTTACTGGGGGCCAATGGCTCGGTGCCAGGAGGGTTAATCCAATTACAACAGTCAATGGCCCAAGTCCAATTAAAGGGAGGCTGGAGAGTGCTGAGCAGGTAATTTATATGGTCCCAACAGCAAGGTGTGCACTGATGGATGGGGCGGAGCCAAACCTTGATTAGCAGCTGGTGTGTCCTCCAACTAGGTAGGGGCCAGTGCTGTTACAAGGGAGCTACAACCATTCCCAATACACATGCAGAGACAACTCTAATGGTATCTGTCACCTGCTTTAATGTACATGTTAGATTACCAATAAAATTAACATTAATTTTTTTTTACAACTGAAAATATTCCAAAATGTTATTTTGTTATTTGTTTGTTTACATCCATCTTCTTGATCTGGAGGAGATCAGTGTTGATCGCCGGCGCCATCTTGCGTAGTGGTACGTGAGGTTGGCACTGACATGGAGTACGCCCTACCAGTAGAATGACGCTCTGGTCGGGGCTGTGTTGAAATCGACTCTGGAGGCTCCATGTGCAAGGTAGGCTGAGTTTCGTCAGTAATTGTTGACTGTTTAATGGCTGTTTTCTTTGCTGTTTGGGCTTTTGTTTTCTTCATGACTGTTTGTAAGATACTTCAGCAATATAATGAACAGTTAAAAAATTTTTTTTTAAAACTTTTAAATGGGTTTTGAATAGTTTTGCCAGGGGGAGGTCTCTTCCCACATCCTCTCCCTACGCCATCACGTCACACATGATCCTATGGTATTTCTATTAAGAAATTGAGTTTGGAATTAAAATTAGATGATCTCATATTGCTTCTTTGAGATTGGCATTAGCGGTGGCTAGAAAATGTTTGGCAATTACTTGAAAAAAATGCGACAGATTTGAGTATTCAATGGTGGCATTTGGAAATGAGGTCTTGTATTGTGTTGGAAAAGAGCATGTATAATTTACACAAAGACTCTTAAACTGAGGCACAGAAGTGATTATGAATGAGGTGGAAGAGACTGAGTGACAGACTAATGAAAACTCACAAAACCTTGAGTTACTTCCAGAGCAAATGTCTTTTCAGATGGAGCAGTGGTCACAAACTCCCCTTTTCCTTTCATAGGGGAAGCGAAATGAGTAACTTTCACAATATTTTCAAAACCCAGACACGGGCCAGTCCATGTGACCTTTTGTTTGGTCACCAATTCCCCTTCAAAATGACACTTCCTCTGGTCATGGTGAGGATCAAAATTACACCTGGCAGGGCAAAATTATCCATTACTACACAAAGCCACTCCACCATGGTTTTGCTTCAGATCGCTTCTGCTCAAAGTGCTGTTCCTTTAAAATGGCTGCTCATCACACTGTGTGCTGTTCCGTTAAACTACTCTCCACACCTGTGCCTGGATAAAACCAACACATTTCCTCTCTTCTCTTCAAAAGTAGTGAAATGGGTACACGCTGTACTAGTTGCTGCCAAACTCTGTTCTCTCCACAGTTGTTAATGGTCATGGCATACACTAGCCCGCAATTTGTTGACCCTTAAAGTGCCAGTTCCCCTAAAATGAAAGGCATTGTAATGGACTACATTGGACTTATTTTCAGACAGGACCTCAGACTTTCTGGGCTCTATTTGTACCAAACTAGTCACTGGCTACTATACCTTCCTGATCTCTCCATTGCTCTCCGCTACAAAAAAAACACATGAATAACGAGCAAAGAGGTCACTCAGTTCCACAAACCTTTTTCACCATTTAATATCATGGCATTTTGTTTATAAACCCAAATTTGCATTCCTGTCAGTCTTAGTTACCTTTGTTCCCTTATCAAGCATTTATCTCCCTCTGCATTTAAAGTATTAAAAACTTCTCCTTTCATCTGCCTTTAAGGGACAATCAACAATATCAGAGTGAAAATTTCATCTTGCCTTTCTCAAATATTTGTATTTGAGTAAAAGTTTCCATTTGTACAGTAAAAATTTCCATTTACTGTATTTGTAAATGGAAACCTGGTTCTAGATTCTTCTACTAGAGGAAATATCCTCTTCATATCTACCTTGGGGCACCAAAGAAAAGGTACAAGGACTGCCTAAAGAAATCTCTTGGTGCCTGCCACATTGACCACCGCCAGTGGGCTGATATCGCCTCAAACCGTGCATCTTGGCACCTCACAGTTTGGCGGGCAGCAACCTCCTTTGAAGAAGACCGCAGAGCCCACCTCACTGACAAAAGGCAAAGGAGAAAAACCCAACACCCAACCCCAACCAACCAATTTTCCCCTGCAACCGCTACAACCGTGTCTGCCTGTCCCGCATCGGACTTGTCAGCCACAAACGAGCCTGCAACTGACGTGGACATTTACCCCCTCCATAAATCTTCGTCCGCGAAGCCAAGCCAAAGATCCCTCAGGATCTGATGTTTCAATCGCTCTGCTAAATTCCATTTGAACATGCCCAACCTTTTGCTGCAAGATCAACTGTGCATTCCAGGCATTGTTACAGTAAATCTTCTCGTTTACTTTGTCAGCCCACCTTGAATTTTTCTAGGTGCCCTGCTCTAAAGTCTTTAACGTGGAGATCGTTGTTTCGTCAGATTGTGCAATCAAATGACAATAAACTTGGCTTAATAATAGTTTCTCACTATTCCAGACCCATTCTATGAACAAAATTCATTTTTTTTAACCCTTGAATATATTCAATGACTAAGTGGTAGGCAAAGGTTAAAGATTCTTTGAGTGAATCCACCTTTAATCTTTAATTTTCAGGGACTACAACCTAATTTCCCCTCACAATTCATTCTTTTGAATCCAAGTATAATTCTAGTAAATCAAGACTATATTTCTACCCATGCCAATAGGCAATCACACTTAAGGCAGAACCATTTAAGTAAAAATTGTGTGTTTAATTTGCACTTAGACTTGCATTATTTTATGATTTTATCAACAGTTTCTAAATATCTCTGATCCTTATAACATATCGGATCATCAGAATGGTCTGTGGAAGGGTATTTACATTTCTATAATCTAATTGCCACTCATAGACTTTGCTGTGTCACAAAATGGTTGTTAAGAGCAATACCAGCATGTTGCTGGGTGGGGGGTGGTGTACCATGTTTTATTATCAGAGAGCAGGTTTCTGTGAGAGAAAAAGTGGGCATGGTTCAGTACCATAGCTATTGAACCTTAGTGATCCATAATATTGACCACCAAGTCTTTAAGGATATCCTTTGTACTAAAACTGTTTATTATTTATAGAGCCCTAATCTATTTTTTTTCAATCTAAAATAGCTGGTTACAATCCAGTTGCTACAATAATTCTGTCACAGATTACAATGCTGCTCAAGTCTGTAAGTTGCAAATTTGAAGACCCTGCTTCCAACTCCACCACCTAGGTTGCTGGGACAATGAATAGTAGGTTTCATATAAATCCCTGTGAAATGGCTCCAGTTGTATTGTGATGTTTAAGCCATTCCCTACTTTCCCAACTCATCTCCTGTCACTTAATTGCAATTTTGCTGGCTTCAACTTAAGTTAACATCTCGTCAGAGACATCAATGTCTTCTGGCAATTTATACAAATAAGACCTATGGATATTCCCATGTTCTATTTTAAGATTTAAAAGATCTTAAATTACTGTGAACAATATCTCATTCTGCTGAAATCAGTTAAGATTTTGATCTTCTTTCTCTTTGTCACATCTACACCCAATTCAATAACCTTACCAGTTCTCCATCTCTGCCTGGACCTCCAGCTATGTTGGGAAAGCTGCTAATATATTAAAAGGACATTCCACAAACCCAAAATTCCCGATGCATCCCTGAGAGCATGCCGTAGATCTAGCTCATGCAATCCATATTCTAGAAGCAGTTAAGGATAAATCTGGACTTCACAAAGAGATCGATCCTTATGTTATTCAAAAACTCACACCCATATTAATGAAACTCAGAATTCCTATCCCAGAAGAGAGAAGTAGAGACAAATTATATGGATGGTTTCCAGACCGTTATCAAAGTAGGTGGTGATTCTTGATGTTAACTGACCCAACCTGTTCCTTGCGCAACTTTGTGCATATCTGCCACTCCTCAGTATCCTATCTCATTAGGCCCTTTTATAGTGAGGAAAAAAAGCAATTATAAACACAGATATTCCTATCTTTAAATTGATTCACTTGCCTCCATAAAAGGCCTGAAGGAGGATTGACTGATAAAACTCTCTCCTTCCATCCGCTTAGGGGCAGGTAGACTCAGAGGTGGGGTCAAGTCGCTCCACTTCCTCCATAATAGGAATGCCGGTGAATGGGGCTCCAAAGGGGAGGGTTGATGATGTCATGATGACACCGTGAGCTTGTGATCCAGGAGTGGGAATTTTAAAAAAACCTATATGGTTAATGGAGGTGATTACATTGTGCAGGAGATCTGCCTGAGTCCTAAGACTGTTTTCTCCGCTCTCCACTAGCTCTCTTACCCGCTCTTCTGTTGGCATTTTTGAGTACAGGCTGCTTTCCCTTCTTGGCGTGTATGTTTGAGGTCACAGTGCTGGGCGGTGCTACTGCACCACTCACCCCACTTCTTTCAGCTCTGGAAGCTGACTCCTGACTTAGCTTTGCATGCAGGCACCGCAGGATCTGCAATATAGGTCGTCACCATAAAAAGTAAATTCACCTTTTTTTTTAAGTTGTGCCAGCTATAATTCAAGGTTTCATTTTAAAAAGTGCAAAAATCATCAGTTTAATTATTTTAATCACATCTATTCCTTTCCCGCTGTGTGCCGGGGCAAAGATTTGTGCTTAAATCCAATTTGATTTCAGATTTATTGTCAGAGTACATACATGACATCACATACAACCCTGAGATTCTTTTTCCTGTGGGCACAGCAGAATTACCAATAATTGGTAGTGCAAAGAAAACTGTACACAGAATTCACATGTAAACAAATAAAGAACGGTGACAGATAACAAATGTAAACAAACTGACTATGCAATACAGAGAGGAAAAAAAAAGAAAATCAGTAAAGTGCACAAGTAAGAGTCCTTAAATGAGTCCCTGATTGAGTTTGTTGTTGAGGAGTCTGATGGTGGAGGGGTAGCAACTGTTCCTGAACTTGGTGGTGTGAGTCTTGTGGCACCCATACCTCTTTCCTGATGGCATCAATGAGAACAGAGCATGTGCTGGGTGGTATGGATCCTTGATGATTGCTATTGCTCTCTGATGGCAGCATTCCCTGTAGATGCTCTCTATAGTGAGGAGGGGTTTGCCTGTGATCTTGGGCTGTGACCACTACCTCTTGGAGGGCTTTACACTCAGGGGTATTGGTGGCCCCCTTCCAGACCATGATGCAGATGGTCAGTACACTTACCACCACACCTCTGTAGAAATTTGCCAAGGTTTCTGGTGTCATACCAAACCTCCACAAACACCTGAGGAAGTAGAGGCGCTGGTGTACTTTCTTCACGATGCCATTGGTGTGTTTCGGTTCGTAAAGATCCTTTGGGATAGTGACTCCCAAGAACTTAAATTTGCCTACCCTCTCAACCTCTGATCCCCATTGATCACTGAATTGTACACCTCTGGCTTTCCTTTCCTGAAGTAAACAATGAGCCCCTTAGTTTTGGTGACATTGAATGAGAGGTTGTTGTTGGTGCACCATTCAGCCACGTTTTGAATCGCAAACCTGTAGACTGACTCATCCCCTTCCTATATACAACCCACTCCCGTGGTATTGTCAGCAGTTTTGTAGATGGTGTTATCATCATATTGAACTACACAGTCATAGGTGTAAAGTGAGTAGAGCAGGCGGTTAGGAACACAGCTGTGTGGTGCTCCAGTACTGATGGAGATTGTGGAGGAGATGTTCTTCACTGATTGTGGTCTGGAGGTGAGGAAATCCATGATCCAATTGCTCAGTGGGGTGTTAACTCCCAAGTCTTGGAGTTTGCTGATAGTTTGGAGGGGATGATGGTGTTAACTGCTGAACTGTAGTCGATAAAGAGCATCCTGATGTATGCATCTTTGCTGTCCAGACGTTCCAGGGCCATGTGAGCTGGGATCTGCTGTAGACCTGTTACTACGATAGACACGTCACTCCATTTGCAATACCATTTGGCTTGTACATTTTTTTTCACTCACTGAATTTTTTTCATTTTTTAAATTCCTTCAGCAAACTCAAACCCATGATTTCTTGTAAGCTCATGGTTGAATTCAAGCAAGAATGTGAGGAATCGCAGGAGTGCAGATTTTTGATCGCATCACAAGACAGGAAATACTTTGCTCTTTAAGTCAAATCATGTTTATTGTCATTTGATTGTACAAGTACAACCTGACGAAACAGCGTTCTCTGGTCCTTGGGTGTAAAACACGCAGACACACATACAGACAAATAATATAATGTAGGACAAATATTTTATCTATAAATAAATAAATAAACAAACATTATTTGGTATAAATGAGAGTCTCTGCATCGGAGAGACTGGACACAAACTTGGAGATCACTTCATTGAGCACATGTGTGAGCAGTTTCTTTGGCCGTTCAGGAACCACACTGCCCATGGGAAGAAGCTGTACCTCAGCCTGGCACTGATACTCCTGTATCTAATCATAATAATCATAACAATTACAGCACGGAAACAGGCCATTAGGCCCTTCTAGTCCGCACCGAACCAAACACCCCTTTCTAATCCTACCTCCCTGCACAATGCCCATAACCCTCCATCTTCCTCTCATCCATATACCTGTCCAACCTTAATCATAATATAGATGAAAGATGCCGTGTGCAGGGTGAAAGGAGTCCTCAATGATTTTTGTGTGCCTGCTTAAGACAATGGTCATGGTGATGGGAGGGGGGGGGGATGGTGAGGTGGGGGCAGAGGGAGACTCCAGGGATCCTCTCTGCCACTCTTATGGTCCTGTGCATTGACCTCCGATCCATTTCTCTGCATCAATTCTATCACAGTGATGCAGCCAGAAAGGACAGTAAAAGTGCAGGAGCATTGAAGGGAGTGACCTATTGTTTTTTGCTGAATGTTCCAATCTGATCTTCAAAATAATCTCACCTCTTTAATACAGCTAATGCCATTGTTCATTATTGGAGTTACGTGCCTTATCCTATTACAATTTGCATCATTGGGCTTCACTGCCCCAACGCTGTTCTGCAAGGAACATGAAATGCAAAATATTTTTAGTCAATTAGTCAAGTAAGTAAATGATTCTGATAAACAAGAAAACCACTTAAATGATGCTAAATATTTGGGGTAAAGGCAGGGCGGAAGATGGGTATTTTTTTTTAATAACAGAAAGATTAGTGAGCGTCTGGAATGCATTGCCAGGGGTGGTGGTGGAGGCTGGTAAAATAGGAACATTTAAAAAAAACTAAAACACAGAAATGCTGGAGGAACTCAGCAGGTCTTGCAGCGTCCATAGCAGGTAAAGATATATATTACTGACGTTTCGGGCCTGAGGGCTTCCTCAAGGTATGGAAACAGCAGGGAGGTGCCTGAATAAATGAAATGCCAGAGGGGAGAGGTACACACCCACCAGAAAAAAAAGGTGATAATTGGATATGGAAAAAAGGCCAGGAGAGAGGAAAGGTGAGAATTGATAGGGGGAGGGAGGGGTGGGGTGGGGCTTGGATCTGTGGAAGGAGAGCTAGGGTTAAGGAAACAGAGGGAAAAGAAAAGAGAGAGAGAGAGAGAGAGCTACAGGAAAGGAAACAGGAAAAGATTGGGGGTGGGGGGATGGGGCCAGCTAACAGAGACTGGAGAAGTTAATGTTAGTGCCATCCAGATGGAGGGTGGCAGCCAGGCAGTGCACAAGTCTTTGGACAGGCATATCGGCAAGGAAATGGGATGGGTAATTGAAATGGGTGGCCACTGGAAGATCCAAACTATTGTGGCAGACATGTGCTCAATGAAGTGATCTCCAAGTTTGTGTCCAGTCTCTCCGATGCAGAGGAGACCACAATGGAAGCACCGGATGGAATCGATGACCCCTGCAGATTCACAAGTGAAATGTTGCTTCACTTGAAAGGACTGTTTGGGTCCTCGAATTGTGGTGAGGGAGGAGGTGTGGGCACAAGTGGAGCATATCCTGCAGTCGAAGGGGTAGGTGGGAGAATTTACAAGGGAGTCATGGGAGGAGCAGTCCCTGCGGAAGGCAGAGAGCGTAGAAGAGGGGAAGATGTATCTGGTGATGGGATCAAGTATTATGGAGCGGAAATGGCAGAGGAGGATGTGTTGGTTGCAGAGACTGGTGGGGACAAGGGGAATCCTGTCTTTATTGCTTGTGGGGGCAGAGGGGCCGAGGGCCAATGTACAGGTAATGGAGGATATGTGGGTGAAGGCCGAGTTGATGGTGGTGGAGGAGGAAGTCACGTTGTTTGAAGAAGGAGGACATCGCTGATGATCTGGCATGGAAGACCTCATCCTGGGAGCAGATGCGACAAAGACTGAAGAATTGAGAGAAAGAAAAGGAATCCTTACAGGACAAAGTATGAAGAGGTGTAGTCAAGGTAGCTGTGTGAATTAAAACATACATAAATGCTGGAGGAACTCAGCCAATCTCACAGGATCCATAGGAGGAATAAAGACTGGGGAGAGAAAGGCAGAAGAATGGGAGGGGAAGGAGTCCAAATCAACAGACAAAAGATGTTAATGGAATATGAGAAGAGGTAAGGTAGAATAAATTATTGCTCTATGAAAGGAGAAAAAGGAGACAGGGGGACAAAGATGAAGGGCTATGGGGGGAGTTCTAACGGAAACCAGAGAAGTAGATGTGCAGATGGTGCACAGACAGAAGATGAGGTGTTGTTCCTCCAATTTGAGGTTATAAAACCCAATGGTTCAAAAACAGTTGCTTCCCCATGCCATCCGATTTCTGAATGGAGAATGAATCACAGACGCTACCTCACTTTTCTCTACTTTTGCACTAATTTATTTTTCTAAAAATGTAATTTATTGCAATATTTGCACCATTAGCGCTGCCGCAAAACAATAAATTTCATGACACATGTTCATGACAATAAATTCTGATCCTGATTCAGATCTTCATGACCCATTGTTTCTGTATGTTGCTGAGATATAATGAATATCAGTTGAAGCATCAAAGAAAATAGAGTCCAAGAGTTGTACTAAAAACTCACTGAAATACTGGAGAATCTCAGCCGGTCTTTTCAGCATCTATAAGAGACAAAGATCTATTGCTGACGTTTTGGGGCTGAGCCCTTCTTCAAGGAAGAGGCCAGAAGCCAAAAAATCTCAGGAAGTCTAAGAATTCAGACAATGCTGGCTGGGAGAAGCATCCAGACCGGTAATAGATCTGGCTGAGCTCCTCCAGCATTTTGATGTGTTTTTACTAGTGTTCCACTTCAAGAGTTAGATACTGGAACAGGCCCTTCAGTCCAATCTGTCCTTAGGGATTTTTAGACTCCAGGCATATAACAGCACAATCAAGGCATGATGCCACTACACTGGGAGTCTGAAAAGGAAAAGGAATGTGCTATAATTTTGAGTCCATTTCTGCACCATGATTTATTCTGCAGGACCCCTACAACTTTTTGGAGGAAGCCTGTAGTCTAAATGGTACTGGAAAAATTCATTATCGGTCATCCTCTCTACTGCACATCCAACCACGGGGACTGTTGCACTCAGGTACTTGCAGTATAAAATGCGCCCAGTGGGAATGACCACATGGGTAGTAATTATGTTAATTTTTTCAGTGATTTTCCTGACATTGCAGTCTAAAAAAACATTAATGCTGACCAAGGTGTCTTCCTGAATTAGTCCCATTTGTCTGTATTTGGCTTATATCCATCTAAACCTTTCCTATATCTGCCCACGTGTCTTTCAAATGTTCTAATTGCATCTTCCAGCTGCTTGATCCCACCGTCCTCTGTGTGAAAATGTTGTCCTTTTAAATCTTTGATCAGATTCCTTTTAAACCTTTCCTTTTAAACCTTTTCCGCACCCCCTCACAGTTTTATTATTTGGTTCTCCCCTCCACCTCCTACGCTCCAGGGAGAAAAGTCCCAGCCCATCCAGCCAATCCACAAGATATAGGAGCAGAGCCATTGAGTCTGCTCCACTATTCCATCATGAGACGATCCATTCTCCTTCTCAGCCCCACTCCCCTTCCTTCTCCCCATAACAATTGATACACTGACTATTCAGATAGGTATCAAGCTCTGGCCTAAATACACCAAATGACTTGGCTTCCACAGCAACAAACTCCAGAGATTAACCACTCTATGGTAAGATATTCCTCTGCATTCTATGTTTTAATTGGGCGCCCTTCAATCCTGGTTGTGACTTCTTGTCATTGACTCCCTGATACACTATCTCCAAAAGACTGAAGGTGAATAAACTGATAGGCTTTTATAAGGTTTAGAACAAAAGCATATCCATACTGCTTGACTGTTCTGCACTGGGAAGAGGGCTGTAGAATATTCTGGAGCCTGTGGGAGGAGTCACAGGCACAATCGGCCAATGGGTGTGCCCAAACAGACAAATATATATATACATACAGTGGCTTACCACACTCCCCTACCATGGGAAACAACTTTGCCACCTTTACTCTGTCCAGGCCTTTTAACATTCAAAATGTTTCTACAAGGTCTCCCCTCATTCTTCTAAACTCCTAGGAGTAGAGTCCAAGAGCCATCAAACATTCCTCATATGCTAATCCCTTCAGTCTGGGAATCATTCTTGTAAATCTTCTCTGAACCCAGCGCACACTTTCTTGAATCCTTGACATTCAAGACCACCAATCCCAGTAACATTCTTGAGAATCTGTTCCGCACCACTTCCAGCTTAATGATATGTCCCCGGGTGACTAGAACTGCACATGATACTCCAAACATGATCTCATCAATGACCTGTTCAACTGTAGCATGATGTCCCTGCTCTTGTACTCAATGCCCTGATTAATGAAGACAAACATCCAAATGCCTTCTTCACCATCCTGTCATGGAACAAAGTGCCTGTGACTACAAGTTTCTCTGCATTATTTTACTGTTTCCATAGCTCACTGATTATCTTCTGCTGGTCCTGGAGATATGTAGCTCATGGTCAACACAGGCAAGTTGGTCTGAAGGGCCTGTTCCCACCTCGTATGACTATGACACCAACCCTGACCACAAAGAAATAGGCAAGATTGATATAAAACATCGTTGACTTCCAACACTTTATTCTTATTCTCTAATCATCAGGAGGGATTGCAGATAAATGGTATGAACCGTTAGCGAGAAGCAGCAATCATCAAGGATCCACACCATCTTCGCTACTGCCATCAGGAAAGAGGTAGAGGTCCCACAGTACTCTATATCTATATCTTTAGATACTCTTAAATTTGAATTTAGACATAACAGCACAGTTACAGGCCATTTCAGCCCACAAGCCCATGCTGCTCTATTACATCCAATTAACTTACAACCTCTGGTACATTTTGAATGATAGGAGGAAACTGGAGCCCTTGGAGGATACATGCAGACATTGGGAGAGTGTACTAAATACTTCCAGACAGCGCTGGATTCAAACCCTGGTCCTGATTGCTGGCGCTGTAACAGTGTTGGGCTAACTAACCGCTATGCCAACTGTGTCGCAGTTTGCTTCATGACATTTGTTTGCTCCCAGAAAGTTGGATAGAGAGGTACTTTCCATAAGATATAGCAGAAGTGGGCCACTCGGCCCATCATGTCCACACCATGCGCTGATCCATTCTCCCACTCAGCCCCACTCCCCATGACCTTTGATACCCTGACCATTGGTTATCTGTTGACAATTCTTTATTTGGTTACAGGAATACACTGGGTACAGTTTGTTTTTGCTCGACTAAGTGGTAATTCTGCCCTGGCCCGTAGAAAAAAAAAAGAATCTCAGAGTTGTATGTGACGTCATGTATATCCTCTGGTAATAAATTGGAAATCTGAACCATCTCCTCGCAACCTTTGCCAAAAATAAAACCAAACGCCCTCATTCCTCTGAAGGAAGTTCCTTTGCAAAGTTTACTGATCAGCCTGCACCGTATAATTGGCTTATCCCAGCAGCAAGTCGCGTCTTGTTGGCAATGAGCCCTGGAACGGTCTTTGATTAACTTCTGCAACATGGGCCAGGCGTGGTTCGCCAAGAGGAATGGTTCCAAACATCGAAGGAGGTGCATCGATGGGAAGAAGTTAATTTGTCAATTCCGAGTTGTTTTAGTGGGAGAATCGAGTGTTGGCAAAACATCCCTTGTGCTCCGTCTCACCGAGGGCACGTTCGCAGAAGGAGTGCAGATGACCAGCGGGGTGGATTTCTACATCCACACGCTGCGGATGCCGGCGGGGCAGCGAGTGAAGCTGCAAGTTTGGGACTTGGCCGGGCGGCTGGACCACAGGTGGGTGGCCGAGGAGCAGGGAGTTCGGGAGGGAGGTGGGTGGGGATGTGGGTAGGATGGTAGGTTTGAGTGTGCTGCCTCGAATTGCAAGTTGGTTCCACTCTACAACCTTGGCATCTGCATCAAATGCCTCCTCCTGTTGGGCGAGTTTCCAGAGTCATGGGAACTGTTCAGCCCATCAAGTCTGCCCAAACCCAGTAGCAGGTAGACACCAATGCAAACTTGGTTCAAAGGTTCCTCTTATTGTAGTGTCTTAATACATTACAAATGTCATAAGACCAGAAGATGTAGGAGCAGAAATAGGCTATTCAGCCCAGAGAGTATCAGATTGATGGAATTTACTTTATGTTGCACGGGTGAGGCTAGGGCCATGGATGGCCTTAGGATGAGGGTGTTGGGAAGTGTGTGGAGGCAGGGAGGGTATCTGAGGAGTGTAAACCCGACAGGGAGGAGGGATGTCTTTGCAAAAGGAGACGGAATGGAGAGATGACGAGGGATGACATTTGTTTTTAACGAAAGCCAGGGAAGTCGATATTAATGCCATCCGGTTGGAGGGGGCCCAGTTGCACGATGAGGTTGTTGTTCATCGTTTGAGCAGCTTCATGGAGGGAGAAGAACCTGTAGATGCAGTGATGTTAAGTGTTTTCATGGAATGTGACTGAAAATAAAGTAAAATACTTTAAGGTTTATATATTCATGCAACTGAAGTTTGTTTAGTACAAGCACAGTATAGTATAGTATTTTTTGTCTTTGAAACTGTTTATTCTTGATACAGATGTATCAGTTAGGCATTGTGCTAGTGACTGGAAAATACACTTAAACTAGCATCTAACAATCCCCATAGGTGATGTATACCAGGGTTTTACTGTAAATTAGTCATCCGGGGACCCAAACAGTCCTTCTAAGTGAAGCAACATTTTTCACTTGTGAATCAGTAGGGGTCATCTACTGCATCCAGTGCTCCTGTTGTAATCTCTACATCAGAGAGACTGGACGCAGGCTAGGAGATTACTTTGTTGAGCATCTCAGCTCTGCCCACTGCAATAGCGTGGATCTCCCAGTGGCCACCCATTTCAATTCTTCATCTCATTCCCTTGCTGACATGTCTGTCTGTGGTCTCATGTATTTCCAGACTGAGACCATCTGCAAATTGGAGTAATAAGACCTCATCTTCTGACTGGGCATCCTCCAACTGGATGAGATTAATATCGACTTCTCTGGCTTTCGTTAATCCCTGCCCACCCCCCCCCCCCCCCCACTTCTTCCCTAGTCAACTACCCCCTAGCTCTGTCTCTCCATTCCGACTCCTTTTGCACGAACATCATAAATTTTTACCTCATCCCTTATCATCCAATTAATCCCTTTTGTTGGTCTGGATTCCTCCCCCAGCCAGCATTGTCTGAAATCTGAGACTTTCTGAGATTTCCTGCTTCTGGCTCATTCTGCTTATTCCTTGAAAAAGGGTTCAAGCCTGAAATGTTGGCAATGTACCTTTGTCTCCTATGGATACTGAGAAGACCGGCTGAGTTCCTCCAGAATTTTGGTGTTTTATACACCTTTTTTACTGTTGCATTTCACAAATGTCTTTCAGCAATAGAAATGTGACATCGTTTAATGTTACCCATTTGGAGGATATCTGTAAGATCATCTTTAATTCCTGAAATGGGATATATTACATTGAATTATCAAGGGAGCTGGAAAAAATGACTGCATTTGGTGAGGGAGATTGTCCATTTTCCTCCTTGTGGAACAGTGGTTCTCAAACTTTTTCTTTCCACTCACCACTTTTAAGTATTCCCTATCTCATAGGTGCTCTGTCAGTAGTAAGGGATTGCTTAAGGTGTTATGTGGGTGCAAAATTTAAAAACCACTGTTTTAATTGTGACAGTTTTTCTCAAGCAAAATATTTCAGTAACAATTGGGTCTAGAGCAGTGATTCTCAACCTTCTCTTCCCACTTACATACCACCTTATTAATCACAGAGTACTGATGGCATAGGGATTACTTAAAGTGGTATGTGAGTGGAAAGAAAAGGTTGAGAACCACTGTTGTAGAACACCTTCTTGTTCATGTGATAAGAGCATTTTGATTTATTTCTTTTTGAAGGTCATTCACCATATCTTCTCTCTACACCATGCTTGGCGTTCTGCTTATCTTTGACATCACAAAACGCCATTCTCTCGACTACATTGGAAACTGGCTCGATGAAACTCGAGAAGTGTTTAACCAGTGCAAGTGCACCTTTATTCTCGTTGGTCACAAGAGTGACTTGTCAACAGAAAGGAACATCTCCAGAGAGGAAGCTGAACACGTTGCAGAGGGTTTAGGCATGAGATACATCGAGACATCTGCCAAAGATGACACCAACATAAAAGAAGTGTTTCACATGCTGGCATCATCAATTGCTGGGTTAGTGAAGTCTGAAATAGAGGATTCATTGATAGCCAGTGCCTTCTCCTTTTCAACCAATGATGTTTAGCTTTGAACTAGTCCGATTTTGATGATGGTTGAATGCATTATTTGACCGATCATTTAGCTATTTTATATTGGGGTGAAAGTTTATGAACCTGGTCAACCATTATCTATAGGGATGTGGTTTTTCCCATGCATAGAGATAAAATTTGTAACTGGGACTTCTGCATATTTACTGGTGAATGAAATTCAAATGAACGCAGAAAATCTAAAATGAAAACTGAAAATGCTGAAGAAACTAGGGATAAGGCAGAAAATGCGGAAACAGTTAATACTTCAACCTGATGTTAACTGATTCTCTTTCCGCAGGTGAGTTTTCCCAGTGTTTTAGTTTTTATTCTATATATTAACATTTTAATATCATGTGTTAAATGGAAAAAGTAGAACTGAGCTGGGAGACTTTTAAACAGGTAATTTTTTACAGTCCTTGCACAGAAAAATGGGAGAGGAAATGAAGTTTTAAGTCAAATTTTTAAATCCTAATTCACATAGATGTGAAAAAAATCAAGTGTTCATAAAACCTATTCCTTTAAATTTTGTAAAAAGTGCAATAATATTGAGGTGGAACCGAAATTGTTGTATTTGCTCATTTTATGTAGGCTAATTAATTTTATTTGTTTTAACAATTATCTGTACATTATTAATTGAAAATAAAATGATCTGATCAGGCCTCAGCAAGTGAATTTACTGATATTTAAAAATTAGGACTGAGCAATTGATTTTTGAAGTTTAAGTTCTATCATATAACCATATAACCAGTTACAGCACAGAACAGGCCAGTTCGGCCCTACTAGTCCATGCCGTAGCAAATCCCCACCCTCCTAGTCCCACTGACCAGCACCCGGTCCATACACGTCTAGTCCCCTACTATCCATGTAACGATCCAGTCTTTCCTTAAATGTAACTGTCACATTTGTGGCCCGAAATGTGAAGTTAATAAAACATCAAACACAAGTTTTATCATGTAAACTTCTCAGAGTCTTTATTTTCCAGTTTCCTTTGTTCTCCTGCTTGTGCTCTTATCTCTCTCTCATACCACGTGACTTCCGGTACATCTCATACATATTCATTATCATGACATCCCTCCTTTAATCAGAAATAAACTTTACCTTCACTTACCAATATCCCTCGGAAACATACAAACATCGTAACTAATGGTAATAATATAACTCAACTACATAAAATTTACTTCCTACAGCACTCATACATGCACTTTATGATATAAGATTAAATACTGTCCCAAAGTTCTTATTAAAACTATGGCACAAAGTCTTCGTATCGTTTGGGCACTTTCCGGTTTCGTTTCGGCCTGCCTGCGATATTGTCGTCGCTTCTCGGTTGTTCACTCTCAGCGTCGGAAATACTGCTCGCCATGGCTTCGGGTGTTTCTGGCGCTCTAGTCACTTCATCAGGAGTGCTGGTAACTGCCTCTGGAACATCATCAGGTCTCTCAGTTATAGCATCTCGTATTGGCCTTTCAACCTCTTCGCTCGATGTATCTCTGGACTGGAACCATTTTACACCTGATACATTTCTCTTATACAGGACTCCAGTCAGAGACTTGACTGTCACCATACTGCCACTTCCGGATACGACAGTATAGGGTTGATGGTAATAAGGTGTGTCTAGCTTACCACCAGTTTCATGCCTCACTAGAACATTATCTCCTGACATGATGTCTGAGTACTTGGCTCCACGTTTCGAATCTGTGTACAGCTTTGCTGCACCTTTCTTTTCAGCATCGTGGTCCCTCATCTTCTGGTCGTCTCGGATTTCCTTTATTTCTGGCATTTTTGTGCAGATTTTTCTCCCAAAAAATGCTTCTGCAGGACTTTTTCCAGTGGTTGCATGAGGCGTTGCTCGATAGACAGTCACATAAGATAGCAATGCTTCTCGCCAATTTTGTCCTTCTGCGTGTGCAATCCTCAATCGTTTTTCAATGGACTGATTTTGTCTCTCTACTTCTCCGTTGGCTTGCGGCCATTTCGGAGTTACTTTATGATGGTGGATACCTGTGGTCCTCATGTATTCCGCAAATGTCTCTGAAATGAATTGTGGACCATTGTCAGAGTATAATGTAACAGGTAATCCATATCTTGCGAATATCTCTGCTAATGCTTGTATTGTTTTTTCAGTGGTTGTGGACTTCAACACCACGTACTCATACTATCTGCTGTAGTAATCTATCACTACCATAATTGATTCACCTGTCGGTAAAGGTCCAAGAAAATCCACAGCTACGTCGATCCATGGTCCTGTCGGGAGTTGCGTACTCCGGATCGGTTCTGGCAGATTACTCCTACTTGTGATTTGACATCCGTGACAAGTTTTAACAAATTTCTCTGCGTCTTTATCACAACCTGGCCACCATACCTTGGTCCTGAGGTTTTGCTTGGTACCAACAATACCTAGGTGTCCTTCATGCGCTAAGGATACGATTTTCGGTCTCAATCTTTGCGGTATCACCAATCTGCAACCTCTTAATACACACTGTCCAATGCAACAAAGTTCGTCTCTAATGGGAATGTAAGCCTTGTGAGTACACTTGTCCCATTGTTCACTCTGTATGCATTCTCTTACTTCCCTGAGTTCTGGATCACGTTCGGATTCTCTCTCGACTTCCTTCGTAGTCACAGCTTTCGGTGTCGACTGAATAGCTACGAAGCGTACAAAGCTCTCTGTTTCTGTTCCCAATTCTGACTTGGATTGTGGACCACCATCCTTCACCAATCTGGACAGCGGATCTGCAATGTTTGTTTTCCCTGCAATGTGGATTACTTTATATTTTAGGGTTGTAGTCTGAGTACCCATCTCTCTATTCTGGCACATGGTTTAGATCTAGGTGCATAGATCACCTCTAATGGCTTATGATCTGTGATGAGTTCAAATTCAATGCCGTATAAATATGCATGGAACCTCTCACAGGCCCATACAAGTCCGAGTGCTTCTTTCTCTGTCTGAGAGTATCTTCTTTCTACATCTGATAATGATCTGCTGGCATAGGCAATGATTCTTGGTCCTCCATCATGCATCTGGACCAACACGGCTCCTAAACCAACCGGGCTGGCATCCGCTATGACTTTGGTTGATACCGCCGGATCGTAATATCCAAGAGTTTTTGCATCTGTCAGGCTTTGCTTCAGCGCTGTGAACGCTTTCTTCTGCTCAGATCCAAAATGAAATGGTACACCTTTCCTGGTTAGTTTCCTTAGTAGTTCTGCCACTGTAGCGAAATTAGGAATGAACTTAGCACAAAAATTGACCAATCCCAGGAAACTCCTCACCTCTGTTGCGTTCTGAGGTGCACGTGCCTCTTCAATAGCTTTCACCTTGGCCTCTGCAGAGTTTAGTCCTTCCCGTGTAAGTCTGTGTCCCATGAAGTCCATTTCTGACACACCGAACTGGCACTTGTTTCAATTCACGGTAAGGCCTGCCTCCTGTAGTCTAGATAGTACAAGCCTCAACCATTTGTCATGCTCTTCCTTTATTGGTGCATGGACTATGATGTCGTCAGAAATGTTGGCAACTCCAGGAATGCCTTGAATCACTCGATGGATTTCATACTGGTAGATCTCCGAAGCTGCATTAATTCCAAATGATAGTCTCTTGTAACGATACAATCCACAGTGAGTCACAAATGTTGTTACATCTCGGGAACCTGGATCCAGCTCTAATTGATGATAGCCCCATTTCAGATCAATTTTTGAGAATACCTTGCTGGTAGTTAGTTCTTGAAGTATTTCCTCCACTGTTGGTATAGGGTGTCGTTCTCTAATTATAGCTTCATTGGCCATTCTCATGTCAACACATAGTCTTATGTCACCCTTTGGTTTGGGCACAATCACTACGGGACTGACCCATTGTGTCGAATGTTCCACCGGTTCAATAATGTCTTGTTCGATCAATTCTTTAATTTTGGCTTCGACTTTCCCACGAAGTCGAAACGGAGTTCGGCGCATTGGTTGTGCCTTGGGTTTGACCGTTTCATCTACTGCTAGCTTCAATTGTCGACCTTTCAGCTTTCCTACTCCTTGGAAGACTGCGGGGAATTCTTGCTTCATATCCTCGTATGACTGAATTGAATTGACACAAGCTCCAATATGAAGTATTGCCAGGTCTTGCGCTGTGCTTCTACTCAGCAATGGTTCTCCCCTCTCTTCTATGACCATAAACTCTGCTTCGGTGTACTTATCTCCAGCTTCAACAGTTGCAGTAAAACATCCAATGGTCTGCAATGGCTTGGTTGCTGTGTATGGATACAGTTTTTTGGAACACTTCTTTGAGGTACAGATGATCTTTTTCCTTTTCAACTTCTCCCATAAATGTCGATCAATCACATTACTGTCACTGCCTGAGTCTACAATAACCTGCACTGTCACTCCACCAATGATCACTGGGACCTTCTCATGATGTACATCATTCAACGTAAATTGGTAACAACTCTGTCCCTCCTGGGTATCATCATCGTCACCGTCTATCTGGCGAATGGTATCTTTCTTTCCAGGATACTTTCCTTTCCCCCAGGCTTTGCCTTTGGAAGTTGTACTCTTCCTCTTCTGGTCTGCATTGGACTTGCTTTTGCACTTCTTTGCAAAGTGGTCCTTACCTCCACACTTTCTGCAAACTTTGCCTTTGGCCGGGCAATATGGGTCTTTTCCAAAGTGACCTCGGTTTCCACATCGATAACACTCCACGTCATGTGTCGGCGTATATCTTGGCTGGTTATGGCGATGTGAGAGCCTCTTAATTTGCTGGCTTGAGTTGTCTTTCAGGGTCATGGTATGAAATTGCCCTTCAACAGCCTCTAATGCAGCAGCAATGGTTAAAGCATCGGTGAGTTCCAACTCACTCCCTCTTTCCAGTAGACGTCTTCTGAGTTTATCTGATCTGCAGTGCTGTACGACTTGATCCAATAATTGGTTGTCCAAATCAGCTGGCATGTAATTGCATCCAACAGCTAGCTGGCATAGTCTCGTCACGTACTGAGCAATTGTCTGGCCATCTTCTTGTCTCGTTCTCCGAAACAAATGGCGTTGAAATGTAGCATTCGGTTTCACTACATAGTGTGCATTTAATGCATCTACCGCTTTCCGGTACTCATCCTTTCTTCCACTATTCAAAAGTGTCTTAAATGTTTCCCGAACTGCGGATCCAGCAGTGAAAAGAAGTAACGCCCTTCTCTGCGCTTTTTGTTCAACTGTACCGGTATCTAGAAATAGGCCACGACTGTCGCCGTAGGATTCAAATTCTTCCAGCCATGCCTTCCACTTCACACTTACAGTTCTTGCATCACCCGTTGGGTCAAAATGAGCAATTCCACTATGTGTTAGAAAGTCACCGTCTGCACCAGCCATGAGGAAATATTCCAGCCCCAAAAGTACTGAGTCAAAGAGAAAATTCTTATCACCTTGAAGTTATCTGTAATCCTCTGTAATCTTGTTTAGTCTTTAATTTTCTTCAAGCTTCTTTCATCCTCGTCGCCAATGTCACATTTGTGGCCCGAAATGTGAAGTTAATAAAACATCAAACACAAGTTTTATCATGTAAACTTCTCAGAGTCTTTATTTTCCAATTTCCTTTGTTCTCCTGCTTGTGCTCTTATCTCTCTCTCATACCACGTGACTTCCGGTACATCTCATACATATTCATTATCATGACAGTAACCAATTCAATGACAATCTTGTCATACAGTAGGAAGTCAGTTGAACAATTAGTGCTTCATGGGAACTCTCCGATCTTTTCCAATCTCCCTATACTTGCATCTTGGTGTTGAAATGTTGTCTTTATCCAATATGTTGTTTTAAATGTTGCTTAAACTGCTGAGAACTTGCCACTTCAAATATTGCGCTCCAAACATAAGTCACTGGGAATTTATTTGAACCTCTTTCGACAATTATTTGGTATTGTAGCAGCCTGTGCAAGGAGACATGAACCAACCTGCAAAATGGCCGACAAATGCGGCGACCGTACGGACCTGGGGGTGACACTGGCCACCGTCCCAGGCGAAATTGCACAGCGGGAAGATGGGAACACCGGCCAACCTGAGGTTGGCGCTCCGATGACGCGGGGCCCTGAAGTCAGCACCAGGTGCCCATACAAGCAGAGCTGCCAGTGTAATAAATCAGTCTTCCATATTGACTTCTCATGTCATAGTGTGTACACTACATTGGTGATCCCGAAAGGTCGTACCAGCATTTGGACCCAAAGATGACTGATCAAGCAGAGCCAGCGATTCTGCCATTCTGGGTGTCACAGCTGCATGTGTGGTTGAAGCAGGCAGAGGCTTCGTTCCAGCTTTGCCACATCACCACCGGTGACACCCACTACTTCTACATTGTGAGCGCCCTTGATCAGGACACACCAGCAAGAGTCATAGATTTCCTACAGCAGCCTCTGGAGCAAGACAAATACACGGCACTCAGAGTTACTAACCTGCAGTTTCGGGCTTTCGCGGTGCGAGCGCGCCACCCGATTGCTACATATGGACTGATTTGGGGACAGGGTCCTGTCCGCCCTAAAGAGTGAGATGCTCTTGTTAACTGAGGGCCACTGTTCGAGCAGATCTTCCTGGAGCAGCTGCCCTTCTACTTTTTTCACTTCTTTAACCTTTATTAACTCCCTTTTTTTAAACCTTCGGAAAGAGAAGGGATTCACAGTCTAAGCCCTCATCATCATGTGGCATGCCCCACTTCTGGAGCAGCGGCCCTAGGATATACACCTCTTGCTCACAGACCCTCAGAGGGTCGCTGCCTGGGCAGACATGCTCTGGAGAGTGAAGGACACACAGATCACATCAATAAGCCCCACAAACAGCTGCCAGTGAGAGCAAGGCCAGCAGAGAGGCAAGTGAACACTCCCTGGACAGCTATGCTACTACCACCGGCGATGGGGTGCGGAGGCCCATCGATACCGCCCACCCTGCATGTTTTTGGGAAACGCCCTGGCCAACGGTCATTGATGGCTGCATCAGTTGGCCCACACGATAGCCTCCTCCAGATCTTGGACCCACTATCGGGCAGGTATTTCCTGGTTGACCCAGGCACCGAGATAAGCATCCTACCTCCTGCAGGCCTCGACACTCTCAGTGGCAAGCAGGACCCATCATCAAGGGCAGCCAACAGCTCCTACATTCAAACTTTTGGGACCCGCACCATCCCCCTCATTTTTGTCAACAGCCGCTTTACATGGACCACTTTACCCTCTTGGCAGTCGTGCAACTACTCCTGAGGGCCGACTTCCTTTGGGCTCACTGCTTGCTGGTCAACCTCAAAAGATGGTGCTTGGTGCAGGTCAGAACCTTTCAGTCTCTGCCTTTGAGGGAAGCCAAGCTACCTGCCGCCCCCCCCGCCCCACAGACTCTAATACTTGGACAATGAATTTGCCCGCATCCTGGCAGAGTTCCCCTCGAAAGTGGCGCCACAGTTCTCCACACTCGAGCCAAAGCATGGGGTAAGGCACAATATCATGACCAGGGCGGGTGTGGGGGGCTGCTTGAAGCCAAGGCACGCTGACTCCCTCCTGAAAAACTCAGCCTGATGGAGGAGCTTGGGATTGGGCAACTCTCCGACAGTCTCTGGGCCTCTCCTCTCCACATGGTGCCCAAATTAGCAGGGGGTTCGAGACCATGTGGTGACTACCACGATCTCAACGAGGCCACCATGCCCTACAGATATCCTGTCTTCCACATTTTTTAAAAAATAATTTTTTTTTATTTTTCAAATTACAAACCATATCAACCAAAATATGCACAAATGCTTCTCATTAAATTTACACGGTGGTCTTTTCTCCCTTCCCCCGCCCCACCTTTTCCTCCCTCCCCTCTACCCACCCCCTCCAAAACTCATAAATATTCAACATATACAATACAATAAAAACATAAAACATTATTTGCACACAAAGGAAAATAAACAAGAAAAATGCATCATCTATTTATTACACACTGAATCTAGTCATTTTGTCTTTTTATCATTTTCATTCTCACTTTAGGGGATAGAGGTCGTAGGCAAGCTCTCTCTGATATGTTCCATGTATGGTTCCCAAATTTGTTCAAACATTGTGACTTTATTTTTTAAATTATATGTTACTTTTTTCCAATGGAATACATTTATTCATTTCCATGTCTTTCTTTTTTCTTCTTTGGCTTGGCTTCGTAGATGAAGATTTATGGAGGGGTAATGTACACGTCAGCTGCAGGCTTGTTTGTGGCTCACAAGTCTGATGCGGGACAGGCAGACACGGTTGCAGTGGTTGCAAGGGAAAATTGGTGGGTTGGGGTTGGGTGTTGGGTTTTTCCTCCTTTGTCTTTTGTCAGTGAAGTGGGCTCTGCGGTCTTCTTCAAAGGTGATTGCTGCCCGCTGAACTGTGAGACGCCAAGATGCACGGTTTGAGGCGATATCAGCCCACTGGCGGTGGTCAATGTGGCAGGCACCAAGAGATTTCTTTAAGCAGTCCTTGTACCTCATCTTTGGTGCACCTCTGTCACGGTGGCCAGTGGAGAGCTCGCCATATAACACGATCTTGGGAAGGTGATGGTACTCCATTCTGGAGACGTGACCTACCCAGCGCAGTTGGGTCTTCAGCAGCATGGATTCGATGCTGTCGGCCTCTGCCATCTCGAGTACTTCGATGTTAGGGAGAAGTCGCTCCAATGAATGTTGAGGATGGAGCGGAAACAACGCTGGTGGAAGCGTTCTAGGAGCCGTAGGTGATGCCGGTAGAAGACCCATGATTCGGAGCCGAACAGGAGTGTGGGTATGACAACGGCTCTGTATACGCTTATCTTTGTGAGGTTTTTCAGTTGGTTGTTTTTCCAGACTCTTTTATGTAGTCTTCCAAAGGCGCTATTTGCCTTGGCGAGTCTGTTGTCTATCTCGTTGTCGATCCTTGCATCTGATGAAATGGTGCAGCCGAGATAGGTAAACTAGTTGACCATTTTGAGTTTTGTGTGCCCAATGGAGATGTGGGGGGGCTGGTAGTCATGGTGGGGAGCTGGCTGATGGAGGACCTCAGTTTTCTTTAGGCTGACTTCCAGGCCAAACATTTTGGCAGTTTCTGCAAAACAGGACGTCAAGCGCTGAAGAGCTGGCTCTGAATGGGCAACTAAAGCGGCATCGTCTGCAAAAAGTAGTTCACGGACAAGTTGCTCTTGTGTCTTGGTGTGAGCTTGCAGGCGCCTCAGATTGAAGAGACTGTCATCCATGTGGTACCGGATGTAAACAGCGTCTTCATTGTTGAGGTCTTTCATGGCTTGTTTCAGCATCATGCATTTATTCATTTCTATGTACCATTGCTGTATTCTAATGCTCTCTTCCATTTTCCAAGTTGACGTTATACATTTTTTTTGCTACTGCTAAGGCTATCATAATGAATTTATTTTGCACTTTATTCAATTTGAGGCCTAATTCTCTACTTCTTATGTTACTTAAAAGAAATATCTTTTTTTTGGAATGTTATTTTTTGTAATTTTATTTAGTATCTTGATTTAGTTCTTTACAGAACGTATTTACTTTTGTACATGCCCAAGTTGCATATAATGTTGTTCCCATTTCCTTCTTACAGTGAAAACATCTATCCGATAATGTTGAATCTCTTTTATTTAATTTTTGAGGAGTAATATATACCCTGTGTAACCAATTATACTGTATCATGCGTAACCTTGCATTCTTCATGGTTCTAGAACATAACTTTTCCCATACTTCATTTTTTATCTTTATGTTTAGAGCCTTTTCCCACTTCTGCTTAGGTTTATAGTTTATTTCATTTTCCTTATCTTGCAGCTTAATGTACATGTTGGTTATAAATCTTTTAATTATCATTGTGTCTGTAATCACATATTCAAAGCTACTTCCTTCAGGTAATCTCAAGCTGTTTCCCAATTTATCCTTTAAATAAGCTTTCAATTGATGATATGCAAATATTGTATCATGAGTTATTCCATATTTGTACTTCAACTGTTCAAATGTTAATAAATTATTTCCCAAAAAACAATTTTCTATTCTTTTGATTCCTTTTCTCTCCCATTCTCTAAAGGAAAGGATGTCTATTGTAAAAGGGATTAGCGGATTTTGCGTCAATAATAATTTTGGTATTTGATAATTAATTTTTTTCCTTTCTAAGTGGATCTTCTTCCATGTACTAAGTAAATGATGCAGTACTGGTGAGTTTTTATATGGCACCATATTTTCATCCCACTTAAAAAATATATGTTCTGGTACCTTCTCCCCTATTTTATCTAGTTCTATCTTAGTTCAGTCTGTAAAAATCTGATAAATACTTTAAATGTGTGGCTCTATAATAATTTCTAAAATTTGGTAATTGCAAACCACCTTGATTATACCTCTCTGCTAATTTATCTAACATTACCCTTGGTTTCCTCCCTTTCCACAAGAATTTCCTTATTATTCTCTTTATTTCATTAAAGAATTTTTCTGTTGAGGGAAATGGTAACATTTGAAATAAGTATTGTATCCCGGAGAACACATTCATTTTAATGCAGTTTACCCTCCCTATCACCGTTAGCGGTAATTCTTTCCAATATTCTAAGTCTTCCTGCAATTTCTTTATTAGTGATAATTTAGTTTGTACAAGTAGCTTAAGTTATTATCTAACCTGATCCCTAGGTATTGGATTGCTTGTGTTTGCCATTTAAATGGTGATTCTTTTTAAAATTCTGTATAGTCTGCATTACTCATTGGCATCACTTCACTTTTATTTGTATCCTGATATTTCTCCATATTCCTTCAATTTCTTATGTAATTCTTTTACTGATACCTCTGGTTCTGTTAGGTATACTATGATGTCATCTGCAAATAAGCTGATTTTATACTCCTTCTCCTTTATTTTTATCCCTTTTATTTTATTTTCTATTCTTATCAGTTCTGCCAAAGGTTCTATTGCTAAGGTGAACAATGAGGGGGATAGTGCACATCCTGTCTGGTTGACCTACTTAATTTAAAGTGACTTGATACATATCTATTGACTGCTACCTTCGCCAACAGTCCATTATACAATGCTTTAATCCAATTTGTATATTTTTCTGTTAGATTGAACTTCTGTAATACTTTAAATAAGTAGTTCCACTCTACTCTGTCCAAGGCTTTTTCTGCATCTAGAGCAACAACCACTGTTGGTTTCTTATTTCCTTGAACTGCGTGGATTAGATTAATACATTTACAGACATTGTCTGCTGTTCATCTTTTCTTAATAAAGCCAGTTTGATCTTGTTTTACTATTTTAGGTACACAATCGGCCAATCTGTTTGCTAATAATTTCACTATTATCTTATAGTCTGATAGAGATATTGGTCTATATGATGTTGGTGTTAATGGATCCTTCCCCGTCTTTGGTATTATTATAATTATTGCTGTCTTACATGAATCTGGCAAGTTTTGTGTTTCTTCTATCTGGTTCATTACTTCCAGGCGAGGAGGAATTAATAACTTTTTAAATGTTTTATAAAATTCTCTTGGAAATCCATCCTCTCCTGGTGTTTTATTGTTCGGCAGGTTTTTTTTAATATACTTCTTCAATTTAAGACATTTAATATACTTCCTCAATTTCAAATGGTTTTATTAGTTTGTTTTGTTCCTCTTCTTTCAATTTCGGCAGTTCAATTTTAGCTAAATATTCCTCTATTTTATCATCTTTCCCCTCATTCTCAGTTTGATACAATTGTTCATAAAATTCCTTAAAATTTTCATTAATCTCTGTTGGGTTACATGTAATTTGTTTGTCCTTTTTCCATGATGCCAGTATCATTCTTTTAGCTTGTTCTGTTTTAAGTTGCCAGGCTAATATTTTGTGTTTTTTCTCCCAGTTCGTAATACTTTTGCTTTGTTTTCATTATGTTCTTCTCCAATTTGTACATTTGTAATGTCTGCCAATTCTCTCCTTTTCATTATATCATCCCTTTTTACTAATTCTTTTTCTGTATTTACTATCTCCCTTTCCAACTGCTCTATTTCCCGATTGTAATCCTTTTTCATCTTGGTCACATAATTATTATCTGCCCTCTAATGAAGGTTTTCATTGCGTTCCATAATATAAATTTGTCTTTCACTGATCCTGTGTTTATTTCAAAATATATTTTAATTTGGCGTTTAATAAACTCCCTAAGTTCCTGTCTTTTAAGTAGCATGGAGTTTAACCTCCATCTATATGTTCTTGGTGGGATGTCCTCCAGTTCTGTTGCTAATAACAGGGGTGAATGATCAGATAGTAATCTAGCTTTATACTCAGTTTTCCTGACTCTCCCTTGAATATGGGCTGACAACAAAAACTTATCAATCCTTGAGTAAGTTTTATGCCTACTCGAATAATATGAAAATTCCTTCTCTCTTGGGTGTTGCCTCCTCCATATATCCATAAGTTTCATTTTCTGCATTGATTTAACCATAAATTTGGCTACTTTATTCTTTTTACTTGTCTTTTGTCCAGTTTTATCCAACATTGGGTTCAATGTAGCAGCAGCAAAAAAATGTATAACGTCAACTTGGAAAATGGAAGAGAGCATGAGAATACAGCAATGGTACATAGAAATGAATAAATGTATTCCATTGGAAAAAATAACATATAATTTTAAAAAATAAAGTTGCAATGTTTGAACAAATTTGGGAACCATACATGGAACATATCAGAGAGAGCTTGCCTCCTTGTGTGTCTGCAATCTTCAAAAAAAATATCCTGCATAAACTTTTGATCCTCCTCATTAGGTGCATATATATTGAGCAAATTCCAAAATTTTGAGTATGTCTGACACTTTACCATTGCATACCTCCCTGCCGGATCTATTATTTCCTCCTCTATTTTGATTGGTACATTTTTGTTAACTAGTATGGCTACACCTCTAGCTTTTGAATTATAGGATGCAGCCATTACGTGTCCTACCCAGTCTCTCTTTAGTTTGTTATGTTCTGCTTCAGTTAGATGTGTTTCCTGCACAAATGCTATATCTATTTTTTCCTTCTTCAATAAATTTAGTAGCCTCTTCCTTTTAATTTGGTTATGTATTCCATTAATGTTTATAGTTGTATAGTTCAACATGGCTATCTTATATCTTGCATGCACCTTTTTTCCACCTCTTTGCCACCTCCATCCCCCTTTTCCCCATTTTCATCTCTTAGTTTTCTCTTATTACACTTAATGTATGACAACACATTTAAGACATAAAGTATCCCCGCAGTTCCCACATCCACTAATACCTTAATCCCAAAAGTCCCCCCACCTCTGAGTTGCCCCATATCCCTTGCCAGGCAACCACAACTCCCCTTTTCATTTGGATTGCGATCTTGTTCGCACCTTCAACTGATTTTGCAGTGACGGTTATTCCCCTTCTACCCAGCCCTCTCCAGAAAACGTTTTTTTAGCACATATAACAAAGCTCTCTCTCTTTTCCCCCTTACTCCCTTCCTTCCCTTCTCTTTTTCCTCTTTAGTTATTTACATGTACATTGTTTTTACATCTTTATATATACTTTATCGCCATTCTCTTCTCTTGTCCTGCAAACATTCTGCCAATTCTTGCACTTTCTCTGGATCCGAGAACAGTCTCTTTTGCTCCCTGGGTATAAATATTTTAAGCACGGTGTAGAGCTCGTCAAAAGAACCAAAGACTTGTTGATCCAAACCAAGGCTTTTATTAGCAAAAGACAGGAGCTCTTCACAGGTGGCCGACCAGTCCGGAATGATCCGACCTGGCTAGGGACACAACCCTTTAAGGCCCAGACAGTAGGCGTGGCTAAGCTCTCAGCCAATCGATGTAAGCACAGTCATTACATACTCTAGATACTGTAACTATATACATTAGTGATCGGTCTGTACTATCACACACGGCTGGATGTCTTAACATGAATATGTAACCTTTTTTCCATAAAATCGATTTCGCTGTATTAAACTCCTTCCTCCTGTTTAAGAGTTCAAAATTTATATGGAAAAAATAATTTATATTATTCCAATGATTTATTATATTTTCTAACTTTATTCCTTGCTCGTTCCAGTATATTTTCTTTTGTCGTGTATCTCAAAAATTTTACTAAGATGGATCTTGGTTTTTGATGTGCCTATGGTTTCGGAGCTAATGCTCTGTGTGCCCTTTCTATTTCCATTTCTGTCATTTCCAGGACCTTTGGGATCCCTCCTTTTATAAATTCCTTCATGTCTGTGCCTTCTTCACCCTCCTTCAGGCCCACTATTTTTATGTTGTTTCGCCTACTATAATTTTCCAACATATCAATTTTCTGAGATAACAACTCTTGTGTCTCTTTAATTTTTTGTGAGTTTCTTCCAATTTTTCTGTCATTTACTTCCATTTCTACAGCCATTTCCCACTCTTCCACATTCTCTACTCTTTTCCCTATTTCTGTCATTATCAGTTCTAACCTTTGCATTTTATCTTGTTCTTTTCATTTTCCTTTTAATTGCATTAAATTCTAATGAAAACCATTCTTTTAGTGATCTCCTTTGTTCTTCAAAAAAACTTTATCTATATTCTGATCATCAGTTTTACCTTTTATTTCTCTTTGTCCATCAGTTTTACCTTCTATTTCTCTGTGAAGATCTTGGTCTTCTTCCTCTTCTGTGTCTGTATCTATGTTTGTGTCTTCTTCTCTTCTTTGTGTCTGTGTCTCTTCTGTTTTTCCTGATGAGCTTCTTTTATCTCTGTCGGGCCTCTTGTTGCTGGTCCTCCCCTCCTGGGCTGCTCGTCTGTTGTGCTTCCTGACATTGATCTTCTTGTCAGTCACCCCTCTGTCTATCTCCCATGTCTGTTTCATTGCTCCCTCTTCTGCCTTCCTTGTCCTCCAGCTGAGTGCTCTGGTGTCGGGCATCCCTCAGCTGTTCTCTCTGTGGCAGCCCACTCCTCTGCTGAGCCCCCCTCCTGCTGGTGTCCTCTTTCTCCTTTGGTTGCGCACTTTTGTTTGGCTCCGAGAGCCATTTTCGTAGTCCACCGGTTGGTGAGTCGCGACTCCGCAGGGCAGGCACTGACCTTGAGGGCCAGGTGCTCCTTGCCTCCGCAGCACCCCGAAGAAGGCCTTCTCCTTTCTTCTCCGGTGACTTTTCTACTTTTTTCCAATTGTTTTTACTTTCTCCTTCTTGGAAGCCATCTTCTCTCTCTTCTCTGTATCTTTATCTTCTATTTCTTATATTTTATTATTGTTATGCTTTGCTTTTTCCTATTTTCCTGGAGAGGGCTGGTTTTCTTGACCCGTGCTCCACATTCAAGACTTTTCTGCCAACCTGCCCGGGGCACAGGTGTTCACCAACATGGACCTCATTTGGGTGTACCACCAAATCCCAGTTCATCCCCAGGATGTCCCTAAGACTGCAATCATAATCCTCTTTAGTTTGTTTGAATTTCTCCATGTGCCCTTCGGTCTAAAGAATGCAGCACAAACTTTCCAGTGGCTGATGGATGCAGTGGGCCGGGACCTCCTATTTTCATTCATCTATTTGGATAATATTCTCATCGCCTGCTGCAGCCACAAAGACCACACCATCTACCTGAGACAACTGTGAATCTGACTGAGTAAGTTCAGGCTGACCATCAACCCCACTAAGTTCCAGTTCAGTTTGGATGCCATTGACTTCCTGGGACATAGGATTAACAGGCATGGGGCCACACACTTCCCCGAGAAGGTTGAAGTGGCCCGGCACTTAGCTAAGTCATGCTCAGTGATAGGACTGCAGGTATTCGCCGGTATGTTAAACTTTTACAAGTTCATACCGGCAGCAGCACAAGTCATGTTCTTTGCGCTGATGACCAGCAAGGCAAAAGACATTGTTTGGGACAAAGAATCTTCCAGGGTGTTCCAGAGTGACAAGATGCACTGGCCAATGCCATCCTCCTGATCCACTCCAGTCCGGAGACAACTATCGACCCCTCCATCACAGCGGTAGGGTGTGTGCTGAACTCATTGAGGGCCAGTGGCAACCCTGGTCTTTTTCAGCAGGCACCTCTGCCCCTCCCACCCCCAAAAACTCAAATACAGCACTTTTGACAGGGAGCTGTTCCTGGCGGTAAGACACTTCCATTACTTTTTTGAAGGCCGGCAATTCAGGGTGTTCACTGACCACAACCCACTGACTTTAGCCTTCCATAAGGTATTTGTCCCGTCGTCGGCCCGACAGCAAAGACCCTTGTCCTACGTGCCCAAATTTACCACGGACTTTCAACATATCGCGGGGCAAAACAACGTGGTTAATTTGGGTGAAATGGATTTAATGGCCCCAGAATCAGCTTCTACCTAAATGATGTGAAATCACGGTCAAAACTGGAATCATTCAAGAAGCCCTAGCCTGTCATCAGTTAAACTTTCCTCTTTACTTTTCTCAGCTTCGAACCTGCTCTGTGCCAATTAATTCCAAAGTTTTACACCCCCTTGAATGAAGAAAGCAATAAAAGCCTTGCTCCTTCTGCTGAGATTCAGAAGCTATTCGATATTATCCATCTCTAGTCCTGTTCAGGATTCCATGTAGTCAGTGGGATGATCTTGTTTTCCTGAACTTCAAGAATAGAGTCATCCTAATTGATTTAATTCTATTCTCTCTCTTAAAAGCCTTCTTTAGGAGGCTGCAGAGATTAGGCATGGAGTCAAATATTCGAGTGAATATCTATAAGTCAACCGTGGAAATTGTCTTTGCATCGAGGGCTTGTTTGGAAAGTCAACTGCCCGGCAATGTGAAGACTGCAGAAAGTGGTGAACCTCGCCAACCTCTGGTCCATTCCAGAAACCTGTGAGTTGCTGCCTTCCGAAAGCAACCAACATCATGAAAGTTCCCCATCACCCTGGCCACAATGTCTTCTTGCTGCTTACCTTCAGGCAGAAAGTACAGAACCTGAAGTCTGGCACATCTCTTCCCCAACAGCTTTAAACACTTCTCCAGTGATGACCAATGGTTTGTCTGCACTATTGTAACATCACATTTTTTCTTTTGCACTGACTGCCATGGTTTATAGTCATAATCACTTTTCTCTTGTAACTTAACTTTTTACTTAGTGTTTTATCCACCTGTGCAACTGTGTATTTGACAAACTCATCATCAATGTATCTTCCAGATAAATTAACAAAGGAAACCAGAACACCAGAGGAATCCCATGCAGACAAAGGGAGAACGTACAAACTCCTTACAGACAGTGCCGATTCGAACCCAGGTCGGCTCTGTAATAGTGAACTATGCCACCCTGCCTTTAGTGGAAAGCACAGTGTTTGTGGGATCAGTTCCCATCATCAACCTCTAAGTCCTAAACTGTAGGAAATGCTTATTTTACAACTATCTCTAATTGTGCGATGGTATAAAAATATGGGAATGATGTTAAAAGGAATGCAAATGTTGTCGTGTTTCACCAACATACATGGATTAAAGCAATTTGCGTTGGATTATAATGGAGTAACGGGGATTGTGCAGATGGGAGACAAGGTCAGCATGAACACAGGGCTAATTTCTGTGCACTATCACCCTGACTCCATTACTAGGTCTCGCAACTCCAAGGACCAGGCTCAATCCACACCTCGGGTGCCACATTGTGGAGTTTGCACATTGTGATTGCGTAGGAATTCTCCCATTTCCCATAGTGGGTCGGATTATTGCTTTTGATAAACTCTCCCTGCTGTAGGTCATTTATAGATGTAGGGTGAGTTTTATGTGCACATAATACAACACTAGCCGGAGCAATGGAGTTCTCCATGAACTGGCAACGAATTAGTGGTTCAGACAACTGTGTTAGAATGTGCAAAATAGCTCCATCACTAAATGCTATACAACTGGAACATTACACCTGCTAATGTGCTATTGTTGGTTTGAAGCAGAAATTCTCAGGGCTGATAGCAACTGGAGCAAACTATCCAAAACCTAAGAGTTGAACAGCCCCATTCTGCACATACAATACTGTAGAATATATGAAGGAACAAACAGAAGGAGGGATATGCCAGCAATGTGTTTTAGCACTATACAGGTCAGTTTATGGTAGGAAAATCAACATTACCTTTATTAAACAATCCATTCTACGGTATAATTCAGATATTAAACTACTCAAAAAAAAATTCCAAGAATATGTGGTGTAGTGATCATCTACTTCTTTTAAATTGTGTGAAAAGATCACAAAGAAAGCCAGTTGCTGTCAAAATTTTGCTTGTTTAAAAAAAATGGAGGGAGGAAGTGGGTGAAAATAAGTGCATGCGGCTTGATTGATAACAGATCGATGCCAATGTGTACAGTAATTCAGGAAAATGTACAAATATTGAAACAAAGGCTAATCGGGCAGAAAATTAAATGCATGTAGGAAATGCAGGATTTGAAAATCCAGCTAAACCAGGAATTGAGAGCAAACTGAGCTACTAGAGTAACACAGGGGGTCAGTGATCATGCCTTGTATGACCTACTTAGCTATGAGAGTGAAAGATTTTTAAAAGTATGAAGTAAAAACATGAGAGTCTTTAAAAATTACCTAGGTGGCACTCTGGCTCACACCTTGAGGAAGGGCTCAGACCCAAAATGTCAGGTCTTTACCTCCTATGGATGCTGCAAGACCTGTTGAGTTCCTCCAGCATTTGTGTTTTCACCGCAATCGCAGCATCTGTAGACTTTTGTGTTTTACTACATACTGACTTTAACAGCATAGGTTATAAATATACAAACTACTTGCACTCAAGTCGAGTAATATTTTATTGGCAAAAATGGTCAACATTACCTCTATACAAAGATATGAAAACCAACTACTTAACACTCCACCAAGTCCCAATAGATCACACTACCATTAATCAACAAAGAAACGGCACAGTTTCACATACACACGCACCATTCACTTTGTACAAGTCCTTAAACTTTGTATTCGGGAAGGAGAATCAAGTACCAAACATGGCTACAGCGAGTTGGTATGAGTGTACAAGTTATCCCAGTTCACTTTCACAAAAAAATCACACCATCAGCCATGACAGGTTCCTCTACAGAATTGGAGGTTAGCCTGAGAATGTGATGTTCAGAACTTTGTTGTCGAAATGATCTCTTCATCAAAGCTTTACTTTTTGGTTGTTTTGCGTATTAGTGCCATTCTCTGCAAGACAGAAAGCACACGGTTATGCAAAGATGTGATTTAATTTGCATTTCGTGCAGGAAATCATTAGAACGAGAACATGTTACCCACGACATAGGACCTGTGCTTCCAAAATGGATCCAATGAGATGAAGGTCATTCTCAAAAAAGAAACAAAGCCTAATTCCACTGCCAATTTAAGGTTTGTATGAAAATATTGTTTGAATAAGTCACCAACGACTAAACCACTATAAAGAATCAACAAGTGTTGCCAATAATACACTTTGCAAATTTTATTTCATAAATTTACAGACAACTTTTCTCTTAGTTTAAAAATAATGAACAGCTCTACCATAGGGATACAACTCTTGGCATATCATTCATAAAGCAAGAGAGGAAGATTACTCGTACCAGCTGGTCTCTGCCAAAAGATCATCCCCAGAGTCATGTTCTCATTGGAATTCCAGAGATGACCAGTTTCTAGTCATCAGGCTCTTGAACTTTCCCATACAACCCTCACTATAACAATACTTGAAAATCTGTCCACACTACCAACTCAACCCACTTTTTGCAACTTGACGAACTGAGAATATTTTCAATTTTTTTTGGCCTTTTCTATATTACTTTTCTCTTATGTACTGCAGTTTATGTACACGGAGGTTGTTTGCAACTGTGCACTCATGACAAACTTAAAATCTGAGTTTTGGATTTGGCGAGGCAGCATTCATTGCCATTCCAAGCTGCCCTTGAGAAGCATGTCATGAAGTTGTGGAGTCTCTGGTTAAGGTGCTCCCACAATGGCATTTAGAGCAAGTGACCATGAAGAAATGGTGATCCAATTCTAAATCAGTGAAGTCTGTAATTTGGACGGGAAATGGAGGTGGTGGTGGTGTTTCTACATATCTGCTGCCTTGCCCATATTGTTGGCACAGATCATGAGTTTGACAGCTTCTGTCAAAGTCATGATGGTTCATTTTGCAGGTGATCCACATTACAGCTACTGTGTGCCAGTGGCAGGGGGAATGAATATTTATGGTGGCTGATTTGTCCTGATGGAGCTTCTTGAATGTTGTTGAGAGTTGCACTCCTCATAGGTAAATATTCCTCCACACACGAACATGCATTGAGAATGGTAGACTGATATTAGCATATCAAGGGGTAAGCCCATTTGCTGGAGAGTAACTAGCTTCTGACCTTTATCACACTTGCTAAGTGTTTGTCACAGATCAATTCCCAACATTTCTATTCTGACCTTATGCAGAAATGAACTGAAAGTGCATGGGGCTAGGATCTGCTGGGTGATTTCAGGAGGTTTTGGACTTTTTCCTCCCCCTCTTCTCTTTCACCTGCACCAAACTTAGCAGTAATCAAACAGCCAGAGTAAATGGTGTGACAGGTTCAGTTCAAAGGACTGAATGGCCCACTCCTGCACTACTGTTTCCTTTATTCTAGTTCGATGTTTGAACCATTGTAAGATTTAGTGGTCTGAAATTAGCATAATTAAAATTAATTTCTGCAGCTTAAAGTTAACAATATACAGTAACTGTTGTCAAGATGATTTTGAGAAACCCTAATTACTTTGTGCAAAGTGGCATGACCAGTGCATTTGAGAAAGTTCATAGTTTTGCACTGGAGAATGCTGTACAATCAGATGATAATAAACTTAAAATTGAAAAAAAAATTCTCACATTTTTCATTTTACAGACTTAACATGCATTTTCAAAGAAATAATATATTTGACCTGTTTATGAGCTTCTGTTGTGCAGGCCTTTTTATAAGGTCTAATTTCATCTGAACCAAATCCTGGTATCCACATATTCCACTGGCGTTCTGTACAAAAGAGAGGATATATTCAAGCACCAACAATGAGACTGCCCAGCATGCAAATTAAGCCCCATTAAAAAATTCTGGTGAGAAAGTAGTCAACACCTTTCATTAATTAATACCACCGGAAAATAGCATTAGCTAACAACTCGGGATAATAGAAGTTTTTCCAACAGCTCTTGAATTCTCCCCATACTACCCCAAGTCTAAACTATCCCATAACTATTATTGAAACAGCATTTATTTTGCACTCATTGCAACAACAAATATTTATTTATCTTTTTATATTAATCTCCCTCACTGTCTTAGCATATTGTGGTAATTTAATTTTTACTATTGTTGGTATATTTTACATACCTGCAACAAGTAATTTTGATGGATGTGTTCATTCTACTTGTGTAAAGGACAAACTCTCATACTCAATAACTAAATTTTATGTGTTGACTGACTTATTCATAACATTAAGGTATTGCAACAAAGTTTCATCACCAAATGCACTGATTAAACATAAATGGTTACAAGATGATTTCATGGCATTAACGTAGTTAATGTAGTAAATATTGACCCCTGGGGGTTGATGGTACAACCCAAGGGGTTGATAATTACCAGGGGTCGAAGGGGCGGGGGTAGATAGACGGTGGGTGGGGTTCGATTGAACTTTTGTGGTGAAAAGCAGAGGTGGATCAAGGGAAAATAGTGCCTAAGGCAGGAGTGGCCAACCTCTCGCAAGAATTGGCCTTGGTGGCTGCCATGTTGTATTTGGCTTCGGCCTCTTAATAAGTAGAGAGTGAAGGACTGACAGAGCTAAGAAGAAGGAGGCTTGTGTCCAGCGCCGCCACCACCATCCAGTATTGCCACCCTTCCTGCAGATCCCATGCCTTGTGGCCCATGAGTGATTAAGGATTCCATGATGGGATCAATGGTCTAAAATGTTTGGGGACCCCAGAATTAACGCATCACTCCAAATATCAAACTATTAGTAATTCTACGGGGTTACAACTGACAACTCAAACCACAGGGTTTAATGACACAAGTGTCTCAGAGGTCTAGATTCTAGAGCCAGACACACGAGCTTGAATTCGACCACAACAGATTAGGAATTTAAATTCAAGTAATAAAACAAATAGGGAGTAATCATTAATGTTGGTTCTGAAACAAATGGATTATCTTTAGTGCTCATCTACTTTGTGTTCAAAAGTGTGCACTCTTTACTCAGTTTAGCCTTTGAGACACCAGACCCAAAGAAATACTTTTATAGTTAACCACTCGTGAAAAAGCCAACAGTCACGGATGGACAAGTGGAAGGCTTGCCAGAAACATTCATGCACCCCTAATAAAAGCAGAATTCTTCACTGGATGCTGACTAACCTATTGCAACATTCCAGCATTCTACCTTTCTCCCTTCCAGAGGTTCATAACTCAAATACTAATTTTATTTGAATGCATGCAAAAGTTTTAAATATAAAATTTTAAAATGTTTTTAAAATTTAGACATACTGCACGGTAACTGGCTATTTTGGCCCATGAGCCCATGCCACCCTATTGATACTGGTACGCTTTGAACATTTGGAGGAAAGCAGAGCCCCTGGGGAAAACCCACGCAGACACAGGGAGAACGTACAAACTCCTTACAGACAGCACTAGATTTGAACCCCAGTCCCAATCGCTGGTACTGAAACAGCAATGCGCTAACCGCTATGCCAAATAAGCCATCCTCAGTAATTAGGATTTTTCATTATAAAGATATTTTAGCTCAATGCATTGTCAAATGGATTTGCTGAAAGTTGACCACTCTTTATCATTCCTGTGGCTACTACGTTTGATGAAGCGAGGTTCATCCATGTTGGAGGTTGTTTCAAGGACATACGAAAAGGAGCTGGGGACACAAGAAGCTGCAGACACAGGATTCTAGAAAAAGACTCAATCCGCTGGAGGAACTCTGGGTTGAGCAGCATCAGTGGGGGGGGGGGTGGGAGAAAGAATGAGGAAGGAGTTGCTAAGACTTTGGGTTTTAAAAAAACCCTTCATCAAGACTTTTTTGCTTCAGGTAGGGATTTTTTTCTTGCCCTGACTAACCGAATATTTATTAGGGTAATACCATGTCTCCAGAATGGAGGACCATCACCTTCCCAAGATCGTGTTATATGGCGAGCTCTCAACTGGACACCGAGACAGAGGTGCACCAGAGAAGAGGTACAAGGACTGCTTAAAGAAATCTCTTGGTGCCTGCCACATTGACCACCGCCAGTGGGCTGATATCGCCTCCAACCATGCATCTTGGCGCCTCACAGTTCGGCAGCAGCAACCTCCTTTGAAGAAGACCGCAGAGCCCACCTCGCTGACAAAAGACAAAGGAGGAAAAATCCAACACCCAACCCCAATCAACCAATTTTCCCTTGCAACCGCTGCAACCGTGCCTGCCTGTCCCGCATCGGACTTGTCAGTCAACAACGAGCCTGCAGCAGACGTGGACATACCCCTCCATAAATCTTTGTCCGCGAAGCCAGGCCAAAGATAATGTATACAACTGTAGTATCAGTTTGGCTGCAGAAGAATTTCAATGAAAATGTGCAATATACTTGTGTAGGACATTAAACTTTATTAATTTCTCATTTAATACACATCAGAAGAACCTGGTCATTACTCTATTGATATTATTATAAATTAATGGCCCAGTGTGTTTTCTACATTGCACAAGTGACCTTAGATCCAAATATTGGATGGCGGATGAGAGTAGAGACATATCAAAGTCAAAGACTAAGTCTTTTCCTCCAGGTGCAACCACCTGCATGTGAAATATATGAATAAAATTATTTTTAAAGACATACCAAGATGCAACTGAACATCCTTGACTTCCAGTGTGTTTGACCTGCGGTGACGTGCAAGCTGACAAGCGGCACTCACGACACTTTCAATAAAATCGTCAGCAATCTGCAAAAGCATCTGGATAATGAGAGAGAGAAAATGTGTTTTCCAATGAAAGGCTCTTCAGTTACAGATGTCAAATTAAGGATAATAACTTTAAGCTTTATGTAGACAGCTCGTGTTGCAATGAGAGTCGCAGTTCTGTAAGAGGGTCAGTAAATGTTGTAGTTTGGTACAGGAGTTGGACATTAAGGCAATTAAATTAACAGGAGCTCTGGACAGCAGAAAGGCAATGATTAAACTAAATCTATTAATCACAAATTGTGTCAAAGCTAATAACTAACATAAATACTGTAGAGAACCTATCAGAGAAAAGTTATAAAAGCAGGGGCAATAGGGACAAATGATTACATGCACAAAGTTTGAAGGACCAACATAAATAATAAAGGAAGGAGGTAAAGACAGAAGGTTTAGTGAAGGAATTCCCAAGTTTCTGAGGCAAAAGATAAGATGGGTGGTCTGGAAGATGACACACATGTCCAGGGAAAAAAGGAATGCAGAGCTTACAGGAAGGCATATGATGTGAAAATTGGTTATTGTAGCGGCAAGGGGGCACAAAGTGAGTTTTAAGGTATTGTAGTTCAATGATGCAACATGCAATGGCACAGGCAACTGAGATGCAGGGAAACTCATTTTTGAAGGAAGATGAGTTAAGAAAGCATTGGGAGAACAGGGTGGTAAGGCCAGAGCTGTGAAGGGTTAATTTCTGTGTTGTGCAACATGGAATCAGATGGAGATAAAAGTGGATGCATGTGATGAAAGAGGGAAAATGACCTTGATTTAAAAAAATTAGACACATAGCACGGTAACAGGCCATTTGTGCTGCCCAATTACACTCAAAGGACCCCTGTACGTTTTTTTTTGAAGGATGGGAGGAAACTGGAGCACCCTGAGGAAACCCACGCAGACACGGGGAAAATGCACAAATTCCTTACAGAAAGCGAAGGATTTGAACCCCGGTCCCGATCGCTGGTGCTGTAACAATGTTGCATTAACCGCTATGCTAACCTTCTACTTCATCTCTTCAGTAAGCACACATGCACTTAGACTAAGTAACGATTAGCATAAATTCTTGATAATACTAAATCAAGGCCACCGTCTAAAACATAACACTTCACTGGGCACAGTTTTCACCTATTATTTAAGGAAGGATGTACTTGCATTGGCAAGCCATAAGATTTACTAGGCTAATTCCACGAATAAAAAGGTTAGCTGTTCAAAAAAATTAGGTTTATACATTTGAATCTTGAAGGGTAATCTTATTGAAATATAGAAAATCCTGAGGGGATATGATATGGTAGAAGTCTGGGTTAAAAGAAAGCTTTTAAAAGAATATTTTTCAATCTAACACTGACAGACACAAACACTCGTGAATATTGTAGGATTTTTACACCCAACTGTCGGAAAGTAACTGATAATGACAGAAAGAACAGTTAAACTTTATAGGATTCTTAACATTCATACTCTGGTTTTCAGTAAGGGATTCATTCAAGAGCAGCAGGCTTCAGTGCTGTTGTAACTAAGCATTCACGAAGGGAACTGAACCTTCATGATTCTGCAAAGCGCGTTCAAGCACTGTTCTACTAAAATAACTAAATGGTAGTTTTCTAGCACCAAGTATCTCCTCATTGTACATATATACTCTATACATGTCTAATATAATTAAAAGAAATGAAAAATTATTCATCAGCATATCTATCTGAAGATCTAGACGTGGTTGTCAGGAAGAGAGGGGACAAAGTAAATGAAGAAGTCAGGATTAAATTCAATCTTTAAGAGTTAAATAATGGATAAAAGAGGTCTGCAACGACTCAAAACAGACAAAGATTGGATGAGAAAATGGTCTCCTCCTGTGACAGAATGATCAAGTAGGATATAGTATCGCTCAGAACAGGAAGAAGGAAGATTACGTGAAACAAGAAAGTCTGCAAATGCTGTGATTGTAGTAAATACTACAATCAGATGACCTTTTTTTAAAACAAACTGCACAGTAAACCAGTGCTTTGCATTTTTAAAGTTAGGAATGTAGGTAAAGCTTACTTCCTCCACATCTTCATCAAGTTGTTCGTTTGGATCAATCTCCCGTACCAGATCTTGAAGCTTCTTCTTGCTCAAGACCTGAATACACGAAATTTAAAAACAAACAACATGCAAACATTTGATGCCAGCATTACCAACAATGAACTATGTGGTGCTTCTTTTATACATAATGTCTGCAAAGGAGACCACTCCCTTGTTTGCAAAGTACACAATATCTACAAAAGAGATAACTCATTCCAAAAACTTTTGAATCTGCAACTCATATTTGATCTGGACCAATTTTAAATAATAAATGCACAAATCTATCTACTTTAAGTCAGCAGATTCTTGTTACATTAACCCCAAACCCTCAAATGTGTTTGGAACTCAAGTTTTCATTGACAAGATCTGTGACTGAATTAATCTCTCTTCCCACCCCTCCCTGCACCCCATCCAGGGATTCAGAGGAATTAAAATGATCAGATGTCTAAACATTGTGCATTTAATGGTCCAATTTGAAATTTTTGTTTGAATTTAAAAAAAAATTACAGTATGTAACTTCTGCTGCCCAGCACTGAGATTTTTTGCAACCATAGCCCTGATTCTCTGAAGATTTTTATTTTGCCTGGTGAGAACAGCAGGCCTTCAAGGACCCTTTACCTAAAATGACAAAATTTAGTGGAATCAGTTGTCAATCCAAGGTCATCACAGGTAGATGCAAGGGTTCTCTCATTACCACTTTGACATATTTCTGGCATGCTAGCTAATATACATCTTTCACTCAACATCATCAAAACAGATTTTCTGTCATTATCACATTTGCTTTTATATTGAAGTTTTGTCTGCAATCAGGCTGTTCTACCTCCTACATTCCAACAGTGACCACACCTCCCTCTCTGCTTTCTGCTGAGACCACTCCCTCCAGGATTTCTTCCACTCATCCATTCCCACTAATCAAACCCTCGGTACCTACCCCTGTGACTGTAAGAAGTACTACACCTGCACCTACACCTCCTCCCTCACCACCATTCAGCGCCCCAGTCCTTCCAAGTGAAGCAACACATCACTTAGGAATTTTCAGGGGTCATCCTCTGCATCCAGTACTCCTGTTGTGGCCTCCTCCACATTGGAAAGACTGGTCACAGACTGGGAGATCGCTTCGTTGAGCATCTTGGTTCTGTCTGCCACAATAACTCTAACCTCCCAGTGGCCAGCCATTTTAATTCCACACCCCATTCCCACACTGATGTTTGTCTATGGCATCAAGCACTGCCAAACAGTACCTATTTGCAATTTGGAGGAACATTTAATATTCCGCCTGGGCACACTCCAACCAGTTGGCATTAACATCAACTACTCCAGTTTCTGTTAAACCCTTTCCCTAAGCCTCTCTCTTTCCCTATCCCTTTTCCAGCTTCCCACCCTTTTCCCTCTCCAGAGAGCGACCCCCATCACCTCAGCTTTTTTCTCTTCAATCCTGCCTCCTATGACCTCTTACCTGTTAGTCTGTATGCCTCCCCATTCATTCCTCCATCTTCTCCTCTGTCCCCAACCTTTTTATTAAAATGCCTGCTTGCTTTGTGCTCATACCTTGACAAAGGGCTCAGGCCTGAAATGCTGGTTACCCTTTGTTTCTTATTGACGCTGCATGACCTGCTGAGTCTCTCCAACACTTTTGTGTACTCCACTTTTTAAAAAAAAATTAGATATACAGCACAGTTAACATTACTGCTTTCAAGGGATATGCACAAAGGACAGTAAAGACATTGTATGAAGGGCTTGTACTCATACAGGACTGGATGAATTTAACTAAGAAAATTCAATTGCATGGGATAAGATTTGTAGAATTTCCTGTTTTGTTTACCTTCATTCTTCATCTTTTGTTTCTTCCCTTTGTTTTCTCCTAGTGCGCATCATGCATATTTGGTAAAGTTAGGGTCAATAGCTAACTTAAAACAAGTATTTCATGGGGTTTTGTATCTACATCAGGTAATATGGTGCATGGGATGATAATCCTACTGCTGGATTATCAGACAAATCACATTGGTTTAGCATATATTACAAATGATCAAGAACGTCTCTGATCTACTTCTTCACAGCATAATTTTCTTTGCAGAAATGAATTATGGTGGTTTCCAGTAAAGCAGATGAAACTAAATTTGCTCTACTTACTATTTCTATCTTTGAAGTTAAAACTAGCCAAAGAATTAAAATGACTATCAGATAGTAGTCCAAGAGTCCTTGGATAATCACATTCATTATTCGATGAACTCTCAACCGGGAGAGGTTTCCCAAGTTCTTTGACAAAAAGTCAAAATGTGATCATCCACCTCCCCCCCGCCACCACCCAATCCATGCACCTCTACCACCACATGGTGTCCAGCAGTAGAAACCTAACCTTCCAATTAGCCAGCAGTAAAATAATTTTTACTACCTACTGTCTAGCCTATTCCGTGTTATAGTTAGCACAGGAGTTAAAGCTGTTACAGCACCAATGACCCAAGTTTGAATCCAGTGCTGCCTGGTAAGAGTTTATATGTTCATCCAGTGTCTGCATGGGTTTCCTCCAGGTGCTCCTCTTTCCTCCCACCCTTCAAAATGTACTGACGATTGTAGTTTTGGGGTATTTGGGCTGCACAGGCTCATGGACCAGAAGGGCTTGTTACTGTGCTACATGTCTAAATTTTAAAAATTTAAATTTGAAATGATACAGTCATTGCTGGTAAAGCTTGCATTTACTGTCTATCTCCAATTACTCCCCAAATCTATCTGCGTGCGCGAACTTCCCTGAGTGTGGCAACCCACGCAGACAGGATGGTAAAGGTGGCGTACAGCATGCTTTCCTTCATTGGACAGAGGATTGAGTGCAAAGGTTGGGACTTCATGATACAGATGTATAAGGCATTGGTGAATGCGCATTTGGAGAACGGTGTGCCGTTCTGGTCACCCAGAGTGGATTCATCACAATGTTGACAGGGCTAGACGTTACATAAACTGAATATTTACTCCCTAGAGTAAAGGAGGTCAAGGGGCTGACCATATATAGACCATTATAAAATCATGAGGGAGATGGATACATTGTGCTCAGTCTTTTTCCAGAGTAGATAATTCAAGAACTAGAGGGCATAGGTTTAAAGTGAGAGAGGAAATTAAAGAGGGAACTGAAAGGCAACATTTTTTTTTAACTCAGAGGATAGGCTGAATTTGGAATGAGTTGCTAGAGGATACTTTAGAGTTGGTACCATTTTGATGTTCAAAAGACATTTGGACAGATATATGGATAGGAAGAATTTTGAACAGTATGGACCAAATGGGACTCGCCCAGAATGTCAACGTGGTTTAGCATGGATGAGGTAGTCCAAAGACATGTGGCCTAGATCAGCTGTTCTCAAAGTGGGCCATTCAGCTCCCCAATCCTGGGGCCACAGCACATTTAAAGGAGGGCCAAGGACTGAAATCATAAAATATATTTTATGTTTTTTATTTAGTTGGTAGGAGAGAAAAAGGGAAGAAACCAACTAAACTTCACTGCTTCACAGGGAAGGAGGTCCATGAACTTTGAGCAGGTCCTAAGGTGGGGGGGGTCATAACCAAAATGAGGTCGAGAATAATTGGCCTACCAGAAGTCATCAGCTGCGTGTGAGTTATCTCACACCCAATATTTTGGGGGAGTTACCGCATTAGGCGGTTTAAACAGGAGGTAATTGTGACCTCCAACCTGTTTTTTTTTTCTTTTTAATTTTTGGGTTAGGGAGTGAAGCTTTTTTTTAATTATCTTTTTTTAAATAATTATTTTTTTATATATATAACTTTTTTTATTTTTTTTAGTTTTTGGTTGTAATTTCAAAGGGGTTTTTTTTCTTTTTTGGGGGGTTTCCTTTTTTTTCTTTTTTTTTCTTCTTTTTTTCCTCTCTTTTTTTCCTTTTTTTATTTGTTTCTTGTTGTTGTGTTTTATTGAGTGTAAGAAATGTCTAAATTGAAGTTTGCTTCTCTTAATGTTCAGGGTTTAAATAATCCTATTAAGCGTAAGAAAGTACTTGCTTATTTAAAAAAATTAAAAGTTGATGTTGCTTTTTTACAGGAAACTCACTTAACAGAGAAGGAACATTTGAAACTCAAACATGAATGGGTTGGGCAAGTTTTTTATTCTTCATTTAATTCTAAGGCAAAAGGTGTGGCAATTTTGGAACATAAGAATCTACAATTTCAGTTACAGAATGAAGATTATTAAAATTAAATTGTACAATCTTTAATGAGGCATGGACTTTGCTTGATGTTTATGCTCCTAATGTTGAGGATACAGCTTTTGTTGTGGATATGTCTTTATTACTTGGACAATCGAACTCTAATGTAATGATTGGGGGAGATTTGAATGTGGTGTTGGAGCCTTTATTGGATAAGTACCCAAGAGTAATAAAGAAGTCTAAGATGGCAATCCAAGTGATTAATATGATGGCAGATTTGAATTTAATTGATATTTGGCGAAGAGTTAATCCTACAGAGAAAGATTTTTCTTTTTATTCCTCGCGACGTAATTCTTTTTCTAGAATTGATTATTTTTTAATATCAGCACATTTGCAGGATAGGGTTACATCTGTGGAGTATAAGGCTAGATTGGTTTTGGATCATTCACTATTATTATTAGAATATTTGAGTTCACAAGATGTTCAGAAAGCTTCAAGATGGAGATTTAATACTATGCTATTGCAAAAACCAGAATTTATTCGTTTTTTAAAACAGCAAATTGAAATTTTTATTGGCATTAACTGTAATTCTGTTTCTAGTCATTTTGTTTTATGGGATGCAATGAAAGCTTTTTTCCGAGGCCAAATTATCAGTTATGCCTCTAAAGTAAAGGAGAGAATTAAAGAGATTGAAGACTTAGAGGAAAAGATAATTGCTACTGAAAAAGAATTTCAAAAACATGCTACCGAAACGCAAAAGAATCAGTTAACTAATTTAAAATTTAAATATAATGAATTACAAACATATCGGTTTGAATGCTTAATGAATCGAACTAAGCATAAGTTTTATGAATGGGGTGAGAAAGCTCATAAAGTTTTGTCATGGCAATTAAAAAAGGAACAATTATCTAGGATTATACCAGTGATTAGAAAGAAATCAGGTATTACATTTAATCAAAAGGAGATTAATGAGGAATTTTGTAATTTCTATAAACAATTGTATACTTCGGAATGTAAAGATGCAACTGGAGACGCAATAGATTCTTTCTTGGAAAATATTAACTTGCCACAATTGAATCAAGAAGACAGACAAGAGTTAGATAAACCTTTTACAGAAGATGAAATAGAAAGGGCAATAAGAGACATGCCGAATGGAAAGGCACCTGGTAAAGATGGGTTTTCTATAGAGTTTTATAAAGTTTTTTATGCTGATGTATCTTCTATTTATAAGGATGTATTACAACAAACTTACAATACTTTTCAATTACCTGAGTCTTGTTCTAACGCAATAATTACGGTTATACCAAAAAAAGATAAAGACCCTTTACAGGTTTCTTCTTATAGACCAATTTCGTTGTTAAATGTAGATTATAAAATTGTAGCTAAAATTATGGCTAATAGATTAGCTCAATATCTGCCTAAAATTATACATGGTGATCAAACGGGATTTATAAAAAACAGGTATGCATCAGATAATATTTTACGGTTAATAACCTGAATAAATAAATCTAAATTTCAGTTGAATTATCCAATAGTGGTTTCATTGGATGCAGAAAAGGCTTTTGATAGAGTGGAATGGAAGTTTCTGTTCAAAGTACTTGAGAAATTTTGTTTTGGTTCTTCATTTATTGGGTTGATAAAGGCTTTATATAATAGCCCGAAGGCTAGAACTGCTGTTAATGGCCCAATTTCAGAATCTTTTAGTTTGACAAGATCTACCAGACAAGGATGTCCGTTGTCACCTGCTTTATTTGCTATAGTTATTGAACCTTTAGCACAATTAATACGTCAAAATGAAAATGTTAAAGGTATGAGAGTTCTGAATGAGGAATATAAGATTAATTTATTTGCTGATGATGTTTTATTATATTTGGTGGATCGGATATTTCTTTACCTGCAATTCAAGAATATTTAGAAATTTATGGCCAATTATCTGGTTATAAAGTAAATTGGGCTAAAAGTGAAATTTTACCAATTTGTAAAGGTGATTATTCAGTATATAAAAATATTACAAATTTGAAGTGGACTACACAAATTAAATATTTAGGAATTAATGTTAATACGGAATGTCAAGATTTATATTTAATTAATTATTTTCCTTTAATAAAAAGGATTAAATTAGATTTGATTAGGTGGAGGGATCTACCTTTGGGTTTACTAGGGAGGATTAATACCATAAAAATGAATACAATATTTGTTTCAATCAATTCCTTATTTTAAAAAAAAAAGTTTTTTTAAGGATTTATATAAAGCGATTAGAGAATTCCTATGGAAGGGAAAATTTCCGAGAGTAGCAATGAGAAAATTGATGTGGGATTTTCAATTTGGAGGTTTAAGATTACCGAATTTTCAGCATTATTATGAAGCAGCTCAATTCAAATTTCTTAGTGCATTAATGAATATGGACGATCCACCTAGTTGGGTAAAGATAGAAATGGCGGTTATTTTAGAAAAAATTCCTCATGAGTTTTTGTTTCGATGGAATAAAAATTTATCACGAACTTATGATGTGCCAATATTGAAACATTTATTGAATTTATGGACAAGTAAACTTAAAAAATTGGGACTTAAAAATATATATTCTGGAAGATTGCCATTATATAATAATCAACTTGTTCCTTTTACGGTCTCCAATGCCACTTTGAAACAATGAGAAAAGAAGGGAATAAAAAATTTATCTGATTGCTTTTCTGAGGGTTGTTTTTGTTCCTTTGACGAATTACAAAGGAAATATGGTATTAGTGCAAATTCTATATTTGTATATTATCAATTGTGGGTATGACAACGGCTCTGTATACGCTTATCTTTGTGAGGTTTTTCAGTTGGTTGTTTTTCCAGACTCTTTTGTGTAGTCTTCCAAAGACGCTATTTGCCTTGGCGAGTCTGTTGTCTATCTCATTGTCGATCCTTGCATCTGATGAAATGGTGCAGCCGAGATAGGTAAACTGGTTGACCGTTTTGAGTTTTGTGTGCCCGATGGAGATGTGGGGGGGCTGGTAGTCATGGTGGGGAGCTGGCTGATGGAGGACCTCAGTTTTCTTCAGGCTGACTTCCAGGCCAAACATTTTGGCAGTTTCCGCAAAGCAGGACGTCAAGCGCTGAAGAGCTGGCTCTGAATGGGCAACTAAAGCGGCATCATCTGCAAAGAGTAGTTCACGGACAAGTTTCTCTTGTGTCTTGGTGTGAGCTTGCAGGCGCCTCAGATTGAAGAGACTGCCATCCGTGCGGTACCGGATGTAAACAGCGTCTTCATTGTTGGGGTCTTTCATGGCTTGGTTCAGCATCATGCTGAAGAAGATTGAAAAGAGGGTTGGTGCGAGAACACAGCCTTGCTTCACGCCATTGTTAATGGAGAAGGGTTCAGAGAGCTCATTGCTGTATCTGACCCGACCTTGTTGGTTTTCGTGCAGTTGGATAATCATGTTGAGGAACTTTGGGGGACATCCGATGCGCTCTAGTATTTGCCAAAGCCCTTTCCTGCTCACGGTGTCGAAGGCTTTGGTGAGGTCAACAAAGGTGATGTAGAGTCCTTTGTTTTGTTCTCTGCACTTTTCTTGGAGCTGTCTGAGGGCAAAGACCATGTCAGTGGTTCCTCTGTTTGCGCGAAAGCCGCTCCGAATCATGGGTCCTCTACCGGCACCACCTACGGCTCCTAGAACGCTTCCACCAGCGTTGTCTCCGCTCCATCCTCAACATCCATTGGAGCGCTCACACCCCTAACGTCGAGGTACTCGAGATGGCAGAGGTCGACAGCATCGAGTCCACGCTGCTGAAGATCCAGCTGCGCTGGATGGGTCACGTCTCCAGAATGGAGGACCATCGCCTTCCCAAGATCGTATTATATGGCGAGCTCTCCACTGGCCACCGTGACAGAGGTGCACCAAAGAAAAGGTACAAGGACTGCCTAAAGAAATCTCTTGGTGCCTGCCACATTGACCACCGCCAGTGGGCTGATAACGCCTCAAACCGTGCATCTTGGCGCCTCACAGTTTGGCGGGCAGCAGCCTCCTTTGAAGAAGACCGCAGAGCCCACCTCACTGAAAAAAGGCAAAGGAGGAAAAACCCAACACCCAACCCCAACCAACCAATTTTCCCTTGCAACCGCTGCAATCGTGTCTGCCTGTCCCGCATCGGACTGGTCAGCCACAAACGAGCCTGCAGCTGACGTGGACTTTTTTACCCCCTCCATAAATCTTCGTCCGCGAAGCCAAGCCAAAGATATTATCAATTAAGATCTTTTGTAAAACAGTTATGTGGTCGACATATGATTTTATTGCCTGAATCTAGTTTTGAAGAATATGTACTTTTAATACCAAAAAAGGGATATATATCTGATTTGTATTGTATTTTACAAAAAATTGATAGTAAAAAAGACTGGGATAAAGATAAGTTGAAATGGGAAAAAGATTTAGGACATAAAATAGCGGAAGAAGCTTGGATGGAAATTTGTCAGAATAGTATTCGGAAATTAATTAATGTTAGACTAGCGATGATTAATTATAATTTTATTCATCAGCTATATTTAACGCCGGAGAAATTAAAAAAATTTGGTTTTAGTAAATTGGATTCTTGTTTTCGATGTGATCAGACGGCCAATACTTTTTTGCATACTGTTTGGCTTTGTGATCGATTGCAACAGTTTTGGAAAGGTATTCAATCTGTTTTTAACAGTTTATATAATGTCCATCTTGTATTAGATCCCGATATATTTTTATTAGGGAACATGCAATCATTAATCGATTTAGGTTTAGAGGATTATCAGATTTCATTTATTTATTTAGCTTTAGTTGTGGCTAAGAAATGTATAGCACTTACTTGGAAAGATAGAAATATACTAACTTTAGATAAGTGGTATTTGGAAATGAAATTTTGTTTGACTATGGAAAGGATATCTTTTTCAATTCAGGATAAGATGTCTTTTTATAAGTTAAAGTGGACTCCGTTTGCTAATTATATGCATTTAAGTTTGATTTAAATATACGTTTAAGTGTGATATTTTAGTATTGACAATTTTTTTTGTTGTTGTTGTTAGAATTTTTTTAGGTTAAGTTTTATCTCTTTTTTGTAAGTGGGCATTTTTTTTCCATATATAATATTGTCAATTTTATTAACTCTTCACTCTTTATTTTTGGGGGGAGGGTTGGACTAATTTTAAGTTAGACTATTAATATTGTGTTACAATTAACAGGGGGGGGGGTTATTTTGTGTAGTTTTCTGGTGTAATATTGGAATTATACCTTTTTAAATTTTTTTTTCTATTTTTCTTTAAATGTAATTCTTTATTGTATTCATGTTCTAAAATTTTAAATAAAGTCTTCAAAAAAAAGAGAATAATTGGCCTAGACTCATATTTGGCAAATCAATTATGACTGGCAGGTTTTAATTCATGTACCAGTTGGTTTTTTATGACAATCTTCTTGCTTCACCCTGAGTTTTTAAACTTGTAGATTAATTGATTTTAAATTCTGAACTCTTCACCAGTAATTTTGGCATGCAATTGCTCATGTGGTAATTTATCCACCAAATTTTAGTACAATTTCATCCCTTTATCAGAAACTAATTCTACGACAAATTGTCATAAAATTCACTCCAAAAGGGATAGATACCAGTAATAATCACGTTCAAGTGACTGATCCGTACCTGGTTACCTTCTGGACTCATGCGTCCTCCTGTGCCTGGCGTTCCAGGTATCTTTACCACAGCAGTACTATTAGCCATTGTATTTGGAGGTGGTGTACTTGATGGATCAGGCTTTATTGAAGGAAAATTTGTCAAATTTATTAAAGTTGCAGGTCCAAACTGGTTCATAATCTGTTGGGCTTTGGCCTTTAAATCATTAAGTTTCTCCAAATCCTGTTTCTGTTTTGGGGTATGTGGGCCAGGACCGATTAGCTGTTGAAAAACACAAAAAGTAACACGTTATTCATGGGAAGTAGCGTTTTGCCAAGAATTAAACATAGTGTTATGACCTAGACCAACAGCAATAGAAATTCACCAGGACAATGGTATCTTCGAAACAATAACCTTATTAATAACTATTAATAACATAACACTTCTTACTTAACTCTAAACTTTAACTTAACCCCACTATGCGCAAATGTGTGTATCAAAACCCAAACCATTACAAAGTATAATTCTAAAGAGATCATTTTAAAGTTTAGCCTCAGATAGCTTTTGTGTAAAAAGTCTTTACTGCTGTTCAAAAGTTCTCAATTACAAAGGTTTGTTTTTAGTGAATTGTTTCCTCAGATGAATGATTTCCCTCTCTTGCATGGAGATTTCTGAACTTCTGTTTTCTTCCACAATAATTTCACAAACCCCGGCAAGGGTTACATGAAGTGGTCATGTAAAAATGGACACGGGGAAACTGTTCTCTTTTCAAAGAGACAGCTGAAGTGGCTCTTCCTTGCCATTGATTTATGTATCTCCCATGAGAAGGAGAATACAATAAGAACAGTACCTCTATCACTAGGCACTACTGCATTTCTGACTACAGATTTTTCTTGGTACAATATTAAAGAGGTCTTTCTGAAATGTCTATCACATGACATGACTGCTGTCTTTTTCAGTTTTTTTTCAAACCATTTCAGAAGTTTAATTAAAAAGCAAACAACTCCTCTCTGTCTAATGGCCATTGAATCAGAACTTTTTTGCGTACACAAGTGCTTCTCCTTAGCAAACTCTATTGTTCCAGCAATGAATGGACCATTCAATTCTAATTTTTATTGCTCTGTTTTCCAGACTCCGCGTCTCCGAAAATGGCTTCTCTCTGGGTAATTGTGTGTGTCTGCAAATGTGTCCCTGTCCATCTCACAAAATCCCATTACTAAGAAATATACTATATATAATTTTAACTAAAGATTAATAATAACAATTCTGTCATAATAGCAAGTTCCAAATCTATGAAAGGAGATGTTAAAATGGTCAAGGCTCTGAAAAAGAGTGTATTTTTGGCAGATAATTTCTGCACATAAAAAAATTTGTAAATAAAATTCATAATATCTATTTCTGTTTAATATTCTTAGAAGCTTTTGTTCACCAAGGGCTGGTTGCAGAGTGATTTTTTTTCTACAATCTTAAACCAGTTCTGTGGGTTATGCTGTCACTTTATTTAGAAGATCTGGTATACAAACCATTTGCCACAGGGACATAATTTATCATATCTGCATGTATTATATTATGCAAAGTTACTAAGCAAAAAGGAACTTTGTAAAAACAAAGTAAAAAAGAAATATTCCAGGCAGTGATTTGGTCAAATATTTTCACAACCATTTCTTAGGATATCTCCAATATGCCTCCATCATTGCCACAACATCTTTCTCGAATTGGAAATACTGATGAAACCACTCACCACCAATGGCCAACTCCAATTCTAGATTTAGAAAAGTAAAATCACTGTGTCTGGGGTTGATTGAAACCAACTAGCTTTAGAAAGTTTCTTGTTAAAGTAACTATATTTCATTTTTTTCCCCCTTAAAATGGGTTAGCGTAGAGGTTAGCACAATGCTACTACAGCGTCATCAACCTGGGTTTGAACTCGCCACTGTCCAGTCTCCCTGTGACCTGCATAGGTTTGTCTGCGAGCTTCAGTTTCCTCCCATCCCCCCAAAAATATATGTAGGTTAATTGGTGTATTTGGGTGTCATTTAAACTGTTTTAATTAGACTGGCACTCATAAAAAAAGGCTAATGTAAAATAGGTTCATCTTGGAATAGAAGCTACACTTATGAGCAAGGGTCATAACTCTGACATTGAGGTAAAAACACCTTGACACTATTCCTTGAAGAAGGGCTCAGGCCTGAAATGTTGGCAACATATCTTTGTCTCCTATAGATGCTGAAAAGACCAGCTGAGTTCCTCCAACATTCAGTGTGTTTTATTATATCCCTGACATCAACTCGACTGCAGCTTATTTGAAAAAAAAATTCTTGATTTCATGTTGTGTGCCAATTCCTAAGGACGCCTTTTGAAGGTAATACTATTTTAATAAGGAAGTTATGTGATTAACTTCAAAACAATATATCCAATAAAAATTAATCCAAGTTATTTGTTTTCAGGTGATGAAAATATATAAAATAACTTGCATGCAGAAGGCATGCACCCATGCTGGGTCCCAGCAGACTAATCTAATTGGCTGCATATCAGATTTATTGTATGACATCACATACAACCCTGAGCTTCTTTTCCCTGTGGGCAAGGCAGAATTGCCACAGAACATGCAGCGCATATCCCCACCCATCTCTGATGCACCTCTGCCACAAATGCCCATCAGCTCCATTTTGCCACTTCTCTACAACTTACAATAACGATTTAACCCATGGGCACATTTTTTGGAGGATGTGGAGGAAAACACCCCAGGCAAAGCTCACATGGTAATAGTGAGAATGTGTGAGCTGCCCACACACAGCACTAAGATCAAAGTTGAGCCCAGGTTGCTGGAACTGCAAGGCAATGCTAGCTGCTGCATCACACAAGAACCTTTAACTGTGGCTGGCAAGGAAAAAGGGGGAATTTTCTGCAGGAGTACTACTTCAATTTCTTTTTTTCTTTGGCTTGGCTTCGCGGACGAAGATTTATGGAGGGGGTAAATGTCCACGTCAGCTGCAGGCTCGTTTGTGGCTGACAAGTCCGATGCGGGACAGTCAGACACAGTTGCAGCGGTTGCAGGGGAAAATTGGTGGGTTGGGGTTGGGTGTTGGGTTTTTCCTCCTTTGCCTTTTGTCAGTGAGGTGGGCTCTGCGGTCTTCTTCAAAGGAGGTTGCTGCCCGCCAAACTGTGAGGCGCCAAGATGCACGGTTTGAGGCGATATCAGCCCACTGGCGGTGGTCAATGTGGCAGGCACCAAGAGATTTCTTTAGGCAGTCCTTGTACCTTTTCTTTGGTGCACCTCTGTCACGGTGGCCAGTGGAGAGCTCGCCATATAACACGATCTTGGGAAGGCGATGGTCCTCCATTCTGGAGACGTGACCCACCCAGCGCAGCTGGATCTTCAGCAGCGTGGACTCGCCATTGGATTAAAAAAAATATCAAAATACAGGAAAAAGAATCTCAGAGTTGTATGTACTCTGACAATAAATCTGAACTTTGAACTTTCAATCAGGGAACAACAAACAGGCAATAAAGGTTTTCCATCAAGTCACTTTGTCCAGACAATCAAAGACTGTCAAAATAAGGGGCAACTTACCATTCTTTAATCCATTTTTTAGCAGATAGTTGTACCTGCCTACATTTTGCTCATAGCTCGATGAAGGGCTCAAGCCTAAAACTGGTTATGTACTTTTATCTTTGCTATGTAAATACCCTGTTTGACCTGTTAAGTTTCTCCAGCATTGTGTTTTTATTTCAACCATGGTGTCGGCAGACTTTTGTGTTTTACAGCTAATAAAAATATACCTGGTATAACTATTAACTTTAGCATCTGAGTTCAGATTGAAGAGAAGGGGGAAGGAGGGAGTGGACTAGAGAGCAAAACAAAAACCCTTCTGTTGTTTGCTCTTGCTTGCAATCTGCAAATCTACTGGGCATAGGTGAAGAGGGTACTGAGGACAAGGACAGAACTGGCTTCAGTGAAGATATTGAAAGCACTTTTTGGCATTGTTCACACACAAATAGACAAGGATGTGAAGGATGGTAAAAGTCTCAATGCCTGTCAAAGAGTAATTTGCCAAGAAACAATAGGGTGATTCCTCTGTAATCAACTGATACAGACAAGAAACAAAAAGATTGGAGTGTATTTGTCAGAATCCAAAGCTTCAATGGAATAGTCTTCAACACATTTTGTTAAATGAATGTTTGTTTAGTATGAGATTTAAAAAACTAATTAAAGAATGCACTGGGGACAGCTGACTGATCTGTGGTCTTAGCCATTTGTTAGCATTTACACTTGTTGTGTAAGTTAATTGGAAAATACTTGCACATGATTTGGCATTATCAAATTAATCTTTGTTATACACGAAAACACTGAGAAATTAGGAAAATGGTCCTGAGGCTGCTCTGCCATTTAAAATGACACATAATTTTTGTTTTGCTTTGACCTATAGAGCAGCCATTCCCAATGGGGTCCACATCTCATTTAAGTAATAAGTCTTGTTTTCTTTTCACCTCATGTTAAAGAAATGTTTAAAATTTTTTTTTTATGCAGTCGGTCAAAGATACACTACACTTAAAATCACCAATGCCTGAAGAGGGCGCACGAAATCAGTGAACCGATGCGGACTCGAAAGGCCAACATGGCCTGTTTCCGCTCTGTAAATGGTTATATGGAGAGAAGTACAGAAGAAACAAAAGTTGACTGCTTCACAGGGAAGGAGGCCCATAAAATTTGAGTAGAATCCGAAGGGGGTCATAGCCAAAAAAAAGGTTGAGAATGGCTGCTATAGAGAGAAAGTTTTCAGATCTCTTCAGTACAGCATGCAGTCAGCTTTGACAATGAAGAAACATTAATAAAATTTCCAAGTTGTTGAGCACATCTGAATCATTCATTAGGTAAAATACTAAATTATTGGCTTTTCCTTCCAAACCCAAGGAATATGGAACTTCTAATTTTCCCACGTACATTTAAAAGAACCTTTATTCTGAGACTAATTAAATCCAATTCATCTGCAAGGAACTGATTCTTTAAGTCAGGGTTCCATTGGATTTAGCATAAACACCATCATACCAGTATAGTATAGATATTTTCTCATGTTCAGAAATAAATTTATTAACCCCACCTCACTTTGTTCAGCAGCTAAGTTTGACCATTAAGACATATTTTCCCTTTTGTGGGAGCAACAAAATTCATTTTTAATAACGTCATTTAATTAATAATTTAAGGGCTGTCAACTCTATTGAATGGAACCAATTTCCACTTTTTGGTACCAAACCATTCTGATTAGAAAGATAAAAGCAAAAATCCCTTGATTCTGTCAATATACTTTCATTCAAAAGCATCCAAGCAGTTGTCATTATGGACCACTAGTGATAATCAAGAATTTGTGTTACTGTGTATACATCTCATGTCCACGTACATGAAGATTGATTCATGAATGAGATTACATTACTAAAAGTAAATTCCCGGGCCAAAGGAATGTACATAGGGAAAATCAGAAGGGAAACTTAATGGCAAATTGAACAAAATTAACATACTTCAAGAGTTGAAATGTAAAAACAAGTGACCCATATGATTCTGAGAGATCAGGATGGGCAAGTTATTTCACTCCATCTTAAAGTCATTTCACAATGAAACAACCCTTTTTTTTTTGAACAAAAAAGATACTTGTTGACCAATAAGATAGAGAGGGAGTGATGTGTCTAAGTCACAACAAGTGGTCTCTTGATTTCTGAGATAATTTGAAAGTACAGAGAAAGCAAATACTCCTAATAAAAACAGAATAATTTGTCCAGTAAAATAAAGTATGTGGAGGATGGTTGCAGATAAATTATGTGCATAAACACCAGACAAGAAATTTACCTAATCACCTCCCTTCCATTTGGCCAGTGTTGACATTAATATTTTATAAACATTCCCAATTCTACTCCTCTACTCTTTAAATGATTTTTTTTTAAAAACACCTAAACTAGGAACAATTTTCTGGTGTGGATATGTTCTAATAAGTGGATTTGAAAATGCTCAAACTCTATATAATTGCCAGATGGTAATATAACTTCACATCTGGGTTGGATTGAGGGTGACAAGTTCTAACCAAACTGTGCTTATTACACGCTGAACAATTCAGTGGGTTTTTTTTAAGGCTAGATGGGTAAATTTTCACCTTAACATCACTGATTAATCCACAAAACACATCTATGAAGGTTGCTGTTTCTAAGTGGCATTGTGAACTCCAGTATACAGGTTTGCAAAAAACTACAGGTTGAACCTCTTTAATCTGTCGACACTGGGACCTGGCCATTGCTGGACCACAGAAAATGCTGGAAAATAGAAAATGCACAGAAAATAGATGTCAAAGGTTCAGTAGTTGTCTCGATCAGATCCATTATCTAAGCTAAAAGGATCAAATATATTGCAAATCAAATCCCAGTTAGTGTAGTGGTTAGCACAATGCCTTTATAGTGCTAGCAAATGTGACCAGGGTTTGAATCCCACGCTGTTTGTACTAACGGCGGCAGACCACGGGAGTTGCTGGACCACAGAGCACTGGATAATAGAGGTTCAACCTGTATTCACAAGCCCTGTGTTGAGGAAAGTTACCTCCTAGTATTAAAAATAGTTAACATTTGACATTTTGTCTTCTCAGAAAACATTGAAGTTGCTTCCTCAACAAGCTAATATCCTTTTGTGTTGGAGATTTTAATTCGAAATTGCTTCTGATCAGTTAACATAATCCAGAGTTTAAGTTATTTACCAGGAACCATCTCAGGTATTAGTACAGAATATTATACCTATATATTCACTCAATTCATTACATTAAAAAAATTCAAGAAAGCAATTAGGGAAAATTCAAAACACTACAATGTTTAATTTTAAATTCCCTGTATCCTGACTCTCTGCTTCTTGCCAATCAGCCTATGATCTACCTGTACCAGCATGTTATTTCTTATGCTATGTGCTCTGAACTTGTTAAGTCCACCTGCATTGAATTCGCCCATCGTTATTGAATGAAGATCTACCGGGACCAATGCCTGAAGAGGGCGCACAAAATCAGTGAACCGGTGCGGACTCGAAAGGCCAACATGGCCTGTTTCCGCTCCGTGAATGGTTATATGGTTATCGTTATTACTTACCCCATATTTTACTTTAATAAACTTCAATAATTTATTTTTCAATTTCATTTCAAAACACGAGTCCAACATTAGTACTTCAGTAAAATGGAACTCCACCCAAATGCAATTTCCACTTTCCAGTTAAAACCATCAATAAATTCTTTTGAATTTCAGTTTTTCAGCATCAATAACTTTTGTCAGATTTTTGCAAATGTCAAGTTAAGTGCAGTTTTAAAATCACAAATGTTTTCCACAAGTTTACTCATTAGATGACAAATCTAAATCGCTGCTTGATTCAGGGTTCGTTTTCTCAGTCTGAGTGAACTGCCAAGGCGATCATTACCACAATTTCCCTGTGTACCCAGGATATTGGATATTGGGTTTAAATAAAACCTATTATTCCTTATATCAAGGAATTAAAAAAAAACAATATTTCAAGAAAGCTCATAACTATCAATTGGAAATTGGACTTAAAGTGCACACGTGGGCTGGTTTGGAGGCAATGCAGGTTTTCAATTTGAAATTTGTTTGTAATCAAAAATGCAATATCCATTTACAAACTTGCAAAATCAGGCAGTGTACCAGAACACAACTGACTTTCTATTTAAAAATAATTCAACGATGTATTTAAGTGCAGTATCTACGTCAATTTATATTAATGTGGAAATTAGCTTTTCCAAAAGTAAGCATTTAAGAGTTTGCAGGCATCCACTTGTGAGTAACCAAGTTTTACCAATCACTGAAAGGGACTTATTGAACAATTTCAGTTGTGGCCAAGTACATCAACACAATTTGAAGAGCTTTCTCTAATCATGGCATCTGAACCTGCTGTAGATGAACTGATCTCGAATTAACACAAAAGACTTTGAGACTAGTAAATATAACTCATTTATTCTAAATAGGTGGAAGACTGAAGCTGTAAAATTACTGACCAATGTTCCTCCTACTTTGAATAAGGAAGTTACACAATATTTTTCAATCTAATGGAACAGTTGCCAAATTTAGGGAATTTTGGAAAATTGAAACCAACACATCAATCATCCATTTCACTTTGTTTAAAACTGTATGATGAAGCCTTTCATGCTTATTAAAGATCTGTTCACTCAGAATTGGTTCAGTTTATATATATTTTTTTCTTTACGAATAAAATGTGTGGTGATTCACAGTGAAAATAGTAAATGCCCAATGTCCTTTTTGATGATTTTTAGATCTGGTTAATCACAATTAGTCTTATATTTGCTAGGGTTTAAAAGAATTAGACCAGATTTCATTGAAATTCATGACAAATTAGAAGCAGGAAAGATATTGGGAAAAATTAGAATCAGAATCACAACCCAAGGAGAAGGTAGACGATTTAGGATTGAGCTGGAGAAGTTTCTTCACTAAAGGGTCTATAGAATCTATAAAATTCTCTTCAATGGAAGACCGTGTGGAGGGAAAAATATAAATTGATACTGAATTAGGATGATCAGCCATGATTTTATTAAATGGCATGGTGAGCTCAACAGGCCAACCAACCTTAATCCTACTCCTAACTTTCCTTTTAATGGAGAATCTGGAACTAGAAATCACTATATAAAAGGAAGCAGGTGCCCATTTAAGACAGAGACAAGATGCAATTTCATCCCTCAAAGAGTCAGGAATCTTTGGAACTAATTTCCTCAAAAGGCAGTGAAGTAGAGTCTTTTGAATCATTTTGAATCTGAAGTAAAGAGAGACTTGATAAACAAAAGTGACTTATAGTCAGGGTACCCACACAGGCTGCTGGAGATTGGCTCACGAGAACCAGCTGTAAGAGCTCGGATTCAAGAGGGTGCTGAGGGAAAGAGGGGTATCAGAAAGGTTGCAGGTGCTGAAAGCTTGCTGATCATATCAGAGGTTTGGATCTGGAGCTCAGTTTGCTGATGGATCCCACAGGGGTCTTTGCTACTGCAGTGGCCACAAGAGCACTGGAGGTGAATCCAAGTTAACTGAGCAACCCTGAAGGGAATCTCTTTTGCCTCTCTTTTTCTGATACTAAAGGATACCAGGCAACACTAATGGTGACTCTTCAGCTGCTTTATTGGCAGAAGGCAATTTTGTGTAAAATTATATGTTTTGCACTATTACATGACAATAAAGGAAATGTGAATCTTGGAAAGAGTACTGTGTGTATATGCAATTTAGGTTACAATCACATGATCAATGATTTTATTAGATGCAGATTGTTAATTTTAAAATGTTATAACATCATTTGATTTGTATTTTGGGTAATAATAAAATGTCATTACCAACAGCAAGCATGATGTGAATTGCTGTTGATCAAAGTTAGTCCTCCGTTTTGATAATGACATGGGACAAATAATTTTTATTGCAATAGTGTAATTGAGACAATATTAATATTTTTGCTGAATCCAGATATTAGAAGAGTGTTCTACATATTTTGCAGAACTTATTTGTAACTTCTGACTGATTAACCACAAATTTGAATTTCTAAATGCCAGGCAATGCCAACAATTCGAGCCTGAATTTAAAAAAAAGTTGTTCACATTATGCAAATAAATGTCTATTTGCAGCAGTAACCAAGCTGATAAAACAACATGTCAAATTAATCATCCATTCAGGCTCTGAATGGGAAATAGTTGTCTCGTGATTCAAATGTGTGAGAGTCAGACATTGTTTTAAAATCAATGACTTTAAAATTATGCTGTGTCTTCAAATTTCATTTGATAACTTTATGCATAATGGATCATTACTAGAGATATTTTATGTTAAAGATCCCAACTGCAACTATCCCTTGATGCACAAAGACTGTAGATACCAGAATCCAGAGCCACAATCTGCTGGAGGAGTACAATGTGTTGAGAAGCATCCATGGGAGAAAAAGAATTGTCAACATTTTAGGCCAGAACCCTTCATCAAGTCTAATGAAGGGTAAACATCTGCAGTATCTTGTGCCTCCAGTTATATATCACAGCAAGTGGCTAAAGTTTAAAATGTAGATCTCAGACTCTGCAGAATTTATTAACCTTAATCTGGAGTTAGTGATGGATCAGTGAGAGAAATATGGTCAGCTTCTCTTCGTTATCCAATAATCTACCACAATAATCAACTTGGGGGAAATTTCAGAAGAACTGTGTCAGGTTTGGGTACATATCCCTTCATGGCCAAATTGTCCATTGATGCTCACAGTCCACCTGAAGGCAAGGAAAAATGTTTGCAAAAACAGAAATGCTATCTTATAACCAATAAAAGCCTCAAAAGCTCTCCAAGGTTCATAAAACATTGGCAAGAAAATTATAATTCCCATTTACTGAACCAGAAAGCAAACTCTGAAGCGAAGGCCTTGTCCATGCTTCAATCTATCATGCCAGGCAAAGCTTACTCAGGCACTACTTACTGCTATCTGAGTGTCTAGATCTTTAATCACATCAGCTACTGCTGTAGGCCCAGATAATGAAGAGTTCATTGTGACATGCTGCCTAGAAACAAACAGCAAGGATTAGGCTACAGTAGGATTAGATATATTTCTACACTCTGAAAACTTAAAATGGTCTATACAACAAATTAAGTATTCTCAGTTATTGCTGCAGCTAACACCAACAATGCAGGGCGAGTTCATAAAAAAACACATTTAATGATATTTTCGAGATTACAAAATTAACCATTTTAAAATGACTGTTTGCTGAAGATAGAGTTTAATTAAAAAAATTAAAGTGGTCTTAGAGAGATGAAACTACCCAATCCCTGGTTCACATTTCTTCTCTAGTAAATTACCAGTACTTCTGCTGGTAAAGTTAAGAGTAAACTTTGAAAACTGCAAACAAGAGCAGAGAAGTTTAAAAATCGAAGTGCAAGATTTAATTATTGTCTGTTCTGCATCAGCTATGTTTATATCATTAGAGCTCCCAAGGAAGGGTGGGGAGAGGGTTGGCCTGTGGTTAATGGACAGATTGGGATTTCCATTCGCTATTTGCATTGGTTAGCAATCTTCAATTATAAACACTGTTTCTGCCAGATTCCAATTCTCAAGGACAAATAGTTTTTAACAATAAAGAGATGAATACCCATCCACTTGAGATACTGATGACCAAGATATCAGTAGATTTGGGAAAATGTAGACATTAAGTACATTAGTGTAAAAGTTAAACTCACACATTCAGGTTTGAGTGAACGATGAATTTTTCAAGACAATTTTTCGAGTTTTACTGTGGTAAAGTCAGATCTGACAGGAAATTCCTACCCCATGTTCTCAGTTGTCTGCATCTTCAGATTTCAGATAGACTTTTAAAGCTTGTTTTATCTCTATTCACAATTCTGGCTTAAAAATGATAACTCTCTCCACCAGTGCTACCCGATCAGGTGAATATTTTTGTCACAATTTCGTTACTTTTAATAGAGGTGTTCAGTAAATTTACAATTAACAGATTAATACAACTTAATATTCAAGTATATATTTCATATATTGTCATTATCCAATTTTTCACATTTCTACATTTAAAACAAACATAATTTATAATAAAACCATTTATCGTCATGAATGGTGTAAATTTCACATGACTAAAGATGGAAAAATATTTTTGCTAGAACAAGTTGATAAGCATAAACAACCTGTTAATGAGATAGAAACTCTCTTCTGATGGCAAGCCTTTATAAACCTTCGATTTTTTATCAATGTATTCTAAAGTGTCACAAGAAAATAATCTAACTCGTCTCACGCCTATTTTATATTTTCCCTTCAATAGTTAAAAAATAGTTAAAAATGTTACCTTTACTAATAAGGGAAAAAGCCCCTTCTCTGATTTCCATCTGAATTAAAGCTACTTCAGCTTGGATGACAACACTGAACAATGAAGGTTTTCTTCCTGAACATTCTTGGGTTTATTTTATGGATTTTGGGCTGCTGATCACCTTAAAATCTTCCTATTATGTACTGGTTTTTCGATATAACCAATTTTTTTTTGTGATTTCCAGTCATATTTTTAAACATGCTTCAAACATACAAAACCATGAAGTTCAAAATGTCATTGAAAATTCATTTTCTGCATTCACATTTGGACTTCTTCCCTTCAGTGCATGCAGTCAGTGATGTACATGGTGAAAATTTTCACCTGGACATTGTGAACATGGAAAAGAAGTATCAGGACAACTGGACCAATCAATGCTGGCCAGCTATTGTTGGACACTGACATGAGAGGCATCAGGAGCGCAGTACCAACGAAAATCAGTGGCAAAAATATTTTTGGGTCAGTTCAACTAATGCAATGTCTCAGCATCATTCTGCGACTAAACGTGCTAAATTCAATAACAGTTAATTTAATGCTTCTCCAACATTCAACATATAACCATTTACGGAGCGGAAACAGGCCATGCTGGCCTTTCGAGTCCGCACCGGTTCACTGATTTTGTGCGCCCTCTTCAGGCAATGGTCCCGTTCTTCTGAGATAAAGAACCACTCATATAAAACAAAGTGCATGGTAATTTCTTCTCTCAGAGCATTGTGAACCTCTAGAATTCTTTGTCCTACAGTGGTAGAGGCCAGACCATGATGCAGCAAATTTGAAATGATCTTTGTGTTCAGCTTGCAGTTGCACATCATAAGCTTTTTCAGGAAACAAACCTTTTGAAAAAAAATTGTTGTCCAGTGTAATCTATCTAAAGCATTTACAGTACTCCCTACTTATGTTCACTTACTATAAACTAAAACCATTCCACTCAATTTACAGGTTATTTAGAAAGCAAACTAACCCTATCATGATTTATTATTAACAACCTCATCTCGCTTCAACCTTCAGGAAGAAAGTACTGAAGCCTGAAGTTCAGCACCTAGAGGCTCAAGAACACTTTTTACCCCAGCACCTATCAGGTTCTTGTACCTGCCTAATCCTAAACTACCCTGCACTAGCTACTTTTTTTTCCCTGACACAAACTAAAGTAATATACTGGCATAAAATGTAAATTGGTTGATGGATAGGAAGCGGATAGAGCAACACTGTTGCAGCGCGAGCGACCGGGGTTCAAATGCACTGCTCTCTGTAAGGAGTTTATACGTTATCCCCGTAACTGAGTGAGTTTCCTTCAGGTGCTCTGGATTCCTCCCACCCTTCAAAGTCGTACCAGTTTGGTAGTTCAACTGGGTGTAATTGGGTAGCATGGGCTCGTGGGCCAAAAGGACCTGTTACCCTGCTGTATGAATAAATTTAAAGAGACGAGAAACTAAAGGACTTTTTTGGAAGGCAGATGGTAACAGGGTATTGTAAAAAATGTGCTTGGGTGCAAAATATTCTCATTATTTTGATTAAGAGGACCAAATGTAATAGTTCAAGTTTGTTGATGTCACAACATTGGTTGGAATTGCAAGATGGAAAAAAAGATGCAAGTTTCAAAGCAGTTTAAATATTGTGAATAAGTGGGTTAATTAATACATGACAGATGCAGTATTTGTGGATGTGATTTCAACACAAGAGAAACAGAGTATTGATTGAAGAGTGATAGGTTGGAAAATATTGATGTACAAGAGTCCTGGATGTCCTTGCACATTAGGCACTGAAAGCAAATATTCAAGTGTACCATGGGGTTCAGCAACAAATGACAAATTGGCCTTTACTGCTGACTTCAGGAGCAAGGTTATTCTGCTACAATTATACAAGGCTTCAAAGAGACTATACCTAAAGTATTGTGCGCACTCTTTGTCTCGGTATCCAAGATAAACTCATCATAGAGCAGGGGTGGCCACCCTTTTAATTTTCAATTTAGACACACAGCACAGTACCAGGTCATTTCTGCACAGGAGTACATACTGGAGGTATGGGTCAATTGGGCAGCATGGACCTATGGGCTGAAATGGCCTGTTACCGTGCTGTATGTCTAAATTAAATTTTGAAAATTAAAAGGTTGACCACCCCTGCCATAGAGGGAGGGAAAATTCCTGGGACTGCCAATATGTGTTTGGGTTGACCAGACTTGGATTCACTGGAATGAGGACTTTATTGAAATTTTAAAATTCTGAGAACAAGATGTATTATATATTGGGGACGTTTCCACTGACTGGAGAGTGGTTAGAGTACTGGTCTTGTAAGCTAGGGGTCGCGAGTTTGTTCTTTGCTCATTTCTGTGAGGAGCGCTGGAAAAAGTGGCGACTCTCTGACTTCCTTACAGTAGACAAAGTTAAAGAATTTCATGTATGTTACATTCTAAGTGTAGTATTACATGACAATAATGGAACCTTTACCTTTACAAATGGTCACAAACTCAGGGTTTTGAAATTGAGGCATGAATTCTTCACTACAAAATTTTCAACCATAGAGGGCAGTGGAGGTCAAGTTATTGAATATATTTAAGGGGATGATAGGTGGACTTCTGGAGATAGAAGGAATGAGCAAGAAATAAGAGAATCAGTTGTAATGAATGTCAGAAGAATGAATGAAGCCTTTATAGGATTAAAATTCAGAGAGCAACCGTACAAAAGACTTTTAATTCTTTTGGCCTATTGTATGTATGTATGCCAATCAGGCCAACCTGAAGAAGTTTGACAAATTAACATCAGCATATCACATGTGAGATTAGAGGAGCCAACACACTCGACCACTGCTACACCACCATGAAGAATGCCAACCAAGCCATATTAGAACCGCATTTTCATAATCACCTGGATGAAATTCTATTCCAGGCGTTCAAGCAGATCAAGGACCACAGCACCAGTAGTGAAGATGGCAAAAGTGTGGTCAAGAAATTCAGAGAAGCTTCTGCAGGACTGCTTTGAATTGGTAGACTGGAACATATTTAAGAACTTATCCACAGACTTGAATGAATATGCAACAGGTGTCACCAACTTCATCAAGACCTGCGTGGACAAGTGTGTGCCCACGCACACATACTGGTGGTTTTCAACCAGAAGCTCTGGATGAATCAGAGGATTCACAACCTCCTGAGGGTGATAACAAGGGCATTTAAGGCTGGGGGGTCTAGATCTCTACAAGAAGACCAGGTAAGACCTGCAGAAGCCTTCCTCTGAAGCCAAGCGGCAATTCTGGAGGAATTAGAGACAGATACACGCCAGCTATGGCAGGGAGTACAGGCCATTACAGTCTACAAAGCGAGGGCAAACACCATCGATGGCTCTAATGGTTCATTACCGAATGAGCTGAACACCTTCTATGCCCGCTTTGAGAAGAACCAAACAGTGCTTCCTAGAATCCCTGCAAAGACAGAGAACCCTATGATATCTGTCTCTGAGGACAATAAAAAGTGTAGTAATCTGCCTTAACAACTATTGACCAGTAACACATCAACAGTCATGAAATGTTTTGAAAGGCTCGTGATGAAACATATCAGCTCCTGTCTGAGCAGTGACATGGATCCATTCCAGTTCACCAATTGTGGCAATTGCGGATGACATCTCACTGGCCATACACAAAGCCCTGAAACGTCTGGACAGCAAAGATGCATACATCAGGATGTTCTTTATTGACTACAGTTTGCCATTTAACACCATCATCCCCTCAAAACTGATCAGCAAACTCCCAAGGCTTGGGAGTTAATACCCCACTGCATAAATGGATCATGGATTTCCTCATCTCCAGATCACAATCCATGAAGACTGGTAAGAGCTTCTCCTCCACAATCTTCATCAGTACCAGAGCACCACAGGGTTGTGTTCTCAGCCCCCTGCTCTATTCATTTTACACCTACAATGGTGTAGCTCGGAATGACAATAACACCATCTACAAATTCGCCGACGATATCACGGTAGTGGGTTGTATAAAGGATGGGCATGAATCTGCATACAGGATGGAGACTGAAAACTTGGCTGAATGGTACACCAATAACAACCTTGCACTCAATGTCACCAAAACAAAGGAGCTGATTGTTAATTTAAGGAAAGGAAAGCCAGAGGTATATAATCCAGTGAGCATTGAAGAATCTGAAGTGGAGAGGATGAGCACATTTAGATTCTTGGAAGTTACTATCTTGGAGGATCATTCCTGGATCCAACACATTAATGGCATCTTGAAGAAAGCACGACAGCATCTCTACTTACTCAGGAGTTCGTGGAGGTTTGGCATGACATCAGAAACCCTGGCAAATTTCTACAGATATGTGGTGGAAAGTGTGCTGACTGGCTGCATCATGGTCTGGTATGGGGACACCAATATCTCTGAGCATAAAGACTTCCAAAAGGAAGTGAACACAGCCCAGAACATCACAGGCCCAAACCCTCTCCACTAATGAGTACATCTACAGGAACAATCATCAAAGACCTCACTACCCAGCACACATGGTCTGTTCTTGCTGCTGCCATCAGGAAAGAGGTATAGGTGCAAGAAGACTGACATCACCATGTTCAGAAACAACTGCTATTCCTCTACCATAAAAGTCATGGACATTTTCAACCTCTCATTAGGCCCTTTCAAATTGCCTTGTAAAATGGGGTTAACTGGGCAATTTACTTGGTTGAAGACCCAGGTTCAGGGCTATTTGAAAGAGCCAAACTGGACAAGCCCAGTCAAAATCCACCTGGGTTCCAGACCTACCTTGAGGTGGTCAGGGAACCCAGTAAAACTTATCCAGGTGTCCTCCTCCACCGATTTAAAAGGGAAAATGGCATACCTAGTTACACTGGTGACATCAGTGTGTGCGTCACAGGGAAACCCCTGGCTGGTTTAATGCAGGATGCTGTTACGGGGCTACCTTGACGTGCCACTGCCGTGAACATTGGGGAGAGGGGTGCTGCTGCTGCGACGTGAGCGCTTGCAGCGGCATGGGGATTTATGGGTACAGAAGCGGCCATTGCTCCCGCACTCTTGCACTGAGCTGTTGCCGCATACTGGAGCAGTGTGTCGCGGCAGCGGCACGTCACGGGGTGGGGGAGGCCTGATGACCGGGAGCGGTGGGAGTCTGACAGCTAGGACTATTTAGGAGAACATTACTTTAAACAGAAAGAAGACAGGGAACAAGGGATTCCCTGTGGGCTGCCTATGATGTCACTCAACGAGTCATCGCAGGGGCGATCCCTTAAATTGGTGGGTTTGCGATTTAACAGGTAGGTTAGGCTACTGTATGAAAGGAGCGGGAGGCACACACTACCCAGTAATTTCACCTGGGTCCTAGGTGCTGCAATTTGCAAGCAACCTATTGCTGCAGTCAGAGCTTCCCACTTACTTCAAAAGGGCATCAACATCCCAGTGCCCAAGGAGAGTAGTGGGAGCTGCCTCAATGACTATCAGCCAGTAGCACTAACTTCTATTGTGATGAAATACTTTGAGAGGCTGGTCATGGCAATAATTAACACATACCTAACCAAAGATCTGGATCCGCTGCAATTTGCCTATCATCACAATTGCTCCACAGCAGATGCAATATCACTGGGTTCCCACTCGGCTCTGGATTACCTTGTAAACAGCAATTCATATATACAGGCACTCTTCATTGACTGCAGCTCAGCCTTCAATATCATTATTCCCTCAGTGCTCGCCAAGAAGTTACAAACTCTGGGCCTCTGCAACTGGATCCTTGACTTTCTCATTGGAAGACCGCAGTCAGTACGAATTGGGAACAACGACTCCTCCTGACTGATTATCAACACAGGCATACCCCAAGGATGCATCCTTAGCCCACTGTTCTACTCATTATACACCCATAGCAGTGTGGCCAGACACAATTCCAATGCTATCTACAAATTTGCGATGACACCACAGTGGTCGACAGAATCACAAATGGCAAAGAGTAGGTCACATAAAAACAGATTTATTTAAAATACTGGAGCTCTGCTCATGCTAGAAATGTCAGCCCCAGAGCCTTTGCAGAAGTTTTGGAGAGTACCCAAGAGACTTCACTAACGGATTGTTGTTTACAAAATGGCAACAGATGAAAGAACTTGTCAGAGCTGCAGCTGTTCTAAGAGGGTCATGTGGTTTTGCAAGCAGAGAGAGTCAAACAGGTTTTCTCTCTGAGAGAGAGAGAGAGAGAAAAGCAGAGAGACAGAGATCAGTTCTCCAGTTGGCAGCAGCAGCTGGGACTGGAACAGGACAAGCTGGCAAGCTTGTGGAAAACCCCATTTGGAAGACGGGTTGTGAGTGCTTAGTTCAGCCTGGTCACAGCCCTTGTGGTTCATGCAAGAGGAGAGGACTGGCTGGCTAATGTTTCACTTGCAATAAGTGAAACAAAAAGGAACTCTGTGGTGACCTGAAAGAAAGAGGTCATCATGTGGAGAACCCTGAGGGGGCAAGTTTCTTCGGCAAGACACTGAAGAGGCCAATTAAAAAGGAATCAGCTGTGGGCGTCCAGCATGCAACAAATCTCTTTCTGAAAACTGACAAGAACCTTCCTGAGCGGTAACCCTTGAAGCACCAAAGCCTGGTGAACTTTATAAATGTTAAATTCTGTGCACAGTATAAGAATTGCCTGCAACCAGTGAACTTGGAGGAATAAAAAGTGAGATTGGACTGAGAATCAAAGAACTTTTCTGAACTTATATATACGTATGCTTAGAATTAGAAGGGGGTTAAGTTAGGTTAATTAAATCAATAGTGATAAGTTAAAGTGTGATTCTGTTTTCATGCTTAAAGATAATTAAAAACAACTTTTGTTTAAGTAACCATTTGTCTTTGTGAATATCTATTGCTGCTGGGTTTTGGGGTCCTCTGGGCTCATTACACTTGTAGGATAATCTTCAAGGCAAAGGCTTGGGTAGTTCTGCTCAGCTTACATGTCATGTTCTACTTTGAAATCACATGGTTCTGTGGCTGATGCAACTTTTTCTGTGTGGATAAATATCTGGTGCATCTGCTTGCCAGACTGAGATCCTGCGATACTGCTTCCACTGGACAGCAGAGGTGACCTTCCCAGGTAGCTTGCTACTTAATAATTCAACAAAGAAATTTCTGACTTCTTTGAACAGAAACCAGAATGACAAACCTTGGGCTTAACGTTAGGAAAACCAAAGAGATGATTAGGACTTCAGGAGGAAGTCAGGGAACATGATCCAGCCCAGATTAAGGGCTCAGTAGTGGAGAGGGTCAAGAACTTCAGATTCCTGGGTGTCAACCTCACTGAGGATCTGTCTTGGAGCCTCCATGTTGATGCAATCATAGAGAAGGACTGCCAGCAGCTTTACTTTGTGAGCTACTTGAGGAGCTTCAGAATGCCACCAGAGACTCTCATAACCTTCTACAGGTGCACCCTGAGAGCATTCTGGCTGGTTGCATCACTGTCTGGTTTGGTATGGTGGCCTTAAATCTCAGGACAAGAAGAAATTCCAGAGGGTTGTTAACTCGGCCTATGACATGACAGACACCAGACTTCACTCTATCGAGGACATCTACCAGTACATGAGGCGGTGTCTTAAAAAATCAGCCTCTATCTTCAAAGACCCCCACCATCCAGGCCACGCTCTCTTCACTCTGCTACCATCGGGAAAAAGGTACACGAGCGGCACAAGGACAGCTTCTTTCCCGCTGCCATCAGATTCCTGAATAATCGATGAACCAAAGACACTGCCTTATTTTTCGTGCAATAATATTTTGATTTTTAAAATATATTTATTGTTGTAAAATAGTTTATAATATGAATGTTTGCACCATGCTGTCGCAAAACAATGAATTTTGTAACTTGTTCATGACAATAAATTGATTCTGAAATTTTAATTTTGTAACATTAATTCTGACTTAAATGTCTATACCTAGAAAGAGTAAACATTACATCCTAGATGCAGATAGCAAACTCTACAATTGGTAATGGTCAAAGGGATTTTGTTTTGCAAAAATTGATAACTTTATTCATTGCAATTTTTTTTAAAATCAGAAAAAAAATTACTGGAACATTTTTAAAATATTCCAAACTAAGTCACTGTGCACAGCTTTTATACAATTTTACCCAAAACAGGGATTCTTTAACTTCCAATACATCTTCAATAAGAATAACCAACATTCAGTAAAACAGTCATTCAAATACCTACACAATACTATTTTTGTATCAGTGGTGGCATGTAGAGGGTACTTTGGTTTTTGGGTTGCATAGTGCTACAGCATGCAACATTGCTGCCTTGTAGCTTCAGCACCAAGTTTGATTCTGACCTGCAGCTTGTATGCCTTCCCTGTTTCCCATATGCCAAATCCTTGTTGAATGGTAAGTTAAATTACCTCTAGAGTAGGTGGGTGGAGAGCTCATAGAGAAATAAAGGCAAAATAAGCCTTTCAAGATTAAAAGACACAAGTTAACAGCGCAAAGATGTTTGATGCTAAAAATAAGTGGTTTGCTCTCCGCTAGTGATTATGATGGAAAAGTAAAAAAAATAAAATTGCAAACAGTATATTTATCAACAAAATGACTCTTGTAATTAAAATTAAAATGGGTCAGAAGAATTAACCAAATGGAATGTGTTAAAGTGTGTTACACATGACTCTCAACAGTTATTACAATTTTGAAGTTATTGCTTTGCTCTTTGGCACTGTAAACATCCGAAGAAGTAGATTTAAAAAGTGTTTCACCCTAATAAACATCTTTTTTAACTGCTCCTATGGAAGTGGAGTGCTGCAGAGATAAGCATTTAGTGCCTATTTTATAATTGCTTTTGGTAAGTTTTACTCATGTTTCTATATGGGTGCTTTAAAAACTTTAAAAACCTGGAACACTATACTGTACTTTGGAAAAGGTCAAGAGGTGACCTGATAAGTATGAAGGATTTGATTGGATACATGTGAGGATATTGATTCCACAGAGGGGAATACGAAAACTAGGGTTCATCATAATAACCAAGGACCACCACAGAAAAGCTGGGGGCCATCATAATTACCCAATAAAGAATTCAAGACAAACTTCTTGAGCAGAGTAGTGAGAATATGGATCTAGCTGATAGGCAGAGTTTAGCCACACATAGACACGAGGCTGGTACATCCAGGCAGACACGATGGCTAATCGGGTGGTACTAGACAGTTACTGTGGCCGCAGACGCTGCTCTTACTGGGGCTGTGGCTGATGGCATGGAGGGACTGCTATTGTCAAATTCCCAATTCTTAACCACCAGGTGAGCTACTCCTAGAATGGCAGGAAGCCACCAGGAATTTCATTGGCCTATAAGTTAAAATGCTGGGAACCTAGTTTGACCATTCTCATGATTGCTCTTGCCATTTTGTTTTTTACCATGGTGTCAGCTTATTTTTAAATCTAAAATGGTACCAAAGAGTAACTACGTGCCTCAATAGCACACAAAAAAAAGCATTTCACTGCATTGTGCCATACATGACAATAAACTAAATTCTAACTCTTGGAAGTGAGAGAGACATTCAAGAAGGCAGAAGATGATGTGGAGTTAATCACCAGTAGAGGTGTAAGAGCAAAGAGGCTAATACTGCATTGGAGATACTGTGCAAGGCCACATGTTGACAGCCCTCTCCTCCCCACCACCCCCAAAGCAGCACTAGCAAACCTTCCTACAAGGATATTGGTCCATATGTAAAAAATGCAAACTGTTCTGCTGGTGCAGGTCCCACTTTCCCTGGAAGAGAAACCAATGATCTGAAGCCCTCTCTCCTGCGCTATCTCTTTAGCTGAAGTATTAAGCTGTATTACCCTCCTAATTCTGGCCTAACTAGCACATGACATGGGTCACTACCCAGAGATCACAACCCTGGAGGTCTTTTCCTTTAACTTTGCACCCAATTTTCTAAACTAACTTTACAGAATATCATCACCCTTCCCACCCACGTCTTTGATCCCAACGTGGACCACGACATCTGACTGCTCACATTCACACGCTGCAGACTCGATCTGATCCATGACATCTCTGATCCAGGTACCTGGCAGGCAACAAACCATCAGGGAATCTCAACCTTGTCCACAGAACCTTATATGTGCCAGTGTATCTTTTCTAAAAAAAAATTGAATGAGAGACATTTCAAAAGCTTTTTAAGAATCATTAAAATGCTATGGACATTTCTTCTTGAAATGACATTAGCGAATGTCTTAAAAATGAAAAGCCAGTAGTTTTAATGTTTAGCAGAAGTAATTTACATTCAGTTAATTAAATACTTGGAATAAATATTCACCAGGTGCAAGGGAATTGCTAGCTGAGGAACAATTGTCTATGCTTCTTGATTATCACTCCAGTAAAATACTCTCTGCTACTGAACATCCTAGATATTAAAAAAAAATTGTGCAAAGTTGACCAGAGTAAATCCTGGAAAAAAATTAGAGTAAGTCTTCCTCCGCGGTCTTCTCTACAATACAGTATTTTTGAGATACCTGTCATCCTCCAATCCAGGCATTTTAATTGCCCAAGAATTTATATAATTATCAACAGCTGATAAGTTACTAAGCTTTGGAAACACCCACTTTTAAATGATCTATGTGTAATGATATCTCAGCACTGCACACTATAAATTAGAATAGAAATTTATAGTGTGAGTGCTGTACACAGTGGGGCAAATTGTAGAATCGTTGCCTCAGTTTCAGAGATCCAGATTGAATCCCGACCTTGGGCAGTGTCTGGGTTGAAGTTCCACATTCTCCAACAACATTGTAGGTTTTCCCTGGATGCTCCAGTTTCCTTCAACATTTAGGTTGATAGCTAAAATGGCCATGGAGAATTGCTCCCAGTATATGGGTGAATGGTAAAGTCTGGAAGCAGTTGATGATAATGTGAAAATAAAAAAAGGGATTAAATGCAAGCTTAGTGTGAATGGGTGGCTAGAGGCAATGCAGATTTGACACATTGAAGGCCTCGTTTCATCATCTCTGATCCCTGAAATCAAATGTATTCAAACATTTGGAGGACTGTCCATAGTTCTAGTCTCCAACCTCTGCAAAGGAATTTTTGGACTAATGCAAAATACGTAGAGAAGATTTACAATGCTGTTATTGGAACTGAATTATATCCATCAAGAACAGAACACACTACTTTAGAAAAGAGATGACCTGCAAGCATAAGTGATAAGTACAAAGCATTTGATTGGATAAATATATTGTTCCTGCTGAGAGTGAGCCCAAAACTGGGGGTTGATCAGAACAACACATTGGATATTTAATTTAGACGTACAGGACGGTAACAGGCCCTTCCCGCCCATGGCCTGTGCTACCCAAATACCCCAATTAACCCTCAACTCCAGGATGTTTTGAAGGGTGGGAGGAAACCGGAACATCCAGAGGAAACCTACGCAGACATGGGGCGAATGTACGAATTCCTCAGACTGCACCATATTCAAACCCATGGCGCAGGCACTGTGCCAGCATTGTGCTAATCATGCTGCCCATGAATATTTGTTTAAGTTCTTTTACCCCCTCCACAGATTGTTGCTAACCTCTATATCAGCAACATGCAGCTTAAGTTTCAGATTTTCAGCTAAATAGTTATTTACAGATATGTACAATGCTGGCAAGGTTATCATTGTCAAATGTCAATGAGCCACGTTCTTGCATCATTGCAGTATATATATGCTAGTATCTCTCTGTGACGGTCAATTCTTTTGATAAATAAGTAAAAATAAAAGTGTAAAATAATGGATAGGGCAGGCAGCATTTGTGGAGAAAGCTCAATGACCTTTCATCTCAAGAGGGAAAAAGTTAAGAGGTACAAGTCCTGATCCTGATAAACTGCTCAGGTAAATCTTTTCTCTAGCTTCTGCAAGTGATCCATGTCTATCTTGGAAAAAATGGCTGCAATCTGAAAAGGATGTTTAAGTTTGTAAGGTTAATGTTTATTTGTCGTATCAGTAAGAAGGGTTCTTCTGCAAGCAGTCGAACAGGTTATCTCAAACAATCATGCAGCCAAACAATTTACAGGGACAATGAAAAGAAAGATCAGTTAGGCCCAAGCAATGGTAGCATGAGACTATTGTAGAGATGCATTGGAATAATTCGTGAGATTTTGGCTGCAGCATTAAAACCATAAAGAAAATGGGTTTGTTATTTTGGATGGAAAAAAAGCAAACTTAGTCATTCTCTTCCCTTGTTTGCTGGTATGTCCTCCCTCCCTTATCCACCTATTACTTCTTGCCGGTGCTCCTCCACCACCATCTTATTCAGGTGCCTGCCTATCTTTTGCTCATACCCCGACGAAGGGCTCATGCCTGAAACATTGGTTATGTATCTCTATCTTTCCCAAGAACCGACTCTGCCTACAATTTGCTTACATCTTGATGGAGGGCTCAAGCCCGAAACGTTGGTGATATATCTTTGCTCTATAAAGTACACAGCGCCTGTCTTCATTTTGCTCACAACTGGATGAAGGGCACAAGCCCGAAACGTTGGTTATGATTCTTGATCTTTGCTTTATAAAGTACACTATTTTGACCTGCTGAGTTTCTGTAGCATTGCGTTTTTACAGATGTACAGAGGTCACAGCCAGCTCAATAGAGTGAATGACACCAAGGGAGGGGGTAGTGTGCATAAACATTGGGGGAAAACCATTTTAAAAAGCAGAGGAATGACTGGGTGCAGGGGAGGTGAAGAGAGAATCACGTGGGGCCTTGAGAAGGGAATGGGATTGGTCCTTGTAAAGGATAGCATCTTGAAGGAAGTGGATGGGCTGAAGGGTTCCGGGCGATGCTTGGCAGCGGCTGCATTCCGAGGCGGGGAAGGTGATGCGGGGAGCGGGAATGAGGCGGGCGGTGGGGACTGGCGCGGCGGGCTGGGGTTGTCAGCGCCGTGCCTTCCCCCCCCCCCCACCCCCCCACACACCCCCTCGGGACGGCTGCCCCACTCCCGGGGCCTCGGCACCTATCACCCCCGGCGCGGCCACGCCGCGGAGCCGCCGCACTTACCCAGCGGAGCCGCTACTCGCCCATGACGGTGCTGCCGCTCGGCGGCACCACGTCCAGCCCGCCGAAAGCCTGAGGCCTGCGCGCCGAAGCCCAGCATCGCGGCCGGAAGCGGAAGTGGCTCCGGCGGCTCGCCACGCCCCGTCCCCGCCGCCGCTCGGCCCATTGCCGCCCTCCCACCCCGCAGGACGAGGCCAGGGCAAGAGGGTGGCAGAGGCCCACTCTGCGCCTGAACGGTATCACCCTCCACACGTTCACGTCCCGACGTCTGTGTATGTGTTGGGAGGTGGTGGTGGTGGTGGTGGTGGTGGTGGTGGGGCGGGGGCGGGGGCGGGGGGGGGGTGGGGGGGGAGGGTAGAGATATCGTTCCCCAGCAGGAAAGGAGGCCCTTCAGCCTCTCTTGTTCATGCCAGCAAGCCGGCCCTTCTAACTCCCCTCCCCATCCATCCAGCTGTCGCCCTGCACCCCCACTTCCCCATTGCAGTCACTCCCTGTGTGAACAAGGAGCTTCTCATAGCCTTCCCTCTCCCAACTACTTGCCCTCTAGTTATAAATCCTCCTCGGTGGTGGATCTGATAGTACAGATCGTATCACCAATGTGTATATGTGCAGATTGTAGTGTAGGATTGGCTGAGAGCGTAGCCACACCTACTGGCAGGTCTTAAAGGATTGCTCTTAGCCAGACCAGGTCATTCTGGACTGGTCGACCTACATGTGATATGCTCCAGTCTTTTAGTTAATAAAAGCCTTGGTTTGGATCAACAAGTCTTTGGTTCTTTCGACGCGCAATACAGAAGGTAATGACTATTATCTTATCTCTGCCCCCATAATTCATCCCCCCCCCCCACTCTCTCCCCCCCCCAACACTTTCCCCCCCCCCGCCCCCACTCTCCCCCCTGCAGTGATAAAACTTTCAGGCTCTCCAGCTCTACAATTCAAGCATGCCAGTCCTGGTTACTTTCTCATAAACCTTATCTTCACCCTTTCCTTTTGCTGGGTGGCCTTCTCCTTCCTATTTTTTTTTTAACCTCCCATGCCCAAAATTCTCACCTTTCAAAGTAACAATTCTTTACCAGATTTATTGGCCTTGTATAAGTGGCCTCAAGATTTTCCTCTTCTCCACAGATGGAAAGGTTCTCTTCTATCCACTGTGATCAAAACCTTTCATCATTTCAAAGAACTTGTTTAGGTTATTTGCCAGCACCCAGGTGTTCATCCTTTCTCCATATTTACAGCTCTATCATTTCTGATAGCATCAGAAATCTTCACTGCACACTGGCCAAGTAATGGAGATCTTTGCTGACCAGTTGTGGTGATATGTTTCCTCCATTGTATATAGTTATCATTGTTGGTTTTATATATATGGAGCTGGCTTGCCCACGGATGACTCATACCCTATGACTCCTCCCCTGTGGTCCTGGGCCATAAAAGTCAAGTCACTTTTCCCTTGCCGCTATTCCTATCCTGGGATCCGGGTCAGCAAGGTTCTTCAGTGTATCGTTCCCTCAGCTTGTCTCTGTGGTTACTGGTAGTTCACTACAATTTAATACACAGAAATTATCTGTCCGGTAATGGAGAAACTGCTGCACCCCAATCGACTGGAAGTGGACCCCAAATCCCAGGAACGTATGAACTCGATGAGCAGTGGATAAGCTGCTTTAGTTAAGTTCCTTGAGGCCGCTGCCAACCTGGTGGATTCTGATGAAAAGAAGTTCAAGATGCTGCAAGCAAGAGTCAGCCAGCGAGCGTTCCAGACAATCAAGGACTTTGCCACGTACGCCGAGGCAATGGATGAGCTTCAGGCCCTCTATAAACTGAGGATCAATGATGTCTATTCACATTATCTCCTAGCTTCCCGTAAGCAACAACCTGGTGAGTCAACCGAATAATTCATTTGTGCCCTTCTCGTGCTGGGGAAAGACTGTCGGGGTAGTGCAACAGCTCCTGTACTGGTAGCCGAGTGTGTCAAAGACCTAGTCCGGAACACCTGCGTGTCAGGATTGGGGTCTGTTTACATTCGGCAGCGCCTTTTCGAAGAAGACCAATTGTCACTGAAGTGACCCATACAGTCAATCAGGACTCTAGACTTGGCCCAGCACAACGCAGAATTGATTGTGGGCAAAAATGGACCCTCCATTTGCACGCCAAAAATACCGCCATCATGGGAGATGGCATCGGAGTCAGGTGACTTGACGATGGCAGCGGTGGTGACCGAACACACGAAGTGCTTTTTCTGTGGGCAGGCGAAGCACCCACGATGACTTGTCCTGCGAGGGCTGCAAATTGCTCAGACTGCAGAAAGAGCGGACACTATCTGCAGGTATGTCAAGCTAAGACTTCCACTCGAAGCAGTGCAAAGACTTCCACTCGAAGCAGTGCAAAGACTTCCACTCGAAGCAGTGCAAAGACTTCCACTCGAAGCAGTGCAAAGACTTCCACTCGAAGCAGTGCAAAGACTTCCACTCGAAGCAGTGCAAAGACTTCCACTCGAAGCAGTGCAAAGACTTCCACTCGAAGCAGTGCAAAGACTTCCACTCGAAGCAGTGCAAAGACTTCCACTCGAAGCAGTGCAAAGACTTCCACTCGAAGCAGTGCAAAGACTTCCACTCGAAGCAGTGCAAAGACTTCCACTCGAAGCAGTGCAAAGACTTCCACTCGAAGCAGTGCAAAGACTTCCACTCGAAGCAGTGCAAAGACTTCCACTCGAAGCAGTGCAAAGACTTCCACTCGAAGCAGTGCAAAGACTTCCACTCGAAGCAGTGCAAAGACTTCCACTCGAAGCAGTGCAAAGACTTCCACTCGAAGCAGTGCAAAGACTTCCACTCGAAGCAGTGCAAAGACTTCCACTCGAAGCAGTGCAAAGACTTCCACTCGAAGCAGTGCAAAGACTTCCACTCGAAGCAGTGCAAAGACTTCCACTCGAAGCAGTGCAAAGACTTCCACTCGAAGCAGTGCAAAGACTTCCACTCGAAGCAGTGCAAAGACTTCCACTCGAAGCAGTGCAAAGACTTCCACTCGAAGCAGTGCAAAGACTTCCACTCGAAGCAGTGCAAAGACTTCCACTCGAAGCAGTGCAAAGACTTCCACTCGAAGCAGTGCAAAGACTTCCACTCGAAGCAGTGCAAAGACTTCCACTCGAAGCAGTGCAAAGACTTCCACTCGAAGCAGTGCAAAGACTTCCACTCGAAGCAGTGCAAAGACTTCCACTCGAAGCAGTGCAAAGACTTCCACTCGAAGCAGTGCAAAGACTTCCACTCGAAGCAGTGCAAAGACTTCCACTCGAAGCAGTGCAAAGACTTCCACTCGAAGCAGTGCAAAGACTTCCACTCGAAGCAGTGCAAAGACTTCCACTCGAAGCAGTGCAAAGACTTCCACTCGAAGCAGTGCAAAGACTTCCACTCGAAGCAGTGCAAAGACTTCCACTCGAAGCAGTGCAAAGACTTCCACTCGAAGCAGTGCAAAGACTTCCACTCGAAGCAGTGCAAAGACTTCCACTCGAAGCAGTGCAAAGACTTCCACTCGAAGCAGTGCAAAGACTTCCACTCGAAGCAGTGCAAAGACTTCCACTCGAAGCAGTGCAAAGACTTCCACTCGAAGCAGTGCAAAGACTTCCACTCGAAGCAGTGCAAAGACTTCCACTCGAAGCAGTGCAAAGACTTCCACTCGAAGCAGTGCAAAGACTTCCACTCGAAGCAGTGCAAAGACTTCCACTCGAAGCAGTGCAGTGTGTATGGCCGATGGGCAGATGCCCCCCCTAGTTCCGATACAGTCCGCGTGTGAGCAGAGAGGGGCGCCATCTTACCCACCATAGCACCCGCCTTCTGCATGCTCTGCGTAGGTGTAGCCCGCTCTACTGACACCTCTTCCGCCTTCTTCCCCGATCTCGGCAGCCATGACCGCGTAGTCAACATGGAGGTCGTCATCTTGTGCATTGGACCTCCACGCCGACGATAAAAATGACACACCGATCCTGGCATCTGTAATGCTGAATCAAACTAGCCCTCATCCGATTGCCCACTAAATGATGCAGATCGAGGTGAATGGACATAAAATGAACTGGCTGCTTGACAGCAGCAGCAAGGAGAGTTGTATTCACCTGGACGTTGCCTGCAGACTCTCTCCCCCTGTTTGGCCGATGAGCAGCTCGATATTACTGGCAGCCAAAGACCACCAAACTGACATCGGGGGGTATTGTGTTGCATCTCTGACGGAGGGGGATGAGTGTTACGATAATTTCTCGCTACTTGATATGCCCCAACTCTGTGTTCTGATCCTCTTGGGCTTGGACTTCCAAAGCCAGTTCAAGAGTGTGATGATGGCGTTTGGAGGCTCCGAACCACCCTTCACAGTGAGCAACCTACATACAGCTCGCCAACCCCTCCCCCAGCTCCGGCTTGCAGCCTCACCATCCTTCGAGTATCCCCTCTGTCGCTATTCATGAACCTCACCCTGGATTGTCGACCCATTGCTACCAAGAGCAGGTGCTACAGTGCTGAGGACATGGTGTTTATCCAGGCTGAGGTTCAGCAACTCCTGGTGGAGGGGATCATCGCCCCGAGTACCAGCCCCTGGAGAGCCCAGGTCCTGGTGGTCAGAGGTGGGAGCAAGCCATGACTGGTCATTGACTACAATGAGCTTCACCCAACTCGACATTTACCCCCTTACCCGGATAGCCGACATGGTCAACAAAGTCACGCAATATCGTGTATTCTCAACCATTGACCTTAAGTCGGCCTATCACCAGTTTTCCCTCCGCCCCAGTGACTAAATTTATACAGGTTTTGAGGCTGACAGAAAACGTTTTCATTTTCTCCGGGTTCCCTTTGGTATTACCAACGATGTCTCAGCGTTTCAGAGGGTGACGGACAGGATGGTGGAGGAGCACAATCTGGCACCGACCTTCCCCTACCTCGATAGTGTCACCATCAGAAGGACCACGACACTATCCTAGCCTAATTTCTGAGGACTGCCAGATCCCTCAATCTTGCATACATTAAAGACAAGTGTGTCTTTAATACCAATCGCCTGGCTCTCCTAGGATGCGTTGTGGCATTTGGTGTCACATGTGGCCCCTAATGGAGCTCCCAGTCCTGAACACCCTGAAAGCACTGAAGAGGTGACTGGGGCTGTTTCCCCTACTATGCGCAATGGGTGCCCAACTACGCTGATAAGGCTCACCCCCTCATTAGGTTCACAACGTTTCCATTATCGGCGGAGTCCCAGACTGCTTTTCAACAGATCTGAGAGGACATCACAAAGGCCATAATGCCATGACGAATCCATCCCTTTTCAGGTGGAGAGCTAGCCACCACACTAAACCAGACAGGCAGGCAAGTAGCCTTTTATTCCCCATACCCTCCATGGCCCTGAGACATGGCATTCCTCGGTCGAGAAGGAGGCACAGGCAATCATTGAGGCGGTGCGCCACTGGCACCACTACCTGGCTGGGAAATGATTTACTTTGCTGACGGACCAACGGGCTGTTGCTTTCATGTTCAACATGCAGCAGCAGGGTAAAATCAAGAATGACCAAATCCTCAGGTGGGGAATTGAGAAATGATGCTGTGAATTGGACTGGGAACATCAAACACAAATGGCAGTTGTTCAAACAATTGTTCCCACTGTATCTGTAAGTCATTGGACTCGATAGCAAACCAGATGCGCGGAAGATTGCACTGCTACTGCGGGACTTCAAGGACTAGAGGTTTTCAACACATTTGTTTTTGCCAAGGCAGAAGACGGGCAAGTTTGACAAGATTATTGAGATGTTTGATGAACATCATTCACCGAAGCAAAATGAGATGTTCTAGAGATACCTGTTTCACGCGTGCATGCAGCTGGAGGCAGAGAACTTTGATACTTTCTTAACAAACTTAAAACTAAAAGCAAGAACATGCAGGTTTGGATTGCTGCAAGATTCATTAATTTGTGATCAAATTATGTTTGCAATTAGTGATAAGATTCTCTTGATGTTTTCTATTTAAAATGATAAATAAAATATCACAAAAAGAAAGTGAGAGAGGTTGCTACAAGACACAGGACATACCTTGACTGGAGCTATGAAGATGTGTCACGTCAGTGAAATAGCTCTACAGCACGCAAAAAGGGTTGGAGAGAGTGCAAACACCAGTGAAGATGAAGGCTTAGCCATAGCCACAGTGTGTGTCCACACACAAACAGTAAATGAGACAAAAGAAACAACAAAAAGATAAAGAGACATTCAATTGCAAATGGAGTGGTACTCAACATGCATCAAAAAAAATGCTCAGCCCATGAAAAAGTCTGTAATAAGTGCAAAGAGCAGAATCACTATGCAAAGCAACGCTTTTCCAAAGGGAAACAAAACAGAAGTGAAAGTGGGCCCACTAGAACACACTATAGCAGAAACTGCTCTCAGTGATGCACTCTTCGTCGGCATGGGAGTGCAGGAAGATTTTAAACCAATAGACACTGAACAGCCAAGCATGAACAGTTGATCAGGACAAGTGGACTGTGTTATTGCATGCAAATGGAGCAGATATTACTTTCAAGCTGGATGGGGGCAAAGGTAAATTCGATCTGGGAGTGCGACATCAGGGCAATGAACAACAAATTAACACTTCAGGAGTTACAGGAAAAGGTTAAACAGGTTAGGACTTTATTCCCTGGAGCATAGAAGAATGAGAGGAGATTTGACAGAGGTATTTAAAATGATGAGGGGTATAGACAGAGTAAATGTAGATAGGCTTTTTCCATTGAAGGGAGGTGAGATACAAACCAGAGGACATGGGTTAAGGGTGAAAGGGGAAAAGTTTAGGAGAAACTTCTTCACAGAGAATGGTGGGAGTGTAGAATGAGCTGCCAGGTGAAGTGGTGAATGTGGACTTAATTTAAACATTTGAGAAGAATTTGGACAGGTACATGATGGGAGAAGTATGGAGGGCTATGGACTGGCTATGGACTAGGCAGAAAAATAATTTGGCATGGATTAGAAGGGGCCTGTTTCTGTGCTGGAACATCAAAGAAACGAGCATGGATAACTTCAATAATGTAGCTCATTTACTATTGAAAAACCACAAAAGCCTCAATGAAACAAAAACAGTGAGCAGATTACCAGCAAAAAGAACGAATATCAGGGCTAGATCTTCCATGTAATTCATGGACAGCTCTGAGCAGGTTGTGAATCAAGATGTGGTCACCCTTTTGACCTCTAAAATACTCAACTGAAGTCTTAGCTGTGACCCCAGCAATGGAAGTCAAACATGAAACATTCTGTCAAGGACTGAACTTTCCTACCTTTCTCAAAATGCAGAAAGGACATGAAGGCAGCCATACTAGGCAATGTAAACATGTTCCAAAGCCTGCACATCAATATTAACTATTGCTAATCTTGTCATTCAACACATTGCTATTCTTTTCCAGTCACCATAGAAACATTGAACAAACGAGCCACTGGAGGAACTCAGAGAAACGTGATAGGCTGCAGACACTGTGATTGTAGTAAAAACATCAAAATGCTGGAGGAACTTTCGGCATCTATAGGAGACAAAGATATATTATTGATATTTCTGGCCTGAGACATTCTGCAAGGAAAAACTCAGAAAAGACAGAAGGATATATCAGAAAGTCTCAGAATTCAAACAATGGGGGAGGAATCCAGACCAACAAAAGGTGTTAATTGGATGTAATAAAGGACTAGGTAGAATTTAATATGTCTGTGCGAAAGGAGACAGGGAATGGAGAGTCCACAGGGGAAGCAAGGGGGTGTGTGGGGATGTCTAGAGGAACTCAACGGGTTAGGCAGCATCCAGGGTGGACATGTTCAGTCGGTGTTACTGCTCTAGACTTGATTGGCCTCTTCCACACATTGGAGAATTTGGAACCACGGAGTAACAATCACAGATTAAGATTTTAGACAGGGAACTGGATAGGGAACTGCAAGGTGACAAGGAACGATTATGGGATTGGATTTGACGATTCCTTTACAAAGTTTCTGCATGAATCCAATTCAAGTGCTGCCCTGTGGAATTAGGAAATGTGAAATGTCTACAAGAGATTTAATGATTCAGAGAGCTGTATATATTTCAAATTTTCCATCCTTGAGGTGTGAAATCTCAGTCAAACAATATATTCAAGGCTAATAATAAATGATCAATGAATATGGAGATCAGGTGGGAAAGTGGACATGTATACCACTCCTGCTTCTATTCCTTGGTTCTTCTGAGATTAAACATTCAGGCTTAGAGGGTTCCAAATCCCATTATTTTGAGCATAAGAAAGATTGAAACAGAAACCTAGATATCACATTTTATTAATACAAATGTATTTACCTATCAAGTAAACCAGCAATTGTCTGTAGCAAAAAATATTCTGTAACAAAGATGGATAGTATATTAATGCAATATAACCATCCTATTTTATGGTGTTTTGATATAATTTTTTAATATTTTAAAAATACATTAAATCTTCCCTTGTTGGAGACAGCATTTTGTATTTGGAGAGTTCAATACTTTCACAGTGGTTTGAATGTAATTATGCAGCCTTCTTGCTTGGGTCTACTCCCAGAGACAATTTTTCCTCTCAATTCATGTAATTTAAAACTGATGACATAAATAGTGCTGTATTTTCAACTTTCTTCGTTATTGAGAAATATGATGCAGGTTTTAAAACCGACACATGCTTCTTGTCCACAAGTCATAGTGCTGAATGGTAAACCTGCATCACAGAGCCACCAGGCATTGACAACAATCTTTCCTGTTGCCTGCTTTAGGCTGTGCTGCTTCTTTCCCACCTGCATGATAATTTAGTGCGTGGCAAAGATCAGCCTTACAGCTGAGTGGGCGTTGCAACGCACATGATGTACTTAGGCCTCTAGAGTGCTTCTTGCACAGATGGGATAACTTTTACGATGCAAACATTTTTCTTTGTGGATGTTTCTGACTCCGCACTCAGTTCAACAAATGGCGTTGCGTATTCTGGTTCTTGGTTTGGAAATGGTTCAGCATATTCATGGTTCTTCCCCAAAAATGGAACATCATAGTGATTCACGACAAGTGGTATGGTGTAACCATCATCGATCGGAGGTTTGAACGTTGATGACGCCTTTTGGGCTGTGATGCCACCTTGGATAATGTCAGGTTCTGCGTACTCTAATGGAAGAATGGGGCAAAGTCAGTTATTCGTTAAACATGTACAGTAAGAAACATCTGGGCAGTACGTATGGTGTAGTGATTAACGCAATGTTTTTACAGCACCAGTGATCGGGACTGGGGTTCAAATCCTGTGTTGTCTGTAAGGAGTTTGTACATTCTCCCCATGTCTGCATGGGTTTTTCCTGGGGGCTCCGGTTTCGTCCTACCATTCAAAAAGTACCAGGGGTTGTAGGTTAATTGGGTGTAAATTGGGCAGCATGGTCTTGTGGGCAAAGGTGGCCTGTTACTGTGCTGTATGTCTAAATTTAAATAAAAAAAAATAGTATCAGAAACACAGGACATAGTCTTTCTGAATGATGCTTCAGATTGGTTACATCTTTCACCTTATACCTTATACCCATATGCACCATGTCATTTTGAGAATTACTCAGATACAAATTGTAATGACCACTGGCTGCGATACATCGTTATAGACTAAGGTAAAACACAAAAGTCTGCAGATACTATAGATGAAGTAAAAACATAATGCTGGAGAAACTCAGCAGTGTATATAGCAAAGATAAAGATACATAACCTACGTTTCGGGCTTGAGCTCTTCAAGGTATGAGCAAAATGCAGGCAGGCACCAGGCACTGTTTGACCTGCTGAGTTTCTCCAGCACTGTGTTTTTACTTTCACTGCTGAGGATTCATGTACACAGAAGGACAATCAGATCACTTCGTACTTCTTTCCTCATCTCTTGTCACTCAAATCTTCTTCCCCAATGTTGCCATATTTTTAACCAAAAATAGACTTTATTCACAATAATTTATTTATAAAATGAAACCATTCAAAGTCACTTCCCACCATTGTATCCATATGTTTCCATCACTACATTTTTACATTCATTTCTATTTACTCTATTTTCACCTTGTCGTTACCTCTCTGTAGTATGAGAGACTTCCCCTCAATGGGAGGACTTTAGACTGTAGTCCTTCCCCACAGCCCTCTCGTGTTGGCTGCACCAAGCCTCAGTGCAACTCTCAGCACATACTCCTGCAGCCTGGAATGTGCCAGTCAGCAGGATTCCTGTACTGACATCTCCGTGCACTAAGACTAATAGGTTTCGGACAGACCAAAGGCTGCCTTTCACTGAGTTGATAGTTTTCTAGCAGTTCTGGATGTCTGACTCTGAGGGCACCCAAGGAACATCCTGTAAATCAGAGTCCTCTGCTGCTTGACTCTTGCATCCTTCTCCAGACCCCCTAGGCAAATCTGCATCCTCCAAAGAGGTGGGCAACTCTCTCCATACCACCACAGTCATGGGACAATGTGCATTGTAAATGATTATACTGCACTTGCTGTACCCTCAACCCATCTATTTTTAACCAAGAGCTTCCTGTTCTCCCCATGTCTGCATGGTTTTCCTCCGGGTGCACCGGTTTTCTCCCACCCTTTAAAACATACAGGAGTTGTAGGTTAATTAGGGTATTTGAGCAGCATGGGCTTGAGGGCCAGAAGAGTATGCCCTACCAATAGAAAAGGACGAGGCTGATCTGGCCTCGCCCTGTTTTTCTGCCTGTTCTCCATAAACATTCATTCCATTAGTCTAAAAAGGAGTCAATAACTCATTCCTGGAGTGGCGATGTTGTGTTACAACTGTACAGGACATTGGTGAAACCACACTTGGAGTATTATGTGCCGTTCTGGTTTCCCAGTTACAGGGAAGGTATAATTAAGCTCTCAAGTCAAGTTTATTGTCATCTGATTGTACAAGTACAACCCAACGAAACTGTTCTCTGGTCTTTGGTGCAAAACATGCAGAAACACAACAACTGTACATGACACACAGACATACATATGCAGGAAAAATATACATGTACACAAATAAATATTATTTTGTAAATATGAGAGCCTTAGATGGTTAGTGTGAGCAGCTCCTTTGGTCATTCTCACTGCATGCTCAGGATTAGAAAAAATTCCAGAGGGTTGTTTTAACTTGGCCTGTGACATCAAGGGTACCAGACTTCACTCCATCGAGGACATCTACAAGAGGTGGTGTCTTAAGAAAGCAGCCTCGATCCTCAAGGACACTAACCACCCAGGCCATGCCCTCTTCACTCTGCTACCATCAGGAAAAAGTTACGGGAGCCTAACAACAAACACTCAGCAGCACGATAAAGGTTCCATTATTGTCACATAATATTGCTTTTAGAATGTAACATACATGAAGTTCTTTAATTTTGTCTACCATAAGGCAAACAGAGTCGCCACTTTGTCCAGCGCTCCTCACAGAAACCTCTCCAAGTACTGACCAGGCCTGTGCCTGCTTAGCTTCCGAGATCAGATGTATTCAGGCTATTGGGTGCTGAGACAGCTTCTTCCCTTCTGCCATCAGATTCCTGAATAATCAATGAACCAAAGACACTGCCTTACTTTGATTTTTTGTGCACTATTTTTATTTATTATTGTAAAGTGGTTTATTTGAATGTTTGCACTGTGACGCTGTTGCAAAACAACGAATTTCATTACTTGTTCATGACAATATAAATTCTGATTCAGATTCTGATGTTCCAAGAAGCTGTTCCATAGCCTCCCCTGTTGGGAGCAGCTAAAAGATGCTGAGTTCAGGGTGGAAGGGGTCCTCAATGATTTTGTGCACCCTCTTTTTTGACAATTATCCCAGTAGATCACGTGAATGGGGAAAGGAGACACTAGTGATCCTCTCTGTCAGTCTTATGGTCCTGTACATTGACCTCCAATCCATTTCTCTGCAGCAACCATACCACACTGTGATGCAGCCTCCTGGAGAAGGTTGACATAATGGCGGCCGGAAGCCTTGCCTGCTTCAGTCTTCTCAGGAAGTGTAGTTGTTGTTGTGCCTTCCTGACAAGTGAGGAGATGTTGAGTGTCTATGATAGGTCATTAGTTAAGTAAACTCCAAAAACATGGTGCTCTCCACTCTCTCTACTATAGAGTTGTTGATGTGTAGTGGAGGGTGGTCGTTCCCGGTCCTCCTGAAGTCCACAATCTTCTCCTTCATCTTGTTCACATTGAGACTCAGGTTGTTACTCTTGCACCATATCACAAGATTTTCCACCTCTTCTCTGTAGTGAGATTCATCCTTGTTGCTGATGAGGCCGACTATTGTGTCATTTTCAAACTTGATGACGCTGTTGGAACTGGATCTGATGATGCAGTCGTGAGACATAGAGGGGGGGGGGGGAGAAAGAATTCAGGAACATGTGGTTGAGATTTGTGGGCTTGAATACAATGAGAGGTTGGACAGACTGGGATCTTTCTCCCTGGAGTGTAGAAGACTGAGGGGAGAACTTGTATGGGCATATAAATCATGAGGGACAAAGATATGTAAATTGTCATATTATTTTTTCCCAGGGCAGGCAGTCAAAAACCAAAAGGCATAGATTTAAAACAAGTGGGAAATATTTAAAAGGAACCCAAGGAGCAACTTTTTCAGAGGAAGTGGTAAAGGTGGGTACAATTGTAATGTTTAAAAGGAATTTTGACAGGTAAGTGAATAAGAAGGGTTCAGAGGGATATAGGTCAAAAGCAGGCAAATGGAACTAGATTGGGTAGACAACTCAGGTAGCAGGAACACAATGGGCTGAAGGGCCTGTTTCTGTATTGTGAATTTCCATGACTCCAGGACGACTACTCTCAACCTTTTTTCAACTTTGGACCCTTTGGAAACTCCTCAAAATTTATGGGTCACCTTCCCTGTGAAGCAGTCGTTTGCTTGGTTTCTTCCATCTTCTCTCCTCCCAAAACCATAAGGTGAAAAGAAAACAAGGCTTTTACTTAAATGTGTTGTTGTCCCCCATTGAGAATGGCCGTATCAGGATATACTTAATGAAAGCCTCCACAGCTCTCTGGAAATTCCTCCCTATCTTCTTCATAAATGGTGTCTCTTCATTCTGAAATGATGTGCCCTGGTTTTAGATTCTCCCTTCATGGAAACATCCTCTTTGCATCCACTCTGTCAATCCTACACATTTCATTAAAATCTACCTCACCCTGAAATGTTATTGGCATCAGGTGTAAATAAATATAATACAATTTAAATTTTGGAGGGCAAACAGGTAAATGAGGTTTGCTCTCCGAGACCAAGGGGTCTCCAGTGAGTGGGGCTGAAATATGGAGACATTTCTTCACTCAGTCAACATTAGATCATTGAATACTTTATTCAAGAAGACTGTGGACATGTCAACACAATGGGCAAGGAAACACATCAATCCCTCTATTTCATCATATGAGTGAGGAAAATTGGCATGGCATCTAATTCTACAGGATCACAAGTAAAAGCATCCTGTCAGGGGACATTGCAAGAAACTACAGAGGATAATGAACATGGCTCAGCCCATCACACCCCCCTCCCCTCCCCACTGACTACATCTCCAATTCCAAGTGCCTTGGAAAAGCAGCCAACATATTGAAAGACTCATACCACCATGCCCAAATGCTTTTCACCACCCTCCCATCAAGTAGAAAATTCACAAGCAAGAGATCACACCCCCTGCCCCCAAATTCAAGGACAGTTTCTTTCCCACTGTTGTCGGTCTCCAGAATGAACCTCAAAATGATAAAATTATGCTGCCTTTGCTTGGTACCAACTCTTCTCTCTCTGTAACCCTGCACTTCTATCCCGTGTCTTACTTGTTGTACTATTTCATCGGATGCAAGGATTGACAACGAGATAGACAACAGACTCGCCAAGGCAAATAGCGCCTTTGGAAGATTACACAAAAGCGTCTGGAAAAACAACCAACTGAAAAACCTCATAAAGATTAGTGTATACTCTCCTGTTCGGCTCCGAATCATGGGTCCTCTACCGGCATCACCTACGGCTCCTAGAACGCTTCCACCAGCGTTGTCTCCGCTCCATCCTCAACATTCATTGGAGTGACTTCATCCCTAACATCGAAGTACTCGAGATGGCAGAGGCCGACACATCGAATCCACGCTGCTGAAGATCCAACTGTGCTGGGTAGGTCATGTCTCCAGAATGGAGGACCATCGCCTTCCCAAGATCGTGTTATATGGTGAGCTCTCCACTGGCCACCGTGACAGAGGTGCACCAAAGAAGAGGTACAAGGACTGCCTAAAGAAATCTCTTGGTGCCTGCCACATTGACCACCGCCAGTGGGCTGATCTCGCCTCAAACCGTGCATCTTGGCGCCTCACAGTTCGGCGGGCAGCAACCTCCTTTGAAGAAGACTGCAGAGCCCACCTCACTGACAAAAGACAAAGGAGGAAAAACCCAACACCCAACCCCAACCAACCAATTTTCCCTTGCAACTGCTGCACTGTGTCTGCCTGTCCCGCATCGGACTTGTCAGCCACAAACGAGCCTGCAGCTGACGTGGACATTACCCCTCCATAAATCTTCGTCCGCGAAGCCAAGCCAAAGAGAAAGAGAAATATGAGATAGTCAACTGCTCTGCTTGCAAAACAATCTCTATCACTACATCTTGGTACATGTGACAATGAACTTGAACTTAGTTATCAGTTGCATTCCAAGCAGATATTGATAGGCTCCAAGTATTAAAGGAATAATGGATTATGGGGGAAAAAGGTGTTCCAAGAGTCGCGGTCAGGATGAAGAGGCTGATGAACGATTAATGCAGCAGTTAGCGTGACACCTTTACAGCAACAGCATTTGGGACGTTGTCTGTAAGGAACTTGTATGTTCTACCCATGTCTGTGTCATCCTCCTGGTGCTCCAGTGTCCTCCCTCTTGGGTGCAATTGAACAGCATGGGCTCATGGGCAAAAAGGGCCTTTTACCGTGCTGTCTGTCTACATTTAAAATTAAAATGCAAAAATTTGAATGGTCTATTCTTGAGGTGACTTTTCATGGACAGCATTTGAAAGCTCAGCTTTCAACACCATCATCCCTCAGTATTGGTCAGCTCCTGTAGAATCCTCTAAATCTGTGTCTCTTCACTTCCCTCTGCAACTGAATCCTTGACTTCCTCATTGGAAGACCAGTCAGTATGAATCAGAAACAATGTCTCCTCCTCAATGACAATCAACACAGGCACACCTCAAGGATGCGTGCTTAGCCCACTGCTGTACTCGTTCTTCATCCATGACTATGTGGCCAGACACAATTCAAATGCCATCTACAAATTTGCCGATCACCCCACAGTCATCGTTAGAATTACAGATGGCAATGAGGAAGCGTGCAGGAGTGAGATAGATCAGCTGATTGAGTGGTGTCACAACAACAACAACCTTGCACTGAATGTTTGCGAAATGAATGGACTGATTGTGGACTTTAGGAAGGAGAAATCAGGAGAACGCAAATCAGACCTCTGAGCAGTCAGTGGTGGAAAGGGTGATAAATGTTTGGGTGTCAACATCTCTGAAAATCTATCCTGGGGTCTTCAAGTTGATGCAATCTTGAAGAAGGTTTGCCAGCCACTATATGTCATTAGGAGTTTGATAAGATTTATTTTGTCACCCAAAACTCTTTCAATTTTTTTAAAAACAGTTGTACTGTAGAGATCATTCTGATTGGTTGCATCACTGTCTGGTATGGAGATGCCAATGCAGGGGACAGGAAAAAGCTAGAGAATTGTGAACTCAGCCCATGGCATCACGGGCATCACTCCATCAAGGGCATCTGCAAGAGGTGTGCCTTAAGAAAGCAGCCTTTATCCTCAAGGACCTCCACCACCCAGGAGATACAGGAACCTGATGACAAACATCCAGCAGCGCAAGCACAGCTTCTTCCCTCCGCCATCAGATTTCTGATTGGACAATGAATCACAGACACTAGCTCACTTTTTCTCCTCTTTTGCATTTATTTATTTAAAAATATTATTTACTGCAATTTTGCAGCTGTGATGCTGCTGCAAAGCAACACATTTTGTAACACATTTGTGACTATAAATTCTGGTTCCTGATCCTACCTTAGTTAGGAAGGGAATTCCGATGTGCTGTAATTACTTGTCCCCAATACTAGATGGCGCTGCTGCCATCCTATCTGCAACATTGAGCTGTAGGCCATGTGCTTTTTCCACCAATTAGTGTCCTTCACCCATGACAAGATCTTTGACTTTTATCCCTCAAATTGAGTTAATAAAACTGTCCCTCAGATTTAAACTATCAACTTGTGTTTGAGGAAGTAAGTTCCAGACTTATGCCTTGTAGAAGTGTTACGGAACCTCAGTCTGTAGGAACTAGAATCAGAATTTATTGTCATGAACAAGTCTCAAAATTTGTTGTTTTGAAGCAGCGTCACAGTGCAAACATTCATATAAACCACCGTACAACAATAAATAAAAAGTCAAAGTAAGGCAGTGATCTTTCAGGAATCTGATGGCAGTGGGGAAGAAGCTGTCCTTGTGCCACTGAGTGCTTATCTTTAGGCTCCTGTACCTTTTTCCTGATGGCAGCAGAGTGAAGGGGGCATGGCCTAGGTGGTGGGGGATCTTGACGATAGCGGCTGCTTTCTTAAGACACCGCGTCTTGTAGATGTCCACGATGGAATGAAGACTGGTGGCTGTGATGTTTCAGGCTGAATTAATAACCCTTTGGAGTTTATTCTTGTCCTGAGAGTTGCCGCCTCCATAGCAGACAGTGATACAATCAGCCAGAAAAGCTCTACATGGTACACCTGTAGAAGTTTTCAAGTCTTTGGTGACATATCGAATCTCCTCAAATACGTCACAAAGTATAGCTACGGGCGAGCCTTCTTCGTGATTGCATTGATATGGAGGCTCCAGTACAGATCCTTGGAGATGTTGTCACCCAGGAGTTTGAAGTTCTTGGCCCTCTTCAGAAACACCAAGACGGCAGATGCTGGAATCTTGAACAAACAATGAGTTGCTGGTGGGGCTTAGTGGGTGGGGAACGGTCAATGTTTCAGGCTGGCTATCTGCATCTCAGTCTGGTGCTGTGGCTGATCAACATCAGATCAGAGGTCAATCCATGCGACTGTAAAAGTGACAGAGAGGAACACTGAAATCTCCCTCCCCTCCCCTTGATGTTATTTACCAGGATCATTGTTTAAAGAAGGCTTGTAAAAATCCCTACCACCCTGCACACAACAATTTTCAGCTACAACCACTGGGAAAGAGATACAAGAATATCAGAGCCAACACAACCAGGCTGAGGAACAGCTTCTTCCCACGGGCAGTGAGACTGTTGAATGTCTGGTGAACTACTGAAACAACTTTCTGAGACGCTACTATTTATTAATAATATTTATTTTAAATATATGTACTATACTTGTCTGTATGTATGCTTGCACCATTTTGTACTATGGAACTGGGAATGCTGTTTTGTCAGGTTGTACTGGTAACAATCAGTGGAGAAGGGTTCGGAGAGCTCATTGGTGTATCTGACCCAACCTTGTTGGTTTTCGTGCAGTTGGATAACCATGTTGAGGAACTTGGGGGGGCATCCAAGGCGCTCTAGTATTTGCCAAAGCCCTTTCCTGCTCACGGTGTCAAAGGCTTTGGTGAGGTCAACAAAGGTGATGTGGAGTCCTTTGTTTTGTTCTCTGCACTTTTCTTAGAGCTGTCTGAGGGCAAAGACCATGTCAGTAGTTCCTCTGTTTGCGCGAAAGCCACACTGTGATTCTGGGAGGACATTTTCGGCGACACTAGGTATTAGTCTATTAAGGAGAATCCTAGCAAAGATATTGCCTGTAATGGAGAGCAGTGAGATTCCCCTGTAGTTTGAGCAGTCTGATTTCTCGCCTTTGTTTTTGTACATGGTGATGATGATGGCATCACGAAGGTCCTGAGGCAGCTTTCCTTGGTCCCAGCAGAGCATGAAAAACTCATGCAGTTTGGTATGCAGAGCTTTGCCGCCAGCCTTCCAGACCTCTGGGGGGGATTCCATCCATACCTGCTGCTTTGCCACTTTTCAGTTGTTCAATTGCCTAATATGTCTTTTCCCGGGTAAGGACATCATCCAGCTCTAGCCTCAAGGGTTGTTGAGGGAGCTGGAGCAGGGCGGATTCTTGGACTGAGCGGTTGGCACTGAAAAGGGATTGGAAGTGTTCTGACCATCGATTGAGGATGGAGATCTTGTCACTGAAGCAAGGCTGCGTCCTCACACCAACCCTCTTTACTATCTTCTTCAGCATGATGCTGAAACAAGCCAATAAAGACCTCAACAATGAAGACGGTTTTGACATCCGGTACCGCACGGATGGCAGTCTCTTCAATCTGAGGTGCCTGCAAGCTCACACCAAGATACAAGAGCAACTTGTCCGTGAACTACTCTTTGCAGACGATGCCGCTTTAGTTGCCTACGCAGAGCCAGCTCTCCAGCGCATGATGTCCTGTTTTGCGGAAACTGCCAAAATGTTTGGCCTGGAAGTCAGCCTGAAGAAAACTGAGGTCCTCCATCAGCCAGCTCCCCACCATGACCACCAGCCCCCCCACCCCCCACATCTCCATTGGGCACACAGAACTCAAAACGGTCAACCAGTTTACCTACCTTGGCTGCACCATTTCATCTGATGCAAGGATCGACAAAGAGATAGACAACAGACTCGCCAAGGCAAATAGCGCCTTTGGCAGATTACACAAAAGTCTGGAAAAACAACCACCTGAAGAAACACACAAAGATCAGCGTGTACAGAGCCATTGTCATACCCATGCTCCTGTTCAGCTCCGAATCATGGGTCCTCTACCGGCATCACCTACGGCTCCTTGAACGCTTCCACCAGCGTTGTCTCCGCTCCATCCTCAACATTCATTGGAGCAACTTCATAACCAACATCGAAGTACTCGATGGCAGAGGCCGACATCATCGAATCCACGCTGCTGAAGATCCAACTGCGCTGGGTAGGTCACGTCTCCAGAATGGAGGACCATCGCCTTCCCAAGATTGTGTTCTATGGCGATCTCTCCACTGGCCACCGAGACAGAGGTGCACCAAAGAAGAAGTACAAGGACTGCCTAAAGAAATCTCTTGGTGCCTGCCACATTGACCACCGCCAGTGGGCTGATCTCACCTCAAACCTTGCATCTTGGCGCCTCACAGTTCGACGGGCAGCAACCTCCTTTGAAGAAGACCGCAGAGCCCACCTCATTGACAAAAGACAAAGGAGGAAAAACCCAACACCCAATCCCAACCCACCAATTTTCCCCTGCAACCGCTGCAACCATGTCTGCCTGTCCCGTATCGGACTTGTCAGCCATAAAAGAGCCTGCAGCTGACGTGGACATTTACCCCTCCATAAAACTTCATCCACGAAGCCAAGCCAAAGAAGAAGAAAGAAGAATTATAAATCCAGTGATGATAAGTGAGGTTCTTTATTGCAGGACGGGTGATGTGTTATTGCAGCACAGTGTTTTTAGCATTACCATATATTTGGGTGTAATAGTCAAATTTTGTGGACCAATTTTTAGGATAAAATTAAGGGATTAACTATTACACACACACTACTTTTGACTTCAATAAGTCCCTGCGTAGTTCGAGGCACCAGGAGCATGTATAGGTGGGTGACCAGGGTCCAAGGTGAGACCCCGTGGTTGGGAGTTTGGATGGATGGGTGACCAGGACCGGGTGGTAAATCTACATTTGGGGAGCTCTGATGTGGGCAGCCGGGTCCTAGGCGGGAGTCCACGGTTGGGATGTCAGGAGCTCTGGTGGGTGGCCGGGGCCGAACCGATGTCCGCGGACAGGCAATCATGATCTTGGATTGGTGGGCATCCGGGGCCTAGGTGAGAGTCCAAGGTTGGGATATTGGGAGCTTTGATGGGTGGGCAGCCAGGGCCAAAGATAAGGGGTCAACTTTTTATGGGTGATATATGTAAGATACCAGATGTTTGGGCCAAAAATTGGGTGTCAACTTTTACATGGTATCAACTATTACATGTATATCCCCACATTATGATGTAGAAAATTAAATTCATGCATTCAGCATGGTAACAGGCCCTTCCAGCCCACATGGTTGAGCCCAATTACAACCTCAGTACGATTTGAAAGGTGGGCGGAAACCAGAGCACCCGGAGGAAACCCACACAGACATGGAAGAACGTACAAACTCCTTACAGACAGCTCCAGATTTGAACCCGGGTTGCCGTGCTGTAATAGAATTGCACTAACTGCTACACTAACTGTGTGCGAATGGAACGGGCTGCCGAAAGAGGTGGTTGAGGCAGGTATTACTGGCCCCCATTCTAACAACCTTTAATAGGAGCATAATTGATAGTGTCCTGTCTGGCTGCATCTTCGTGTGGTACGGAATCTGCAAAGCATCAGACCAGAAATCTATAAAGATGATCATTAAAACAGCTGAGAAAGTCAAGGGAAGAGTAATATCACTGGATAACAAAGAGTTTGCTTCCTGAAACCTTTTGGGTGTATTTTATGCATTTTGAGCTGCTGATCATGAAATTCACCTGAAAAATTCCTCTCATGTACTTTTTTTTTAAAGCTATAACCTATTTTTGTGATTTTCTGTCATATTTTAAGTCTACTTCAAGCTACAAAACCACTAAATGCAACATGTCATTGAAAATTCATTTTCTGCATTCGCACTTGGACGTCTTCCCCGCTGATCTTCGGGCAGTCGATGATAAACATGGTGAAAGGTTTCACCAGAACATTTTAACCATGGAAGAGCAGTATTAGGCCAACTGGAATCCATCAATGCTGGCCGACTATTGTTGGACACTTACACAAGAGGCATCAGATGCTGAGTACAAACGAAAATCAGTGGCATAACATTTTTAGGTCAGTTGAACTAACGCAATGTGTCAGCGTCATTATGCGATTAATCATGGTACAACAAATCTGAAATTATCTTTGTGCTCAGCTTGAAGTTGTCTATTGTATCCCCAATGTTTTTTTCAGGAAGCAAACCTTTTGAAAATATTTGTTGCCCAGTGAAGTGTTGAAGATGCATTTGGTGATCAGGGTGAGGAATACATCTATTACCTGACAAGGTGTTTCCAGTGATGTTCATGCTGGACCCCTCCTCACTGGTGTACGTAATGATATCAGATTCATGTGGCTGCAGTTGACTGCTCTGACCAGTTTGACTTTTCACTGATTTATCACAGACTGAGGATAGAGCAAAGGAAATGTGTAAATGGGCTTTGCTGGTTTGTTGTGCAGGTCAAACCAATCAATTCACCGCTGTGAAACACAAAGATGTCAAAAGCACTAATAATCTGTGCTCAGTGTTAGCGCTATCCAGCATCTAATCTTTCCTCTGGGCACCAGATGCAGCAAGTTCGCCGGAGGCAAATAATATCACTGATTCATACAGTTGTTGGAAACTGTGAATGCACACGAGTCTTTTGTCCAGAGAAGGGTAATCAGTAAACCCAAGGACAGAAGTTAAAGGTGAGAGGGGAGAGATTTAACAGGAACCTGAGGTGTAACTTTTTTTAAAAAAGAACACAGAAAGTGGTGGGTGTATGGAACAGGCTGCCAGAAGATAAGGTTGAGGCAGGGACTACACCACCACCCCCACCCTGCCCCCCATCCCGACATACTTTTTCCAGGATCACCATTGTCTGGCTGCATCATCATGTGGGACAATAGTTACAAAGCATCTGACCAGAAGTCTATATAGAGGGTTATCAAACGACCGAGAGGATCACTGGGATCTCCTTTTCCTCTATAGACAAATTTACTGGGAGCGTTGTCTAAGCAGGGCTCAAGGAATTATAGAAAACACTTTCCATCCAGTGCACAGAATCTTCAACCCACTACCAAGAAGAAGGTATAGGAGCTTCAAAATCATGGGTGCCAGGATGGGGAATAGCTTCTTCCCACTGGCTGTGAGATTAATGAACAGTATCCTGTAACTGTAAATTCATCCTAAATATATACTGTATTTTTAATATTTATGTGATCTTTATGTATAGTGTGCTTTTGTATGTGCACCATGGTCTGGAGAGATGCTGTTTCTTCGGGTTGGAGATGTACATCCAGATGATAATAAACTTGAACTATTTGTTTTAGACATATTGCATGGTAACAGACCATTTTGGCCCATGAATCCGTGCTGCCCAATTACACCCGATTAACCTACAACCATTTTGAATGGTGGGAGGAAACTGGAGTCCCCAGGCCAAAACCTTAAAAAAAATTGGATGGATACATGGATAGAATAGGTTTGGAGGGATATGGGCCAAATGCAGGCAGGTGGGATACTTTGGTATGTGTGGGCAAATTGGTTTGAAGGGCCTGTTTCCATGCTGTATGGCTTGGAGTTATTGTTTATGCCAACTCTACACCCACTTTATTTTTCTCTGCAATCCCAAGCACAAAGACAGTTAACAAATTGTTTTCAAGGGGTTTTGCAGGGAATCAACTGCTAGTTTCAGTATCTGTCCCAGCTCATTTCAAATTTGTATGCCTCTGTGCTGTGTTAGTCGGGAATGAGCTGGAAATCAGATACAATATGACATGAAAGTTTATTGTCATTCACATAAGTACAATGTACAGATGCGCTGAAATTCTTATTGCTGCAGCTACACTGATTGATGAGATACACCAAGAGTACACATTAAATTACCACAATGCCCCCTGAGACAGAAAAAAGAGAAAATATATATAAAAGGATAGATAAATATTCACAGAGGGTGTCAAACCAACCCAAACCTTTCATGGGCACCACTGGAAAAACCTACATGAGGCAATGCCTCAAGAAAGCAGCCAGCATCAGAAAGGACACCCATCACCCTGTATGTTGCTTTAGGTGTGATAGAACCGGGGGGGGGGGGGGGGGGCAAGAGGAGGTGGGGTTGCACTACTATTACAGCGATGCTTAGGTGCGATGGAATAGAAGTCTCGTCCAGGGAGGCTATTTGGGTGGAATTGAGGAATGGGAAAGGGGAAGTTACAATTATAGGGGTGCATTATAGACCACCGAATGGGGCACGCAAATTAAAGGAACAAATTAGTAGGGAGATAGCAGATATTTGTAATAAGCACAGGGTAGTGATTGTGGAGAATTTAAATTTTCCAAATATTGATTGGGAAACCCATTCCGTGAAAGAGCTAGATGAGTTGGAGTTTGTAAAATGTGTGCAGGATAGCTTTTTACATCAATACGTGGAGGTACCAATTAGAGGGAGCTGTGTTGGATTTACTGTTGGGGAATGAGATGGGTCAGATGACACAGGTTTGTGTGGGCGAGCACTTTGGGTCCAGTGATCATGGTGCCATTAGCTTCAAGGTAATTATGGAAAAGGATAGGTCTGGGCCCAGAGTTGAGGTTTTTGAGTGGGGAAGAGCTAGGTTTGAGGAGATGTGAAAGGATTTACAAGAGGTGGATTGGGACAATTTGTTTTCAGGGAAGGATGTAACAGAGAAATGGAAGGTTTTTAAAGGAGAGATTTTCAGAGTATAAATCTTTATATACCTGTTAGGTCGAAAGGTAAGGTCAAAAGTTTGAGAGAGCCATGGTTCTCAAGGGATATTGGAAACTTGGTTCAAAAAAGAGTACCACAATAAATATAAGAAACAGGGAAAAAAGGAAATGTTTGGGTACTATATTGAATGCAAAAATCTTAAGAAAGAAATTAGAAAAGCTAAAAGAAGGCAAAAGGTGGCTATAGCAAGCAGGGTGAAAATAAATCCAAAGGGTTTCTACAAATATGTAAATAGCAAAAGGGAAGTGAGAGGTAAAATTTGTCCAATAGAGAATCAGAAAGGACAAATGTGTGTGGAGCTAAAAGAGATGGGGGAGGTCTTGAACAATTTCTTTTCCACAGTATTTACAGAGGAGAAGGGCATTGAATTGTGCAGGGTAAAGGAAGCAAAGGGGGTAAATATGGAGACTATAATTAAGAAAGAGGTAGTACTGGAGCTTTTGAAACATATAAAAGTGGATAAGTCTCCAAGTCCTGACAGGATTTTCCCCAGGACCTTGAGAGAAGTTAGTGAGGAAATAGCGGAGGGTCTGGCAGTGATTTTTCAAATGTCATTAGAGACGGGTATAGTGCCGGAGGATTGGCGTGTTGCGCATCTGGTTCCTTTGTTTAAAAAGGGTTTGAGCAGCAAGCCTAGCAATTATCGGCCTGTATGTTTGACATCTGATGGAAATTGATGGAAAGTGTTCTTAGAGATAGTATATATAAGTATATGAGGGACAGGGTCTGATCAGGGACACTCAACATGCATTTGTGCGTGGAAGGCTGTGTTTAACCAATCTTGTTGAATTTTTTTGAAGAGAAATGTTGATGAGGGTAGAGCAGTGGATGTTGTCTATATGGACTTCAATAAGGCCTTTGATAAGGTTCTGTATGGGAGGTTAGTTAGGAAGGCTAAGGCTAAGTCCTTGAGTATTAATTTAGAGATAGTCAAATGGATTCAACAGTGGCTGGAAGGAAGGTGCCAGAGAGTAGTAATAGATAATTGTTTGTCAGGATGGAGGCTGGTGACAAGCGGTGTACCTCAGGGTTCGGTATTAGGACCGTTGCTGTTTGTCATATATATTAATGATCTGGAGGATGGGGTGGTAAATTGAATTAGTAAATATGCAGATTGCAGACTCGAAAGGCCAACATGGCCTGTTTCCGCTCCGTAAATGGTTATATGGTTATATGATACTAAAATAGGGGGAATTGTGGATAATAAAGAGGGTTTCAAAGATTGCAGAGGGATTTAAACTGCTTAGAGGAGTGGGCAGAAAGATGGCAGATAAAGTTTAATGCTGATAAGTGTGAGGTGTTTCATTTTGGAAAGAATAATCAAAGCAAGACATATGTGGTAAATGGGAGGGGATTGAAGAATGCAGCGGAGCAGAAAGATCTAGGAATAACGGTGCATTGTTCCTTGAAAGTAAGAGTGCATGTGGATAGGGTGGTGAAGAAGGCCTTTAGTATGCTTGCCTATATAAATCAGTGCATAGAATATAGGAGTTGGGAAGTAATGATTAAACTGTACAAAGTATTGATGAGGCCAAATTTAGAGTACTGTGTGCAGTTCTGGTTACCGATTTATAGGAAGAATATTAACAAGATAGAGAGAGTGCAGACAAGATGCAGAGAAGTGCCTGAGTTTCAGCATCTGGAATACAAGAAAAGACTGAGCAAATTAGGTCTTTACTCTTTGGAACGTAGAAGGCTGAGAGGGGATTTGATAGAGGTGTTTAAGATAATGAGAGGGATAGATAGAGTTGATGTGGAAAGGTTTTTCCCATTGAGAATAGGAGAGATGGATACAAGAGATCATGGGTTGAGAGTTGACGGGCAAAGGTTTAGGAGTAACATGAGGGGATCTTCTTTACTCAGAGTGTGGTTACTGTGTGGAATGGGCTTCCGGGAAAGGTGGTGGAGGCAGGGTCAATTTTGTAATTTAAGAAAGAGTTGGATAAGTATATGGATGGGAGAGGGATGGAGGGATATGGGCAGTGTGCTGGTAAGTGGGATTAGAGGAGGGTACTTGGATCAGTGCGGACTAGAAGGGCCAAATTGGCTTATTTCCGTGCTGTAATTGTTAGATGGTTTTATATATATGTACAGGACAATAAAGTCTCATCATTAAAATGAAAAAAAAGATCTCCTGAAAAAGTTCCTGGTGAGGGCAAGAACAAGGGTGTTTAAGGCCAAGGATCAAGATATTTACAAGAAGACCAGGTGCAACCTATGGAAGGCCATCCCTAAAGCAAAGTGGCAATTCCAGAGGAAGTTAGAGACAGAGACAGATACACATCAGCTATGGCAGGGAGTACAGGCCATTACAGCCTACAAAGAGAGGGTGAACACCTTAGATGGCTGTGATGTCTCAGTACCTGATGAGCTAAACACCTTCTATGCCTGCTTTGAGAAGAACCAAACAGTGCCTACTAGAATCCCTGAAAAGGCTGAGAGGACCCTGTGATATCTTCCTTAGAGGGTGATGTCAACATCATTCAAGAGGGTGAATCCTTGCAAGGCGTCAGGCCCTGATGGTGAAGCTGGCAGAGTACTGAAAATCTGCACCATTTTCACTCTCTCTGCAGTCAGAGGTTCCCACCTGCTTTAAAAGGGCATCAATCATTCCGGTACCCAAGAAGAGTAGCGTGAGCTGCCTGTACAACTACCCTACAGTGGCACTAACTTCTACTGTGATGAAATGCTTTGAGAGGCTGGTTATAGCCAGAATTTACACATACCTAAGCAAAGATCTGGACCCTCTGCAATTCTCCTATTGTCACAATTGTTCCACAGCAGATGCAATATCGCTGGCTCTGCACTAAGCTCTGGATCACCTTGAAAACAGTAATTCATATCTACAACTGCTCTTCATTGTCTTCAGCTCAGACTTCAATACCATTATTTCCTCAGTGCTGGTCAAGAAATGACAAACTCTAGGTCTCTGTACCCTACTCTGCAACTGGATCCTTGACTTTCTCATCGGAAGACCACAGTCAGTATGAAGTGGAAACAACGACTCCTCCTGACTGATTATAGGATGCATATTTAGCCCACTGCTCTACCTATAATACACCCATGACTGTGTGGCCAGTCACAATTCCAATGCTATCTACAAACTTGCGGATGACATCACAGTTGTTGGCAGAATCACAAACAGCAAAGAGGAAACATAGAGGAGAGAGATAGATCAGCTCGCTGAATGGTATAATGACAACCACCTTGCGCTCAACATTAGCAAAATCAAGGAGATGATTGAAGACTTCAGAAGGAAGTCAGGGGAACATGACCCAATCATCACCAAGGGCTCTGTCGTGGAGAAAGACAAGAACTTCAAATTCCTGGGTGACAACATCTCTGAGGATCTGTCCCAGAGCCTCCATGTTGATGCAATCATAAAGAACGGTCGCCAGTGGCTATACTTTGTGAGATATCTGAGGAGATTTGGCATGTCATTGAAAACTCTTGAAAACTTCTACAGTATAGGTGTACAGTTTCTTCCCTGCTGCCATCAGATTCCAGAATAATCAATGAACCAAAAAACACTATTTTAAAAAAAATTTATGGTAAGATGGTTATAATATGAATGTCTACGTTACGACGCTGCTACAAATCACAGAATTTCATGACTTGTTCATGACAATAAATTCTGATTTGAAATAGTGGAGAACAGCATGTAGAGAGTTGGTTTTGAGCTGAGAGAATTATGCATTAGTTAAAAATAAACATAATGCACCGATTCATGGGGCAGAAACACAAAATATCCGCAGAATCTGATGACATCTTGGGAATAGCAAAAGTTTGGGTGGGAGGAGATGTACAGATTACATAAAATATGAAAAATTCTTCAACGCCCTTATATTTGTCGAAATTATGAACATAGCAGCTTACTTTTTAATGTAGAACAGTGCATCCTTTTTCCAGACTTCCTACAGAGAATATAAAGATCAATCATAATCATTTTTATACAACACCAAATACCATGTACTTCTCAACATGGCCGATTACCCCCATCCCTCACCCACCATTGGGGACCACAGCCCATTTGGTGGGAGTGGGGGGCGGCCACAGAATTCATAAATATATTATTTATGTGTTTTATGAAGTTGGGTAGGAGAGAAGTACAGAAAAAAAACAACTAAAGAGGGAAGGGGGCCCGGCCCATAAGAGCAGAGTTCCAAAGAAAAAAATGAGAATGTCTGAACGTAAGTACATGTGCCTCACTTTTAAGTTCTGGCCATTACACACCTTTTGCCTTAATGTGTAGCCAATAAGCTGTACACCACTTGCCTACTCTAAATGAAATTTCACAGTGCAAGTTGTAAAGGAGCAAAATTGATTGCACAATGTGAAATTTGTCTCTGAGCCTGTCATGTTGATGCACAGATCACAGCAGGGAAATCACTCTGTGCACATTGCATGGGCATTATCCCTGGGGTGGCAGAGTTAGCGTAGCAGTTAGTGCAGCACCTTTACAGCACCAGTGATTGGGACCAGGTTTCGAATCCCACTTTGTCTATAAGGAGTTTGTATGTTCTCTCTGTGTCTGCATTTTCCCCAGGGGCTCCGGTTTCCTCTCACCGTTTGAAATGTACCGGGGGTGTAGGTTACTTGGGTGTCTTTGGGTGGAAATGGCCTGTTACCATGATGTATGTCTAAATTTAGACATTTAGAATAAACTTGTGTGTTCCAGGGCAGAAGATTTAAGAGGGAGATGAGGAGAAACTGCATATTCCAGAGAGTGGTGAATCTGTGGAATTCTCTGCCTCATTAAATGTATTTAAGGCACATTTTGAAAAATAGAGAAATTATGGGCAGGTGGATCAGCCGTGATCATATTGAATGCAAAGAAGGCTTTATGGGCCAGATGGCCGACTCCTGCTCCTAATTCATAGGTGTGAAGTTAGTGCATCTGAATGAAGTGATGGGACCATGTGGGTCTTGATTTCTAGGGCAGGTCCCATGAGGAGGGTGAAGGTGTGATAACTTTACACTAGCCATTTTCAATAGGGGCCCTGGGGGCCACAGCACATTTAAAGGATAGGGGGGCCGCAGCGTGGGGTGAAATCATAAAATATTTTTCATCTTTGTTATTTCATCTGTAGGAGAGAAGTACAGAAGTTATCATCTAAACTTGACTGCTTCAGAGGGAAGGGGGCCCATAAACTTTGAGCAGAGACCTAAGGAGTCCATAGCCAAAAAAAGAAAGATTGCAATTGGCTGCTGTAGACAAGAAGTGATAGACAGGTAAAATAGTTGGCGTAGTGGTTCGCACAATGCCTTTACAACACCAGTGATCGGGACTGGGGTTCGAATCCCACGATGTCTGTAAGGAGCTTGTACATTCTCTCTCATGGGTTTTCCCGGGGGCTCCAGTTTCCTCCCACTATTCAAAATGTACAAGGGTTGTAGGTTAATTGGGTGTAAATTGGGCTGTACAGACTTGTGGGCCAAAATGGCCTGTTACTGTACTGTATGTCCAAATTTGATTTAAATTTAAAATTAAAGTTTAATTCAGTTCCAATAAATCCTCACATTTCATAGTTATTTGCTTAAAAGAATTTGATTCAATGCCATTTTTTTCCATTCATTTACAGGACGCCTCTGGCAAGGCCAATATTTATTGCCTCCATCAAGATAATGGTGCTCAGTCGTCTTCTTGACCCACTAAAACCTGCTCTGTGAAGCTACTGTCATTGTTGAATGGGGAATTCCAGGACTGGGACCCAGTGTCATTGAGGAGCAACAATACATTTCCAAATTAAAAGGTGAAGAAAGTTCTGGGTTTTGTTAGAAATTTTTCATGTAAATTACATTCATTTATTAGTATTGACAAACTCCACTGCAATAAAAACAAATTTACATAACGCATGCCAAATGCACATTCAGCAAAGGAGTTGTAAAGGATATGTAATAGTTGAATTTTGTGGACCAATTTTTAGGGTAAAATTTAAAGGGTCAACTATTACATGCATACTACTTTTGATCACGCTGAGTCCCTGCGTCGTTCGAGGCATCAGGAGCTCAGATGGGTGGGCGTATGGCTGGGACCGGGTGGTAATTCTGTGTTTGGGGCATCGAGCTTGGATGGGTGGGCGGCCAAGGCAAGAGTCTTCAGTCGGAGCATCAGGAGCTCCGTCGGGTGGGTCCATGGTTGGGGCATCAGGAGCTCTGGTGGGTAGGCAGCCAAGGCCAAAAATAGGGGTGTCAAATATTGCAGGTAACTTATGGAAAATACCAGATTTTACATGGTATCAATTATTACATGCATATATACAGTATTGCACATTCTCTTTTAAATATTATTTTGCAATCTCAATTTAAGTAATTCATGGCTAAGCCTACATTAAATATCAACTCTTTATGTTCAGCTTCCACACGTAATTTAAAAATCTGATAATGCAAAGGAAAAGGATTTACTGTGATTCCTGGGTCCCAGCCAATGCTTCCCCAAGCTGGGACCTGTGGTGAAGCTCTTTCTCCAATTGAAGAGGGCCACCCAGAAAGCTGCAGCATCCATGCATCAACAGGGATGCCTGGACAAGTCGGGGAGGGGAGCTCCTCGACTGCGCATGCGCAAGGAGTCGCATGTGAGCAGACGACAACATTGGGAGGCCTTGTCGGAATGGCTCACCAAACCTTCCAGGAAGGCTCTCGGGCTGTCCAAGAGGCTGTCTGAGGAGGAGAAAACACTGGAACTGGAAGAAAATGGAGAAGAAGAAGAGGAGGAGGAGGAGGAAGAAGAAGGCAAAGAAGAAGAAGAAAGTTCAGAGGAAATGTTGGAAGAAGAATAAAGGGCAAGAAGAAAATCAAAACTATCCCTAAAGTTCAAGAAATATTACTTATGATTATGGAAGGATTAAAGTTAATTAGATGTGATATTAAAAGATCAGAGGTTAAAGTTAATAAAGTGTGTGAAATTGTTAAAGAAATGCAGAAAAAACATCAGAGAAAATTCAAAGTATTAATTTGGAAAATCAATTCTTTCAAGAAAAAGTAGATAAAGTGGATGAGGGATTGGAGCATGTGTTGGAGATGAATAAACATTTGTCTGAGAAAGTGGACCCATTGGAAAATTTCAATCGAAGAAATAATGTTAAGGTTATTGGCTTGAAGGAAGGAGAGGAAAGAAATGTTATTATTCAATTTTTACAATGTTGGATTCCTCAGAATTATGGTCAAGAGCATTTTAATGGGGATATTGAGATTGAGCGAGCTCATAGAGCTCTTCAACCTAAACCTCAGCGGAATAAAAGAAAAAAGGCCCATTTTAGTTAAATTTCTTAGGTATCAAGTGAGGAGAAAAAGTTTTGGAATTGGCAGCCAAACAGACTAAACAAAGAAAAATGCCAATGGAATTTGGAGGAAACAATTTTTTTTTCTATTCACATATAAGCTTTGAATTATTGAATAGAAGGAAGAGTTTTAATCTGGTTAAAAATATACGGTGGAAGAAGGATACACTTTTATTCTACGTTATCCTGCGGCTTTGAAAGTATTTATCCAAGGAGGGCCAAGTCAATTTTTTGTGAATCAGAACATGCTCAAGGGTACTTGGAAGGTTTACCGGATATGGGTCAAGAGCTGACTTAAAGAGTGGACACATGAAGGCAGAAAATAGTATTTTTGAGATGAAAAAATTTGGAAGCTGTCTGTAATATTGTAAAGACTAATTTTAATATACTCGGAGGAGCTGGAGGCAGCTGACTGGTTCCTGCCAAACAGTAGACATTATTTTGCGGCGTTAGTTGCAACCCAAAAATTGGAGGACGGTAGCATTGTCAGGGGACTTTATGACAATGCTTGAGGGGGGGCTTCCTTTTCTTTTCTTCTTTCTTTCTACTCTTTCATATATACAATCAAGTCCCTTTTTTTAAAAAACTGAATTTAATGTTTATGTTGTATTTGAGGGATTGGTGAGGAGAAGAAGGGAGGTTATGAAAAAGGGGAATGTATAAGAATTTCTAATTTTTTGCAATGAGTGAAGGATTAAAATTTATGAGCTTTAAACAGGCTTCAGAACCCTATAAAGAGAGTATTGACATATATGAAAAAAAATGAAAGTAGATATTGCTTTTTTTTGCAAGAAACACATTTAATTGAAAAAGAACACCAAAAATTAAAAAGGGATTGAGTTGGAACAGTAGTAGTGTTGCATTTTAATACAAAAGCTAGAGGAGTAGCAATTTTAATAAATAAAATGCTTCTGATTAAAATACATAATACACTTTCAGACCCAATTGGTCATTTTGTTTTAATAAATCGTCATATTTTTTTCTGAACAATGAATATTTATGCTCCAAATGTGGATGATGGTACATTTATACAAGAAACTTATCTAAATATGGGAGAAGCTAATGAAAATATTTTAGTAGGTGGAGATTTCAATTTCTGCTTAGACCCTTTATTGGTTAGATCTACAAAGAGTGTGTTGAAATCTATGGTGGCAAAAATAACTTTGTTCCAGTTATTGAGCATGAGGTTTAACTGTAAGCCAGAGTGACCCACCTTCTTTTGCAGGACAGACACGTTAACAGGACAGCTGCTATCACAATGGCTAGAAAACTAACCACAATAAGTACCACAATCAAATTAAAACCTGCAAAGAAAAAGTAAAATGAATTAGTTTCCACTTAAATTAGTTGATAATTCATAAAAGAAACAGGATCTACATCATCATAATTTCCATATATTATATTTGCTTCCCATGGGAGGGGAGACGAGGACAAGAGGGCACAACTTCAGGACTGAGATGTGGAGGAATTTATTTGGCCAGAGAGTGGTGAACAATTTGCTGCCATGGGCGGCTGCACAAGCCAGGTCGTTGGGTGTATTTAAGTCAGAGATTGATAGCTATCTGAATCGTCAGGATATCAAAGGTTATGGGGAGAAGTCAGGGGAGTGGAGCTGAATGGAAGAATGGATCAGCTCACGATGGAATGGAAGAACAGACTCCTTGTGCTCCTATGTCTTATGGTAGTTGTTAAAATGAAGATATTTCAACATTACTTCTCCTTTCAGTTCAGATACACAGATAATTGCAAACAATACTGTCCCATCATGATGTGGTTGTTAAAATAGTATTCAGCTATTTCAAGATACAATTTTACCAGAAATAATTAACTAGCTTTTATTGAATGCATATTCATGCCAAAGATTGAGTAATTATGGAGAAGGAGAATCAACATTTATCCTTGTACCTCTTTGTTTCCTATCATCTGGAGGACCGAGCACTCCTTTCATATCAGGTGGCGATTCCATTGCAGTTATTTCAATTTAGTGTACTGCTTTCAGTGCTTATATAGCGTCCTCCCTCTCTACTAAACTGGGGAGATGGAACACAGCTCGGGTGCCATCCTTTCTTTGAGGAACACCCCTGTTCAATTTGCAAAGTTGAACCTTCACTTGTGGTCACCTATCACTTACATTTTGCTTCGCACTTTGACCTTTTGTTCCTATACCTCCAATGCTATTCCAATAATCCTCAAGCTAAGCTTGAGGAACTGCACCTCATGGACCCATGGGCCATATTATAGCTCCATGGATGGACTGTCAACATTTGCAGCTATTTTGTTTTAGGTTTACAGATTTACTTGACAATTTTCTGGTAACTTCAGGGGTTCTTCAAGTGGAGAATGAAGTCATTTTTCATTTATATTTCTATCAGGTGGACCTTTTTTTAAATCATCACCTTCTTTCACCCAATAAGTTCTACCTTTTTGTAGTTTTGTTTTCCAAGCGATCTTTAACATTATCCCTTTTCTCCCCTTAAGGTTTTCAAATTTATTGTCAGAGTACATACAATCTGCATTGAATTCGTCTATCGTTATTGAATGAAGATCTACCGGGACCAATGCCTGAAGAGGGCGCATAAAATCAGTGAACCGGTGCGGACTCGAAAGGCCAACATGGCCTGTTTCCGCTCCGTAAATGATTATATGGTTATATGGTTACGGTTATATGACATCACATACAAGCCTGAGATTCTTTTTTCCTGTGGTCGAGGCAGAATTACCACTTATTGGTAGTGCAAAAAAAACTGTACACAATGTAAACATGTAACCAAAGAACTGTAAACAGATAATGAATGTAAACATCTGACTGTGCTATACAGAGAGAACAAAAAGAAAATCAATAAAGTGCACAAGTAAGAGACCTTAAATGAGTCCCTGATTGAGTGTTGTTGAGGAGTCTGATGGTGGAGGGATAGTAGCTGTTCCTAAACCTGGTGATGTGAGTCTTGTGGCACTTAGACCACTTTTGTAATAGCACCAGCGAGAATAGAGCATGTGCTGGATGGTGTGGATCCTTGATGATTGCTGCTGCTCTCCAACAGCAGTGTTCTCTGAAGATGTACTCAATAGTGGGGAGGATTTTGCCTATGATGTCCTGGGCTGTGTCCACTACCTCTTCATCTTACAATTCTATCTACTCCCATTTCTATTTTGAATTCAAAGGTAGAGAGATCATGTTGCAACTCTACAAATCTTTGTAAGACCACACTTAAAAGTATTGTGTCCAGTTCTGGTCACCTCATTATAGGAAGGATGTGGAAGCTATGGATAGGGTGCACAGGAGATTTACCAGGATGTTGCCTGGATTGGAAAATAAATTTAGACATATGGCACAGTAACATACAGCATGAGTTTGTGCTGCCAAATTTACACCCAATTAACCTATACCCCCAGTATATTTTGAACAGTGGGAGGAAACCAAAGGCCTCGGGTAAAACCCATGCAGATACGGGGAGAACATACTAACTCCTTACAGACAGCATGGGATTCAAACCACGGTCTTGATCACTGGCACTGTAAAGATGCTGCACTATCTGCTATGCCACCCAAAGTCCTTATGAGGCAAGGTTAGCAGAGCCAGGACATTTTTCTTTGGAATGAAGAAGGATGAGAGGTGACTTAATAGAGATCTATAAGATTCTGCGAAGCATAGATAAGGTAGATAGCTAGTGCCATTAGGAAACTCTTAGACAGGCACATGGATGAAAGGAATGTAGAGGGTTACAAGGTAGGAAGAGCTTAGTTGTTTTTTGGAATATATAGGTCGGCACAACATTGAGAACAAATGGACCTGTACTGTGCTGTAATTTTCTATATTCAATAATCTGAACTCAGTTTCTCTCTCCACAAATTCTTTCTGAGTAGTTGAGCAGTTTTGAAAAACACTTTAATTTTCTGTGAAGTATGACTTTGAAGAGGTATTAAGACAATGTATAACAATGTTCTGGGGAAATTAAATCATCTATCCTTTAAATCAGGTACATTCCATTTTCTTATAATGTTCAGAACCAAGATATTATATTTCTATCATTACAATCTGTTTTCACACACTTGAGCATGACATTCCAACTTCTGTTGAAAAGGATTAAAACCCTTTCTGGTGTGGTTCTCCTGGCAACAGGATATTCCACGAACAGGACTAATGGTGCACAGAGGACTAGCTAGTGCTTTAATTTTACGACAAAGCTTGTTTCATAAAACATTAAAGAGAGAGAGACAGAATGTGTGTGTGAGAGAGAGAGAAAGACAGTTCTATTGCACTATTACCAACGCAGAATAGAATTCTCTTCCACATCTCGACCAAAATTTACCCCTCCACCAACTATTTCTGAAACAGATTTTCTGATCATTTACAGTTGCTGTTTGTGGGATCTTGTTGTGCATAATTTACCAACATTTCATTGGCATAAGAACATAAGAAACAGGAGCCTGCTCCATCATTCAATAAGATTAGGGCTGATCTGGCCATGGACTCAGCTCCACCTGTCCGCCTGTTGCCCGTAACCCTTAATTCCCTTGTTCTTCAAACAACTATCTGTTTTTAAATACATCCAATGAAACAGATTCTACCACTTCCTCCCTGGCAGAAGCAGTTCCTCCTTGTCTCTCTCTCTCTTGCGTCTGTTCCCCTGAATCTTGTGGTTTAATTCCCTAATTCTGGTCTGACATGCCAGTGGAAATAACCTCCCTGGTTTCTATCTTATCTACTCTTTTCATAATTTTATATGTCTCCATAAGATCCTCTCCCTTTCTAAACACCAATGAGCATAGTCTCAGCTTCCTCAATCTATCCTGATAAACAAAACCCTTCATTTCCGAGCTCAAGCTGAAGAATCCCCTCTGCACTGCCTCCAAAACCAACACATCTCAGTACAGCGTGAAACACTGAAGTCTGCAGAAATGCGAAGGAACTCAGCTGGCCTTTTCAATACCCATAAAAAGAAAATATATATTGCTGACATTTTGGCCTGAGCCCTTCTTCAAGGGATGTAGCAGAATGTAGCAGAATAAGTGAATTTGCCAGTTGCTTGAGATTGTGTGTTGTGTGGATTGGCAAACTGACTGTTGGGGATGCCTATTTTAAACTTTAATATTTTTTATCTATTTATTTTCATGATTTTTTTTGCCAATTGCTTGAGGATGTAGGTTGCTTGAATTTTGGAATAACAGGAATTTTACTGTAAATCTGTTGGGGTTGCCTGAGAATGTAATTTGAACCTGAATCTCATCCCCCTTTTCCCCAAACGTTAGTGAGTTGACTTAGTGACAGAACCAGAGAAACAATTGAAATAGCAAGCAGGAGTAGAACTCCTTGTTAAATTTATTTTCTGCCAATATAAGGACATTTGAGACCAGCCATAATATGGCAGGGCCATGCAGCAGATGAGTTAATTTTTACTGAGCTGAGGTCACCCTGATCCACATGTCTCATCATCAAAGCATATCATCCATTGCACTCATGAACAATCAATGCGTTGGCTCTTGCACATTTCTCGCATTTTCATTTGGTTGTCTAACTGAGTACATACATATTTTTAATCTCTTCAAAGCAAGAGCTTGCGGTAGCAAACAAGACATGTATCATGGAATGAAGGGAAAAAAAGTTAGGTGAGTGGATTTTGCAAAGAAACAGGTGGATAATTTGCACTGTAAAAAGTTGTCAGAGTTAACCTAAACTAAGCCTGAATTGTTAATTCAAATTTTGGTTATAGACTCAATGTGTTCTCAAAATTGAACACTCAACAGGATCATCGAAGGGACAGTGCTCCTCTTTCTCTGACTAGAAGAGGCACTGAGCAATTTCTGCTGACAACGAATCTTTGTCTACTTTACGATGGACCAAAGGACATTTCAGGTAATATCACATTTTCATTTTTATCACATGGCAATAAAATAATCTTGAAAGAAAAATATCCTCAGTATGCCACCAAACAACTGGATGGTGCAATCTCTGTCTTCCCTGGCTGGGAATGCCCTCAGGAGGATGAAAACAGAAAAGATTATAGAGGCGTTCATTAGAGGACAGGCTATTCGGCCCAATTCCTCCATGTCACCCATTCTGGGCTCATCCATTTGCCTGCATTTGGATAACATTTGTCTCAACCCTTCCTACCATATCAGAATCTGAATTTATTGTCATGAAGTAAAAACACAATGCTGGAGAAAAAGCAGGTCAAACAGTGTACTTTACATAGCAAAGATAAAAGTGCATAACCAACGTACTGAGATTGAAGGTCATTTGGGTGTAATTGGGCGGCACAGGCTTGTGGGCTGGAAGGGCCTGTTACCGTGGTGAAAGTCTAAATTAAAAAAAATATTTAGACAGAAAATAGTTGGTTAATCATGGTAAACTTATTGAAATATATTGGGGCCAATCTCACAAACACATCGATTTGTAGATAGCGAATCGATCTATCCTCAGGTTTTCCTGAATCAGATATTCTTAAGAGCTGCCATGTCAAGAATAACAAAACTCTACAACATGTCTTCACATCATTGAGGACGAGATACCCACGAATTTTACACTTCTTAAGGCCTCTTCTGACAGATTTTTGGTTTCACCACTTTATCATATTCAACCCTTAGGGAAACTTAAAACCCTCAATTTAATTTACTTTTTAATTTAGACATACAGCATAGTAACAGGCTATTTCGGCCCACGAGCCCATGCTGCCCAATTACCTACAACCCCCAGCATGTTTTGAAGGGTGGGAGGAAACCGTAGCCCCCGAGGAAAACCCATGCAAACACGGGGAGAATGTACTCCTTACAGACAACGTGGGATTCAAAACCTGGTCCCGATCCCTGGTGCTGTAACAGCATTGCACTAACTGCTACATTAACCATGCTGCTACAATCACCCACCGCTGCTCTCCCTGTGCCCGGACTGGGGCCGCCGCCTCCCCCTTGCTCCTGCCCGTATCGGGGCCGCCGCCGTCTACCCTTCGCCCGGGCCGGGGCCGCCGCTGCTCTCCCTGTGCCCGGACTGGGGCCGCCGCCTCCCCCTTGCTCCTGCCCGTATCGGGGCCGCCGCCGTCTACCCTTCGCCCGGACCGGGGCCGGGGCCGCCGCTGCTCTCCCTGTGCCCGGACTGGGGCCGCCGCCTCCCCCTTGTCATACCCACACTCCTGTTCGGCTCCGAATCATGGGTCCTCTACCGGCACCACCTACGGCTCCTAGAACGCTTCCACCAGCGTTGTCTCCGCTCCATCCTCAACATCCATTGGAGCGCTCACACCCCTAACGTCGAGGTACTCGAGATGGCAGAGGTCGACAGCATCGAGTCCACGCTGCTGAAGATCCAGCTGCGCTGGATGGGTCACGTCTCCAGAATGGAGGACCATCGCCTTCCCAAGATCGTATTATATGGCGAGCTCTCCACTGGCCACCGTGACAGAGGTGCACCAAAGAAAAGGTACAAGGACTGCCTAAAGAAATCTCTTGGTGCCTGCCACATTGACCACCGCCAGTGGGCTGATAACGCCTCAAACCGTGCATCTTGGCGCCTCACAGTTTGGCGGGCAGCAGCCTCCTTTGAAGAAGACCGCAGAGCCCACCTCACTGACAAAAGGCAAAGGAGGAAAAACCCAACACCCAACCCCAACCAACCAATTTTCCCTTGCAACCGCTGCAATCGTGTCTGCCTGTCCCGCATCGGACTGGTCAGCCACAAACGAGCCTGCAGCTGACGTGGACTTTTTACCCCCTCCATAAATCTTCGTCCGCGAAGCCAAGCCAAAGAAAGAAAAGACAATCACCCACCTCACTGACAAAAGGCAAAGGAGGAAAAACCCAACACCCAACCCCAACCAACCAATTTTCCCCTGCAGCCGCTGCAACCGTGTCTGCCTGTCCTGCATCGGACTTGTCAGCCACAAACGAGCCTGCAGCTGACGTGGACTTTTACCCCCTCCATAAATCTTCGTCCGCAAAGCCAAGCCAAAGAAGAAGACTTTCACTATGTTTTTCCTCCAGGTTTTGATCACTTTAAAGTTAATGACCCCAAGTCTATCCTCTGGAATAAAAGATCTAAATTGAGATACCATTGTTGTTGCCTTCCTTTCTATTCTCTCTACAGCCTGAGGATCTAATTATTGCCAGATGTTTGGGTCCTAATTGGAGCATAAATAAGTATAAAGTTGTTTAGTTAAGTGTAATTATTTTAATTCACGACCTTGCAATATTCTCTGGGATTTTGGTCGCCCTGTGTGTTTCCTGAATTTTTAGTGACCCATCAGTGATGGGGCAATTCCTTCTCTATTCTTTATAAATTGGTAGCCATGCATTGAACACACATGTCTTGAGGTTTCTATGTGTGACAGGGGACATCTGTTTAGGAATTGACAATTGCTGTTAAAATGGGTTTTCACAAAGAACACACAGGTGCCAGACTGCTGGTGACTTGTGGTCAAAGGGCTGCTGTGGGCTGCTGGAGACTGGCTGAAGGGGTACCAGGTACCAGAACCAGAATGAGAGAGGGTGCTGAGGCCAAGATGGGCTTCCCAAGGGGCCTCAGGAGTGAGGGCTTCCCAAGGGGCCTCAGGAGTGAGGGCTTCTTGATTGTGTTGGGGGTTTGGATCTGGATCTCAGGTTCCCAACGATTTGGACTGAAGTCTGTGCTGCTGCGGGAGCACTGGAGGCGAATCCAAGGACACTCATCGACTCTGAAGGACCTCTCTTTTGCTTCTTTTTCTGTGACTGTAAGGGGCACTGGGCATTTTCTGCTGATGGGAAATCTTTGCCTTATGGAAAACTAAATGATATTTCAAGTAATATTATAGCAGAGGTCCAAAAAAAATCAGTGATTGGGTCAGCCCAAATTTTCAGATTTTCCAGATTCTCAGGTAGTACTTTTAAAATTTAAATTTAAGGAGGGAGTAAAAAGATGAACAGGTAAAATTTGACAGTTTATTCATTACAAGTACAGCATGCTTCATTTATCAAAATGGGGAGTTTTAAAGAAAAAAAGTGGTCACTTGCTGCCGCTGAGCATCTGTGATGCTTACACATGGATGCACACAAAAGCCCGCTAAATTTTAAAAGTTTGAGTTTTCAAAAAGTCTGAATTTCTTGGATCTGGGATTTTAGACCTCTACTGTACATCTGTTTTATTAAATAAAGCATAGGATGTCATAGGTGCTCTGTGGTTAGTAAGGGATTATGTAAAGATAAAGGTTGAGAACCACAGATCTAGTCCATGCTGAAATGTTTATTCTTTCTCGTCCATTTGACCTGCACCTGGACCATACCCCAAATCCTTAGACAATTGTCGATTTGCACAGTGTGACTTTTGGAGCTTGTTCCATATTTTGTTTATAAGTTGTGAGGAGGTCATTTCAGCCCATCAAATCTTTGCTGGCTCACCATCCCATTCCCACACTAACTTCCCCTGTCACCTATTTCTCCAATTTCTACCCCCAGATTCTATCACTCACTTGAACTCTATGGATAATTAATTGACAGAGACCAATTAACCAACCAACCCACACGTCTCAGGATGTGGGAGAACCTGGGAGCACTCGGAGGAAATAAACCTGGTCACAGAGAGAACGTTCAAACTTCACTCAGATACCACTGGAGGCTAAGATTAAACCTGGGTCTCTGGCGCTGTGATGCAGCAGAAACCCAGGTTCAATCCTCATTCTATTAGTCCAATCCAGCTAATTCATCTAATTAAAATTCAACCAATTGGTCCACTCTCATATTTTACACCTGCATTCCAGGAATAAAAGGGTTATCAGATGAGGAGCATTTGACAACTCTTGGCCTGTTCTCATTGGAATTTAGTAGAATGAAACATTTCAAATGTTAAAAGGCATGGACAGTGTAGTTGTAGAAAGGTTGTTTTCCATGGTGGGAGAGTCTAGGACAAGAGGGCACAATTTCAGGTTTGAAGGGCATCTGCTTAGAACAGAAATGCCTAGGAATTTCAGGCCACGTCATTGGATGTATTTAAGACAGAGATTGACATGTTCTTGATTAGCCAGGGCATCAAAGGTTATGGGGAGAAGGCTAGGAAGTGGGCTGAGTGAGAAATGGATCAGCTCACGATTGAATGGCAGGGCAGGTTTGATGGGCTGAATGGCCTATTTCTGTTTCTATGTCTTATGGTCCATAGTATTTTATCACTGACAAAATACTTTGGATGTGTTGCCATGTTCTTAAAGTGACATTCACTGACAAGCTTCTCTTCAGATTGGGTAGACACTCAGAGTCTTTTTCTTGAACCCCAGTCCTGATCATTGGGTCTCTAAAGGCACTGCACTAACCGCTACCCTCCAAAAAAAAATTCGGAATGCTTCTCGAATTTGCGTGTCCTTCTTGTGCAGATATATGAACATGCAGAGAATGGGGGGGGGGGGGGGGGGAATGGTGGAGGAAGTATGGGTATCACATTCAACATAGAAAGCATGAGCTTAAGAGTCTGTTCCTGGGCTGCTCTATGGCCACCCAGATGAACAAACTTCTTAGAAAAGACCCAGAAATATCGCAAACTACACTACTGGCTAAACAATTCTGCAGCCGAATGACAATGGTAATAAGAGCACCACAGTTAGCACAACACCTTTACAGCACCAGCGATCGGGACCTGGGTTAGAATCCTAAGCTGTCTGTAAGGGGTTTGTACACTCTCTCTGTGTCTGCGTGTTTTCTCCCCGGGAGTTCCAGTTTCCTCCCACTGTTCAAAACGTTCTGGGGGTGTAGGTTAATTGGGTGTAAATTTGGTGGTACAGGCTTATGGACCGAAATGGCCTGTTTCTTTGTTGTATGTCTAAATTTAAATTTAGATGACCTTGCCCATGGCCAAGGTCATCAAGCTGGTCCTTGAACTCGGAGAAGTGAGCCAGAGAGGTGTCACAGTGCTCACCACTAGTTGCCCAGTTGATGCTTGATGAGATTGAAGTTGGACCATTGAGATTTAAATATTAAGGAAGTTGGGGATTCCACAGTTAATGCAACAAAGTGGCACTGGGGTAAATGTTCAGCCAACATTGTGCTAAATGTTGAGTCAGGAACAAGGGGGTCTTTCTTAAACAATGCTCCTGTCTTGTGATTAATTTTTCTGCCCATCAACACCATTCAAACACGTGTCCATACCATCTCCTTCTAACCATCCTCCAGATGGATAGACAGAGAGAATTTACTTGATTTGGAGAAAGTGGGATGAGTCAAAAGAGAAGATATTGAGGGAGAGAATGGAGGTGGAGGGGGGACCTGGCGGTGGTGGAGGGAACCTCTGGCAAGGGAAGAGGGTGGTGGGGGGATGACAGGAAAGGAGGGTGGAGGTGGAGGGGGACTTCTGGTGGGGGAGGAGAGTGGTGGTGGAGGGGGGACTGGGCAGGAGAGGAGGGTGGTGGTGAAGGGGAACTTCTGGTGGGGGGAGGGGGGTGGTGGAGGGGGATATGCCAAGCAGTGGAGGGAGTGTTCTTGGGGGACTGGATAGACAGCTAACAGTTTCTTCTGTTACATATTGAGCTGAACCCAGATGATCACCTACAATCACCTCCTGTACCCTTCCTTCTGGTCACTCCTACCGATGTATCCTTGACCATCTCCTCCTCATCTGTATGCTGTCGCTCAGCTACAACATCCATCAATTTCCACACACGCTGACAACTCAACCTTTGTTTCACCTGTGCAAACATGAGCTTGCAATAAATTCCTGCTATGTTGTAAATTGCATTGATCCCTGTTCACTCACTACCCCGTGTGGTTAGCTTAGTGGTTAGTGCCACGCTGTTACAGCGCCAATGGCTAGGGTTCGAATCTGGCACTGTCTGTAAGGAGATCGTATGTATTCCCCGTGTTTGTGCGTGTTTCCTCCGGGTACTCCTGTTTCCTCCCAAGGTTGTATGTCAATTGGGTGACATGGGTTCATGGGCAGAAAGGGCCTGTTACCATGTTCTGTGTCTAAAAAAAATTGATGATTGACACTGACCTCCCGAGATATTCACTCAATTAAAAAATTTGCTTGCTTGTTTACAAATATTTCCTACACTCCCACTTCTGTAATCTCATCCATCTCTCTACTCCTCTGAGGTTTCTCCACTCCTCCAAATCTGGCTTTAATTAAAAAAAAATTTTTTTAGATATACAGCACGGTAATAGGCCATTCAGCCCACAAGATCATGCTGCCCAATTACACCCAATTAAGCTACAACCCCGGTACGTTTCAAATGGTGGGAGGAAACCGGAGCTCCCGGTGAAAACTGATGCAGACATGGGGAGAACTACAAACTCCTTACAGACAGTGCAGGATTTGAACACCGGTCCTGATCGTTGGCGCTGTAACAGTGTTGCGCTAACTGCTACGCCAAGCATGCCACCCCTTCTTGTACGTTTTATCTAAACTCTTTCAATAAAGGGGGCTAGATCTTAGTAAACAGACATTGCTGGAGAAATTCAGCAGGTCAAACAGTGAACTTTATATAGTGAAGATAAATATAGATAACCAACATTTCGGATCTTTATCAACTCAGACCCCAAACACTGGAATTCTCTCTAAATCTCTAATTCCAACTCACAACCAACCACAGGGTTGAAACTATCCTTGTCCCTCCTTTTGCTTTGTTAATGGAAATGTGCAGAGAAAGGTTATGACTCAACGACATTGAAATGGTACATCATCCATTTCCAGAATTTTTCTGTTTTAATTTCTGTCATCAATGACTTGTTAATTCTGGCTTTTGTCACCCACACATTACCTGGCGAATGTTCCTCCACAATGACCAGATCTGGTGGAGTGCTGCTTTCTGTGAGAAGTTGGGTTGGCTTTGGCAAAAGTCTTGGACTGCGTGGAGCAGCTGGAAGGAAGCAGAAGCAATCTGAGTGTTAAACGTGATCCACAAATAGGCATCATAACACAGCAGTGTTCCCAAGAAAGCCACAATCTATTAGAAGACAAATCAAAGATTCCACTAATAGTTACTAAACTTTTTTTTGTGGAATAAGAATCTCAGCATAACATTATAATTTGTCAAAATTAAGCTACTGTTGATGTAATATTTTCTGTTATGTAGTGACTGGTGTTTCCTAAGTTATCGTTGAGATAAAATTTGATAAAATACAGATCGTAACATTTCTGCCTAAGTTGTTCCTTCCTCCTGCCACTACCTTCTGCTGGAAATGTTCACCCCTGTAATGAATCATGCGACTTTTTCCCAAGCCTCCATAAAAACCACAGCTCTGCATCTAACTTCTAAGTGACACTGTTGGCCTTCCCCTACAGAGGAAATCCATAGAGAGAGCATCCATGCCTGGCCCTCACAGATTAGTGACGGTTGTAATCCCTCTCCTAACAAACACAAAACTCTAAATCTTGTTTCTCTCCACAAATCTTTACAGTCTCTGATTTTTCTTTCAGACATCCATATATCTGCAGATATTATTAACATTTTCCATTTCAAAAATAAAACAAGTTATGTAGAAGTTTGGTTAAAATCTAATTTTGAACAAATTTAGGAATTGTTAAATTTCATGCATTTAATGACTCTTATTGCAAGGGAAGGATGTGGCTTGGGAACAAAATACATTCCATATCATCTATTAATTTATTATTATTCATCCACAGGATGTATCATTTTCACCTCCTCCCAATGTGGCCTCGCCTTCATCGATGAGTCTGAGTGCAGACGAGGCATCCGTGATCTGTCCACAGTGGCCAGGTTGAATACCCAGCTCCTTGTCATTTCAACTCCCCTTCCCAGTCCTGCACTGACCTGTTTGTCCACTGCCAGAGTGAGGCCCAACACCCATCCAAGATATTCTGAAGGACGCACGTAGGCTGCGGGCTGCTGGAGACCAGCTTGTGGGAACCACAGGTATCGGAACTGGGAGGGGATACTGAGGGCAAGAAGGGCTCCCAAAGGGGCCTCAGGAGCTGAAAGATTCCTGATCATATAGGGGTTTGGATCTGGGAGCCCAGGTTGCCAATGGATCTGACAGGGGGCCATGTGGCTGCAGAAGCACTGGAGGCAAATCCATGGACACTCAGTATCTCTGACTCACTTTTGCTTTGCTTTTTCTTATTGTTGGGGGTCACTGGCCAGAGTGAGCCTTTAGGGAAGGCAAAAGTTGACATAGATTATGCTTCCTTGGGGTGCAGATCCATTTATCCCTCAAGGTTGCTGCACAGGTTAATAGGATAATTAAGAAGGCCTATGGGATGCTGGGATACATTAATAGGGGGGATTGAATACAGCAGTAGAGAGGTCATGTTGCAATTCTGCAAATCTTTGGTAAGACCACACTTGGAGTATTGTGTTCAGTTCTGGTCATCTCATTATAGGAAGACTTGGTAGAGGTCTACAAGAATATGAGAGGCATAGTTAAGGTGAATAGATAGCGCCTGTTTCCTAGGGCAGGATCAGCAAGCACTAGAGGTACAAAGTTAAGGAAGTAAAGTTCAGAGGAGACATCAGGGATAATTTTTTTTTACATAGAAAATTTTGGAGGACTGGAATGCTTTGCCAGGGATAATGGTGGAGGCTAAAACATTAGGGGCATTTAAGAAACTTTTAGACAGGCACATGGATGAAAGAAAAATAGAGGGTTATGGGGTAGGGAGGGTTTTGTACCTTTTTGTTTTAGGGAGGGATATATGGGTCAGCACAATATTGAGGGGCAAATGGCCTTTATTGTGCTGTAGTGTTCTATGTATCATTACAATTTGTGAATTATTACTTGACAATAAAGGAACTAATTCTGCCTGGGTAGTCCACCCTTTCCCACACTCCCCACCCCTACAACCTCTCATCACTCCTCCTCCTCCTCCCATACACACATTTCATCCACTGGACCCATCCACCTTCATCTCACCCTGCTCATCCCATTTCTTCCACCTTCACCTTCCCCCACTTGGCTCCACCTGCCTTATGTTGTCAACTTTCACCCACTGTCCACCTTGCTCCCAACTCCAACCTCTGCCTCCCGACTCCACCTTGCTGTCATCCTTTGACGCTCCTCAGTCCACCAATTACCTTCTTTACCCCCGTGGCCATCCCCCCCCCCCCAACTCTTCACTGTACTGACCAACTTCTCACACTCAGCCCTGATGAGGGGTGTTGACCTGAAACGTTGAAAATTCCATCTCTCCCACAGATGCTGGTCGACCTGCTGAGTTCCTCCAGCCAACTGGTTGTGGAGACATTGTTGGCAGAGCTAATACTATCTGCCCCTGGGAGGATGCTGGTGAACCACCTTGTGGACCTGATTAAGCCTGCAGTGAAGACCTTCCCATTGTGCTTTTGGGGAGGAAGTTGATGACACACAGTGAGGGGGCAATGATATGGCCGAGGTTAGAGGACTTTCATTGCATTTGTTCAACATGAGTGAAGATCCTCAGGTGTGAAGAAGATAATTTTGAAGAATTTCACACCTCTAGACAAGCATTTAATCACTCACTGATGAACTCCCCCCCTTTCCTCCCCTTCTCGTATCACAGAGCAGTTTGCAACCCTCTCAAACACCTCTCAATTCCTTTCTCTTCATCCTGCTCCTACCTATAACCTAGTGCCTTCAAGCCTGTGCTCCTCCCCTTCCCCTTTCCACCCTTCAAACTCCCTCTTCCCCCTCACCCCATTCCTCCTCCTCCTTCTCTCCCCTTTCCATTTTCCCCACTAACACTTCCTCCCTCTTCCCACTCTCCCCAACCCTTCCTCCCTTTCCCCTCACCCCCTTCACCCTTCTTCCTCAAGTGATTGGTTAAATTCTATCATCCCTGATGAAGGGCCCAGGCCCAAATTGCCGATTGCCAATTGTATTCCACAGATGCTTCCTGACCTGTTGATCCTCAAGCACTTCCGTGTATTACTTTAATTCCCCAGCATCTGCAGACTCCCCGTTTACCTGCTGGTAATGTTTGTCTGATGCGGACTAGGGCTCCTTCTGTAAAACATTGCAACCTTCATTTCAGATGGTCATTCCCTCATCCATGCCGATCATCAGTGTTATCTAGATAATTCAATGGGTGGCCAGCTTCATTCCATGCAGCTTACAGCTCCACTTGAAAGAGCATTCAGGCTGATCATGAGTGATCGTAGCATCAGTAGATAGAGGATTTCATTACCACCAAACTGAACCAGGGTCACATCTCTTCCCTCAGATCCACAAACAAGATGTCCTGGTAAGCCCATTGTTTCTGCCTGCTCTTTCCCTGCCGATTTATCTCCTCACACCATACTTTCTATCCTGCTCCGGACCCTTCCCACTGATAACCACGATACCTCGCATGAGTTTCGATGAGTTCTGATTCCCCGCCCCCACTGTCTTATCTTCCCCATGGATTTCCAGTCTCTGAGCCCCTCCGTCTTCCCATCTGGAAGGTCTTAAAGCCCTCTGCTTCACCCTGGAATATGATCCAGCCACTCTGGCATGGTTAGTGTAGCAGTGGTCACAATGCTATTACAGCACCTGCGACACTGGTTTAAATCTGGCACAGTCTGTGAGGAGATTGCTCCTTCTCCTTGTGTCTGCGTGGGTTTCCTCTCTGGGTGCTCCAATTTCTTCCCACCCTTCGAAACAGACGGGGGTTGTGGGTTAATTGGGGTATTTGGGCAGCATGGGCTTGTGGGCCAGAAGGGCCTATTACCGTGTTGTATGGCTAAGTACGAAATGTAAACATTTCACCACCCCCAACCGACTTAAATTGTTCCAATAAAAATTAAATACCTCAATGAAGGACTCAAGCTCAAAACATTGGTTATGTATATTTTACACTGTTTGTCCTGCTGACTTTCTCCAGCATTGTTTTTCTTCAACCATGATGTCTGTAGACTTTCATGTTTTACTTATAACTTGTTCTCTTCCTGAGTAACCTCTCCAACCCCTTCCTTTCCTACCCTGTTGATCTCTCATCTGCCCTCTCAGTCTTGATGAAGAGTTCTGACCCACTGATGATGTTGAGTTCCAATAGCTGTTTGTTTTTCTTTTGCTCTGGATCCAACACCTGCAGTCTCTCACATCCCCAGAGTCACGTCGAACTTCCCTAAGTTAGCAGCCAGTGGTTCCCACTCAGACCACAGATCCATTCACAACCTCAGCTGGACTTAAAGATTCCCTCAGGAGAAAGGCAACCCTCTCTGGTGAATAATTCGCCCCCACGGAACTGATTCTCAGAGACAATGACATCATCCTCGAAGCCACATCCTGACTGTAACTGTTCATTTGTGGCTCAGTTCAGTATTTAAAGTCTTGCAGCCTTTTGTCTACAGAGTCCCACATCTGCTGTAACCGTTCATTTGTGGCTCAGTTCAGTATTTAAAGTCTTGCAGCCTTTTGTCTACAGAGTTCCACATCTGCATTTTGAGAAAGAAATTATCTGTTTCTTCCTCTGAATAAGTTGATCCTGAATTCAGCATTCCGAACATTGGGGAAGTTTTCTCTTTACAGCTCTGGATCCCTTCTTCCCTGCACCATGGACACCGCCGTCCCAGTATCCTAGTCCCCAAATTCCAGCTTCTTGGACCCCACACTCCCTTGATGCCAGACCCCATGCCGTAATTCTCTCTGAGCTCACTCCCACTTTTGGACCTCACCCTCCCTGTCCCAGACCCACACATCCCCAGTCTCTCTGACCACACACCCCCTAGTCTCTCGGACCCCCTCCCTCCTTGACCCTGCAACCCACTGCTAATCTCTCAGACCCCACCCTCCCTGACTCTGGACCCTACTCCCCAGTCTGTCAGACCCTAGCCTCCAGTTTTTTAGACCCACCAACCCTGACCCCAGACTTCACCCCCCCCAATCTCTCAGACTCCATCCTCCCTGACCCCAGAACCTACCTCCCAGTCTCTCGGATCCCAACCCTCAGTCTCTTGGACCCCATCTCCTAGTCTCTCAGACCTCACCCTCCCTCGTTTCTTGGATGCAGACCATCCCGAATCCTGGACCTCACCGCCAAATATCCTCTCTCACCCACCAACCCCTCCCTACCCCTAAACCCTTCAGCTTCACATGACTCTTCCAGCTCCCTCTGGTCTTTGTTCTCCCCTCCTCGATTCTGGTTTTGTTTCTTACTACTTTGGAACTGGACCAGCTGTCTTTGTCCATCGCAGCACATTACTCCTGCAATGGGAGTACTGATGCAATTTCCTTGGTAACACCGCATGGATTTTGCAAATGTTGGCATTGTGCATCAGTGGTGGAGAGAAGGTGTAGTGTGGCAGGTATCAGGAAGGGTGGGTGGAGAGGATGGGAGGAAAATCAGGCCCAATTGCTTCTCCCGGGTGAGTGTGGTGCTTTTTGAGCCTATATTCAACCGTCAGCTGGAGAGTTTTCCCTGGCTCACCTTGGAGATGGTGGGATACTTTGAGGTGTGTTCTTTGCGATCGAATACTTAGCCTGTAAGTAGCTTCACAAACATGATCTTGCTTCTGAGCGCTATATACAACAAAACATTTTAATTTGTTTGTTCAATTACTCCTTTAGTTACCATTGAAGGTATTTATCTCAGAATTAGTCCATTCACCTGTTGAGAAACCTGGAACAATCAGAAAAGCAAATCTAAAACCTCTTCCTTTGATTTGCAAATATTGCATAAAGATCTTTGGCTGAAAGTCTTTAAACTGTTAATTGGCCTGGGAACAAAATAACAAAGTCCAATCTTTCCAAGAACTATTACCTTCTTCATAACCATATAACCATACAATCATTTACAGAGCGGAAACAGGCCATGTTGGCCTTTCGAGTCTGCACCGGTTCACTGATTTTGTGCACCCTCTTCAGGCATTGGTCCCGGTAGATCTTCATTCAATAACGATGGATGAATTCAATGCAGATGGAATCAGTAACTATCTGGGACTTCCAACAATCCAAGAATAGTGAATACATGTCTAATTTCATTCACTCGATGGGATTCCTATGAGTATTCTTCTTCCTGCACTCCCTGGTTGACAAATGGGGCAGTGTGGCAGGGTTACATAAGAGTGAACTAAATTGGCCAAAATCCAACCAGTTTATGTGGGGATTGTGGAGGTTTACAGAATAAGCCGAGGCCATTTGGTTGATTGGGTCAACGCTGTCTAAATGCACATGTTAGATTAACCCCACCTCCCCTCTCTGGATTGGTAGCCCTGTACAGTTGTTTTTCAAAGAATTAATTCAGGAATGGTTTTAAGGTGGTGCCTTCCCTTCATTGGGTATAAAAGCAGCAGATAGTTTCTACTGGAATGGTGAGGGGACAATTCGTGTATGTGTTGGTCACCACATAACCGGGTGTGTGAGAAAACATGCAGACTCACATTGCTGACAACGCAGGTGTGTATTTGGAAGAAGAGACTGTCCAAACTGCGACAAAGGAGACTGAAGGAACAAATCAGGTGTGTAAAATTAGAGGAGGCTGAGATGGAATGAATAAAAATGGCATGAAATATTTCAAAACAAATATATATATTTTTTTTTACGCAGCCGCTGTGTTCCAGGAAATTATTGCCATTTTTTCTGGAGCACATGTTGTGTGAAAAGGTCGGAATGGGAATGAGGGTGCCATTCCTGTTAGAATATTTTACCTCGATTAAATTTCCCAGAATGCTTGCAGTCCAAAGTTAAATGCAAGCATTCTGTGAACAATGGGCTAATGAATAGGACGTATCGATGATGTGCATTGCAAGTCCCACCTCTTTAATCACTGCACTTCTGGTATGCTACCTGAACTTGTGCAAGGAAACAGACATTTTGAGTTTTGGTCGCTTGTGTGTGAACAACCAATGCTGAGACGTCAGATGTTCTTCAAATTGGTAAAATCATGCAAATTCTATCTAAAAAAACATAAAAGAATACAATGACTGCGGAGGCAGTATAGCATAAATTTGACTGGCAGAAGATTAGAGGGACATTGAATGAAAATAATTCCTTTCATAGAGTGTTGGGATCTGGAAGGGTAGTGGATGTAGACTCTTGCTGATGTTGATGTCATGGGCCACACACCATGAGAAGAGGCCCTTTGGCCCAATTTGTCCTGACCATACTGGTCCCACCTGCCTGTTAGGCCCAATCCCTCCCAACCATCCCGTCCATGCATCTGTCAAAATGTTTCTTAAACATTCTTAAACCTCATCCAACTCCTCTGGCAGCTCATTCCATACACTCATCACCCTCTGTGTAAAATATTACCCCTCTAGGTTCCAATTAAATCTTTGCGCTCCTCATCCCATCTTCAACCCATGGCCTCTGCTTACTGAGTCCCTCACTCTGGGTAAAAGACTTTCATTACTCACCTCTCATGATGTAGTACACCTCTATGAAATCACCCCTCATCTTCTTGGGCTTCCGGAGACAAAGCCCCAGCCTGCTCAACTTCTCCCTGTAGCTTAGGTGCACATGTCCCGATAACATCCTTGTCAATCTTCTTCAAAAATTTCTAATTTAAAACATCCTAGTAAATCTTCTCTGCACCTTCTCCTAGCAGCCAAAGACCTGTAGCTTGCAGGCTGTATTTTGAGACCAGGGTAATAACTTGTGTTTGTTTTAGACTAGCACAGAAGGAATGGACTGCAGTGTAAACCTCCATGATTTCAGAGGCTATAAAGGAACTGGTTTGGATTTTCAACACTCTAGAAGAGAGTATTGCCCTACTTCTATTTCCTCCCTTCCATCTCCCACACACGGCTAGCTCATGCTATCTGCGTCCCTCAACAACTTCTACTGATGCACCTTCCTCTCAGGGTGCATCATTGTATGGGATGGTAACTGCTCTGCCCAAGATGTTAAGAAACTGCAAAGGGTTGTGCACATGGCTCATTCCATCATGCACACACTATTTTCCCCTCCATGGACTTCCATTTACACCTCCTGCTGCCTCGGAAAAGCACCCAACATATTAAGAGACCACATCCCACCCCAGCACCACTCCCTTCTCCCGTCACCCAACAGGAAGAAGAAGATTCATGAATGTGAGATCACACATTGCCAGGTCATCAGAATCCTGAACAAACCTCACATTGTAAAATAAGGTGCTCCCCTCTAACTGATCCCTCTCAATGTCTCTGCACTGTTGGTCTATTTGTGAGTTGATTGGCTGAACTGCTTGCAAAACAAGCTTTCTCCTGAGCCTCAGTAAATGCAACCACGAACTTGAACTTGACTTGAACCGGAAAACAAAGATTTAATTGAGGCAGTGAGTTTTGAACTTATGACCTGTGTGTTACTAGCACAGGAGGGAAGATTCTCTCTTGCCAAACTCTGCTCTCTGGAATAACTATTGCGGGGATTTCCATCCCCTAACACCACAAGTGGAAAAAGTAGGAAAGGTTGAAACTTTACCATCTGTGCGGCCCCTCTGCGAGACTTTGCAGCCAATCACCTCTGCTTTCAGAGCTATTCTTTGGTGCCATCGCTGAGGACTGATCCGAATATATCGCGCCACGAAAGATGGGATAAAATTATTGCGAACTAGTTGGTGGTTGTTCACGTTTCCTTCAAAAATCTTTACATGAGCAAAAGGAAAATAATAACAGGGAACCGAGTTAGGTGCTTACCTTATTTTTAAAAAAAAGTATAAACTGAGAGGCACTGAGACATACGTTTAAGGACATACGCAGAAGGACATGGGCCTGATGTGGGCAGATGGGAATGGGGTAGATTGGCTGGCATGGACATGATGGGATGAAGGGCCAGATCCTGTGATGTACAATGCTGTGACCATGGCCATTCAGTTCACCTTCTCAGCACTCTCAGGAATGAGTGAAAGCAACATTCAACCTCTCTGGTCAATGAAGTGGTGGACTTCTAATCCCACTGTACATGCATATCCTTCCCACTTCTGGTCAATTAACATCAGCCCTTCTTGCAGAAGAAATTAAATATTTCCAGCAGTCTTCTACAGATGTACCATAGGATAGGTTTAGAGGAATAGGGATCAAATGGATGATGCTGTAGGGATTCAGCAGATCTTGTTGTGTCCATAGGAAGTAAAGATATATAATCATCGTTTCAGGGCCTTGAAGAAGGGTTCAGACCTGAAATATCGATTATCTTTACCTCTGATGGACACTGTGAGATATGCTGAGTCCCTGCAGCATTTCTTTATTTTTACTGTAATCGTAGTTTCCGCAGACTTTCGTGTTTCTCACCAAATGAGACTCACTCAAGATCACACCTTGGTCAGCGGGAATGAGTTGTGATGAGGGGCCTGTTTCTGTGCTGAATGAAAACGCTGGCTCTAATGATCGCACAATGACTCCAACCTAGTTCTGAATTCTTCAACTCTACTAAATAAATCACCTGTCACCTCACGGGTGACACAGCACTTGTTAAAATGCTCTAAAGGGCCCATGTGTCATTTCGCACACCCAAGGCATGATGCGGAGAGCTGCTACTCTATGGTCTCAGTGACAAAGTGAATCCTGATCCCCGGTGTTGCCGGGGCACGTTCTCGCTCTGACCGTGTGGGTTTTCCCGAGGTGGGGGGCTCTAGTTTCCTTCTACATCCCACAGATGAGTGGCTGGCCGGTTGTTTGACCCCTGTATGTTTTCCAAAGTGTGTAAGTGGTAGTATTTGGGTGGTAGCTGATGGAAGAATAAAATAGGATGGGAAAGTACTGAAGTAAAATTGAGTGGTCAAAGTTGATGTGGATTAGATGGGCTGAAGGGCCTGTCCTGTGCTATACTTCTCTATGACTCTATATTCATCCTAAATTATTACATTTTAAATAAAGCAAGATGCACCTTCTCTTTTCTGTTACTCTTGTTCTTATAGAGCCTCCAGGTTTTTCCATCCTTGCTGTAGGAGATCTTGTATGTCTTCACATAGAAGTTATATCCATTGTTGGCACTGCCTTTGGTCACAATTCCTGAAAGGAAAGTTGTTGTAAAGAACGGCTCAGTCACATGGACAGAACAACAGTCTGAGATTGCACGTGTGTGTATTTGGGAGTTTCAATGTAAAAGAGGGTTTTGTGCAAAGAGGGGTAGGTAGCATGGGTGTTCCTGAAATTTGATTTTACTGACTTCAATGGAACCAAATTTCAGAAGTGGAATCCACGAGTGTTCAGTAAAATACAAACTATGAGAACATTTTTACCCAGTGGCCTCCACTTTTCCAACCAATGTCTTTTGCTCCAGTCCTTGAACCACTGTCATGACCAATTGTTTGTCTCCATCTTTATTATTAACACAATAAGCCAATGGATTGTTAACTGGTGGACATATTCAGTTATTTATTGCTTTTGGGGAAAAAAGTGTTTGGTTTTATTAAAGCATGGTCATTTTGCAATACGTTACCCTGATGTTCAGTGGGTTCTACACCAATTGGCCTGACACTCAACATTGTAAAGACTTCTCAAGATCTTCCCTTGATCTGGCCAAGACCATAAGACAGAGGAGCAGAAATAGGCTATTCGGCCCATCAAGTCTCCACACCATTTAATTATGAGGGAATCCATTTTCCCACTCATCCCCACTGCCTGGGCTTCTTCCCGTAACCTTTGATGCCCTGGCTACTCAAGAACCTATGAATCTCTGTCTTAAATACACCCAATGACCTGTCCTCCACAACCACCTGTGGCAACAAATTCCACAGGTTTACCACCCTCTGGCTAAAGAAACTCCTCTTATCTCTATTCTGGTGAACACCCTTCAATCCTGAAGTTGTGCCCTCTTGTCCTAGACTCTCCCACCATGTGAAACAACCTTTCTACATCTACTATGTTCATGCCTGTCTAAGATAATTGTTCTCAGGTAAGTAGCTTGACTTCTTGCCCAGTACCACGTCCCAAGAGCATAAGAGCTGGAATGGGCCTCTCAGTCTATCAGCCCTGCTTCGCCATTCAGCAAGGTTAAAGAACAACAACTCCATATTTGGCTAAGGCAGTAAAGACTACTTGGTAAGGGACATGACACTGATTAATGAATTCCAAGAGAATTCTCAGAAATAATGTACTTATATGTAAATGCTGCTTTGGGGGTGGGGGGTGGGGGGTGGTTTAAACTAGATTTGTAGAGGGATGGGAACTAGTGTTAGAGCAGAGGGTGAGGTGGAGGAGGATAAAGGTCATGCGAGGACTGCATGTATAGACAGAAATCAAAGGTTTGTACATGATAGAAATGTTCTCAGATGCATTTATTTCAATGCAAGGAGTTTTGTTGAAAAGGCAGACAAGCTTAGAATGTGGATTGGCACAAGGGTTATGACATTATTGCTATTAGTGAGACTTGGTTTCAGGAAGGGCAGGACTGGCAGCTCAATGTTCCAGGTTCTGTTGCTTCAAATGTGATAAAGGGGGAGGGATGAAAGGGGGAGGAGTGCCATTGCTAGTCATGGAAAATATTGCACGTGTGATTAGACAGGACAGCCCAGAGGGCTTGACTACAGAGGCCGTATGGGTGGAGCTGAAGAATGAGAAAGGTGTGACCATACTGATATGGTTTGTTATAGACCTCCCAATAGTCAGAGAGAATTGGAGGAGCAAATCAGTCGAGAAAAAGCAGGCTGATGTAAGAAACAGAAAGTTGTGATAGTAGGAGATTTTAACTTTCCATATATTGACTGGGACTCCCATGCTATAAAAGTGCTGAATGGCTTGGAGTTTGTCAAATGTGTTCAGGAAAGTTTTCTAAAGCAATAAATATATAGAGGTACCAATGAGAGAGGATGCAATATTTGATCTCCTATTAGGAAATCAGACAGGTCAGGTGACAGAAGTATGTGCAAGTGAACATTTTGGGTCCATTGACCATCATGTTATTAATTTCAAGTTAATTATGGATAAGAATAATTCTGGTCCTCGAGTTGAAATTCTAAATTGGATAAAGGACAATTTTGTGGAAATGAGAAAGGATCTAGGAAGAGTGGTTTGGGACAGTTTTTTTTCTGGCAAGGATGTGTTTGTTAAGTGAAAGGCCTTCAATGCTGACATTTTGAGAGTGCAGAGTTTGCACGTTCCTGTCAGGATTAAAGGCAAAGTTAACAGGCATAGGGAACCTTGGTATTCAAGGGATATGGGCGATCTGGTTAAGAAGAGGGAGGTGTATAGTAGGTATAGGCCACAAGGAGCAAATGAGGTACTTGAAGAATATAGAAAATGTAAAAGAATACTTAAAAAGGAAGTCAGGAAGGCAAAAAGGAGGTTGTTTTGGAAAATAATGTGAAGGTAAACAAGTATATTAAGAGTAAAAGGATAGTAAGGGACAAAATTGGTCCCCTATAAGGTCAGAGTGGTCGTCTATGTGTGGAGCCTCACGAGATGTGGAGATCTTAAACGGTTTTTGCATCAGTATTACTCAGGAAACTGGCATAGTATATAAGGAAGGAAACAAGCAGTTGTGTCATGGAATATATAAAGATTAAAGAGGAGGAGGTGCTTGCTGCCTTACAGAAAATAAAGGTAGATAAATTCCCCCAGGCCTGACATGATATTCCCTCAGGCCTTGAAGGAGACTAGTGTAGAAATTGCAGGGGCCCTGTCAGAAATATTTAAAATGTCCTTAACCATGGGTGAGGTGCCAGAGGATTGGAGGGTAGCTCATGTTGTTTCGTTGTTTTAAAAAGGCTCCAAAAGTAAACCAGGAAATTACAGGCAATGAGCCTGAAACAGTAGTAGGCAAATTATTGGAGCGTGTTCTGAGAGAGAGGATATACAAGTATTTAGACAGCCAAGGGCTGATTAAGTATAATCAGCATGACTTTGTGCATGGTACGTTATGTTTAATGTATCTTCGAGTTTTTCAAGGAGGTTATCAAGAAAGTAGATGAAAGAAAGGCTGTGGATGTTGTCTACATGGACTTTAGTAAGGCCTTTTCCAAGGTCCCACATGGGAGGTTAGTTCAGAAGGTTCAGACTTTAAGTATCCATGGAGAGGTTGTAAATTATTAGATTTGAAATTGGCTAAACGGAGAAGACAGAGAGTGGCAGTGGATGATTACAAGTTTGCTGATGACACTAAGATTGGAGACGTTGTGGTCAGTGAGGAAAGGTGTCAAAGCTTGCACAGGGATCTGGACCAAGTGGAAAAAATGGGGCAGAAAATGGCAGATGGAATATAATGCAGACAAGTGAGAGATGTTGCATTTTGGAAGGACAGATCAAGGTAGGACATACACAGTAAATGGTAGGGCACTGAGGAATGTGGAGGAACAAAGGGATCTAAGAATACAGATACATAATTCCCTGAAAGTGGCATCACTGGTAGACAGGGTTGTAAAGAAAGCTTTTGGCATCTTAGCCTTCATAAATCAAAGTAATGAGTTGGGGAATTGGGATGTTATGGTGAGGTTGTATAAGACATTGGTGAGGCCAAATTTGGAGTATTGTATGCAGTTCTGGAAACCTAACTATAGAAAGGATATCAGTAAGATTGAAAGAGTGCAGAGAAGATTTACTAGAATGTTGTCAGGTCTTCAGGAGTTGAGTTACAGGGAAAGACTGAACAGTTTAGGACTTTATTATTTGGAGTGTAGAAGAATGAGGCGACCTTCATAAATTGAATTTGGTATTTGGACAGTCTAAAACTTACATTCCCAATGTCTACCAGAAGGTACACTTCTGGATTAGGTACTAGTTATTGACCAATAAGCAGTCACTAGCACGCACAGATTACAGTTAGCAGGCCACTCAACCTGACGTCCTTGTTGCTGTTCCTACTCCCAACAACTAGTTCTCACTCATTTCTTCATCAGCTATCACACAACAATCCTCCCGCACTTTATCCCCCTCTGGCTTTCCTTGAAGTACAGTTACATTCTTTGGAAAATAAAACTCAAAATCTGCAGATGTTGAAATCTTGAGAAAACAATGAACTGCAGGAGAGTCTCTGTGGTTGGAGATGGTCAGTTGGCATCCATGGGGTGGAGATAGTCAGTGTTTTGGGTTGGGACCCTTTATAGAGATTGAAATAAAATTGGGTGATATGTAAATGAAGGGGGAAAGCAGTTGGCAGAGGGGCCAAGAGGCAAAGAGGTGATGGAATTTTGGATAGAAGGTGGGAGAGTTGGAGCAACACGGTTGGTGTCGTGATTAGCGCCACACTTTTACAGCGCCAACGATCGGGACCAGGGTTCAAATCCAGCGCTGCCTGTAGGGAGTCTGTATGTTCTTCCTGTGTCTGCGTGGGGGCTCCAGTTTCCTCTCACCTCTCAAAACGTACCAGGATTGTAGGTTAATTAGGTATAAATTGAGTGGCAAGAACCCATGGGCTGAAATGGCCTGTTAATGAGCTGTATGTATAAATTTAATTTCAACATTTAAAAAAGGGAGAGGCCTGGTTGGGGTTGGAGGGGGGGGGGGGTGGGGTGAAGAGATGCAGAGAGAAGCAAGACCTAAACTAGGCAAAGACGATTGATACAATGGAACCAGATGGAGATGGGGATTCCCTAAAATTAGATAATATATGTTCATGGCGTTTAAGACCGTTAAGGTGGAACATGATTTGTTGTTCCTCAAGTTTATGGCATGTTTTATCTGCATAATTACATCATTTGTTTCATCAGAAAGTTCCACATCCCTACCATCCTCTGGATGACTCTGGACTTCCACACCATGCATTTCCCACGTTTAAAGGCGTATAGCTACCCTGTCATAAAAATACACCCTAATTCCATGACTCCAACTATGCTAAAATTAGTGGATCGAGTTGGCTCAAATGCCCAAGAGGAAGTTAAAGATTGTCACTTTTTGAAACCACTGTTAGCAGGTCACAAATGAGAAACATTCCTGTAAATCCAGCTCGCTTTTTGACCTTAACCTACGGAAAGCTGCAGCATCTCAAAGTCAAGATCAGTCTCCGCCAGCAGAATGCTGAAATTAGGGAAAAGTTCTCTGTGGGGGTGGGGGAGGTGAAGAGGGGGGAGGGAAAAAGAGAGAGGAGGAGGGGAAGGGGAGAATGGGAGAGGGAGAGGGAGAGGGGAGAATGAGAGAGGGAGAGGGGAGAATGGGAGAGGGAGAGGGGAGAATGGGAGAGGGGGAGGAGTGAATGGGAGAGGGAGAGGGGAGAATGGGAGAGGGAGAGGGGAGAATGGGAGAGGGAGAGGGGAGAATGGGAGAGGGAGAGGGGAGAATGGGAGAGGGAGAGGGGAGAATGGGAGAGGGAGAGGGGAGAATGGGAGGGGGAGAGGGGAGAATGGGAGAGGGAGAGGGGAGACTGGGAGAGGGAGAGGGGAGACTGGGAGAGGGAGAGGGGAGAATGGGAGAGGGAGAGGGGAGAATGAGAGAGGGAGAGGGGAGAATGGGAGAGGGAGAGGGGAGAATGGGAGAGGGGGAGGAGTGAATGGGAGCGGGAGAGGGGAAAATGGGAGAGGGAGAGGGGAGAATGGGAGAGGGAGAGGGGAGAATGGGAGAGGGAGAGGGGAGAATGGGAGAGGGAGAGGGGAGAATGGGAGAGAGAGAGGGGAGAATGGGAGGGGGAGAGGGGAGAATGGGAGAGGGAGAGGGGAGAATGAGAGGGAGAGGGGAGAATGAGAGAGGGAGAGGGGAGAATGGGAGAGGGAAGAGGGGAGAATGGGAGAGGGGAGAATGGGAGAGGGAGAGGGGAGAATGAGAGGGAGAGGGGAGAATGAGAGAGGGAGAGGGGAGAATGGGAGAGGGAGAGGGGAGAATGGGAGAGGGAGAGGGGAGAATGGGAGAGGGAGAGGGGAGAATGGGAGAGGGAGAGGGGAGAATGGGAGAGAGAGAGGGGAGAATGGGAGGGGGAGAGGGGAGAATGGGAGAGGGAGAGGGGAGACTGGGAGAGGGAGAGGGGAGACTGGAAGAGGGAGAGGGGAGACTGGGAGAGGGAGAGGGGAGAATGGGAGAGGGAGAGGGGAGAATGAGAGAGGGAGAGGGGAGAATGGGAGAGGGAGAGGGGAGAATGGGAGAGGGGGAGGAGTGAATGGGAGAGGGAGAGGGGAGAATGGGAGAGGGAGAGGGGAGAATGGGAGAGGGGGAGGAGTGAATGGGAGCGGGAGAGGGGAGAATGGGAGAGGGAGAGGGGAGAATGGAGAGGGAGAGGGGAGAATGGGAGAGGGAGAGGGGAGAATGGGAGAGGGAGAGGGGAGAATGGGAGAGGGAGAGGGGAGAATGGGAGAGGGAGAGGGGAGAATGGGAGGGGGAGAGGGGAGAATGGGAGAGGGAGAGGGGAGAATGGGAGAGGGAGAGGGGAGAATGGGAGAGGGAGAGGGGAGAATGGGAGAGGGAGAGGGGAGAATGGGAGGGGGAGAGGGGAGAATGGGAGAGGGAGAGGGGAGAATGGGAGGGGGAGAGGGGAGAATGGGAGAGGGAGAGGGGAGAATGGGAGAGGGAGAGGGGAGAATGGGAGAGGGAGAGGGGAGAATGGGAGAGGGAGAGGGGCGAATGGGAGAGGGGGAGGAGTGAATGGGAGAGGGAGAGGGGAGAATGGGAGGGGGAGAGGGGAGAATGGGAGGGGGAGAGGGGAGAATGGGAGAGGGAGAGGGGAGAATGGGAGAGGGAGAGGGGAGAATGGGAGAGGGAGAGGGAGAGGGGAGAATGGGAGAGGGAGAGGGAGAGGGGAGAATGGGAGGGGGTGGGGGAGAAACTGCAGTGATAGTGGTTTGCACAACACTATTAAAGCACCAGTGATCCAGATTCGAATCTGACACTGTGGTTCTCCCAGTATCTGTGGGTTTCGTCCGGGCATTCTGGTTTCCTCTCACCCTTCAAAAATGTATGGGGACATTGAAGGTTAATTGGTGTATTTGGGCAGCATGTGCTCATGGCCTGGCAGGGCCTGTTATTATGCTGTGTGTCTGTGTGACCATGCACAATCTGTGTGCACAACCCTTGCAGCTGGAAATTGGACACAGACACAAACACAGAAGTTTATAGAGGAGAAGGCCAAGGGGGAATTTATAAAGAGGTGTACCAATTTAAGATAGGAAAGGATGGGGAAGAGACCAGTAAATAATCCCCGTGGTAAGAGCTCTAAAACAGAGGGATTGAATGAACAGAGCAAGAGGTTTTGATCACATAACACCCTGTCCATGATAGCTGCACTGAACACAATACCAAATTATACTGAGCAGGTTTAGAGGGTGGCTTCAATCAGGAACGTAGTGCCTGAGATGCTGGTCGAGGCAGAAACTCTTCTTACATTTAAGCAGTATCAATGTTCCTTGGCATGAGTGTGGAGAGAATAAAATGGTGTTAATGTAGAATGAGGTGGGAGCAGAGGGCTGAAGGGCCTAATTCCGAGCTTTATGATGCATGACTGGGAGAGGTTTTTGGGCAAAGCAGATACAGGGAATTCCTCTGTATCTAGTGGAACTTTAGCTAGCTGTGAACTCTTTTCATTTTAAATATTATTGGAGAATTTAGATCAGACCATTCCAATGTGTATGGGCCATGCCACAGTATATCCCATTGTTTAGCACAAAATTTGCCCACTGAAATGATTTCTGCTACGGAAGGTAAGGCAAATAATTTTGCATAAAACAATTCTCCAGTGAAATTTATACAGCATTGACGAGACCAGGGAGGTATGTAGTAATCTGAAATCCAAACGACCTTTCACAACATAATGTCATATCAAAGGGCATGGCAGTCAATGAAATACTTTCTAAGGACAGCCTTAAACATAACAATATGAACACTAATGTTTCCCACCTCCACCGGTTCCACTGTTTCCTTCCTGTTCTTCCTTTTCTCTCTAATTCCTTGCACCCAGTGGTCACTTTCCCTCTCCCTGTCTCTCCACCTCTCCCCATCTTCTTTCCCCCCAATTCCTTTCTAATCACCCCTTCTATCTTTAGTCTCGAGCCCAAAGCATTGACTGACAATTTTAAATTTAGGCATCCAGCACGGTAACAGGCCATTTTGGCTCACAAGCCCATGCCACCCAATTTACACCCGATTAACCTACACCCACAGTGTAGAGTGGGAGGAAACCGGAGCCACTGGAGAAAACCACACAGACAGTGGGAGAATGTACAAACTCCTTACAGACAATGCAGGATTTGGACCCTGGTCCCGATTGCTGGCGCTGTAAAGGCGTGGCGCTAACCACTATGTCAACCGTGCTTCCCAAATTCTGCCCATGGATGCTACCTGACCTGCTGAGTTCCTCATTGCTTGCTCAAGATGCCAGCATCTGCAGTTTTCGTGTTTCTCTGGAAAACTTTTCAAGTTGTAATTTGCAAAATTTGGCAACAAATTTACATACAATAAGCTCCCGCAAACATCAAATGACAATATCGGCATTTATGTTGTTAATTTGTGGATATTGGCCAAAAAATTAACTGGCACATTAATATTATCCCCTAGGAGAAAAGTGTCTTGGAATCTTTTGTATGTACAGTAGAGCTCTCGAAATCTGCTATCCAACCACTTGGACATCCCGATGGGTCAAGAGATGACTCACATGGTTCTATGTGCTGTACTCTGTTTAAACTTCTCTAGAACATTATTGCATAAACATCTTAGACCATAAGACACAGGAGCGGAAATAGGCCATTCATCCCATCGAGTCTGCCCTGATCCATTTTCCCACTCAGCCTCACTGCCCGACCACCTCTCCATAACTTTTGATCCCTGGCTGATCAAGAACCTATCAATCTCTGTGTTAAATACACCTAATAATCTAGCCTCCATAACCAGCTGTAGCAACAAATTTCACAGGTTCCTCTGCATTTCTGTTCTAAGAGGTATTGATAAAATAATTTCAAATCGTCCAGGAAGTTTTGGCACTATCAACTTCCCAAGTCTGCTAGGTCAACAGAATCTTCTCAGAGGTTAACAGGACAGTGGACTGAACAATCAAGTGTAGTAAATGGCCGTCAAACAGTGCTTTTGTGTTAAAATATTGAACAAATTTGGACCTCAGGGTGCCAGAATGTTGCAGTTAAAACTGATACAGCCTAACATTTGCTTGCAAAGAAAGGAGAGCTTGTCTCACCACTGACGTTCTTCCGTTCCCCCAAGTCTATCTGCAGCCACTCGTCAGTGCTGAGGAAGCTGGCAGCCCAAGCCCATGGAGGTCCTTCACTGCTGCTCCGAGCTTTGTCAGGAGACCAGATCAACTCTCCAACATTGTTCTTCTCTGTCCAAGAGGAGGAGGCTGTGAAGCGTTTGCTGTTGAGCACATTACTGCAGTCTGAAAAGAGATGAAGAGGTGATAAGTTGTTGAATTCTTCCCACTTGAGCAGCTGTGAACTCTCTCAAGTCATGGGACCACATTCATGAGGATTTTCCTTTAACCTTGCACCCAGATAGGACAGATTTTCTTTACAACTTGTGCAGTAGCAGACAGAGAAGAAAGTATTTCTTATTAATACAACTGCACAACAACCATTGTAGATTTTGTCATGGAGATAGAACATGATAACAGGTGCTTCAGCCAACAACTCTGGTCTGATCACCATCCTCCCACCCACAGTAATCCCACTCTTCCAAAATTCTCATCAGTTCAGCCCAATCCCACCACACAAACATACTTTACAGCAGCCAATTCACTGACCAACATACATGTTGTTGGGATATGGGATGTAACCGAGGGAAACCCACATAGGCACATAGAGAATATGCAAACTCCCCACGGGCACGTGCACACACACTTGCACAGGTGGGTGCACACACCCACAAACACAAAATCTCACATACCCACACCAAAACATACAATCTGTCACACCAACACACACACTCTCTCACACCCGCACAGTTGGAGATCAGGATTGAACCTGGGTCTCTGGCACTGAGTCAGCAACTCTCCCACTTTGTTGTCTATTATCCATTGCATTGGCCTCTTTCTTTGCAGGGCCCTCTATGGCTGACAGACACATCTGGTTCAATATCACTGGTTACATTTTATACATTAATAATGGCTCAACAACTGATATCATTGCACCCATCCAGCCAATTAGAGTGTGGGATTGTGAGATTAGTCCAACTTTCCACTCCGTCATGAGAGACAAGGTGCCACTGAAGCTCTGGTGCACAGTATGAATAGTCATCCATTTGAAACTCTGCCCAGTTACATTTGTGTATTAATGCACTTGACCAATTTATACCCAAATCTCCTGACTGAATTTTGTTGTCATCAGTTAAACAATAGCATCAGCTACCAAACTTGATTTTAAAAAAATCAATTATTTGTAGTATAAAAAAAAAGTCTGTTCTTTTACCTTTTCTGATCTTGATGCATTTCTCAGACAAGGAACCTCTGGAAAAAATGGACAATCCACAGAATAACAATGGAAAACAAGCTGATCTCCAGAACATAATTTACAAATGTATTATTTCGCAGGTCATTAATCGTGTTCCTAAAATCTGCCACAGAAGTCTCTTACCTCCAATAATCGGATTAGTCTCAGAACTGCACAGTGACAAATCTTTTTACCCTGCCCGCTGCATCCCACATCAAGATCATCCATCACTTCCAGGCCATCATACCCTTGTTTAAATCCATCATACTGGCATGGTTAGCATGGCCAGTGACCCAGGTTCGAATCTGGCGCTGTTTGTAAGGAGTTTGTACATTCTCCTCATGTCGGTGTGGGTTTCCTCCCAGCCTTCAAAATACACGGGGGTGGGGGGGGGGGGGGTTGTAGGTCAATTGGGTGTAATTATGTGGCATGGTGTCTTGGACTGGGAGGGCCTATTAACATGATGTATGTCTAAATTAAAAAAAAAATTCATCCAACTCAGGGATCTGCAACTCTGTTCCTCCCTCTGTAACTGGATCCTCGATTTCCTCACTGGCAAACCCAAATCAGTGTGGATCAGCAAAATTGCCATCATCAACAGGGGCTCCTCAAGGCTGCGGACTTAGTCCATGGCCTATTCCCTGCACACTCACAATTGTGCAAGCATAACAGCTCCTACGCAATCTACAAATATGGCGATGACACCACTATTGTTGGCCAAATAATAGGAAATGATGAATCAAAATATAGGCTAAAGTTCAAGAATCTGGTTAGGTGGTGGCAGAACAACAATCTTGCGCTCAATGTCAGCAAGACTGAGGAGTTTTATTGTGGACTTTAGGAAGATGATGGTAGAGAGAGTTAGTGCTTTCAAGTTCTTGGGAGTCTATATTATTGGAGGACTTCTCTTGGAGGCAGCACATTGAGACAACTGTAAAGAAGGCACACCATTTCCGCTACTTTCAGAGGAAATTTCGCACATTGTCGGTTACTCTAGGAAACCTCTACAGGTGCACTAGGGAAATATCTTTGGCTTGGCTTCGCGGATGAAGATTTACGGAGGGGGTAAATGTCCACGTCAGCTGCAGGCTCGTTTGTGGCTGACAAGTCTGATGCGGGACAGGCAGACACGGTTGCAGGGGAAAATTGGTGGGTTGGGGTTGGGTGTTGGGTTTTTCCTCCTTTGCCTTTTGTCAGTGAGGTGGGCTCTGCGGTCTTCTTCCAAGGAGGTTGCTGCCCGCCGAACTGTGAGGCGCCAAGATGCATGGTTTGAGGTGAGATCAGCCCACTGGCGGTGGCCGATGTGGCAGGCACCAAGAGATTTCTTTAGGCAGTCCTTGTGCCTCTTCTTTGGTGCACCTCTGTCACGGTGGCCAGTGGAGAGCTCGCAATATACTGACTGGATGTATCACGGACTGGTTTGGAAACTAGAGTGCTCCGAATGCAGGAGGCTGCAAAAAGTGGCAAGCCTAGCCAAATTCATCACATTTCTTTTTAAAAAGTACCTGTTCAGCTGCAGTAAGGAAGAATTTTGGATACGTGTGCATTGTACAATGTGTATGACAATAAACTCATTATCATCACTTCCCTGGCCAAGCCACTTCCTTCATTGATTTGTTTTCTTACTTACGTTCTCGTTGAAATTCCATTGGCGGAAGCAGCTTCATACAGGGTAATGCCTTTCTTCAGAGTCACCGACACCTGGCCCCCGAGCTCGTCTGCTATTGCCCCAGCATGAACAGCTGCCTTACATAGAACGGACGTCTAGGGAGCACAAAGTAAGTCTTTTCATTTTAATTATTCAATAAAAAACTAATGAGCATCTGCTGAATCTGGTTTCATCTGGCCTGGAGACTTCATTTTCAGCATTTCAATTGAAGACTTTTGAATTCTACTGCCAGAATTTTCGGTAATGAATGTCTTAGAAGTGCATTATATTTTATCAGCATTATTTGTCCAGTCTTTTCTTTCTGTGGCTGAACCCATCCCCACTCAGTTCCCTTGTGACTTTTGATTGATGATGCATCCAATGATCCCTACTTTGTTCACATTGAATTGAACTAGGGTGGCACAGTTAGTGTAACGCATTTACGGTGCCAGGGATTGGGACCGTGGTTCGAATCCTGCGTTGTCTCCCTATGTCTGCGTGGATTTTCCCTGGGGGATCCAGTTTCCTCCCACAATTCAGAATGTTCCAGGGGTGTGGGTTAATTGGATGCAACTGGGTGGCACAGACTCATGGGCAGAAATATTATTAGGTGTGTGGTGCGCTGTTAGCCAAAATCAGACACACACAAGGTAAAGACTGCACAACAGGCTTTAATCCACAAAGACTTCCACGGAGCCAAGCTGGCTGTTGCTGCAGTAACTCTGAGTGAGACTTCAGGAGGCCGGCACAGGCTTATATCCCGGAGGGTGATTGACACCCGACCAGGTGGGGCTTGATCCATTCAGGCCGACTGATTGACAGCCGGCCAGGTGTTATCCTGTCCCCTTACACTCCTGCAGGTACAGAGTTTTCCCCCCTGCATTAGGCCGGCGGTACACTCCTGCAGGTACAGCGGGTTCCCCCTGCAGTAGGCCGATGGTGTACCACCACAAGGTGTACCCAAATACAATAAAAAGCTTGGCTTTGTGTGCTATCCAGGCCTGTCAACTTATACACCAGATAGTCCAATAAAAACAAATAAATGAACAACAGTGTACTGATGTTGCTAATGGAAAATTCTCACCCTCCTCTTCAAGTCCCTCTTTGGTCTAACCCCCTTCCCTACCACTCCCCTCACCTATTTCCTCCAATTCACATTCCTCTGACATTGCCCTGCTCCTCTGATTGGTGGCTACAATGATCTGAATGTCTGGAATGCTCTTGGTGAAAATTTCCTTATCTCTTCATGTCCCTCCCTCACCTCTTTGACCTCTATGATCACATGCTGCAGTATAGATTAAAAACATTTGCACACAAAATTACATGTGCACGAACCTATCTTTGGCTTGGCTTCGCGGACGAAGATTTATGGAGGGGGTAAAAGTCCACGTCAGCTGCAGGCTCGTTTGTGGCTGACGAGTCCGATGCGGGACAGGCAGACACGGTTGCAGGGGAAAATTGGTTGGTTGGGGTTGGGTGTTGGGTTTTTCCTCCTTTGCCTTTTGTCAGTGAGGTGGGCTCTGTGGTCTTCTTCAAAGGAGGTTGCTGCCCGCATCAAATACAAAAGACCCCAGTCAGAGAAATAAATTGATAATCAACAGTGATTAGGAGCATTTCTTCAATTTTTTCATTAATTCATATACTCTAGAACAGCCATTCTCAACCTTGGTTTGCTACGGACTACGCTCAAACTTGTGAAACAGTCTAGTTTGTTTCTTCCCCCAAGTCTCTGCTCCCAACTGCACAAAAAACCAAAAATTATATCGAGATTTTAGCCTTTGAACCCCCCCCCACACCTTAAATGTGTGATGGCCCCCATGAGGTGGGGGATGGGATACAGCCCCTGTTGAGAATGGTTGCTCTAGATTAATGAACAAATAACAGGAACTTTGTAATGGGATACACTGTTACTGAAAAATCCTTTGGGACAGCATAGAACAGTATAGGGATGTACTGTGGTTTATTCTTCAATGTTCTAACAGGCCATCAGTCCATGCATCTTAAAATTTAGACATACAGCACAGTAACAGGCCATTTCGGCCCATGAGCTTGTGCTGTCCAATTTACACCCAATTTAACCTACAGCCCCCAGAACATTTTAAAGGGTGGGAGAAATCCAGAGCCCTGAGGAAATTCCACACGGACACAGGGAGAATGTTCAAACTCCTTAAAGACAGCGCGAAATTCAAACCTGGCTCCCGATTGCAGACGCTGTAACAGCGTTGTGCTAACCGCTATGCCAACCATACCACCCCACCATCTATCCCAGGCATGATGCCCAAATTGCACACACATTGTTGCCTGCACATGATGCTTATCCCTTTATTCCCTGCATATTCTTTAATTTTAAAAAAATTACAGCATGGTAGAAGACCCTCCCAGATCATGAACCTGGAGGTGCCTAGTTACACCCAATTAACCTTCCACCCTCATACGTTTTAGAGAAGTTATTCTTGTGTCTTCAAGTCAAGACAAATTTATTGTTATCTGATTGCACAAGTACAATCTGATGAAAGACTGTTTTCTGGTCCTCGGAGCAAAACATGCAGACACACAACCAGACATAACGCACATACAAACAAACAATATATATGCAGGAGAAGTATTTCATCAATACAAGTAAATATATAAATATTGACTGTACACATGAGAGTCTCAGATGGTTAGTGTGAGCAACTCTTTTGGTCATTCAGCATTCTCATTGCCCATGGGAAGAAGGCATTAAGAGACAAATATTACCAGGAGAAAAACCGGACTTGCTGTTTGTTGGTTTCTGTATACTCACATCACGGTAGCCCTCCTTATGGTTTCCCCAGACTTCACCACTGATGTTTCTGCAGCCGGCTGGGCAATATTTACTGCAAAGGATACACAAAAAAATTGTGACCACAAAGCATTAAATCAATGCACATCGAGTAGCTATTCCTGATGTACTGTTATATTGCTGCTTTGGCTATTAGGCGAGCATTGTGTAAACTCTATTTAAGAACAAGCTTAGGTTTCCATCGCCAATGTGCCTGATGAAGGATACGAATTTGCATTCTTTCCAACAAGAATGGATGGCTTACTGTTGGCAACATACTTGCTGGAGTTTGGGGGGGGGGGGGGAGTGGAAACAGCAGTTTCATGGCCAAACGCATCAGTTCCCAATCCTAAACTACTTTAAAATTATGATCCCATTTCAAGACTTGAAATTTCCCATGAGCCCAGAAGCTGATCTAAACAAAGCAGCAATCAAGCAGCATTATAACAGCATAACAAGATCCAGCAAATAGTATTGTGATGAGTATTAGATGGTTTATTACTGTAGTAATTAATGGAAACTACATAAATCAAAGCATTAAAAAAAGTTGTTGGATTATCCCTCGCTGGGCTTCATTATCAAGGCCTCTTGCTTCCTAACAGATCTTAAATCATCAAGAACTTGAATAAGTGGAATTTCTAATGTAGTGGGGAGAGACTTCAGTAATGTGGCGGGTATGTTGGCCTAATCCATTATTATGAGAGTGGGAAGCTAGGTGGGAGGTGTGTGTGTGTGTGTGTGTGTGTGTGTGTGTGTGTGTGTGTGTGTGTGTGTGTGTGTGTGTGTGTGTGTGTGTGTGTGTGTGTGTGTGTGTGTGTGTGTGTGTGTGTGTGGTGTGTGTGTGTGTGTTTATGTCCCTGTATGTGTGTGCATACCAGGCCCAACATGAGTGACAATGTGAAGGGACAAATGTAGTCCACTGACTGTCAATGCATCAGTTGATTTTGATACCCCTTTGAGGTTGCCACAATTGGCTTGAGATCTGGAATGACTTGCCCTGTAAATTTTCTCCAACAGCACCTGAGCGACATCACCTCACTCAAATATAAATGCTCATTCTTTGGGACATGCATCCAGATGGCACCTTTCCAAAGCAGGACGAATTAAAGACATCACACGTCGGGTACATAGTCTGCTGGTTGGCAGTCAGCGAAAGCATCAGTCATACCTTCAAACTCTGTCCAAGCAATGAGAATAATCTCTGTGTCCTGAATACTTCTGCCAGTTTCTAACTGCAAGTGTTGCAATGCTTGATAGAAATATAACTGTTTAACCTCAGACCAATGAATACATAAGTCTTACACCCACAGAAGGTCTACTGCATTAATACTTCCTCAGAACTTGAGCCAGTTTTGGGGAATTGAATGGAACCAGTCTATTTTCTGTAGTTACACTAGCTGTAATCTAAGTACATCTCATGTTTACTCTCAAATGCAATGCAAAAGGGCAAAGGCATTGATAGAAATTTACAGTATTACTCGGGAGGTCAGATGGGTTCAGAAACAGATGTGATTATGTAGATGAAATTAATTTAAATTTAAATAGATGTTGTGAAAAGAGAAACAGATTGAAGGTGGAGCACCCAACAGAACCATCAGCTATTTCCTCACTTCCCTGGTTCAGATAAATGGCCCGAAACATGAACTCTTTGCTTTTTCCACAGGGGCCTGTTGAGAATTTCCCAAGTTTTCCATTTTCATTTCAGATTTGCAGCATCTGCAGGTATTGATTTCCATTTAACGAGGTTAAGATTTGTCCTTAGACTTGCATGTGATTCTGTGGTATTCACACTTAGTATTTTATTTCTGAAATTTGAAATCACCAGGATAAATAGACCTGAATTTTGGCAGCAAGTACAAGACTTTGTTTGTTAATGCACATAGGACATTTCAGTTCATTTCTGGATCTGAAGTAGGGATGAGTTTGGAGAGTATGAGTTACGGGGAAAGGTTGAGCAAACTTGGGTAGTTTTCTCTGGAGTACAGGAGGCTGAGGGGAGACATGATGGAGGTGTATAAAATCATGAAAGCCATCGACAGGGTGGAGTCAGAATACTTTCTCCAGGGGAAAAGCGTCACACACTGGAGGACATGTGTCGAAGGGAATGGAAGTTTATGAACAACTTGCATCGCAAATTCTTTTTACTAAGAGAACAGAATGTACTGTTGGGAGTAGTGGTGGAAACAGTAGTGGTGTTCGAGCTGAACACACGAATATGAAGGAAAAGGAGGAATATCTCTCAAGTCCAAGCAGCAGATTTTCAGTTTGATTTGCGCATCATGCTTGGCGTAGTGGTTAGCGCAACGCTGTTAGAGTGTCAGCGACCGGGACCAGGATTCGAATCCCGCGCTGTCTGAAAGGAGTTTGTACACTCTCCTAGTGTCTGCGTGGGTTTTCCCCAGGGACTCAGGTTTTCCCCCACTGTTCGAAACATACTGGGAATTGTAGGTTAATTAGGTGTAATGGGGCAGCATGGACTTATGGGCTGGAAGGGCCTATATGTCTAAATTTTAAAAAAATTAAAACAGTCACATGGGCTGTAGGGCCAGTTGGTCTTTTGGACTGTTATCTGTTTTCAATGGAAATGTAGAAGATATATTTTTTATTATCTGACATCACCCTGCTTTATTTTTCTTCAAGCAATGAAATTTTTTTTGCCACAATCCTGATAGATTGACTAATTACTGATATGAACTGACAGTGAATTTGTAATGTTACTCAGGCTGCAAACATATCACTTGCCTCCTAATGCTTGATCCTGAATGTTGGAAACATTTCATGGCCCCTGTGCACTCAGCCATCTTTGAACTGTTAGGGTGTTGCAGAGTTCAGGAGGGCCTTAATTGTTTCATTTATCGGAGCCTTCCATCGCACTTCCTCTGGTTTATTTAGCTTTTATTAGTGGCAGGATCTCACAAAAACACATTTTGTGGCAGTGAAGCAGCGGTCTCGCTAACTAAATGTGCTGGCAGAAATATGACTGCATTCTATTTCAGTAGCATATTCAGAATGAGTTACTGGATGGTTGTTCTTTTAATTTTTTTCATCTGTTTTTTATAAAAATATTAGGGTTAACAGGCCCTTTTGGCCCACGAGCCTGTGCCGCCCAATGACATCTAATTGACCTACAACCACCAGTACAGTTTTGAACGGTGGAAACCTACGCAGACACGGGGAGAACGTACAAACTCCTTGTGGAGTGCGTCAAATTTGAATCCAGGTTGCTGGCGCTGTAATAGTTTTGCGCTAAATGCAATGCTGCCCATGTTTAAAATCTTGAGTATTTGCCAGCACCCAAATCCTGATGTAGGCACATGCCCTTTAGCGATCCTCAGCAACCAGTGTACCGTTGAATAAAATTGTAGAAAGGCAGTGGCTGGAACCCTTTAGATATTAACATTAACCAAGAGGTCAGACCTGATTGCTCAGAAATGTAACTGAAATTTTGATCAAAGATTTGCAGCATTATACAGCACAGGAATGCTGCTGTTTATTGAGCATGCCTTGGTCCTTTCAAATAGCAATCCAACCTGCATCTCTTATGGAAATAAAACACGAAAATTATAGATACCATGGTTGAAGTAAAAACACATAAAGCTGGAGAAACTCAGTGGGTCAAACAGTCCCCAGATATATTTTTTTCTTTGGCTTGGCTTCGCGGACGAAGATTAATGGAGGGGGTAAAAGTCCACGTCAGCTGCAGGCTTGTTTGTGACTGACAAGTCCGATGCGGGACAGGCAGACACGGTTGCAGCGGCTGCAGGGGAAAATTGGTTGGTTGGGGTTGGGTGTTGGGTTTTTCCTCCTTTGCCTTTTGTCAGTGAGGTGGGCTCTGCGGTCTTCTTCAAAGGAGGTTGCTGCCCGCCAAACTGTGAGGCGCCAAGATGCAAGGTTTGAGGCATTATCAGCCCACTGGCGGTGGTCAATGTGGCAGGCACCAAGAGATTTCTTTAGGCAGTTCTTGTACCTTTTCTTTGGTGCACCTCTGTCACGGTGGCCAGTGGAGAGCTCGCCATATAACATGATCTTGGATATATAGCAAAGATAAAAATATATATCCGATATTTCGGGCTTGAGCCCTTTATCAAGGTATGGAAAAATGTCAGCAGGCGTCCAAATAAAAAGAGTAGGGGAGGGAGGAGTGGTCGCAAAGGCAGGAGGTGATAAGTGGAGAAGGGAGGGAGGGGACAGCAGCAAGCAAGGGGAGGAGGGATGGCTCGGTGAATAGAGAGGGGTGGGAAGGGGGAGAACTGGAAGAGGCAAAGGAAGGGGGGGGGGCGGGTGGGAAAGAGGAGACCAGGTTAGTAGAAACTGGAAAAGTCAATGTTAATGCCATCTGGCTGGAGAGTGCCCAGGGGGAACATCAGGCATTGTTCTTCCAATTTATGTGTGCTCTTTGTTGGGCTGTGGACAGACATGTGAGTGGGACCCATCGGTTATGTATTTTTATAAAGGACACTGTTTGACCTGAGTTTCTCCAGCTTTGTGTTTTTACTGCACCTCTGATGCTTTCCTCACCACATAAGAAATAGGAGCAGGAGTCAGCCATCTGGTCTGTGGTGCCCACTCCTCCATTCAATATGATCATGGCTGATCTGATGATCGGCTCATCTCCACCGACCTGCCTTTTCCTCATATCCTTTAATTCCCCTACTTTGTAAAAATCTATCCAATCTTGTCTTAAATATATTCACTGAGGTAGTCTCCATGGCTTCAATGGGTGGTGAATTCACCACCCTCTAGGAAAAGCAGTTCCTTCTCATCTCCGTCCAATATCTATTTCTCTGGATCTTACAATAACTACCTCTCTCTCTGCCTTCCATAATTTTATACATAAGATTCCCTCTCATTCTTCTAAATTCCAGCAAGTCCAGCCCCAGACGACTCAATCTATTCTCAGAGGCTAATCCCTTCATCTCTGGAATCCACCTGGTGAACCTCCTCTTGTCTGCCTCCAAAGCCTTCTTCCTCAATTAAGGACACCAGAACTCCATCCAGTCCTTCAGATGCAGCCTCAGCAGTACCTTGTACAGTTACAGTATGACCTCCCAGCTCCTAAATTCACTCTCTCTCGCAATGTAGGCCCACATTCCATTTGCCTTCTTGATAGCCTGCTGCACCTGTAAACCAACCTTTTACTTTTCATGCACAAGCACTCCCAAGTCCTTCTCCACATCAGCGTGCTGCAATAACTTGCTATTTAAACATTCTGAGCTTCCATATTTCCTTCCAAAGTGGATAACCTCACATTTGCCAACATTGTACTCTACTGCATTTACCAGACCCTTGCCCACTTGCTTAACCTATCTATAGCTTCCTGCAGACTTCACTGTATCATCTGCAAAATATGCTTTTCTACTCAATTTGGTGTCCTCAGCAAACAGATACACTACACACTGCTCCCTCTTCTAGATTGTTAATGTATATTGTGAAAAATTGTGAGTCCAGCACCTCTCTCACCACTGTTTGCCAACCAGAAAAACACCCCTGCATCCCAACTCTCTGCTTTCTGGTATGTAATGAATCCTCTATCCATCCATGGAACATTTCTCAATATTAGCAACACAGTATTATCAGTTGCAGATTGAACCTTCTGCACGTCACTGGCAGCTCATCTATTGATCAAAGCAGGAAGGTCAGAGTAAGAATGGACTTGACAAAGGAAGTATTCCTCAAAGATATACTTTGGCTGGCTAGATGTCATCCTGTGGAATCCCAAACCTATCCATTTCTTGACAGCTGCCAGTTAGCAGCGGGACAGCTGACTTGCTACTCACTCTCCAGCCCATTTCCATGTCAATAACTCAACCCTTGTGCTATGCTGTTTTCAAACAGACACGAGACTTTTGATCAAGGCTCACTTTAACACATGCAGCAAATAAAAACAAGGTCACGGCGATTCCAACTTACGTGAAATGTTGCTGAGTATAATGGATACCTTTATCCAAACAGGAAATCATATCTGCATAAACCCAAGAATTGAAATATTAGTAAGTTGAATGGTTTGATGCTATTTTCATGACTGCAATCCAAACCCCGATGGAAAATCTGGTCCAAATTATTTTCGCAACTGCAGAATTCTCTTGGATGCCACAATTTTCTATCAGCAACAAAACAGATGAATGAGATAGATCAGTTGTTAAAAAAAAAAGTTATCAATCTTTCTCTTATCGATGTGGACTAAAAGGTAGATCCATGTCGGTGCCTTCTGAATAGGACACCATTTAATAGATCAAAGATGTTACTGAAATAATTAGTTTCTCTTCAGCCAGTGGGTTTCATTGCAAGAAGCGGGGAAGTGGATGAACATTTCAAAAGAATATAATGGAAAAATGGAATATTATGGACAAATATTATGTTCAGGTTGAATGAGCAGAGGAGCCAGCCCTGGGACAGGAGCATTGGGCAGGAAGACCTCCTTCTGCAACTCCCAGTGAATTACTGGGGCCAATAGAAAACTAGGTGATTCATTATTGGAACAAGGGTTCGCTTTGTCATATAGACAGAGCCTAAAAAGAGAGGCTTCAGAGGTCAGGACAGCTAGGAAGTGGTTGCAGGCTGAAGAGTGGTTACAGGACTTCCCTGAGTCAGCAGATTGGGTGGCATTTAAGAACTCTGAACGAGTACACCAAGGCTGTCGCACACTTTATCAAACCAGCTGTGGATGAGTGTGTCCCCACCAATCATTTAAGGTTTTACCCAACCAGAAGCCCTGGATGAACAATGAAATCTGGAACCTGCTGAGAGCCAGGTCGCAGGCATTCAAGTCCAGAGATCCAGATCAGCACAGCAGGAGCAGGTTTGATTTGACCTGCAGAAAGCCATCTCCCAGACAAAATGATGATTCCAGATGAAAATGGAAACAACAAGGGACACCCAACAGCTGCAGCAGGGCCTAAATGCCACAACTTGTTATGAATCCAAATCCGGTAAAGTAGCTGACGTCAAAGTTTCTCTCCCAGAGGAATTCAAAGCCTTCTATGCCTGTTTTGATGACAGTAACAACGAAGAACCACCCTTCCACACCCTATCATCCCCTGATAATCCCATCCTGTCTATATCTGAGGATGACGTGCGTGCAGCCTTCAGGAGAGTGAATCTGAGGAAAGCATCTGGCCTGGATGGAGTACCTAGCTGAGTATAATGGATACCTTTATCCAAACAGGAAATCATATCTGCACAAACTGCCCTACTCACCTCCTGCCTCAGGAATACTCACCTACCTCAAATTGGTTTCAAACTAGAAAGCCAATGAGCTCAACCATTTATTGAAATTTCAGCTTGTCCACATCATAATTCACACAGATTTCACTCATATTTTGAGGAAGGGCTCAGGCCCGATATATCGGTAACATATCTTTACTTCCTATGGATGCTGCAAGACTGGTTGAATTCCTTCAGCATTTCTGTGTTTTGACTGCAATCACAAAGTCTGCAGACTGTCGTGTTGTACCGACTTCACATGGAATCCATTTCCCCCTCTGCTCCAAGCTTGCCGATCCGTCCCAACTCCCACCTACACAACATCTCCGTTTAAACCTTCCCAAGCCTTGCCTTACCATGCCTTGGTCCTGAATTCCCCGCCTTTCTTTGATTCCCTTCAATCCTGGCTTTTGCTCACCCAACCCCTCCCACCAATATAGCTGCTTGTTCCAAATCTTGGAACTCCCTCCCTGACAACATTATGGGTGGGAGTTTTGGACTGCGGCTCTTCAGGAGAGGGGCTCATCACCATTATGGATGGTGGATAAACACTGATCTTCCCAACGATCACCTGATTACCAAAAATGAATTAAAAAGCACCACTGACTGCCACATCTTTGGCCGCTAAACTTCAAAACTATGGAAGGGTCTTTCTTATCCATTCGGCCCACTGGGTCCAGGCTAACTCACAAAACAACCCATCCCATTCTCCCCCTCTTCATTTTCCTATTGCCTTTAATCCTTTTTCCACTTACTAAGGGACAATTTACCGCAATTAATAAATGCAGCTGCGCGTTTTGGGGATGTGGGAACCCTTTATGACCCATCCGAATTCAGGGAGCAGTTGCCAACTCCATGTGGACCTGAGATTTGGATTGAACCATGATCCCAAGAGCTTTGAGGCAGCAGAACTAACTGCTATTCTGCTGTCCACCTCATCCTTCCCACTCTCGTGTTCAAAGCCTTGGATTATCTCCCCCCCCCACCCCCCTCACTCCATATCTCCTCGTCACACTCGGCAACTCACCCAGAGTATGTCTTGGTCAAAGATTAAATTCTGATTAGACATTGTTATCATCATGGTCAAGTGGCTGTTGAAATAAATAGTCACTCTCCTCTGTCATTCAGGTACACATTCATGTAATTTGAGTTTACCTTCATTAAGGCATCATACACAGGATATGGAAGATAGCTGAAGTGTTCAAGTGAAACTGCGCATGGCCAAATTAATTTCCCATGTGAAAAGCAGTGAGGCTCACATCCTCCGTCATCAAAGTAGAAATATTGCTGGTAATATTAACATTTAATGGTTTGATCCTCGCAGCCAAAACAATCCTACTATTTCCGGACTCGACAGCGGCATGGCAGACCAACCATACTTGTTTGAGAGAGAGCATTTCAGGAGGCTGCAAAAGATCTAGAACTGCAACACAGCCAACACAGGTTCCAACAATTCCACTCCCAGAAGTAAAATGTGGCAAATATTTTGAATACGAAGGCAGCGTGATCTTACTGCAGTTGTATAGGGTTTTGGTGAGGCCACAACTTAAGTATTGTGTGCAGTTTTGGTCTTTTATTCAAAGGAAGGACATACATGCTATTTGAGGGGTTGCAGTGCAGGTTCACCAAATTGATCCCTGGGACGGCACAGTTAGTGTAGCAGTTAGTACAACACTGTTAAAACACTAGTGGCCTGGGTTTGAACCTGGCGCAGCCTGTAAGGAGTTTGTTCGTTCTCCCCATATCTGTGTGGGTTTCCTCCCACCCTTCAATACGCAAGGGAGTTGAACGAGGACTTGTTACTTTGAATTTCTTTCAATAAAGACTCAGTAAATAACTCTTTAGAGTTAAATAGGAACATATGCAGATGCCGTGATTGTAGTGCAATACACCAAAGTGCTGGAGAAACTCAGCAGGTCGTGCAGTATCCATGGGAAACAAAGGATAACCAGTGCTTTGGGCCTGAACCCTTCATCAGGTGCAAAAGAAAACAGGCAGATGTCTGAGTAAAATATGGGGGAAGCGGGAGAAGGACAGGCTAACAGGAGGCAGCCAAGATGGAATACAAGGTGTTAGGCCTGACCTTGGCTTGGCAGTGCATGAGCTAAACCTGGGCCACCTCCAAACTGGAGGGACAACACTCCAGCACTCCATCTGGACACTCTCCAACTCAAAAGCATCAACATCTTCAGTCTCCGTTAACTCACTCTCCTGTCTCTCTCTTTCCCTACTTCTCTCCTCCTTTCCTTCAGTTCCCCCATCAACTTCCTTTCCCTCTCCTATCACCCCCTCAGGGCCTTTATCTTCTACCCTCTTACCTGTCTCCACCCATGACCTGTTAGCCTGTTTCCCAGCCCAACTCCCTCCTTTCCTCTCCTCTCCCGCCTTTCCACCCAGGCGCTAGCCCATTCCTATGCATAGTACTCAACCCCAGCCTTTGTAAACCCTTTTGCCCCATGTCATTGGCTAACAAGTAAGAGGTCACAGGTTGATGGAGGTGGGATAAAAATGCCCTGGTGATGGGGCGGGAGGGGGGATGAGGGGAGAGAAGATGGAAGAAAGGATAACAGAGGTGTAGGGAATGATAGAGACAGGAGGAGGGGGTTAATAGGGAATGGAAAAGTTGACGTTGATGCTGTCTGGTCAGAGAGAGCCCAGATGGAGTGCAGGGATGTGTCCCTCCAATTTGGAGGTGGCCCAGATTTAGCCTCATGCACTGCCAGGCCAGGGTCACGCGCAGATTGAAGGAACCTTGTATTCCATCTCGACAGTCTTCTAATAGCTTGTCCCCCTACCTACGTTTCTCCCTCCTCTTCTCCACACCCCCCCATCTTTTTATTCAGGTGTCTACCTGCTTTTTCTCAACCCTGACAAAGGGCTCAGGCCTGAATCATTGGTTATATACCTTTACTTCCTATGGATGCTGCATGACTTGCTGAGTTTCTCCAGCACTTTTAGGTAAATAACTCCTTCGGTGTTCAGGGACTGAATATGATCTAACATGTCAGGAAGCAGATTATGGTTTGTTTTTACTGGATGATTCTATTTAGAATGAAAAGTTGATAGGATCAGGACTTATTCGAGGGAAGAGGAAAGGGTTAAGGTCTCAAGCAATTAAATGTGAATTGGCTGGTTAATGGAGACCTTTGGGAAGTTCAATAAAGCAGCTTCATCCAACAGAAACTAATCTACATCTATTTACTGGCTGGTTCTAAGAGGAGTCATCTGGAAACATAGTTTGTGAGGCATGGATGTAGCCGCAGAATGTATGATCTAGCACTAGAAAGAGAGGTTCTGCGAGGTGGTCATGTTGTAGTGGACCTGGATTTTCTCTTTACCCGCTCAATGTTATCACTGTGCCACAATCAGCTCAGACCTTCATCATGATATGGAACAGACATCTGAGACACAGGATGTCAACAATAATGATTAGGAACTGGAGTAGGTCGTCTGGTTTTTCATAAAGTATAACACACACACACACACACACACACAGAGCAGAAAAGAGAAACAAAATTATAAAGAAGAGGTAAAACAGTAAGTAATAATACAATAAAACCGATGTATCTGGAATTCAAGCAACTAGTAATCTCAAGCAACCGGCAAAAAAAAATTGAGGAAATTAAAAAATAATTTAAAAATAGGGGGGTTAAATTGCCTATAATGTTATTGTTCGTCTTTCTGACAGCTCCGTCAAGGGGGATGAACCTGCAGATGCAGCGATGTTTAAATGTTTTTAAAAGTTAAAAGCTTTAAGGTTTATATATATATTCATTGCATGTGAAGTTTGTTCAGTGTAAGTACAGTATAGAATTTTTGTATTTTAAATTGTTTATTCTTAATGCAGGTGTATTAGTTAGGCATTGTAAGTGTAAGTCTCATGCAACCAGAAAATACACTTATCCAGCACCTCCCAATCCCCATAGGTGCCAGATACAAGGGGTTTTACTGTATTAAATTTTCATAGTTGGAAATAAAATATAGTACAGAAAATATACTGTGTCAGCAGTGCAGGGAGATTTTATTTTATAGACATACAGGCCATTTTGGCCCACAAATCAGTGCTACCTAATTGTCCTCCAACCCCAGGTATGTTTCGATCAGTGGGAGGAAACTGGAGCACTCTGGGAAAATCCCTCACAGATACAGGAAGAATATACAAACTCCTTACAGACAGTGTGGGATTTGGATCCAGGTCCCAATTGCTGGCACTGTAAGGCGTTGTGCTAACCGCTACGCTAACCATACCACCCCAAATTCTTTGGTGATGTTATGATGAGTGTCAAGCAGGGAGAGTCAAGATTCTATCTCCATATACGTCGATTCCCTTCTATTTATTTCTCTTTCTTCTCTGCCTTTGAAGAGAGTGTGTTTCTCATTTGATGTTCGGGTGCAGGCAGAGATTTAGTTTCTGCATATTACAGGACATTAGGGTACAGTGTTTATAAAATTCCAAAATATTCCAGATGTTTTGGGCAAATACTAAATTTATTGTAGTATAAACTCATGAAAAGAGGCCCTAGCATAGGAGGAAGCTCAGTGACACAAAATACTAACATTGGTGGGTGGCATGTAATCTCTTGTTCAATGTGAAAGGGAAGGTCACGAGGGATTTTAATAGAACTGGCTGACAAAGCCAGATGTGGCGTTATAATGTTAACAGATGTGAACAAATAGAAGCAAGACATTGTTACATGTTGTAACTTTTTCAAGAATCTGAAAATAATTCCCTCTTTGAAATATACTAATAGTGAATTATACACAACAAAGGCAACAGAGGGTTTATAGTGTCCAAGGGCACTAACACGGAAAAGTAAGTCAAGTTTATTGTCATCTGATTGTTCAGGTACCACCCAAAATAAAACTCTCTGAGTGAAGAACTTTCCACTAATGTTCCCTAAACCTTTCCCCTTTCAGCTTAAAACTATGACCTCTTGTATTTATCTCCCCAATCTAAGTGGAAACATCCTACTCACATCCACTCTGTCTATACCTCTCATAATCTTGTAAACCTCTATCTAATCTCCTCTCATTCTTCTTTGCTCCAAGGAATAAAGTCCTTGTTTATTATTTTAATCTTTTATCTGTAACTCAATTCCTGAAGACCCAGCAACATCCTTGTAAATCTTCTCTGCACTCTTTCTATCTTATTGACATCTTTCCTGTAGTTAGGGGACTAGAACTGCACACAATATTCTGAATTTGGCTTCTCCAATGTCTTAAACAATAGTATCCCAAACCTATACTCAATATCTGTACTTTGATTTATAAAGGCTGCCAAAAGCTTTCTTTACAACCCCGTCCACCTGTGACACCACCTTTAGGGAATTATGTATCTACATTCCCAGATCTCTTTACTCCTCTGCACTCCTCAGTACCCTATCATTTACTGTATATGTCCTACCTTGGTTTGCCCTTCCACAATGCAACACCTCACATTTGTCTGCATTAAACTCCATCTGCCACTTTTTGGACCATTTTACCAGTTACTCCAGATCCCTGTGCAAGCTTCGACAATCTTTCACACTGTCCACAACACATCCAATCATTCTGTAATCAGCAAACTTGCTGATCCAATGTACCACATTATCATCCAGGCTGATCCAATTCAATTTATCACATCATCATCCAGATCATTGATAATATACAACAAACAACAATGGCCCCAGCACTGATTCCTGAGGCACACCACTAGTCACAGGCCTCCAGTCTGAGAAGCAACCATCCACTACCACTCTCTGTTTTCTCCCACACAGTCAATTTCGAATCCAGTTTGCAACCTCTCCATGGATACCTATTGCCTTAACCTTCTGAACTAACCTCGCATGTGGGATCTTGCCAAAATCTTTACTAAACTCCATGTGGACAACACTCACAGCCTTTCCTTCATCTACCTTCTTGGTAACCTCCTCGAAAAATTCTACGTTTCATTAAACATGACCTACACCTGAACTTTGAAGGCATTTGCCGACCATGGGAATGAAGCAGAGATAGATGGCACATGGAATGTTCCCATGGATTTCCCAGCAGATCCGTTAGATGGGCAGGGGTGGATGTTTGAGCCCATACTCTGCACCACAGCTGGTGCATGGCTCTTAGAAATATTTTCCCTTCCCACTATGTATGGCCTGGGACCCCTGGAGCCATTTAGCATGGATACAAACCAGCTGTCTGGTTTCTTTCCAACTCTGGAGAGTTGAAAGACTCAATCTGAACTTTGACTTTCATTTGCCACTGTAAGCACTTTGGAGCATTCTTTTTTTTCCCTAAATCAGTCAACTTGAATGTGGACAGATTCCATTCAGCTGGCTCATGGGTGCAGCACAGCGATTTTAAAAAGGCAATTTCGAGGAATACAGTGTATTAATATCAGTTACATTCCAAGTTAAATAGTCGGCATCCAGATACAATTGTTTCTTCATCAAAATAGACATGAAAAACTAAGCCACAGAAATCATCTGCTGTTCATACATCAAGCGTACAAGGTGATGCCATCTACATATTGACATCTGTTCTGAAGTTGTGTTTGCTGATTTCACACACACACTGCTCACTCAAGAGAGGGTGAAATTCGATGTGGTAGACTGTTCTAAAATCAGGAGGAAATGTAAACATAGACCGTTCAGCCATTAGTGGAATCCATGCACTTGAACTCAACTACTTCTTGCTTCTTATGGACATACAGAGTTTCTCTGATGCAAAGGGCAACCAGTCTTTTTCCCTTGCCCTGTGCCAAAGTCCTGTAAACTCCAAAACATCAGAAATTGAACTGTAGAACACTACAGCACAGAAAACAGGACATTTGCCAAAATATTATTCCACAAGTCCCATTGAACTGCATCCAGTCCATAACCCTCCAGACCTCTCCCATCCATGTATCTATCCAATATTCTTAAAACTTGAGCCCATTGACCACATCAGATGGCATTTCATTCCACATTCCCACCACTCTCTGAGAGAAGGTTCCCCCGCTAATGTTTTCCCTAAACCTTTCCTCTTTCACCCTAAAGCCATGTCCTCTCAAATTTATCTCTCCTGATCTGTGGAAAGAGTCTATTCACATTTACTGAATACTGAATCTATTCCCCCTATAATTATGTAAACCTCTATCAAATCTCCCCTCATTTTTCTACGCTCCAAGGAATAATGTCGTAACATGTTCAGTCTTTCCCTGTAATTCAACTCCTGAAGACTTGACAACATCCTAATAAATCTTCTCTGCATTCTTTCAATTTTACTGATAACCTTCCTGTAGTTAGGTGACCAGAACTGTATACAATACTCCAAATTTAGCCTCATGAATGTCTTATATATCCTCACCATAACATCCCAGCTCTTATATTCAATATTTTAATTTATGAAAGGCAAGATGTCAAAAGCTTTCGTTTGCTAATCCAATTTACCACATTATCATCCAGATCATTGATAGAGACAAACAACAATGGACCCAGCACCGATTTCTGAGGCACACCACTAATCACAGACTCAAGTCTGAGAAGCAAGCATTCACCACCACTCTCTGTCTTCTCCCATTCAGCCAATTTCAAATTCATTTTATAACCTCTCCATGAATATCTAGTATCTTAACCTTCCTGACTAATCTCCCATGTGGGACCTTGTCAAAGGCCTTACTAAAGTCCATGTAGACTGCATCCACAGCCTTTCCTTCACCTACTTTCTTGGTAACCTCCTCAAAAAACTCTATAACATTTGTTAAACACGATCTAGCACGCACAAAGCAATGATGACTATCCTTAATCAGCCCTTGGCTGTCCAAATATTTGCATATGCAATTTCTCAGAACATGCTCCAATAATTCACCTACCACTGGCCGGAAATTTCCTGGTTTACTTTTGGAGCCTTTTTTAAAAACACAGAACAACATTGGGTACCCTCCAATTCTCCAGCACCTCACCCGTGGTTAAGGACATTTTAAATATTTCTGACAAGGCCCCTGCAATTTCTACTCTAGCCTCCCTCAAGGTCTGAACAAATATTATGTCAGGCCTGGGGGAATTTATCTACCTTTATTTTCTGTAAGGCAGCAAGCACCTCCTCCTCTTTGATCTTTATATATTCCATGACAAGACTGCTTGCTTCCTTCCTTATATACTATGCAAGTTTCCTGAGTAAATACTGATGAAATAAACACTGTTTAAGATCTCCCGGGAAAGCCCATACAGACACAGAGAGAACATAAAAACTCCTTACAGACAGCATGGAATTTGAACCTTGGCCCTAATCACTGGTGCTGTAAAGGCGTTGCATAAACCGCTACACCAACTGTGCCACCCCATAAAATGGACAGTGGTAACACAGTGTGGAACAAGCTCCAGGGCAGAAACAAATGGCACATACCAAGTGTATTTTTGCAGTTAGTATGGTGGTACTCAATGGTCTTTCCCTGTGATGGAAAAAGGAATGAATTTTATTTGCACGAATGCACAGGAAACAATTTCAAAAGCTAAAGTTAAATCAGAAAAGCATCAATTAATACTTGAGAAAGGAAACGGGAGCATTTGTATTAAAAATACACAGTAAATAATGGGGGAACTCAACTGGTCTTGCAGCATCCAGAAGAGGTAAAGATATATAACTGATGTTTCGGGCCTGAGCTCTTCTTCAAAGTAGGACGACAAAGCAGGCAGGTGTCTCAATAAAAACTGAGAAAGGGAGAAGTATAGGAGGGGAGGAGTCCAGATCAACAAAGGGTGTAAATTGGATAAGAGGAAAGGTGAGAATTGCAACGAAAGGTGATCCAAAATCAATTCTCACCTTTCCTCATCATATCCAATTAACACCTTTTGTCTAATGGTTTGAACTCTCCCTTCCCATTCTTCCCCTTTCTCTCTTAGTCTTTATTGGGCACCTCCCATTTAAAAAAACCTTATACCTAGAAGAAGGGCACAGGCCTGAAATGTCGGTAATATATCTTTACATCCGATGGACACTGTGAGACTGGCTGAGATCCTCCAGCATTTACTATGTGCTTTTACTACAATCACAGCATTGGTAGACTTGAGTGTTTCACTGGAGCATTCATATGAAGACTCAACTTTAATAAAGGTAGCAGCAGCAAGGAATCCTGGCGGGAAGATGTACAGGTCCGAAACTTGATTTAAAAAGCGAAATCCCAAGATTCATAAATAGAGGAGACTGGAAAAGTTGTGACCTTTTATAAAACACGTCAATCGTATTGTGTAAAATTTTGGTCACCCACATTGTGGAGGTATTACTGGTGGCATGAAGGTGCCAATCCACAGGACAGGAAAAAGCTACAGAGGGTTGTGAACTAGGCCAGCCCCATCACAGGCATCAGTCTTCATCTCAAGTATACCTACAGGGGGCAGTGTCTCAACAAAGCATGCCTCTATCCTCAAGTATCCTTATCACCCCGGTCATGCCCTCTTCTCACTGCCAGGCCCTCTTCTCACTGCTACCAATAGAGAAGGAGCCTGGATATGAACACCCAACAGCACAAAATCAGCTTCTTCCTCTCTGCCATCAGATTTCTGAAAGGACAATGAACCTCGGACACTTTTTCTCTTCTTTTGTGCCAATTTACTTATTGCATTTTTTAAAAAAATGTAAACCACAGCAAATTTTGTGACATGTCCATGACAATAAATTCTGAGTCTGTGTGATGGCTGTGCTCATCTGAGGTAGGTGGAGAGAAAATATCTCCAGTGGTAGAAGGACCAAGAAGCAGAGGAGATAGAATGTAGGAAACACAGGCTGAAGAAACAAAGGCAATTTGGATCTTTGCAGAGCAAGTGAGGTGAGGGCACTGTGTTAAAGGAATGTGGGGATGGAGTCACTTATTTTCTGAAGGGAACTGGATCAGAACTTGAAAGGAATAAAAGGATTATTGGAAAAGACAGCAAATTAGGATGTTGCATGAATCAGCAAAGAGCCGCAGAGACAGAAAGTACCAAATAGACTTTCCAATACATGATTACATGGCCATTATTCACCACATTTAAATTTCGATCTTCTTGATCAAAGTTCAAAGGTTCTTATTAGTGTCACATATTAATATATTAAAACTGTAATCTTCATGATCTTCAACAAAGCAAACAAAGAGTCTCCATGAGCATTGCCTGGCTCCTCTGACAACTGGAGAGAGAAAGAGAAGCAAAAGAGAGTCCCTTCATTCTGTCATTCCTTGACGAGGGCTCAAGCCCGAAATATTGGTTATGTATCTTTATCTTTATCTTGGTTTGACCTGTTTGAGATTCTCCTGCATTGTGTTTTTACTTCAATCATGGTGTCTGCAGATTTTACTTCCGTCCCTTCAGAGAACTGAGTATTTTTTAATTTACCTGAACTGTGGTGTAACAACCAAGCCAACGATTTACTTTTATGACAACAGTGTGTTTCTCAGTAATAGTGCAATCAGATAAAAAGGAAGTGCTGCTGATCTGGGCCAGTACAAAAGGTCTCAGCGATGCCACATCCCACTATGATTACTTTAGTTGGAGTCCAATGTAAACTACAGCTGTTTTATCAGGACTCAGAGAGAAGATGGTCACTGCCAACAAACCTTACTTGTGGCCACATAGAATGAAGGCAGGAGATCACTGGGCTAACGACCCCAATCATTTTAGAAAAGCATGTTTTAACTGCAACGCAAAGCTGTCCAACATCAAGGATTTTAACTTGACCCTTAATTCTCAAATGGAAATGGCATTTGATTTAGACCATCTTGGATGTGAAATTAAGCTGCCAGATTTGAATGATTCATGCACAGTAAAAGCACTCCGGTCTTTGAGATTTACTTAAAGGAAGCCAATTAAGTATTTGTTGCGACCAGGCCGTCAGGCAGTGGAGATAATCCAATGATTTTCCCCAACCACGGTCCATATGTGATCATGAGATAACAGACTGGGAATCTTTAGGTTAGATACCATTGCAGTAAATCTCTGACTAACATAAAAGATATATTGGTGTTTCTTTCAAAAGCTCCTCATGATCACAGGAAATTCTAATTGCCTTTGTTTCCTATAAACTGCTAGGCTGCAGGAATCCCTGAGTGTTGTGGACAACTCCACTAACATCAAAGTTACAATAACCTCATGACATTTGGTGATGTTGATTGAAGCACAAGATCAGTCAGGGCTTGAGTGTCCTTTCCAACAGCACACCAAGGAATTTTAATACGATAGGTTAACATAGCATTTAGCACAACACTGGTAAAGCACCTGCATTCAGATTCTTTGCTGGCTGTAAGGAGTTGTACGTTCTCCCTGTGTCTGTGTGGGCTTTCCCTCGGTGCTCCGGTTTCCTCCCACCTTTCAAAACATACAGGGATTGTGGGTTAATTGGGTGTAATTGGCCAGCAGGGGCTTATGGGTTGAAAGGGCCTGTTACCATGCTGTATGCCCAAGTTTAAATTTAAATATCTGGATCAATCTTCCATTGCCCCAGGATCATCAGTAATTTATCATTTCTTCATACGTATCCCTGGGAGCGATTTGGGATGTGTCTCCCAACACATGGGTAGGGTCCACTGTGGCCCAGGGAGAGTCAGCAAGGATGGACTCTGAACCACTTTCTTCACCAGTGATTTCTTGCCCTTCACACTCTTCAGCTTTCGAAGCATCAATGTCACCACTCTGAGAACATTAAAGCCTTCAACAATATCGAGGAGGACTTCTTGAATTAAAAAAAAATACTCAAAGTGCAAGAATTAAAAGTAAAACATTTTTATTTTGGGAAAGCCACATTTTCCCCAGGTCTGACGCAGACTCGGAGGCAAGTTCCCAGCTGGATAATCGGGGGAAGGTCACAGTGCATGGCTCAGTCCTACATCAGGAATGTTACCCATGACCTCTGAGGTGAGATGTGATGTCCAGTTACTGAAGGCAAGTTTATTGGAAATGCCTACCAGAGGTTAGGGCTGGAGATGAGCAATGGCCCCCTCAACATGCACTTTCACCTTGTCAAGGTTTCGTCCACCATGGGTACAGAGTAGAGCAAAGGGATAAGAGGGGAATTATTCTAGGTATAGGTTCTCCCTGAATTGTGACCTATGCAACTTATGTCCATCCACACATACGACCGATTTAAAAAAAATAAGAAAAAAATATGAAATTTACACGATCTATGTTGTATTTGACCAACTGTTACAGGGATACAGGGCATGCAAGGGCCAAAATGTGTGTACTTGGCTTGTTAGTTGGCATACCTGGATCCGTAGGCTGGGCATGGCCATCTTGATTCCTGTGCGCTTCCCTGAGTCTTAGGTTGCTGCATGCACAGTGGGTTTGTGCATTGGTGTTTGGTTGGCGCATGATGAGATTTAAGGGTGCAAATTCAATATCATTTGGGCACTTAACTCTCATGCAATCCCTAACCGAACTCCAATACATGAATCCATTGCACATGCACCAGCTAAAGACTTGTGCCTACGGATCCAGGGATGCCAACTAACAAGGTAAGTACAAAACTCCGATATATATCCATTCTGACATTTGACTGGTCATTCAGAAGGGAACATGGATATATGTTGGGAGTACCTCCACCTGATAGCCCGCAGCTTATCAAGTTCAAAATTACACATTTAAAAACCAAGGCAGAGATTGATAGGCCATAGGGGGTGGGGAGAAGGCCAGGCAATGGAGCTGAGTGGATCAGCTAACGATTGAATGGCGGGACAGACATGATGGGATGAATGACCTATTTCAGCTCCTGTGGCTTATTTCAATACGAATGGCTGGGACTGTGAATATGAAGACACACAGCAGCCAAAGTTTTACTGAATGGTGTAACATCTTTGACAAGCCAAATGACTGAAGACTGACTTGATTTTATTTAATTCAGTATTCACTTTGGGCCTTTTAGTAAATTAGAGAACATCATTCCCGGTAGATAATGTCGATGAACGGTGGTTTCAGTCTGACAGTGCATGAGACCATGGACAGACATTTCAGCAAGGAAATGGAATGGGGAATTGAAATAGACAAGAATACACCAGACTCCAGATCTTATTTATGGATGTAGTTGAACAGGGACAGAAGGACATAACTGGAGAGGAGAGACAAGAATGAGCCAAGGGGTTCAAGGCCAGAAGATCTGCTTCAGGAACTCATCTCTCAACAGTACTACCGAACCATACAGTCTTCTCTATCACAATGGAATGGAGAATCAACATTTTGGGGCTGGGACCCTTTATCAAAACAACAGTAAAAGGGTAAAACTACATATAGAAGGGGGGATAGTAGCAGGGAGGGGCCCAGAGGTGTTAGGCAGAAGGTGTGAGAGGTGAAAGGAATGGTAGAGGGACAAACCATTAGGTACAGTGGGAAAGAAAAATTAGAGAGGGGGAAAAATGAATACAGGACTGGGTACAGAGATGAAAACAGTGGAACCAATAGGGGTGGGTGTTAAATTAGAAAAATCAATGTCCATGCACCCCCCCCCAATCTTCTTTCCTTCTTTATTCAAGCAATTTTACCTTTTTTTAATCTTAGTCTCGATAAAGGATTTCAGCTCAAAATGTTGACTGATCATTTCTTACTCATGGATGCTGTCTGTCTAACCGACTGAGTTCCTCCAACAATTCTTTGTCCTTTGTCTCTGGAAGTTGATTCACTCAGGGTAGGTGAGATACAAACCAGGGGACATAGGTTAGGGTGAAAGGGGAAATTTGTTCATACAGAGAGTGGTGGGAGTGTGGAACGAGTTGCCAGCTGAAGTGGTGAATTCAGGCTCAATTTTATCATTTAAGAAGATTTTGGACAGGTCAGTGGATGGAGGACTATATTCTGGGTGCTGGTCAGTGAGAATGGGCAAAAAAATGGTTCGGCACAGGCGAGAAGGGCCAAAGGGGCCTGTTTCTGCACTGTAATGTTCTTCAGTTCCTAATCGACAGCAGTTTAAAAAGAAAATCACACGAGCTCAGAAGGCAAGCATTGTTTACATGGATGACCTTGGCAGCAATACAAATGCCCCAGAATGTTGTTTTTTGGAATAGTGGTATAATCGATCTGAATAGTAAAACTGGTTCCGATGATCCAAACTATTAACTTCACAGTTAAATTATTTTAGCAAAATGCCACGCTTTGCATCATCTGAGAAAAAGATGCAGAAATGGTCAAATTGACAGGAAAGTTAAGTGGAATTTTTAGTTTTTCTCCCTCCCCTTTCAGAAAAATCAGAATAAAAGAGCAGTGTATTCCAAGGCGAACACACTGCAGCGTTGGCAGGCTCACCCACGCATCTTGTTCATCTTCGAACACATGAATCAGAGAGAAAGCAGTCCTCCTTTTATCCTCAAGCACAGTTTCCAATAAATTGAAAATTTGATCCCACAAAGAACCTCGGAGAAGTAATCAGTGCAGGATGACTGATTTTAGTTTCCAAACCACGTATTTTCCACATTATTCAACAGCAACCCTCACGCAGGCAAATGCTTATTTTTATAGACAGCAGCTGCTAAATCACAGAAATTATATTTCTGCAGCTCCTGAAATAAAATGTGAATGCAAAATCAAATTTGGAGCCCTCGAGAAGCAGCAGATGCTGGAGTCCGGCGAAGCACACACCTGCTGGAGGGACTCAATGGGTCGAACGGCATCCGTGGTAGAGGAAGGTGGCTCGACAATTCAGGCCAGAACCCTTCATCCAGACCGAGAGCGTGGAGGAGAAATAGGCAGTAAACTGTGTACAGGATCAGAGGAGTTTTCTCTGAAGTATCAGAAGCTGAGGAGAGACTTGATAGAAGTTTATAAAATTATTGAACGCTACAGGTCAGTACAGGCTCTTCGACCCTTGATGTCGTGATCACCTATATATATCTACCAAAAAAAATCACTAAACCCTTCCTACGTATAACCCTCCATTTTTCCTTTATCGATATGCTTGTCTAAAGAGTCTCTTAAATGCCCCTATTGTTCTAGCCTCCACCATCACCCTGGCAAGGCATTCTGGCACTCACAACTCTCTGTGTAAAAAAAAATTGGCCCATGATATCATCCTTAAAACACAGGGTGGGGGCCTGGAATGGGCTGCCTGGAATGGTGGTGGAAGCAGATACAATAGTAGTGCCAGTCAGGGATTGATGAACAAGGGAGAAGGATGATAGACATATAGGAAGGTGGAGGCAGCTGATTGGTAGGTCCCATATCCCTCCTACCTTGTCTCCATTATACTGGCCATTTCCCCTCTTCAGCCTTCACAAAAAGTTCCGACCCAAAATATAGAACATTCTTTCTCCCAGTGAATACTGCTCGATCCGTGGATTGTTTTTTGCTGCAGGAATACATTAGCTTTAAAAAAACCCTCACGAGTGGCCATGAAAATGTAGGCTATATTAAATAATCTTTTAGGAAACCGATCATCCAGATAGGGTTAACTCATACAGTTAATGATTGCCCTCAATAGACACCCAACCATCAGCCCAAACTACTAACTCTCCTTCCCTTAGTCATTTAATTGGATATCAATCCACCCCAAACCTTTTACCTCCTGACTATTCGCTTTGAGTGATTCTTCCTCCTGATCTCCACCCATTACAGTCTTCTTTTGCTCTCCTCACCATCCACTCTTTAAACCCTGACAGAGAACAGTAGAAGAACAAGCCTTTCAGCCCACATCATCTGTGCTGAACCAAAACTCTGCTGTTTGGAAAGGGCCTCTAACCCCTGTACATCCTAGAGCCTACCAAAAGTCTCTTAAACTGCACTATTGTACCTGCTTCCACTATTACTTCTGGCCGCAAATTTCAGGCACCCACCACTCTCTTGGTTAAAAAAACATCTCACCTCACCTTAAATGTGATATATTTACCCCATGAAAATATTCTGAAAGTCTATGCCTCTCATAATTTCATGAACTTCTATCAAGGTTCCTTTTACCCTCTGATGCTCCAGGTTAGTGTGATGCTGTTACTCAGCCATTCACCTGGGTTCAAGTCCAGCATTGTCTGTAAGGAGTTTGTACATTCTCCCCATGTCTGTGTGGGTTTTCTCTAGGTGCTCAGGTTTCTTCTTACCCTCCAAAATGTACTGGGGTTGTAGGTTAATTGGGGTATTGAGCAGCACAGGCTCATGAGCCGGAAGGGCCTATAACTGTGCTTTATGTCTACATTTAAAATTTAAATTGAAAGCAATCCACTTTTGTCCAGCCTCTACCCATAGTTAATATCCATAATCCAGACAGCATCATCTTGTGTACCCTTTCCAAAGCCTTCATGGGGTGACCAGAATGACACACAGGATTCCAAGTGGGGCCTCACCAAAGTTTTATACAGCTGCAACTTGGCTTATTAACTTTTATCAATGCACCACCCAATGAAGCCAAGCATGGCATACAACACCTTTATTACCCTTCCTGTGTGTGGTCTCACTTGCACCACAACATTCCTCTGTCGATCAATAGTTCTGCTATTTACTATGATCTTTCCTCTTGCCTTTGACCACCCAGGCATAAAGAGATCCTGCAGGACTTACCCGTGTGGTCAGCTGTAGTGTAGGAGAGCAGAAATCCCCTTCCAGTTCGATGAGTGATACTGCGGAACTCCACCACCACTGTACTGGATGTCATTTGTATTCTTGGCAGGTCCTGATTCATGTTTCCACAGTAAGGGCCTGCCAAAAAATGTACAAATTCAGACACAGCAGGAAGTAGCAAAACACAGGATGGAAGAGAGAAAAATATGTATCAGACCGTTACAACCTTATGGAATCCCAAGACACCATACAACCAGTAAACATGGGGACCAATTGGCACTCACCAAAATCACTAGGATAATGAGAAGATTTTTATATTTTTGGCAATATTTGTTCCACAATAAACACAGGCCCAGGTAACTCTTCCCTCATTTCTTTTGGATAATGGTGTAGACCACACATGTCAAACTCTGGCCCATATTTGGCCCGCAAGATCATATTAAATATATATTAGAGTTGGCCCGCTGGCCGTCGCGCCAATATAGCGCATGCACACTGAAGGTGAAAATGAAGACGCCGGAGGTGTGGAGGGATCTCAGAGTCCCGAATCCCGGGGATCGGAGCGCCGCACTCAGCCCACCCGGCTCCCGGACACACAGACGCGGCTGGAGTTGGGGACCATCCTTGCTGGGTCTGCGCTTCAGCGGCGACGCCAGACCGAACGTCTCGTTGGCGATGCCTTCCCCCTCGCTCCGTGCGCGGTGGACCCTGCCTCCCGCTCCTTTTGTTGGAGACGAGCCCGGCGCCGTGAGATCGCAGTTTAATCCCTCTCCAACCATGGGAGGGGGGTGGGAGCAACGCGCTCTTCTCAGCCAATCCCTCCACCGCCCCAGACGCCGGCGTTTCAACAGGGTGTTCGGGTGCCTTCGTCAGGCGACCGACCTGTTGGTCCAAGACAAGGCGAGAGCGTACAAACTCCACACAGACAGCACCTGAACTCGGGTGAACGTGGAGCTGCGACCCCACATTCCACATCAGGACTGTGTGCAAGATTAGGAGCAGTGAGACGGAAGCTTATTTTGTTCCTGTGATTTAAGCCTTTTTTGGGATTGGGGGGGGTCCTTCTCTGACCACTTGCCTAACAATTAACCTAATCAGATGTGGAGTTGCCACAATACAACAGTTCTCAACCTTTTTCTTTCCACTTGCGTCCCTGTGCCATTGGTGCTCTGTGATTAGTAAGGGATTGCTTAAGGTGGTCTGTGGGTGGGAAGAAAAAGTTTGAAGACCACTGCTTTAATCATCCCTCATTGACTCGTCATGTGCACGGTTTCAGACGCTAAAGGAAATGGGCCAATGACAATGAAAGAGTTTATCCAAAACTATTAGTAAACATTTATTTTAATAAGAAAAAGTTTAACATTACATATGTTGAAAGAAGAGAAAACATGCAGATGTTGTTGAAAATTTTCAATAAATATTTAGTTCGGCCCTCGACTTAGTCCAAGTTTTTAATTTTGGCCCTCCGTGAATTTGAGTTTGACACCCCTGGTGTAGACTATTGCCAGAGGGTAGTGAATCTGTTGAATTTGTTACCACAGGCAGTAGAGGAGGGGAAGTGTATTTAAGGCAGAGATTGACAGCTTCTTGATTATCCAGGGCATCAAAGGTTATGGGGAGAAGGCCAGGCAGAGGGCCTGAATGGAGAAATGGATCCACTCATGATTGAATGGCAGGGCAGACTCAGTGGGCTGAATGGCCCATTGCTGCCCCTCTGTCTTAAGGTTTGAGCATTCTGGGGGTTGTAGGTTAATTGGGTATAATTGGGCAGCATGGTCTCGTGGGCCGAAATGGCCTGTCACTATGTGAACAATTAAATTAAATCCCATTTGCCTTCTTGACAGTCTGCTGCACCTGCAAACCAAGTGTTTTTTTTTGTGATTAGTGCACAAGCATTCCCAGGTCTGCACAGCAGCATCCTCCTGTATTTCAACCCACAGGGCACAAGCATGGGTCAAGAGAGAATTTAAAAAAAGTCATGGGCTTATACAAAACTTTCAGAAAAGTGGCTGAGGTAGAAGATCAGCACATGGAGAAGATACAAGACTGTTGATTGAAAATTAGGATCATTGGGTCAAACAGCAGGAAGCAGACCTTTTGGCCCCTGTCTGTGTACTGAGCAGCAAGCATTTACACAAATCTCTTTTTTTTTCACCACATTCCCATTTACTCTTCCAGATCTTGTCCTCACCAAGACATCAGTGGTGATTTAGTGGTCTATCAAGCTACCAAATCATTACTTTTTGTTTGATGCAGGAGAAAACCCACACATCAGAGAGAGAGAGTGAGCACACAAACCCCACTCACAGATAGCTCCCGAGGTCAGGATCGAACTGGGGTGACTGGAACCCTGAGGCAGCAGCACTCTGCTAGACCTCCAGCAACACCAAAGTCACTCAGCAGCATGAACGATATGCCACGTCAAGCAAATATTACAACACAATTTCAACAGCTGCTGTGTGGGCAGATTTAATTGGTGTGACTTTGCAAAGCTGTTAGCTTTGGAGCTTGACAAACTGGAAACTGACTGTGAAGTGCATTTTGCTGCTGGAACAACTTTAGTTAAAACATGTTTAAGTCAAGTAGATTTAAGAGAAATTTGGACAGGAGGGTTATGGAGGCAATATGGTCCAGGTGCAGGTCAGTATTATCATCTGAATGTACAAGTAACAACCTGATGAAACAGCATTCTCCAGTCCACAGTGGCAACAGGCAGACACACACCAGAACACATATACAAACAATAGATATGTGGGACAAGTATTTCATCTATACCACTAAATAAATAAATATTGTTTCATGAATATGAGAGTCTTGGATAGGTCTAGGCAGGGTACTAGTTTGGCATGGTCTAGAAGGGCCAAATAGCCTGATTCTGTGCTGTACCATGTTCTAAATCAGTGGCTTTCAAACTTTTTCTTTCAACTCATATATCACCTTAACTATTCCCTATGCCATAGGTCAGGGGTGTCAAACTCAAATTCACGGAGGGCCAAAATTAAAAACTTGGACTAAGTCGAGGGCCGAACTATATATTTATTGAAAATTTTCAACAACATCTGCATGTTTTCTCTTCTTTCAACATATGTAATGTTAAACTTTAGGATATAACTTTAGGAGGATAATGTTACAGGTCAGGAGTAGGTAGCTCAAGTTCACCCTTTGCTTGACCTGAGGGAAACATATTTGGTCCCTGTGGAGATGTAGTCAGTATTCACAGGCTGTGTCCATTTTGGCCTGCATCAGGACTCAGCATTTCCTGCTCACTCCTCAGGCTCTAGGTCTCTATTCACCCTTGACCCACCATCCCTCTACCTGACCAGTCCTTTACCCAACCTCTACTCACCCCTCACTCCACTCGCTCTGCCTCTACCCACCCCATCCTATACATGCCCCTCTACTGCCTCTCCCCTTAACCTGTTCCTCCCTCTACCCGTCTCTCACCCTCTAATCACCCCTCCCCTACTCGCCCTGCCCCTCCCCTACTCGCCCTGCCCCTCCCCTTTTACCTCTTCCCTATCCACCCCTCCTTCTACTCATCCCTCCCTCTAACTGCCCCTCGCACCACCATAACTTCCCCTGCCCATTACTCCTCACCTACACCCTCTGCCCACCCCTGCTTACCCACCCACTCAGGCCTAGCGCGCTGCCGATCAGCCTTTGCGGACAGCCACCATCTCTCTCTTCACGTGCAGGGCCGAACCAGCCGTCCCTGGGGTCCGCATGGGTGCAAGCGCTGAAGGCCGTGGCGACCAGGGGAAGTGCGCTCGCGCTGTGGAAGTGCCATCCGGTGCCAGTCGCGCGGGGCTCGCACTGCCCGGGGGCCGTGCGCAGCCTGCCATGTCCATCGCGCCGACAGGCAATCACAGGCGCTCGCCCATCCGCCGCACCGCTTGACAGGTGGGAGAAGTGACTGGTTGTGCGGGGAGCCTTCCAACCGGCTTGCCGACTGATGACATCGCCAGACTTCTCGTGTTACAATTTCTAGTGTTACAATGGGGAAGGATGTGCAATGAAGGGGGAGGATGGTGGGGGTGACATTACCAAAAAACAGCATCGGCGGGCCACCTCTAATACATTTTTGAAATGATCTTGCGGGCCAAATATAATTATATCCCGCGGGCCAGAGTTTGACATGTGTGCCATAGGTGCTCTGTAATTAATAAGGGATTGCTTAAGGTGGTATGTGAGTGGGAAAAAGATTGAGAACCACTGCTCTACACCAATTGTTACTGATATATTTTGCTTGAGAAAAATTGTCATTGGAGTTAGGAAACCATGCATATAACTAGTCAATTAGGTATAATTAAAGCAGTGGTTTTCAAACTTTTTCCTTCCACTCACATACCACCTTGAATAATCCCTTACTAATTACAGAGCACCTATGGCTTAGGGCACACAAGTCAAACTCTGGTCCGCGGTATAATTATATTTGGCCCGCAAGATCTTTTCAAAAATGTATTAGAGGTGGCCCGCCCTGCAGCGAGAGCCGATGCTGTTTTTTGGTAATGTCACCCCCACCATCCTCCCTTCATTGCACATCCTTCCCCATTGTAACACGAGAAATTGTAACACGAGAAGTCTGTCGATGTCATCAGCCGGCAAGCCAGTTGGAAGGCTCCCCGCACAACCAGTCACTTCTCCCACCTGTCGAGCAGTGCGGCAGATGGGCGAGTGCCTGTGATTTCCTGTCGGCGCAACGGGCATGGCAGGCAGCGCACAGCCCCCGGGTAGCGCGTGCCCCGCACGACTGGCACCAGACGGCCCTTCCACAGCGCGAGCGCACTTCTCCCGGTCGCCACGGCCTTCAGCGCTTGCACCCGCGCGGACCCCAGGGACGGCTGGTTCGGCCCTGCACGTGAAGAGAGAGATGGTGGCTGTCCGCAAAGGCTAATCGGCAGCGCGCTGGGCCTGAATGGGTGGGTAAGCAGGGGTGGGCAGAGGGTGTAGGTGAGGAGTAATGGGCAGGGGAAGTTATGGTGGTGCAAGGGGCAGTTAGAGGGAGGGATGAGTAGAAGGAGGGGTGGATAGGGAAGAGGTAAAAGGGGAGGGGCAGGGCGAGTAGGGGAGGGTGATTAGAGGGTGAGAGATGGGTAGAGGGAGGAACAGGTTGAGGGGAGAGTCAGTAGAGGGGTGTGTATAGGATGGGGTGGGTAGAGGCAGAGCGAGTGGAGTGAGGGGTGAGTAGAGGTTGGGTAAAGGACTGGTCAGGTAGAGGGATGGTGGGTCGAGGGTGAATAGAGGCCTAGAGCCTGAGGAGTGAGCAGGAAATGCTGAGTCCTGATGCAGGCCAAAATGGACACAGCTTGTGAATGCTGACTACATCTCCACAGGGAACAAATATGTTTCCCTCAGGTCATGCAAAGGGTGAACTTGAGCTACCTGCTCCTGACCTGTAACATTATCCTCCTAAAGTTATATCCTAAAGTTTAACATTACATATGTTGAAAGAAGAGAAAACATGCAGATGTTGTTGAAAATTTTCAATAAATATTTAGTTCGGCCCTCCACTTAGTCCAAGTTTTTAATTTTGGCCCTCCGTGAATTTGAGTTTGACACCCCTGGCTTAGGGTTACTTAAGGTAGTATGTGAGAGAAAAGAAAATGTTTGAAAACCATTTTTTTAAAAAATCCTGTGAACTCAAGATATCCCAAGCATTTGAGATGTCTTGAAGGGTCTTCACATCTATCATGTACAAAACATGATGGCACATTTACCCACAGCAAGTTCTCACAAATATCGACGACTAAGTAATTGTTTCTCAGACATGTTGATGCCAGGCCTGAATAATGCAATCAAAACTGTAGTGTGGGTTCTTTGTATTCAAAACAAGAACACATTCTCCTAAAGACTGGAACCACATAGGGTTTTGTGTGCTGCAAAATCCAATATCCTTTAAAAGTTAAGATGTGTCGATCAAGGACTTCTGAGTTTCAGTTTGGTGGACTCAGCACATGGTCCCTCAGATGTATGGGGCACTGACCAGCATCCGGTAATGTTTATTTGGACATCTCTACAATGGTGTGTGAGTAGCCTACTGTATCCTGCAACCACGTGCAAAAGCAGCTTTCAGTTACCCTACAAAACCTGCTTCTGCACAATCTGAAGGGAGCACCCCAAAAAGGTCCCAGACTAGATTTTGCATCCTCTTTGCTAATACTGACCCAAATCTCCTTTTAGTCTGAATGTCTCCTCAACTGCAACTCCTCCTTATAGCCAACCCAGCCCAGAGCAGTCACCGTCAATGGCTCCCAAAGCTCCCATTCAGCAAATCTGGAATCAATCTCAACCCCACTGATCTGTATTCATCACCCTCACACCAACCTGACCAGTGTTCCACTGGTGGGGTCCTTGTGAACTAAGTGTTTGTCAATTCAAAACACAACCAGTGCTTTACATGCATTTTTCATTCCTCAGCCCAAATTGTTGTTTGCTAGTTCATGTCACTCTACATTCTATATTCAGGAGCCTGCCAACTAGTCAATGAGTGCAATAGTGGAGAGATGTCCACTGGGGCAGATAGCTCCTCCACTCATTGGGGGAATGTTCTAGATTGTGGAAGGATAATTTTAAAGAAAGATTGGACACAAAATCAATTCCAATGCAACGTGCATCTCCAGTGTGTCAGGAAGTGATCTAGAATATTCCCACCCATCAGAACATGCCACTAAAAACATTTTATTGGCACGATAAAGATCACATGATCTCCATTCTTCACAACACTGAATTGACAGATGCATCTCTTTCTCATTAGGAGACTGGCTACTGACCAACACCATAACGTGACTTACTTCGTAGAGCTTGGTGCGCTCCTACAAGAACTGTGGCAAATTCTTCAATACTCAATGATACAACCATTGGACTCCACAGATTGCTCAGCCCTTCCTTCCTATCTCCAGGGGCTCCTTGAAAACATTGTCTGCTTTGTTTCACTTCCCTGTATAATTTATGGATAATGCACGGTTTGTGCAACGCCATTTCAGTGCCAGTGACCCAGGTTCAAATCCACTACTGTAAGGAGTTTGTATGTTCTCCCTGTGACCTGCATGGGTTTCCTCCCACCCTTCAAAGCATACAGGTTCGGGAAATTAATTGGGTGTATTTGGATAGCATGGACTTCATGGACCAGAAAGGCTCTCTACTGTGTTACCTCATTAAATTAAAAAAAATCATTGCAACATTTTAAATTTTTTATAGGGACTGGGTCTTTTTATTATTTTATTTTTGGATCACCTCCAGTCACTTTATGAAAATAGTTTATTGCAATAACTTCTTAATTTTGGCACATATGCAACTAAATCGATGACGATCATCTTCTTTGACAGTCACTCAGGTTCACGGAGGGGCTGACTGGCCTTGCTGCATGCTTGACAATGGAACCCAAAGAAGGGCAGGGTATTCTTCTGGTGTTCTTTGGCACCGAGGTGGCTGTGGTGACGAGCACAATGTTGGGCCAGTTTCTTCATTATATATTCTGCTGTCACTACCATTCCTGTCTATGTCTCTTCTTTTCCACGAGTGTCCATGGGGAAAATCAACACTTCAACGTTGCTTACATGTGCGAGTAGGTCTAGCATTTGATACTGATTTAAATATCATTTGAGATTACATGCCACTGAGAGACTAAAAATTTACAAGCATGGATAATCAAAGTCTGATTTTCTACAGTCACAGAATTATATATCCTGTATTAAACAGTTGCTAATTACATATTTTATGAATGAGCGTTTCTTTTTAATGCATTTAAGTTTCCCATTTCTCAATTTGTTTTTAAATTTCGAGCCTCCCACATGAAACAAATTTGGAATAATTTGTTCCAGCAATAATATGAATAACACTGTAAATTCTGTCATATCCTCATTCTTAAAATATCTTCAGCTATAGTTTTGATTCTTGGGATGAGTAGCTAGCTTTGTGGAGAGAGGACCTGATAAAGAGTACTCGTACTCCCTGACGACATGGAGTGGGAAGAGTCCATTAAAGCAAATAGTTCTTAGAAAAGTAACAGGAAGCTCTTTTGCCTGATTGCAGAATCAAGAATTAAAGAGCTTAAAAAAAACATTTTATACAAGACTGACCACTTAGAATGGCGGCAAAGAGAAATTCTGTCACAAGCTTATGAATCTTTGGAATTCACTTCCACAGTGGGTCATTGGTGCTGTGTTCCAGTTTGTTTATGATTAATATTGATAAGTATCTGGGGGCAAGGGAGAGTGAGAATAAAAATGGGGGCAAGTATTGGGGAAGATGATAAATGTACAAATGAAAGTGATGTATACTTTGAGTAATGCTGGAGAAACTCAGGAGGTCATGCAGCACCTATGGGAAGTAAAGGATAACCAATGTTATGGGCCTGAGCCCTTCGTCAAGGTATAAGCAGAAAGCAAAAAACAGAAATGCTGGAGGAACTCAGCCAATCTCTCAGCGTCCATAGAAGGTAAAATTGTTTCAGGCCTGACCCCTTCCTCAAGGTGTGAGTTCAGGGTTCAGGCCAAAAATGTCGGTAATATATCCTTACCTCCTCTGGAGGCTGAAAGAGACTGGCTGAGTTCCTCTGGCATACAGCATATGTGTTTTGACTTCAATCATAGCACCTGCAGACTTCCGTGTTTTACTCCATGAGTAAAAAGTAGGTAAGCATCTGAATTAAATGGTAGGGGGGGTGGGGAAAGAGAGGCAAGGCCGAAATAAAGGGGAGGAGAAAGAGTACAAGCTAACAGATCATAGGAGGGAGGGTAGAAGTGAAAAAATCTGAAGTGATAGGGGAAGGGGTGCTCTCTGAATGGAGAGGGAAGGGGGTGGGGAGCTGGATGAAAGGAGATAGAGGGATGGGAAAAAGAGGTGAGAGGCTTAATGGAAACTGGAGAAGTCAATGTTAATGCCATCTGGTTACAGAATGCCCAGACAGAATATTTGGTGTTGTTCCTCCAGTTTGCCAGTAGCCTCTGTTTGGCAGTGCATGAGGCCATGGATAGACTTTGTTTGAATTGTTCACCCTCTCCCATAAATCATCGTTTGCAAACTTGAATCCTCCTTTAAAAAAAAACCTCAGTATATTAATCAGTGGATAATGGTACATTTTACAAATCTCCGATTGAGAATTTTTTGCCTTCAGTTAAGGTCTGCAATTAAAGTCTGAAAACCAAAAAGTGCCCTTATGTAATATGTGGGACACTGTATTTCAAAGAGTGCGTCCGTGCGTGCGTCCACATTTTACATTGGTATCTAAATGTAATACTCCACAGACTAAATACTTTCATACTGTGGACTTGTCTGATATCTGATGCAAATTTTTATTAAGAGTATCCGACTTCAAAGCCCAACTACTCAACACATCAGCAATCACAATTAATTAGATAATGCTCTGCCTCCACACAAGCATTTACTTTATATTTTGATGACTGGTTCATCCTGATAATGGGAACATTTCAACATTTGTTTATCACTCTCTGCCTTTACCAATAGTGGCGCGCTGGTGCCCAGAGTCCCACACGGATCACGCTGGCCAAGGACTGGAGATTTCTTGCCCCAAGGGGGACAAGTGAACCAGATGGATTTTTTTGACAATCCAGTAGTTTTATAGACATTTATACAGATTTCCCTTTTCAATTCAAGACATTTAAATTACTTAAGCTTATATTCACAGATGCCATGATAGGATTATTTTATTTCAAATCCCCCGTCTCCACTGCATCTGCATCCAGGATGAGGACTTCCCTGCCTGATCATCAGAGATGTCCTCCTTCTTCAAACTACATGGCTTTCCCTCTATCACCATCAACTTGGCACTTACCCACATATCCTCCATTACCCACTTTTCTGCCCTGGCCCCCACCACCCCATGCACAAGGACAGGAGTCCCCTTGTCCTCACCTACCACCCCACCAGTCTCCGCATCCAATACATCCTCCTCCACCAGTTCCACCACCCTTGTGATCCCACCATTAGACACATATTCCCCTTTCTTCCTTCCATAGGTCCGCTCCCTCCGTGAATCCCTTGTCCACTCCTCCCTCCCCACTAATCGATCCCTTGGGACCTACCCCTGTGACCGCTGGAAATGCTCCACTTGCACCCACACCTCCTAACCTCACCACCATCCGGGGCCCCAAACAGTCCTTCCAAGTGAATCTGCAAGGGCCATCTATTCCATCCAGTGCTCTTTTTTGGTTTCCTTTACATCAGAGAGACTGGACACAGAAGGGAGATCACTTTGTTGAGCACCCCAGCTCGATCCAACAAAATAGCATGGATCTCCCAATGGCCACCCATTTCCGTTCTCCCTCTCTTTGGCTTGCTGACATGTCTGTCTATGGTCTCATACACTACCAGACTGAGACAATCTGTAACTTGGAGGAACAACACCTCACCTTCCGACTGGGCACCCTCCCATCAGATGGCATTAATATTGACTTCACTGGCTTTCATTAAACCCCAAACCCCCTCTTCCCCCATTGCCTTTCACTACCTGTCTCTCCATTGTGTCTTCTTTTGCATAAACATGATAAATTCTTACCTCATTCCTTATCATATTCAATTAATGCCTTTTGTTGGTCTGGATTCCTCCCCATTGTTTGAATTCTGAAACTTTCTGAGATTTCCTGCTTCTGGCTTATTCCTTGAAGAGGGGCTCAGGCCCGAAACATCGGCAATATAACTTTGTCTCCTATGGATGCTGAAAAGACTGGGTGAGTTTCTCTAACATTTCAACACATTTTTGCTACAATCACAGCATCTGCAGACTTTCATGTTTCACTCCAGATTAGTGGCCCAGATCTATGCACAAAGTGGTGATGAATGGGATTTATCTGGTCAGGTAGTTGATGATCAGTAGGAACACAATGGGCAGAAGGGATTGCATCTGTGCTATGTGATTTTATGACTACATAACCACGGTTTCTAGTTCATCAACTTAATCTACTCTCTAGGAGATCACCACCCGTGTCTCAGACTATGAATCACCTCTGATAATATGCCTGAGCTCACCACATCTTCTGTTTGCTCAGACACCATTCCCTTCTGCTTCCTTGACACATCTTGCATCCTGACCTGGAGATACATAGTCAGAATTTCTTAACAGTCTTGTGGGAGCACCTCTAGTCTACAGCTCATGGCTACCTTTACAAAGACAGTTAAGGATGGGCAGACAATGTTGGCATTGTCTGAATTGAGAATGAATTAAAAAATAAATAAATAGGAAAAGCAAAATACTACAGTTGCAGGAAATCTGAAATAAAATCAAAATGCTGGAAATTCTCAGCCAGGGCAGCATCTTTGGGGAAAGAAACAGTTAATGGCTAGACATTGAAACCGTTTTAAGTTGCAGAGAAGTAGGGTGGGGGGTGGGGGGAGGGTGGGAGAAGAAATGAACAGAACAAAAGGAATGTCCGTGCCAGGAGGCAACGATGCAGACGGTGGAGGAGTCTGTGGTGATGGCTGGATTAATGCAGCTCGTCTGCCTGGAGGAGGTGAATAGAGGAATGAGGGAAGCTGGAGGAGAATGGGAAAAAAAAGTGCTGGAACTGTGAGACTCAAAACACCGCCAAGAAATTCTGAAATAAAAGTCATTGCCACTAATACTCAGTGATGCAAACAGCAGCTGTAGTTGATGAGCTTTCACTCGAACTGGCCAATCCTGGCACAAATTGGAAAAGATGGCTATTTGAAACTATTGAATTTAATACCAAGCTCCTGGGGCTGCTACATGCTTACTTATACAATGCTGCTCTTGGTTGAATCTGGAAATGGTGGGAGGGGGGGGGGGGGGGGGAAACGAGCTTATGAGGAGAGACTTAATAGCCAGGGACGATACTCATTGGAGTTTGGAGGGACATGGGGAAATTACAAAAGAAATGGATTAGATAGAAACAGGTTTGTTCCCATGGGCAGGTGATTCTGGAACTTGGAGACAGTCTCAAAATTCAGGGGAGTAAAATAAATACAGATGAGGAGGAACTGCTTCTCTCAGAGAGCAGTGAATCTCGGGCTCAATGGATTTAAGACACAGATAGATAAATGTTTGAATGATAGGGGAATTGAGTGTTATAGGTGGTTAAGTGAAGCCGAGTTCATGACCATATCAGCCACAATCTTATTGACTGAAGTAGGCTCGACATGCTGGATGGCAAACTTCTGCTCCTATTTCTTCTGTTCTGCCTCCCAATCTACTCCAATCACAGACTTTCTTTTGGTTCTCCAGAACTCGGTCCTTTAAACTCATACAGAGAACAGTGAAGGAGTAGGCCCTTTGGCCCACAACATCTGCCAAAACAAAACTTTGGCCCACAACATCTGCCAAAACAAAACTCTTCCGCTTGCACACAATCCATGTCCTTCTCACCCCTGCACATCCATGGGCCCTGGAGCTTGCAGTGGGTGTAGTTGGACCAGTGCGGAGAAGTAGGAGTCGAATGGGAAATTAAAGTGACAGGCAACTCAAATGCTCAGGATCACCTGATGCAATCTTACTTGCACAAAGTAGAGAGAAAAAAACCCGTGAGCACTAATGATGCTCTTTGCCTGAACAAATATACACCAAAACCAGATTAAGCTGCTTTTCCTCCTGCATGCTTTTATAGTCTAACACAGTGCTTCTCAACCTTTTTCTTTCCATTCACATACTACTTTAAGCAATCCCTTTGCCATAGGTGCTCTGTGATTAGTAAGGGATTCCTTAAGGTGGGATGTGGGTGGAAAGTTTGAAAAACACTGTTTTAATTGTACCTAATTGACGAGTTATGTGCTCGGTTTCATTACTCCAAAGGAAATGGGCCAATGAATTTTTCTCAAGCAAAGTATTTCAGTAACGAATGGGTCTAGAGCAGTGGTTCTCAACCATCCCTTCTCACTCACATACCACCTTAAGCAATCCTTTACTAATCAGAGTACTTGTGGCATAGTGATTTCTTAAAGTGGTATGTGAGTGGAAAGAAAAAGATTGAGAACCAACAGGCTAACATCTAATCTGCCTGCTAGTTTCATCTGTATTATTTTTACATCCGAACACAAGAACTAGAACCAGGAGTCAGCCATCAGGCCTATCAAACTTGCTTGGTCATTCAATATGATGATGGCTGATCTGGTTGTGGAAATCAACTCTGCAACCTACCTTTTCCCCCTCGATCACTCTTAATTCCCCTGCAATGCAAAAATATGTCTAACTCGGTCTTAAATAAGATTAATAAGGCAGCCTCAACTGCTTCCTTGGACAGAGAATTCCATAGATAGATAGTTGCTGTAGCGAGATACCACACAAAATAATTTTAAGATTTAAGTAGAATTTGGACAGATACAGGTCAGTGCGACTAGGCAAAAAAAAAGGTTCAGCACATACTTGAAGGGCTAAAGGGACCTGCTTCTGTGCTGCAGAGTTCTATGTTTTTTTAAAATGGTTTCTATAATTAAATACAGAGTAGTGTGGCGCTCACCACAAGGCAGATGAACTGGCTCCGCTTGTAATCCACACGGTGGGGCAGCCGGCCAAAATGGTGCCGTCAGGGGTATCCCTTCATTCCAGCTTGGGGCTCAGAAACCCGCGATTGGGGACCACGTGATGCCCCGATGAAGTTAGCGCCCTCCAGCGCGGTTCGCAGCCAGGTCCGGGCTGTGAGCGTAAGTGCAGCGCAGCAGCCTGCAATAAACTAGTCTGCTCACTGAGCTCAACCCGTCTGGTTCCGTATGTTATTGCAGGAGCAGTGTAGCCGCCGCTACAATTGGTGACCCCGACTGGTTCAAACGTCTTTGAACCCATCATGAGTGAGCCTGGATCAGCGCTATAGCAGTGAAACTGCCTGAATTCTGGGTTCAGGAGCCGGAGACCTGATTTGTCCATGCGGAGGCCCAGTTTCACATCCGCCAGATTTTGTCCGATACGACCAAATTCTACCATGTGGTCGCTGCCCTGAACCAGGCCACTGCCAGACACGTGCTGCACCTTGTTCAGCACCGACCCACTGAGGATAAGTACGAGACCATCAAGCAAGTGCTTACCGGGTCCCTCGGACTATCCAAACACCAGCGTGCCACTCGGGTGCTGCACCTCGATGCCCTGGGGGACAGGTCCCCGATGGAACTGATGGACGAGATGCTCGCGCTCATAGGTGAGCACACCAACTGCCCACTTTTCGAGTACATCTTCCTCGAATATATGCCCGGGGACATCTGTCCGCTGCTGGTTCAGAAGAGCTTCACTGACCCAAGGAAGATCACCCAGAAGGCCCGAGCTATGGCTCACACAATTCTCGGAAGGCTCAGTGGTCCAGCAGGTCACGAGGCACGGACACTGGCACGACCATGCCAAGCCCGCCCCTACCACTGCGGTAGAGCACCCGGCCCCTGCAGGGGCCCCCAAGAGCTTAACCAAGGCCATAGCATCTGCTTCAGGCCTCTGCTTCTACCACCAGCACTGGGGAGCCAAGGCTCGGAAGTGTCATCAGCCCTGCTCGTTTCTGGGAAACGACCAAGTTGGCTGCTGTTAATGGCTGCAGCAGCTGGCCAAGGACAAAGTCTTCTCTACCTGTGGGACTCAGTCAGTGGCCAGCGGTTCCTCATTGACACTGGAGCCCAGATCAGCATCATTCCGGCCACAGCCAGTGAATCCAGGAACCGACCTCGTAGACCTCCCATCCGTGCGGCCAACGCAACGGCAATCCGGACGTATGGAGACAAGACAGTCCACTTCCAGATCGGCCAACAGAATTTCACGTGGAGGTTCACTGTCTTGTCCCTCCCGACTGCCATCCTGGGTGCAGACTTCCTCCTCGCACACGGGCTTCTGGTGGACATTCGAGGTAGGCGCCTGGTGGATTCCCATACCTTCCAGGCCGTTCGCCTCGACGCCTCCCGCTCGGAGCAACCGCAGATGGCCACAATCAGCATGCCCAGAGATGAGTTCCCGACACTCCTCAAGCCATGGTTCTCCGCTGCCTTGCCGCGCCACGGGGTGTTCCACCACATCCCCACCCAGGGCCCGCCGGTTCATACCAAGGCACGCTGGCTCCCGCCTGACAAGCTCCAGGTAGCGAAGGAGGAGTTTTCGCACCTGTTGGAGCTGGGGATCATTCAGCAGTCCGACAGCCCATGGGCCTCGCCGCTCCACCTGGTCCCGAAAGCTTCCAGCGGCTGGCGTCCCTGCAGAGACTATCGACGGCTCAACGAGGCAACCGTTCCTGACCGTTACCCCATCCCTCACATCCAGAATGGATCCCTCACAACCTGCATGGCGCGAGGGTCTTCTCCAAGGTTAACCTGGTGCATGGATATCACCAGATCCTGGTGCACCCTGAGGACATACTCAAGGTGGCCATCATCACCCCCTTTGGCCTGTTCGAATTCCTGCGCATGCCGTTCGGGCTCAAGAACGCCGCTCAGACCTTCCAGCGCCTCATTGATTTGGGGGGGCAGGGACTTGGATTTCATCTTATTTATTTGGGTGACATCCTTGTCGCCAGCAAGGACCAGGTGCAATACAAGGCCTACCTACGTGTCCTTTTCTCCCGGCTGGCCAACTTTGGACTTCCCAGTTCGGGAAAGAGTCCATTCAGTTTCTGGGCCATAACATCATGGCCAAAGGAGCCATGCCCGCTGCTGTGAAAGTTGCCACCATCAGGGAGTTCCCACGCCCGAACAGCCTCAAGGGACTGCAGGAGTTCGTGGGTATGGTCAACTTTTACAACCGCTTCATCCCGGGAGCTGCGCGCATCATGCAGCCGCTGTTCGCCCTCATCGCAGCCAAGCACAAGATGCTCGCTTGGAACCCAAAAGCCTGCACCGCATTCGAGGCCACTAAGGACACTCTTGCGAAGGCTGCCATGCTTGCCCACCCGCACACCGACCTGCATATGGCACTCTCTGTCGATGCCTCTGCCACAGCCATCAGTGCTGTCCTGGAGCAGCAGGTGAATGGGCATTGGAAGCCGCTGGCATTCTTCAGCAGCCTGCTCCACCTGCCAGAACTCAAGTATAGTGCCTTCGACCGCATGTACCTGGCGGAGCGGCATTTCTGCTATTTTTTGGAGGGGAGGATTTTTACCATCTTCGACCACAAACCCCTCACCCAGGCACTCGTGATGGCAAAGGATCCCTGGTCGGCCCGCCAGCAGCATCACCTCTCCTTTGTGTCGGAGTTTACCACCAACATTCGGCACAAGGCGGGGAAGGGCAATGTGGTTGCCGATGCACTCTCGCAACCGGCCATCTATGTGCTGACGCCCGGCCTTGACTTTGACCAGCTCACCCGGGACCAGGGAGATGATGAGGAGACAAGAGCCTTCAAGAGCGCCATCACCAGCCTGCGGTTCCGAGACCTCCCGACTCTGAGCGGCGAAGGCACCATCCTGTGCGATATCTCCTTGGGCACCCCGTGGCCAGTGGTTCTGCAGCAGGGCTTCCATCACATCCACGACCTTTCACATCCGTCCATCAGGCCAATGGTCCAGATAGCGGCAGAACAGTTTGTATGGCATTGGTTGCAGAAGCAGGTCGCGGGCTGGGCCAAAACATGCACCCATTGCCAGATGTCCAAGGTGCACAGGCACACCAGGGCACCAATACAGGAGTTCGAGCATGTCCGGGAACGGTTCAGCCACATTCATGTGAACATCGTCGGGCCCTTACCCATTTCCCAGGGCAACCATTACCTGCTTACGGTGGTGGGCTGCACCACTCGCTGGCCCGAGGTGATCCCGATGCCAGACGCCTCCACTGACTCCTGCTCCCGAGCCCTGTTGCATGGTTGGGTCGCCCAGTTCGGCGTCCCGGCTCACCTCACCAGCGATTGGAGCGCCAAGTTCACATCTGCACTCTGGGCACAGCTCACCAATAGGTTGGGGATACAGCTACACTGTACCACAGCATGCCACCTGCAGGCCAATGGACTGGTCGAACATCTGCACTGCCACCTGAAGTCAGCGCTCATGGCCCACCTCACTGGTCCTGACTGGATGGACGAACTCCCTTGGGTGCTCCTAGGCATCCACTCCACTCCCAAGGAAGATCTGCAGACATCATCAGCTCAGCTGGTCTATGGTGCGCCACTGACTACACGGTGAGTTCGTCAATGCACCTCACTATCCCCAGAGGTTGCCACATGAACTACTTCCTCACCTCAGGGCACGCTTGGACTCCTTCAAACCCCCACTGTCACCCAGGCATGGCAACTGCCCGACTCACGTTCTTGGCAAGCTGCTTTCCGCGGAGTTAGTTTTCGTTCGGCGGGGCCCGACCTCAGCACCTCTGCAGCGACCGTATGAGGGGCCGTACAGGGTTATACAGCGTTCCGGCTCGACACATTCACACTGGACTTGGGCATCAGGTATGAGCTGTTTACCATGGACAGGCTGAAGCCAGCGCACCTCCATCCCATCGAGCCCGTGGTCATTGCCCAGCCCAAGAAGCGAGGCCACACGGCAAAAAAGGACATTGGTGCTGGTTCTGGGGGGGGGGGGGGGGGCTGGGGGCTGTGTGGCAGCTGACCACAAGGCAGGCAAACCGGCCCCGCTTGTTAGCCACGTGGCAGGGCAGCCAGCCAAAATGGTGCCATCGGGGCTTTCCTTCCTTCCAGCTCGGGGCTCAAAACCCGCGCTTGGGGACCATGTGACATCCGGATGACGTCCGCACCCTCCAGCGCGGTTCTCAGCCAGGTTCAGGCTGGGAGTATAAGTGCAGTCCAGCACCCTGCAATAAACCAGTAACCAGTCTATTCATTGAACTCAACCCATCTGATTGTGTGTGTTATTGCAGGAGCAGAGTAGCCACCGGTACAGTAGATTTAAATCAATTGCTGTTTCATCCACTGAGTCAGTAACTGTGCAATCATGCAGTGTGGACTGAAATAAATCGAAACCAGTTCTCCTTTGGAGTTTTATTTTTGCAATACTGGCAACTGTGAGGTACTGTGTATTGGTTATACTTTTACCTCAGAGAAATTCTCTCTAACGATGTCAGCATGTTGAGAACATGAGAGATGTTTTTTCCAATTTATTTATTTTAAATATATCCCAGTGACACAGACAATGCGCCATTTATTTTTGCAATGCAGCAATGTTTCCTGAACACAGGAAATTGGTAAGCCTCTTTTCATTTGCTGTACATACATGTAGAGGATGAGCTTTCAGTGTATGACAGACCCTCAAGAGTGTGTCAATTACTAGAACAGCTTCCCTTCAAAGAATATCCAAATAAACCAGTTCAGATCACCTATGAAGATGGGGGAAACAAAAAAAGACCCAAATATAAAATCAGAAAGACATACAAAATCCTTTTGTACTATACAACCCATAAAACATTCATCCTCCAAAGCAAAAAGAAACCTCTGCCAAAATGTACTCAATCACAGAGGGGATGGGAATTTAGTTGAAATTTATTTACCACAAATAGACAATAGGTCATCTCATAAGAACATAAGAAATAGAAGCAGCGTAGACCACCTGGCCCGACGAGCCTGCTCCGCCATTGAATGAGATCATGACTGATCTGATGATTGCTCATCTCCACCTACTTGCCTTTCCCTCCGTATCCCTTAATTTCCCTACTATGTTGAAATCTATCCAGTCTTGTCTTAAATATGTTTTCTAATAGACAAATAATTGCTCGAGGAACTCAGGTCAGATATCCATGGATAAAAGTGGTCAGTCCATGTTTTGAGTTGAGTCAAGAGAGGGGGCTGATATTATGTATATAAAGAGTGAAATAAGTTGGGGAGGGGCCCAGAGGTGGCAGGGCTTATGACAGAAGGTATAAGAGGTGGAGAGCATGTAGGAGGAGAAACCATTGGGGAAGGGGAGGGAAAAAAAGAGGAAAAAAGTCAAATCTGCTCCAGATTCCAGCATCAGCAGATTGTGTTTCTCAATGATCTCAAACACAGGGGAAAGTCTTCACTCCATTGAGGATGGCTACAAGAGGCAGTATCTTAAGAAAGCAACCTGTATCCTCAAGGACCCCCACCATCCAGGCCATGCCCTCTTCTCAGTGTTACTATCAGGGAGGCGGTACAGGAGCCTGAAGATGAACATCCAGCAGTACAAGGTCAGCTCCTTCTCCTCTGCCATCAGATTTGTGAATGGACAATGAACCATAGACACTACCTCACCTTCTCCTATTTTCTTGCACTATTTATTTATTTATTTTTGAAATGTAATGTATAGCAATAGTTACACTGTGACGCTGCCACCAAACAACAAATTTCATGACATGTTCATGACAATAAATTCTGATTCTGACATTCATGCAAAAGCAAACATTGGTCGATTCACTTCAACCTTGAATGGAAGAAATTTTCAGGAGATAACATTTGCAGGCCCTGATTCTGGCCCCAGAGAATGAACAGGATCCCAAATTCCATGTTGGACCAAATGGTGTCTGATTCCACCTACTATCCTGACTCGCAGTTCCCACCCCCCCCCCCCCCACCGCCCCCGCCCACCCCCCGCCCCAGACGGGTCACTGAAGACTGCGTAAACTGCAGATTGGAGAGTGATTTTACAGGAATTTAAGATTTCAGAATCCAAATTTATTGTCATGGTTACATGTCACAAACTTCATTCTTTTGTGAAAGCATTACATGTTCAAATATTGTTACAAATTACATTTAACAAACAAATAAATTAGTGGAAAAGAAGAGAAAGTTAACTAGTGTCTGTGGTTCATTGTCCTTTCAGAAATCTAATGGTGGAGGGGAAGAAGCTGTTTCTGTCTCCTGTACCTAATGGTACAGAGTGTCTCCTGATAGTAGGTAGCAGGGTGAAGAGGGCATGAGGAGAGAGGCTGCTTTCTTAAGGCACTGCCTCTTGTAGATTTTGTGCAGCATTTAAAGCTAACAGTTTCCACGAGTTGGCCTGCTCAGATGTGGAGCATACTTTGTGGTGTTTGGATTCCATTCATATACGAGTGGCTGATCTTTAATGACTGCTCTGGATTCGAAGACTGTTTACTGATGCAGCTGAACACCCTGCTCTCTCTGAACACTTCAGTTACCCCTGTGCTGTGTTCTTTATGATTTCTTTATTACCATGCTTCCTAAGTTGCACGTTCAGACTGAATGAATTTGGTTATTCTCTTTCATTGTACTGGGATCATTTGTAGAATTGGACTTAAAAAAACAGTGATACATGGATGTGATGAATGTCAGACCTTTGTGTATATTTCTATCTTACCTTCATTCACAGAACATAAACATTCTGGTAACCCTGATAATCTATTCTGGGAGGAGAGATACAAAGAAGTCTGCAGATGCTGTGATTGTAGTAAAACACACATGCTGCAGTGTCTATAGGAGGTAAAAATATATTACCGATGTTTCAGTCCTGAGTCCATCAAGATACAAGCAAAAAACAGGCAGGCATCTTAATTAAAGACTAGAGATTAAGGGGGAAAAAGTCCAGACCAATAAAAGATGTTAATTGGATATGATGAGAGGAAAGGTGAGAACTAATTTTCGAGGCACCCACCAATCTCTGTGGTTTAAAACAATGCCCCACAAATTTCCTCTCCCCTTAAATGCATGTCCTCCAGTATGTGACATTTTTTTATCATGGGGAAAAAAAAGATTCTGACTCTCTACCCCAACATTGCCTCTCATAAACTTTTAACAGTCTCCCTTCAGCCTCCAACAATCCAAAGAAAATAACCCAAGTTTGTCCAACCTTTCCTGATACCACATTTCTGCTAACCTTGGCAGTATCCTTGTAAATCTCTTCTATACCCTTTCCAAAGCCTTCACATCCTTCCTGTAATGGGGTGACTAGAATTGCACACAATACTCCAAGTACAACTTAACCAAAAGCTTGATTAGTGGCATGGTTAGTGTAGCAGTTAGCATGAGGCTATTACAGCACCAGCGACTGGGGTTCAGATCTGGCGGTGTAAGGAGTTTGTATGTTCTCCGTGTAATTGCGTGGGTTTTCTGAGTGCTTCAGTTTCCTCCCACCCTTCAAAACATATGGGGTTTATAGGTTAATTTGGGGGGTAATTGGGTGGCACGGGTTTAAATGGCCAGAATCAGCTTCTAACATGTTGCAAATAAAATTTAAATTACACGACTTCCTTATTTTTCTACTTAATTTCCACTCAATGTAATTAAGAACATCAGATGCCTTATTTACATGAAATTGGAGTAATTTACCCACCAACTAATGGGGAACTAGGTTACACCATTACTTATGGAATTTAAAATTAGAACTAGCTGAACTACATCTGTTCCTCTTAGGACTCCAGCCTTATGTGTCCCATTACTAACCCCAATTGTTCTTCGAGTTTGAAGGATGGGGAGGGAGTTTTAAATTTTACAATGATCCCAGTACAATGAAAGAGAATAACCAAATTCATTCAGTCTGAACGTGCAACATAGGAAGCATGGTGATAAAGAAATCATAAAGAACACAGCACAGGGGTAACTGAAGTGTTCAGAGAGAGCAGGGTGTTCAGCTGCATCAGTAAATAGTCTCGGAATCCAGGGCAGTCATTAAAGATCAGCCACTCATATATGAATGGAATCCAAACACCACAAACTATGCTCCATATCAGAGCTGGCCAACTCGTGGAAACATTCAAGTGAAATGCTTGTGAAAATTCCAAGTCTGCCATTGGATTAAACAATTAAACAATTACAATTGTGGGCTTTGGCTGAATTTCATTGTGGAGTTGACTACAACATGGAACAAATATTTCCATAGTGATTACAATCTTAGCCTGGGCTTGCAAGAATGTATTATTGCTCCTTCCTGGCTCGTTCCATGAACGGTAAAATCCCTGATATCCCAAATTCAAGCAACTGGCAGCCTCAAAACAACCCGGGGTGGTGTGTGTGTGTGTGGGGTGGGGGTGGTGGGGGGGGGGGGGGGAGGGATGACAGCAGTGGTGGTGGAAGTGGAATGGCAGGAAATAAAAATAAAAGGATTAAACATATGTAAATTTAAAATTGGTGCCCACAGTGGATAGTTTGCCAATCAAGCAATCTCGAGCAATCGGTAAATACACTTATCTGGCATTTACTAATCCCCATAGGTGCCCAATACCAGGGGTTTTAATGAGTAATGTATAATGATCAGTCTTTCCTATCCTGTCGTGGACCCATCACCATCTGCTGGATCTCCATGACCCACTCATCTTTGGTCCAGCACTCCTCACCCATATATTCTCCCCTCTCTATGTCTTGAGTAACTTGATGTCCCAATTATCCTCACCCCACTGCCCATGTCATGTCCAGTTTCTCCACAAGCGGGAAAGGCCTTGGAGCGATGGTTGCCCCCAGCAGATCAAGTGTTGCTCCAGATTCTAGCATCTACAGTCATGTGGGCATCTCCCCTGGGTTTTCCCATCCAATAAACAAATGACCACATAAAATATAGCATTGCCTTAAGGTTCCTTTTCAAGGCTGAGCTATTTTAGACCAAAGATCTTTATAGCACAGTACTTGCCCTTCAGCCCACAATGTTACAGCAATCTCTATAAATCTACTCTACAATAATATAATTTTTCCCTACCTCACACCCGTAACCCTCAATTTTTCTTACATCCATATACTCAGCTAAGGGTCTTTTGAATGTCCTTGTTATGCCTCCACAACCACCCCTAGAAATGCATTTCCAGCACCTATCACTCTCAGTTAAAAAAAAGCATACCTCTGACATCTTCCCAAAACATTCCTATTAATGCTTCAAGCTGCTATTGCGAAGTGAAGAGATGAAAAGGGGAATTCATATTAGGATAATAGGATCAGCATTGTTGACTTAAATTCATCAACTCTATGATTATACATTCAATGGAGCCAGCAATGAGGATGAGGATTGTGGAGGGAGCAGAATTAAATAAAAGTTCCAGACAGAGTTATGGTTTGGCACTTCCACATCTGAAACAGAAGATTGCAAAATTCAAGTCCCATGCCAGACACACAAACTTGCTGATCTTGGCTGATGAACCAAAATGGTGGAATGCTGGATGTACCAGCTTTTGGATGAAGGCACCTACTGCTCTCTGAGATAATATAAAAGATCACTTGGTGCTCTCTTGCCGAAGGACAGAGAAGATGTCTCTAGTATCGGGCCAATATTTCCCATGCTATCTTAGGCTATCTGACTGCTGACACTCGAACTTGTACTGTGTGCAGATCAGCTGTAACGTTCATAAAATAGCCATGCTTCAGGACCCCACAAGATAGGAAAAGTCCTGTAAAACATGTACATCATTGCTTTTAATAAGCCACTGAACTTGGAATTTGCACCAGAGGACCCAAAGAAATAGTTTGAAGAGTCAGTCATGAATTTTCCACCACCTTCCAGGTATTAGTACTCATCCCACCGAAGAATCGACACCATCCCTTTACACTCAAGTAACAAGACTGTTCTCCTCCATTCACATGTAAGCAGGAAAAGACACCAATAATTATCATTAGTACAGGAAATGCTGCAATTCTTTTAAAGAAAGGCTGCACTATGATTAGTGGATTACTGAAACCATGGAACAAAAATGTCTTGGCAAGCCAGGTAGCCTAAATAAAGTCAGTTATTAAAATATTTATTTTGACTCAACAAATACCACAGTATTTCGTAAATATAGATGGCTTGCATCCCTCGTTATACTGGGAAAGCTCATTACGCAGATAAATGAAATGATCACTGAATGAATGAAATTGAAGCTCATTTTCAAAGGGTAAATCAATTAGATACCTGCCCCTTCATGGGATCAGGCTGAATGAATGGAACCTACACTCTTTAGATAAAACTGATTCCTGCCCTGAAAGTGTTTTGTTCACACTAAGGTCCAGTTCCATAAACAAGCTTGCTATCGAAAGTCCACTTGTATGTCAAATCAAACCCTTTACAGCAGTGGCTGACACCATTAACAACCTGGTTAAAGTCAGGAACATGGCCAAGAAAAAAAAAATCTGCTGGAGGAACTCACTGGGTCAAGCAGCATCAGAGGGAGGAAAAGAACAGACAACCTTTGGGTCAATACCTTTCATCAAGACCCATTCTATTCTCCTCTGGATGCATCTCAACCCATCGAGTTCCTCCAGCAGTTTAATGTTTCCCCCAGATTCCAGCATCTAGGGTCTCGGGTGTTGCCAGCAGACAAGGACAAGTACATGGTGGCAAGTACACACACAAGAGGCTTCATTCTTGCATAGAATTATCTTTCCTAGCTCCAGTGTCAGTGATAGCAGAATGTTCTGGAAGAATTACATTAGAACACAAGCAGGAGTCAGCCATCTATCTGATCTGTTAAGCCTGCTCTGAGATCACGGCTGATCTGTCTGTTGACTTAGTTCCACTTATCCATGACCCTTAATTTCACTATTATTTAAAAAGCTAACTGTCTAAGATAAATTTAAGAGCCATCTTCAACCGCTTCTAAATTTAGACATACATCTCGGTAACGGGCCATTTCGGCCCATGAGTCTGTGCCGTCCAATTTAGACACAATTAACCTACACTCCCAGTACATTTTGAAGGGAACTGGAGCCCCTGCTGAAAACCCATGCAGACACATGAGGAAGGTACAAACTTCTTACAGACAACATGGGATTTGAAGGCTGGCCCCAATCGCTGGTGCTGTAAAAGCGTTGTGCTTTCCGCTACGCCAACCATGCTGCCCTTGGGCAGAGAATTTCATAGGCTTGCTACTCTCAGTGAGAAGCTCTTCCTCCTCATCTCTGTCCTAAATTTGCTCCCCCAAATCTTGAGGCTGTGTCCCCCATTTCCAGTCTTACCTGCCAGTGGAAACAAAGTCCCTGCTTCCATCTTATCTATTCCTTTCATAATTTTTAGGTTTCTGTAATATTCCTCCTCATTCTTCTAAAGTCCATTGAGTATAGATCTTGGTTATTCAATCTCTCCTCATAAACTAACCCCCTCGTTACTGGACTCAATGTGGTGAACCTCCTCTGCACCACCTCCAAAGCCAGTATATTTCTTCCTCTTAAGTAAGGAGACCAGAACTCAGCATTCCAGGTGCATTCTCATCAGTCCTCTGGACATTTACAGCAGAATCTCCCTGCTCTTAAATTTAATCCCTTCAGCAACAAAGACCAACATCCCATCTGCCTTGTTGTTAACCTGCAAACGGATTCATATGAAAGCACTCCCAGGTCTCTGCATAACAGCATGCCGCAGTTTTTTCCCCCATCATTTAAATAATATTCCAGTCAACTCAGCAAGTTCTGGAATTCAGCTCCATTTACCTTGGGAACAAGGGCAAGCCCAGTTGGAACCATGGCACCTCTCTCGGCCAATATGCCGGGAAGGATGGATTTGCTCAGAGCTGGGAGACCAAGAAAGGTACAGGCTAAAACTATGATATAGTTGAGGCAACTCTTCTGCTGGCTGTTTGTGACAGCTCGCAGATCAGTGTTGAAAACAGAAGGTGAGAGAATTTGGGGAATGGAAAGTATTTAAACAAATCTTTCCCCTTGGAGATTAAACAGGCAGCAATGCTCATAACATAAACTGTGACAATGTATTTTTCTTGTAAGCATTACTCATTCTAGGATTTTTTGGCATTTGGAAGTATTGCTTACTCCCTGGTTAATCTACAGTTGAAAGTTGGAGAAGAAAGTTCTCAAAAATACAGAGGTTTTAAAGTATGTATCCATAATGCATTCTCTCGATGCAATTGTGCAAGAAAAAGGCCTGCATTCTTATAGCTCTATTCTCAAGCTTAAAATGTCCCCAAACTACTTCAGAGAATAAAACTTTCTTCCTTAATACAGTAAACACATGGGAGACTGCAGATACTGGAGTCTGAAGCTAAACACTCTGCTGGAGGAACTCAGGATGTTAAGCAACATCAGTGGGAGAAAAAGAATGGCTGGCATTTTGACCTGAAACCCTTCATCAAGGCTGAGGAAAGGCTAGAGAAGAAAACTTCATAGCACCAGAGGCCATTTGACCCTTTAGTCTGTACTAGCTCTGGCATCAAAATCATTTTCAGGCTGCTTAACCTCTCATTCTGCCAACTATAATGGTCAAAAACAAAAGAAAAAAAAATCTGCTCCAGTTCACTGGTCCTCACCATTTTAATAATTTCCAGAAAGTTTGTTCTGGTTTTCTTTCAAGACAAAGTAAAACATACTTCTATTGACTTTGGTTTTGCCACATTGCTCAAAGACTCCTGCCACCTTCAGGAAAGCCTTCTGTTTTAGCAGCATTAAAGATTCTACACAACATTGCACTATTTGCAAAATTCCAAGTAATAGAGGAATTTTTAGGAAGACAGAAGCCATCCAAGATGCTCAGCAGACGTAACCATGCACCAAATCTTCCAAATGCATGAAATATATAGCCTGTGAAATCTGCTAAATCAAAAGTAATCAACGAAACCAAGATTGTTCTTGGAAAAGGTAGTCACTTCCCACCCATTCCATCAAGTAGACTATTTAATTCATGCATAATACAAAGGTGTCCCAAGATATTCATCACAAACCAAAGGTGACCCAAGAAAACTATTATTAAGCATACCAGGAATACTATCAGGAATAAATATACTATGGTACAGGTACTGAATCTTTTATCCAAAATTCTGAAAACCAAAAACGGAACATTTTTCCCCATGGATGTCGTCTGCACAGCAAAGCTTGTGCTTGGCAAGAAACACAACCCAACATGACCCATGCTCAACTCACTCTTGAATATCCCAGTAATTATTGGAACCCTAGTGGAATAAACAGAGCCCAGGATCTCCGATTTGCCATATATGGATGCCTGATGCCTCAACTTCTGGTTGCCCCCTTTATCTAGTGCTGTTGCACCCCGTGTGCAACGTCACTGCATCCCCCATCCAGCGCCGCAACCAGTGTCACTGCAACTCCCCCCCCCCATCCAGAGACCCTTCTATTTGGAGTGGGTATTTGTTTTGCGCGAATCTGAAATCAGCGCAATTACTTAACATACTGCCGTTACTATTATTCAAACAATTTCGAATTCCGAAAAGTGTCTGGTCCCAGGGTTTCCAATAAAAGATTCTGTACTTATAGTTGTTTGTTTCCAGTTATTTTTGTAGTTTTATTTCCTACGAAGTATCCATTTGGCTGCAGCATGTTATTAGGTGACATTGTTCGGTTCAACACAATAGCAGCACCAGCAACCCGGGTTCAAATCCAGATCTGTCTGTTCTCCCCGTGGCCTGCATGGGTTTTCTCCAGGTGCACTGCTTTCCTCCCACTCTCCAAAATACAAGGTGTTAGTAGGTTAATTGGATGTAATTGGGCAGCATAGATTTCAATGGCTGGAATCAGCTTCTACATAAATAAAATTAAATAATTCAGTGAATATGTACATTGCGCAACGTATATGAGAATAAAGACATTATCATTTCAATATTTATTGCTGCTATTGTACTGAGAGGCAACCTGGCCTCAAGTTGGGGAAACTCAGACAGATCAGGGAAGGACAGGTATTCTCTGGAAATGTCTAGGCTTGAGGGCAGGTGTGACCTGATATGAGCAGCAAAATCTCAATGGCAAAGTCCTTACATCGACATCCATTCCTATCTCAGATGACAACAAGCCCACAGCTCCCTTGAATTGTTTGTCATCATGGTGTTAAGCAAGGGAGGAATACATTTCTTAGATGGCACCGCCTAGCTGCATCTGACCTGCGTTCTTGGAGGGAACAAAAATCAGAATATTATCATGAACTGTGACAGATTATGTTATATTTTTTATTGCATATAGATATGTTTTAAAGGAGACAAATTGTGGTAGGTTTTTTCGTGTAGGTCACATATAAACACTTCAAAACAGATTTCATTTAAAATGCCAGAGCTCTGCTCAAGCCAGACAGTCCAGGCTCTGAGTGCCTTTGCAAAAACTTTGAGGAATGCCTATAAGGACTTCATAAGTAGGTGTTAATTGGACATGCTATGGAGTAATGGATTATTGTTTTGAAAAGCAACAGATGAACTCAACTCAGAAGATTAGGTCCGAAACCACAGTCTATCCGAGTGCAGTTGGGTGTTCTAAGAGGGTCACATGGTTTTCTCTAAAAGAGAGAGAGAGAGAGAAAATTCAGTTCTACTGTTCAGCAGCAGCAGCTGGGACTGGAACAGGACAAGCTGGCAAACTTGTGGAAAAAAACCTTATTTTGAATACGGGTTCTTTGTTCTTAGTTCAGCCTGGTCAAAGCCATTGTGGTCCATACAAGTGGAGAGGACTGGCTGCATAATGCTTCACTTTAAATAAAGGAAACAAAAAGGAACTCTGTGATGATCTGAAAGAAAGAGGTTGGAAAACCCTGATGGGGCAAGTTTCTTCAGCAAGATACTGAAGTGGCTGATCAGAAGGAATCAGTTGTGGGTGTCCAATGAGCAACAAATCTCTCTCTGAAAACTGACAAGAACCTTACTGAGTGGTAACTATTTACCTTTCAAGCACCAAAGCCTGGTGAAATTCATAAATGTTACATTCTGTGCGCAGTATAAGAATTGCCTGAGTCCAGTGAACTTGGAGGAGCGAGAACTGAGATTGGAGTGTGAATCAAAGAACTTTTCTGAACTTAAATACGCGTTACATACACATGCACTTAGAATTAGAAGGGGGTTAAGTTAGGTTAAGTTAATAGTAATGTTAAAGTGTGATCCTGTTTTCATGTTTAAAGATAATTAAAAGCAACTTTTGTTTAAGTAACCATTTGTCTTGGTGAATTTCTATTGCTGCTGGGTTTTGGATGTTCTGGGCTCATAAGAGAACATAAGTCACATAATTTGTTGATTTGAGATAGCTTACAGCTGCAAACATTGCTATAAGTAACATTTTTAAAAAGTAGATAAATTAGCACAGAAGATGAGAAAAGTGAGGTAGTGTCTGTGGTTTATTGACCATTAAGAAATCTGATGGCCAAGGGGAAGAAGCTATTGTTGTACTGTTTGGTGCTCATCTTCAGACTCCTGTACCTCCCTTCTAATGGCAGCTGTGGGAATAAGGCATGGCCAGGATAGTGGGGGTCCTTGAAGAAAGAGGCTGCTCTCGAACCAAAACCTCTTGTAGATGTCCTTAATGGAGTGAAGATCAATGCCCAAGATGGCACTGGCCAAGTTCACAACCCTCTGCAGCCTGTTACTGTCTGTGCATTGGCACTTCCACACCAGGCAGGGATGCAACCAATTAGAATGGTCTACATGGTGCACCTGTAGAAATTTGCAAGTCCTCTTTATCAAGCTTCCTTTAGTTGAGCATAAACCATTGCCGAAAAATAATTGTGAATGAAACAAAGTAAACACACAAGAGTTTTTAAAAAGGACAATTATTCTGTAATTATTCCATTGAGTAAGATTGTGACTGTCTTGTCTTCCACATAAAACTCTGACTAAGGCTTGTGGAAGGAAATACATTCATGGAATTATATTGTTCACACACAAAATTGTGCAAGTTTAAAAAAAAACAATTGACAAACTCAATCACACCCACTCCACAGACAGAAATTACAAGGGGAATGCCTTTGGAATTTATCTCCCTCTGTAATAAGTACACAAGTATTCATTACGTTTCATTAAAAGGAATTAGTCTGTCCTTGTCCTATCAGCGCAGCTGAATGACTCCAAAGCTGTTCAAATGGAAAATAAAGCCAGCATCTTCAAGCCTTCCCCTCACAGAAAGGTTTCCCATTTGAGACTTTTAAAGAATTTGGGGAATGGATGGAGGCTATTCAGCCAACATTAGCCATGTTAGAAGGCTGACCTTCTACCTCCGACACCAATGACTTGCCTCATCTCACGTTCTTTGGTTCCTCCAACATCCAGAAATTGGTGCATCGGTTTTGAATGTTATCTCGCAGCCCTCTAGGGCAGCCATTCTCATTGGGAGCCTCAGCACATTTAAGGGATGGCCACCAAATGAAATCATAAAATGTTTTATGTAGTCGGTAGAAAAGAATGGAAGAAACCGACTAAACTGCTTCACAGGGAAGGGGGCCCATAAACATTGAGCAGAGTCCTAAGGGGGGCATAGCCAAAATAGGTTGATAATGGTTGCACTAAGGTAGAGAACACCAACGGTTCAACACCCTTTGAGTGAACAAGTTTTCCTTTTTAAATAGCCCTTTATTGAGTCATTGAATCCCTAAGGACCAGGCTTAATATGCAGAAACACTAATCCTTATCAAGTCTTGGTAAATTCCAATTAGGGCATTATTCCAAATTCCAGAGAACAGTGGCTTTGTCTATTTGATCTCTCTTTCATTGATAGATCTGTTACTTCATGAAACATTCTTTGCTAATCCACTTCCACTGCAAGTAGATCCTCCTTTTCTGATCAAGTGCCCAAAACATTCACATGACTCCAGTTTTGGTTGCAACATGGTCCTATTTATTGATAACTATGCAAGGTTATTGTCAATTTACACAAGCATGGATGCACCAAATTCCTTCCTTGATTCAGCTGCACCTGTACTTAATGTACGCTAATAATTTCATTTTAAATTAAAAAAATTAGTTTAGAGATACAGTATGGTAACAGGCCCCTCTGGCCCATGAGCCCCCTTCACCCAAATAGACCCATGTGACAAACCCCATGCGTATTTGGAATGTGGGAGCAAACCAGAGCACCTGGAGGAAACCCACATGGTCACAGGGAGATTCAAACCCAGGTCACTGTGCTGTAGTAGCACTGTGCCAACCACACTAACTGTGCTGCCACACATTATGCAGCCAGTCCTCTCCTCTTGTATGGATCACAATGGCTTTGGCCAGGCTGAACTAATTACCACACCAGAGAAGCAACAAACACAAAAAGGATAGGTAAATATTCACAGTTTCAGTTAGTGTGAAAAAAACCCCAGCAATGTTACAATATTGCAAACAGATCTTTGCTTGCACTTTAGTACTGCAACTTGTCCGTGAACTACTCTTTGCAGATGATGCCGCTTTAGTTGCCCATTCAGAGCCAGCTCTGCAGCGCATGATGTCCTGTTTTGTGGAAACTGCCAAAATGTTTGGCCTGGAAGTTAGCCTGAAGAAAACTGAGGTCCTCCATCAGCCAGCTCCTCACCATGACTACCAGCCCCCCCATATTTCCATCAGGCACACAGAATTCAAAACGGTCAACCAGTTTACCTACCTCAGCTGCACCATTTCATCTGATGCAAGGATCGACAACTAGATGGACAACAGACTCGCCAAGGCAAATAGCATCTTTGGAAGACTACACAAAAGAGTCTGGAAAAACAACCACCTGAAGAAACACACAAAGATTAGCGTGTACAGAGCCATTGTCATACCCACGCTCCTGTTTGGCTCCGAATCATGGGTCCTCTACTGGCATCACCTACGGCTCCTAGAATGCTTCCATCAGCACTGTCTCCACTCCATCCTCAACATTCATTGGAGTGACTTCATCACCATCATCGAAGTACTCCAGCTGGCAGAGTCCGCAAGCATCAAATCCACGCTGCTGAAGACCCAACTGCACTGGGTGGGTCACGTCTCCAGAATGGAGGACCATCACCTTCCTAAGATCGTGTTATATGGTGAGCTCTCCACTGGCCACCCAGACAGAGGTGCACCAAAGAAGAGGTACAAGGACTGCTTAAAGAAATCTCTTGGTGCCTGCCACATTGACCACCGCCAGTGGGCTGATCTCGCCTCCAACCGTGCATCTTGGCGTCTCACAGTTCGGCGGGCAGCAACCTCCTTTGAAGAAGACCGCAGAGCCCACCTCACTAACAAAAGACAAAGGAGGAAAAACCCAACACCCAACCCCAACCAACCAATTTTCCCTTGTAACCGCTGCAACCGTGCCTGCCTGTCCCGCATCGGACGTCAGTCACCAATGAGCCTGCAGCAGACGTGGACATACCCCTCCATAAATCTTCGTCCGTGAAGCCAAGCCAAAGAAAGAAAAGAAGTACTGCATCGAAATCATCTTGCGACCTAGGCCAACACGTTTAGCTGACCAAGGAGAAAGCACAGAAATGTTGGAGGAACTCACCAGGTCTTGCCTCATCCATAAAAGACAACAATATATAACTGATGTTTTAGGCCTGAGTCCTTCTTCAAGTCATCAGTGAAGTGGAGGAAGTGTTGAGGAGCCTTGCCTGTGTTGGCTTATAACGTGGATTGCTCCACGTAGTCAGCAAAAAGACAGGGATAGTTGGAACCCATGGCTACTCCTATGATTTGATGAAAGAGGGATGAGTCAAAGGAGAAGTTATTGATGGTGATGACAAGTTCTGCTAGCCAGAGGAGGCCAGTGGTGGAGGGGGGACTGGTTAGGTCTTTTGTTGAGCAAGAAACTAAGGGCTTTGAGGTCATCAGTATGGGGGAAATGGAGGTGTATAGTGATTGGATGTCCATGGTGAACACAAGGTCGTCGAGTTCAGTGAACTGAAAGTTGCTGAAGTGATGGAGGGCATGTTCACTCCACATCAAGTTGACTTCCTCATTACTTTTTTCACTTACCTGTTAGCTTTCGGTGACCAGGTTACAATCTCACATCTCCCTTTGACTATCATTGCTTCTTAATTTCTCATCTTTAAAAAGCACTCAGCAATTCTCTTTTTGCTTTAGAGGTGCATATCCTAACACTTCTCCACAATATGCTTCATCTGTCAAAATGTTGCTCATTCTCTCCACTATGAGACTATCTCATTCTCCAAGAAGACCTTTTACATTAGCATCACTACTTCTGGTATGTATCAACTTTTAAATATTATGCCCTCCATCATTTTGAAAAGTTCCATTTCCTTGGCCCTACTGTTGTCATATCTTCGCCATGGATGCCCAGTCTCTATACACCTCCATCTTCTTCTCCCCCTCCCCCACCACCAATCAGGACAGCCTCCTACTTCTTCCAACCCATTTCCCTACACCTCCACTCTCATCTGCTTGGCCAAACTCATTCTCACCCTGAGTAACTTCTCTTTTTGGTGCCTCTCATTTCCTGCTCTGTGTTCTCTCATTTGTCACCTGGAAGTATTATTTATTCATCTCCTTGGATAAATATAACTTATCTCATTTGGACTGTATCAGACTTGTGCAGATCTAAAAATATCACTGCATTTCAGAATAGCATTCTCAGAATATATATCATCAAATTAAGAACTTTGTGCTTACATCCAATTTCACACTTCTGCCAAACATCATTGATGAACTAGAGAAGTACAATTCTTTTTGCATTTTTTAGTCTGCTCTATTACATCCACAGAATAATTTCATGGGATGCAACCTACTGCCAGATTGACCCAGAACTCCTTTACCATAACTGCCGTTTCCAGATGAAGCATGGATTTTCACTGAATTGGATGAACAGTTCTCTGTGTGCTCAATATCCAAGTCACCAAACATCAATGTGATGCTCTTCCCCAGTCTGACACGTAGTTCCCATCTGCAAGACGTGTGATTCGGGTAGGTGCCAGGGTAGTCCTTAGAAGTCAACGTGCCGCTTTCTGGGCCAATTACTGTGTGCCCACATCCATCCCCTGAAAAAGAATGAACAGGGACAATTAATCTCAAGGTAACATCCCATTGAGTATTGCAGGATACTGCATTATAAATGTTAGACTCTTTACTCAGTGTGTTAAGCTGCTTAAACAGGCAACGCCTGTCCAAACAGCAAAGGAAAACGTTACCTGAATATTGGGACACAGTCATCGTCAGGCCAAGTTCTGGACCATTGACCTATACCCAAGTTCAAACCTCACCAAGACAGCAGGGAATTAAATTAAAAACACTCAGAAATGCTGGAGGAAAACTGCTGTCTCACAACGTTCATTGGAGGGAAAGATATATTACTGAAGTTCTGGGCCTGAGGTACAATAGAATGAAAATTGAAGTAAGCAAGCAAATCTGAAGTTTAGTTTTTAAAAAAAGCTCATGTTGCGATGGTAAATGTGAGACTACTAGATTATAAAAACCCACTCAATTTATTTATGACCTTCAAGGAATGAGATCTTCCCTCTGTGAGATGACTTCATTGTCTTGCAATAAATAGTACAGAACATGCAGTTCAACCATATAACCACTTACGGAGCGAAAACAGGCCATGTCAGCCTTTCGAGTCCGCACCAGTTCACGAGAACAACTGTAATAGTTCAAACCTCCCGCTCTCAGCCAATAACCCTCTGACCCCCTCCCCTCCATGTACACATCCAACCTTCTCTTAAATGACAGAAGTTGCACTTGAAATTGGCCTCTGCCTGCTGTAAGGCACCACACCTGGCAACCATACGACTCCAGGCTCTGTGCGGTGACTCTAAATGACCTTTCCCAGTTCAGGAACCATGGAGACCATAGAGTATAGCACAGTAGAGGTCCTTCAGCCCACAACAGATGAACAATAAATGCTGTCATCATCAGCGATAACAACTGGCAGCCTCAAGCAACCAGCAAAAAAAAAAAAAAAAAACCCCAAGGAAAATAAATTTTAAAATTAAAATAAATAAGAATGAAATAATAAGTAAAAATATGCAAGTTTAAAACTGTAAATGTTCTCTGAAATAACACATGAACCTTTGTGAAGATGGGAGGAAATATTAACCTAGAGGAGTGCTTTGGTCATGCTTTGTTCATAGCAGCTATTTGAATAAAGTTGTATATAGCAGCAATGGCGTCACCCAGGATGAAGCTGATGCCACTCACTGGTGGGGTGACTCTCTGAAAGTGTCTCCTTATCTCTGCTTCGTAGGGGGTCACCCCAGTCACAGGCTTCATCTGTAAACTTGGAGGAGGGGTGCGGGTAGTTAATTATCTATCGACAACGAGATAGACAACAGACTCGCCAAGGCAAATAGCGCCTTTGGAAGACTACTCAAAAGAGTCTGGAAAAACAACCAACTGAAAAACCTCACAAAGATAAGTGTATACAGAGCCGTTGTCATACCCACACTCCTGTTCGGCTCCGAATCATGGGTCCTCTACCGGCATCACCTACGGCTCCTAGAACGCTTCCACCAGCGTTGTCTCTGCTCCATCCTCAACATTCATTGGAGCGCCTTCATCCCCAACATCGAAGTACTCGAGATGGCAGAGGCCGACAGCAATAGAGTCCACGCTGCTGAAGATCCAGCTGCGCTGGGTGGGTCACGTCTCCAGAATGGAGAACCATCGCCTTCCCAAGATCGTCTTATATGGCGAGCTCTCCACTGGCCACCGTGACAGAGGTGCACCAAAGAAGAGGTACAAGGACTGCCTAAAGAAATCTCTTGGTGCCTGCCACATTGACCATCGCCAGTGGGCTGATATCACCTCAAACCGTGCATCTTGGCGCCTCACAGTTCGGCGGGCAGCAACCTCCTTTGAAGAAGACCGCAGAGCCCACCTCACTGACAAAAGACAAAGGAGGAAAAACCCAACCCCAACCAACCAATTTTCCCCTGCAACCGTGTCTGCCTGTCCCGCATCAGACTTGTCAGCCACAATCGAGCCTGCAGCTGATGTGGACATTACCCCTCCATAAATCTTCGTCCACGAAGCCAAGCCAAAGAAAAGAAAAAAAGAAAAGAAGTCTTTCGGGTGTGTCCATGGAGGGGTAGGTACCTGCAGATGCAGTGACAGTTAAATGTTTTCAAAGAAAATAAAATGCTTTAAAGTTTATATTCATGCAAGTGACAATTGATCATTTCAAATACAGTACTTTTGGCTTTTAAAATCGTTTATTCTGTTAGTTAAGCATTGTAAGAGTAAGTCTCAAGCAACCAGAAAACACACTTATCCAGCATCTACCAATCCCCATAGCTGCAGGATAGCAGAGGTTTTACTATATTTCTTTTAAACAAAATTTCACAAATTGCAAATTTCAAGAGGAGAAAAATTAGTCTCAACAAGAAAAGCTTGATGATTTAATCAGTATTAGTGGATGAAACTGACAAATTTGTCTCGAAAGATAGTCTTTCATTCACCTTTGCAAGTCAAATATTTTCACTCTTGGAGCTCAATCTTGCTTCAGCCATGCATTAGTATGCAGTTATCAAGTTTGTTGCAGTGTCGAGCTTCAGCAGACCTTTCCAACACTCCTAACCTAATGAAGCTGATATCAAATCAGATCGGAGGAGAAATGCTACCTTTTTATTTGCCTTGTTTTTTTTTGGAATATTTTATTTTTGATTTTCCAAGACTCTCACAAATCCAAAACAACAATCTAATCCTTCTCAAAATGGTATATTACATTTAGAGCCCCCATTTTCCCCCCACCCACCCCTCTTCCTTCCCTCACGTACCCTAATGTCACAAGGAAAAGATTATTTAAATTTAACAAGCATTAAAACAATTAAAATCTATGGCGTCACCGACCCTTGAAGGAACCAAATATAAATCCAGACCAACATAAAATATGAAAAAGACACGAAACAAGAGCACGTCATCTGCACCATGAACCCACCTCATTTATCTCAGAGATATTAGCACCAATTTTTACCTATTTAGAAGGGGTGTAAATATATCTGCATACCTCTATGTTGCAGATAAAGCTGCCACACCCTAACAAATGTGTCATATTTTCTCCCCAATTTGTACGTGATTTTCTCCAGGGGAATACAACTCTGCCTCTCCATATTCCATCATGTAATATTTAGTTGGGAGTTGGAGTTCCACGCGACCACTATACATTTCTGGCTACCAACAAGGCAACCTTCACAAACTGAATTTGGTACTTGGACACTTTAAAACTCCCGACTATGATGTTTCCCAAAAGGTACAATTCCGGATCCTGTGGAAAAATCACCTTTGTAATTTTTTTTATTTTTTTTAATTTAATTTTATTTTATTTTTTTAAACAGAACACCCCCCAGGTCCTCCCCGAAGTATCTCCCCTTTGTACACAGCCAGGTTGAAGGGATAAAGGTTCAAATCTCTACACATTTATCTCAAGCTCATTTATGTAAGTTTTGGGGTGTGAGGCATTTTATTTTGATTGTTAAAGCCAAATTCAACACAGGTCACTAATTAAGCTGTGTTTAGCTACCCTCTCACAGGCCATTGTCTAGTCCACCTGATAAGGATGGTGCTAAAGCAGTTGGAATCAGCAGAGCAGGAGAGTTTGGAATGGGCATACCTGAGAGTTTAGGTGAACAAGTGGGTGGCCGATGAAGAAGAGGCCAGAGATGTCCATCATCAGTGTTTTTTGCAGTTCACCTTCTCGAGGGCAACTATGAGTGGCAATATGTCATGAGAGACCAAGGGCAAGTGCATGGCGCATTTCCTAGAGAACGTTTTAGTGCATGGCCCAGGCTGAACTAGTAACCTGCTGCATCAGTGTCACACAGTCTACTAGAATATGTATATCCTGAATAAATTTAGACCTACCCTTGCTAAACGGTCTTCTGGTCACCTCACAGAGCGCAGTCATGTTTGATAAATAACACCCTATCTCTGCAAAAGTCTGCAGTTTCATCACCAGCAAATCCAAGAATGGGTTGTTTCTTATCATAGATTTCCTGGGTACTTGACAAATACACTTCCTCTCTCAAAATGCTGCAACAATTCTGGCAAAATCAAATACCAAGCGATTGAGCAAACCACTTACATACCTCAAGTACACCAGTTTCTACATATATTGGTGAATGCAACCCCCACCAGAACGTGACCACAGTCTTTTGGAGGTGAGGAACAGACAGAGTTAGTAAACTGTCAGTAGCATGCTACCCTTGAACGTAACAATAGCATTGGAAAACATCACAGACAACTCCTGTGGCTGCAACTTCAACAGGAATTTAGAAGTTATTAGTGGCAAAACTGAGACTGAATATTATGCAAAGTTTGTAAAGACAATTCTTCACAGATAAGGCTGGGTGAATAGCTAGATTTAATTGGCTTTGGATAAACAAGCATCACAGAGGGATATTTATGGCCCCACCTTTGTTAACTTTTGAAATGAAGGCGAAGTCAAAGTCGGTGGTTGGCAACTGTCTTTCAGAGTTGCATTGGAGGTGGTGGTTAACTTGTAAACCTGTCATCAGCCAAATACATTACAGCAAAATAAGGCAGAACTTGCCACCCTAGATATCATCTGCCTACAGCAACATCCACACCTACAGCAACAGTGCACACTAGGCCACTCCAAACACTAATCCTAAATCCTTGAAATTTATTGAGCCAAGGACGAGGAGAACTCGGACTCTTGCAGGTTGCTTTCCAACTCAGACTTCCCTGACTTGCAAATAAATCACTATGCCATGACTACTGCTGGGTTTAAATCTTGGAACTCACTAACCAGCCACATATTCACAGGCAGCCCATTCAAATTGAGAAGGACAAACTTTGTGGGTTTGGAGGTGGCCATATGGGAACTGCAGCCTCTTCCAAAGATGGGGCAAGAGGGGCTCGATGGGCAGATGGGTGGGAGATGTTTGCAAGCTAGTCTTCTCCTCTATCACTAATGTTTGGCTTCTACACTGTGATTCAGGGAACAGATCTTCAGATGGTGGGAGGAGGCAACTTGAGGCTCTCATGTTCCCTTGATACAGGGAGTTTGGTCATTTGCCTGCATTTTGCTCCTATCCCTCAATCCTTTCCTATCCATGTATGGATATGGTACAATTTCTTCTAGCAGCTCATTCCCCACACACACACACACACACCCACCCCCCCCCCCCCATCCTCTGTTTGAACAAGTTGCCCTTTGGACACCTTTAAAATTCTACCCATCTTAAATCTATGCCCTCTATTTTTAGACCCCTGTATCCTGGGAAAAGTAAAAGACTGCAACTTTATCTATGCCCAACACATCCAGTTTATTGTCATCTGATTGCACAAATACAACCCAACAGAAACAGTATTCTCCAGTCTTCGGTTCAAAACACGCAAACACTGAACCAGACATAACACACAAACACTGACAATACATATGCAGGGCAAGTATTCAAACATAAGTATTGTTTCATAAAATGAAAGTCTTGGATGGTTAGTGTGAGCAGGTCTTTTGGTCATTCAACATTCTCACTCCCCGTGGGAAGAAGCTGTTCCTCAGCCAGGTGGTGCTGGTTCTGATACTCCTGTACCTCTTTCCCGACAGGAGCGGAAAGATGCTGTGCGCTGTGTAGAGATACAGCCCAGTAATTCTAGTTTGAAAGCAACTGGATGGCCAATCTTAAGGATGAAATTTATAAGAGAAAGAGACTTAAAAAAAAAATTAGAGATACAGCATGGTAACAGGCCCTTGCGGCCCACACCATCCAACACAAGTAACCTACTCACTCCGTATGTCTTTGGAAATGGGAGGAGACCATAGCATCCAGAACACCCACGTGGTCATTGTGAGAACATACATAGTCCTTACAGTGGCAGATCAGAACCTGGGTCACTGGTGCTATAATAGCATCGAGCTAAATCATGCCACAGAGTCATTGTAGTTTGGCCCATGAAGTCCCTGCTGTCATGATAATGAATATGTATGAGATGTACCGGAAGTCAAGTGGTATGAGAGAGAGAGAGATAAGAGCACAAGCAGGAGAACAAAGGAAACTGGAGAATAAAGACACTGAGAAGTTTACCTGATAAAACTTGTGTTCGATGTTTTATTAACTTCACATTTCGGGCCACAAATGTGACATTGGCGACGAGGATGAAAGAAGCTTGAAGAAAATTAACGACTAAAGAAGATTACAGAGGATTAAAGAGAACTTCAAGGTGATAAGAATTTTCTCTTTGACTCAGTACTTTTGGGGCTGGAATATTTCCTCATGGCTGGGGCAGACGGTGACTTTTTAAACACATAGTGGAATTGCTCATTTTGACCCAACGGGTGATGCAAGAACTGTAAGTGTGAAGTGGAAGGCATGGCTGGAAGAATTTGAATCCTACGCCGACAGTCGTGGCCTATTTCTAGATACTGGTACGGTTGAACAAAAAGCGCAGAGAAGGGCGTTACTTCTTTTCACTGCGGGACCCGCAGTTCGGGAAACATTTAAGACACTTTTGAATACTGGAAGAAAGGATGAGTACCGGAAAGCGGTAGATGCGTTAAATGCACACTATGTAGTGACACCGAATGCTACATTTCAACGCCATTTGTTTCGGAGAACGAGACAAGAAGATGGCCAGACAATTGCTCAGTACGTGACGAGACTACGCCAGCTAGCTGTTGGATGCAATTACATGCCAGCTGATTTGGACAACCAATTACTGGATCAAGTCGTACAGCACTGCAGATCAGATAAACTCAGAAGACGTCTGCTGGAAAAAGTGAGTGAGTTGGAACTCACCGATGCTTTAACCATTGCTGCTGCATTAGAGGCTGTTGAAGGGCAATTTCATACCATGACCCTGAAAGACAACTCAAGCCAGCAAATTAAGAGGCTCTCTCATCGCCATAACCAGCCAAGATATACGTCGACACAGGACGTGGAGTGTTATCGATGTGGAAACCGAGGTCACTTTGGAAAAGACCCATATTGCCCGGCCAAAGGCAAAGTTTGCAGAAAGTGTGGAGGTAAGGACCACTTTGCAAAGAAGTGCAAAAGCAAGTCCAATGGAGACCAAAAGAGGAAGAGTACAACTTCCAAAGGCAAAGCCTGGGGGAAAGGAAAGTATCCTGGAAAGAAAGATACCATTCGCCAGATAGACGGTGACAATGATGATACCCAGGAGGGACAGAGTTGTTACCAATTTACGTTGAATGATGTACATCATGAGAAGGTCCCAGTGATCATTGGTGGAGTGACAGTGCAGGTCATTGTAGACTCAGGCAGTGACAGTAATGTGATTGATCGACATTTATGGGAGAAGTTGAAAAGGAAAAAGATCATCTGTAGCTCAAAGAAGTGTTCCAAGAAACTGTATCCATACACAGCAACCAAGCCATTGCAGACCATTGGATGTTTTACTGCAACTGTTGAAGCTGGAGATAAGTACACCGAAGCAGAGTTTATGGTCATAGAAGAGAGGGGAGAACCATTGCTGAGTAGAAGCACAGCGCAAGACCTGGCAATACTTCATATTGGAGCTTGTGTCAATTCAATTCAGTCATACGAGGATATGAAGCAAGAATTCCCCGCAGTCTTCCAAGGAGTAGGAAAGCTGAAAGGTCGACAATTGAAGCTAGCGGTAGATGAAACGGTCAAACCCAAGGCACAACCAATGCGCCGAACTCCGTTTCGACTTCGTGGGAAAGTCGAAGCCAAAATTAAAGAATTGATCGAACAAGACATTATTGAACCAGTGGAACATTCGACACAATGGGTCAGTCCCGTAGTGATTGTGCCAAAACCAAAGGGTGACATAAGACTATGTGTTGACATGAGAACGGCCAATGAAGCTATAATTAGAGAATGACACCCTATACCAACAGTGGAGGAAATACTTCAAGAACTAACTACCAGCAAGGTATTCTCAAAAATTGATCTGAAATGGGGCTATCATCAATTAGAGCTGGATTCAGGTTCCAGAGATGTAACGTTTGTGACTCACTGTGGATTGTATCGTTACAAGAGACTATCATTTGGAATTAATGCAGCTTCGGAGATCTACCAGTATGAAATCCATCGAGTGATTCAAGGCATTCCTGGAGTTGCCAACATTTCTGATGACATCATAGTCCATGCACCAACGAAGGAAGAGCATGACAAACGGTTGAGGCGTGTACTATCTAGACTACAGGAGGCATGAAACTGGTGGTAAGCTAGACACACCTTATTACCATCAACCCTATACTGTCGTATCCAGAAGTGGCAGTATGGTGACAGTCAAGTCTCTGACTGGAGTCCTGAATAAGAGAAATGTATCAGGTGTAAAAAGGTACCAGTCCAGAGATACATCGAGCGAAGAGGTTGAAAGGCCAATTCGAGATGCTGAAACTGAGAGACCTGATGATGTTCCAGAGGCAGTTACCAGCACACCTGATGAAGTGACTAGAGCGCCAGAAACACCCGAAGCCGTGGCAAGCAGTATGTCCGATGCTGAGAGTGAACAACCGAGAAGCGACGACAATATCGCAGGCAGGCCAAAACGAAACCGGAAAGCGCCCAAACGATACGAAGACTTTGTGCCATAGTTTTAATAAGAACTTTGGGACAGTATTTTAATCTTATATCATAAAGTGCAGGTATGAGTGCTGTAGGAAGTAAATTTTATGTAGTTGAGTTATAGTATTACCATTAGTTACGATGTTTGTAGGTTTCCGAGGGATATTGGTAAGTGAAGGTAAAGTTTATTTCTGATTAAAGGAGGGATGTCATGATAATGAATATGTATGAGATGTACCAGAAGTCAGGTGGTATGAGAGAGAGAGATAAGAGCACAAGCAGGAGAACAAAGGAAACTGGAGAATAAAGACACTGAGAAGTTTACCTGATAAAACTTGTTTTCGATGTTTTATTAACTTCACATTTCGGGCCAGAAATGTGACACCTGCTTCCTCATTTCTTCAACCCGTCCTGAAATTTAAGGTTCATACTCACTGTTGTGAACTCTTTGGTTGCCCCTCCTCCTCCCCTATGAACCAAAGATTTTAACCATCTGTCCGAATATGGGTCTTAGCACCAGTTTTCTGCTTTTGCTTGTTAGTACCCTGGGAACTGCCTCAAGGGTTTTTTTTAAACATATATTAAGGGTGTTTCACAAACGATGAAGGGTGTTGTTTTCTTCTATTAACAGCAGCAGAATATCACTTGGAAATGAACCTAAGTTCACATGATTCACTTCCAGTTGTTAATCTTTTTAATTGCATTGGCCCATCAAACATTCTGATTGCTTTTGAACCTGGCAAGACTTTAAAAATAAGTTAAATAGCAATTTATTGCATGGCCATTAATGCCAATTAACCACAATTTATTCTCCAAAATAATCTTAACGTTCATGTGAAGGCAAACGAATGCACACACATCTTTGATACGTGGGAGGAACAAGGGACGAGAACTTCAAATTCCTGAGCGTCAACATCTCAGAGGATCTGTTCTGGAGCCTCCACGTTGATGCCATCAGAAAGAAGGCTCGCCAATGGCTATATTTTGTGAGGTGTTTGAGGAGATTCGGTACATCACCAAAGATTCTTGAAAACATCTACAGGTGCACTGTGGAGTGCCTTCTGGCTGGTTGCATCACTGTCTGGTATGTAGGTGCCAACACTCAGGACAGGAAAAAAAAACTCCAGGAGGTTATTAACTCTATGAGGTTGTTTGCTCTATGAGGGCTGCTGCAAAGCAATGAATTTTGTGACATTGTCATGAGAATAAATTCTGATTCTGAAACTGGAGGAAACCCAGTCAGACAAAGAAAGAACACTCAAGCTCCTTACAGATAGCACCAGATAGCGATGCAACTCACTGCTACACTAACTGTGCTGCCCCCGTGTGATTGCAGACCATCTTCTTCAGTCCAGAAGCACTGAGCATTGACAGAAATCCCTCAGATGCAGGAAGGAAGAATTCAGAGAACCACAAGAAATGATAGACGCTGGAATCTTGAGAACAAAATGAGGCTGGAGGGACTCCTGGGGTCAGGCAGCATCGACAGAGAGAAGTGGTCAGTCAATGTTTGAGGTCACTGATTGACCAAGAGAAGTATTCATCCCGCAAGCCCTGATCCCCATGGATCATTGGTTTACTAGTCGGAATTTTAGGGTCAACTTGCTTGCTGCCATTTCCCCTTGAAGTTTATGTACACAAGGAACACAACGACTTCATCACCAGCAACATTTGACCCGAATGAGATTTAAATTTTATTTTATCCATCCTTCACTGTCAATAGTGCAAGAGTTTTAATTCCTGTAAATACAGGGAGGGGGAAAGGCAGGGGAGGGGAGTGGGTTATTTGATTAAGAAGCTTCCAAGTACTAAACAACTCTTTCATTTACATTTTGTCTGTGGATCCTTGTTAAAAGAATAATACATAGTGTGACGCTGGCTTGCTGAACAGAACTGAACACTGCCTTCCTTGTTAAATTGGGAAATGTACCGAATTATTAATCCATGCAAACACAGAGCTATTTACAGTTTATCAGCAGGCAGATAGCTCTGCATTATATACTCAATTAATCTTTGAAGGTGGCAAGATAAGGCTTTCACAAAAGTGTACTCAATCCTGGGCTTTATCAATAGAACCATAGAGTTCAACTGCAAAGATGTGATGAGAGGATGGGGGAGGGGAATAACTAGAATAAAATCAGAAGCAAAATTGCCTATTCATCTCTTGCTTTTTCCATCATCCAACAAGTTCATGACTAATCTTTTACCTTCTTACTTTAACTCAGCCATTCTCAAAGTGTAGGGATTGGCAGGGCGGGGGGGTTATGGACTGAAATCATAATATTTTAATTTTTTTTAATGTAGTTGGCAAGAAAGAAGTTTGGATGAAGCCAACTAAATGAAGGGGGCCCATAAACTTGAGCAGAGTCCACATGGCCAAAAATAAAGGTTGAGAATGGCTGTTCTAACCCAATCTTTCTTAATTCTGCAGATAACTGAAAATTTATTGATCTTTGTCTTGAGTACATCCAGGAAGTGAACTTCCACTACCCTTCACTGTAACGGTCTTGGGAAGAGAATTCCAAAGATTAAGCATTTGAGGCTAGCCCAGTATTGAATGATGGAGCAGATACAAGGCGCCAAGTGATCTAATTCTGTGTTGATTTTATTATGTTAACATTTATGCCAATATTGCCCTCAACTCTGCATCTACTCCAATAAGCCCTTAAAAATTCTGTACATTTCAGTGGAAACACCCCTTATTCTTTTTATCCCTAAAGATTATAGACCCAATCCAATTAATATCACCTCTTCCAATAACACCCCCCCACCCTTCTCCAGGAATCAAACTGGTGAACATTCTTTATCTAAACCAGCCTTTCTCAACCTATTTTTTCAGCTGTGGCCACCCCAAAGACTGTGCTCAAAATTTATGGGCCCCCTTCCCTGTAAAGCAGTCAAGGTTTGATTTCTTCTACATCTCTCTCCTACACAAAAAAACCCAAGAAAAATTACATGTTACACGAGGTGAAAATAAAAACAAGGCTTTTACTTAAATGTGCTATGGCCCCCGGCGGTTTGTTTGGGTCGGGGGCACAGAGACGCCAAGGAGAATGGGCAGTCTGATGTATTCCTTTCCTTAGTTTGGGAAGTTGGGAAGTTCAAAGTTAAGATTTATTTTCAGAGTACATACATGATATCATATCCAACCCTGAGATTCATTTCCTGCAGGCGAGGTGGAATTTCTACATATCGGTAGTGCAAAAAAAGGTACTCATGAAAAAATGTTTAGAAAAGGGAAATGTAAGCAAGTAAAAATGGAAACAAACCATGCCATAGAAAAAATATTCAATAATACTGAAAGTAAGAGCCATTAAATGAGTCCCTGATTGAGTTTGTTGAGGAGTCTGGTGGTAGAGTAGCAGTAGCTGTTTCTGAACCTGCTGGTGTGAATTTTATGGCACCATTACCGATTACCTGATTGCATACACTGGTCCAGTTGCAACAGAGGCCTATACAATTTGACAAGAGGTCTATACTGTTCTGCTCAAAGCCTATTGTAATTAAAAATATATAGCATTTGCATTCCTTACTGCTTGCTGAACCTGCATATTAACTTTTAATGAATCCTGCAACAAGTCACTCTGAGCAACCTCAGCCTTCTCCCCGTCACTTTTGATGCCCTGGCTAATTAAGAACCTAAATTCTGTCTTTAAAAACAAAGATCTGGCCTCCACAACCACCTGTGCCAACACATTTAACACCCCCTGGCTGAAGAAATTCCTCCACATCTCTGTTGTAAGTAGATGCTCTTGAATTCTGAAGTTGGGCCTCTTGTCCTCAACTCTCCCACCATGAGAAACAACCTTTCTAGATCTACTCTGTCCATGCCTTTTGAAATGTTTCAATGAGATCTCCCTCATTCTCCTAAATTCCAACAACTACAGGCCAAGAGCTGTCAAACACTCCTCATATGATAAACCTTTCATTCCCAGAATCATCCTTATGAACCTCCTTTGAATCTTCTCCAACATTAGCACATCTATACTTAAATGAGGAGCCCCGAGTTGCTCCCAATCCAACGATACATTGTTCCCAAGACCATGCACTTTTGAGAACCCCATATATGACACATTAATGAAAGTCCCAATATGTCACGTCAACTGATTTGACCTTATTCCTTCTGCTGGTTGAAATTTCAAAACATTCGATTAGATTTTGTCAAATACAATTTCCTGCTTCATAAATTCTTTTTTTCCCCCCATTGAGCCAAATCTGTTACAATTTTCCAAGTGGCCAGAAATGACTTCCTTAATAAGGATTTGCTGAACAATAGTTCCCCATTTCCTCTATTCTTGCCATCTTTTCATAAAACATTTGCCTCTATAGACACTGAGGGAACCATTCTAGTTAGTGTACAAAACTGCTGGAGAAACTCATCACGTCCCAGTGTCTATAGAGGCAAAGCTATGTAACCAATGTTTCAGGTAAAAAGCAGGCAGGTACCTCAATAAAAAGGTGGGAGTCAGAGCAAAGAAGGGCAGGGGAGGAGCACAGAATAACAGCCATAGCCATGGATGGGGGGGGGGGGGGGAGAGGGAGGAGAAGAACAGGAGAGAAGAGCTGAGAATGGATCAGGGGAGGGGGCAGCTCTATGAATGTAGAACTGAAGGAAAGGAGGCAGAGGGCTAGAAAGAGAGAAAGACAGGGATTGGGGAGTTGGAAGAAAGAAGACAGGGATAGGGAAAGAGAGACTGTGGTGTGGGGTTAACGTAAACTGGAGAAGTAGATGTTAATGCCATCTAGTTGGAGAGCGCCCAAATGGAATAGGAGGTATTGTTGTTTGGAAAATACAACCAAGGCATTTACTGTCTCCCTTACAATCACTGGTCCCTGGGTATTCATCACCTTCCAGTTCTGTTTATTTCTCCAATACTGGCCTTTTTTATTGAATGCTAATTGCTTCAAGCTCCTTTAAATGAGACCTGCAGAAAAATAAATTATTTCATTTTTCCTCAATATAATTTTCACAGTTACGATGAATCTTTTTCTTATTACATCACTAAATTACTCAGGCCATCATCAAGCCAACCTCCCTTCCACCAACTACATCTGCCACTGTATCAGGAAAGCTATTAGCACATTAAAGGTCCCATCCCACCCTAATTACATCTTCTTTATTCCACCCCCTTCCATCCAGCAGAAAACACAAACCTCCAGATTCAAAATAACAATTTATTTCCTGGTGTTATCAGACTTTTAAATGGATTGTTTGCTGGTAAAAGATGATGCCTTTACACTGTCCTTAACTCTACTTTCTCCTGTACCCTGCATTATTTGACTTAATGTAATACAGCCCTCCACTCTGTTTTATTTATTTGGTTATAGGACTAGTTGTACGAGTTGACTTACCTGGAGAGCACGTCAAACAAAGCCTTTTATTGTCCATGTACCAATAACTACTGTCATTCAATAAAGAATCTCTTAGAAACGGTTTCCAATTCTCATATCCCTTTTCTTCAAAGGCCTTAGTCTTCATTCACTGAATTCTGAAACCATCTGAATCCTCAGGTTTAATCGCCTTTTTGATTTTCTTTGCCAATTTATATGCTTTTTTCCTTCAATCTAACATTACCTCCAACTTCTCTTGATTGCCATGGTTGGGCCTCCTTTCCTGTGGCATTCATTACCCTTAAAAATGTCACTGTTAAAAATTAATGATTTCTTAATGTCAGCTACTGCTCACTTCATGCATTCAATGTAATTCACCAGAGTACATGGTTAATTTGCGTCTCAAATTAATTTGTAGGCTCTTGCATTGAAGAACAGACATAGGGAGTTTTTCTGTCCCTGCGCAATGGGTTGCGGCCTTATCTACATTGTTGGCTAGAAGAGCAATCCTACTTAAATGGAAGGACTCTAAATCTTCAACAATGTTTCAATTCTCCTGTTTAAGTTTAGAAAAAATTAGATTCATGTATTTGATTCATCAATGAAATTTGAAAATCCATAGTGATCCTTTATGTCTTATTTTCATATGATATAAATGTTTCTAAAGTCATCGGATGTACTTCTAGATATGGATCTTCAAATTTTACTGATGAATCAAATACATGATATCCAATTTTTTCGACCTTCATAATTCAGTGAAAATAATTAGCATATTATTGCAGCCACATATTTAGAATTCTGCAGCATGGAAACAGACCCCTCAGCCCAATTTGTTCATGCCAACCCATCGAGTCCTAATTGCCTGTGCTCGGACCACAAGATTCCAAACTTCTCTCATGCAGGCCTGTCTAAATATGTGTGGAATGTTACAATTGTCTCCACCTCACCCAGCAGCCCATCCCATGTACCCACCATCTTCGCTGAGAAAAAGGTATCCCTCAGGAACCTTTCTCCCTCTTTCTTGCCTCAAGTCTGTGCCTTCCGGTTTTAGATTCCCTGGGTTACCCTTATTCTCAAGAAAAAAATAGTTTTTCAAAAGAGGTGCAGAAGGAGGGGTTCATTTAAGATGGAGAACCGAGGGTTATTTTCCCCTAGGGCAGAAAAGATACAAGGAAAATTGAATAGAGGTGTGCAAAATAATTAAAATGGATTTTAATCAGGAATCCTACTGATAAGCAAGAAAATTTAATCTGAATGGGGACAGAACCAGAAGCAATATTATTTATGCAGTGCTCGAATCCGGAAATGCAGAGCTTCAGGGGAGTGGACACAGAATCAACAGAGAAGGGGATTTTTGGACAAATATTTGGCAGACAGAAAATGAGTGGAATTGGAGGGCTCTTAAACACTGCACTGTGTAAACTGCAGTACCGTGGAAATTGTGGATTCTGCAATGTGTGGCCTCCACCACAATATGCTGGATCCCCAACCACTGCTCTTGGAGCTGTTTCTCTCACCTCAGTGCATTAGCGGCGGAGTGCTGGAGAAGCAGTGGTCAAGATGCGACTGACGTCTCTGCTTTCACAGAAGACCCCATCCCACTATTTTGAATCAGAGCCACAATATATCACAGCCTGGGAACAGGTCCCCTCAGTGCAAGATCAAGGTGCCTTCCTGATCTTGTCCCACATGCCTGCATTTGGCCTATATTCCTTTAATTTCTGCGGCAGAGCGCAACCTGTCATAATTTTTTAAAATTTATTGAGCTATTAAAATGAGCAGCCAATGTGTACCCTGTCATCTGGTTGGAAACGGTATGCATGCAAACTCCCTGCCTCTTATTGTTACTTTCCACTTCAAGAAAAAAATATTGAATTGATTATAAAACATTGAGTCTTGAAGGTTATATGAAATAAAAGTCTTTCTTCTTATGACAACTTCTCTGCCATGAATGAAGTTTAAAATTCAAAATTAAAGTTAGAGATTAGTTTGGAACTACACTGACAATCCAAGTTGTGTGCTCGATTCAAGCATCACAAAATGTCACCAGTTTCTGGCACTATTTTGATTGCACAAACAAAACGAAAACCGCAGAAAACAACTTAGGAAAAGCAAAGTGACAAGATTAAACCTGGCGTCGATGAAACTGGACTTTTCCATTTGTTTGGATATTGCTCCTGTTTCTAATAATTCAGACTCAAAGCATCAGGTGAGATAAAAATTAGAAGGCATGGGTGAAGTGTGAAAGGGGAAAGTTTAAGGGGAATATTAGGGGTTATCTCTTCAAGCAGAGAGCAGTGGGAATGTGGAACGAACTGGCAAACACACTCAATTTTGACACAAGAAAAATGTGAATAGGTATGAAAATTGGAGGGCTATGTTCTGGGATTAGGCAAAATAATTCAACCAGACTAGAAGGGCCGCATGGCCTGTGGTTCTATGGTTCTAAAATAAAAGTCTTTGCCTTCATACAATTTTTCAGCATATACTGGAGGTAATCAAGTTAACTAACAGTTGCTCAGACAGTTGGACTCAGCCTCAGGACCTTGTACGGCACTCAGGCCTTTTAACCGATTGCAGGAGCAATGGATCATCTTCCTTTTGTCCTCCATACAAGTGACCAGGCCCAGTTAGGACTTGGATGGGACCACCCAGAATGGGAGAAGGTGATGCAGGTGCCTGGGGAAACAAATTATCCAGATGAGAAACCAAATTCAGAAAGGATCTCAATCACATCCCAAGTACTAATAGAATATTACAGGACAGAAACAGGCCCTTCTAGTCTGTGTCGAACCATTTTTAGTCCCACTGACCATAGCCCTCCATACCCCTCCCATCCATGTACCGGTCTAAATTCTTCTTAAATGTTAAAATTGTGCCTGCATTCACCACTTCAGCTGGCAGCTCATTCCACGCTCCCACCACTCTTTGTGTGAAGAAGTTCCCCCTCAACTTTTTCCCTTTCACCCTTAACCCATGACCTCTGGTTTGTATCTCACCTACCCTCAGTGGAAAAAGCCCACCTATATTTACTCTATCACCCACAATTTTAAATCTCTATCAAAACTCCCTCATTCTTCTATGCACCAGGGAATAAAGTCCTAACCTGTTTAACCTTCAGTTCCTGAAGCCTTGGCAACATCCTAGTAAATTGACTCTGCATTCTTTATATCTTATTGATATCTTTCTATCTAATATCTAATGTGACATGATTGGAGGAATCATAGCTTTATTGGCAAATTGAACCACGGTGCAATTCTAGGCATGGTGAGTAGTATTGGATCAAATTACCAGTGTATAGCATTCTTTGTCATGGAGTCAAATAGCACAGAACAGGCTCTTTGGCCTAACTCATCTAAGCTAACCAAGTTGGCATTCTGGACTAGTTCCAATTGCCTGCATTTAGCCCATATCCTTCCAAATCTTTCTTCTCTATATCTTTCCAAATATCCTTTGAACATTGTAGTTGTACCCACTTCTATAACTTCTTCTGGCAGCTCGTTCCAAATAATGTCGGCCCTCTAAATGATTAGGTTGCCCTTCAGGTCCCTCTCAAAACTCTTCTCTTCCCTCAGCCCATGGCCTCTTTCTTTGGCTTGGCTTCGCGGACGAAGATTTATGGAGGGGGTAAAAAGTCCACGTCAGCTGCAGGCTCGTTTGTGGCTGACAAGTCCGATGCGGGACAGGCAGACACGGTTGCAGCGGTTGCAGGGGAAAATTGGTTGGTTGGGGTTGGGTGTTGGGTTTTTCCTCCTTTGCCTTTTGTCAGTGAGGTGGGCTCTGCAGTCTTCTTCAAAGGAGGTTGCTGCCCGCCAAACTGTGAGGCGCCAAGATGCACGGTTTGAGGCGATATCAGCCCACTGGCGGTGGTCAATGTGGCAGGCACCAAGAGATTTCTTTAGGCAGTCCTTGTACCTTTTCTTTGGTGCACCTCTGTCACGGTGGCCAGTGGAGAGCTCGCCATATAACAGGATCTTGGGAAGGCGATGGTCCTCCATTCTGGAGACGTGACCCATCCAGCGCAGCTGGATCTTCAGCAGCGTGGACTCGATGCTGTCGACCTCTGCCATCTCGAGTACTTCGACGTTAGGGATGAAAGCGCTCCAATGGATGTTGAGGATGGAGCGGAGACAACGCTGGTGGAAGCGTTCTAGGAGCCGTATGTGGTGCCGGTAGAGGACCCATGATTCGGAGCCGAACAGTAGTGTGGGTATGACAACGGCTCTGTATACGCTTATCTTTGTGAGGTTTTTCAGTTGGTTGTTTTTCCAGACTCTTTTGTGTAGTCTTCCAAAGGCGCTATTTGCCTTGGCGAGTCTGTTGTCTATCTCATTGTCGATCCTTGCATCTGATGAAATGGTGCAGCCGAGATAGGTAAACTGGTTGACCGTTTTGAGTTTTGAGTGCCCGATGGAGATGTGGGGGGGCTGGTAGTCATGGTGGGGAGCTGGCTGATGGAGGACCTCAGTTTTCTTCAGGCTGACTTCCAGGCCAAACATTTTGGCAGTTTCCGCAAAGCAGGACGTCAAGCGCTGAAGAGCTGGCTCTGAATGGGCAACTAAAGCGGCATCGTCTGCAAAGAGTAGTTCACGGACAAGTTGCTCTTGTGTCTTGGTGTGAGCTTGCAGGCGCCTCAGATTGAAGAGACTGCCATCCGTGCGGTACCGGATGTAAACAGCGTCTTCATTGTTGGGGTCTTTCATGGCTTGGTTCAGCATCATGGCCTCTAATTCTTTAATTATCTACCCTGGGAGAAAAGACTTTATCCATGCTCATTTGCATTTCTATATCCATGCCCGCAACCCTCAGCTGTAAGGGAGGACGCTAACAGTCCATGTACTCTGGACATGAATACATTTCCAACTAATAGATAACCCAGACCTAGCCTTAATTTTCAAACTACGTGGGAGTTAATGTAAACAATACTATTTGGCTAGGAACTGTGACACTACAAATGGATTCAAACTCCACACCACAGGAGTCCACACACAATCAAGGCCTGAAATGTTCCCTCAGGACACCATGGTTTTCATGTTTAGACATCAAACCTCATCTGCATCCTCAGGCAGATGTAGAAACTATGATTTAAAAAAAAGATCAGGGGAGTTACTGGCTTGGCCATACCTCAATCAAAATCAATAAAACAGACATTTGGCTCATTATTCTCATCAGGGTCTTGCTTTGCACAGATGGGCCGCAGCTTTTCCTGCATCACGACTAAAGCCCTTCAAAGGTTACTGAACAATTTTCAAAGTGATGTGCAAGGTTCTACAGAAATCCAAATAAAAACAATGCTGGAGAAACTTAGCAGATCAATCAGTGTACTTTATATAGCAAAGATAAAGATATATAACTAACATTTGGTCTTGAGCCTTTCACCAAGGTATGAGCAAAATGTAGACAAACAATATGTTGCAGTGGGGGGGGGGGGTGCATGGGGAGGAGCACAGAACCACAGGCAGGAGATAATGGGTGGCTAAGGGAGAGAGAGCAGACCAACAAACAGGTGGGGGGGGGGGGGGGGGGAATGGTGGAAGAAAGAAAAAAATATTTGCTGTGTTTTGAAGGGCTTAAGTCCAAAATGATGGTTATGTATCTTTACTATATAAAGGACAGTTTGATCTGCTGAGTTTCTCTAGCGCTGGGTTTTTACTTCAAACGTGGTGTTTGCAGACTTTTGTATTTTACTTCTGTTTATTACCAAGTGCAGACATTACTGGATTGGTAACAGAGAGGATATTCAGCGGATCACTCCCAGAGTGTAGCCAGAGACTGACTGCCACTTTGTGAAACTGCACATCATTAATCTTGCTGCCTGGTTTATTACAACTGCATGATAACCACACGGACCATGCCCACCTCATGGAGTGGGAGAACACAGATTACAATCAGCAATAATTTCAAGCCGATCCCTGCAATTTAGTTGATGATGATACACACCAACCCCACTGCCTACTCACGAACACCAAATAATCCATTAAAGTAGAATCACACGTCTCACCATTTATGAGAGCTATCATTTTAACCATTGCTACAGTTCTACGTCCACTCTTTTCATACCTCCAAAGCATTCTGAATGAACAGATTTCAAGCTTGAAATGACAAAGCTCATTGTTCAAAACTTAACTTGCCAAAATTGGTTTGTCAGGCAGGATGGGATTATGAGCGACGAGTTAAGCAAGTTGTTTTTATTGGTACAGTAACACTTTCAATATCTGGCACCTATGGGGATTGGTAGATTCTGGATAAGTGCATTATCTGCTTATTCTTACAATGTCTAACTAATGTACCCGCATTAACAGAATAAACAGTTTGAAAGCCAAAAATACTATACTGTACTTGAACTGATCAAATTTCACTTGCATGATATAAACCTGAAAGCATTTTATTTTCTATGAAAACATTTTACCGTCACTGCATCTGCAGGTACCTTCCCCTCCATGGAGCCACCCGAAAAACGAACATTATATCCCTGCTCCAAGTTTATAGGTAAAGCCGGTGATTGGGGTGACACCTACTAAGCAGGGATAAGAAGACTCTTTCTGAGAGTCACCCCACCAATGAGCTTCATCAACCAGCTCTTCATCCTGGCGACACCATTGCTGCTTTACATTTTATTGAAATAGCTGCTGTGAGCAAAGCAAAACCAAAGCACTCCGCTGGGTGAATATTTCCTCCCACCTTCTCCAAAGGTGTTACTTCAGAGAACATCATTTTACAATTTTAAATGTACGTATTTTACCTATTATTTTATTCTTACTTATTTTAATTTAAAAAAATATTTTCCTCATTTATTTTTTGAAGGTTGCTGGAGGCTGCCAGTTGCTTCAATTCCTAATAACAGGAGTTTTAATGTATATTGAAGCAGGATAGGGAGTGAGAAAATTAGAGGCATTGATTTAAGGCAAAAGACAAAAAGATTTAAAATTGACCAGAGGGTTACATGTTCCCACATGGAGGGTGGAAAGTACGGGGAATGAATGAGTTGCCAGAAGAAGTAGTAGAAGTGAAAGACATTGATGGGTACATACAAGTAGTTTTTTCCCCCTCTGAGAGGAGGTGAGATACAGACCAGAGGACATGGGTTAAGTGTGAAAGGGGAGAAGTTTTGGGGAACTTCTTCACAGAGAGAGTGGTGGGAATGTGGAACGAGCTGCCAGCTGAAGTGATGAATACAGGCTCTATTTTAATATTTCAGAAAAAATTGGAAGGTACATGGATGGGAGACGTATAGAGGGCAATGGACTGGGTGCACGTCTGTGGGACGAGGCAAAATAATAGTTCAGCACAGACTAGGAGGGCCGAAGGTTAGGAATGGTTCATGAGCACATGGGTTTCATATATACCAGTACAAAATACACGCCCCAAAACTCTTGCACAAGATACACCCACAACAGCATCAATCAAAATACTACAGTGGGGAGACATGGACCAATGGGACTAGCTCAGGTAAATAAATGGGTCAGTTGGGCCAAAGGACCCATGTCTACGCTATCAAATTCTATCACTCAAGTTGTATTTTCTGTAAAAAAATCTTTTTAGGTGCAGCTAAGCAACTCTGAGCAAAATTAAAATCTGGAGTCTAATTAGAAGGGAATCCAATTACTTTTATATTTGCATTCTTCATGACTTTGCAGTGTGGGTAAATTCCCCATCAACTCCTGATTGTTACCTTCAAAAATATCGAAATACATTCCAAAGCATACAATGGAATTTTGATGCAACAATTCTTTAATAAATTGATTCACATCATAAATTATTTTTAATATCAACTACCCATCCTGGTCAATAACCATTCATATAGTTCCGGTCATATCCCTTGATAGATGACAGCATACCTGGCAGAGTACTGAAAATCTGCACCTCCCAACAAGCCAGAGTGTTCTTGGACATTTTCAACCTGACCAGATGTTCTCACCTGCTTCAAAAGGGCATCAATCATCTGGCACCCAAGAAGAGTAGAGTGGGCAACCTTAATGACTATCGCCCAGTAGCACTAACTTCTACTGAGATGAAATACTTTGAGAGGCTGGTCATGGCCAGAATTAGCACATACCAAGCAAAGATCTGGACCCATTGCAATTCACCTCTTGTCACATTTGCTCTACAGCAGATGCAATTTCATTGGCTCCCCACTCAGCTCTGGATCACCTTGTAAACAGCAATTCATTTATACAACTGCTCTTCTTCAATTACAGCTCGGCTTTCAGTGCCATAATTCCCTCAGTGCTGGTCAAGAAGTTACAAACTCTAGGCCTCTGTACACTGGATCCTTGACTTTCTCATCAGAAGACCACTGTTATAAGATCAAATCAGCAACCACAAAGGCGGCATATCGCACAGGGTTAAAGATGAACAATTACTTTATTAACAAAAATTCACCTTCAAACTTTAATTCAAAATCCCCCCTTTTGTAACAATGCCCACTGGATACTATGCAAATCTCTATAACAGTGTAAAACTAATAATTTCCCCAGCTTAAATACAACATAGGTAATCAAAGTCTAAGCTATATTTCCAACCAGCCCACAGAAAAACTTAGACACAAAACAAACACAAAACACACAAGACTCACAAAACTTCGATCTCAACTGAAGCAAAGATTGTAAACAAAATTCAGTTTGTTTGGTAAATTGAAGCCAAAAGAGAGAGAGAGAGAGAGAGAGCACAAAATTCAAAGTTGTCTTCTTCTGTTGCTTGCAGAGAGAGGAACAATGGATTGGTCCGGATCCTTCTGAATGTTCACCCTTTTAAAATGCACAACATTCTAAACTGTCTTCCAGACAATGACTCATATTTTGGGCCTTCCTCCACTTCACAGCCACACCCAGTGGTGGTTTGTCATCCAAGTCCAGAAATTTTTAGATCATTTTCTGCACATGCTCAGTCCGTCTCCCACTCTCTCAGCAGTCCACCTTCACCTTGGCTCTTAAAGGCAAACTGTTTCTTTTTAAACATAAAACCACACAACACACAACAATGCACAACACAGAACTCTGTAACACCACAGTCAGTACAAATTGAAAACAACATCTCCTCCTCACTGATA